>NC_140590.1:532613545-533873545 GCF_964204655.1 Triturus cristatus
AATTTAAGCTGGCTGATGAGCTTTGGAGCGAACAGATGCCGAATGAACAGTGCGATCACCTATGCCAGGAGTCTTTTAAAATTATTTTTAATATAGTTAAACCAGCATGGTTGAAGTGAAATCACCTATTCATGGCTCATCGAGCATACCTATCCCCCCTCAGGCTATCAAGAATCCTTAAAAGCTCACAAATAAACTGTAAAAAATGCGGGTTGGTAGAAGCCTCGGACTTACACATGTTCAAATACTGCCCCTTCATCGGTGCATTTTGGGAAGAAATACGGATAACCATGGAGAGTATCCTGGGAGTACCAATTCAAATGGACTTAACTTTAATAATTTTTGGTCTAAATAGCCATATAGTAGGACCAGCTAGATTTTTTTTATTTTATTCAGTTTTACTGGCAAGAAGATAAATCTGTAAACATGGGGTAGACCCTGTCCCTCCTAAACATTCGGATTGGCTGACTTCTCTATGAAACATCTAAGATGGATTTGGCCAGAGTCTGTAGTACAAAAAAGACCGCATACTGGGACCTGATGCTGCAATGGAAGTGATTTTTTTTTTTTTGCGGGTCCGATGATTATGCCAATTGGACACTCCTTGGACCAAGATGGGTCTCTCCATGGGTTACCGAAAGAGTCCATATGGTCTTTCTAGATCAAGCTGGAATGATACCCATCCTCCCTATTTTGGGGGGAAGTAACCATCCGATCTGGAAACATACCCCTACAGGCTGTAGGTATCGAGAGAATCCGTTAAAAGAGCCTATGTCATCTAAGGTCATCGAGGAGGGGTATGTACAGACGGTCTGTTTACTATGGTTAATGGCGGATGAGGACAAAAAAAAAAGTTATAATCTGGTCAACCAAGCTGCTTTACACTCCTTCAAGACTTAGCCTGAAGGCTGCTCTTCATAGCTACCACTAGGATAGCTTTCAATAAAGGTTGTCTTTAAACCTATCATCAATATGGGTTGTTTGGACTGGTGCAAGGTGCCCACTAGAACTAGTGGACAGCATATACCAGGCCAACTTCTCACAGCTACTTAGAAACTAGGGCAGTGAATGGACTATTGTTTGTAACTTGACACACTATTATAGCATTGTATTTGGCATACTTGCTCAACTGAATGAACATTGTAAACACAGTTCATAGTACAAAACTCAAGACTACAGTGTACCAGAAGACAGCCAAGAGCGCCCAAATCCTTCTCTGTCAACAAAGAGTAACATTAGCCATAGATTCCTTTTTAGGTTGAGCCTGGGCAGCGCATGCCCTGCTCTGCGGCATGCTGAATTGGAGTATGGAATAGAAGCCCCCCACTCTCTGCCCATATATGTCATTGGCTTGAGTCATTGTCCTTCCTAATTGCTGGCTTCTGATTCCTTAACAGGCTTGTTAGTCCCTCCTTTGTACCGCCTTATCTTCATTTGTAACCTCCCATGAGGACTGGCCCTTTTACTTCAGTTCAATTCTGCCTGTCTTCGGTATTTAAGTGGCATGCGGGCGCCCAATTAAAATGTAAGGAAGACAAGTCGGAGATACTCTTGTATGGCAATTTTCCCCCTGGTTTTAAAGATCTGATCTGGTCGTCTGACTTCCCGCCACCGTCCTCTAGCAGTAGCACTGCTAAGAATCTGGGAGTTTGGTTTGAGGATAATTTATCTTTCGCCACCCAACTCAAGAGACTTTCAGGGTCTTGCTTAGGCCTCCTCAAAACCTTGAGAAGATTTCTTCCACTTCTCCCACGGGCGGCGAAAGAGACAGTTGTCCGCGCGCTCATTCTTTCCCGCCTGGATTATGCTAATGCTCTTTATGTGGGGATTCCGGCATACACTCTTAATAAACTCCAAGTGGTGCAAAATGCGGCGGTTCGGCTCTTGTTAGAGATCCCCTTAAGAAGCAGTGTGCGAGGTTATCTTCGCTCTCTTCACTGGCTTCCCATGGTGGCCCGGGTGAAATTTAAATCTATTCCCATCGCCCATCGTGCTCTGCATGGCCTTGGGCCAACTTATTTGCAGAAACGTTTCTCTTTTTATGTTCCAGGGAGACTGCTACGCTCCTCCGCTCTTCTCCTGGCAAAGGTTCCCCGTTATTATCGCCACAGGCTTGGTGGTTGTTCCCTCGCTGTTATGGTGGCTCAGGCCTGGAATGCTCTTCCGTTTGCACTTCGCAACATTGACGATCCAGTGGCTTTTAAAAAATTGTTAAAAAGTCATCTCTTTGTTTAGTACGGACGAACATCTCAGTCCCTCTGTGCTCGCGCCGGGACACTCCTTGGAGTAGCTGCTCGTGTTAGAAAACTAAATAACATAACATACATCATTTTTAGTCTGTAAGCACTATTTTCTTTAATGAGTTTCTCCTACTGCAGGTACGGCATGCATTCCTGCAACATTCAGTACACCATGCGCGCTTTCACTTTCCGAGCAGCCGGGACAATGGTGGCTGCTTCTTTAAATAGGTCTCGCATTTACAAGAGTTTGAGCTATTGTCATTGTACATGACAATGCCTTTTATTTATGTGTTAATTAGCAAACCAGATAAATAAAAGACATTGTCATTTACAATGCCAATAGCTTAAACTCTCGCAAATGCGAGACCTATTGCATTGCAAATGCTTGTTTTGTAATTGCTGTGACTGTGGTGAGATCGTCTGTTTTCTGTGGAGCTCCTTATTTTGACTACTTTAATTCCTGCCCATGGATAGGGTCACTGCTGCACGTTTACAACCTCAGAGGCTGCTTTTAGTACCCCTTTCTGAAAGATCATGCAAGCGCCACCAACACACAGTCCTTCAGGTCAAGAAATGGCACACGCAAAAGAAAGTGTTAAGAATGGTGCATAAAAAGTGAACAGAATATGGTGGAATGGCCCGAACTGTGAATTGTGTACTTACTTGAGTTATGTATGGCGTCCCAGGCCCTCGACCAACTCCTCGTGTAAGCTTGATTGCTTGCCTTCACAACCCACAGAGAATCCTAGAGTAGTACGGTATGATCACTTACCCTTAGAACCAGTGGAGAATCCTGGAGTAAGTTATGACTCCTCCACAACCCATGGAGAATCCTGGAGTAGTAAGTTATGACTGCTACACACCCTATAGAGAATCCTGGAATAGTAAGCTATGATTGCTCCACACCCCATAGAGAATCCTGGAGTCTGCTATGACTACTCCACAACCCATGGAAAATCCTGGAGTAGTAAGCTATGACTGCTCCACACCCCTTAAAGAATCCTGGAGTAAGCTATGACTGGTCGACACCCCATAGAGAATCCTGGAGTAAGCTATGACTGATCCACACTCCGTAGAGAATCCTGGGATAATCTATGACTACTCCACAACCCACAGAGTTTCCTGGAGTAAGATAGGACTACAAGGTCTCTCCAAGGGCTGTGAACCCAAGAGTCAAGGTCTTCTCCAGGACACTTCATGTACTGCAAGTTCAAACAGTTAAGGTTTACTGAGGGTCTCTCCACAGGCTGTGTATGGACTCACGACCAGTGCATAATCCTGCAGGAGGCGTTGACTAGTCACCCTTGCAAACGTGGAGTGGCCTGGAGAACGTCTTAACTACCTGGACTCACAAACCATGGAGAGCCCTGGAGAACGCCTTCACTACCTGGACTCACAAACCTAGGAGAGCCCTGGAGAACGCCTTCACTACCTGGGCTCACAAACTGTGGAGAGCCCTGGAGAACGCCTTGACCACCTGGAGTCACAAACCGTGAAGAGTCCTGGAGAACGCCTAAACTACTTGTACTCGCAAACCGTGGTGAGCCCTGGAGTCGCAAACCGTGGTGAGCCCTGGAGTCACAAACCATGGAGAGTCCTGGAGAACGCCTTAACTACTTGGACTCACAAACCGTGGAGAGCCCTGCTGAACACCTTGACTACCTGGACTCACGAACCTTGGAGAGCCCTGGAGAATGCCTTGACTACTTGGAGTTACAAACTGTAGCGAGCCCTGGAATCACAAACCGAGGAGAGCCCTGGAGAACACCTTGACCACCTGGATACACAAACCGTGCAGAGCCCTGGAGAACGCCTTGACCACCTGGACTCACAAACCGTGGAGAGCCCTGGAGAACGCCATGACCACCTGGACACACAAACCGTGCAGAGCCCTGGAGAACGCCTTGACCACCTGGACACACAAACCGTGGAGAGCCCTGGAGAACGCCTTGACCACCTGGACAACCAAACCGTGCAGAGTCCTGGAGAACGCCTTAACCACCTGGACTCACAAACCTCGGAAAGCCTTGGAGAACGCCTTGACTACTTGGACGTGCAAACTGTGGAGAGCCCTGGAGTACACCTTGACCTCCTGGACTCACAAACGATGGAGAGCCCTGGAGAACGCCTTGACTACTTGGACTCACAAACCGTGGAGAGCTCTGGAGAAGGCCTTGATTACTTGGAGTCACAAACCGAGGAGAGCCCTGGAGAACACCTTGACCACCTGGACACACAAACCGTGCAGAGCCCTGGAGAACGCCTTGACCACCTGGACACACAAACCGTGCAGAGCCCTGGAGAACGCCTTAACCACCTGGACTCACAAACCTTGGAGAAGCCTGGAGAACACCTTGACCTCCTGGACTCACAAACCATGGAGAGCCCTGGAGAACGCCTGGACTACTTGGACTCAGAAACCGTGGAGAGCCCCGGAGAACGCTTTGACTACTTGTACTCACAAACCATGGAGAGTCAAATGTACAATCTTAATAACATGGCTATCCAATTGAAGTACAATATTAGCCGAGCCCCTGGCAGACCACTAGTACCAGTTAACTGTCCCAGGACCCTCAGAAAGCCCTTGAGGGTATCACAGAGATACAGCCTATCATGCATAACATTCAGTCAATAATGCCGGACATGGACTGGCCTTTGGGTGATATCTAGAGACTTACCGGTGTTTCTGTAAGACAAGTAATGCTGAGAATCAGTCACACAACATGTGCAAACATGGCACATGAACGGCTCTTCATCGGTATACCAGTCTTTCTCAGTAACCTTTATGTGCGACTAGGTATATATACTGCCTGGCTGCCAGAAGTAACAAGTAGCTTCTGACCATGGCTCCTTGAAATTTCATAGACTCTTTGTCCCACTGGTCTTTAAAATGTACCATTCTGATATGTGACCGACTCCACTCCAGCCCTAACAACCTATCAGATTGTAAGCTTGACACATCATTGACTATGTCCTCATCCTTCTCGCCTTTTAAAGTTGCCATCTTCATTGGTGACTGACTCCACTCCATCCCTAGTGGCCTTTAAAAGGATTTCTATCACATGACTGATTACGTCATAGCCTTCTTTTCTGCAGTTTTACAAAGCACAAACTACCCTTGAAGGTATTAGAGCGCTTTAAAGGAGCACCAGTTACATTACACAAGGACACGTTCATTTTTGGTAGGCACCGGGAGCTTAAGTGATTTACCCAGAGCCACAGAATGTTGAGCCCACGCTCGAACCTTGGTGTGAGAAGTTGGCCTGGTATATGCTAGTCACTAGTTAAAGCGGCCACCTTGCACCAGTATACTTTGACTCTTATGGTAGTAGGTTTAAGACAACCTTTTAAAGAAAGCTATCCTAGTGGTAGCTGTGGAGAGCAGCCTTCAGGCTAAGTCTTTAGAGGAATGTAAAGCAGCTTCTTTTACCTTATAATCTCTTGAATTACTAAATGAAAGGACACCACACAGGTATATATATATGCATTTATTACTAACAACTCTCTGCTAATCTCTTTATGAGATTAGAAGTCAGGAACATATGCACAAATCAACATTTCACAACAAGTTAAGCACAAATATGGCTGGGGCCCTAGGGGCGTACCAGACCATATACTAAAAAAGAGACTTAAGAATAACGACTTGAGAAGGGACAAGGCATAGGGCCTTCAGAAGCGCTGGGGCCTCACCCAAGGCAGGTAAGTAAAGGACCCACGGGAGACACATGCAGTGTGAGAACACAGCCGCGGATCCCAATTGACTTCAATGGAGCAAGTCGCGATTCGAAATTTAGAGTTTAAGGATACTTCGGGAGAGTCTACAAGCAAGTCACTTACAGGGTAACTAGTTCTCGAGCCAACACCCACACGAGCACCGTAGTGCTGGAAATACCTCACCCAGGGAAGCCGGGTGCATAGGTGTCTTGTGGCGTCGGGTCGCGGCGTCGTTTTCAAAGAAGACTTGCTGCTTGTGAAGACAGGAGAAGTGTCCGGTGGAAACCAAGGCTGGATTCAGAAGAAGGAAGACCTGAAAGCAGAGGGGACAGTGTTCAAAGTCACTTGGCAGTGACCAGGGCCGGACTGGGAACCAAAACCGACCCTGGCAAAGTGCTCAGCCCCCCTAACCCCCCCGGGGGTTGGGGGTGCCGCCGAGCTCTTTTCCAGGGCCGGTTTATGGCCGATTTTGTTACAGGACCGATTTTGCAGCTATGCTGCAAAAACGGCCCTGTAACAAAAACGGTCCCCAGGGGCCCAAAACCGTCTCCCACCTGTGTGGTGCACCGGGTGATTGCCCGGTGCCCGCTACGGCCAGTCTGACCCTGGAAGTGACCCGGGGCAAGGATGATGGATGCCCACAGTCGTCGGGTGATTTCAGGTGATCCACAGGTGTCTTGACTCTTCAGCCACGAAGTCCAGGAGGTGTCGACGACAACCAGGAGCTGGATTCGGTGTGTCCCACAAAGTCTGCAGCTTACTGCGGTGTCAGCGACCAGATTGGCACCAACAAGCCTTGGCAACAGCAAGTCTCGTGGAAAGTGTAAAAAGTCAGCGGTGCAGACCAGCAAGGTCTGAGGGATTTACCCAGAGAGGGTAAGTCAGGGCAGGCCAGGAGCAACCAGGGGAGCCCTTTGGAATTGTAGAAAAGTCTTCAGAGGACCCACAAGCCAACAGGCAAGGGATCGCGAAGACGCCTCGGGAGGATTCACTCACCAGGAGCCCATAGTCACTCGGGACGAGGTAGGCCTCTGATCTTCGGAGGAAATCCTGCTGGAGGCTTGGACCACACGTGGTCCAATGCACAAGTTCGTAGAACGTCGTGAATGGGTTGCACTCGAAAATAGTGCCCGGTACCCAGGTATTGCGGTTCCTTGTCACTCGTGGGGTCCACTTGCCTCAGTGTTGCTCGGGACTCACGATGGCCCTGGAGAAGTCAGGAAATCTACTTCCGGGGCAGCAGGGACTGCGGACTCCGGCGGGAGCGCGAAAGTTTGCGACCTTTGATTGCAAGATTGGGTGCCTGCCAAGCAAGGGAGTCACTCCTTGACTCCAAGGGAGATTCTTCAGTCTTCCAGAGGTAGTGGAACATCCAAGGTCCAGGATTCTTTTTCAGAGCGTCGTCCAGGGATATCTAGTTTGCAATGGCAAGGGTTCCCTAACTTATACTGCAAGGAAGGGAGGGACTAGCTCTGTGACCCCACCTATGGGAGGGTCAGGGGAGTGGGTGGCTACACCCACTTCCCTTTGTCCAGTTTTACGCCAGAGCAGGGGCAGGTAGCCCCTGAGCCGATTTGAACTGGTGTATGCACAGAGAAGCCTACTGCTCCCCCAGTGCAGGACTTCAAAGCACTCTAGGAGTGCACCCACCCAGCCCCCATACACTAAACCCTGTCTGGGAGGTGGTTACACCTCCCTGTGACAGGATGCCTATGGTTGGGCCTCCTCCACTGCGAGTTTCGGTCAGCAGCAGGAGGGCAGCCCAGTGTCTGTGACTGGTGGCATCCATTTTGTGATGCCAGGGCTCTTCGGGATTCTACCGTGTTTCCACAGTGGGTACATGTCTATCCCTCTAGAAGGGTGGGATCATACCACCAGTTACTGGTGTGGAGGTATGATTCCAAAGTGTTTGACACCAAACACGACATGTTTTGATGCAGCCATCCCAGAGTTAGCATTTACCGCGAGGTTATAATGCACTTAAGAGTATATGGTTTGACCGCAGTCACAAACAGCCCCAGAGAATGGACTCTGAGGGCTACAGAGGGGCCCTGCTCAGGCTCATAATTTACCACAGTATCCAATCACTAGTGCATCTAATATGCACTCCATGTTGTTTAGAGTGAACAGAGAGGCTGGGGCCCTGATTAGCAGGGTCCCAGACAGACTATAACCAGAAACCAGTGTTAACATCAGGAAAAAAGTGGGGGCAACATAAGAGGCAGATCCTACTCTCCTACACTTGGTCTCCCAGCTCCAAAGTCGGCAGCTCTGGCCATTTCAGTTTTTGGCTTGCCAAACAAGCATTTGCAATACAATAGGTCTCACATTTGCGAGAGTTTGAGCTGTTGGCATTGTAAACAACAATGCCTTTTATTTACGTGTTGGTTTTTAAAACATAAATAAAAGGCATTGCAATTTACAATGGCAATAGCTTAAACTCTCGCAAATGCGAGACCTATTGCATTGCAAATGCTTTTTTTTCTAATGCCTTGAACCACTGCAGGAAGTCCTTCAGCACATCCACCCATTAACATAAAACACCACACAAAATGTCCAAGACAACACTCATCTTACTTAAACACCAGCAAAAGACATAGTTTCAAACAATGGTTTGTCAAGTTCAGTGGCATTCCAACACCCGCAGAAAACAGCGCCAGGCTACGGAATGGGCTGGAACACAATAAAATGGTTGAGGCAAAAAACACAACGCACATCGTTACATCCCCACCCCCATATATTGCAGGACAAGCGCATTCCATTCTTGAGCTTTCATTTGACAACCTGATTATTACATTATTCAATATGGAGTACTTGTTTCTTTCTTTACATCAAACCAACTGACTGTTAAGTGCCCCCGATCCTGTGTGCCCTTCTCAGCCAACCTGGCGTTACAGCCAAGCGCACAAAATGTGCTTGGAAGTTTGAACACAGGTCCACTTGGGGCATGATTACGAGTTGCGCGGTATTTACCACGCCCTGTAAATAACATAATGAAAGAAAACCCAGGACTGGCGTCCTACCAACATGGCGTTAGGTGGCAGTCCTAGAAAGTTATGAAAGTGGAGCCAGCAGCACCAGCCTTCACCAGGCCCTGCTGCGAGTCCTGCGCGGGCACAGCAAATTTGTATTTGGTGCGTGGTAAGTAGATAAGGGCAGCATTCATTAATCTATAGAGATGATGGGGCTGCTCCCAGGGACTGAGTACAGTATCTCACACTGCACACCTAACTATGATTGACAGTTCATTACATGTCATTGGGGACCGCAAGTATTGAGTTCTCATATAACCAGCGGGTGCATTCTGGGAGTTGTAGTCCTGCAAAATCTAAAATGAAACAAATGGGCAGCAGCTGTATACATCAATGCTTTGTACAACGAAAATATGGACTGGAATATTGGGTCTTTACGCATTTTCCGTGGCATATTGAGGCTACCAAAGAGGGTGAACGCGAAAGATCCTGGAGGATAATACCACTGAGCTCCAGGGAGTGGATTCATTTTTGGAGGGGGGGTGGAAGGCTCCCCCTCCTGCGTATGAGGACCACTTGTACATTTTGTAGAATATAACGATTCAAGTCAGGCCCTACCTTTGACACCTAGACATGTCACTGGTCATGGAGCTGATGGAGGGAAACTGTTCTCTCACACGTTTGGAAGAGCTCAGCTATCACCTCTCTGTATTCAGACATTTGCCCGTG
The DNA here is from genome assembly GCF_964204655.1 of Triturus cristatus. Lineage (NCBI taxonomy): Eukaryota > Metazoa > Chordata > Amphibia > Caudata > Salamandridae > Triturus > Triturus cristatus. The sequence goes on from NC_140590.1 coordinate 532,623,201, forward strand.
CCTGGTGACATGTCTTCCTGTGTCCGGGTAGCTCGTGCCTGGCAAGAGCTAAGGCATTATTTCACACATAATTCTACGGAATCCACTTCTATTCTTCGAAAGAGTCAGTAAACTAGAGAATGAACCTCCAAACTCAGCCGGAGATGTAAAATGATGCACTCCAAGCCAAGAACTACCTGTGAACTCAGCTACAGCAGCGGCGCCTCCGATTAACCTCGTCATCCTTCACATAGGGCTGCACCCCAGAGCTGGGCTGGCAGCCCCTCTGACTAGAAAAGAATTGGGGGATGTGGGGGGGGGGGGGGAAGAAGAGTCATCCCGGGCGGAAGTGCGAGGCGCTCTCTTACCTCACTGACCCATCTCCGGAGCCCAGGGTAGTTGTACTGGACTGTGTCCCCGGCGGTGGCGGACAGAGCGATGCCTGCAGCGCTTAGTGGGGGGAGCCCTGGTATTCTGGACTTTCTGTGGCTCATCTGGTCCCCCCTCCCTCCTCCACCCCACACCCCGCAGGATGAGGGTGGGCTGCCGGGATGATCCAGAGGTCCGTATGCAGCTGCGCCTGCCCTTCCCGCTGCGGTCCCTCTCTGTCTGTCGGTCTCCCTCTGCTGAAGCGCCAGGAGCTGCCAGCGTGGGAGGACCAGAGGAAGCCTATGGGGCCCAGGGTGTGTGTGAGGGAAAGGGTGTGCTTACAGCGATCACAACAGCTTCTCCTAAATGTACGCGGATATCAAACGCTGCAAATGCATACAGTGGCATTCTGGTTTTTTTTTTTGCGTTACGTGTTTGGTAAAAAAATCTTTTGAAAAACTTTACCTTCCAATGAGGTTCAAACGGATTTGATTTTTTTTTTTTTATTTGAAATGTGGAAAGAGGGGGGTTAGGTAGGGAGTTCTGGGGGGCGGGGAAGCGTCGACAGAGAGAAACCAGCAATAATGTAAACAAGCCTGCAAGTGGTGCGCTCGCGCCACAGTGAGACATGTGGTTTCAATTAACGCGCCCGTGTCTGGGCACGATAATTGAAACCACATGGCCGGCGGTGCGGGTAACCGACACCAATAGGCCATGGGCGGAGCAATGCGCCCACCTTTGGCCAATTGCGTGCTGTCTTTGTAAAAAAGACGCACGCAAAGGCTAATAGCGTGGGCCAAAAGGAAAAGCACACGCTTGTGCGTGTGCGATACCTAGGTCAGTTTCCAAACCCACTCCAAGAGGTCTCGCACTGCGCAAGCAGTGCTACGCAATGCAACTCTAAGTGCGAGACCTAAAAACTTATCACATTTATTTATTTAAAATGTTTTGTATAGCGCTGGCTAGACCCGGAGGTATAAGAGCACTTCACATATGCAAGGAAAAGGCAATAACATTGGTACAGTAGTTCCATGTGAATACAATCACGTACAAGGGAATCTCAATCAAATAACAGGAGAGAGGCATAGGTACTAAGAATTCAAGGAATAAATATAGTGAAATGAAATAGGGGAGGTGGAGCCTAGGCGCACACAAACTATAACAAACAAGCATTTACAATGCAACGGTCTCGGCATTGTTAAAGTTAGAGCTATTGCCATTGCTCATGACAATGCCGTTTCTTTAAATGTTTTAAAAACAAAAAACATAAACAAAAATAATGTCATGAGCAATGCCAATAGCTCTAACTTTACCAATGCCGAAACCATTGCATTGTAAATGCTTGTTATCACATTAGGATTACAATAAAGATGTATAAAAATGAAGCTTCGTTTCGTGCAAACCGTTGTGGTAGAAAATTGGTTTAAAAATTCCTGACATAATAAAGTTGCAGTTTCCATTTTTACAACCCAGAAAATAAGTGGCCAGCGGCATATCGACCCCCACTCAATTTTGCTCAGTACCTGCAACATGTGTGCTTTCAAATGTTCCCTGCTGATTTAAGGTCTCTTCAACTAAGGTTTTCAGATCTTTTTATTGGCTTATGTAAAAGACAAATCGGCTTTCTTGCTGTGTACAGCTCACCTTTACTTATGCAGGCAGCCCTTCCCTACATGCCCCGACTTAAAACAGATCGTGAACCCTAGTAGTAGGCACTCTGCATTTGGGCGCTAGACGGAGGCAACTTAAAAATAAATCTTTGCGAGAAGTTCCCAACACCTGCCTCTAAAATTAGTCAATACGCCGTGCCGATTTCCGACTAACGTTACTTGTCCTTTATGCACTATATTTCTATGGGAGAGATTACCTCCACCAACCAGTCCTCTCTTTGACATGTCAACACACAAGAGGAGGTGGAGCGCGGAGAGTTGTCACTGGCGTGCGAAAACACATTTACTTACTTCCTACGTTGCAGATTGAAGCTCTAGCGTCGTGATCACAACAGCCGACTTGCAATGGCCTGAACTGTCACTCGCTAATACAGGACTGAAAAATCGACTTTATGACACAGGCATTGTTAATTCAACTACCCTGTTTGTTTTTCATCATATTAATGCGAGTAACCTCTATTTCACTTGACCATCAAGGTAACGTAATAAAGTTAACTTAAACAAGCAATAATGTTAACTCATACCGTCAGCTCAGAGCTCACACGTGCGGGTAGCGACCACCTCCAATTTCCAAGGCGTCTAGCGTCACAAACATGGTCATAGCAATAGAAGAAAGACTGTAGCGGCTAATTGTAAGATCAAGCATGGAGGCGGAGGCAAGAGGTGCCCCGTTCTCTTCTCGTTCATTGAACTGCAGTGAGCCTAACTACCGCGCGCCATGGTAAAGAAAGTTGCAAGCAGGTAGAACTTACAAGATGGTACGTTCCACAGCGGCTTTTTCCCCACCCCTTTAAGGGGGGCTCGCGCTCCGCTCGTTGGTGCGTACCAACGCACGAGCCAGCTGGAGGGGCAGGGGCGAGGAATGAGGAGATTACTTCTTCAGTCTTTTGTCTCCGTGCCGAGTAGCTGATTGGCTATGTAAGCGGTCGAATCCAAGAGAGCCGAGGAGTACCGGCTCGACGCTCCGAAAGTAAAAGAGATAGCGTGTGTGCGCGGGAGCAACGCCGGGGCACCACCGCCTTTCTCCGAGGCACAGCAGAAAATGCCTCGGAGAAAGGGAGTGTCCTTTTCGGATTGGGGGGCGTGTTTTGCTGTTGTCTCCTCCCTGAGACTTCTCGCAAAAAACACGCCCCCCGATCCGAAAAGGACGGGGCCTAATCGGAGTGACTGGACCTCTTCTCCAGTGGCTGGCCAGCATTTACGAGGCCAGCCAATGGAGAACAGGAGAGAAGAGGGGCGGGTGCAAGCCCCTCTTCTCAAAGTCACTCCAACTCATTAAATCTCGGAGCGAGACTGCGCAAGCGCAGCCGAGACCTAAAAACCAATTGTAGGGTAGGAGGGAAGGGTTAACTTAAGAGAGGACTAGACAGCTAAGCAGAGTCCAGGGAGAACGCAAAACCAAAGTAAACAGACCAGGTTCAGAGAGAGAGCACAAGGAAGGGGCCTGGGCACATCTTTCGTTACCTATAATTAAATGTTACAAGCATGTTCGGTGCTCTCACTTGGGATACGGTGTCACAGGTAAGTAAAACGTGTTCTCGGCCTTCACTTGTTCAGAGAAACTGCGGTAGCACAAGCCGGCGCTGGGGGGTGTAGTTGGGGTTGCCACGGCTGTTCTTTGAGTGGAAAAAAGAACCGTCAGGAGCTGCCAGCGAATTATGAGCGGAGGCCGCCAGCTGTTCCAGACATGCCACCCAGCGGGGCGAGCCCGGCTCCGGTTACACCACAACGGGAACCCCCGAGCCCTGTGGAATGGCACGGATCGTGCGCGTGCGGCATGTCTGGACAGGACCCCGGAGGGGCGTGGCCGCGCAGGAATGTCCGGAATCCAGAAACCGGCGCACCTGAATCCCGGCTCTGACTCTGCTGTGATTTCTGGCAAGGCGACCTTGCTTTCCTCTTTAACAGGGATTTCGTTTCCAAAAAAGCAAGAGTCGGACAGCCATTGATTCAGCATCCTTGGTGAGTTTTACGCTCGATTCGTTCTTATGTCGCTTAATAAACTGTGCACGAGTTTATGGAGTTCCGTCCTTTTCACGTTCGCCCAGTTATTTACGTTTAAATACTACAGCTCACAGAAGGCAACAGGTTGTAAAGCACGAACCAGGTCTGGAAGACTGTGTCTGCCTATTTATTTACTTCAAGCTCACCAATTTGGTTAAAGTCTGTGAAATAACGCGCAGGCGCACATCGCGATGTGCTAAGATAACACAATGTAGGAAAGTGAGGACTCCTTGATCAAAATTCCAGTGTTGCGATTGATTCCACAGCTGGCGGTTCATGCGGTCTAGTTGCACAAGGTCATGAGCGTGTCCTTCGAATGTCCTCGAATTGTACCCAGCAGCACTCCACGCGCTTGTGTTTCTAAGCATGTACATGTGGGTGGGGGGAGAGAAAAAACTACAAGTACCAGAATGCTAAATGTTGTTAGTTTAAAGCGAGTGGTGGCTAAAGGTGCCGTACGTACCACTTGATACGTGTTCCACATAAGTTCCTACCGTAGGACTGCCTGGGTGGATCTGCCCCCACTTTGCAGTTCACTTTGTCCTCTACACGCAGTGACGTTTCTCCTGCAAAGGAGTCAACAGGGGGTTCTAGGCTCGTGGCCTCGCGGGAAAACGTTATTGTTTTCTGGTAGATCGCAGTGCCAGTAGGGCTGGTGAAGAATTAATCAACATACACTAGGAAGGCTGGCAGGGTCGGGGACCTGGCGTGTCCCGTCTTTGCATTGATAGCAACACTTAATAGATCTTGGCCGCCTCTAGACAAGGGAGCAAAAGATGGCAGTTAATCAGGCCCCATTCGACACTTCCTCCTCCGAGCCAGATAAAGAGTACTGTGGTCTGTGTAATAATATACATATGTTACAGACGGTGCTTGAAATGGAAAACCATAAGTGCTTGTTTCTGGGAAGTGCCGGTACTCTCTAATTAAAGGTATTGCATTTCTTTTGAGATGTGCCGGTACTCTCCCTCTCAAACTAAAATAGCGCCGGTACTGCGTACGGGTCAGTACCGGCCCATTTAAAGCACTGGTTACATAGCGCCAAGAAACCCCTCGGACGAGTGTGCTCTTCTCAAAGGCCTAGCTTATGCTACTCTGCCATTGAAAATATAAATCTGGTACTACAATGCCAAGGTGCTATCAAAAGGGTCTGCATGTGACCTTGATCCGGTGGTGGTGGTTGTTTAAATGATACAGGGGACCTCGGAAAGGTTCTCTTTCTGTAAACCACCTGCTCCTGTGTACCTCTGATCCTGGATCTGGCACACCAGGGAGCCCTGGCCACGCCCAACTGCACACAGGAAACCACGCCCTTCAGGTGTGAGGGCGGGGTCAAAAGAGGACACACCCTCCGCGGGAACTCCTCGCAGCCACCCAGCGTGCCAGGGAGCCGCAGGTGAGGAAGGGAAGGAGAGAGAGATATGGCACTAGGGCAACGGAAGTAGATGGAGGTGGGGGGCGTGTGATCAGACGAGGTGGGAGAAGTCAGATCTCATGTCTCGGGAAGTGCGGGGGTGAAAGGATGGATGGGAAAGTGTACTCGGGTAGGTGAGGAGTGAGAGCTTCGGTCCAGGTGGGTGGGGGGGGAGAAATGAGGTCTCATGGGGAGAAAGGAGGCTGGGACTTGGCGAATGAGATCTGAGGAGAAGGAGGGGCAGCCCTCAGTCCAGGTCAGCTGAGGGACTCCGCTTGAGGGCAGGTTATTTGCAAGAAGAGGCGGAGCTCGATGTGAAAAAGAACTGCAGTAGGTGAGCCAGAGACAAGCCCAGGGCAGGAGAGAAACAGGAAGGCCTCTGAGAGGAAGGGCAGAGTGAGGTTCTGGGGACAGGAAGTAGGCTGGTTAGGTGAGGGGGGAGATGGGGGAGGGGAGATGAGCCTCCAGGACAGAGGTCGGGGAGATGGGACAAAACGGACAGGGATGAAGGGGGGGGGGGCGGGGTGAGTCTCGGGATCGGGTTGAAGAGACGGGCAGTGCTAGAGAAGGGAGAGCTAAGGTCATACTGTGGAGGAGGGTGGGGCTAAGTGAATGGGAAGAAGGTGAACTGAGGCCAGGCAGAAGAGCGAGGGGGGGAGGAGGCGCGGCAAAGCAACGGTGAGAGAAGGGGGCCCATGGCAGGGGGTGTGTGGGCGGAGACATGTTGTTTTGCTTTAGAGTCATGCTGTCAGCATCTTTCCTGTATTTGAAAAGTGTAGTATTCGGGGTACTCTGGCCTGTTCTAGATAGGTGTCATGTGTGCATCTCTTTGCATTTGGGCAGAGGTGGATTAAGTATCTTGGGTGGGGGATGAGTTTTTAACAACGTATCCAAAAGAAACCACTCTTGTGAAAAAATGTACAGTTGGATCAGACACAAACATAGGGGGGAGACGGTTGCCCTGGAGTTACAACACGACCCTAGCCAGAGTTCGAGCCAATCCATCAAAACACTCCGCGAGTCGTGCCCAAATGTCTGGTAAAACATGAGTAAGAAGACCATGGTGATGCTTGAATGAATCGCAGCCGCTGGCACTCTGGGGCCGCATCCCGGTCCATGATTTTTCGGCCACCTCAGTCTGGACCCAGCCTATGCAAATGAGTCTTGGCCCTGCTGCTCGTGGGAACAGTCCATCCCGAACTGCCAGGCCCTCCCTGGACCGGAGGAACCGGGTCAAGGCTGATTTGCGTACAGCTGGGTCCGGACTCGGCTGGCATGGTGCGAGAAAAACGACGGATTGGGATGCGGCACGAGCAATTGCCTGAGGCTGGGATTAATTCCACAATTCCATCCATCACCTTGTTGTTTTTGAGTTTGATGCCCTAAGTGTGCCTGGTATACCCAGATGTGGGTGCCAGGCTCACTGTACCACTGCAATCAAGCTATATATACCCAGCTGAAGAGCCCATAACGAGGGTAAAACTCTTCCTGTTTGCTCATGTTACAGTTCAGGGAGGGCCTGGCCAGGTAGTTCGGGATGCACTGTTACCATTGGAGCAGGGTGAAGACTCATTTGCATATGGCTGGGTCCCATCTGAGGTGGCATTGTGGGCGTAATAATGATTGATCGGGATGCGGCCCCAGCGATTGCCAGTGGCTGAGATTAAGTCAAGCATTCCATCCATCACCTTGTAAAACATGAGAGCATTGTTTAAAATTAAATATGCCATTTTTTTGCATCTCTATATGTGCAATTATAATGATGACACAGTAAACTGATCCGAATCACTCTAAGGTGTTTCCAAATGTTCCAGTTACAAAAAATGAATTGGAGTGAATAAAAGGGTTTCTATCTCCTGTCCACTCTCTGCCCTCCCGTCTATGCTGCCCCCCCCCCCCCCCCTCCCCCCCCATCCCCGCTGCTTACCACCCTGTCTGTCCCTGATCATGCTCCCTGGCTATCTATCCCCTTTCATCGCCGCGGGCCTCTTCCTCGTGCATGCTTTGTGCCTCCCTGTCCACCCTACATGCATCTCCCATTGCTGCTACTTTCCACTGCTGCCCACACACCACCATCCACACAATGCTTCTCCGTCAATAGGCCTGCTGCCCCAGGGAGTGCCCCTCCCCGAACACAGCTATATCTGCTCTCGTTTGTGACGCTGCCCTGTCTCCATGGCTCTACACCCTCCCAGGGCACCCTTGCATCACCCCTCCGCCGGGCACCCGTGCACCAACCACGGAGGCACCATTGCATCTTAATGCCTCGCCGTAAAGTTCACCCACACGGTGTCATTTTGCAGGCCAAGTCGAGAGCGGCGCCTGCCAACGCGATAGCGGATCTTCCAAAGAACAAAAGCATCCATAATTGCGGGCCCTGCTGGCGTTCCCGTCACTCTGCCACCCTCCTTTGGAACCAGCAGCCTGTTCTTGGCAACGGGGCATCCTTGTGGGAATTTCTTCCAGTTGGAAAGCACCAGGCTGAGCCCGGATCCTGCCTTTAAAGCCGCAGCAGTACTTCTGTTTCTCGGCAACTTTTTGCATGAAGTACCTGATCTCAGCGGCGCAAGTCAGCCTTCGCTTTCCCATGCTGCTGGGTTTCTGGATGCCGGGTTCCAGACAGACCCCGCCTCCTTCGCCAGCTCTGGTGAGTGATGATAACCGTTATGTGGCGCGCTTGCTGCAGGCCCCGCCCTCTCTAGACACTAGACAGGTCGTTATCTAAATTAGTGTCAAACTGTTGAAAAGGCGCCTTAAGCCCTTTTCTGAAGGCTGTAAGATTAGGCCTGTCTCAGTGAGAAGGAGAAACTTCCGGGCGCTTAGGGCCTAGATTACAAAGCGCTCTCTTTAAATTGAGGAACATTAGACAAACAAGCACTGGCGTAGCCAATCAATCTCGCCTTTAGCACCTTTATAATTATTTAACTATGCAGCAAGTTATCCTGGGTTCTGCAACATCTACTGTCCTTTAACGTGGAAGGTTTGACAGTAATAGGCGCATTACAGCACTGCGTAATATGCCTCACTTCAGGGATGAAGTAATTCCTTTTGTGGAAGTGGTGGTATTGCAGTGGAGGGCACATGCAGCACAGCGGAGACATCTACCTTGGCCTCCACACCGAGCTGGTGATGTAGAGAATCAATAAAATGATTGCAGTGTAATCTTGCTAGAGGTTACTACGGCTCGGAGTCGACATCGGATATGTAGACCTGTATATCTGATGTACACCAATAGTAATCAATCTAGCTCTCCCTTCGGAGTATGTGATATATACACATAATCAAAATGCGAAGTGGGTCGCACACCGCTCGTCATAATAGCAAATAGCCCCATAGGATTCTGGAGGATGTAGTGACAGCGGCGGGTACACCTATGCCACGAGTAAAAAGTTTAAAATGCCATCCCTGGACACGTGTTTCGAGGTAATTGCCTCTCGTCAGCAGGGAGCAGGTACGTATGCGGGGTGCTGTTGACTGCCAAAAATTATCAGGTATAGTACCTCTCACGGCGCGCGGGTGCGGGATCCGGGCTCGTCAACCCATAGCTCAGGGAGCTTTAAATACAAATTGCGAAGTGGGTCGCACACCGCTCGTCATACTAGAAAATAGCCCCATAGGATTCTGGAGGATGTAGTGACAGCGGCGGGTACACCTATGCCACGAGTAAAAAGTTTAAAATGCCATCCCTGGACACGTGTTTCGAGGTAATTGCCTATACACATAATCGTAACTCGCGCGGCGGCGGTATTGCGGCCGCTGTCAAATCTTGTTATCCATGCTCATGGACGGTTCTGGATATAGTTGGTTGTGAAAGTGCCCATTTCTGTCTGTCGGTTAGTCCACATTTTACTTTCTCCGGACTCCTCATTTATCGACCACCTGGGCCGGATGCCGCTTTTAGATCTGCTCTTCCTGAAGCTGTTAGTGCCTTAGCTTTAAGGGCTGCTAATTTCAGCGTTATTGGTGATTTAAATCTTCATTTGGATGCTGTTTACTCCCCTGCAGTAAGTAGCATCCTCGCTGATTTGGAAGCCCTTCAGCTATCTCAGCTGGTTAAACACAGCTCTCATATTGGTGGGCACATTTTAGATCCTTTTTTCACCAATTTATCTACGGTGAAAGTCTTGCCCCCCAGGCCAATGGCTTGGACTGACCATCATCTTATAGAACTGCATCTTCGGATTGAGGACTCCCCTCTCAGTGCAGCCGTGCCTACGTCTTTCAGACGCCCATGGAAAAAACTAAAGTTAGCTGATTTTCATCGACTCCTTGGTCTTCATCCTTTGGGGCCTTTTACTGATACTGAGGCGGGCTACGATCATTTTTGCAGTTGGCTAACAGGAGCTTTGGACTGCCTGATTCCCATGACGGAGAGTAAGCGCCGAAGCGCCAGACCCAGTCCTTGGTATGATGACTCACTTCGGCTCCAAAGGAAATCTTGTAAACAAGCGGAAAGAGCTTGGCGTAAGTCATATCTGCCTGACAAAAAACTACTGTATCTTGCCAAGGTAAAAACATACCATAGGGCGGTCTGCAAAGCTCGTGCCGCCTACTTTTCCCGTGAAATTAATTCGAGCACCAACCCTACTAAATTAATATTTAAGGTGCTCAAGGATCTCACAGTCAGTAGAGCTCCAGCTGTCGATATCTGTTCGGCCACTCACTGTGAGGGCCTGGCAGCCTTTTTCATGGAAAAGGTGGAGGCCATCTATTGTTCCTTCCCTGGTTCATCTGTTCCTCTGGGGAAACTGGATTCTGGCCCGAAAACTATCATGTCTCTGTGCTCCTTCCCTGAGATCTCTATGGAAGAATTCTATAAGATTGCAGCAAAAGTTAAATCAGGTTCTCCTATGGATCCTCTTCGTCCTGCTCAATTTAGAGAGTCTGCAACTTTATGCTTTCCTCCGCTCTGTGATCTTGTAAATTTATCCTTGAAGTCCGGCTCTGTTCCCGACAGTTGGAAACAAGCGCAGGTGATGCCTATTTTGAAAAAAACGGCTCTCGATCCTCTAAAATATGAGAACTACCGACCCATTTCTCTTCTTCCTTGGGTGGCAAAATTGACTGAGGCCCATGTTAATACTATCTTATGTAACCATATCCATTCTGCCAATATTTTGGATCCTTCTCAGAATGGTTTTCGACCTGGCCACAGTACTGAGACCGCGCTTCTCTCTATGGTTGAGTACCTGCGCACTCTGGTGGACTCTGGTCATACGGCGGTTCTAGTGCTTTTGGATCTCAGTGCCGCGTTCGACACTGTCTCCCACGCAATTCTATTACAGCGTTTGGTTGAGGCTGGTGTCGACCACGTGGCACTCGAATGGTTTCGATTGTTCCTATCTGGTCGCCCTTTCAGGGTCGTTACCCCTCCTTACCAGTCCAAACCCCATTTCATCACACAGGGTGTTCCACAGGGGTCAGCTCTTAGCCCCACTCTTTTTAATATCTATGTTCAGCCGCTGGCTGCTGTCGTCAAGCGATGTAATCTGACCATGGTGTCTTATGCTGACGACACGCAGCTGGCGGTTGCAATAAGTGGGGCGTCTGACCTAGAGGCCACCAAGTTTTGTGAGGGAATCAGGTCGGTGGCTAGTTGGTTGACAGACAATTGTTTGCAACTGAACGCCAAAAAAACGGAGGTGCTGATTGTGGGCAATCAGAGCCAATTATGGGGTGATCGTTGGTGGCCACCTGAGCTTGGCCCTATCCCTCTTCCTGCCACTGAGGTAAAAAATCTTGGCATTTGGCTAAATTCTAAACTTAGTTTTGTTCCCCATACTAAGAATATCGCTGCCATGTGCTTTGGGACTCTCCGTAGGCTTAGACCCATTTTTAAATTCTTTGATGCTCCAACTAGGCAGCTTATTGTACAAGCCACTATTTTATCTCGGTTGGACTATGCGAGTTCCCTTTTGCTTGGAGCCAATCAGGCAGAATTCTGTAGACTCCAACGAGTCCAAAACGCAGCCGCCAGGGCTTTGATCGGCTTGCCGAGATTCTGCTCGGCCAAAAAATCTATTCATGGACTTCATTGGCTCCCTGTCTGTCAGAAGATTAAGTTCAAGTCTCTCTGCCTCTCGTTTAAAATTCTGAAGCATTCTTCGCCCCAGATTCTGAAACATCTTATTTCGCCGTATGTACCATCGCGGTCCTTAAGATCCTCAGGGGTATATCTGGTTACAGTTCCACGTTTTAAACGGGTTAGAGCCGGGGGCCGATCTTTTAGTGTGCTCGCTGCCAAGCTTTGGAACTCACTTCCTCTCCATATTCGCGCCATTGATGAACTTTTGACTTTCAGGAAGGCCGTCAAGACCTTCCTGTTTTCTTTGGATGCCTAGTACTATCATGGCTCGTCCACTGTCCGTTTATGTGCCGTTTCCTTGTCTGGAAGCGCCGGGACGCCCCTTTGCTGGGGCAGCTGTGCGCTATATAAATTTGGTTAACATAACATAACATAGAATCTAAAACAAACTGAACTCACTTCTTTACCACATAAGTGATTATCACTATTCTTTAGAAACACTTTTTTAAAAACTTTATAGTAATGACAGTTGGAGTTAAAAAAAACTCCTGGCTTTTAAATGTATGCCGCGCAGGTTAAATGGAGATTTATTTTTAAACTGAGACCTTACTAACTCTGCCGTTTTACATGTCTCATAACTTACGACCTGCCAGTAACACAAGGATCTCTTCAACAAAAGCTTGTGAACCCACTGAGCTACCTTACACTAAATGCACACCATTGACCCGCATTTAGCTCTGCAGCAGCCGCGTTAACTCTCTGATGACACTAACCTGTGACACAATGGTCTACACAAGCCCCATTTTATCACCAGTCTGCAATCCTCTAACTTTCTGGATTTGCATCAGTATCCGCAGTAGGTGCCTTAACCGTCTAAACGAGTTTTATACGCATTCTGTTTGGGACCGATAAATTAAGCCAGAGCAGCTTTATCACATTTTCCTTGTTGCCAATTACTTTAGGGCAGATTTAAGCATGTGATACCGCATGCAGTTCATGCACTGTCGCAGGTGAGACCTAAAGAAAGGAAGCTAGAAAAAGAGAAAGGGTGTGAGTGAGAGAGAGAGAGACACACACAGAGAGAAAGACAGAGGTGAAAAAGAGTGGGCAAAGGGCACCACAGGCTAGACGGGAATACAGAAAAGGAGAAATGGGGAGAAGTAGTAAAGGAGGAGAAAGAGTGATAATAAGGAGGAGGGGATAAGTAAAAGGGAAAGGGGAGGAAAGCTGGAAGCAAAGGAGAAAATATTTGAGAAAGGGAAGGGAAAGAACAAGGTACAGCGAGTGAGAAATAAAACAAAAACAGAAAGAGGAGAGCTTATTATAGTACGAGTAGTGCTTTAAATGGGCCGGTACAGAGTCCGGCACTTTTTTATTTTGAGACAGAGCGAACCTGCACTTCTCAAGAGAAATGCTATACTTTTAATTGGAGAGCACCGGCACTTCTCAAAAACAAGCTGGTACTCTGGTACAGAGTACCTGCACTTCCATTTTTCCATTTCAAGCACGGAGTACGAGTTAATGGGAACAATAGAGTGGCCTAGTGACAGGGTGTTGGAGAGAACAGAAGAAAGAGAGGTGGATATAGTAAGGGAAACAGAGATAGAAGTTAAGGAGAAAAAGAGTGAGGAAAAAAGAGAAAGCAAGATAAAGAGTGAAAGAAAAAGTGAGCAACTGAGAACGCTTGCAGACACAAGACACATGTTGGTGTGCCCTTGTAGAGAGGGTCTTGAGGGACACTTTGGAAAGATGCAGGGCACAAGTCCTATAAAAAGAAGTGGGGCGACTGACAATATGCAAATGACCTGATGACGTCACGTGCTGGACGTGTCCCGGTGTCTGATAATTACACAGGGACACGTTCAGCTTATTTCTGTGCGGCCCAGCTTCTTGGCAGGAGGGACTGCGTCTACACTGTGAAAAGAGTGGGGGGACGCCGTGTACCCCCGACTCGAGCCCTGGCAAGATGGATTCATTGGAAGGAATGTGCAACAGGAAGATTGCACAGGACTGCGTGTGTTAGTAGGATGAATATAGCCCAGCCTTGGTGGCATACGGCGTGGAAGAGCCAGTGTTCCCTCACACTGGAGATTCTGAAAGAATGGAGTCAGCTGACAAGCTGAACCTTCTAACGCAGATCGTGGTCAGCAGTTCAGACTATCCTGGCTAGGTGGTGAGGGGTCTCACTGTGATGAAGCCGGGGGAGGGGCGGGGGTGTGTGAGGCCCACCTGGGATGTACCTGTTTGGCCCATCCCAGTGGCCTTCAAGAGGCTCCAACATTTTCCATGTAAACTGCGGGCCGTCGAGTCCTGCTACATCTACAGTGGCCCAGAATGATTAGACTTTAGCATTTACAGGAGAAAAGTAGAGCATGCGCTAGCATTGATTATCTTTTGCACACAAAGGGATTTTTTGCGCTGAAAGATGGCACAAGCGCATCTCTGAAAAAGCATTGCATCGAATAGCACAAAACCTTTGTAATGAAGGTAGTGGGTGGAACAGGGTGAGCACAGACCAAACCAGCTCCAGTTCCTGTGTGCCGGGCGCAAAGCTCCGGGCTGCAGCTCGCCCTCGCGCTCCCGCCTCTCATGCCACTTCGGCAGCAGAGCCCGGCACATACTGCCTTTCCCTCTGCTTTACACATCCATTTTTCACACGCTCCTGTCACGCGCTTTCACAGAAGTTTGTGTAGAGGAGAAAGATGGGACAGGAGCCAAAAGTGCTGCAGAAGTTTGTGAGGAGCACAGGTGTGTGGGGGTGCATGCAGTGTGCTTACAATGTTAGCTTCAAGCGTGGAAACGATGAACGCGACAAATGGCTCCAAAACGTGGTACTAGCACGACTGCTGTATTTTCAATGCAGCAATCTAACCTTTGGAGCACTGATGTGAAATTGAGGGAATTGCACCTTAAACGACAGTGGTGTACAACTGCCATCTTTTTAAAGCGATTTAACAATGTGGACCATATTCCAGCAAAACTTTAAACAAAGCATGCACCATAAGAAGAAGCACTTTTGCTTTAGTATATGCCAAACTTGCATACGCTTATGCGCAATTGATTCACATCTTTCGAAAATTAAAAGGCAAGCCAAAATAAGAAAAGAGTCCTACAAAAACAGCATAAATGCACACAGGGGAATGTAAACAGTGAAAGGGCCAGTCGCCAAGGAAAACATCAAAGACAGGACAATTGGCACAGTTTCACCCCCCAAAAGCCACAGAGTTTAAAAGACACACCAACACGCAAATGAAAAGCAAGGAGCATGGAGGGACGTGGTGAAAGCCCACAGAGTAGACACTGCATGTCTCGAACGAGAAAGCTAATTTGCTGCCTAGGCGAGACTTAAAATGGGACACAGGCTTTCCCTAGTGGTGTGCGTGGCACAGCCCTAGAAAGAGGGGAAAAGGTGTCCTGGCATATTGTGTGCTCCTGTTCTCATGCTTATACGTAACCCGCACTGCGTGCTCCCAGCCGTGTGTGTGTGTGTGTGTGTGTATACATATACATACAGTCCTTATTGCGTTTCTGTTCCTGTAGTCTGTAGAATTGAATGATACTGTCCCTGTTAGCTCTGTCCCACACAGCATAAGGCATGGGGCCATGGGACAGCCTGCTTCATCATGGGCGTCGATTCACCATAATGCTAAGGGTAGCAAAAGTGACATCATATACCTTTTCACCTTAAATGCATCACAGAAAGCGGCGTCATATGACCCCTTGAATCTAGGTCTATGTTAGATACCATCTATATATTATTCTGATGACTTGTTCTTTGAAAGCTCTGGGACGTAACACTTGCTCTGAATTGCAGTGAGCAAGTGAAGTGTGAAAGCCAGGCCTCTACTGGGGGTGGGGGTTCCTCTGTGAGAAATGTTTGAAAAGATTGTTGTCAAATAGTGTACTATGCCAAGAATTGCCTCTAGTATGCAATTACCTGTAATTAACAAGGGTGTCCGTAATGTCAAGAATTACCGCCAGTATTTTGACGCAGGTGTCTGTCATGCAAATAAATGCCTCAAGAATGCCAGCACTGGTATCTTACCATGGGTTTCTCTATGAGACAAGAATTACCTTCAGTAGGCCAGGGCCAATGACAGACTTGCCAGCATAACACTACGTTGTCACTCACACTCATTCATTCTCACTCTCTATTATTCCCATACACTGATCCTTATTCATACTCACTAATTTGCACTCATTATGACTCTTTCATACTTACTGACACTCAATATGACACATTCTTACTCTCTACCTGTTAATGAATCTCCCTCACACACACAAGTTTACATATACATTCACACTTGCTCATATGAACACAGGCAAGCACACAAGATACATTTAAATGCATTTTTATTGATCTTATCTGCCACCAAAGGTCCCATTTCATTGTGCTCAATTTTTTATTACACTAATAATGAATAATGCAATATTATTTAGTATTAGTACAATGAAAAATGGACGGAAAATAAAAAGTGCGGTGTCACCCCAGTGTACTTGGCACTGATTTTGCCACATCTGAGGCCAGCGGTTGCAATGGCAGTGCCTGGGACTACAAGGGGCAAGCCAGTGGTCTCAGCTGTGACCTCTTGAAAACCTCTAAATGATGTCAATTCACTTCATCCATTGACCATTTTGAACTATGAGTGTCGACATTTTGCCTTGTGCTGTGCACAGCAGCCTGAAAAAAGTGCACTTTAATGCCTGGGTTTGTGTGCCCGGATTGCAGGCAATTCCTTTATTGTTATATTTGTATGTGGTTGCCATATGTATTTTATAAATGTAAAACATTTGCAAAACATTAAGAAAAAAAAATCCACTACACACTTGCCAAGGCCAGATCTATTGGCTCTGCCAATGCTTGTTTTTCTTTGGTTAAGCGCCTTCATGAGATTACATGTGTTTTCCAGCTCTGTCCCTCGTGTGTCACTTCCCCAACCAAATACTTCCCCCTGTGCTGTGTGTTGCACTCTCCCCTGTGGCTTGTGTTTCCTTTCTTGGCCCACCCACCTTCCTTTTTAGGTCTTGCCTGAGCCAGCGCACCCTCTGCACTGCGAGACATTTAGTTAGTGGGTTTACAAAGTGCTTTTTCAAAGTGGCCTAAAAGCTTGCGGTTACCCACGCATAGCCGGCATCTGTCTTTCCTCCGGCATGGCTCATAAAGCCTTACCGTGCTCTCCCAAGTGCCTTGCTCTGCCCCATCCCCACCACACAGCGCGTCCCTGTGATCACTTTCGCTTTCCCGGCCACACAGCCAATGCTTGTTGTGATCGGGTGTGAGCCACACACACACCCCAAGCCACTCTCATCTGCTTCGTCCCACTGGGAAGGCTAATCTACAGCGCAGCATTTTTCCAATTCCTAACAGTCGCAAACACATGCAGAGCCCGCCCTTCTTGCTGCCCAGCGCCACTGCTGCAGTCATTGCCGGGAAGATGCTGTTACGAGTCCCTGCATGAATTCCCGATCCTGCAGCAAGTGCTCCCTCCCAATAACTCGTCCTCTCCTTACTGCTTGCCTTTGATAAAACGAACAACGTCTTATCCTCCCACTGTCTGCAAGCACTCAACGAAGCCGGCCATTACCATCAAGAAAACAACAAAAAAAAAACCTTGTGGGGAAGATGTGCTGTACCCGTATTCACGCCAATTTTTCACTTAGCCATATTTTTCTCTTAGGTCTGTTACCACTTGACACAAAAAATCTACCCCTCCCCCACCCCATGAGGAAGAGCCACCCAATTACAGTATTACAGGCTCTCCGTGATTTTTGCCTCTTCGATTCGTCTGGGGCCTTTCAGTTTATCCGTACTGGTAAGCGCGCTCACTACAGTCCTTCCTCAGTTCTGTCTAGTTATTTCCATTACCTCATTTACCCTATTCCCTTTCAGGTTTTTTGAGCATTGCACTACGTTCCCCATGTGCTGGCTGTCATTATTCTCTCCACTCTATTTATCGAGTATGGCAAAAGTTTTGCTAGTGGCTTTCTGTGCGTTGTCACTTGTGTGTACCTCCTCCACTCAGATTAGCTTTTACACGTTTAACATATACGTGCTGCATCAGAGTCAGGCGGTGGCGCATCAATTCCCTCCCCCCACCACAGAGTGCATCACTCTGCTGGCCGCCATGTCCGTCCTTCCTCCCTCTCACACTCAGCACCTGCACTTTGCCCTTCCCCCACCACAGAGCGCATCTTGTCCTTTCTAAGTTCTGCTTCCCTCCATTCCCAAAGAACAGAACTGAAATCACAGTTCGTAAACAAACCTCGTAATTTTTTTAGTATGAAGAGCAGAATAGGTGCCATGAGCCCACATACACAAAGCCAACGTTGAGCAACCTTTGAACAGCACATTTCGCCATTGGAGGATAAAGTCCATATACTCAGCTGCATCTTTCGCCATAAACAGCACAACACGCCCTTCCATCCGGCATGAAAGTGCGCGCAGACACACACACACATACAAGTGCGTGCACATACACCTCAACACGCCATCATACCTCACAGTGACACGCATCTAGACACCTACAACTCGCTTTTCCCTATATACATAAAAATTCAAAAGCACACAGCTCTTTTCTTCTCCGGGTTACGGTGATGGTTATACCAGAGGAAGAAAAATGCCTAGCTAACGGACTGCTTACCCCAAAGCAATGTGTCATTCTAATCTAGTACTTTGGAAAATAGATTTTCATTCTAGTCCATGCTAAGGGAACTGTCAGCTGCTATCTCCTACCGCCTCTCCTTGCCCTCTTTCTGCTTCCAGTTCCGGGTCACGAGGGGGAGGCGAGAGCAAGGAGGACTGGAAAATTGCACTTCCGGCACTGGCCGAAAGAAAAGACTGAAAGAATTATGAAGTACGAAAACACGAGGCACGGCTGCAGAGATCACCACTAGCAGCGCTTCGTTATGTTTGCATAATGAAAACACCAGTGCATGTTTGGCAATTGGAAGAGGGCTGCATTATTTTGTGATGGTTCATTTTAGGCATGCAATTACAGTTTTAAATTGGACAATTCTAGTTCCCTTCAGTTTCTGGTATCAAATAACTGAGATTTGAGAACAGCGGAGCTCGTCTACTTCTTTTTTTAGTAAGGTGTTGTTATTTTTTCACATTTTTTAAAGGTGTCTATACTTCCGCCCATGTCACTTTGTATAACAATGATGCAAATGGTTTTATGACGTCAGTTACTGTGTTGTCTTTATTTATTTATGTGTTTTTATATAGCGCGTGTGAGAAGTTGGCCTGATATGTAGTGCTCACTATTCTAGTGATCACTGTGTATCATTCCAAACGACCCTTATTGATGATTGGTTGTAAGTCAACCTTTTAGACCAGCTATCCCAGTAGCGTGGATACGAGCAGTCTTTAGGCTAAACTCTAGAGGGCGTGTTAAGCCAGCTGTTTACCATCACATATACCCCTTGAACGTCAAGTGAAAGGACACCACACAAGTTGTTATGAGAATAAAGGATATTTATTTATAACAAGACTACCCTGGCTTTTTATGAGTCAGGGAGCTAAGCACACTACAAAACTCTTAGAAAATACTTCAGTTGCACAATTTACACAAATGCCCGAAGGGCACGAGAAACCATCTACGCTAACAGTGAAATGCGAGTGGTTAGAGTCTGGAGTTACTGATTCCGGAGTGATCCGATCAGTGGGACTAAGCGAAAAAGGAACTGGACACTTGTAGAGCGAACCTGCGATGGAGCACCGAAATGCTCGAGTTACCTAGCCCAGAGGCTGCGGCTTCGTGAGGTTCGGCAAGATGTCGGGAGTCCTCGTTGTAGTCTCAGGAGCCTGAAAGAAGAAGTTGCTGGCAGGCGACCAGTGTAGATGTTCAGCGAGATCCAAGCCTGGATCGGTGATGAAGGAAACCTGAAAGCAGAGGGGACTCAGTTCTCAACCGCTAGCCAGCGATCGTGTGGGTACCAGGAAGGTACCAGCTGAAGTCACCTCGACCAGGTGAGTGGATGACGTCGGACTCGGCTGTTCCTCGGACCAGGAGGCGCGGCGGCGACCAGGATGGAGGGCGAGCTGTCCCACGGAGGTGTCTGCTGTCGATGATGCTGGGCCCAGGAGTGGGGCAGCAGGTGTTGGCAGTGGCAAACCCACGCAGTGGAGTCAAGATGGCGTCTGGAGTGGACCAGGAGGGTCCGAGGTACTCCTCTGTTGAAGGGGAGCAAGGGCCAGTCTGGAGCAACCAGACCAGTGATGAAAACAAACTATCGTGGTGCGTCGTGAAGAGGGCCACAAGCCGGTCGGTGAGTGGTCGGACAACGCGGTGAACAGCGAGGAGCAGAAGGGCCCCCACGCAGATCTCGTGGATGCTGGGGAGGCGGGCTTCGGTGCTGGAGCCGCTCAGGGTTAGGGCTTCTCAAACCCTAGGTACACTCACTCGAGGGTCCCTCGGTGGGCGTGTTAGATAAGCGTCGTGCAGGTCCTGAAGATGGCCGGTCCCGCAGGTCTCGTCACACCTACGAATCTCAGCTGGGCTGACGATGTAGGTAGAGGTCAGAGATGGCAGGGAACCCGGGTCTCGTCGAGCTGGGCAGTCTTGATCCGTGGGAGAGACGTACAGCAAACCGCAAGCGCTTAGTTGGTGCCTGCTACTCCTTAGCCACAAGGGAGAGTCTTCAGAAAAGTCAAGAGTTCCTTTCGTGGAAAGTAGTTCAAGATTCAGAATTATCCAATTTGGGAAGGGGACCCGCTCCCACCTTTATTCTAGGAAAAAGGGGCTGGCCTGTGACTAGGTCCTACCTATGGGTGGGACCAGGAGGGGGGTGGTTACACCCCTATCCTTTGTCCGGCTTCGCCCCAGCTCAGGGGCTGGTGTGCCCCCGAAACTGGTTTGAGCCGGGCTATGCACAGTGAGCACCGGGGTGCCACTTGCAATCACCTTCCTTTCAGCCCTGCCTACCTGGGATACACAAACCCTGTCTGGGATGGTGCTAACACCGCCCTCGACAGGAAACCCTTTGTCCAAGCTCCCCTCGCTGGAAGGTCTCCCAGCAGCAGGAGGTCAGACTTGTGTCTGGTGGCAGCATCCATTTTCTGATGCTGAGGCTTGAGTCAACTTTAACCGGGGTTCAAGGTTACTTCCATGTCGTGCCCCTCTAAAAGGGGGGAATGCTAACCCCGTCGCCAGAACTGGCGAGGGGTTCGTATTCCAATTCGTATGACACCTTACTCGACATGTGTAGGTGATGCGATGCGATGCCAAAGTTAGCAAATAACCGCAAGGATTATAATGCATTTAAAAGTAGTTGGCCCGCGTCACCATGGAACGGCTATTAGGTCTTGGTTCCGCAAGCCGTCGACGGGCTCAGCTCGCGCCAGAGCACCGTCCCACATGATTCCCTGCACTCTGCCTTCAGGATTGATAAGGCCTGCCATAGGAGTGACTGATAGGAATCCATGTGTCCATTTTAGGGTTAGGTGTAGGAATACTACACCTACAGCAACGGGTGATTACACCACTTTGCCCCAGCTGTCGTGCAGCCACTTGTGTCAGCTTTGGGCGGCCATCCAGGGGTGGCATAATACATGCTGCAGCCCCTGGTAGGCCCTGGGTACACCGATGCCCTGGATACCTGTGGTATGCTAAGACAGGGACTGACAAGGCGGCCCAGTTCCAATTAGTGGATGCACCTAATGTACATGTGTGTTAATTTCGAGAGAGAACAGCTAGGCTGTGGGTCTGATTGGCAGGCCCACAGCCAGGGAAAGTCGTAAACCAATGAAGCAAAAGCAAAAAATCTGGGTGATCATAGGATTGCAGACCCTACTCTCCTACATGACCCCCCCCCCAAACTTTGGGACAATAAGCTAACCTTGACCAGGTGAGTCTTCTTGCTCTAAGTGGAAATACCTGGAGAGCCCATCTGCATTGCCATGATCAGTGCCAGGTCTATGCTCCACTGTGAAGTCCATCCCCTGTAGGGAAATGGACCACCTAAGTAGTTTGGGGTTTTCACCCTTCATTTGATTTAGCCACAAGAGGGGCTTATGGTCGGTCTGAATCTTGAAGTGAGTGCCAAACAAGTATGGCCTCAGCTTCTTCAGGGCCCAAACCACAGCAAAGGCCTCCCTCTCAATAGCTGACCAATTCTTCTCTCTTGGGGTCAGCCTCCTGCTAATAAAAGCTATGGGCTGGTCATGACCATCAAAATTCAGTTGAGATAGAACAGCTCCCACACCCAGCTCCGAAGCGTCTGTTTGGACAATGAATGGTTTGGAGTAGTCTGGACTCTTTAGGATAGGCGCTGTGCACATGGCCTGCTTTAGGACATCGAATGCCTTCTGACAGCTTGCTGTCCACTGAACTTTTTTTGGCATCTTTGTACTTGTTAGGTCGTTTAGCGGGGTCACAATGGATCCATAATTTCTGACAAATTTCCGGTAATAACCAGTCAGGCCCAAGAAAGCTCGAACCTGAGTCTGGGTGGTTGGAGGAGCCCAGTCCTGGATGGCCTGTATTTTGCTCTCCAATGGCTGAACCTGGCCTCCACCTACAAGGTGGCCCAGGTATACAACCTGTGTCTGCCCTATCTGGCACTTAGTGGCCTTGATAGTGAGGCCTGCCTTTTGCAGGGCCTCTAGCACTTTCCTCAGGTGGACCAGGTGATCCTCCCAGGTGGAGCTAAAGACAGCGATATCGTCCAGATACGCCGCACAGAAGTCGTCCAACCCAGTGAGAACTCGATTCACCAGCCTTTGGAAGGTGGCAGGTGCATTTTTCAAACCAAAGGGCATTACCACGAACTGATAATGCCCACCCGGGGTAGAAAATGCTGTTTTGGGTTTGGCCTCCTCAGCTAACCTGATTTGCCAATACCCAGCTGTCAGGTCAAACGTACTTAAGTAGTTGGCCGAAGCCAACCGGTCTATAAGTTCGTCTGCTCTTGGTATTGGGTGGGCGTCAGTCTTAGTGACTGCATTGAGGCCTCTGTAGTCCACGCAAAACCTCATCTCTTTCTTACTGCCCTGGGTGTGAGGTTTCGGCACGAGAACTACGGGACTAGCCCAGGGGCTGTCCGAGGGCTCAATGACTCCCAGCTCCAACATTTTCTGCACCTCTGTCTTGATGCAGTCTCTGACATGTTCAGGCTGTCGATAGATTTTACTCTTTACGGGCAGACTGTCCCCAGTGTCGACCTCATGGGTACACCAATTGGTCTGACTGGGTGTCAGAGAGAACATATGTCGAAAGGATTGAAGAACCTGTTTACAATCCTTTTGTTGATGTCCAGAGAGGCTGCCGCAAAAGACAACACCATCTACTGACCCATCGTCAGGGTTCTGAGAGAGCAGGTCCGGGAGAGGGTCACTCTCCTCCTCCTGTCCCTCATCTGTGGCCATGAGCAAGCCCATGCCCTCCCTGTCGACATATGCCTTGAGCCTGTTTACATGGAGCACCCTGTGGGGGCTCCGGGGAGTTCCCAGGTCTACCAAGTAGGTGACCTCTCCCTTTTGCTCAATGATCGTGTGGGGCCCAGACCATTTGTCTTTGAGTGCTGCTGGGGCCACTGGCTCCAGCACCCACACCTTCTGTCCAGGCTGGTACACAGTCAGGACAGCCTTTTGGTCGTGCCAAGCTTTCTGTAATTCTTGGCTCGCCTCAAGGTTTTTAGATGCCTTTTCCATGTACTCCGCCATCCGCGAGCGGAGGCCGAGCACATAGTCCACAATGTTTGATGCCGGCTTTCTGAGAGGTCTCTCCCATCCTTCCTTTACCAAACAAAGGGGTCCCCTTACAGGATGTCCGAACAGAAGCTCAAAAGGGCTGTAGCCAACCCCCTTCTGCGGGACCTCTCTGTAGGCGAACAAGAGGCAGGGTATCAGGACATCCCATCTCCGCCGAAGCTTTTCAGGTAGTCCGTGAATCATCCCTTTTAGGGTCCTGTTGAATCTCTCAACAAGCCCATTGCATTGCGGGTGATAGGGGGTGGTGAACTTGTAGTTGACACCGCACTCCTTCCACATTGCAGTCAGATATCCCGACATGAAGTTTGCACCTCTGTCTGAGACAACCTCCTTAGGGAAGCCCACTCTGGAGAACACTCCAGCTAGGGCCCGTGCCACCACAGGGGCTGTAGTGGTCCTAAGGGGAATAGCTTCAGGATACCTGGTGGCGTGGTCCACCACCACCAGTATAAACTTGTGCCCTGATGCTGTCTGGGGTTCCATTGGTCCGACAATGTCGATCCCCACTCGTTCAAAGGGCACCCCCACCACCGGTAGTGGTATGAGGGGGGCCTTTGTCGTGCAACCTGACTTACCACTGGCTTGGCAAGTGACACAGGAGCGGCAAAACTCCTTCGTATCTTCGGACATGTGGGGCCAGTGAAAGTGTGGAACAATTCTGTCCCAAGTCTTATTCTGGCCTAAGTGACCTGCAAGGGGAATCTCGTGGGCCAAGGTAAGAAGGAAACCTCTCAGAGACAAGGGGATGACCAGCCTCCTGGTCGCGCCAGGTTTGGGGTCTCTTGCCTCGGAGTACAGGAGTCCATCGTCCCAGTACACTTTGTGGGTACCTGTGGCGTTCCCTGCAGCCTCAGCAGCAGCCTGCTGTCTGAGGGGTTCAAGTGAGGGGCAGTCTAACTGTGCCTTCCCCAGGTCTTCCCTGGAGGGTCCCCCTGAGCCCAGAAACTCAACCTGACCAGGTTCAAGCTCTTTCGGCTCAGTTTCCCTCAGTTCGTTAAGGTCAGCCTCCTCAGAGACTTGATCCACGACCTGGGGCAAGGGGGAAGGCGAAGCCTTACCCTTACTGCTCCTTTTCTTGGAAGGTGTCTGGTCCGTTCTTCCAGGATCCAGCACCTGTTCAGTGGGGCATCTTTTGGCCTGTGACCTGGTCACAGCAAGGACATGTGCTGGCAAGCCTAACATTTCCATGTGAGTCCTCTGCTCCACTTCTGACCATTGTGACGCTTCCAAATCATTGCCCAACAGACATTCTACGGGGAGGTCTGAACTAACCACAACCTTTTTCGGGCCACTTACCCCTCCCCAGGAGAAATCAACAACTGCCATACTGTGATTGGTAGTGACATTGCTGGCATTGGTCACTAGGTAATCGGTACCTAGCATGATCTGTCCAGGGTCCACAAAGTTAGGCGTCACCATGGTGACACTGGCACAAGTGTCCCTGTAGGCCTGAGCCACTTTTCCATTGATCAAAGGTGTCTGTCTGTATTTGCCCAAAGTATTGGGACTGGCATCAGGGGACATATCCATATCCCCTGTACAGACAAGGACGGCCTGAGTGAGCGTGCTGACTAAGTCGTCACTCCCCTCGGTTCCCAAGGTTAACCCAACTAATGCCTTGGGAGGCGCACTACCACTGCTGACTGTACTAGGGGGTGCAGGTGCCTTAGGGGCCGCAGTGGCAGGAGTTTGCCCTCCTTTCTTGGTGCACTCACTAAACCAGTGAGTCTTACTTTTACAGTACTGGCACCACCTTTTTGACTGGCCTTCTTGAGTCTTCTTCTTCTGTGAAGCCTGACCCCCACCCTCTTTGGTTTGTTGGGGACCTGTCGAAGACTTCTGGTCATTTTGTTCGTTCTTGTTACTACCCTTTTGGTCTGCTTTCTTCTGACCACCCTGGTTCTGGTTCTGGTTCTGCTTGACCCTTGTTCTGACCCATCTGTCTGCCTTCTTTCCCAATTCTTGGGGAGAGGTCAGATCCGAGTCGACAAGGTGCTGATGCAACAATTGGTTCTGACAGTTGTTTAAAATCTGTTCTCTCATGATAAGATTGTATAATCCTGTGTAATCAGTAACCTTGCTACCCAGCAACCAGCCCTCCAAAGCCTTAGTGGCACAATCCACAAAGTCAGTCCAATCCTGAGACTGAATTTTCTGGGTGTCCCTGAACAGCACCCGGTACTGCTCGGTGGTTAAGCCGAATCCATCAATCAGTGTATTCTTCAGGACTTGGTAGTTGTTTGCATCCTCAGCTCTAGTAGTGAGGAGCTTGTCTCGACCTTTACCTTCAAAGGAGAGCCACAGTATAGCTGCCCACTGACTTTGGGGGACGCACTGGACAGTGCAGGCCCTCTCCAAAGCAGTTATCCACTTGTGGATGTCGTCCCCTTGCTTAAAGGGGGGCACTATTTTACTCAGGTGTCTAGTGTCTATACCCCTGTCTTTCTCTCTAATGTGAATGCTGCCACCAGTGGGATCTAACCCACTTAATTTCTGCTCTCGGGCTAAGGCAAGTCTTTCTTTGGCGAGGGCAAGTTCTTCCCGCTCTATCCTCAGATTGACTTCCCTCATCTTCGCTTCATGCTCCCTTCTCTGAGGGGACGTCATTCCTCTCTGAGAAGATGCCTGAGAGACATGTGTTCGAACAGATCTGTTAGAGCCTCTGGAGAGAGACCTAGCTCGTCCGTTCCCAATGTTAGGCCTGCTTGAGCGTGGCCCCGGGGCTCCCCCAGTTCCACTCTCATGCCTGCTTAAGTTGGTCCTCGTAAGCCTGCTGACTACCACTGGACCTTTGTCTGCCTCGTCTCCTGATAACTCCTCCTCGTCTTTCTCCTCTGTATGGAGGTCGAGGTCTGGGTCACCAAGGGTTCCCTCTAACGGAGGCATGTTCCCATCAGCATTGGGGGGACCTGTGTTAGAGGACCTCCTGGCATCGTACGTCTCTAAGAGACCTATCAGAAATGCGATGGTAGGGTTAGAACCCTGGTTTAGCTTCCTGGAGGCACACAGTTGTCTCATCTCCTTGAAGCTAAGAGCTGCATATCGTGACACGACCTGTGGAGGGTCACTGACCACTAAGGGAGTCTCCGCAGACTCTCCGTGGACCGACATGCTTCTAGTGAGGTGTAAGTGATGCACCTACCTACACTATTTGTTTACCTACTGATCCCTTGCTAAGAGTTGTAGTCAGGGTGTGCTAAGCCCTGTTACACTACAACAGCTGGTTCAGTAGAACTCAGAGTATTCTAAGTTAAGTTATATGTACCTGGGTACTTATGTGATCTTTCACTTTGATATTCTTAGGATACGTGTGTGGTAAAACAACAGTAAGCTCATATCCCAACCGCTGCTCACCAATGTGAGAAGTTGGCCTGATATGTAGTGCTCACTATTCTAGTGATCACTGTGTATCATTCCAAACGACCCTTATTGATGATTGGTTGTAAGTCAACCTTTTAGACCAGCTATCCTAGTAGCGTGGATACGAGCAGTCTTTAGGCTAAACTCTAGAGGGCGTGTTAAGCCAGCTGTTTACCATCACATATACCCCTTGAACGTCAAGTGAAAGGACACCACACAAGTTGTTATGAGAATAAAGGATATTTATTTATAACAAGACTACCCTGGCTCTTTATGAGTCAGGGAGCTAAGCACACTACAAAACTCTTAGAAAATACTTCAGTTGCACAATTTACACAAATGCCCGAAGGGCACGAGAAACCATCTACGCTAACAGTGAAATGCGAGTGGTTAGAGTCTGGAGTTACTGATTCCGGAGTGATCCGATCAGTGGGACTAAGCGAAAAAGGAACTGGACACTTGTAGAGCGAACCTGCGATGGAGCACCGAAATGCTCGAGTTACCTAGCCCAGAGGCTGCGGCTTCGTGAGGTTCGGCAAGATGTCGGGAGTCCTCGTTGTAGTCTCAGGAGCCTGAAAGAAGAAGTTGCTGGCAGGCGACCAGTGTAGATGTTCAGCGAGATCCAAGCCTGGATCGGTGATGAAGGAAACCTGAAAGCAGAGGGGACTCAGTGCTCAACCGCTAGCCAGCGATCGTGTGGGTACCAGGAAGGTACCGGCTGAAGTCACCTCGACCAGGTGAGTCGATGACGTCGGACTCGGCTGTTCCTCGGACCAGGAGGCGCGGCGGCGACCAGGATGGAGGGCGAGCTGTCCCACGGAGGTGTCTGCTGTCGATGATGCTGGGCCCAGGAGTGGGGCAGCAGGTCTTGGCAGTGGCAAACCCACGCGGTGGAGTCAAGATGGCGTCTGGAGTGGACCAGGAGGGTCCGAGGTACTCCTCTGTTGAAGGGGAGCAAGGGCCAGTCTGGAGCAACCAGACCAGTGATGAAAACAAACTATCGTGGTGCGTCGTGAAGAGGGCCACAAGCCGGTCGGCGAGTGGTCGGACAACGCGGTGAACAGCGAGGAGCAGAAGGGCCCCCACGCAGATCTCGTGGATGCTGGGGAGGCGGGCTTCGGTGCTGGAGCCGCTCAGGGTTAGGGCTTCTCAAACCCTAGGTACACTCACTCGAGGGTCCCTCGGTGGGCGTGTTAGATAAGCGTCGTGCAGGTCCTGAAGATGGCCGGTTCCGCAGGTCTCGTCACACCTACGAATCTCAGCTGGGCTGACGATGTAGGTAGAGGTCAGAGATGGCAGGGAACCCGGGTCTCGTCGAGCTGGGCAGTCTTGATCCGTGGGAGAGACGTACAGCAAACCGCAAGCGCTTAGTTGGTGCCTGCTGGTGCAGGGTGGCTACTCCTTAGCCACAAGGGAGAGTCTTCAGAAAAGTCAAGAGTTCCTTTCGTGGAAAGTAGTTCAAGATTCAGAATTATCCAATTTGGGAAGGGCACCCGCTCCCACCTTTATTCTAGGAAAAAGGGGCTGGCCCGTGACTAGGTCCTACCTATGGGTGGGACCAGGAGGGGGGTGGTTACACCCCTATCCTTTGTCCGGCTTCGCCCCAGCTCAGGGGCTG
Organism: Triturus cristatus; assembly: GCF_964204655.1. Lineage (NCBI taxonomy): Eukaryota > Metazoa > Chordata > Amphibia > Caudata > Salamandridae > Triturus > Triturus cristatus. The sequence continues at coordinate 532,651,350 of NC_140590.1, forward strand.
GTGTGCCCCCGAAACTGGTTTGAGCCGGGCTATGCACAGTGAGCACCGGGGTGCCACTTGCAATCACCTTCCTTTCAGCCCTGCCTACCTGGGATACACAAACCCTGTCTGGGATGGTGCTAACACCGCCCTCGACAGGAAACCCTTTGTCCAAGCTCCCCTCGCTGGAAGGTCTCCCAGCAGCAGGAGGTCAGACTTGTGTCTGGTGGCAGCATCCATTTTCTGATGCTGAGGCTTGAGTCAACTTTAACCGGGGTTCAAGGTTACTTCCATGTCGTGCCCCTCTAAAAGGGGGGAATGCTAACCCCGTCGCCAGAACTGGCGAGGGGTTCGTATTCCAATTCGTATTACACCTTACTCGACATGTGTAGGTGATGCGATGCCAAAGTTAGCAAATAACCGCAAGGATTATAATGCATTTAAAAGTAGTTGGCCCGCGTCACCATGGAACGGCTATTAGGTCTTGGTTCCGCAAGCCGTCGACGGGCTCAGCTCGCGCCAGAGCACCGTCCCACAGGATTCCCTGCACTCTGCCTTCAGGATTGATAAGGCCTGCCATAGGAGTGACTGATAGGAATCCATGTGTCCATTTTAGGGTTAGGTGTAGGAATACTACACCTACAGCAACGGGTGATTACACCACTTTGCCCCAGCTGTCGTGCAGCCAGTTGTGTCAGCTTTGGGCGGCCATCCAGGGGTGGCATAATACATGCTGCAGCCCCTGGTAGGCCCTGGGTACACCGATGCCCTGGATACCTGTGGTATGCTAAGACAGGGACTGACAAGGCGGCCCAGTTCCAATTAGTGGATGCACCTAATGTACATGTGTGTTAATTTCGAGAGAGAACAGCTAGGCTGTGGGTCTGATTGGCAGGCCCACAGCCAGGGAAAGTCGTAAACCAATGAAGCAAAAGCAAAAAATCTGGGTGATCATAGGATTGCAGACCCTACTCTCCTACAGCGCGTACCTTTCCCGAAGGTGTCAGAACGCTTTACAGTAGAGCCAGTTACATTACATAAGGATTTAAGAGTACATGGATTACGTATAAGGTACGAAACAGATACTTAAGTCTAAACACTAAAGGAAAACGTTACTATGGTGTTTACGAACAATGTTCAATTATAACCAAAGAGGCTGAAATTAGCTTCTTATGCAACCAGCATCTTATTCTCAGGTTAGCTTCTAATTCAGCCAGCATCTTATTGGACGTGGAAGTTAGCACCTTTTTGGGCAGCATCTTATCCACCCAGCATTTTATTTGCAGGCAACATTTTATATAGAATACAACCTTAAATAGGGTAACTCAATTTTATGACTTTTCATTGCCATACTATAAATATGTTGTTTTTCAATCACAACACATACCACTAATATGCCTAACAGGATTTAGTCTGACACAATCCAGCTTTTCACCAAATCAGGGGACAACTTTGCCACACACACAATTCATAAACATTGTTAAACAAGCATTGGCATAGCCAATAGGTCCCGCCTTTGGGACCTTGGAAGTGTTTAGCCATGGAACAGTTTATGTTGTTGCACCAAGGCTATTGTACTGCATAACTAAATACTTATAAGGTCCCGATAAGTGAGACCTATTGGCTATGCCAATGCTTGTTGTTTATTTTACCCCTTGCCACTTCCTGTTGTATTCCCCCCTCCTAGCCACTCTTTCCTGCCTCCCTTCACTTGCTCCTAGATTGTGTATGAATATTTTCTTTTTAATAATTTTTATTTATTTTATTTTTGAAGGTCCGGCAGCTACCATTTACTGCTAGGCCACCCTTAGCACAAAAAAAATATTAACCGATCCATGTGGCATTTATCCATCTTGGATCTGTAAATTAAAAAATAAAAGCTGAGAAAATGGTGCCCACAACATTATGCTGGCATGCGTGGTGACACGCACACTAGTGGAATGACGCATCCATGGCAAAGCCAATAGGCCAACAAGTAGGGTGGTGACCAGATCTTGAGAACCAAAACCCAGGACATTTTGCAAAAATAGAAGGACTACAATTTTACATCAACAGTGCTGCACAGAATGACAACTCTTATCAATATAGGAACACAGAAGGAGCACTAAGACAATACATACAATATAATTTCTCAAACAGCATCATACCTGTTAATTAAATTGCTTACTTATAAAAGCTGCTCACTAGTGCAACTTTAGAACATCCAATAAGTGCCTCTCACTGGTTTCGGTCGACCCCCCTCTAAAAACCGGCACAGGAGCCAAAATTGCCGAAATCCTCCAGGACAGCTGGTGAAAACCCGGGACTGTCCGGGCCAATCTGGGACGCCTGGTCACCCTACCAACAAGGTGAGACATTTAATCTTTGACAATGCTTGTTTTATATTGGTGGGGGCCCAGCTGCTGTGAAGCTTTGCAAAAGCAATGACTAAGCAGAACAAGGTTGGCAACCAATGTGTGCAAGTACCCCCTGCCCCACAGTTCCAGCATGGCGTGGACTTTACATCCATGCCGTGCTGTGGCGATACCACAGCTGGGCAGCGTTAAAGGTTCATAGAATCTTTTTCCTGCACTGCTGCGGGACCGACACACTGCCTGCCTGCCAAACAATGAACGATTTGTATCGTAATCTGATGGGCGGGCAGCATTCAGGTGTGGCTGTACAGGAACAGGGCGGTGGTGAACTGCCCCGCTCCTGCACCGCCAAACTCCTAATGAGGCTCCTAGGATTTTAAAAGTCTGAACTATGCAGCAGTTTCGCCAGCCATGAATTGCCACCAACTGGATATTTCCAGGCAGGTTTAGGATTGTGTGAAGAATATCATATTTCCGCCCACAAGTATAAATGAGTGGGTCAGGCGTCTTGTGTAGGGAGGAGAGCGGGCTGCTCTGTGTGCCTGGAACTTAGAAAAACAATGCTGCTCCCTGAGACATTGACCCTTTCGCCTTTCTCCATTGCAAAGACCCATCCCTAATTTAGTTTTTCTCTGAGTTTTACAGGGTAATGCAATTCTGAGTTGGGTACTGGGTAATATTATTTTGTGAATGAGCAAGGGTGTTGGTTGCATTTTGGGGCTTTATGGGCTGATGATGCGCAGGTGAGGAAAACCACCCCATACTGCAAACAAAATGAACTCTACATGGTTGTTTTTGACTCTAGGTGTGGACTTTGGGTATGCTTGGTACCTAGAATCTAGGGGGCTGTTAGAAATGGGATTTCTGGTTGGCTAGGGCTTGCGCCAAAGCCAGGCAGAAACCACCACTCTAGTCAGGGTTGGGGAGTTACACACCAAAGATAACCCCTGCTCACCCCCTTGGTAGCTTGGCACGAGCAGTCAGGCTTATCCCGGAGGCAATGTGTAAAGCGTTTGCGCGCGCACCCAGCAACAACATCCAAGGCCCACCACAAAAGAAACTCCACACAAGGTTATATATAAAAATAGCCTTTGTATTATACCAAAACACATTAGATAATATTCACACAATTTACACTGTGCCAACTGGCACTGGGCAGAATTTTACAAGGGACTATTTACACGGGACAGGGCCACATGGACCACTGTCAGAATCAGCACAAATCACCAATTGTACATGTAGAACATATACTAACTGTAGCACAAATTATCACTGTAGAGCACAACCAGTAACTACTGGCGCAATAATGACCTCTGCGTCATCACACTAGCATCCGGTATAAAACCTATCCTGCATCCATCACAGGGGCATAAACACATTATGCAATTTCTCGCAAGTCTAACGCATTAGACCTTACCTCCTAAGTATAACTACTCTAGGGGCGTACATCGCACAGGGAAGTACAATCTCCCTAACATCACCCTAAACAGGTAAAACAACCTCCTATGCAGAAATGACCACATTTAGAGGTATAAAACACAGGGTGCACAAAACATGCTATACACAGTACATTTCCTAGCACCACATCACATTAATATGTGCATCACAATAACACCTCAATCGCATTAGGGTCCAGGTCGTGCCAGAACCTAAACGTAGCAGCTGCCCACTACTTGCTGGGCAGCTGGGGACAAGAACAGGGCCTAAACGCTGCAGCTGGCACTAAGTGCTGCGCAGCTGTGGAAGGCACCTAGGAGGCATGGGCTCTCAATGGCCCCTGAGACAATATGCCAAAACGTTGGAGCCATCTGGCTCAGAAAATAACATGTCCCCCTGGAGCACACTGGCTCCTTTAAGAAGGAAAAGATGCCCCCAGAACGTTGGAGCCACGTAGGCTCTTAGAAACAAAACTTGCCCCCAAGAACTACAGTGGCCCGCTACGGCGGCGCCACTGGCAAGACTGGCCCCCTCGTTGGAGCCATCTGGGGCTCTTAAGACAATAATGCGGTCCCGTTGGAGCCTCACAGGTTTTTAAACAATGTCCCCGTATGTTGGAGTGCCACTCGCGCTCTTAAAAATAACATGTCCCGGTTGGAGCGGCCCACTACAATACGGGGCCGCTCTGAATCCTAAACAGGACTGCCCGGGTGCCTCGTGGGCACCATGAACAAAGGAGGCAGCCCCCCCTCTACTCACCGGGTCAGGTGACCTCGCCGTTCTGGATCTCCTCTGGGATCGGCGGCCTGCTCCGTTCACCTCTCTCCTTCACCCGGGCCCCCTCCTGGGACCCGGGACTCAGTCTCGCAGCTGCTGGATGCGGGGCTTCCCTCTTCCATCTCTGGGAGGCAGGGTGGGCTCCCGTTCTCCCTCGTGCTCTCCACATTGGGGGAAACTCTCTTCTTCGCTGTCTGTGCGACGCGGGGCTCTCCCTCGAGCATGGGAGCCCCGCGCCACGATCTCACGCCAGCCTCTTCCGGCTTGGTTGCAGGCCCCGCCCACGTCACGGGCGGGCCTGCCTGACTTCCGGTTTTGCCGCGGGCCGCGGCGGTGACTTTTCTTCAGCGGCAAGAGGAGTAGGCTCCCTCGCAATCGAAAGTACACGGCGGGGCGGGCACCCGCCGCCATCAAGGCTGAAGTCGCGGGGTGGGCACCCGCGCACCACAAATACGGCAAAGTCGCGAGGTGGGCACCCGCGCCTACAACTAATTAAATAAGCGGGGTAGGCACCCGTACTGATCAGGAAACCAAAACGAAGACGCAGGGTAGGCACCTGCGCAACCAAATAAGCGGGGTGGGCACCCGCAAGGCACACATCATGGGGGAATCCCTACGCTGGGGATTCCCTCTCTCTCGCTCTCAGCAGCGCGACGCTGCACAGCCCCAGCTCCTCTCTCTGGGGGAAATTAGGATAAAGCGCTCTCCAGGCGTTATGTTCAGGACCACACAAAGTCCTTGATAGATCCAGGAAACAGAAGCAAAAGGTCCCACAAAGTCCATCAGGCATCCAGGGGCTGGGCAGGGCCCAGGGTTGCGAGCCTTCCCCTGGGCCCCAGCAGCAGCACGCCCCTGGTTGTTTCAAGTTAAGCACAAGAACATTTTCATGGGGTCACAGCCCCTCTTTTATACACCAAATCCTTTGTTCTCAAAGGTGCAGGGAAGGGGCGAACTAGATACAACTGGTTCCTGATCACTTTGTTTTGCTCAGCCCCTCTCCCTATTCTCAGAACAGGCCAGGGTCATCAGTCGCATCACAGGGGGCGGAGCCAGCATTGTGTGGGGAAAGCCCAGCCCTATTCAGGTCCTAGGTGTACTCCTCCCACTCATCAACCTGCAGAGCTCTCCACCCACCACTGGGGCAGACCCACCCTGACTCCTGGAGCCAGGCACACCAGCCAATCACACGCCAGACAGTCACTGCACATTTATGCCAGTGTCTAGAAGTGGCGCTTCTATACTAGCTACAGTAACGCCGCACACATCATTGCGCAGCATTCACTCTCACGAGTTTGCACATATCAAACTCGACCCTGCACTCCCCACGCATCAAGAACTAGCACGGTCACTCAGATCCCCCATGCATTCCTATGGGAGGGCAGGTCAGTCTCATTCAACCACACAGAGCGCACGCGCTTTCCACTGGGACACAGTGTGAAAGCACCTAGAGGCCTAAAACCACTAGTACAACACAGGAAAAAGGCTAGGATACTGCAAAAAGTTCTAGGGATGAACTTGCCGGAAGGGCCAAGTCCAACAGGGGCATTTAAGCTGCTAATCACAGCCTGTAGAAGGAACTTCACCTAAGGCACACTGCGTGTGGGGGAGATTGGACCTGTGCTGGGGGCCGAAGAAATTGCCTAGTTGCCTAGGATCATCTCCCAAAGGGTCTCAGGGAGCACTTGATGTTGGGCTGGTGGAGAAGGGGCATCTTGGGCAGGATGTAGGGTGTCTGTATAAGAGAAGGCTCGCCCCCCTCTTTTTAGACTGAGGGAACATGTGGCTTGAGTTCTTGAGGTACAAGTACAGTGGTATAAGTCAAAGGAATCTACCAGAGATTGTGTGAATCATATGCCAACTTTAATTTGTTAAAATTGTATTTTGATATGTAAATTGTTTTGGGCAGATTGTTCTTGTCAGTGTGTGCAATGTCACAAGACATTAAAAAATGTTTGCTGTGAATGTTAACTGTGTTTAATAACAACAACCAAAATCCATTTCCCTCCCCAAACCCTACATCTCTGTTGGTTCTCGCTTTGGAGCATGGACCGACTTGGACAGAAAATAGGCCCGGGCACCAAAATAAAAGTGGCCCCATTAGTGAGTTCGATAGCTAAAAAAAAAATCCCACATTCTGCAAATCGGGGCAGTTTTAAACTTGTAAAGACGCGCTGTATGGGGTTTTACAAGATATGGGAGATTGCATGCATATGTTCTTGCCTCAGGCAATGCTTGTGGTGATATAAAAGACTTCAACAGTAAAAGCCATCCCACCGGACCACAGACCAGGCCTACAGAGAAGCAAGCATTGTCACAGCCAGTAGATCTGGTGTTGGACACTAGCCTTTTGGCAATTCTTGGTTTGCCATCTTTTAGGAGAATGTTGGTGTTTGGAAAGCTGCCGGGCCTTCATTAAATCTAAACCCCCCTCCCCCCAAAAAAACAATGGCTATGGCAAGAGCGTTTTGCTGGTCTCAGAAAAGTACACATTACCATGGTGCACCCGGCACTGAAGGCAACTACCTGGTTTAAGGATGTGCTCCTTGTGAAAGTGCAGCAAGCCCTAATTCATAGTGAATTCAGTCAATGGCTGAAGTGGGCTCACATTGCTTCTTGATGCATGCAGGAGTGGGTGGAAGAAAAATGTAAATGACACAATCACAAACTAATGGAGAGAAGGAAAGTGAAGGGAAAGAATGCAGAAAGAACGAAATGAGGAACGAGAGCAAGAAAGAAGGAAAGAAAAGGCAGAAAGAAAGCAGGCAAAATGGAGAGAGAAGGAACGGAAAAAGTAAAGTAGCCAATAAATAAAGATACAATAAAAGGAAGAAGGAAAGAAAAATGAATACAGGCAAAGAAAGAAAGAAGGAAAGAAAGCAAAAAGAGAATGAAAAGGCAAAAGAGGAAAGAAATAAAGAATGAAAGGAGAAGTAAAGCTGAAGGAAAGAAAAAGAAGGGCAAAAAAAGGATGAAGGAAAGAAGAAAGGAAAGAATGCAGAGAACAAAACAAGGAACGAGAGCAGAAAAGAAGGAAAGAAAAGGCAGAAAGCAGGCAAAAAGGAGAAAGAAGGAATGGAAAAGCAAAGAAGCCAATAAATAAAGATACAATAAAGGGAAGAAGGAAAGAAAGAGGAATACAGGCAAAAAAGTAAAGAAAGCATGCAAAAAGAGAATGAAAAGGCAAAAGAGAGAACATAATAAAGAATGAAAGAAGAAGGAAAGCTGAAGGAAAGAAAAAGGGCAAGAATAGAATGAACGAAAGGAAAGAAGAAAGGAAAGAGCAGAAGGCAAAAATGAAAGAAGGAAAAAAAGGAAAGCACCAAAAAAGTAACTGAAAGAAGGCAAAAGAGAAGGAATGAAACCAGGAATAAAGGGAAAAAACAAAAAAAGAATGGAATGAGTGATAAAAGGAAAGAAGGTAAAAAAAAGGGAAGAAGCTTAAAAAGGAAAATGGAGGGCAGGAAAGAGGGGTCACAGTATAAAATATTGGATATTAAAACCCAAATCACAGCCCATCTATTTTTAAATAACATTGTTTCAAGTGTGCTGCAAATTAAGCACCATAAGGTTTGGTTTTCTTTCTGGGCAAAGATTTTATCAAAGAACCCTTGGTGAAATAGAGTCCTGGAACACAATATGGTATGCTGTGAAAGAGAAGCAGTCCACTTAAAAATGAATTTAGAACAGCATTGGAAGGAGACAAGAACTGATAAAGCTGGAATGTGCCCTGTGTTCGATCTAAATGTGTTTTAATATCCTATCGGGCAACTCTGGCACTAAAGGGAACTTTTTGTGTGTTGATGTGCACCTTGTGAAATAACAATAGGTAGTTGCTCAAAGTCACGTTAACCAGAGGCTTAAGTAGGCTGGACCATTGCCCCATGCTGTATGCTGTAGTTGGCAGAAGCAAAATGGGAATGATATGAAAACAGACCAATGGGTGAAGGGATTTGGCTGAAAGCCCCTTTAAGCAAGTATATCATACACATTATTTTAGTACAATGGAAAGGTCTTGGGTAATGCAGACCTACAAAACCATTCTATACACTGACCTGACAGATTGCCCTATAGGCCAGTCTGACTCTGATTTGGTGCAGCGGTAGATCGCACACTCCAACCTAATGCAGGAAACAAATTATCAACTAGTTTATAGTTCATTGTCTGATTGAGTTAAGTTGGAAGTTGTGCGTTTTGGTTCTTAAATGGTGAAAACTGATGGCCATTTCTGCAATGTGAACTGGTCCAGTGTGCCACGCTAGTGGCAGTGGCTGGAAACTAACACCAATACTTGGCGTTACTTGCAAGGCCTGCTTCTTGGCTCTCCCAGACGTTATGGGTGAGTTTCTGCCAAATTACATATTTTTAACTTTCTGGGCACAGTAATTTGATAAGATTAGCGAGCACATTAACGGAGGGAGGGGTTTTAGTGTTCTCCATGAAAGGTTTGCGTAAGTGTTAATGTTTAACAGTAATGGTGCATTTTATAGTTCTTTAGGCCAGCATAAAAGACCAACACTTCCTCAGATTACTTCAAGCAAATGTAGGGGGAAAGTTACAACCGTGCTTACCTAAGCAATTTGCCTCAGTACTGGTCTTTAAAACCTGACATTTAAATACTATTATGGGGAAGCATTTTGAGCTTACAACAAGTATTTCTGGGAGGGTGGGGTGGGGGGGAATATATTGCACATGTTAAAGCACTTTGAGTCAGGGGTACTAAAATTGGATTTGCATAAATTAGGCATCGAGTTTGTGAACACAATCTGAATTAGCGAATCCCTGTACTACATGTACTAATAGGTCGATCTGCAAACTAAGGAAGTGCAGGGGGGTGGCAACACAACATTCCTAATTAATATTCATTAGATAGGTTGGAATTTGTGATCCGCTACAATTGTCTACAATCACAGGGATGGTGTCCTGCAAGGGACAGCAGAGCAGCATCCATGTGATTGCATTACAAAATGGAAAACCTTTTAAAAACATTTTTGTTTCCTTGTAAAAAAAAAAACGTGACTCATAAAAAAAAAAATCAATTTTGAAAAACTCAATTGAGAGTTGGTAATTACCCCCTGGACCACTGCCTGCTCCCTCAAAAGTTACCACCCGGATTCCCAGAGGAAATGGGGCCCAAAAGGGACCACTTCAAAAGGGACCACTTCACTTTTGCAAGTCCGTTACCAACCCAACTTGGGAATCAGTAGCTGATCAATGGGGTGGGACAGAAATCACAGGCACAAGCTATTGATATGTTTGCTACATATTACCAGTCTAGAAGGAACACCCTTCCAAATTGCAAATCTGTAATTATTTCTACACCCATTTTGCAGTTTGATGAAACGTTTCCAAATCGCAAAATGAGTTTGAAACCTGGGAAAAAGTGATTTAGTGGTTGCAAACCATGTAATTTAGTGGCTCACAGGATTCTGGCTGCTATATCACTTACTAGATTTGGTGCTAGGGTCCTCCTCATTAATTAAGGCCCATTAGGATTTGAACAGCTTTTCAGGGGAAGATTCAAGGATATTCATGTGGATTGATTTTTTTTTTTTTTTTTTTTTTTTTTTTTTAGGCGAGGGTGGTTAGAAATCCTTAAACATATGCTGAAAAATTGTCATCGGAGCCCTGAAACGAGATTCTGATTTTAGTTTCTGCAGATTTTTTAGGAAGTAGATGCAAATTACAACTATGGAAAAAATTTCATTTGAGCTGAATTTTCACTGTTTCCTTTACTGAGGCACACAAATTACTGTACCACTGCGATTGTGGTGAACTCTCACAAAAGCCTACATTTGTGAACATTCCCATACACATTACACTTCCAAACGTACCCCTACTTCAAGGAGGCATCAGTGGAGTAATGACTACGGGGAAGGTGCTGCCCAACACCCTCCTTTTTTTAGGTGGTGTAGGAATGGATTTCTGCACATGGAAAAATGTTTGCAGGGGGAAAAAATAGAGACAGTAAAGTACATTTTCCCCCACACATACTCTGACTTTTTAACTGCAGATTTTTCGCTCTGTGTATGCTCTGCTTTTGCTATTTGGCTGTCAAAGTTTTAACTTGTATCACAGATGGTGCATTAGGTGGAAAGTGCTGTAAATTAATACTTCGGCAAAACAATGCCACACAATCCTATAATTCCAATGGGACTGTCTGGTGTTTTTCAGATGCCAGAAGGATGTGAGTAGAGAGGGGCACGGATTACCCATATCCGACATGTGACTCACTCAAACAATTGGAGGTCGCTGATATGACTTCTGATCTCTGACCCCTGACATTGTTCTTGCGACCCCTGCCCTCTGTAGTGACCAACAGCTGCGGCCCGTGCAGGTAAGAGCGGTGGTTCGCGGTGGGGGGCGGGGGCATTCGACAGACGATGGGGGAAATTAATTATTTAATTTTCATATGGCGCCGTCTGTCGCATTTCCCACCCCGCCCCATCGCTCTCACCTGCACGGGCCGCTCCTGGTGACCAAGCAGAACCAGGAAAACCAGGAAAATAGAACTATTTGCAGCGCGCGCCTCTCCTTTCCAAACAATAGCAGACTGTATCTTGGATCATTGGGATCAGTTGCTCCGAAACTGTTCCAATGTGTCTGGCTACAGAGCAGAGGTGCCCCGAGGCTTCCCCGCAGTGTAGCCATGCGGTACAACACTGTTCACATTGTGTCAACTTCACTGAAATCATTCAGTAGCGAACAGCCTCATAGAGCTGGCAACTATGTCAGAGGGAGCCTCTGTGATTAAACACTTCATGAAAATGTTCTATTAATATTTGCTGGCCTGTGCCTTTATGCAACAGTTAACTGTAACAACAGTGGCGGCTGGCGACATTTAAAAGTGGTAAGCCGTAAAAGTTACGGGGTGAGTGTTACATCTCGAGCAAGTCTGATTGACTTAAACCGGTCTGAAGTGGCGGGAGGGTTCTCCCAAAAAGAGAAAATTTTGGGGGGAAAAGTGGGCAGATGGAGCGTTTTCGTTTTTCCAGGACCACTGCAGACTTCATGGGAGACCAGACTGATGCAGTTAGTTACTTACCATCAGCATTCTCGGGCCCACAATGAAATCTGCACATATAAGGAGAAGGCAGGGCTGGAAGAAGGACAGGTATAAATGAACTTTTGACACCCAGCACACAGGGAGGGTCGAGCGGGGCCTGGCCGGGCCATATTGTGCTCTGGCCCCCCCAACTGAAAGGCCTAAGCCTTTGAGTTTCTTGTATTTAAATATCAAGTTAACTTTGACACCTGAAAGAGTGCGTGTGATCAGCTGCCTGGGCCCTGCTTCATTACTAATTGTGAAACCGAAAGAACCTTCGGTCGTCTCCAGAGTGAGAGAAGAGAAGGCGGCAGGGAGAGAGCCAGAGGAAGGGGGCTGGGCTGAGCTGAAGGTGCCGTGCACATGTGGGTGCACTGAATAATACAAACATGAATCTCCAGTACCTGGGGTCGGAATCGATAGCTGCACAGCTGGAGCCTTGCTACCATTAATAAGGGGACTGCAGCACGATGACGTGAAGCGTGAACACACCGCTCTGGGCTTTCCTCGAGCTTATCTGCGCAGGGCATAAGTACTGACTGCACAGGCATGGATGGTAGGAGTCCGAGACGTTATAAGTAGGGTGACCAGGTGTCCCGGATTTGCTCGGACAGTCCCGGGTTTTCACCAGCTGTCCCGGGTGAGTTCAGGAAATTGAACTCCTGTCCCGGTTTTTAGAGATAGTCGGCCGAAAACGGTGGGAGGTATATTTTTATGTTTTGCAAAGCAGGGATAGTTAGCTGCTACAAGAAAGTGGTTTACTTGGCAGGTATGCTACAGCCTTTAAAAATGCGATTTTGTGTATCTTCTTACTGCCTCCTCTGTAATTCTCTCCTAAGGAGAACTGTCATTCTGTGCACTGGGTTGTAGTAAAATTGCAGTCCTTCTTCTAGTTTTGGGAAATGTCCCGGTTTTTATTAACTTTACAATTCTGGTCACCCTAGTTATAAGGCATGGGCAAAATGGGCCCTTGCCCAGAGCCCACACCTTCCCAGGGCACCTGAGTCACACTGCACCAGTTTTCTATTTACCAGCTGTGTCTTTAAAAAACAAAAGGAAAAAAAATTGCTTTAAAAAAAAAATAATAATGAAACAAAATACTGTCACTGATAGTCGCAGCCTGAGTCTTGCTTTGTTGCAAGAGCATTGTAAGGTTTAACATGTTGGACTGGACATGTGCACTATGCTTCTATTAGTATAATTTTGACTGCCCTACCACAAAATAGTGAGGCATCATGGGGGCAGCAGTAGGGTCCCAGTCAGGCTGGTGGGCAGGGGCCCAGGCCTCAGTTCATTCTGCTATGCCAGTTTGACTAAGAGCTGCGCTTGACATCTCTAAATTCTACCTCCTCATCCCGCATGGCGCCTCCACACACATTTGACACAGAGCCTGTCTATAGGTGATCATTTAAAGAATGATATGCAGGAAGAAGATATCCCTCTGTGAGTCGCCTTCTTTCTTAATCTCTCTGCTTTCCCAACATATCCTGAATGACTTTCCATGTTGCCTTTCTGAAGCTTCCTCCACATCATTTTTTTCAGTCTGCGACCTCCTATCCCAGGATAAATTCAGGCCTTGTTGAAATCGTGAGGAGTGTACCATGGATAAAGCTTTTTTAGTTATGTTTTATAAATGGGTAAGAAAGGAGAGCAAGAAGAATACACCAGTTGCGCTGTTCTTTCCCCATAATGAAAATAGCGTGACAAAGCCACGAAGCTCGGCTTGTACAACAAATTTACATAGAAAAACACAGCATATGGAAACCCGACATGCAGTATACATAGTCACTATTACCAGCCTTGCAGACAGACTAACATATACAGGGCCCCGTCCGCGTATACCTGCAGTGTAATCAATGTGTGCCTATGTGGCTCCTTGTGTATGCCTCTGTTAGTAATCCCTATACAAATTCCATTCTTCCTGGAGCTGGAAGTGGTATTTTTAATCCTTTACTAACTGTCGTTTTGAAAGAATGGCCTACTGTTATAGGGAAGTGTTAGTTTACAGTTAGAGGTCCCTCTGCCACTCTGTGGATTTCGATCTCCAAAACACCTCAAGTTAAATGTTCTTCTCTGTTAAAATCTAACAAATGTTATGGATGGGAGGTACAGTCTTTGCTGTCAATGAGAGGGGTTTATTATCAGGGCCGGACTGGCCGTAGCGGGCACCGGGCAATTCCCCGGTGCGCCGCACGGGTGGGGGCCGGTTTTGGGATCATGGGGGCAGTTTTTGTTACAGGGCCGATTTTGCAGCATAGCTTAAAAATCGGCCCTGTAACAAAATCGGCCGAAAACCGGCCCTCGCAAAGAGCTAGTGGCACCCCACCCCTCACCCCCCCCCCTCCCGGGCGGGGGGGAGGGAGGAGGGCCGGCCGAGCACTTTGCCAGGGCCGGTTGTGGTTCCCAGTCCGGCCCTGTTTATTATGCTTGATGTTGAACAACGAACACTCCAACACACAAACAAACAAACAGCCCTGCCCAACCTCAACCCTCATGCTCTGATGCATTTCCTAGCAATTAAATAACAATAATGAACTTTCTGTCTCTTTCAATCATCACCTCACCTCTTCTGTCTCATCACTCTTTCTTTACCTCTCTACTAATCTCCACAACTTTATGTACATATCACAGTTCAGTGATACCCAACCCAGTCAAACTCTATAGAAGGATATAATGGTCTCGGATTCATTAGTATCCTTAGAACATTTATTATCCTCTATCCTACCACTACTCGAAAAATTTGTAGGAGGTTCCGATTGTGTGTTGGAAACTGTAACTCAAATATTAAAGGAATTGTTAAAAAGTAATCGGGAGAGGGAAACTAGTTAAAGTGTACACACTGAACAAGTAGAAGCGGAAGTAAAGGTGGAAGAGGTTCTAGAGAATATACTTGGTGGTGCTAGTAGTCAATTAACCTATACGGCTCATGATGGCAATCCCCAAAATGATAAGATAATGAATAAAGTTGTGATGCTAGAGAAGACCCCTAAACCTTTACCTGAACCCATACAAGTTATCTCTGATTCAGCTCAAAAAGTAAAAGGCTCAGTGGGCTCACCTAGAAGGATAGACAAGGAAGTATTTCCTATTTTTAAAACCCAGTTAAGTGGTGAGAAAGACAATGTCTTAGGAGCCTCGCACCTGGAAAATGGGAAAAAGGAAAATAATAGAGGGGAAAAGATGAAATCAACTCGAAGATTCTCAAAAAAGAAGCGAAGGAGAATTCGTTTGAAAGAAAACATCGAGGTTTCAGTTAGTACGGAGACTTCTTCCCAGCCCCTGCAAAATACATCTCGAGATATGAAGCTGGAAGATGAAATCGATTCTGTGAACCCTCAGAATAAAGATTTATTAACAGAGTCGATGATGGTCTATGAGGCCTCCCCCTCGAATATTGTGTACTCCGTAGGAGATTGTGCTAATACCATAATAGAGGGGCTTCCACTTCCATTACCTATAGCAGTGGAGCAGTCGAGGCCAATTAATCATCTCCCATCAGTACTTAACCCCCTGGTTGTCCACTTCCCTGACACCGAAAAAATGAAAGGTAAACCAGAGATAACTGGTGTTGAACCCCTCTGGAAAAGAATGGACACACTCCAGTTAGATTTTATTCCCCTGTTTGATACAGATTTAATACTAAATAGGACCTCGCTTCCTAAATGTCTCTCGGAGATTGAAAGTTTGAAACTTATACAAAGTAGTGATATAAATTTAGTCTCCATCTTAAATACAGAAGTTGGTTATAAGTCGAGGGTAAGGTTTAATTCCAAAATTATTGCAAATCTTATATTACAATGGTCAGAAGGCCTCCAAAGCAGGGGGATTGATGTCATTCCGCTCTTTGAAATATCCCGAAATAGAGCCCTCGACAATAGGTCTTTGTCAACTCACTCACTTTTAGATAGTAGAGATTGCTTGTATGAATCAGAGGAATTAAAAATCTGTATTACTAAAAATGGTAGACAAGTGAAACTTAAAGAATGCCCCCCCCCCCTTTAAATGGAATCCTAAAGAAGAGAGTCCAACATGGAATTGGTTACCCGGTGTACTATTGAGCAGACCTAACAGTAAACATCAACAATAGCCATCAATCTAGCAAAGAACTAAAAATAATATCTTGGAATGCTGCAGGAATAAAGAATAGTAGGGAGAAGTTACAATATTTAAGTGTTAGATACAAACGTGATTTGAGACCTGGTGCACAGAGGAACTGCTATGTAGGGATTATTTCACTTTAGATTGTAAAGCAACCCCGTCTAGGAGGGGTCCTGCAAAAGGAGGGGTAGCCTGCTTATTGTCAATTAAGATAAAATGGAATTACGATTACTATAAAGATCCTAGTAATCTTTTTTTTTTTTTTTTTTTTTTTTTTTTTGGCAATAATATTGTATAATCTCGATAATAATGTAAAATGTCCACCTCTAATGTTGATAAATGCCTATATTCCACCAGGTGCCTCTCATGATATTCTCTTAAATGCGTTTTTTGTCCTACATTAAAAAAGTTAATGATGTAGAATTTCCCCCTCATATAGTTCTGGTAGGGGATCTGAATTGTAAAATCTCTAACTCTACTTTGGATAGATTCCGAAATAAAGAAAAAGAAGAATCCATGCAGATTCCACAAGCGCTCTTCCCACAAAATATTAGAACTAATAAAAGAGGGAAAATATTTATTGATGAATTAATAGGTTGATGGCATTATAGTAAATGGAAGATTTCCTTCGGATACACCGGCAACCTTTACTTGTAAAACTTATAGTGGAAAATCTATTTTAGACTGTGGCAGTGGGAAGTTCCTCCTTCTTCTTATTAAAAGACCTAAAGGTCTCTAATTCTTCCTGTAGTGACCATAAAGTACTAAATCTTATTGCAAATTTAAATTTGTTTTGGCATGATCCATTGGCATTAAATGGTGAATCTGTTAATTTTGCTACGAAAACAGGGAGATGTCATTGAGATAACAAAGCCATCTTGGGCCTTGACAGTGTCTTAGAGGTCACCGTAGAGAACTTGCCTAGTTGGAATGGAACAGAAATTGCTAGTTTTAACACATTTATGAATCAAGCGGTAAAAATTGCAAAGAAGGCGAATCAAAGAAAAAGCACTAAAGTAGTCCCCAGACCCTTCCTGCCATTAAACCATGAAATAATAAACTAGTTAGAGAGCAGTACTTGAATTCCTCCTCGGACAGTTTATATAGAATATTATTATTAAAAATGAGGAGGACTCGCGTAAAGGTTACGTTTAGAAAAGAGAGGGAAGATAACATTTGGATTAAACTGAGAGAAGCAGCCTTTAAAAGCCAGGTAAGAACCTTTTGGTCTCTCATCGGGGAGGGATGTGGTGCAAGATCTCGACCACTCCCTGTGGCCATTGAAGAGCATAAATGAGTTAGCATTATTCAGGATTTATATGCAGATAATGCAATGGCAATTAAGTACATCACACTAAATTAAGACCCTCATCATTTGGATCGCATTCTGAAAAATAAATAGAAATGGCGATCAGGGGGATGTGCTCCTTCGGAGTGATGGCCCCGATGAATTACCAATCACAGTTTTAAAACAAAATAGTATACTGTGGAGTAAAATTCTTTATCCGGTGTTCAAGTATTGCTAGGAAAACAAAATTGTTCCCCCCTCTTGGAAGGTTAGTATAATAGTCCCTCTGTTCAAGAAAGGAGATTGAGATTCTCCACATAACTATCGTCAAATTGCACTTATTGATGCAGTGGGTAAAGTTTTTGCTAAATGCCTCTTGACCCAAATTAATGACTTGGTGGATGCGGTTAAAATTTTACCGTTGGAGCAAACCGGGTTTAGGACCAAGCATGGAACAATTGATAACCTAACTGCGCTAGAGGTAATAAATAAAAAATATGTTAAAGTTAGAGGAGGAAGGGTGTATACAGCCTTTATAGACTTCTCCACAGCTTTTGATAAAGTAAATCGTCTTCTGCTGTGGAGAAAACTGTAAAACCTGGGTATGCCGGCCACGCTTTTGGAGTTAGTTTGTGCTCTCCATACGGACACTTGGTGCAAAGTCCTAATGGGAGGGGAAAGAGGTCTCTTTCCAAACCATACATCACAACAAAGTCCGAGGGTCTACCAACGTCACCTAAAGTTATGATGACGTGTGCCTACAGTGCACAAGACAACTAAACCTACACAGGAAGCCCTAACTAAAAGGACGTAATCCCATCGCTTACCGAAGTGACATGCTTCATCATCTGGGATCTCCTCTCTGCTGTAAATCCTAGTACAGCCGAGGGCTACAACCCCCTCACTCTGATGGAGGAGCACAGGGATGTTTTATGGGTGTTTTCCCTAACTTAGAGTTACTAAAACCCAGAATGATGAGCTGTTAATGTTAGATGTAAGTGATGAGCGCAGTGCAAACAAAAGTGCAAGTGTAAAATAAAACTAACTATCAAGAGACATTAGGAATTTTTAATAGTTGTGTCTTGATGTCAGGATTAAAAACAGTGCATAATACAGTTTTAACATAATAAATGCAATTGTGGTCTACATGTTTCGGCTATCATGACCTCACAAGTGTCTAGCCTTCCTCAGGACCTTGATAATAAATAATGCTACTGTGTGATGTGTACTACAAAAAGGTGTAACCAAAGAAAAATTAAATGGATACGATACAACCTATACCACTCTAGATCTCAGATAGAGGTTCCATGTGTACAAGTAAAACTTTGTAGAAAAAGTTTGAGGACAACAGTTATTCAACTACTAGTGAAATGTATGAATAAATCAATTACAACACAAATGTCCAATAAAGACTTACCCGTAGTTCATGGGTAAGAAACATCACCTCACCTGGCAACAGCTCAGGACGTGAGGCACCGCTCTGAAAAAAGCAGAGTGTCAAACTGAGAGAACAACAGATTCAGTTTGAGTGATCTGATTCAGTCAATTTAAGAGAAACATCATATCCCATTGTACAATCTAGTAAAATCTATACCTAGTAACTGAGTGAATGGTTTTGTCTACAGAAAGGCAGTACATCGATCGTGTCAACAGATGACAATTCAAGCAATTGATTGGATTATTATTGCTCTTACAACATGGATACAGCACACTTTTTAATCAACATTCCAAGGGAAATATCAGTGACAATATCTTCTATTAAACCAATAGGATACAAATCAAGATATGAAGACCAACCCGACGACAATCTTATAGAGGTTACGAGATTGCGTGCATTAATAGAAGACAATAAACCCTACGGAATGGTAGCTGGAGAGTGTGTAATATAACCCAACTGGTACATAAGGATTAATGCTTCGTGTCTAGTGTCCCACAATTCTTATAATGAGGATAAAAATAGAAACCCAGAGTCAGGGGTTAAAATCCTCCATGTCAATTAATGTGGTACAGAATCCGCCAATAAACTACATACCGCCAAAATCAGTGATGATGATGAAGAAATGTGGCATTACTTCCGCGCTAGTCGATCATTGTTTACAAGCAGACTCTAAAATTTGATTTGGCCGGTCAAGAGTATTTCAAAGTATTTGAACCCAGAACGTGGAAATAAATTTTGCGTCTCGGGAACGTGTCCATAAAAACAAGAAACAGCCGCAAGTATTACGACATTATCGCGTTACCAAACTGAGCACGTAACTGTTCGCGCAGCATTTCAAAAATAAACATACAACGTAGGAAAGCTTACCTCTCCGTCGGTACCCCAGGCCGTTCAAGGCTGTAACCGGAGGTGCCGCGGGGGGTTCCAAAACGCCTTTATATGCAGACCAGGTGTTGTACAGCCATAGTTACGTCAGAAGTGACGTGTCACGCCGCATGGAAAAATGGGAAATATAGCGTGATTGAATTGCGCCTATGTCGAGTCCGTGGTGCAGATAAACGATGGGGATAACGTAACTAATGAAAATGTGTAACTACAAATAATTTAGTTTAGATTTACAACTAACGCAGACAAGTAAATTAACAGATTCTAACAAAATGATAAATTATTGTTCCATCCGGTAGCCAATACTGGAACAATAAAGTTACCAAAATTTGAATACAAACAGAACATGCCTGAATGTTGGCTTCAGATCTTTGCTGATAGCTTAAATTTTGAAGGGGAATGTGAGATAATAATTACAGGCAAACTTGGCTCACAATAGCTGTTTTCATTAGATGTTTCCTGGTTACTCCAAAGGGGGCATACAACATTATTCAGAAAGAAAGCTAATTATTAGGAGAGGTTACAGCAGGGTCAGTGGCATGTCGTCATTGAGCCCTGTACTGTCACTCTTACGTTTAAACGCCCATCGCTGTTGTTTCTGAAAGAGAAAACGTGTGACATCTGTAACATGGATGGGAATAAAAGGTTGCTCTAATACTGTCCATTGCAGTTCATCTGCTTGATGTTTTAAAGGGTAAAAAATAAAATAATCGTGCTTTTGTGCTCAGAAATACAAAGTTTACCTTTTCGGGTCTCCATACCCACGTATTTCAGTTGGCAAGGGCAAGTGATTAGATAAATAAGTTTCTCTCTATTACAGTTAGTGTGTCTGATTTGCGACCAGGGTCTATCAGTGCCAATGTCCACCATAGTCGTATGACTTGTTTGTGGACATACCGAGCATGACCCACAGGGATGATGCCCCTGCACTGTTAGCAAATTCCACAGTGTGTTTTGGGTAGGAAGTGTTGAAATCTTTACAAATGGTCGTGTGTGCAACCAGATTGTCTTTGATGTTGGAGCTCCTTTTGAAGGCGAAGAGAGGTGGTGGTTCAAGATACACCAATGTTTCCGAATGGCTTCCTGCATTCCATTAGATGCAGCACTGAATGTGTTTACACACGTTAATCTAGAGGTGTTTAGCTTAGATGTCTTAATTTCTAAAAGTGCGTCCCTGTTGTTAATGGATGCGCATTTCATAGACTGGCGGATCCGTTTTTTGGGGTACTGTCTCTCCTGCAGCTGTAAAGAGAGAGTTTCTGCATGTTCTTTATTTTTCTTTAGTTGAACAATTGCGTCTGATACGCAAAAATTGCCCATATGGCAAGTTGTTCCTGAGTGATCTGAGATGATGGCTACTATAAAGTAATAGTGAATTCCGAGCCATCGATTTTCTATACAGTTCACTTTGCAGACCATCTGTTGTGAAAAAGATCCTCAAGTCAAGGAAGGGCAAGCTGTCCGTGCTAACTTCTACGGTGAACTTCAGGAAGGCATTCCTTGAATTCAACCACGCTTGAAACTCATATAGTGACTTCATCACCTCTCCATATCACAAAAACATCGCCAATATATCTTTTCCATGCCAGGATGTGATCATGGAAAGGATTGTTGGAATTAAGCATGTGTTCTTGTTCGAACTGACAGAGGTAAAGATTCGCCAAACTTGGCGCAAAAACACTGGCCATCGAAGTGCCTGATGTTTGCAGGTAAATCGTGTCCTCAAATTTTAAACTTTTTTCGGTCATTGCCAGCCTTGCAAACTCCGTGATAAAATTCACTGGAGTAATGGAGTCTAGTACCCGATTCGCCAGAAGTATTCTGATGACATCTAAGGTTTCATTCTGGGTGATACAGGTATAAAGTGATTCGACTCAGGTCAGAATTTGGTTTAAGAAATAGTTGGGTACAGGGTCTTGCGGGGATAGTGCGATGTGTTGTAAGCCTGGTAAAGGGTGATCCTGGTACACTAAGATTTTTAATTCAGAAAGAAATATTAGAAAATTTATAAGAGCAGTCATTAATTCTTAACATTTTTAGGATTGCGGTTGATTTGCTGCAACTGAATGAGTCTATGCTCTTCACCCTATCGCCATACCAGTTAAGGGCCATTCTGAAACAGGCCACTTGGGAATTAAGTTTCACTAGGGACAGGGAAGCTCACATTCTAAAGAGGGGTATCCACCCGGCCATAAACTCCTGTGTGATGAATAAAGTACAGGCCTATATTTCCTGGAACCTGCCCCATGGAGTGCGCCGCTTTGGCTATTATTGAGGCAGGGTATTCTCCCTATTAATACTGTACTGTATAAATGGTATGGTTCTTCTCCGATTTGTAATTTGAGTAATAACACCATCCAGGATGTTAATCATGTGCTATTTACTTGCCCCGCTTTATCATTGTCTCGACGTAAATGGATGAGACCAATTTGTTTACAAATATCTATTCTCTCGGCCACTGCACTAATTAATTCTATTTATGAGCCACCAAATTAAATGTTTTTTCATAGGATTTTTAACTTTAACTGCTTTTTGAATTTGTATTAATGCTCATTATATGAAGGGATCAATTATTAACTTTGGTTTTAACCTGATGATACACAGTATTAAGGGCATAAAGGATATTTTAATTATTTCCTAATGTATAAAATATTCTAATGTTTTGTATTTGGAGATTTCTATACTGTTGGCTTTCACTTATGAGTGTAGAAACTATGTTGCTCAAAAGTTTTTATATGCTGTTGGCCTTTCAGTTTATGTGGATCTCTTTGGAGTTCCAAGATCATAAATAAATAAACTTGAGAGGGGTATATTATGCTTGATGTTGAACAACAAACACTCCAAGACACAGGCAAACAAACAAACAGTCCTGCTCAGCCTTAACCATCATTCTCTGAGCATATTTACTAGCAATTAAATAAAAAGAATGAACTTTCTGTCTCTTTCAATCATCACCTCACCTCTTCTGTCTCATCACTCTCTTTACCTCTCTACAAATCTCCACAACTTTATGTATGTATCACAGTTCTCACTCTATTTGAACTCTCCCCACCACCTAGATTTACCCAACCTCACTATCAATACACCTGTCCCCCCCCACGTCTGTCTATCTCTCTCATGACCTCACCTCTATCTCTCCACCAATCGCTATCCCTACCTCTGCATCTCTAGCTCCCCACCCCTCTGTCTTACTCAACTGTCTACTTCATTGAGCTCTCTGTACATACTGTTCTATTTCCATCTCACATCCTGTGTCGCTCCTCAATTTGCTTGCAGTCTCTCTCAACCGTCTCATTCTCTTTACCTCACCTCTGTCGCTCTCTGTTTCTCTATATATGAAACCTCTTTTGACCTCACTCTTAACCCTCTTACTTTCCCACCCATCTAACTCTACCTTATTTCTCTCTGTCCCACATCTCTCTCATCGTTTCATCTATCTCTATATAAATGTCCACTGTCTTTCCCTACCAAACTTCTCACCATGTGCTTGCTACCCAACTTTTCCACCTCTTCTCTCTCTCTCTCTCTCTGTTCCCTCAATACTTTACTATTTATTTCCTTTTCTATTTTCTCTATCAGTACCTTCTCTCTACTTCATCTGTCTCTGCACCTCTTCTCTTTTTCAGTTTACCCTCTCTACCTCACCTCACTCTCTCCAGCGCCCTCTTTGTAGATTGCTATTACTCACATGTCCTTACTTCTTTATTTATCACACAACACACTATTTCTCACCCTCTGTTTCTCTCACTCTCTTTTCCTTTAACAATATCAACCTCCTCACTCTTTCTGTGCCTCACCCATGTCTCCCTACTTTAACTCTTCTATCTCAACAGCTCCTCTCACTTTCTACCTTTCACACATTTCCTTTCTTCCCTTCTCTCACTCACCACTCTCTTTACCTGACCTATCTTTCTATATGCCACTTTTTTTCATTTGTCCCTCTCTTTTTTCACAGCTCTCTACCTTGCATTTCTTCATATAGCTCACACTGCAACATCTATTATCTACCTTTATCTCTCTCTGCCTTTATGTCTAATTCACTTTTCTTGCTTCCTTCAGTCAATGTATTTTCCTTCAAGGAAAAGCATGCATTTAATAGTAAAAGTGTGCTTATTTTTATAAACTGTACAATGGGATATATTTAAAGCTAATGCTTAAATGGCCATCACTGCTGCAGTCTGAAAACATAAGCTGACAGATTGATGTAACCTTTATGTATGTATGTGTATGACATTTCTGTAGCACAAACCTAGCCAATAGCAGTAAAGCACCGTCAGGGACCAAAGACTAGCATAAAGTCAAAGAGTGATAGGAGTTGTAGGTGGGTTGTGGGTTGGTAATGTATTGTGATGTAATGTTCTTTTTAGAGGTGAGTCTTGAACTCCTTCCTAAATTGAAGCAGCGTTGCAGAGGTTTGGGAGGGAAAGACAAACTGTTAACAGATCCTGGGTGCAGAGATGGAATAGCCCTGCTGCTTTTCTTTTCTTTTTTACACTTCTTAGTCTGCTGTCTGGTCATGTCTGGGCTGCCAGTGGGTGAGAACCACTGGAGATGGTGAGCTGGTCTGCAAAATTAGTTGGGCTGTTGGTCGTGATAACTTTGTAAATGATGCAGCTAGTTATAAAGATGATGCAGGTTGGCAAACGGAGCCAATGCAGTTTCATCATGTTGTAGTTGATGTGATCATATTTCTTCAAGCTGTGGATGAAATGTGCTGCAGAATGTAGGATGTGTGTAAGGAGTGCCAGTGTGGGATCTCGGATGCAATGGAACAAGGTATTAATACTGTCCAGATGCAAGAGTATGAGGCCGCTTTCTGGAAGAAACAGTTTCACTTCTTCTTAAGCAAGAGCTGGTACCAGCTTGTCTTGTTTTTGTTACAATGTGCTCTCCAAACCTGTAAGAGCTCTGTAAATTAA
The DNA here is from genome assembly GCF_964204655.1 of Triturus cristatus. Taxonomy (NCBI): domain Eukaryota; kingdom Metazoa; phylum Chordata; class Amphibia; order Caudata; family Salamandridae; genus Triturus; species Triturus cristatus. The sequence continues at coordinate 532,675,567 of NC_140590.1, forward strand.
TAGCACTGTGTGTGAGCCTGTAAGACATGTGGCTCTGTTGTGTATGTATACATTTGTGAGATGCATGACATTTGTATTTTCTCCACTCTTCAGTGACATTATCTGGCATAACCCCTCAACTCTCCAAATACTATGGAGAGAGCGAGGTTTGCAAACTTTGTTTACTTGCCTAGTGCAATGCTCTGCACTCTAAAACATCACCAGACACCACTGTTCTGAGTTTCAACATTTGCTGTTTTCACTGATCTCATAAAGACTGTCTTCCTCTGTTCTATCTCACGCAATTCTGCATTGATGTCTGTTATTTATATCCAGAGCACAAAGGGGATGTGTTTGGAAGGGAGTACTTTTTTGTGGTCTTTCAAATCGCCAAGAGCATCAGTGAGATCAAATTAAGGACACTGTGGTCTGAAAGCATATAAATAATCAGTCCACAATGGTTGCCCATTTGGGGGGGGGGGGGGGGGGAGGGTGTCTGTCTGTCTCGGGGTTGTTGTTTATTGATAAGGTACATACTTTCTTACAGGCTTAAATACAGTGATGACACATTTGTATCGGTTGAAACCATTTATGTTTATTAAGTTCAATTGTTTTATTGTGTTAACATTAAAATCCAGTCATAGTACACTGATACTTTTGGTCAGAAAAGCTTTAAAATGTCCTACTCCCACTCCTAAGAGAGATTATCTGGCATAACCCCTACCATTGCTTAGTGGACCAACAGCAACCCTACCTACAAAGTTATCCTTCAATCATAAATAATTGAACCAAGTGCCATTTGCCATTATTTTGCTAAAAAATTTATGGAAATTACCCCAATTCTACAGTAAAGCCATATTATTAGATTAGAGCCCCTTTTGATTAATGTGATCACTCTAATACGTTCCAAGCAACTTGTGAGGGACCCTCAATTCTCTTGCGTAACTGGATTTAAATCGTATTCTGTTTTGTGCAATGTTGTTAGCTAATGTGCTTAAGTTGCAAGACTGGGCGCAAATATTTTCAGTAACCTTTCGAAATATCCACAGCCCACTGTTTGCAATTTGTCGCTCACATCCTCCAAACACCCTCGGGGATCATACTGTAGCGAAATATAAAGAATGAAAATAAACTCTGTTTTCAAATATCACCAAAATTAAAGATTTTTTTAAAACCGATTCTGCAGATAGAAACCATTACTTCCTGTCCGAACCACCTTTTGTTATTATGTGGGACCATCCCCCCGCCCCCCCCCCCCCCCCCCCAAACATTGACTTCTGGCTAACGGCCTGAATGGGTCTGCAGGAGCCTAATGCGGAGTCTGCTGTGCTGTTTGTCATCCAGACTTGCAGTGGGCGGATCTCTCTGGCACAAATGCATGTGGATGCTGGATATGTGATATCCCTCACATATAGATGATTTAAATAACAGGTGCTCTCCTGCTTTTGTTCCAAAGCTGGTGCAGATGTTGGAATCGAAAACATTATTTTATGAAAAACGCGATTCTGAAAGGGGACACTGAAAGCTGGATAGATGCAACTTTCAGACAGTCTTTAAAATTCAAAAAGTGTATTGCGTAAAGGTAGCTGTTCTAGTCTTTGCTAAGTTTATTTTGTAGGTGAACATTACTTTTTCTAGCCCGGTGTTCAGGTGTTGTTCTGGCTGCCCATTTGCAGTTTGTGTGCAGGCGTGCAAAAGGGCATCTATCCAGGGATTGAAATTACCATTTTAACGATGCTCTTGGTGTCATTTGTTTGCGTTTCTTTGAGATTTGGTCTAATTGTATCCATTTGGATTAAGTTTAATGGTTTAATTAATTAATTAGGTGCTTTGTGGGCTAACACTGCTGGCTAGACTCATTTGTGGCTGTGATTGAAAGCCACGCTCTCTCCTATCAGGGTGTTTGAACCAGAACGTTCTCTTTAAACACAATACTCGGCACATGTTTACTCGGTGATAACTGCAGTCTTTCAACTTGCCAAGCAGACATCTGGGTTGTTTTAAAATGTCACTCTATCATTTACAGGGTTAATTAACCTATTTATTAAGCAGTTGTGTGCGTGACTAGTATGCAGGATCACTTCTACATGTGCGAGCATTTCTTGGTGTTATATATTTTTTTTTACATAGCGCTGGCACAGACGGGAGGATGCTTTATGGCGCACATTAATACATCACCTGATCGCTAACCTTTATGGAAAACTACACTCGTATTGCATGTCATTTTTTTGGGACGAACAATACATACATGGTTTTAAGGTTTCACCAGTCTGCGAAAGCTATTGTTTCTTAACAAAAAAAATCTGAAAAGGGGCTTAAAGCCCACCCATTACGCACCTCTACTTACCATTGATCGGCTCCCACGTAATTCGTGTTTCTTTATTTACCTTTGGTCAACACCTCCTCCTCGGCTTAGTTTCCTCCTGGGGCTTCTGGGTGTTTTCATGCCCTGGAGTATGGACTAAATATAGCTTCCAGTGGCCAGTGCCCTTCCACTGGCCACAGGTACACTTTTGTTACTTTTGGACATCCACTCTTTGAGCCCAAAAGTAATTCTCCTTCATCCGCCTGTGTTCCCCACCATCCCCTCTCTCTATTGTTATTCACCCACCCTTCTTCTGCTCTCAGATGTGTTGTCCCTTTCAAACTGCCCCCACACTGTTTTGCAACATGGCTTACAGGGGGGAAAAAAGTGCTATGACTCGCTCAGTGCTGGTCATGTCATAGCTTTTTTTTTATACTTTAAGACATGTTGCACAGCAAAGCAAATGCAAGAAGATGATGGATGGAGTGCTGAAACTTTTCTAGCACTCAAACCCAGTCACAGATATGGGTTCAAGCAAAAACCAAAGGAAATGATGGACGGAGTGTTGAACATTGCAAGCACTCACCCCCAGTCAACTGATCTGGGTTTAATCCATCACCGTTCTTTAGCCCACTCTGCCACCCCAGTTCAGACATGGCCATAAGAAAATCAGTCTGACCCTGTGCCTCATGGGAACAGTCCAGCCCGAACTGCCAAGCCATGTCTTCCCTGGACCAGAAACAAGCATCCTGGGACCGGGTTCGGGTAACACCCCTCATCAGCCAGGCTAGCTTGTATCCAGTGGAAAAGTGAGCAAGGGACCCACGTCTGGGCATACCCTGCCAACTTAGGGCGAACAAAGCAAACACAAGGAGATGATGGATGGAGTGCTGAAACTTTTCAAACGCTCACCCCAGTCACAGATCTGGGTTGAATCCATCATCGTTCTTTAGCTCACTTCCCCACCCCAGACACAGCTATATGCAAGTCAGTCTTGACTCTGTGCCTCATGGGAACAGTCCAGCCCAAACTGCCAAGCCATGCTCGTGCTGCTGTGCAGCATGTAATCATTTTTTTTTAAAAAAGCAATAGATTCCGCATAGGCGAAACCTACTGGCTTTGTCAATGCTTGTTTTTAATGAAAACTTGTGTAATGTCTCACGCAATTATTGGTCTGCTGTGACAAACCTCTATCAAGGCATGACTGTATGGTTTGCATGTGAACATATACACTGTATATATGTATTGCATATCGGCAGAGTGTAAAATACAGTTGATCATTAAAGTTTAGTGGGGGAAGCGGCCACGGCTCGAGAGATGAAGACTCGATGACTGAATTTGCATTGTCACCTTAATGTCACTTTAATTGTAGTTTTCTAAAATATATTTTATTTGATAAATTAACATTAATTTGTTATGAACAAATGTAACCATGACTTAAGCATTTTTCATTTTTTTTGTTTTTGATCTTGCTTACTGGCTGCTAATGTCTGTTGTGGAAAGACTTCTTGTGGTCCACACCAAAAACTTATAGTGGGCTTTGGTCCAGTCCACTGCTTACCATTGCTTGACTTTCTTGTTGTATTCATTTGATGGCTTCTTATTTGATGGCTTCTGTTTGTCCGTCCCCTGGAATATAGCTTTGTTACCTTACTTTTGATTGGATGACTTGTATACTTTCACTGCTTACATTCAGGGAGCTATTTTAGGTCTCGCTTACCTGACAACTTTAAGCTGTCTGTAGGCAAAAGCCACTTATGGCCCATACTAAAAACGAACAGCGGGCTTCAAGCCCCCCCATTGGTTGTCTTTAGTTTAACTCTCATTGGCTTGCCTTCCACTTCTTTTGTTTGTCCATCTCCAGGATCATAAATAACCTTTGGGTGCCTGACTTGTTTCTTTCCACTGTTCACATTTAGAGAACTACTTTTTTCTTTCATTTAAGCTCTGCATGAGCATGCATGTGTTTTCAAGATCATTCCCTTGTGTGCTTTTTCATCCCCATCAAATTCTCCCACCGCCCCTCTCGGAGCTCCCCTTGTTGCTCCCTCTTTCCCCACTCATTCTCTTCCTCATGTGCTGTGATTATTTGACCCTCCCATACTGCAGGCGCTGCATGTTTCTTCCTCCTCGCACCCTCCTGTCCATTGAATTGTTCAATAAAGTATTCTCCTTTACCTGTCCACTGCTCCCCCTGTGCGTTCTTTTGTTGCCCTCCCTACACCACGTGGTCATAAAAAGAAAAATGAACAGTAGGCAACGTGGTGCAGGTAAAATGTATTTTTGTTATTTACTACTTCAAGTAGTATCTGCCACCGTGGATTAGTAAATAAAAAATGAAGAAAATGGCCCCCACATCAATTGGTAGGCACACGCATACGTGGTAATTTTTATCAATGCTGCACAGCATTGGCAAAGCCAATAGTTCACAAAAGTAATTGTAAAACCTGTTTGCTTTGCCATTGCTTGTTTTATAATGCTATTCTTAATGTATCCTCATCAAACCCAAAGCAGGTGTGGACGACCTTTGCCTTCTGCCCATTACAGTGATTCTGGGCATCCCATTCCACCAAATCAGCTGTGGCCCTCGTCCCATCCAAAGCAGATGTGCCTTAACTCCAGCCCCATGTCCACAATATTCGCTGCACATGGGCGTGCACAGTTGGGCAGTGCGATTATTCTTTTAACATTTAAAAAAAAAGGATTAGGATCTCTTCCTCGTGATTAGCAAATCTGTGGCAGAATCATAGTTTACAGAATTGTAAAATAGCATGTGGATAAGAAGATCCTATGACGAGAACAATTTTTTCTTCTTTTTGGGTGCAGCATTGGTGTTCCGGTCCCACTCACCCACATATTCTTGGTCAATGGATGTGCCCGTACTCTTTTCAGGCCACGCCTGAGAGGGTGCGTCGCTTACAACAATCTATTGTTTCTAGACAAAAAAAAATATATAGTTTCTTAAAATGAGCTTTTGGCCCACACATTACTTACCATTGGTTGGCTTAGTTGTCAGTCTTATCTTCTTCCTTTTCATTGGTCACCGCATGTCTGCTTCACTAAGGCCGTGTTTTTGTTTTCTTCCCTGGAGCATGGACCAAGTATACATACTGACTAGGGTTCTTCCGCACTGCTTGCGCTCTGATTTTGGTACTTTTTTTTTGTGTGAATCTATTTTTTTTATATGTATTTAAATGCTCCTATGCCGCTCTATCTCGGTTTTGTCAGTTGCTTTTATGCCCCTTTGTTTTTGCCTTTTAATCTTGGGCCCCCTGCTTTCCGCTTGCTGTTTGCTTTCCAGATTTTTCAACACTTTAATTTCCAGTAAGCTGCTTTTCTGTGGCCAGTCTGTTCCGATCACCACGACAACAAAATGTATTACCTTTTGTAAAGTTACATATTGCAGCATTCACTAAGGGTGCGTTGGTTTATGACTTGCCCTTGTTTTGATCGCATTCTGTGTAATAGGCCATAACATACCATACTATACAATAACAACCCATAACATACCATATTGTACAATAAATACCATACTATACAATAACATGCCATACCATTCATTACAATGACAGTCCAGATTATATTACACCATGCTAAACAATTTGCCATTCCATAACATACCATACAGTAACAGCCCATACCTTACTATAAGATGGCAGGCAGTAGCATACTATACTCTACAATGACAGACCATACCATATCATATAATACAATCAAGTCACCCTCTCCTCCCTTTACCTCTACCCACCCCTGTACCCTCAGGCTCCCCTCATCTCTCTTTACCTCTACCCACCCCAAATCCTCAAGTCTCCCTCCCCTCCCCTCACCTCTACCTACCTCTGAACCCTAGGTTTCCTAACTTTCAGCCATGTGCTGTACAACATGACTAATAGAAATTGACAAAGTTAATAGCTCTCCTGTAAGTGAGACTTCAGTGCCTAATGTCCTTTGATGGCTGCCAAATAAGTTCTGTCGATTTGCAAAACCTATATTGTACTAAGGGAAATGTTCACTTTTCCCATTGGATGCATTTTTTTTTTTTAAATGACTAACGCATTTGAAAAATCTAAAATGATTGCCCAACTGTTGAGATATCTACAATTTGTTTTTACTCTTTTGCACCTTTTATATTTTTTTCGGAAACATTTGAATGGATTCTCGCAAAGCTCAAAAAGGATTGCAAGTTGGCTCATACCACTTCATTACGTTTGGTGACATTCCCTACCAGTGTTTTTGCTTTAAGTGTCAATCAGTCAATCAATCCGGGATTTGTGAAGCATGCTACTCTCCCATGAATGTCTCATGGCACGGCGGAGGGGGGTGGAAGAGGAGCTGAGTTTGTTGTAGAACTCCTGGGAGGGCGTGACGTCCGAGGCTTCACTGGGGGGGGTTTGGTGAATTCCTGAATGATGCTGAAGAGTTCCTTCAAGTTGCTGGAGTTGGCGAGGATTTTGTTCTGGATGAAGGTCCTTTTGGTGGATCTGATGTGTTGGTGGTATCCTGTCAAGGTGTTCTTGTAGGTGGTCTGATCTTCCGAGGTTTTGCTGTTTCTCCATAATATCTTGAGACGTCTGCAGGTGCATCTGGATTATCGGAGGTCAGTGGTAAACCAGGTAGCTTTCATGGGGCACTGTCTGTCGGAGTTGCGGAGGGGGTGAGCTTGTCTGCGCAGTTGGTGATCCATCTGTGTAGTTGGATGGCTGCAGAGTTGACGTCGGTCGCGGTGGGAGGGAGATCGTGGTTGATGGTGGAGTTGAGGTGCTCCTCAGTGACCTTGCTCCCGTTCCTACGCGGAGCGCATGGTGTAGGTTTGTGAGCGGTGGTTTTGTTGAAAGAGCAATGTATGCAGTTGTGGTCCTTCCAGGGGGGTTGCGTGGTGTGGCTGAAGTGGATGATGTTCCCTCCTGTGAAGATGGGGTCGATGGTGTGTACGGCCTTGTGGGTAGGGGTGGTGACGATCTGTTTCAGTTCGATGTTGGCGAAGTTGTCCAGGAGGGCAGTGGAGTTGGGGGTCGCTGAGGTTATCGAGGTGAAAGTTAAGGTCTCCGAGCTCTATGTAGTCCATGGAGGCAATGGCATGCGGCACGATGAGGTCGGTGATGGTTGTGGTGAACGCAGTTCGTGATCTCGGAGGTCTGTAGGCGATGGTGCCACATAGGGTCGTTTTGGGGGTGGTCTGGATCTGGAAATGGAGGTGTTCCGTGGGGGATGAGGAGTTGTTCAAGCTGGTGGTGGCGAGTCTGAGGGAGTTCTTGTGTGCGATGGAGAGACCTTCTCCAGGGTGGTTGGGGCGGTCTGTCTTCTAGATCATGTATCCATCGGGGATGGCGGTAGCAATGTTGGGGGCGCAGGTGGAGTTGGTCCAGGTTTCTGTGACGAAGGCGACTTCTGGCGAGAGGGTGTCAAGGAGGTCCTAGATTTCTACTGCATGTCTGTGCAGGGAGCGTACGTTGAGGAGGATGCACATCAGGGCTTCGGGTACGCTGGCGTCCGCCGGAAGTATGGTAGCCATGGGGGTGCAGAGGTCGGTGAAGGTTTGTCGGCAGTGTCGGCAAGAGAACTGGCTGTGGGTGGTGGTGGTGTTCCTTCCGTGGTTGAGTGCGTTGAGGGCAGCTGAATCGTAGCGGTGGGTGGTTGCAGAACCAGGGTTCCTGTCGCTGGTCGCGGTTGGGCCGCAGATGGGTGCAGACGGGCTTGCCTTTGGCGCGCCAGCGGTGCGGCTGCACAGCGGCCTCCATTAAAAAGAGAAACGGAGATGGGAGTGGGAACCGGCAGGGATGAGGGGCCACAGGGGCAGCATCGGCGGGAAAAGGGCAGCGAAAAACAGGCACAATACACGTAAAACAAAACGGAGGACACAACAAGGCACATTAATAGCGAAAAATATGAAAAACAGGCACAATAACAGTACAGACAGAAAAGACAGACAAACAAACAGAGAAGGCTGGCTGAGCAGACCAGCAGAATAGCAAGGCTCTCCCACTGGACCACAGGGATGAGGCGCAGGCAAGAGCCTGCGGGTGGGGGAGGGCCTCAAAAACGTACCTGGACAGAGAGGTGATGCGGGCAGCAGCGCAACGACGGAGCTGCTAGAGCGGAGACCAGAGTTCCCTGACCAGTAAGTCAGAGGTCTTGTGACACTTTTATTACGATAGGAGTGAACATGAGGTTTAGTACTTTTTGGGACTTCCCCCATGAGTAACCTTTGAGAGAGTTTGGTGCAAATATGTCAAAAGGTACAGAGTCAACATAGACCATCTTGACTTTAGAAACGTTTTGTTAAATGGGCCAGGAGTTTTCTTGGAAAAGTCATTCTTATTGAAGTGCATGTAACTACAACTACAGAGTTTCTCTTGCTAACTCTTTAATAATTGCATAAAGGTATTCGTTCATTGTGAATTGCACTGTTTGTCAACTTACTGTAACAGAGCGCTTGCATGTCGAAAGTTGGAAGGGGAAGTTGGCACCCGTTCAGGCAGTATAGTATCTAAGCCCAATTTTCTTCGGCACAACCCTTCTTCCTGGCAATCTCAGTTCAAGACAGCTCACTTTGCAGGAGTTACTTAACTTTGTGTGTTTGGCTTCAGCTCTTGAGGGCATTCCAGAGTCCTGAGCATAGTACACCCCGAGATCTGCCCCCGTGGAAGTAGCTGTGTTTCTACCAGAGCTTTGACATGAAATCATGGTCCATCCAATAAAAAAGAAGGGGCGATAAACGGTTGTGAAAGCACTTCCTGTGACATCAATGCCTGTTAATTCCTTATGCCTTGCTTCTGCTATTTGGGGCCACCAATTATTTTTAGCACCGCTGATCTGGGTGTGACCCTGCGTTTCACGACTCTTTTCCTTGTGGGGCAGAAATCAAATGGAGAAGAGGGTGGGGAGTAAAGAGAGTAAGAAGAGAGATTAATGGGAAGTACGAAAAGAGCAGAGACCAGAAGGATGCACGAAATAGCACTGGGTGAGTAATCCCAGAGAGAGAGAGTAGAGGTAGAGAGAGCGTGTCACTCCGCTTCTTAGAAATGGTTTTCCTTCGAACTAAGACTGACCCTTACACAATATATTTCATCAACTACCCGTCAGTACTTCCTGTAAAATCAATGGCTTTTAGCCATTATATGTTGGAATATATGCACCAATATGCATAGTTTGTGACTTTTTGTCCAAATTTATCTTCCCTTGAATAGCCACATATATCCCCACCCCGATCCCCCAGAGAGAGTTGGACTAACATAGTAAAATGTGGGTCCTGTGTGAAAAGCTGTAACAAGGCTGCTTTTGGTTAGGCAATTTCTGTTCTCCAAAATCAGAATTACAAAGAGCGTCTGTTGTGCGCATCCTGGTGAATTATGGGCATGCTTATGTCACGGTGGCATGGAGCAGTGGGCATGCAGGAGCGTGCACTGGCTCCGAGCATTGCAATGCACAAACAGGATTTTTAGCCACCGATACTCGCTTCGCATGAAGTGGACTTGCAGGATAGTGATTCCAAAACATCTAAACCTTGGGTGGGGCTGCCAGCATTGCTTGTCCCATGGTGGGTGTGTTTTAGCTGTTTCCAAAACAGAGGATGCAGGCAATGCCGTGTGCCAACCTTCTGATCCCAAGGCTTCAGGCGTCATTGTGCTTCTTCACAAACCTCTGCTTCCTCCTGATGGTGGTGAAGGTGTACACAATGGTCCTACTCGGGCTAACACAATTCTAGTGCCTCTTAACCATACCCACAGAGAGGGAAGAAATGGTTTCCAGCTCAGGCCTGGGCACCAGATAATAAGGGCCTGCACTTGCAGAATGACTTCTAGAAGAAACTGGGGAGATTGTGGGTGAAGGGGGGGCAATCACTGGACACGCCTCTGAAAGATATGGCTGGCGGTAGGCAATCACAGGACACGCCTCTGAAAGATGTGGCTGGAGGGGGGTTATCACTGGACAGGCGTCCGAAAGATGTGGCTGGAGGGGGGCAATCACTGGACAGGCCTCTGAAAGATGTGGGTGGAGGTGGCCAATCACTGGACATGCCTCTGAAAGATGTGGGTAGGGTGGCCAATCACTGGACAGGCCTCTGAAAGACCAGTAAGCTTTTGGCCCAGACTGCCCATGTCCAGCTTACCTGGGAAAGAACAGCATCACTAGGGGGCTAGCTCTCTCCCCTTTGGAAGCCATGGTGGTCTACACGGTGTAATGTCATGGTGTTTGAAGGATAGTCCTAGGGTTGGAAGGTACATTTAGAATTTCCATGGGCTGAAGTGGACGCGTCTTAAAGATCGGTTGAGATCCCCTGTCATGGGGATTTCTGTTGTATGCATTGTTTAGAGCCATGACTATATCAGCTTTGTAGGGTAGAGGCCATCAGCTGTTGCCCCAGGTTGTGCTTCAGCAGACTTGTGCTTGCCCTGCCCATGATTTTGACATGGTATGATCGACGGACACTAGGCATAGTCTGGCAGAGATCAATCCTGTTTTTATTCAGCTCGTTGCATGATTTTCTCGCCTTTTCAGGAGCTTGAGACCTCTCTGTCACACAACATGAGCTGATCTCCACCTTGCATTTAGTCCATTATGCTGCAAGCGGATCTGTGACTTTGAGGAAGGATCAGACAGCTCGCCTTAGAGGGACGCGGGTGAGACTGAATTTGTACCTTAAACTACAAAGAACAGCGGTTTGCTGTTTGGTAACCTGTAATCTGGCTTTCTGCTTATCCTTTAAGTGATGTTTTATCACCTCCCACTAATGTTTGTAAGCTCTACTTGGGTGGCAGGAGGATGTTGGACTTGCAACAGGTACAGCAGCTGGAATGGAGCCTTTGTTTTATTTGCACTGGGTTTCTGCTGCCCTGAGGGTAGCTCAACACCCTGACACTAACTCCAGCAGCGAAGCTGAAGGAGTGAAGCAACGTAAGCCGTGTGTATGGGGGCTGGCAGCTCTGTCCCCTTTTTAAGCCATGGTGGTCTACACGGTGTAGTGTCATGGTGTTTGAAGGATAGTCCTAGGGTCACTGTCACTGCCATGCAAACTATGCTGGACATTCTGTAAGGGAGCCTGTGTACCACCTCCTTCTCAATTTGTGAAGCATCATGGGATTTCAAGAGGCCCCTCGCAGTCTGCTTCAGTCTGGACAAACCTTTTCAGACTCATCACTGTTGCTTACCTGTCCCTCTGTGGCATAACAAAACCTAGCACAGTCAAACTGGCGGCTTCAGGGAATACGCTTTTTTGTAGAAGCCAGAAGTTCCATTGGTGGACTCCTCTTGTAACAAATGCACCCAGATCCCTGGTGCAACTATCTTCCTTATGCGTGTCTTCTTAGGGCCTTTCCCAGGCAATCAACATACATGTAAACCACCTTAGTTGGCTTCAAGATCATGGCAGCAACACAGTATTGTGAACAACGTAGCATCTGATGCTTCCTTTTGTCCCACCATTCGCTGGAGCTTGCCATGAAGTTGCCTGCCTCCTCAGCTCTCCCTCTTGGAGTACTCACTCCACCTCCGCTGACCGCTCAAACTGCACATAGCTCTCTCCCACGCCAGTTCTGTGCCCCCTCTCTTGTGCAGCGCTCCTTTGGTTTGTAACTAGGCCCGTGGTGCATAAATCTGGTGCATTCATATCACTGTAGATGTAGAAAGACCAACACAAAGATGTGTGCGCACTACGCTGAACATAACCACACCACAAACAACCTCCATTGGACCATTCTGGAAGCTTTCCCACACATCTTCAAAGAAGCGTTGTGTAGGAAGGAACAGAACTGGGTGTTCAAAGTTTTATCCAACACACGGGGCCTAAACAATGATATCCCCTGGGAGGAATTAAACTGCTAAAGACAATACACATAACCATACTTCCATCATCAGGAACCAGTCTACCCCTCTAGCCCATTAATGGCCGCAAAATGTTTTCGTTGACCGCCACATACACACTTGCGCACTCACGTGGATCATGATTAGTTAACCGCCCTATCCAACCCCTGCTCCCTTGGTGATTGGTCTCCTTGATCAGCCAAGGTCTCCATCAATCACTATACCTAAATGCCATGCCGATACAGCATGTTCCCGTGAATCCAGGACCGTTTCCTAACACTGAGCGACACCTCGTAATGCCTGGTGTGCCCCCCATTGGGTTCCGCGTTGTAAAAATTCCCTTCAACGCACTATAAGCTTGTTCTATCTATCTGTAAACATGTTGCAAATGCACTACTTCCACTCATATACGTGCGCACTGGCAATTGGTTGAATGTTTCCCCTTTTACGTTCTATAGATTAGTTCTTTCCATCTATGAACCACTATTTCCATTAACTTGATGCAAATGCATCACTTCCACTCATCCACGTGCCAACTGATATCGTCGGTGGTTTCACTTTTTAAACACCACTCTTTAAACATTGTCCTCTTGTCCATCCAACTTAACTTAACTAAACAACCGAACCTTCGTGTTCTTTCATAGGACACAAGTGCAGCAACCCTTTTAACATATGTGCATACTAATACATCAATAAAGATTCGTTCCAACAACCACCTCCAAGATGGCCACTTCTGTCGTCAGTCTAGCTCCCTGACGCTTCCGACGTTCCCTCATCAACAAAAGCATCGGACCCAGAAGTAGCCAGTACGGGGCCCGGAGCAAGGGTAGGACAGACGAGTGTCTGTTTGCCACCCATTGTGAGTATTTTACTTCCCTGACCAGTGTAATCACACCGCCTGGACACCGGTAAGTCACGTACCGCTTCATGCTTTGTGATTACCTTACTCTTTTTTCAGCCACAGAGCAACTACGTGCTCTGCCTCCCCCGTCAGCCGTAGACTCTTATACTATGGGTGAGTTTAAACATGCTGCTATGGTTGTCCACACAATTGTAATAACTTCAAGCCATTGATTACTCCAGCACGGGCATCCGCCGATTTTAATCTTAATGCGCGTATCTGCTAAGTTTTATGCACATGCACTTGTACTGCTTACAAACGACTAGTCACGACTTTGCGGGAGTCTTTTGTCTTAACGTCTGTTTTTGCCGCTAATAGATACGGCTACATTTGGCACCCTGTACCACATATTAGCATGTATCATGTCGCTACCTGGGCATGCATAGCAGCTACAGATGTACTCACCTTGACACATACACCAGCATAGTGCAGGTGTGTGCACTTCGCCGGATACGTGTATGACTGCAGTTTGAGCACATTACTCCAGCATGGTTACACAACTTTGATCACTTCCATGCACATTTCACCTCCATTTTGAGAACACGGGTGGGGATAAGCCACCCGCTAATGTCTGTTCCGATGACAAGTTGTCATAATTGGCATACTTAGCCCACACCAGTGCACCTGTGCTACTACATCCCTCGGCACAATGATTCACTTTACCACAGAGAAACCTGGCTACCTTAACTATGTTACCAAGTCATGAACTAATGCGCCCGCAACCTCATTGTAAGATCTAGCCTGTTGAATATCAATTACTGATTGTATACCTGCCAAAAAAGAACACCCTTCCGAGGTGCATCTGCCTGTTTTAACCCTCCATTGGTTGTTTTCTCTCCTCCCCCCCCCCCTCCTTTTATTTCTTCCCCCAGGTCTTCTACCCCGATATAAGTCTACTAGGGTACATTCTACTGGGCCTGGTTATCAGTCAAAATTACGAGAACCAGATCAGCAGTAGTGCACCACTCACCTTTTATCTTTTCTTGGTCCTGATGAAGTGCCACCAGACCCGCTAGGAGCTAAGTAGGCACGAAACGTGTTGACCCACTACATCACGACAGCCCTATAGGAACATTACATCCGTTCAGGGCACCCACATCTTTAATTAAGCCTGAGCTACCTCAGAAATAAAACATATGACAGTAGGACAGCTCTAGACTTATTTTAACCCACTTCCCTGTGCACTACCCAGCTCTCACACCCGCATGCACCCTACGGCTTCTTCAAAAGATCTCCACCAAATAGCCCTGTTTATGGGAGCCCGTCGGGCATTGCAGTGCTGGCCCGACGAGGAGCTTGGACCAATGATGAAGCATGACATCCTTTGGGGTGTGTGAGGGCATCATGAAGAAAGACCTCCTTTTCCCCGCCCCTCCCACTAGGAACTGCACACCGCTTTGATACACCATTCATATCACTACCTGGCTTGGAAAGCGCCGAAGGTATGCTGTAGTTTTCTACCTAACCTCTTGATGTAACCACTACCATGTCTCCTTATATACTTATTTTTAAAGGGTGTTCTATGATCTACAATATTATGTTTACATTTCAATCCAATTTACCAGTAAAATCTTTCCACTAGCCCTTCCTGTAGTCTGGTTTTCTCTCTTTTCGGGTTTGCTATTTAAATAACCCTCTCGGGCCCACCAGGCTTGGTGTGAGCCGGGCACCCAAAGCTGGTTCACATGATGTGATATTAGATCTTGTATGAAAAAAAGCCGGCCAAGCCGGTTTCTGAGCACCTGTGGGGGGGGGGGAACAGGAGGGGCTCTTCAGTGGGAGGGGAGCCCCGGGCCTGCCTGGACTGCAAATGCTTCAGAGTGCAGATAAATAGGCGACAAAACGCGCCAAAGGGGGACGGTCCAGTCCCAGGGTCGGACCGACCTATAGGGCAATCTGGATTATCGGGCAGTGTGAACGGGCTATCCTGATAGGCCAGTGTGTGGCTGGTTAATGTTTTTGCTGTCTGTAGGCCTGGTTTTCGGTCTGCTCGGGCCTGTTTTTGTTACCGATGATTTCCCTCATATTAAAACAAACATTGCCTGAATCAAGCTCCAATCCGTGCAGTCTTCCATACCTTGCAAAACACTCCCACAGCTACAGCGTGTCTTCACAAGATCCACAAACATGGGCCACTTTCTAAGATTTCAAATTCCCTAATGAAGAGGGGGGGTTCTTTTATTTTGGTGTCCGGGCCTATTTTCTGTCCCAGTCCGACCCGGTCACCTGGGTCTTAACACCTCTCTGAGGAGACCTGCGGCAGTGTCACAAGGAGAAGGCAGCCAAGGCTTTTTTTCTCCAGGCCCTGTACTTTACATGGCCCCCTTACTCTTACTAAAAAAAAAAAATGCATTTATAGAAAATGAAGCAAACCTACTCCTTCGTGATGAGGCAGCATGGCGTCTGTGCCACTAAGTAGTGCCACTAATTAGTGCCAAAGGCGGTAGCTCCCTATCAGAGGGGCCCCGCACAGTTGTTAACCCTGGCCCCACAAAAGCTTCTGACAGGCTTGCTTGCGAGGCCATTACAGCCAAAGCAGCAGGGTTCTATTGGGCCCCATCGCTATCTGTGCCTGTTTGAGCACTATTTGGAGCAGAGCAGAAGTGGGTGCTCAAACCATATTTGAGGTGGCAGAGGTGAAAACAAGAAAGTGCATTTGTATACAAGCAAAATGGGTGCAAAACCATCTGCGTCTTTTTCTCTCCCCTTTTTCACCACCATAACAATCTGGCACATAAACCTACTCCTAGGAAGGTTTGCGCGGGAGTGCATTTGCCCGCCGAAGTAGGTTATTGGTTTAACTGGGCTTCATGTTAAGGGTTTGAGCCTAGTCACATTGAATTCCATGAGGTGCATTTTGGAATCAAAATAACTTACTGGAAGGCTGGTAGGGTTGGGGTAGTGTCACTCACATTTTCCTTAAACTAACAATATTTCAGAGGCACAGGGGTTTAGATGAAATAGTCTTGCTATAGTCAAACACTTTAGCTCACACTGACTTGCAAGTGGCACATTTATGTAACTAAATCAGGAATATTAATTTAACAAAAGCAAATTAAATATTTCTATATGTTAAAAAACAATCTTTTGCAACATATACATACTGTGGTACTGGTAGGGGAGGCAGTGCCCATCAGAATATAGTGCCTAGAAGAGGGCTGTAGCTTTCTTCATATCCTCCGTTCACACTGGCTGCTGTAGGTACTGCTTTGACTTCAGCAGGTAAAGAAATATGTAGGAGGTTTACTGAGGAGGTGTGATCTGGTCCAAGTCTGACATTTCAGCATTGGGATTTCTTTAAATCCCCACTTACCCACAACCGACTTCTGTGATCGAGGGTAAATCAGTAAGGAACATCATTTCATTTGGAGCTTCTAGAGGAGCTCAGCTCCTAGTGTGAGCTGCACCGGTCCCACCAACCTTTTAGCCAGCCAGCAAGCACAAGGCAGCAGGACATATGCAAACAGGAAGCCTTGTTTTGACAGCTGAAGTATTTTTAGCTGAATGGATTCATATCCGGGCTTGTGTAACCAGGAGGGTGGCAAGTGGTTGGAGACTGAGTTTGCAGATCCGTGACATTTAACCTTTGCCGTGCTATGCCACACACTACTGTGGAGTTTTAAGTCGTCCATTTTTGAGGTGTGTGTACGTGTCATTAATGCCCACAAAATCGTAGCTTTCTATGGACAATGTTTCCGTTTTTTGTGTTTATGGAGGAGCATTTTTCTTGCTTGCTTTGCGTTGGGGCTACAGCTGCACAGTCGTTTAGAAGTACTAGTAATGGGGTGCAGCAGTGTTTTGGGGTTCCACCTGATTAAAAGGAGTAGCTGTTGTGTTGCCACCTTCACAACACGCCAGAACCTTTTCCAACTTACGGTTCATTTCAGTCCCTCCATAGACATGTAGGGGGGCCACGGTGTCAAACCTGAGGCATAACCCAAAATCTGGGGGCACCAGTCATTCAGAAGCAAGGCACCCAAGTGTCGGCCTGCCACCCATCCATCGGGTAGGATTGGCAATTTGGCACCCTTGCACTCAGTGAGCCGGAGGGGCGGTCCTCTGGCTGATACTCAAGCAGAGAGTGTGAGCTGTAGTAACACACTGCACGCAGCACTAGGTCAGACCGCACCACTGAGCTAGAACCACGAGCATGGTCGCATGCTGCACAATCTGAAGGGTTCCCATACAAGCAATCAGCCAGAGCCCCTAGGACACAGGAACCAAGATTGACTCGGTAAGGATCATTGGGCGTGCCCTGCTGGAGTATTTAGTTTAGCAGGACACCACCGGTGAGTGGCATTACACCTAGACCTCGTACATGTTGGAAGCAGGCAAAGTACTTGGTGCAATACCATACATGCCAACATTTTAGAAGAGAAGAGTGGAAGATTTTAGACAAATAGTCGGGAGACTGTTTTTCTCCTATTGGCTTCTATCGAGGCCTGAATCTGGTCTATTGTCATGTATGGGACTTGAAAGTTTGCTGCTGCAGGATCGGATATCAGAAATGCAGATACATGTTTTTTCCCCTATACCTGACAGGAGCACAGCGAAAGCACTGCAGGCCAGTGCACAACATTTCCGCCATGCAATATATATGGAGTTCCAGGATTCTATTGGGCAACATTTAACAATGGATTTAGTAGCACAGGGAATGCGTGGCAGGAAGTGTCGGTAACTGGACCGGAGACCAAGAAATCTTAGCACAGAGTAGTGCTGTAAGTGCAATACCTGGCCCAGAAGCAAAGAAGCAGAAATGAAGAAAGGTATAGAAGCCCATCCAGGCAGGATCACAGGCGCTTTTATAAATCAGACTGCACGCCAACTGCCCTTGCCCCTGACTCCATCAGTTGCAGTGATGGAATGGGGTTGCATTGAGTGCACCACTTCCGCCCCTTCTTCGCTTCATCTCACTCAGGATTGGTCACATGGTCAGGTCCCAGGGGCACGTGGTCTTGTAGCTGCCACGTGCAGCTCTGTTCCTTTCCCAGTATCCTCTCGGGAGATGGAGACGCCCAGGCTCTGCGCGCCACTCATTCAGGCATTGCTGGAAGCTGCTATTCTCGTCCTGCCCCATTGTATATCTCGGAAGTACCCCACCCTTTCACCGGCGTGCCCACCCTCCCTATGGCTGCCTTTGTTTCATTAAACTTAAGCGGTGGTGAAGCACAATGTGCCCGGGTTCTGTGATCCCTTCCAAGGATTGGCCATGGGATCGGTCCCTTGTGCCCCTGAGTCTTGGGTGTGGAACAAGATGAGGTCCAGCTGGGGCTGTTTTCACTCGCACTTCGTGTCGTTCAAAACTTGTCACTTCACCCACCGGTGTTCCAACCTTGTGGCAGGGGTGTGGGACAGGTGGGCATCCAGCACTGCAGGGGTCCCCCTGCCCTTTTGGGGGGGGGGGCTTTGACCAATGAATAGCTATGAAATATAGGAGACTCTGGTGCCCCTCTTGACATTCTGTATAGGGTTAAGGGGGGGCATCAGTTTACAATTACTTTGTCCCAATGCCTTGTGGGTCATCCATGGATTGACGTTGCTGTCAGTGGCATAACGTAAAAAGATGTGTCCCCCCTGCCCTTCAGAATGTGCGGACGAGCCCCTTCAGTCTCCCTTATGCCACAGATATTCATTGGTCTTTGGCAGAATGGCGCTCTTCTGAAAGGTTTGGGGACCCCTGTAGGGTTGGATTCCCCCACTGCACCGCAGGGGCTGCAGAGGCCTACATTATGCCCCTGCTTTCTGCAGTTACAAAAGGCAAGCCTTCTAGCCATTGCCAGCTGGCGTCATTTCCAACTAGAGGAGACCACTACTTTAACCAGTCCATGCCAAAGGCAACGCTACCTGGATGCAACAACCACCTCAGTCCACTGTGGTGCAAGCCGCAGCAGGGTGAGTCCCCGATGGGACTTCTGGTCCTGGGTGGGGCTCTTGCAGGGCACTCGCTAGCCTCCTCCAGGAGATGAGATGCCCTGTTACTGAGTGGGGTGCAGTTTGGGACTTAGATTTCAAATACTGGCAACAACAGGCCATGGCAGATGTATTAAGCGAAACAGCAGTCTTATTTACATTTTTTAAAAAGCTGTAATTCTCACACAAGCGGAGACGGAAATAAGTCCAAATACTAGAACAGTGAGATCCAAAAGGTGATGTAGTTTAAGGTCACTGCAGGGGAGGATTCGTGGCCTTCTCCCCCGTCAGGGACCGGAAGCCAACGACAGTGCTGTCTTACAGGCGCTGTGCGGAGCGCTGCATCGTTCCATTTTCTTTTACTAACGCTGTAAGTAGTCCGCAGAGTTCTACCTCAGGTGGGCAAAGCGCTGACCCAGGGAGTGGGTTGAACTAAACAAAAGAGAACTGGTGGGATGCTTGAATTAATTTCAACAACTAGTAATTACTCGGGGGCCACTTCCCACTCCATCTTTTTTTTGTCCAACATGCCTCCTTAGATTTGATCCTGCCATATGCTAATCAGCCTCGATCCTTCTCCCATGAACAGTCCAGACCAAACTGCAAAGATAGGTTTTCTCTAAACTGGAACCACAAGCACCCCGAGACCGATTTCACCCTAGTAGGGGCTCTTCAGTCGGGTGCAGCCTGGATCTAGTGGCAAAGTGAGCACCGGACGCACGTCTGGGCATACCCATCGCACTTAGGGCAGGGAATCTTTTTTGTGTACTTCAGTGTGAGTGGGACGGGTTCCAAGCGCTGAACACTTGAAATCATAAAATCTGCTGTTATGGTGTGATAAAGAAGGGTGGGAGAATTAGAAAGAAGGCTCTCCATTCAGCAGTCTGCAGTATTGTGCGGTTGGCTCCATGAAATTCCCTACTTCTCCTTGAACCTGTGTTTTTAAAAGTACAAACAAGCATTGGCAAAACAAAACGGTCTAGCATTGGACACCAGCCTTTTGGTTTTGTCAGTGCTTCTTTGTTTTGTCATTTTTTTGCAAAACTTTGTTGCTGAGCAAACGTCTGGACCCTCTTCAATCTAAAAAAGCAATTTGCAAAAAGGAAACCTACTTTTTTTGTTTAGGCTCAAAAAGCACACATTACTATAGAAGCCACTTGATTTAAGAGAACTACTCTGTGTGTAGAAGTGCGCCTTGTCAAAGGGCAGATTGCCATCACTCACGTTGAACTTGGGCAGTGTCTGAAGTAGATTGACTAATTACCCCATGCTGTGGAGGGTAAACAAAATGGGGATTACACATCAACAGAGCAATGGATGAAGAGGATTGTCTGAAAGCCTGTATAGATGCTACACATATAATGTTCGTAAAATCTAATGGCCTTGCCTAACATCAGCCCCAATAGAGCTCAATCCAATAGTGGAGCAGCTGCAGTGGCGCCAGACCAAAAAGTGTGAGGGAATCACTGCACTACAATTATAGATGTATTTTACTAGTGGGGACTTTATCTTGCTTGCGTTGGGGTCCTTAGCATGCTTGCTGCACATTTGCTGAAAACCCACCGATTCTGCACTAAGTACCAAATCTATGCACACTCATTCCATCTAATCGTGACGCTCCCTTTCAGTTCCACCCTCTGACAATCCTTTATGCTTACAAAGATCTTTGGGATTCCTCCTATTCTGCTGTGCAAGGAAAGTTAAACTATATGTATTACACATAGAGATATCCACTGACAACTACGGCATGTGCAGCCATATAGGTACACGTGACCAAAGCAGAAACCGCATAAAAAGAACTAATGACAAAGCCAAGGGTTTTAGCTTTTGTTTAGTGAAAAGAGTTTTGCTACACTTTACTAACACACAGTGAGCAGCACAAGTGCAAGCTGCCTTAACACACAGAATAGGTACAGCAAGCCCGGGGGATTTGCCAGCCCCCCCACCCCCATGCATAAGCCAGTTACGGCAGAGGCAGCCATGTATTCTTCTCTTGCCCATGAGCTCGTTTGTGCTCTTCATATTGGATTATCTCAAAGTGAGCAAATCCAAGGTAGAATACACTGCTCGTTGCTGTTCAGAGGCAGAGATGATAAATGTAGCAGAAGGAAGTTGTTGAGCAATTGGACAACGTACGCATCTCCAGAGAGGCCTCATCTGAAGTATCCGGTCCAATCAGATAGGGCTATTATGGAATGTTGTATAGATCTTGAGGCTTCATCCAGGGTATTGCTACTGCTCTCAGGGGGCACCATTACTTAATTTGTAAAAACCTAAGTCCCAAGGCCCTCGTCAGGACTTGCACCACCTATTGCCCCTGCCAGCTCTGCCAATGAGAGTATCAACACAAATACTAGCCATCACACTCTTACAAATGTGAAAATTCAGACTATTCCAGGCACCCAAAGTAATAAGAATGGCTTCAGTCGCAGGTATTAGTCTTTTTAAATGTACATTGAATGAATACACCATGGTTGTTGTGCTCATGTCTAAATTAGACAGACAGCGCCACCATGTCGCAGACTGTCATAAGTGCTAGTGTTGACAATTAAGTGGCGGTGCTGAGCACTGGAAACTACTGGCTCAAATTAAGCACTGGAGTATTGTGTCCAGTATTAGAGGCCACATCTAGAACTTTGTCTAGTTTTCAAGGCACCAGCTGCATGTACAATTTTCATGAGCAACTACTGCATGGTAGTTGAAGGGAGGAGATGGCTCGGGTTCCAAACTCCTGAAATAGGACTACTACAATACTACATAGTCTTATAAGCATGGACAGGACTATCCTATAGTGCCACATGTAATTCTGTCTGTACACTGAAGTGCACTTTCCTCCCCATTTTCAGCTTCCTTACTCTTGTTGTTTACGAGAAGAGAAGCAGACTTCATCACACTCAGACATTATCAGTTGTGAAAAAGTCCAATCCCAGGAGTTACATTTTGACAGGTCAATCCTGCAGATATTCAACATTGGAAAGACTTCTAGTGAACACAAAATCCCCATGTTATTCCCCAAAACTCTGAATAGTGACTTTTAATGCCCTATGCTTTTGTCACAGAATTTTAAATGAGAAAGGCCCTAGTTATGTATTTCCTCTACTAACCCCTTACAGACCTATTAGGAATCCTAGGTCTGCGGGCACTGCTAGGCTGATTGTCCCGAAAGTGCAAAGAGCGCGGTTGGGAGGTAGATTGTTTGGCTTTTTAGCAGCAAAAATAGAACCAACTGCCACTGGATTTTAGGATGCAGCCATCAGAAGCGTCGTTCCATAGGAAATAAAAAATGTGGCTCTTCAGGTCAAAGTCAACTTTATTCGGCGGGTAGAGCCATAAAAGTACACCGAAAAACAGTAGAAAGCATCATATGAGCCAATAAAGAGTTCATGTCCTAATGATCTTAAAAACCATTAAAAAATATTAAACTAAGAAAACCGTGTTCCACCTTTTTAACTGTTAGAGATATTACAAAAAGGTCAGATAAACAATTACTCCATGGCACAGTGAGATAATCGATCTAAAATTCATATCAAGACGAAATTCATAAACAACACATCGCTTTTAAAAAAAGAAAAAACAACCGAAGAAAATGCAGACCGTCATAAAAAGGGACGAGAGATTCAGTTTAAACATCATTATGAAATTCATATAAAAAGATCAGCCCTTTATGACACACTTCATCTTAGTAGTAAAAATTACAGCATTACATGTTAAAAATAGCCCTGCATAAGCTTTCCATGGTGGCAGGTAAATTAAAAACAATCATATTAATAATAAAGCGGAATACTGGGAGCGAGTTTATGGTCTCATTAAGATTATATTACATTATTTAGGAAATAAACATATTTATACTGCCACTGTGTCCACAAAGGCTAGCTCGACGACAACCTATTCCCAATTCTAATAGCCCCAATTAAAAAACTTGCCACCCCGACACAGACTATAGGAGAGGCTAGCATTTGTAAATAAACCAGCGCCGGCCTTACTTGCACAAAATTACAGCTCTTCAGGTCATCCCAGGCAGATTGGGACTGAGGCAACGGACAGGGGTCTGTTTCTGGCAAGGAGGAAGAACCCTTAGCGTGTGGACACTCCGTTGGAGTAACCAGGCGCTCTACAAACTGCTATTCTAATTTACTGCACCGATCAATTCCAAACCTTGCAGTGTCGGAATATATTTGGTGTGATAAACATCTCCCCAGACACTGGCCCACTATAATGAAGGCCTAGGTACTTTCCCACAACATAACCCGAGGTGTGTGGCTGCAAAGCAACCCAGAGTAACCCTACTGAAAGACCATTTAAACAAATTTCTGAGAAGCATCATTGTTGTCGTGGCTGGGTAGCAAATCCAATACACTGGCAGGTACCATGTATTCAAGCATCTGGGCACAGATTCCAGAAACGTTCCATAAACCACCGTCAAATATTTTGGTATCTTGGAACCTTCCCATATTTTATATTTTGAGCGTACCTCTGTGAGTGGGCATCTGGGAGATACAGTGTTACATAAGTGGCCTATTATATTCCGTTTAAGTGGATTAGCATAAAACTTGTATGAACATTTATGAATGGCTGTAAGCCTTGCATTGTGGTTTATTTTCTACTCTGTTGTGTGTGTTTTGAAATGTCTCCTGTTTCTACTTCTCTACATGATGATTATGTGTGTTCATGTAATCAGCAGGCTAAAGGCACAACACGTAATATCCAAAAACCAAATAAACTGATGAATTGATCAATCGGGAGTTATTTAATGTCAGCATTGCCCAAGCAAATAGATTTGACTTTTGTAGAGTGGAAATATTTTACCAAGATTTAAAAATGCACAGAGCACAAGTGCTGCATTGGCACCAGCAGTTCAAGCTGCCCTCACTTGAAAGAGGTACAGCATAGGCAACAGCACAAGCTTCTCACACACAAACGTGTAGATCATTGCCAGCAGCGATATTCGCTTTGTCTTATACACAGGATAGTTCTAGGACAGGCATATGCAGGGCATGGATCATTTCTCTCTCTCTCTCTCTCTCTCTCTCTCTCTCTCTCTCTCTCTCTCTCTTTCTCTTTCTCTTTCTCTTTCTCTTTCTCTTTCTCTTTCTTTCTTTCTCTTTCTCTTTCTCTTTCTTTCTTTCTTTCTCTCTTTCTTTCTTTCTCTCTTTCTTTCTTTCTCTCTTTCTTTCTTTCTCTCTTTCTTTCTTTCTCTCTTTCTTTCTTTCTTTCTTTCTAGGTCAAAACCTACCATACAGCACAGTAGTCTGGTTTGCTAAAGACATCTTGGGGGCATTCTGAAAGCCTCCCTGAAAATGCATTCTGCCCATTCTTACCATTGGCTTTGTGTTTTGTAACTCACAGTTGCTTGCTTTATATTAGGCTGTCCAGCTTGAGTTATTCCCTTCTGTGAAGCATGGCCTGTTTACTGTATTCTTCCACAAGTGCTCACTTTCTGTATACGGGCCTTTACATTTTGTTCTTACCTTGTCACATTTACTGTGCATTTAAGACAGAAGGCTCAGTCTTTTGAGGGAGCTTGGTGTTTACTTTTCTTTTTTCTGACTTCAAAAGGAAAGGATTTAGCTGATCATCTGTGAATGTAAAAAGAAAGGCTTTCTTCTACCACACAACAAAATATAAATGTCTGCATTTAAATTGTGCAGATATTTCAGAAAACATCAAAATTGGGAAAGAGCAAATTAAACACAATTTTGGTAAATCTTGAAGTGTGATGAAAACAAATATTTTAAAATCAAAATAAACCAACACACTAAGTGATGACATTTCCATACATTATCGTTTGTGCACTGTATAGTTTTATCAGTAAAACTGTATGTCTGTGCTAATGTAATGATCTTTTCAATTTAAAATGTGTTGTCTCTATTGGCAATGCGCTACCACACCATGCACACTCCACTCTATGCCCCTCCACTCTACTCTAGAACCCTGTACTCCACTGTACTCTGTGACCCTCTGTAACACTGTACTCTGTAACCCTCTGCAACAATGTACTCTGTCACTACATGACACTCTACTGAGCTCTACTCTATGACCCTCTACTCACTCTACTCTGATACTCTACTGAGCTCTACTCCAGTCTATGACCATTTACTCCACTCTTCTCTGACCCTCTACTCCACTATCTGTGACCCTCTACTCCACTATCTGAAACTCTACTCTGACACACTGCTGCACTCTACGACCTTCTACTCACTGTACAACACTCTATTCAATGACACTCTAGTCTGAGACGCTACTCCACTCTCAACACTCCACTCTGACACTCTATGCCCCTCCGCAACAGTCTACTCTGACCCATTACACCACTCTACGACACTCTACTCTACTGTACGACACTCTACTCTATAACCTTCTACTCCACTCTACTCTGACACTCTGCAACACTGTATTATATGGCACTCTAGTCAACAGTATGACACTCTACTCCACTCGGACACTCTACTTCACTCTACTCCAATCTCCTCCACTCCACTCTACTCCACTCTGCACCACTCTATGCTCCTTTACTCCACTCTGCTCCTCTCTACGCCCCTCTAATCTGCTCCACTCTACGACCTTCTACTCCCTTCTCCCTGACAGTCTACTACCCTCTACTCCCACCACTCCACTCTAGGACACTCTGCTCCACTTTGTGCCATTCCACTCTGGTGGAGAGGTGTGGCGCAGCGGCCATGGCGCCTGACTGCGGAGTGCAGGGCTCACGGTTCGATCACTGGCAGCAGCTCAACACATTGTGACTCTGGGCAATAGCTCACTTAATCTCCCCGGTGGCCCTCAGCGCCTTGAGACCCTTAGGGGTGAGTAGTTTGCGCTTTACAAATACCGGATTTAGATTTAGATTTAGATTCCACTCTATGAAACTGTGCCATTCTACTTTACAACATTCTACTGCACTCTGTGCCACTCCATTCTATGACACAATATTGCACTCTACGACACTCTGCTGCACTATTCGCAACTCCCTCTAAGCCACTTCATGCTACTTTACTCCACGCCACTCAATGACACTCTACTCCACTCTCTCCCACTCTCTTTGCCACTCCATGTCACTTTACTCCACTCTGTTCTGTGCCACTCTATGCCCTTCAATTCCACTTCACTCTATGCCACTCTACTCACTCCAGGACACTCTACTGCCTCCACAGCACTCTATTGCCTTCCTAACACTCTACTGCATCCATAACATCCGACTACCTCCATGGCACTCTACTCCCTCCATGGCACTCCATGCTACACTACTCCATGACACTCCATTCAATGTGACACCACTCTGTGCCACGTCACTCTACACCACTGGTGTACAACATGGCTAAAACATACTGGCAAGGCCAATAGCTATTGCGTAGGCGAGACTTATTGGCTTTGCGAATGCTGGTTTCTCACTCTTGTTCTCCGAGCAGGTGCAATGCAAGAGTCTGTCCCATAAATAGAGCGACACAGTATAGGTCATGTCTCTGCAGGATTCTCCTAAAGCACAGAACAAGTACAGCATGGGCATTAGGAATGCTTCATTCAATTTCACACAACAGGGGCACAGCAGGGAGGAGTAGTCCAAAGTTATCTTTAATTTCTCTTGCTGGGTAACCTTAGCTTGGGTAAAAGCCTTATGACTGGGCAGAGGAGAAAGTTAAGGCGTTGTTGAAGAGGAGGGGCTTTTGGTTACCACTGTTAAGGGTACACGTCACTGTAATGAATAATCTAGAATACGGCTGGGCATTTTCCTTCCTGTTCACTGTAATTGGACGAGCCATAGTGCAAATTTGAATTTTCTGGGATGTGCTTTTTCTTACCATACAATGAAATAAAGTACAAACTGTAGGTGGTACCCTGCAGCGATCTAAGTACTGCTGTGAGATTTAAAACCCACATCCGAGATGTAGACCACCCAAGCCACAGATGTTGTGACTGACTTCTAGCAGTCAATTAGAATGGTTCTTCTACAGGGCAATATTCTAATTGGATGGAAGGTTTCAGAAGTTCTAAGTGACCACCATTTTGTTGAGTTGCAACATGGTTTGAAAGGAAAGGCGGGAAGTGGTATTCTACACTATTGCCTTATCTCCCTTACATAACCCTGATGAAGAGTGGGAGACAATAAGGGTTAAAAAAAAAAGTTACCACAGTTGTAATTGACTGAGCAGGATCCTTGAAAAACGTTACTTGGGAAAACATTTGTCCTTCTATTGCATTCTTGGCCGAGAATGTTGGCCCAGCGAAAATGCAATGACTAGCCATTGCCAATAAGCCATGTTGTGAGCAGCAGAAAGGTGCACGCATGAAGTTGTAATCACGCCTTTCTATGGATCCGAGTATGCAAACCTCATCTTTGAGATACAGTAAACTTTGTGGAGGAGTGGAGAGGGGAATCAGTTGTTGTGCTCAGACTCCAAGATATGAACACCTGCAGAGAGCAGCTCACCAGGACAGGCAACCACAAGTGATAATTTATTTATAACTAGGTGCTCTTAAAACCCTTACTAGGTATCTTCTTGCCAAAGTTGATGCTTTTGAAAGTCGTTCATCATCTAAAGCTTGAAGTACAGCCATTCTTTAGCCAAAGCTTGAAGTACAACTGTTCTTTATCTAAAGCTTGAAGCACACCCATTCCTCATTTTAACCTTGAAGTACAGCTGTTATTTATCCAAAGCTTGAAGTACAGCTAGTCTTCATTTAAAGCTTGAAGTACAGCCATTCCTTATTCTAAGCTTGAAGTACAGCTGTTCTTTATCCAAAGCTTGAAGTACAGCCGTTCTTTATCCAAAGCTTGAAGTACAGCCGTTCTTTATCCAAAGCTTGAAGTACAGCCGTTCTTTATCCAAAGCTTGAAGTGCAGCCGTTCTTTATCCAAAGCTTGAAGTACAGTCGTTCTTTATTCAAAGCTTGAAGTACAGCCATTCTTTAGCCAGAGTTTGAAGTACAGCTGTTCTTTATCTAAAGCTTGAAGTACAGCTATTCTTTATCTAAAGCTTGAAGTACAGCTGTTCATTATCTAAAGCTTGAATTACAGTTGATCATTATCTAAAGCTTGACGGACAGCCATTCTTTAGCCAGAGTTTGAAGGACAGCCGTTCTTTATCCAAAGCTTGAAGTACAGCCGTTCTTTATCCAAAGCTTGAAGTACAGCCGTTCTTTATCCAAAGCTTGAAGTACAGCCGTTCTTTATCCAAAGCTTGAAGTACAGCCGTTCTTTATCCAAAGCTTGAAGTACAGCCGTTCTTTATCCAAAGCTTGAAGTACAGTCGTTCTTTATTCAAAGCTTGAAGTACAGCCATTCTTTAGCCAGAGTTTGAAGTACAGCCGTTCTTTATCTAAAGCTTGAAGTACAGCCGTTCTTTATCTAAAGCTTGAAGTACAGCCGTTCTTTATCTAAAGCTTGAAGTACAGCTATTCTTTATCTAAAGCTTGAAGTACAGCTATTCGTTATCTAAAGCTTGAAGTACAGCTGTTCATTATCTAAAGCTTGAATTACAGTTGATCATTATCTAAAGCTTGACGTACAGCCATTCTTTAGCCAGAGTTTGAAGGACAGCTGTTTATTATCTAAAGCTTGAAGTACAGCCATTCTTTAGCCAGAGTTTGAAGTACAGCCGTTCTTTATCTAAAGCTTGAAGTACAGCTGTTCTTTATCTAAAGCTTGAAGTACAGCTATTCTTTATCTAAAGCTTGAAGTACAGCTATTCGTTATCTAAAGCTTGAAGTACAGCTGTTCATTATCTAAAGCTTGAATTACAGTTGATCATTATCTAAAGCTTGACGTACAGCCATTCTTTAGCCAGAGTTTGAAGGACAGCTGTTTATTATCTAAAGCTTGAAGTACAGCTGTTCATTATCTATAGCTTGACGTTCAGCCATTTTTTATCTAATGCTTAAAGTACACCTATTCCTTATGTTAAGCTTGAAGTACAGACGTTCTTTATCCAAAGCTTTATATAGTCGTTCTTTATCCCAACTTGAAGTAAAGCGATTCCTTTTTCTAAGCTTGAAGTACAGCCGTTCTTTAGCCAAAGCTTGAAGTACAGTTGTTCATTATCTAAAGCTTGAAGTACAGCTGTCTTTTATCTAAAGTTTGAAGTACAGCAGTTCTTTATCTAAAGCTTGAAGTACAGCTGTTCTTCATCTAAAGCTTGAAGTACAGCCGTTCTTTAGCCAGAGCTTGAAGTACAGCTGTTCTTTAGCTAAAGCTTGAAGTACAGCTGTTCTTTAGCTAAAGCTTGAAGTACAGCTGTTTTTTATCTAAAGCTTGAAGTACAGCTGTTTTTTATCTAAAGCTTGAAGTACAGCTGGTTTTTATCTAAAGCTTGAAGTACAGCTGTTCATTATCTAACGCTTGAAGTA
This sequence comes from Triturus cristatus, assembly GCF_964204655.1. Classification (NCBI taxonomy): domain Eukaryota; kingdom Metazoa; phylum Chordata; class Amphibia; order Caudata; family Salamandridae; genus Triturus; species Triturus cristatus. The sequence continues at coordinate 532,704,804 of NC_140590.1, forward strand.
CAGCTGTTCATTATGTAAAGCTTGAAGTACAGCTGTTCATTATGTAAAGCTTGAAGTACAGTTGTTCATTATCTAAAGCTTGAATTACAGCTGTTCATAATCTAAAGCTTGAATTACAGTTGTTCATTATCTAAAGCTTGACGTACAGCCATTCTTTAGCCAGAGTTTGAAGTACAGCTGTTTATTATCTAAAGCTTGAAGTACAGCTGTTTATTATCTAAAGCTTGAAGTACAGCTGTTTATTATCTAAAGCTTGAAGTACAGCTGTTTATTATCTAAAGCTTGAAGTACAGCAGTTCATTATCTAAAGCTTGAAGTACAGCTGTTCTTTATCTAAAGCTTGAAGTACAGCCGTTCTTTAGCCAGAGCTTGAAGTACAGCCGTTTATTATCTAAAGCTTGAAGTACAGCTGTTTATTATCTAAAGCTTGAAGTACAGCTGTTTGTTATCTAAAGCTTGAAGTACAGCTGTTCATTATCTAAAGCTTGAAGTACAGCCATTCTTTAGCCACAGCTTGACGTACAGCTATGTTACTTAGAACCAGGTTACTGTTTTAAGAAACCACAAGTGGTAACCTGCAAAGAAACAACAAAAAAAGACAACTGCTATTCTGAACACAAAGGATCCCTCAGTTACTGAGACACTCAATGATGGTGATTCCAAAAGCATGTCATTGGGTTCACCTGATGTCCTTTAACTTGGAGTAAACACTGATGCAGCAGACATCAACCGAGAACCGAGTGCAAGCGAGAGGCGACAACTCTGCCAAGCCTAGTTACACAGCATCTTGTGCACCAACCCTGTTGAGCTACTGGAAATTAAAGTGATTTGGCCACTCTGATGCTGTCGCTACCCAGAATTTTCTCGGAGGTAACCGGCTCCACCATTTGGAGTGAGGAGATAGGAAAGGGCATTGCTGGGAGTGCATAACCTGCCTTTCTCTGGGACTATTTCAACGTCCCTACGGTCGTGCTTGTGTTTTAAGATTTTATCACTGCAGAGACAACCTTCTCTGCTCAGGTTTTAAATGTTATTACCTGCATCACTTTGAGACCTCAGAAGGCAGTGAGGGTTTTACATGCATTCGGGCCAAATCTCCCTTCGGGCCAAATCTCCCTTCAGCAGCCCTAGATAGGAAAACGTTCAATTTACTAGACTTCAAAAGTGAGAGCTTTTCCCCCACTAATCTATATTTTGCACAAATGATAACAACAATGGCATATTTAATGTTCTACCATTAATAGAAAGGATATTTACAAATAATTTGCGGCTGTTCCATTTTTAAATATTTTCACCTACTTTTGAAAGAAAAACAATGGAAAAGCAAAGGTTTTGTGTACGCGACAATTGTGGTATCGTTATGCAGTTGTCTTCCAATGTATGGGACTAGCCTGGTGTCCCGGCGACGAGGGCCTGCTGTATTGAAGCACTGACGGAAGGCCTCACGCGACCTCTGTGGCCATTTTCTTTCTATGCTGGCTGGTGCTGCTGGATTGACCTGGATGCTAGAAGCGCAGAATGTGTTGCCTTTGGCGTTCCCTGTCGATTTCTGTGCATCTTTGGACTCTCGCCATAACCTCAACTGAGACGACTGAGATGGGATAATCTGCTGAGACCCTGGGCACACAGACCACTTCCACCGCCCCCTGCGGCGCTGCCGCCACACAGGAAGCGAGGGCACAAAAGGGTTTTCTGCTACAAATCCACTCGGTAACGGTGCCCTGGAAATGTGTGTTAGTTTACAGGAGGCGTCTGCGTCAAGGCGGAAATTTAGATTTTTCCTCTTTTGGCGTGTGTTAGACGAGGCTGAGCAGGAAGAGTCCCTGGGGTTGGAGGAAGGTGGGGGTAATATCCGAGTTTATGGAAACGAAGCGTTCTCCATGAAAGAACTCCTTCAGCCCAAGGTTTTCCCCCAGTTCCACTTCCCAGTCTGTCTGGAGAAGCCATGGCGGACGCAGTCTCGTCTCGCGCCACAAGCTACCATCCAGGCTCTGCCCATTGGCAGCCTGGCACGGAGAAGAGTGGCAAGACCTGCCCCGGCCTCTGAAATGTGCATTTTCCCTGAAGCAGACCTGCAGATGCAAACCAAGGCTAATTAGGTGCGCCCTTGTTCAATGACGTGTCATCTTGTGACCCCTCCTGGGTGCCAGGTCAACTAGTATTTCAGAGTTGTTACACAGAAGAAATATAAAGTATTACCCCCTATCCTTTGGGTAGAATTTGCTTCTGAATATATTTGCAATAAATCAGGTTTGATAGGTAAATAATCCGTTATTGTTTTTGGCAGCAAAGTGTGGATTTGGAAAACGGAATACATTTTAATAGACATTTGGTAAAGTGAATAAGTACATGTTTGAAACTGTCTGCCTCATTATGGGCCACATGCAGAAAAGGTTTTAGTGGTCACAAACGGAGAATCAGGCTGTTTGCTCCCGCTAACTAGCCTTTTGAAATATAACAACCCTGTTTTGCGAGTTGGCAAAACATTACCAAATTGCAAAATAGGGTTTGCAAGTCAGTATTGGGAAGGGACGTGTAAAGGGCATCTTGCAGGGGGATGTATAAATGTTTTGCGACCGGAATGCAGTCGCAACACAATTGCATTTTACCCCCTACTTCAAGTAGGTAGTAGGCACAGCCGCAAACAGGCTTCCCGTTTGCGAATGGTTGCAAACCAGTTTTTTAAGAGCAGGGGACCACTGCCTTCTCTTAAACAAGCATTGGCATAGCCAATAGTTCTTGCGTTTGGGACCTTATAAGTGTTTAGCCATGCAGCACATTATCCATTACATTGCATTAGCCATTAAAGACATCAAAGTTTGTGGTAAATCAGTGGCGGGAGACCTAATTAATACGCTGTCAAAACAAAAGCCATCAAAGAAATGAATGTGCAAGCACATCAGTAATAATTAATGTTTTGTCATAAATTGATTGATACCTTAATTAATTGCCAGAAAGCATAGGACCAGGTGTTAACTATGTGCTGATTCGCTTTAGTGCTCTGTCAACGTCAGGCTGCATGGAAGGCACAGACATACCCAGTTGGAGCAATCAGCCTTTGTTTGATTTGGCAGAAGTGAGAGCTGGGGCATGAAAAGGCCTCTCTGTTAGCAGCCGGAGTGATCATTGTAGCAAAAAAAAAAACCCTATCCCTCCAAAATTAGCATGGCACAATGAAGAATGTGCGATGTTAAGCAAATGACAACTGCTTATGTGTGACAGGGTCAAAACGGGCCTCACCTTGTGGCAGCCTTTAAGCCCCCCTCAAGGCAGTACCCTGGCCTGAGAGCTCTTGATTAAGTCTGAAAGGGGGCCCTCCATGCAGTTTGCAAGGGGCCCCCTCAAGTTTTGTTATGCCACTGGGAAGAGCAGGGAGGAAACATGAAAAAGCTGAAGTGTCGCTTACAAGCTGTCATATTAGTGACTTACTTGAGTCAGCTGATGACGACGAAAAATGCAACTGAAACGCGGCAGCAACTGCTAAGACATGTTAACAGTTATGGCACGCTATCAAACGCCTTATTTTGTAAATTGAGTTTTTGATCAATGCTGGTATTGTATGGCTCCAGCTCTAATGCCTACAAAACCCTCGTAAAAACACAAGAGCGTGAGAAGGGAAAGGCGTAAAGGAGAAGGAAAATATTGATGTCCATGGAGGGTGGAACAGCAGATGGGAGCAACGCGTGCAGTTGGAGGACTTTCACTGCAAATTTTAAAGACTGATTGGAAGTTTTTTAAACTGTCATGGGGCGACTCTGTTTCTCCTGGGGATTCTGCAGAGAGAGGTGGTGCTGCTGCATTGTGTGAGGTGAGGGGGGGAGGGAGTGAGGATCAGGAGGGCTAGGGGAGCTGTGTGGCTTGGGGTGGATGAAATGCTATGCTGTGAGGTGTGACATTGCATGATGCTAAGAGACGGAGCAATGGGGGGCAGAGGTGCAAAAGGCAGGAGGTATGAGAGGAGATTATCTGGGAGGGAAGGTAGCAATGCAACAGCACCTTTATTGTACCAGCACTAGACATAGAGCTCCCCACGCTCCCCAAAACAAACAATGTGACTGAGCTTAGGGCTGGATGCTGAGATGCATCAGCTATGGAGAGATGGTGATCTGGCATTCAACTGTAAATAATATTTGAGCAGTTTTTACCATCCTTGCGGAGGGAGAATGTACATGGGTGGCTCAAATTGTCCATGGTGTGTACACCCTTCATGGGACAGACGCTGTCGGTCTCAGCCGTAATAACAGTTGAAATCTCGAGTTGGAGCAACAGCCTTCAGATATAGGCTGAGGTGCATTGGGAGAGCGCTGTGGGGTTACCCAGACTAGAACAGATCGTGCTGCAGGTCCGGATTGAGGTATATTTTCAGAGCTGTTTGTGGGGGGCAGTGGGTGCCAGTGCTGGCAGAGAGACGATGGCTGCATGCCAGAATTAAGATCCACAGCAGGATCTGTACATGAGCCCTCTGCTTGAAGAACAGCGGGCACTGCAGGCGGAGTTGAGATGCGTTGGAGGAGCTGGGCGTGACTGGTAATACTTGAATACTTGAAAGTGATGTAGGTGGTAATATGGATATAGCAGGCTTTGCTTTTGTGGCCTTCTCTGTGCATCATGGGGGGCATTTGCTGCTTCTGGCCTACCTCAGAGATGGAAGGAAGGGTGGGCAGCTAATTGTGCAGGGTTTGAGCTCGGTGCCACGGAGCCTGCTGAACTTTAAAGGAGGTGCTTGCTGCACTGTCTCTCCAATACATCCACAGTGACTTTTCAGAGGTCACAGGCACTTCCAACATGCACATAGGTGTCCTTCTAGTGCCAAGCATACTCAAGAGACACAAGCACACAATCGTAACACACGGTGTATACAAGTACCATTCTGAGATATGTTGAGGTAAGTTTTTGACAGGCGCGAGCTCACATGAATCCGCGCACACACGAAGGAATAAATAACGCTGATGGCACCTGTGAGTTCCGAGATGCACACCGATATCAAACGTTAATATAGTACCACTGAGTTTTGAAATGTGTAGACAAGTAGGTATAATTCTGATACAGTCTGAGTTTTTCTAATGCTCGCTCACAACCTACAGATGTAAAATGTCATACTCACAGTGCACAGACAGTTGTGGAAGGACTACATGTACAGTTCCCATGTGTTTTACATATGCACGCTTAGAACAATGACACACATGAAAGCTCGGCACACGTTTTCTCCCCTCACTGTCCCTAAACCCATTTGTAATGTTGCTTCTGTGTTATTGCTTTAGATGATTGCTCCAATGCCTTGCTAAAGTGCATAAGCTCAGTGCCTTTATATTGGGAAGTACAAAAATCTGATTACATGTAGCACTGAGAAATTGCACACCTTGGCGGGAAGGGCTAGGAAAAAGCAAGTTATGATCAACTGCTCAGAACAAAGCAAGTAAAATATTTTTAAGTGCCCTTTGTCTCCAAAGGCTTTTAAGTGGAAATCCTTAAGACAGCAGCAGTGGCTGATGGAGATGTGAAAAGTGCATGTGTATGTGGCAGCACTTCCGGGGAGGGGTGTCAGATTTCAGCAGCCTTGGTCAAAGCACTACCATGAGTCTAATTACAGCTCTAATGTGGGTGGGGTGACCCCTTTACTACAAGTTGGGAGTGGGTTGGGCAACTGCTAGCAAAAGGGAAAGCAAGCATTTCAGGACATTCCAAAAAGACGAGCCGAGATAAAAAAAAAATAGCGCACCAGAAGTAACAGAAATGACCAGAAGTGAACGCCTACGTGTACTAGGGCCTGTTGCCATTGGAGGGAACCAAGCATACAAAGGAGGGACAAATACAACTAATGCACCACTGAAAAGCCAGCAATTCAGAACGACACACACAAGAACTAATGGAAATCGATGGGCATGTTTGAAGCAAAGAGACTAGATACAGCATGTCTCAAAGAGACCGCACATGCACTGCCTAGGTGAGACCTAAAAGCGAAACTGAAACATTTTATTTTCCTTTTTGAAATGCATCCAGTTTTCCTTTATGCATCCTGTTTTCCTTTAAGGAAAATGGGCTCATTTAAAAAAAAAAAAAAAAAGGAATCTTTTTTTTTTTTTTTATTTAAAAGCAAACACAGACCTGGTGGTCTGCTGTCCCCGGCAGGCCATCACCCCTGTGTTTTTAGCGATTCCAAATGAGTCGCAAATTGCGACCTACGTTATGAATATTGATGAGGTAGGTCAATTTGCGACCCACTGAGATTCGCCTAACATGTCTGAGACACATTACTGCTATCGCTGTTAGTGACTTCTGACTTCCTAGTTGTGAATCGCTAAGATTCGCAAATAAGAAGTCGCAAACTGATTTCTTTGTGCATGTGGCCCTAAGCCCTTTAACGATAGGTAGGTGCAGAACCAATGAAAGATGAGCCAAGTGTACTACCCAGTATTTAAAGCCACATCACATCACACATGGTGCGTTGGATATGTACCATATTTAGAGGTAACACCCCATAAGAACAAACCTATTCATAAAATAATCTGCAGTATGTTGTTGTCAACAGCTTATCGTGTTTTGTCAGTTATCCATTGCCTTCATCAGTACTATGAGCAAAGTACCACTTCATCAGGACCAGGACAGGAAGGTACTAGAAATTAAAAGTGCTTTAAGGCCATGCTGTATTGCTATAAAACCTTTGTGAAAAAAATAGCAAAAAACAATCCTTTGGTTAGTTTTATAACCAGCCCCTATTCCTAGTGGAATGTGGTTATTTTCACAGAATTTCTCCTCGGTATTTCCTAACATATGAAGTTCCATAACTGGAGCCAAGGTTGACTGCTGTAACTCACTGCTGACCAGCTTCACAAAAAGAGCCTGGTCAAACTCTGAGCAACTAAAAATGCAGCCTTGCGAGCAGTGACTAACACAGCTAATTGAGATCAGATTCCTTGGGATTACACTAGGTACCAGTGAAGGAAAGAGTACAGTTCAAGGCTCTCACCATGGCAGGGGCGGGCATCAAATGGAACTGGGCTCTGGGATATCTAAGAAATAGCTGTACCTTACAAGGTAAATGTAGACGTATATGCTGAAATGAGAAGCCATGGCTATTGTTAGCCAAGGTTAGCACCAGTTGGGTAGTGGGTCTGAAATTTCCATTGTTGCACTCTAAGCTGTGGAACAACGTTCCTCGTGATTTACGCCTAAATAAGGAGTTACCATCTTTTTGACAGAATTTTGAAAGCCAACTTGTTCAGTTGATCCAGAGCTTTCAATCCCTTAGACCATAGAAAGCAAACACGTGTGCGCTTACAGCTTTTAAGTGCTATGCAGACATTCTAAGGGTTGGTTGTGTGAATTCATGTAGGAGCTATTTGTACTGCGCATATTTGGCCAAATGTCAGTTGGGCGCTGTGCGGGGTCAAAGGCAAGGATCGAATGGTCAAGTCTTGTAGTAGTCCCTTTGAAGGCAGTATTAGTTGTACCTGGGTTATATGTGGATGTTTTTCTCCCAGTTTCATCAGCAGGGGTGGTGATGGTTACTGGGCCAATGGTATGCCAGCACCTAGGGCAACAAAACCATCAGTACTGCCCTGCTAGAGATCATGCGGTCAGGCAGTCCCAGCTTGGTCTGCCAGCAACAGGTTAAGAGGGCACCACTGATTTTTAGGTCTCGCCTGAGCCAGCGCTTTAGCGCAGCTCTCGCGAGAGCTTTTGTAAATGGGGGATCTGGAAGTGCAAACGAGTGCTTTCAGGCCTCCAAATACAGTGCATGGGCGCCGGGCGCGCGCACCATTTGGCAGCCTGCACACCATTTGCTTTCACTTTCGCGGCCGCACGGCCGCTTTGATGTTTGATCGCGATCACTTTCAGTTTCGCTGCCGCACGGCCGTTTGTTCCTCATTAGTTTAACCTTCCAAAGCTCACCATCCATTTTAAGAACTGGCCTAGCTTTGTAGTCACAAAAAGTTGTCCGGTTTTCTTTCTAGTGAAGGTGCTTCGTTGTTTGACATCTGTCAAGCACTTACTGCTTTGCACTAAAGCCGATCAGAAACCCACTGAAATCCAACAGATCGCTATGGCTCTATGGTGGTAAGTGAGAGAGACTCACTTCAATGCTCCAACCTCGGGTAAATGAGCACAGTTATTCGCCTTTCTCTTGGACAGAACTGCCAAAACATGACAGCAGCATCCGATGCTGGACGGATGTAACCTCCGGCTCTCCCACGAACAGAGCCATGTCAACCCGCTTGGCCCCGAGACGGTTTCGTTCCCAACAGTTACAAAGATACATCCCATTAACTTGTTTCACAAAATTAACCATGTGCCAAGCATTCCTGGCTAATCCTGGTTCCTCCGTATTAAACATCGTGGCTATTAGAAATCATACCAATGCATCAAAACTCCTACCAGGCAACACCCACCACCCAAGGCAACCGTATTAAGGTGCTGGCAAATGAGCCAGCAGGGCTTCCCAACACAAGCTTACTGCCCAACCAAATAAATTAATAAAGCTCTCCTAAACTCCAAAATCAACAAAATTCATTACCCTACGCCACACGAAATATCCTGCTCCGTGCCGTAACCATAGTTTACCCCCTTCCCCCATAAACATATCCGGGGCCATCACTCACCTTGTCGGACAACTTCGTGTTGGGATTAGGCTAGCCTTCTTGGGACAAAAACTTTAGTCGGAAATCAAACCACAGCCGTGACAAGCTGCAACCACAATCAAGGCCCTAGCGGAAATTTGTATACAAAGCGTGCTCAATTTAAAAGCGTGGCTGAGCTTGTTCATTTATGAAGCACAGATGGACAGAATGCAAAGTAACACCGGGTCACAAAACTGGGTTCAATCCATCGTTTTTTGCTCAGAACGCCACCCCGGTTTGGACCAAGCCATATGCAAATCAGTCTTCACCAGGCTTTATGTGGGATATAAACTTCAGGGGGGTGTGGGATTTCAATGGGGCTTGACCAATGCAGTCACGGACGTGGCTTAAAACACCCAAGCTAAAACAAGCATTTGCAATGCAATAGGTCTCGCATTGACGCGAGTTTGAGCTATTGGCATTGCACATAACAATGCCTTTTATTTTTGATTTCTTTTTAAAAACATAAATAAAAGGAATTGTTATTTACAATACCAATAGCTTAAACTCTCGTAACTGCGAGACCTATTGCATTGCAAATGCTTGTTGGGGATAGTAGTTTAAATGCCTACACTTCTTGCTGGTGACTGGCCTCCCTAGGACTACAACTCCCAGCAGGCTTTCCCAGGACTCCTTTCGTAAACGTGTGGTGCTGGGTGCAGAGACGTTTACCATACACCTCTTAGCTGCAGCAATAACCAGTTATATAAGCAAAACTGCCAGCCACACACAGCCCTCTATGACAATGGCAGTTTCTTGTTTTTGCTTTCGACATTTGGTGTTAAACGTCTGGGTGAAAGGTCACCAGGCATTTGATTGGGTTCCAACAGGGCAATTTTCAGTTCTGCCTTGGTACCTATTTGATCCTGATACAGATTCCAATGCAACACCTTTATGGGCTTTCTTAGTGGCCATTTTCCCAGCAGTGGATCTGTTCAAAAGTACTTCTACCGGACATCAGGCATAGTTGGGCTGTGGAAGCGGTAGTCAACATAGCTGTGAAATTATCAACTTCTCCTCGGCCCACAACCAGTGTTTAAATGGGCTTGTGCTGTCCGGTACTGAGTACCAGCACTTTTTTATTCTGAAAGGGAGAGTACCTGCACTTCTCAAGAGAGACTTAATACTTTTAATTAGAGAGTACCTGCACTTTTCAGAACAATCAGGTACTCTGGTACAGAATACATGAACTTCTATTTTTTCCATTTCAAGCACTGCCCACAACCTACATATTTCTTTCACTGCACACTAAAAACACAGTAGCGGGAAGTAGTGTTTGTTACTGATGGTACCTGCATATGTTATGTCCATTCCCTTTCGGTTTACCTTTTTCTAACCCATTCTCTCTCTCTCGCCTCTGTTACTATCTCAAGAAATTCCATATTTGCCGCTGACTATTCTAATCGAGCCTTTTTTCTTAGATTTCTGGGAGTTGTAGTCCTGATTTGATGGTGGGGGTAAGGACTGTAAATTGGATGAGGTACTCGCACATGAAAAAATGGAATATTTGATAGTTCTGTATCTGTCTTCCTCTTGTGCATGGATTGCCTTTTTCCACAGTTTCTCTGTTTCAAAAGTTAAACTTTTTCAATAATAATTATAACAAAATCCTTGTTACTTATTTGTCTTAAACAGCTAATAATCAGTGACCTAGCCAATAGTCCTGTCTGGTTTTAGGTGTATGTCAGTTGTTGTGTTGTATATCTAGATGAAGTAACTGAAAGCTCCAAGAGGCACCAAAATACCAGCTGGGTGGCACACTAAGGGACCACAGAAATGTAGCTTGTAGACAGACCATTCGCCCCCTCACTTAAAACCGTGCCTGACCAGCCCTCACATGCTGTCTTTCTGAAACCCAGAAGTGACAGGCTCTGTACACTTTTTCCGCCTTCTTCATTCTTTCCTCTCCCCCCCCCCCCCCCCCCCCCGTTAGTTTCCCGCGCCCTCAAGCTGCAGACGTGACGGGTTCTGCATGTACATGAACTCTTTCTCGGTCCCCAAGCCCCAGAGGTGACGGGCTCTGTACCCCATGTGCCCCTCCCTCATTCCTTTATCCCCACTGACTCTCTTCCTGAGCTGGAAAGGTGCGGGGCTTCATATCCGTTTTCCAGTCTATAGGTTCCCTTCCTGAGCCCTAAAGCTGCCGAGGTGACAGGCTGTGTACCACACTGCCCCTTCCTCATTCCTCTACCCCAAAAAGTTCCCTTCCTGGGCCACAGAGGTGACTGGCTCCGTGTCCCTGTGCCATCACTGACGGCCGTTCTTGCCAGCACTGACGGCCGTTCTTGCCAGCACTGACGGCCGTTCTTGCCAGCAGCTGACGGCCGTTCTTGCCAGCACTCACTCACTGACTGACGTTCTTCCTGAGCTCTCAAGTGCTAGAATATTACCGCTGCCACGCTGGCCCCGCCCCTTTCTACACCCGGCTCCTCCCCGCCCGCTGGCTTCGGATTTCCTCACATGTGGGCAGACTTACTCCGTCATGCCACAGTCAGTTCCTGAAAGTGAGACTTTTGCTGCCCGTGCACTCTCGGTACCGGTGCTCCCCACACAGGGCTTGGAAAAGGGTGGCTCTCCAGAAAGGACCGTGCTGTCAAGAGGTAGGTTGGCTGGCTCCGAGGCGGGGGGCGGGGCTGGCTCCTGACAGGTGGGCGAAGAGAGTTTACCAAGCGCCTTCATGGCCGGAGTTGGCTGAAAATAGATTCAGGGGATGGCACCGTGACTACCTGTCAGGAAACCCCCTCCCCTTCTGGATACAATTGTCTTGCTCTTGGTTTGTTTGTTCATCCTACTCATTTGCTATTTCTTGTTTGCGTCAGGCACCATCATAGCTTGTTGCCCCCCTTCGTGTGCCTTTGCCTACTTGGCGCTATGTTTCTGCTTTTTTTCTGGAACGTTTTTCAAATTGCCTCTGACCCCCGTACATAGTTTGTTTTCTGCGGCCTACTGCAAATAGCTGCTTGGTGGTGAACTTGTTAGTTTTCTATTTTTGCCTCCCGGTGGCCCTTCAGCGCGGGCTCGTTTGTTTTGTTTTCCATTTCTTCTTAGCTTTTTGAATTCGTTTTCCCTGGCCACCCCTCCAGAGTCTCATGGTGCTGAGCTTGCTTGTTTTTACTTCTTCACCCTGATGCCACCCTTCTGAAACCCCTTGACGTTTACTCGTGTTTTCCATTGTTTACTTCCGATGACCTCTTTTTCCCTGGGTTCGCGGTTGTGTTTTGTGGCTTCTTTAAATAGCTTCATGGCGCTAGGCTTGTGTTGTATACAACATCGGGATGCATTCTAAAGGTGGCCATGCTTGTTTGTTTACAGTGCCTTTCTTTGGTGCTCTTTTGATATTATGTTCTTTCAGTGGTATGCTGGTGGTTTGCTTTCTGGGGCTCTCTTTGGTCTTTATCCTTCACTGAGCTCGTCTTTTCTTAGTTGACTATTTGACGCTTCACCTGTGTTTTTCTGAGATTTCCGTCAGACGGCCTTTTGGCGCTAGGCGTACAGTTATTGCCAGTGGTTTACTTCAGATTACTTCATGGGACGGGGTGTGTTACATGTGGCTTCCAAGACCAGTTCTCTGGGCTTGTTGTGACTGGTTCCTTTGAGTGACATAAATGGGTGACTTCTAGGAGCTAGACTTTGGAAGAGGGCTAGTGTTGGTTTTCTGTGCCTTTCCTTGGACAGCTTCTTGGAGCTGTACTTGTGTTCTTAATTAATTGAAAACACAAATATCTAAGGAACTTGTGAAAAAAAGTCATGTTCCAAAGGGGAAACGTCCTGACCTACGGGCTCAACCAGAGATATTTGAGAGGTCTCCTCACCACGGTAAGTCGTATGTGAGGCGACCTCGCCAGTACCTCTGGTGGAGCCCGTGAGTCCTCGGGGAAAGAACGGGTTTTTTTCACCATGTTTCTTGGATACTCAGCACCTTGTGTGTTTTTTATTGCATAAGTAGGAGGACGTGCTTGGGTTTGTTTCCTCTATCTTGTAATTACCTTGCCATAGGCTTCTTGGCACATGATTTGTTTTAGGCCAACACCTTTCCTTCACCCTGATGGGATCCGCCCTCACTGACCATGAGTCACATCAGGCGAGAAATCAGATCACCACCACACACTCCTCTTTCGCACTCAATAAGCCTATTGTGGTTCAACAAACTTGTGTTTCAAGGGTAAGAGTATGCCCGTCCACCCCACCTGCAGAGGGCGCTGCGAGTGCATGTTCTCCGTAGCAAGGCTGGACTGGCCATACCCGGTATCAAGCATTTTCCTGCAAAGCTGTAAGGGTGGGGGGGGGCTGATTTTCAGTGGCGGCTGGTGACATTTGAAAGTGGTGTAGCGTAAATACTGCACTGTGGCGAGCAAGCGTAGCGAGCAAGCCCGAACCCCCTAGTTGGCAAATGGTGCATTCTCAAGCAAATTTGAGAAAGAGGTGACTTGGCGAACACATCTCTGGGAGTAGCCAGACAAGTCTCTTTGCACTTGCACAGATACATCGCTCTCCCTGCCTTCACATAGGCACACTACTCACCCTGCACTCATAGACCCATTACTCACCCTTCCCTGACACATCACTAAGGCTGCATTTACCCATCCCCACCACATCACTCACCCTGGAGTCACACAGGCACACTGCTCACCCTGCACTCACCCTTCGCTGCACTGCACTGCACTCAATCGGTTTAATTTATTAAAGCCTGTCTAGGCCTGACATTGCCTGGTAACAGACTACAGTAGGGGGATGGTAATTAAACTAAAGAAAACTTACCTACCTCCGCTCAACTTCTCTACACTCCGGCTCACGCGCCGCCTCAGGTTCATCCAATATCCCAGAAGACAGGCCCCCTGTCGGTACAGTTATATAGAGCGATTCCTCTGTTTACCGTAAGTGCCCATGAAATGCTCAGTGCGCTGTGCTGCTGGTTTCTTGTAGCTCAGCTCGGCCAGGCTCCCCAGCCAGCTGCTGTATGAGATGGGGGACGTCATTCCCAGGTCCCTCGTCCCTCACAACCATTAAATGAAGATTTTCGTAGTGGTGGACCTGTTACTTTTTACTGGTAGACTGCCCCAAAACCCACCCTTCAGCCATTCGTTGGTAATAATGGTGACGCTGCAGTTTTATGGCAGTTCTTTTAACTGTATTTAACAGGTGTCACTACTAGTCACTTTACCACTGTTCATTTTACTGATCTCAGGTGGATGAAGAGCTCAGATTGCCCTGCCTAGAATCCGGAATCGTGACCTCGGGTGACGTTCACATGCAGCAACGAGAGCTTAATTCATGAACCTATCGGTCTGGTTGATTCAGGAAATATAGAGCTGAACAGACTAACACTCTTCGTCCATGGCTATATGGTCACTGCTGCGTTTTGCGTGTTAATGTTTCTTTTTTTACAGACAGACCTGTCCGGTCACCCATAACTTGTGTCACCTGCCTTCCAGGTGAAAGACCTGCAAACCTGCAAATTTAGACTCTCATTGCAAATGGTCTGCGGCCAGCCGGTCGGTGTATTTTCGAGATGGGATACTTGATGTCAAAGCATAATCATGCAACATTTCTCATTCACTTTAGCACTTCAAGCCAGGAGCACTTTCATTGGCGGATTTGGGTCAAACACTAACTGGTTAATAGAGAAGGAGCCCTTCACAAAGCTAAACTGGACAGGAGAGGCTGGTCTACTGACAGGACTACTGGAATCATGCAATTTTTACCACCGGGGCGTTTTCTGCATATTTTTAGAATTGCTGTATGTGCGGCAGCATGACATGCATGGTGAAATTCCGGGTCATTTAAGGACAAATCAAACTGCAGAGGAGACGTGATTCGTGAATGGCATAGATTAAATACATTATTCTTGACATTGTACTCAGGAATAGACCACGGGCTCTCTCTGGACAGTTATCGAACAGTGAGGCGGTGGGCAGGGATGAAGTGTCAGTCAGGCTCAGGCCCGCGAGGCTCACCGGCCAGAGGCGGGAAGATGGAACCTGTCAGTGCCACAGTCCCTCTACTCAAAACACCTTGACGCCTCTCGTTTATAGTGCAGCAGCTTTGTCGGACACCTTCAGAAGCATTAAAACGCGCATCGCTCGGCAGAGGAGGAGAACTTGTTATTGCTTGTTATTGCTTTCCATCGCTTTTCTGTGCGTTTTGACACTTATTAGTGTTTGTCATCACTTTCCAGTGTCTGTTACTACTAATTACTTCTAACAGGCCATCCAAGGCCCGCAACGCTCACCTGCCTGTTCGTTCCCGTTGCGGCCCTGTTGGGGTGGGACGCGGTCCCCCAGCATTCGAGAGGCCGGCTCATGATGGTTTAAATGAAATAAAAACGCGAACGTGGAGTTACAGGAATCCACATGCATCAAGTGGTGCTCTTTAGACCTCTGTGCCACTATGAGCGGTGCAAAACAGTGCGAGAATCGCGTGAGACGTTTTGAGAATGATCACCTGCTGATATTGGCAAATCAGAAGACTTATGCGACTGGGGGCGGCTGACCCGGCTGTATCCTGGCATTTGACAGGGCATGGGGCGACTGTGTGAAAAACACATCACCGCCCGAGAGGATCCTATCTTTAGACGCCTTCACTACACTAGGCATGCGCAGCATACCTAATGGTTTGTGAATGTGAGTGAGGAGCAATGCTCCTCACTCACATGCGCAGTCAGACCATCTTCTGGACTCCTCCTGCTCTCGCCTGCGCTGTGCGTTGACACACGCACTTTCACCTGTGTGAAGCACAGGCCTGTTGCAGGGATTCTGATTATGCGCAGAACTATGCGCAGGAACCCAGGCCCTCAGTGAATTGCGGTGTACCAAAAACTCACCTCAGAACTCAGAACCCCTTATCCGGCCAGCATCAGTGTCCCATTCGTTATCCGAGGTTTAGCTCAGGAATGGTGGGAATCAGAAATACCTTTTCGTAATTATTCTCGTACCAGTCCACAACAGAATAAACAGAGACACGGTAAAAGTTTAAAGAGTTTATTTTATAAACCTCGTGTCCTAAGATGCAGCAGTTTGGCTAACATTAGCAGACAAACGATTAAAATCAAAACCATCAGCATAGTTACAATACCATAGAAAATGAAAGGAGTAATCATACTAAAATGACAGTGGATCTAAGCCACCTTCCTTTCTCTAGCAAACTAATCATATTATTAGACTAATAAAAGGTCTCTAGGCTTGAATGGGGAACCCCATACCGTAAAGATCAGCTCAGTGAGTTCACATCACAGGATCAGCTATGCTCTGCTCCTAGGAACGCTCTTCTTCCGAATGTAATGAAAACATGTAACACTGCAATATTAAAAGCATTCGACTTTCAGGTATTTTGCAGCTGCGTGCGTGTTATGGCTAAACTAGTGGGCCGATCAACCTGAACTCAACAACATGCACCGTCTAGCGACCCAGACTGTTTCTTTTACACTGTGTACAGACCATGGTCGCTGCTCACTGTTTAGGATGTTAACAACAGACAGTTCTCATGTGAAGCAAAGTCGAGTAAGCATTTCTCAATTTAATAACATGTGACTACAGTGTCGTGTGCAAAAGCAGCAAAAGCGGCAAGATGGCTTTCTAACATCTAACGCGGTTATGCTAACTTAGCATTGTACAGATGTAGATAACGATCTTCACTACAGGCTGGAAATGTAAACAGACGAATTGTGAAAGCAATTCGTCTGTTTACATTCTGTTGCCCGAACTGCAGTGAGTTTCTTATGTGTTGGGATGCTTAGTGGGGCGCCCCCTATGGACCAGCCGCCACTGCTGATTTTGTTACTGGGGGCGGGTTTGTAGCAGTGCAGCAGTTTTGAAAGCACCCACTGCAGAGTTACTTGTATAGCCCGCATTTTCAGGCAACAATAAAAGTGTCAAGCTAACACTGGTGAATAATGTACCTGCTGTTGAGAGATTGAGTTTTATCTCATGGACGTGTTGGCTCATCTAAGGTAGCGCAGAGGGTTAATGTGCCTGCTGCAAAGAACATGTACCATGTACATCACAGAACAGTATTTTATGTGCATAGCTCAGTGGGTTACTACTTTTGTCACAGACATCCTTTTGTTTCTGTGCAGTTCAAAAATTGCAAACGCCAACTAGCACAGTGAGCTATGAACTGTCATCAAAGAGCTGCATGCAAATTACATGGTACAGGTTAGAGAGTTGTTTTTTTTCCCAGTCTCTCATTACCCTAATTTTGTGAAATGGGGCTTGTTTGGGTAGAAATACATTCTTATTAGTAAAGCCTACCCAAACCACTGTGTTACATTCTGAATATTGAGTTTGTGCTTCTCCAGACCAAGCACTCTTAAAAAAAAATGCCTACCAGTATGGATGACATGTGAAGCCTACACCTTGTGGTTCCTTTGTCTTTGCAACATTTTCTAAACACTGATTTTCACATGCATGATGTATCGGTGGCATCGTTAGGCCACTGCTCCACCAGCCTTAAGCAGGTGACATTCATGAAGAACTTGCCAGCAAACCAAGCAGTGCTGCCCTAGAGAGAGGCTGAACCAATTATCCGGGTCTGGTGGCTTAGTGGACTAATGCGTCCGTTGTAGGTGCCTGTGTTCGACCTTACGGTCACAGGTTCAAATCCAGGTGGGTCCACTCAGCCTTTCATCCTTCTGAGATCGATAAAATGAGTACCATGGATTTGGGTAACAATAAACATCTGTAATTCAGTGGCAAGATACCCTTGGGTGAACGTACGCTTTGCAAATGCACATCGTTATGCTTTGTTACTTAATGTTATTGTAATCCACAGGCAGAGTCCTCCTGATGGAAGCCTGGCTGAGGGCCTTTTCTGGCTACTTATGGGTGGTGACACTGGCTGTACTTCGGTGTTTAAAATCACAAGTAGAGTGTGAGGATCATGACCGAGGATGAACTCTGGTGCAACACTGTAGAGTGCAGCAGGGGCCGGTTTTGCTACCATATTACAAGTGCTTGGAACTGGAGCTGAGCGCTACTTGTTTCTCCAGGGTTTTCTGTCTGGTTTGTACTAAAATACAACCTTAATTATTGACATGAGTTGGTACTGCTGCAAACATCAAATCCTTCAAATATAAGGCTGAATTACACTGCAATATTTGTTTTCCTCTCCCCCAAGTTTGCAGTTGGCATGAAACGTAGAAGAGGACAATTAAATATGTCCAGCTTGAACCTTGCTGTGCCAGCCTGTTACTTGACAGCAAGGTTTTTTCCAGTTCCAGGGTTCATCTTGTGTGGCTTAGCCCCTGTAAGGATGAACACATAGGAGACGCGTTTGTTCTTAGAGCTATGTCACACAGGGTTGTGAGGAGTAATTGAATATGCCTTTGTAGCTGCATTTGGAATTGGGGAAACATATGATGGTGGAAAATCAGATGTATGCTCAATGTGACGTGGGCAAGTTGATTAGAATCACCATTTGGATGATGAGGACGTTATTATAGGCACCATTACTTTCTTGGAGAGAACCCCCCGAAAACCCTGTGGAAGATCAACCTCAGCAAGCAAACCTTGGTTTTTTTAAGCACTTCTCAAGGAAAACCTATAAAATATGATGTTTTTAGACTATTTGTTTTGATAATTGCAAAACCCACACCCTTGAACTCCTGATAGGTGTGTGCTTGTGCGCTTTGGATGTTCACTCACTCAAATCATGCCAAAAGTAGTTCAAAGTGGGGGGTGATTTAGTTTACTGGCTACTCCCTTGTGATTCATTGTCTCTGTATGTGTGTGATGTAAACTGCTCCGACAACCTACACTGGAATAAAAGGTGCTACAAACAAATAAAATACATGTGAGAGGGGGCTACGGAGAGCAGGGGCAGCTCCTCCGTTATGGAGGAAGAGCGTCGTCCCACTGCTTTTGAGCACTGAAGTGAAGGAAATATGATAATAACTTTGAGTTATTATCATTTTAGTTTCCTTTGCGGGTCCCTGCTCTGCTCTCGGAGCAGAGCAGGGGAGGAGTGGTTTGCCCACTCCTAGGTGCGCAATGACTGTTTGGTCGGCCCTCTCGGGCTACCCACATCAGTCATGCACACTTTCCCTGTTCTCCATGCAGGCTGCATTACAGAAGGCGTGGAGAACAAGCCCAGGTCCCCATTCCCTGGTTGAGTGTCGAACCAGGAGCTCAAAACCAATCACAATGCTGCATTGCAGCATTGTACTTGGTCAGGCGAGCCTTTGCTGTGCTTCCTGTTCCTCGGTCTGACGAGGAGACCAGGAGCAGAGACGGGGGACCGGTGCGTCCAGGTAAGTGTTTGCTTTTTTTGTTTTTACTGTTTTCCCCCCACCCCTCTTCTGCCTTGCCCACACCCGCCTGCCACCCGTGAAAAATGCCGGCCGGTACTGATGGAAAGATGAGAGGCACTGTTGGAGAGTGATAGTGAGAGCAGGGCCGTACTGGGCCTAGCGGGCATTGCCCATTTTCCTGGCAGGCTTGAATGGCGGGGGGCCAAATTTGGAGCCATGGGGGCTGTTTCTGGGGGGCTGTTTTGCAGCGGTGCTGCTATATCGGCTCCCAGTAACAAAAGCAGCAGGGGGATGGTCTGTCAAAATTGCCAGGGCTGTCTTGGTTTCCCATCCGGCCCTGAGTGAGAGTGTCGTTGAAGATCCCCAACAAAGACTGTTGTATCCTGGTGCACTGTAAGGTCATCATTAGCTATGCTTTAAAACCTCATACAATTGAAAATATAATGAAGAATGTGCTGTATAATGCACAATGTTTGGCAATTACTTTCCCAAAAAATGACTGGGGGAGGGGCAAGAACCTGCCCAAGCCTTCCTTGTGGCTGTCAGGCTCACCCGCTGCTCGTTCACTATGCACCGTATGGGGGCTGGTCTGCCAAAATTTGCCAGGGCTGCTTTGGGATCCCAGTCCGGCCCTACTCAGTAGGGCTGCCAAAGAAACTCAACATACTTTGGGGCAAGGGTATTTGTGTTTGTGAGTTTGGGGTTTCCACAAATTCCTTTTCAGTGCATGAAGTTAAGTGCCGATTCTTGATGGGAAAGATGAGTGGTGGGATACTGGGGAAGAAGGAGGCACTTAAACTTCCTGTCTTACCCCCATTTCTTCATTACCACTGGAAATTACGTCTTACACCAGTCTGTGATTTTTGCAGTCAGTCCTGTTCCCCACGTGCAGGGATCTCTACATCCTCTGCATACTTTCCTGCTGCACCAAGCATGAACTTCCAGTGGTGCTTTCCAGTGGAATAACTCTGTATCTTTTTACCACTCAGTGCGATTTTTCATCGACCTATTCATCAGCTCACCATTGAAAAATATATCTGCATTAACTGGCTAAAATGCAGTGGTGGAAAGCTTATTGTAGTGCCAGATCCCTGGTGCAGTAAACTATGTAATCTGGTTGAGTTTTCAGGCTACTCAGTAAACAGTGCCCCCATTCATGCTTTCCTTGGTCAATGAGATGCAGTTTATCTCCTAGTGGATTGACATCCTCAGTTGTACTTTCCTGAAGCAGTGAGCTTTGCACTCTTAGTCATGCTTCCTGGTGCAGGGCAGTGCCAGCCGTCTGTTGTGCTTTCCAGGACCCGTGAGCGGTGCAACCTTAGTTATGCTTTCTGCTGCACTGAACTGCCAAACCCCTATTGTGCCTACCTGGAGCTGTAATCTGTGCTCCATAATACTGCTGCCGGGTGCAGAACTGCTACAGGACACTGCCAAAGCTCAGCAGCACTTTCCTTGTGCAACTAGCAATGCATCGTCAGTGATGCTGCTTGGTGCATGCAACTCACCATCTTCAGTTGTGCATCATCGGTGATGCTGCCTGGTGCATGTGAATTCCCCCCATCAGTTGTGCATCACCAGTGATGCTGCCTGGTGAATGTTACAGCCTATCGTTAGTTGTGATCATTGATGATGCTGCCTGGTGACTGTGAATTGCCACCATCGGTTGTGCATCGCCAGTGATGCTGCTTGGTGCATGTGACAGCCCATCTTCAGTAGTGCATCCTCAGTGATGCTGCTTGGTGCATGTGACAGCACATCTTCAGTAGTGCATCCTCGGTGATGCTGCCTGGTGCATGTGAATTCCCACCATCAGTTGTGCATTGTCAGGTATGCTGCCTTGTGCTACATGTGACTGCCCATCTTCTGTTGTATTTTCCTGAATTGGTGACATGTGAATCATCAATGATGGTACATGTGACTGCCCACAATCAGCTGTGCATTTTCCTGAAACAGTGACGTTCATCGTCAGCAATCGTACAGTTGAATGCCCACCATCAGGTGTGTGCTTTCCTAAAGCAGTGAAATGTGCATCGTCAGCGATGGTATATGTGACTGCCAATCATCATTTGTGTGCTTTCCTGAACAATGAGATGGGCATTGCCAGTGAAGATGCCTGGTGGCACATGTGACTGCCCACCATCATTTGTACTTTCCTGATGCGGTGATATGTGCATCATCCGAGATGGTGCATGTAACTGCCCACCATCAGTTGTGTGCTTTCCTAAAGCAGTGAGATGTGCATCATCAGTGATGGTACATGTGAATTACCACCATCAGTTGTGTGCTTTCCTGAAGCGGTGACGTGCATAGTTAGCGATAGTACATGTATATGCCCACCATCAATTGTGTACTTTCCTGAAGCTGTGAGATGGGCATCACCAGTGATGATGCCTGATGGCACATGTGACTGCCCACCGTCATATGTACTTTCTGGAGTGGGGACATGTGCGCCGTAGGTGATGCCACCTAATGCACTTGACTCTCCTCCATCAGTTGTGATTTCCTGGGGCAGCAAGCTATGCACCCTCCTTTGCGCAGATAGCCGGGTGCTTGGTGAAAGCATGTGTAGGTCTTCTGCCTCTGGTGGTTTAAGTGTCTCCTCTGCATTTTGGGTCAAGTGATTTTCTGCTTCCTATGGACACAGGTGATATTTTACTGCCCTCCTTGGGATAGATTATGATCTAAAGATTGAAGAATCAAGTGCAATTCTGCTGCCTCTGATGCTACATATCCTTTTGCCTCTTTGGACCAGTGATATTTTGCTGCCTGTGGGCACGTGCTCTTCTGCTGCGTCTGAGGAATGGTGCTATTTTGCTTTCTTCGAGGACCTGTGACCGCTTGATGTCCTCAGGTGTGAGGGGATACTCTGATGCCCCAGTATGTAGGTGCCATTCTATGCCCACTAGCCATGTGTGCCCTTCTTATTGCCCTTCTGGTGCAGGGGCTATGTTTTGTCCTTTGTAGACCAGTGGTATTGTGATGCCCCTTTGGAACCAGTGCTTTGTTGCTTCTTCTGGGGATATTTGTCATTCTTCTGTCCAACTTGGGCAGTTGATCGGCTGCTGCCCTGCTGTGGTTGGATGATTTGCTTGTGCAGTGGAGCCGAGAGGACCATGTATTTTGTCTTAATTTACTTGTCAGATGTAAGTTAAGAAATATAACAAAAGACATGAAGGCAGTTTGGTTTTTCAGTTTACCTAAATTGCTGCACCAGGCCAGGTGCATTGTAATTACCATACATGCCTTTTTTTAAAACCCCAAAGGGTGGATGCTTCCTAGTCCTCAAGTTGCATGGTTGGGCATGCGTCTAAAATAAATATGTGTGCGGATTGTTTCTCTATTCTGTTACACAATTATTTTTCAACTGAAACTTGCGGTCGCGGGAGCGGAGAGTCACTGTGAGTTGAACCCGAACGCAGCTTCACATGTTCGTCCCTGTTCATTCCAACCAAGGGAGGGGTCTGTTCAAACAAATTTAGATTAAAATAGAAAGATTCAATGTATGTTTAGTTAGCAAAAATTATTTACATTTGATCCGAGGATTAAGACTTATGAACCAGCAAAATCTTCCACAAAGGAAAGAAGAGCTTAGTTATTCAAGTGTTCAAAATGGGGTGAAGGGTAACTGGACGAAAATAACCGCACCTCAAATTGTTGTAGACGGCACATTTGAAATAGTATTTGTTCCCATTGAGCCAGGCTCTTAAATGTCAAATCTCCACCGGTGAAGAATGAGTAGGCTGGCGGCAGGTGTTTGAATGAATAGGCTGCATAAGCTTTCGATCTGTTGGGCTCTGGTCTCGAGTCTAGCGAGGTCTGACATTCAGCTATAGGGGAGTTTCAGATCTTCAGGTAAGCCCTGCAGACACTGACCACTTAATAATCTGTGCAGGGCATCGACACCACACAGTATCTACTAGCCTATCCTGCGATCGCTAACAAATGTAGCCTGGCCTTCTAAGCAGGCCCTTTGGGTCAATCCACTTCAGAATACTTAGATTGTTCTTTCAGGCAGTAAATTCTTTCTGTAGAGTTCCTCCAGTGCTAATCCTGAGAGCCAGTCTTTGTGTAGAGTTACTTCAGTGGTTATCTGGAGTGTCATTCTTGGTGTAGAGATCCTTCACCGCTCCTTCAGGTTCCAGGGTGATTAGGAAGACCAGTGGCCGCAGCAGGAGTGTTTGTGATGGTAAGTTATTTTCCACTCATCCCACTAAAACATGTCTACATGGAGCCCTTAGCCTCGATCCGTCTGTCACCAGGACAATTTTGCATATCATCTGTATGTAGATGATTCACAGCTCTTACTTAAAATTCTCGTCTCTACAGGATCTACTTCACCAAAATTAAATTATAAAGTAGTACAATCTTGGGTATCCATCAGCCACCTAAAACTTAGCCTACTGAAGACAGACTTCTTTCTCATCTTCCCCCTCACAACTCTCCTCCAACCCAAAACTGGCTCAAGTAGCTAAACGCACTCAATTGGACCCAGAACATCATTTACTGTACCAAATCTCCTGGGATCTCTGTAGGCTGACATTTGAACATGATTGCTCACATTCATTCCACTACCAAGGGCACTCGATACCAACTCAGGCTGCTAAAAACAACCAAGTCTTTCATTCCTCCTCATGACAATGAAAATGTGATGCACGCACTTGTAATCTCAAGACTCTACTACGGAAATGCAGTTCTAACGGGCATACCGATCCCGCCTTGCTCCACTAAAGGCCGCACTCAATGCAGCTGCAAGACTAGCCTAGTGACAACCTCACTGATCGCACTCCAGTTGTTCCCCCATGAAGCACGCTGCACATTACAGATAGCCTATATCACCTACAAAGCACTCTACTAAAGGACTCCTAAATACTTGACTCAGAAACTCTCCATCTCTGGAGGCTGGCGCTCCCGTAGAAGCTCAAACTCTCTACTGCTAGAGTCACCTGGATTCAAGACCGATCCTTCTCCTGCCTCGTCACTGGAAGGACACCCAGGATCTGGAAGGCTCAACCATCTGAGATGCACGCAGACCCTCCTTTCTGGATTTCAGGAGGAGGGAGAGGTCTCTTCTCTTCTAAAGGTACTTAATGCCGAGACTAGGCGTGATTACGCAATGGGAGCATCTCTTGAACACTCCCCCATAGCAATCTTAAATCTGCCCCACCCCTAAAACTGTTGTATCAGAATAAACCCATCCTCTTTGTTACTCGTGTTGTTAACTTGTACCAGGTTTAAGTATCCACTTGATAACTCATGTTTATTTACTCTGCATAGAGCTCTGACAGTCCTAGGCCATCTTTGTGCTTCATAAAACTCTCAATATATAAATAAACAAACATGCACTCTTTTACAGTACTATGCAGCATGCTACACACATTCATTGTGGCAGAGGTCAGGCATCCTCTTGCAGAGCTGCGACCAGGCTCTAACTAGGCCTGGGCGAAAATTTCGTTCCGTTCGCGGAAATTGCGATAATTTGACATTTTCACGTTCCGCGGAGAGCGCGAAAATGTCAAAATTTCCGGTTTCCGCAGCTTGGCGATAATTTGTTTCTTGCTCGCGCTGTAAAATAATACATTCTCGCGCGCGTGCGATCGCCTTACCTGAATCCCTGCGTTCGCCGACAAGTTTTCTTGATCCGGTCGCATTCTCCATGAGATGTTGTATTGTTTTTAGCCATTTGCGCTGTCTCGCGACAGTTCGCGCCCGCAGTGACGTCATGCATCGCGCGATCACGTCTTTCTTCTGGCGATCATGCACCGCAAGACAACTCAAAACAAGATGGCCGCGCCCGCAAGCAATCACATGGGTAAGTTGGCGACCCGCAACCATGCAGAAAATCCCGCGAACATGCGGGGAAAAAAAGTATGCATCTTCGCAATATTTCCGCTTGTTTGCGATAATTTTAAACATTTTCACGATAATTTGCGAAAGTTAATTTCGCAAATTCCGCCCACCCCTAGCTCTAACCCCCATATCTGCTTAGAACATCCCCACTGAAGAACACACACATTCTACCCTTCCCTGCTATGTACTGCCAATGCCGTGCTATGCACCTGGAGGGGCCTCCCCTGTGGGACAGGTGGAGAGGAGGGAATACTTCTCCTACTTGGGGCACTGCTGCTTCCACTGACAGGCCCTTCTCTCGAATAGCCTCCCTGGCTGCAGCGCACGAACTGATTCGCGCATTTGCATCATAGAGCGAAGACCTTCTCATAAACCGCAGGGTAAATTGCCTTAAACCCATGTAGTGAAAGAATAATATAGTTGTTCCTTCTCTGATGTCTCTTTTTGGAAAAGTGTTAGCAAGCAAACATTTATTCAATTACACAAATTCGGACCCCAGATGTAGAGAAGCCATTACAGCCGTGTCTGAATTCACCAGCTAAAAAAATAGCTGTGTGTGTCTTTTACAGGCTGCCTTTGAGGAGAGATGGCCGAGGGCGACTGAGAGCCTTGCCAAACATATGCCTGATGTGAAATTTTCCAAGGAAGGGGCAATTTGTTTTCCTTCGTCACGCCGTGATCGGCACATTAGTAACCAGGCTGCCTGCCACGTGCGGTTAGCTCTGTGTCACTTCTGAGTGTTTTGTTACCTGCCGTTCAGCGTCACCGCCTGGCCTCGGGTGCTGCAGACACTCGGACAGCTCTATATAGTCAAAGGCCGCGCTGAGGGGCGGAGAGATTCTAGTCGGAAACATGCTGGACACACCTCTGGGGCCTCCTCATCAGGCCTCAGAAAAAGGCACATTTAGAACCAGGAGTCCAGTTCATTAAAAAGATAAACTGGAGAGACATAAAGCAAAGGCGAGATCTCACAGCAACACTACTAATGGAAGCATTCGCTGAATATAACGCGTGCATTCTTCTGGGGTTCAATACAATCCAGCTGTTGTCCTGCCTGACATTTAAAGCCTGCTGCAAGTTAACGCCTCTCAATCCGGTGCCGTCCTCTTATTATATTCTACAAACGGCGACCAAGATCCTGGATTAGAGCGATTAATGTTTACGGGAAGCGCGGACACTAAAAGTGAGGGGTGTCTGAGACCATGGACTCCCATGTATACTCACAGACACATAGAGCCATTACAAATTAGCTTTAAACTCCGTAACCGAGCCTGTGTCTGGCCTAGCTGGTGAAGAGGGATATTCAATGGATGTTTCAGGGGACGGTGTCCTAACAAAGTCCCACTGCGGTGATAATTCCCTCTTCACACAACTCCTTTTTAGGCCGAAGCCTACCAGACAGCGCAACGACCTTCTTTGCT
Source organism: Triturus cristatus (assembly GCF_964204655.1). NCBI lineage: Eukaryota > Metazoa > Chordata > Amphibia > Caudata > Salamandridae > Triturus > Triturus cristatus. The sequence continues at coordinate 532,730,933 of NC_140590.1, forward strand.
AACAACATTTTCGGAATATTCGGAAAGCTTCCCTGGGAATGCACTTCGCTCGTTGCTTACCATTGTCTTCGTAACTCACAGTTGCTTGCTTTATATTCGCTGCTTCTATTTGTTTTAGGCTGTCCAGCTCGAGTTCGTCGTCCACCAGTGCTCGAATTCTGTAAACAGGCCTTTAAATCGTGTTCTTTCAACATCTGCTGTGCATTCAAAGACAGAGGTCGAATGTCAGGCTTTCGTTTTTTGCAGGGAGCTTGGTGTTTATTTTTCTTTCTCTGACTTCAAAGTAAGAGGATTTATGTGACCATCATGCTGGCTCTGGGGAGGTGCTTGATTGATTGATTAAGGAAGGCTGTACCAGGTTATGTTTTTCTAGCACACAACAAAATTTAAATGTCTGTAAATAATCTGTGATGATATTTCAAGATTAGAAAAGCCTAAATGTGCCAAGTTTTTGGGGTAAGTCCGACGTGTGGTGGAATCAAATATTTGTAAACAATCAAAACAAATCCATCTACAAAGTGAAGACATTTCCACACTTTATCGACAGTGCGCTGTATACTTTTATCAATTAAACTGTATGTCTGCAAATGTTATGGTGATTTCAATTAAAGGTGTGTTGTCTTTAATGGAAGTGTACTACATAATATTCCACTCTACGCCGCTGCACTCTACTCCTCACCACTCCACTTTATAGCATGTCACTGCACTCTGCACAATTTTACTATACACCTCTCTACTCTAGACTCTGCATTACTCTACACCACTGCGCTCTGTCACTGCGCTCTGTCACTGCGCGTTGTCACTGCGCTCTTGACCACTCCAGGCCAATCCACTTCTCTCTACTATGCACAACTCCACTCAATGTTACTCCACTTTCTGCCACTCTGCAACACTTCACTCTATGCCACTGCACGCTATGCCAATACACTCTATGCTACTTCACCCTGCTATGTACTACTCAACTCTACACCCCTTCACTCTGACAGTCTACTGTACGGTACTTTAATCTACTTTTCACAACTGCATTTTATGCCACTGCACTTTACACCACTTTCCTTCATTACTGTACGACACTCTACTCTACGCAACTGCACTCTACGCAACCCCCACTCTTCTCTACCCCACCTCCCTCTACTCTGCACCACTGTAGTCTATGCCACTCAACTCTGCACTGCTGCACTCTACGCCACGTCACTCTAAGCCACTTCATTCTATACCACTATACTCTATTCTGCACCATTCTATGCCACTGCACTCTACACCAGTCTACTCTGCACCACTCTATCCCACTGCACTCTGCCATTCTACTCGGCACCAATCTACTCTACGTCACTCTACTCTGCACCATTCTATCCCACTGCACTCTACGCCAGTCTACTCTGCACCACTCTATGCCACTGCACTCTACGCCATTGTACTCTGCACCACTTTACTCTGCGTCACTCTACTCTGCACCAATGCACTCCACATCACTGTATTCTATGCCACTGAACTCTGTTATTCCGCATCACTGTACTCTATGCCACTGCAATCTACTGTACACCACTCTATGCCACTGCATTCTATGACTCTGCATTGTACACCACTGATTTCTATGCAGTTGCACTCTACACCACTATACTCTACACCACTCTATACCAATGCACTGTACACCAGTCCACTCGACTCTACAGCACTCCACTGTTACCCCATTGCACTCTACTCTGCACCACTCTACTCTGCACCACTCTACACCACTCTACTCTGCAAAACTGCACTCTATGCAACTGAGCTCTGACACTCTACTCTGTAATACTGCATTCTTTGCCACTGCAATGTTCACTGCTCTCTACACCCCTTTACTCTGCATCACTCCACTCTACGCCACTTCACTCTGCGCCACTTCACTCTGCTGTGCTCCATTCTACGCCACTGCACTATATGCCTCTGTACTCTATGGCACTATGCTCTACCCTGCACCGCTGCACTCTAACATGCAACACTCTAATCTATGCCACTGCAATCTATGATGCTGCACTATACACAGCTGAATTCTATGCCACTGAACTCTACGCCACTTTACTCTGCAACACTCAACGCAAATGCATTCTACACCAGTCCACTCTACTGTACACCACACTACGCGACTCCCCCTCTATGTCACTCCAATACACAACACTCTATGGGCCTGATTTATATTTCAGTGGACGGGTTACTCTGTCACAACGCGACAGATATCCTGCCCACCAAAATATAAATCCCATAGGATTTAATGGAGTTTATATTTCAGGGGACGGGATATCCATCACCACTGTGGCAGTGTTACCCGTCCTACGATATATAAATCGGGCCCTATGCCACTCCACTCTACGACACTCTAATGCACTCCCCTCCATTCCACTCTGCGACTCTTCACGCCATTCTCTTCTATGTCACTAACTTATAGCCATGCAGAACAACAGCCACTCTGGTGTACAACATGGCCAAAACACATTGGCAAAGCAAAAAAGATACAGAGGTGCTCCACCCAACAGTTGTGTATCAAAGTAGCCAGAAAGTACAATTCTATTTCCAGAGACATATTTCAAATCTTCTTTTTATTCAGTTATAACCAAATATAAGATGTGTGTACAGAAGAATACAGCCAAAGCGTTTCGTCCAAAACATGGGACTTCTTCAGGGCAAGCGTCGGAGCGATGTGTGTGATGGTGATGCTTCAGATTTACCCATCCAAATGTAAGGGTTGAGCGTAGTCTAACTGTATATATATATTACCGCAATCTATGTTAAAAGAACCATTCAGTAAAGGGTAACATAGTCACTCTCTTCTAGCTTCTAAATAATGAGGCCAAGGGTACATAAACACTGAAAACTGCACCAGAATCTGTGCCAAAACAAGTTTGTGCCTCGCTGAAACCTACGCATGACTGGGGGCTCAATTAAAACATTCTTTTAAAATAAGATTTGAAATACGTCTCTGGAAATAGAATTGTACTTTCGGGCTCCTTTGATACACAACTGTTGCTTGGTGCACCTCTGTATCTTGTTTGAAGTTGTATAGTCCTGTTAGGACTGCACCTTGACAGTGGGTGCTTAATTTGTGTGCACAATGCCAGGTACATAGCTTCTCTCTTCTTCCTAATACATTGGAGATATTAGGATAGGTGCGATCTCTCTTAAGGGTTACACTGTCGTGCTTAGGTTGGACATTGGCAAAGCAATAGCTCTTGCATTGGCGAGACCTATTGGCTTTGACAATGATTGTTTAAAGCTGCAGTAACTTCCCCTGATCAGCTCCTACACAGCTATTGATGAAGTCCAAATGCATTCAACATTTATCTTTTCTTAACTACTCTCTCCTTTACTAGCTTAATCCTCACTGACTCCACTCAAATAGTCGAAGTTTCTGGATCATTTCACAACACATGCCATTACACTAATATTTAATGTGCAATTCATTAAAATACTCTTCTGATTATTTTGGGACCCAAAGAACACATTATTTTGAATTAACTGAATCCAGAGATCTCTGGATAATTCACTGAATCTTTCAGTCTTTTTGATGCCGGCCTGTGTGTTCAAATTAATGTCCCAATGCCATAGGGTGGGGATTGGCCTCAGTGTAATCTTGTTTATTTGTGGGTGTGTGCCTGGAGAAAGAACCAGACCTTCTTTTTCTTATATGTGCACTTTATGGGGCCTTCCAGCAAGGATTGTGAGAGGCATTTTTCAGATGTGCATTATTTATAGAGAAAAAAGTTGGCGCGAGTTGCAGTTAGTTTTGAAGTTGAATGTAATAGACCCATTGAGTGCCTCTTGGTGGAGCTCTTCAGTGCCTTCCATTAGTAGCTGTGGCGTCCGCAGCAATTCATGTACTTGGAAGAACACCCCTTTCCAACCTGACTAGGAACTGTAGCCTGTGGCGGCTCCTCCATAGGGGCGTGGGGCCATTGCCCACTGCTTTCTCGCAGTTCGAGAAGCAGAAACATAAAATGGTAAAACTGCCATTTTATGTTCCTGCTTCTCGCACTGCGAGAAAGTAGAAGTGCCTGGTTGTGGGTGGGAGGGTGAGCGGTCCCACTTGAGGGCAGGGGGGGAGTGGCTAGACCAATGCTTTGGGCCCTGACTGCTTTGGTCGGCCTAGGGCTGGCCAAAGCAGTCATGCGCACTCTCCCTTTTCTCTATGTAGGCTGCATACAGCCTTCATAGAGAAAAGGGTCTCCAATTAGGCTCTTGGGTGGGGCGCTGTGCACCTGCACCACACCAATCACAACGCTGCCATTGCAGCGTTGTAATTGGCGGAGAGGAGAGAGGCTGTCTGTGGGTGGCAGCTTCCTGTCTCCGGAGGAAAACGCGGGACTCGTGGGAAGGTAAGATTTATTAAATGTTATTGCTGTCCTGGGCCTCCCTCCCTCCCTTCTTTCCTCCCTCCCTCCCCCCCCTCCCCCCCCTCACCCCCCCCCTTCCCCAGTCATGCCTGCCGCAACTTTGCTGTACATATTATTGCTCCGATGGGTGTCTGACTTTTGTATCATGGTGCCTGGTTTCAGGTGCGCTTCTTTGAGAAGTGGTCCCAGCATTGTTATGTTGGGCAAAGAGAGCTGCTGAGTGGCCTTTCGATGCATCACAGCCAGCTGTAAAGGAAAATGCCCTGCAGAACACTGCATGCGTGACTCTTGCTGTGCGCACAAGGCATCCGGACAAGTGCGCTTAAGGGCATGGGGAGGTTTGCCAAGAATCTCACACAGATCTGAGATTTGGCCCCATAATAACTTCTAGGTTCGCAAGTCCAGACAACTCTCCCCGATAGTACTGGGCCATATCCTGAAACCTCACGAGTCTACTAATTACAAAGGCACACGGCTCCTACTACTACGCGAGTATTTAACTGACATGGCTGGAAATTTCCTGTCAAAGAAATCTGCTATACTCAGAAAATGTACCAGTTCTAAAAATAAAACTGCAATTACGATAAGAAATCACTTCAGATTTATTTTAGAGGTCTCTGAACCATCCCCAAATGGATATCGAAGCAACCAGAGCAAAATGTCCTCGCTAGTCTTTTTCAGAAGCTAGCGCCTCGCCTAGCTCCTGCAGAATCTTAACGTGTTAACAAAAAGCGGGTGTTGAGGGAGAGAGGTCACGCACCCTTCTCTGCACGCACCTCCTAAAGTATTCATGCAACCGCCGCAAGCCCTGACATGCCGCATTGATGAAATACACTCAGAGTCACAACAGAAAAGCGCGCAATTTAGTTGTACACGCAATGCCGATGTGCTGTGTCATAGTGATGAGTCCGCTGGCATGCCTCCAGAAGCTCTGCATTCTAGCTCTCCAGTTACAAGCATGCCGCGTCTTCATTCACACAACGCAATCAAGCTGAGCATGTGCAAAGATGTTGCTTGAAAAGCCAGTGATGTGCCCCGGTATGGCAGATAATTTTCAAATGACAGCACAAAGCTAAGTAAGCTTGCGCTACACCAGCCATGGTAAGGGGCAAAGCCTGATTATGCGTTTAATATGTGTAGCGCAGTGACGGTCAGAGCACCAGCACTCGTAAAAGTGGTCTCCACAAACAGTTTTATTAAAAATTGCACTTACCACCCTTTGCTATATTCACCAAATTCCATTGAACCACAGAAATGATGCACACATGGTTCGTCGGTGGATGCCTCAACTCGTCGCCAGGAGTAGTCAACAACACTATAAGCAAGACTGGTCGAAATGTCAAACCGTCACTAAGCAGACACTGGTGGGCCAGCCAGGGTACCGCTGGTCACTTGGTAGGAATGCAGTGGGGCAGCAGGTGTGGTAATGGCTGACTTCAGGACTGCTAATGCTATCCATCGCCATCTGTGTATTTTGGTGTTTGGGAGTTACCCCAATCTAGGGCCCCTGACAACCCCCATCTTAGATCACTGATGCACGGTGATGACACTGTTTACAGCCCCTGTTTGTACAGTCTGAGCTGCTTTGTGTTCTGGGTTCTTGCATGATTGCCGTGTCTCTGAGACCCCAGACGTGGCTGTGGGGCATGTTGCTGCTGTTAGATAGTGTGCCTAACTAACACCAGAATCCCAGCGAACCCCCACCGAACCCTTTGTAGGTTGTTTGGGCCAGCTCGCTGCCCTCGCTCGCCACAGTGCAGTACGGCAATAATTTTACACCTCACCACTTTCAAATGTCAGCAACCGCCACTGACTGTAGCCATGCTCATGGAAGATGTGCCATTTGTTTCCTCATAACAGTTGTCTGCTCTGCTTGGTGATCACTGAATATTAACCTCTGCATTGGTGTGTCTATATCTCTGTACAAAAATATGTGCAATAGTCCTTAATTCAAGAATTCTGTCATGAGTCACCACTGATTATCCGGAAGAATCTTCTAATTCTGTTATCTTGGTGTTGAATAATTTCTTTCTTAAGCAGCTCTGCTTTAGATCTTCCTGACTTGTTTCCAGTTATTTGACAGTCTTTACAACGTACAGGATGATGGTTGTTCTTTTAACTCCTGTTCCATGTTGGTTTGTTATGTTCCTCGGCTCGAGCTTTGTCTCGGGTCCACACAGGGCCGGACTGGGAACACAAGGCAGCCCTGGCAGATGTTGTCAAACCAGCCCAGATAGGTTGTGTAGAGAGTGCAGCGAGCGAGCCCGACCACTACAAGTAGAGTTTGGAGGGGTTCTTCCCCAAGAAAATTTAGGCAAAAATGGTGCATTCTACAACACATGTATATTCATTCAATTGTAATAGCGTTTAAAGCATAGTAAACGAAAGGCTTACAGTGCACAAGGATACAACAATCTTTATTGGGGTCCTTCAATGGTTCCTTCACTATCACCCTCCAACAGTGCCCCTCATCTCTCCATAGCCCCTCTTGCATGTATTTAATTTGTTTTATAGCGCTTCTTATACCAGATTATGGTGTTGGAGCACTTTACATCAAACACACATAGAGACAATGAATAATGTATGTGTAAGGCAGTATGTAGAAAATGTTATCTAGGACCAAAGGGACTACGAGGTTTAGGCAATTTTTAAGAGTGCTTGGGCTGGAGAAGCACAAACTCTGGATTCAAAACGTAACACAGTGGTTAGGGTTACATTTACTAATAAGAATTTATTTCTATCCAAGCAAACCCTTTTTAGCAACAATACCGTAATGAAAAAACATAACTTTCTAACCTGTACCATGTAGTTTGCATGCAGCTCTTTGATGGCAGGTCATAGTTCATTGTGCTAGATTACTATTGTAACATATGAACTGCAAAGTAACAAAAGGATGTTTTGTGACAAAAGCATTAACCCACTTAACTATGCACATAAAATACATGTATGTAATCTGCATGGTACACATTCTTTGCAGCAGGCATGTCAACCCTCTGCGCTACCTTATAGATGAGTTAAAATGTCACTAGACAAAACTCCAGCTGGAAGATTATCCTCCAGAGATATTTTGACGCGTTTATTGTTGCTTGTTATACAAAGAACTCTGCAGCCACTGCTTTAAAAACACAGGGAGGCTGGAAACAAAAGTGAGTGCTGTGTTGGTTATGCCGGTCTGCTGATTTTGTTACTGGGGGCCGCAGTTCAGCACTGCAAAACCAGCCTCCCAGTAACCTAACCGGCCTCCCAGTGACATAACCGGCCCCCCAGTAAGATAACCAGCTTCCCAGTAATAGAACGGGCCTCCCGACCTTCCAGCCTCCCGGGAAATCGCCTGATCCCTGGTCCGGCTATGGGTCCACACAACTCTGTCTAATACTAGTAGCCTGGTGGCATAGTAATGCTGATATTAGATTGTATGGATATACCTTTTCCTCTGTTTTGGCACTCAAATACTTCTAATATTCTTCATATACTTCGCAATTGCTTCCATGTGCGACCGTCAGAAGCCGTGTCTAAGGAAGCGTCTTTTTGTAAATCTCCACCTTGAACCCCTGGGCATTTTTAGATCGGACATTGGCAGAGAGGGAGTGATATGCATTAAGCCTACGTTGGTCAATTCAAGTATGCGTGTGTATCATGAATTGGTGAAAGTAGTGGGTCATTTTAGGGTTATGAAGCTCTCAATGCTTCACTCGGATCGAATTTGTCTTTAATCCCATTTATTCTTTTGTATACCCTGGTAAGTAGTCTGCATTTCACACGATTTATCTAGAAATGTTTCAGCCTTTTCTTTTTTCCTTCCTCAATTCTGAGCTAAAAGGTTTCAAACACTGTGTTTTTGGAAGGACCAGTAATTTGCAGAGTCTGTTGTGTATTACATTCTGCCTGGTTTACTGGTCATAGTGAGTTTTAGCAGTCTTCAGTTCGGTCCTAAATACGTGCATAAGTTGAATTAGTTGGACCTGCACACTAGTGCTCTGTGCTGACATGCTATCCAATTTTTATCTGTACAACAGTCCGGTTGTGATGGCTAGGAAAACTCCTTTTCAGGCGATCATCTCTATTCATAAAGTAGTAATCTGTTTTATCGTCGTCAATAAGTTATCAGGTGCTATGAGAAGGGTGGAAAGGCCATCAAACACTCCACAACAGGGAATATATCACAATTGAAAATCAAGCCCTCGAGCACCACAAAACAATAGTCCAAGGTGTGCCCAAAACATGTTTCGTCTAATACCAGGCTTCCTCAGGACAAACAAGTAAAGACAATCTTCACTCTGACTATACTGCCCAGAAACAGATTATGAGGCAAAAGGGGACAAATCCAGACGACCAGACCTGTCCAGATGAAGGCGCCAAATAACTCCGCAAGGTATTCTGCTACACTTTCATATTTGTGGTTCAATGGTGGATTGTTACTTTTTCGTACCTTTCCCGTATATTTGGAATGAAGATAGGTTTTTCTTCTTTGATCGTAGGAAGTCTGGTATTAAACGACGCACGTGTTGGTTAGTGCGAACAAGTCGCATAATAAACAAGCATCAACATCAATCAAGACTTGGACTGCTGTGTTGTGGTGCAGCTTTTATTTGGTAGAGCTGCTTCATGTAATGAGAACTGGTATATATTTTAAAGCTTCATTGTTGAAGCTGTTTTACGGTGATGTGGAAAGGAGTCTGTCTTCTCTGCAGTCCTGTTGGCTCTGAGGCCAAATTATTTATTATTACTAGTATTGTTTAATTAATGAAGTCTTTATAGATTGCATTACTACCCAGGGGCTGGGTGTTCCGGCACCAGAGTGAAAAATTGCCGCCCGTGGCCAGGGTAAGAAAGAGAAAACTATTGAGGGAGCCTGGTCTTCAGCTTTTTCTTGAAAAGTGGGTAAGATAACTTGTCAAATGGAAATAGGACTAGCATTCCATACTTTTGTTGCAAGAAACAAGGCTCGTCCACCGGCCTGACTTCGTTGTATTCGAGAAACCGCCAACAAAAAGACATTGACTGAATGCAGATTCCTATTCAGGTGATGGAGCACAATTGTACTGTTGATGTGTCCACGGCCCTTCCTGCATAAGGTCCTAGGCACCAGGTAAAGAACCTAAAAAGGGATCTCTTGCGAATGTGGAGCCAAAAGAGTGCCTAGCCAAGACCTTGGTAGTGTCCTTGTGTTCCTCTGCCTAATAGACTGTGCCTATTTATCTTGGGTCTTTCTAAGAGGTGAGGAGTGCAATCTGGTATCCTCTGGCAGCATTGTGCAAGTCACTGATGTACTGCCAGGGTGTCAGCTTTGTGTTTCTTTATTCTCTTTTCTCATTCGCGTCTTATTCTATTACGATGTTCAGATACCAGTGCAGTTGTAATAAAGGAAGGGGGCAAAAGAGCCCAGTGGTGCACAGAGCAGCCTTCTACCAGACTCCTTTTCTCTTTCTCTGTAACATTCCGTAAAAAAAAGTACAGACGCCAGCTGCTGGCATTGCTGAAAGTGCTGTTGGCAAACAATACAACTGCCATGCTTGGTTCCTCCTCATTCCTGTTTCTTCCACCAGCCTACACTACCTGGCTCTTTATCTCACTTTTGCAGGTTCTATTTTCGTCCTTGCTTTTTGCCCTTTGTGACTTTACCCTATCTTGTCTTCTTTTTCTGTTTCAGTCTTTCTCGCTTCCTCTGAGCACAAACGTCCAGATCCGCAGAGTTCCTGGAAGCTGTTTTGATTTTTTGTGGTATTTTTGTTTTGTGTTTTTTGATGATGGTATTCCTGTAGTAGTTTTGGAGAACTGTGGCATATTGCCTTCGGGACACTTTGCTGCGTTTATGGGTCCGTTCCTAAAGCTCAAGTTCTTGACCGCCGGAGAAGCCGTGAATATTCAGTGAATCAACATGGAGGTCTGATGCACCTATGCATGAGCGCGGGCTGTATTGGTGTCTGATTGTGGTCCTTTCTTGAAGAAACGGGGAGGTTCCTTGAGGTGGTGACTGGGTCATGCAGATCCATTGGAACAGGTCCCTTGGCAGGACTCTCTTTAGTGACTGCCAGCTGGGATGGAAACTCTCTCAGGTGTGGATCAAAGGCATCCCATAGTGGTGGTCTCAGCACTTGCCTGGTTTTAACCCTCTGTTTGTTATTGCGGCCTGGCATTGTTACATTTAGGCATCACCAGGCTGCTTGCTTTTGAATCCTCCAAAGTTGTTGTTAACTCTGCTCACACTGGATTGTGGTAATCCATGTGGTATACTATCTGAGACTGGAATCCCATTATTCCATATTACCAGGACCGGAAGCTCTGTCCTGATACTTACTCACAAAAAAACTTGTTTCCAGGTCTGATTCTTACCTTTGAAGTGAATCAGGGTCACATCTTCCAGTACGTGACAATTAGTTAACTGAAAGGACAACAGTGAAAACGAGACACCCCAAGTGGTAACACTAATGGAAGAGGTGTGGCGCAGTGGCCAGAGCGGCTGACTCCGGAGCAGCGCAGGGCACAGGATTCGTTCCCTGGCACCTGCGGCAACTCCGCATCATGTGACTCTGGGCAACAGCTGACTTAATCTTCGCTACGGCCCCCAGCACCTGGATACCCTTAGGGGTGATAAATTCATGCTTTACAAATCTGGAATTATTATTATTAAGGACGCTGGTGCGCTCAATGTAGTGTTCTTCATTTTGAAGACTTGTCTCAGCATTACACTTTGAAAGTTGGCACAGTTATTGGCAGCTTAGATCTGCAGTACTAAACATGCCCATATGCACGAGTGATGCGCTTTCTGGGCAGGGGTTGCGCTATTTTCTCGGTTTCTGCTTGGAGTGGGCCTTCCGTAATCCTGCTCTCTTGGGCTAACTGTGGTTTCTGTAACTCAGAACCTGTCATTTTATGTGAAAGGAGATATTTGGCCTTAAAACGATCCTCTAACTTGGGGATCCCTTAGGCACACATTCCCTCTATTGGCTGTTAAACGTAATTTAACTTGGCTGTTGAGTAATCTGATTAAAGGTGCACTTAAGTGCATCTTTAAGTGCACACCCTCTAGCCTCCTTGCAGTGCCGCTGGCTGTTAAATATTGTGTAACTTTGGTTTGTTCCATTTTAACTCTGGGATTGAAGCTGCAGTGCTTTTTTCACCAAGAGATTCTCATTGACATCTGGGCCCATATCACAGATGGGGCACACTGCCGTGGTCTCGGCTGCGACATGCTGTAAATTGGTAAAGTGCACCCTACCACAATGAATGTGCTACCCTCAGTGCAACCACATACTCACACGTGGCCTTGAGCAGCAAATGAATGCAAGATGGACTGCCTGTTTGAAGCCACCAGTCTGGCTTTCACTATGCAAGCGGAAACCCAGCCTGCAATTCAAAGGGGGGCAGAGATCCCACTGCAGATGGGTGAAATTATCTGAAGGGGAGTCTCTGGGGTGGGAGTCCATAGGACCCTTTTCTCATTGAAAAGTCTGCATACTTAATTTTACGTTCTCCACCACCATAATGTCTCTCTCTTCTTACATGTGATCATTTTTGCAGCCCAGAATTTTTCACCAGCTCCTCGTGTTCACTTTTTTGATTCGGCACATGCTTCATATTTCAAACTATTTTGATAAAGGATGAACTTAAAAAAAAAAAAATAGTTATAAACTTTTATTTGTTTCAGCAACTGGGTACACGTTTCCTTCCTTCAAATAAGTGATTTTTCTTTTACATTAATTGTTCCACAGATGCATTTTTGGTATTTAAAAAATTTCTGCAAATGTGTAATGTCATTGAAACCTTTTTGGACACTGTTTGTTAACCTGGGTCGTTACTTATCACTAACTTTGTTCCCACTTCTTTTTATGTTTCCTGTACATCATTAAAATCATCTATACAAACTCTCACCACAATGACTGTGTTAACATGTTTCAGAGCTAGTCCTACTAGAATGGCGCCTTCATCACAATAGAGTTTTAAAAATCATTTTCTCATTTGTGCTACAGTAACAATTTGTTAAATCAGCATTTTGACACACAAATGAACAAAATTCCCACCAATCTTTGTGTGACCACTTGAAATGTAGAATGCCAAAAATGGAATACTCCTGGTTGAATCAGCTGTCCCTCCAAAGGGGGGAGGGTAGCATTTGTGGGTAGGTATGACGTTTATCCTCTGCGTCTACCCACCGTATCAAATTTCCTCAAGTACTTTGTCAAAGGGTTGGATAGTTCTGAGGTCCTATTCTGAAGGAGAGTTGTGTGATCCTTTCCGCAAAAGATCAACACATAATGATATAATGCTGAGGACAGCACTATAATGCCTAAAGACATTCTCACTAGTGATCCTTTAAGACGGTGCCTGGAACCCATTGGACTGTTTCCGATAGGTGGGCTTTGTAGCACTCGCGTAAGGAGTAGAAGCCACTACCTCTAAAAGAGCATCAAAATGCAGCCCCAATGGCTGATTTGGGGTTCAGAGCCTGTCACTTAAAGAACTGTCCACAGAAAGACTTGGGCTGTATTGGTCCTCATGGCGGCCTCTCTGGTGGTACATCCTTTGCAACACCTAAATCTACCTTGTTGCTCCGACCCACAAAAGCCTCCAGGGTTGAAGGCTGATGTTGGTGGATGTTTAGAGGTCTCTTGTTTCTGAGGGTTCCATTTCTCAACCATGTGAATGGTACTGGCTCATCCTGGCAGTCCCTTCTACAGAACATGTGAAGGCTCTTGGCTGATGAGTGGGCCTCTGTAAGTTGTGGATTAGGATAGTGAAATAATAACAGGGATCCTCTGTGTACAGGATGGGTAGGGTTCTTGGGCTAATTTGCGGTCTCTATTTTGTGATGGGTAGGGGTCCAGGCCAACATTAAACACCCCCCCCCCCCCCGTTGTCTGGAGCTGGTAGTTGAGCTCCATCTCAGAAAGGAATCTGTGGGGTTGCTTCTCTGATATTAGCGCTTCTTCTAAGAGATGTGCAGGGGCCACATGCTCGTGTTACTGGTCTCGTTTCTAAGGTGTGTGTACAGGCCTTGGCTTTATATTGGTTTTCTTCACTCTTTGGTGTAGCTTGTTTTGGACTGTTGCTGGCTGTCCCTTTTCAGTGGTGAGTGGAGTTCTTGGGTTGATGCTGTGCAGATATTATTACCCATAGATGGGATCTATAGATGCTTGTGCCTGATAATCATGCTTCTCTCCCTTAGGTATGTGTAGGGGTATTAACTGATATTGGAGTCCATGGTGCTAAGGGATGTGTTAAAATATCAGTATGCCTTGCCCATTTGAAATGGATGTGTAGCAGGTCCTACACTGATATTAAGCCTGCCTCGCTTAGCAGTGTCTAGTATATTCTGGGCTAATATTGGCACCCCTCCTCTTCCTTCAACCCCCAGGATGGTAGCTGGACCTGAGCTGAGACTGGAGTATCCTTTTTAGGTGTCTGGTTTGCTAATGACATCTTCAGACATTCAGAAAGCTTCCCTGGGAATGCATTCCGCCTATTGCATACCATTGGCTTTGTGGTTTGTAACTCACATTTTCTGGCTTTCTATTTGCTGGCTTTATTTGTTTCAGGCTGTCCCGGTTCAGTTTGTCCCTCCCAAGGAGCAGAGCCTTTTCGCGGTACCTCTCCTTGTAGTCTTCAAGGAGTGCTCCTTTCTGTAAACAGGCCTGTAAATCTTGTTGTTATCTTGTCATATCTGAGTGCATTCAAAGACAGAGGTAAAATGTCATGCTTTATCTTCAGTGGAAGCTTGGTGTTTACTTTTCTTTCTATGACCTCAAAGTGAGAAGAGGTATTGACAATCATTCTGGATACTGGGGGTAGAGGAAAATGTGTTATTTTTAGCATACAGCAACATTTAAATGCACAGAGCAATATATAAGAATAGCAAAGCAAAAACAAGCATTGGCATAGCCAATAGGTCTCGCCTTGGGGACCTTATAAGTGTTTAGCCATGCAACAGTTGCATAACTAAATACTTATAAGGTCCCAAAAGCGAGACCTATTGGCTATGTCAAGCGGCCCTGCAGCCGCGAAAGTGAAAGTGATCACGATCAAACATCAAAGCGGCCTAAAAGTGAAAGTAATTGCGGTCAAGCGTGGCGCGCGCGCCCGTGCACATGCACTGTAGCTCTAGGCTGGCCTGGTAGCACTTTTTGGAGCCCTCTCAAAAAGTCTCGCCTGACCCAACGCAGCGCATGCGCTGGGTCAGGCGAGACCTAATGAAGCACGATTTTTGTTAATTTTGAAGTGTGTTGGAAACAAATACTTTAATATGATCAAAACAAATTAATATACCAGGTGATGCGATTTCCCCACATTATCATTTGTGTGCTGTATGGTTTTTTTTAGTAAAACTGAATGTCTGTGCCAATGTAAAGGAAATTTCAATTGAAGATGTGTTGTCTGTAACAGCAGTGTGCACTACACCATGCATACTTCACTCTGCGCCACTCTTCTCAGCACCGCAGCACTGCACTATATGCTGCACCCTACGCTGCACCATTCCACTTTACACCATGCCACTGCACTCTGCAACACTGCACTCTACACCTCTCTACTCTGCACCACTCTACACCAATGCACTCTAGGCCACTCTACTGTACACCAGTCCAGTCCACTCCACTCTACGCCACTCCACTCTACTCTGCACAACTCCACTCTAGTCCATGCCACTCTGCAACACTGCACTTTACACCACTGCACTCTATGCCAGTGCACTCTACTCCATACCACTCCACTCTATGACCATGCACTCTATCCAAATACACTGTATGCCACTCTAATCGACTCTACACCACTGCACTCTGCCACTGCACTCTACACCACTTTACCCCATTACTCTACACCACTCTACACTATGCCACTACACTCTACCCTGCACCACTCCACTATACGCCACTGAACTCTACCTTGCACCACTCCACTCTATTCTGAAACAATATACTCTATGCCCTTGCACGCGATGCTACTCACTCTTTGCTCCTGCACTCTATGCCACTGCACTCCACACCACTCTGCTCTAAATCACTGCACTCTATACCAATGCACTCTATGCCACTCCTCTCTACAGCACTGTAGTCTACACCACTGCTCTCTGTGGCACTGCACTCGATGCCCCTCTAAATCACTGCACTCTGCAGCACTTCACTGTACAATACTGCACTCTACGCACTCTGTCACTGCACTCAACGCCACTTTACTTTACACCACTCTACTCTGCACCACTGCACTCTATGCCACTATATTCCATGCCACTGCAGTTCATGCCACTCTACTCTGCGGCACTGCACTCTACGCCACTGCACTCTACTATGCACCACTCAAATCTAACCCACGGCATTTAACGGTGCTGCATTGTACACCACTGAATTCTGTGATGCAGAATGTTCCACAACTCCACGCCCCTGCCCTCTACTCTGCACCACTTAACTCTACTGCACTACTTCACTCTATGCAACTGTACTCTATGCCACTCTGCACCACTGCGCTCTACGACACTCTACTGTGAAACACTTCTCTGTACTCCACTATAATCTATGACACTCTACTCTGCACTACTACATTCTATGTGCCACTCCACTCTGAGCAACTCCACTCTGTGCCACTGCGCTCAACGCCACTGCACTCTACTCTACACCGCTCGACCCCAATGCACTCTGCACTGCTCCACCCCAATGCACTCTGCACCGCTCTACACCAATGCACGCTATGCCATTTTACTCTGCATCACTGCACTCTGTCGCTGCGCTCTACTATGCAACGCTCTAATATATGCCACTGCACTCTACACCAGTCCACTCTACTCTATGCCACTCCACTGTACGCCACTCTACTCGACTGCACTCTATGCCACTCCAATACACAACACTCTATGCAACTCCACTCTATGACACTCTTCACCATTCCACTCTCCTCTACTCCACTAACTTTTAGCCAGGCTGATCAGCAGACGCGCTGGTGTACAACATGGCTAAAACACAAGACCTATTGGCTTTGCTAATACTTGATAAGAAATATGTTTGTTAAGAGGGGTTGGTGGTTAATTCTTAAATGAATGTCGCTGCATGGATTGTTCCCGAGTGGTGCTTTTTTGGTCTGATTTACCACTGCCAGGCCTTTCCATCTGTTCTTCTCCAACAGACGGAGAATCTTGGTAGCGTTTCAGCTTCTTCTTAACCCTCTCGAGGCGGCATTTGATGAAGTCGATGCTTCTGAATTGAGTTGTGAACATGAGTGCATCACGGGTGCGGAACATGCAGTAATAGAAAATGTCCATGTTTGATGTCCCAGGTCAGGGTTTGGCCCTCGTGCTTCTCTACACTTCACTAGTGCACAGGGGGTGGTACAGAGGCGGGTGCGCGTCCTGCCTCTGCGCCGGGGGTGCCCTTCCTATCATTATCATTTTCAGTGCCTCGAGCTCCCCTGTGGTGGTACAGCAGGGCTCCATACACACATGCTGCGCCCATCTAGACAACTGTCTGGGATGTGTGAGCCGTCTGTGCTGCCTTTGGACAGCCCGCTTCTGGAGGGTGCGGCTGGAAGGGTTCCATAACTGGAATTGATACTTTCACGATGTTGCTGCAAAATATTCACATGATGTTGGGCACCAAGGGTGGCCGTTAATAGGGCCATTCACCATCTATACGTCATTTGCCTCTCTGAGGGGACGTCTTCGTTATCATTCTGTATTGCAGGAACACTGGAGCATGGAGACACGGACAGGGATGCTTAGAGAGAGACCGATACCGACTCTAGGCTAAGGAGACCCAGATAGGTGCACTTGAGCTAGAAGATGGAGATGCTGACAATTTGGGAAGGAAACTCCCTGGGCAAGGAGAAGGGTGCACATGCTGGGCAAGGAGACTCCTACTGATGGTGGGGCAAGGAGACACCTACTGATGGTGGGGCGAGGAGGCATCTACTGATGGTGGGGCAAGGACACTCCTACTGATGGTGGGGCAAGGAGACTCCTACTGATGGTGGGGCGAGGAGGCATCTACTGATGGTGGGGCAAGGACACTCCTACTGATGGTGGGGCAAGGAGACTCCTACTGATGGTGGGGCAAGGAGACTCCTAATGATGGAGGGGCGAGGAGACTCCTACTGATGGTGGGGCGAGGAGACTCCTACTGATGGTGGGGCGAGGAGACTCCTACTGATGGTGGGGCGAGGAGACTCCTACTGATGGTGGGGCGAGGAGACTCCTACTGATGTTGGGGCGAGGAGACTCCTACTGATGGTGGGGCATGGAGACTCGGAGAGTTCTATTGATGGTGGGGCAAGGAGACTCCTACTGATGGTGGGGCAAGGAGACTCCTACTGATGGTGGGGCAAGGAGGCATCTACTGATGGTGGGGCAAGGAGAGTTCTACTGATGGTGGGGCAAGGAGACTCCTACTGATGGTGGAGCAAGGAGACTCCTACTTAGCTGTGGTTCATGCAGGTAACAGCAGTGGGGTGGTGGGGCCGTGTGGGGGGATTTCAAGGTACCATGCTAAGGGAAAAATAAATAATTAATTAATTTTCCCTAAGCATCGTACCTTGAAACCCTCCCCACACGTCCCCACCAATGTTACCTGCACAGACCGTGGCTTCTCCTACTGATGGTGGGGCAAGGAGAGTCCTACTGATGGTGGGGCAAGGAGAGTCATACTGACACTGAGGCATCAAGATGCCATCACGGGGGTGAGGGGAAAAGGAACTAGAACAGAGTTGGTGCAGTGCCCAGTCCTAGGTTCCATCATAGGCGGACGGAGGCTTGCAGACCTTGTACATCTATAAATTTCGATGCACTGTGCCATGCCCCACCCGGAAGAAGAGACTACCATCGCAGCCTGATAGCGGAGAACATGCAAGTCTATGTTCCAAGACTCGTCCACATCCAGTTCCAAGCTGCAGCCTTCTGCAGTAGTTGGAACCTACTAGTCAACAGCGATTTCCTGTTGGCAAGAAAGGTTGGCACAGAGACGATTGCAATTGCTCCAAGCCTGTAGTTCACAGAATAGACAGACAAGTACAGGGCCACTGAAAAGTGCAAACAAGTTTTTATCGTCTATGGTTCGTTACCTGTAGTGAGCCTCTGACCCATGTGAGTGAACCTCTGGAGTCCAGCTAGGATGGTGGAGTTTCCGCTTTCTGCCCTGTCCGTCATTGGCCTGCGTGATTAGGTCACATCTAGAGGTGGCGCTAGGATGCACTCTCGGTGCATGTTCTCACATTGTCCTTCCTCTTGTTAGATTTCTCTTGGTGGCATCAGTTGGACGTGGATCCCTCAAAAATACCAGCTGAGTCCATTGGGAACCCTTTGATGCCCGCTGAAACAGTTTAATGTTAGATTTAAACTGCATCTTGACTGCTGCATGTTGCTCACTAAAGCTCGACACAGGAAGAGCAGGAGTTCTGTTTCTCCTAAAACTCCCCACTGTGCCAAGATAGTCTGGGGCAGTAAACCAAGTCTTGGGTTCAAGCGCGCGGCAGGCACATGTATGGTTAGCAGAACCTCTGCCTTTAGCCTTGTATTGAGTTATCTGGTGGGAGAGGTGGGGGTCACACAGTGACACACATCTCAACATTCAAGGACCCAGCCCTAGAGAACATGATCCTGCAGACCAACAGACAACTGCCAGACGACATTGAAGGTAAGTGTCCCTCCGTCCCGTCCCCCCGAGCCCTTTCACCCCACCGCCCACGGTAGCTGAAGCCGCAGTCCCGAGGACACCAGCACTGTTTAGCGCTATGGGCAGACTCCTCTGTGCTACACATCATCCGTGTGGTGTCTGAGGCACTTTAAGCATCCGATCTGAAGCGGCCCACTACACTGCCTTTTGCCAGGGGTTCTATCACAGCACGGGGAGGAGAGACCGTCCGGTATGTGGGCCTTTAGTGCCCTGCTAGGCTCCTATCTGCGTTGTCAATGAGGACAGGCGAGAGTTTCACCCTTCCCATAGCTACGAATGTCTACATAGAGTTTTTGACTTAGGAAAGACACTAATTTGTTAAATGGAAATCTGGCATTACCAGAGGGGGCTCCAAGTTCGATACCTGGAAAGCAATGACTTGCACTTTAAATAGAAGGGGTATTGGGCGTGTCACTCTAAATGAATGGGCCAGGATGGGAAGTTGCCTTTTGTTTTGTTGGGCACGGAATGTTCAAATGCTGCTGCACTACTAGTTTGTGTGTGGGGGGGTAGTTAGCATGTGTATGTGTGTCCGCACCTAGTGCTTTCCGGGTTTAATCTACTCCTGTTGTAAGAGAAACTTAGACAACTCTTGCTGTTGCTTTACTTGTCTGTGCAGAACCAGCCCATCCATATTGGTGAAATAGGCAATGGCCAACAGTGCTAAGTTAAGTTAGGCGCCTGAATCTGGCCCTTGGCCCTCAGGCCACGCATTGGAACCTGTTAAGTTGTTCACAATTCCATGTGTGCATTGCCTCTTGTTGTGTGCGCATTACCCTTTGGAGTACACGACCGAAGTAGCGGTAGGTCTTGCACCCCTTCCTCCCACCTCATTTTAGGCCAAGGGTTCAGGTCCTACACAACCCTTAATTTTGGAAACACATTTTCGGTTTCAAATATTAACTGATTAGCCACGTTTTAAGGTTCTATCTTAATACATTTTTTTCAATTCAGTGTGCGGAATAAGATGACCCAGCCTGCAGTTTTGATAAATGATTCAGGCATGAAATGAAGCATATCCATTACCCACAAGAGCTGTTGGGGCCACCGCGCTTGGATACGCGTCAAGATAGCCTAGAGGGAAATTCAACTAGAGCAGAGATACCGCGACTTGATACAGGTTTAACGAGCATTTTTTTTTCACCCCCTCACAGGTAGATGGCCAAGAATTGCCCCGAATACTATGATAATTTTTGTTCCCTGGTGCCAAGGTAAATAACAGGTTCTTTCATCATTACAAATGCAACATGTGAGCATCTTCTTAATCATAACCGTTCATATCGACCTGATTAATTGTTAACTTTGTTTCTGTAAGTGGCTCACATTTGATACACAAGGTCCACTTATTTAAAAAAAAAAGAAAGTTCCATATCATTTTTTTTAAGGTAACTGATAATGCTTAATAGACATTGGCTATGATGTCAAGTAGATAACCGTGAGGAAGGGATTTTCTTTCAAAGCAATCAGTGTCGCTGGCATCAGGTCTGATGTGGCACAGCTTTACCTAGTGCTATAATGTGGGGTTATAAACTTATCGTCTTATAGTCGGACCCCTGGTTTTAGAAATTAAAACTTAAGCTTCAAACTTCGATTTATTCGCAGTGATAATCGTCGAAAACCTCAGCATAGCTCTGCCCTTGGGGTTTTGTAGTGAGCATTCACTAATTGCATAGTTTGCCTCGGGGGTTGCGCTCAGGGTCAGATTGGTAAGGCGGGCACTCGGGCAATGGGGATGGGCCAGTATCAGAGGTATCGGATTTGCAGCTGTGGGCCGCACTTTTGGCCAGTGTGGTGGCCAATTTGGACTGTGTCTGTGCAGTTCAGATGCCGCCGGTGGCCTAAGCGGCCTTTCCAGAGGCAGATGGGGCCTAGTGGGGGCCTGAGCGGCCTTTCCAGTGGCAGATGGGGCCTAGTGGGGTCCTGAGCGGCCTTTCCAGAGGTAGATGGGGCCTAGTGGGGGCCTGAGCGGCCTTTCCAGAGGTAGATGGGGCCTAGTGGGGGCCTGAGCGGCCTTTCCAGAGGTAGATGGGGCCTAGTGGGGGCCTGAGCGGCCTTTCCAGAAGCAGATGGGGCCTAGTGGGGGCCTGAGCGGCCTTTCCAGAAGCAGATGGGGCCTAGTGGGGGCCTGAGCGGCCTTTCCAGAAGCAGATGGGGCCTAGTGGGGGCCTGAGCGGCCTTTCCAGAGGCAGATGGGCTTTCATGACATCCCTTTTACCAGCGGGCGGAGGTGTCGTTCCAAGTCTCTCGCTGGGCCAGTCCATTCATGTATTGAGCTTTATTTTTAATACTTTCAGTATTGATTTGAGCAGGGGCAGGGGGGCTGAACCGAAGTGGCCTCACTTATATTTAGGTGGGGTTCTGTTCACTATTTTGAACTAATCCGTGCACCAAGAGTCCTGGCAACATTTGCATTTTTTTAAAAATCTCAGTGGATTTAAGAAAACATGTACCTTTTTTAGAGACCCCCCCCACCACCCCCTCCTTCTTTTTATAATACTTAAAACACTGAAGCAGTGTTTTGTGAAAAGGTGCAATAAACAAATGTGGGCCACTTTTGTTTAGGGAGCCCTGGCCTATTTTTGATCCCAATCCAACACTGGCTGCTCTCCCCACTCCATGGCCACCCATCCAGGTGAGTATGCAAGGGAAGCTTGACATGTGGTCAACTCGCCCTTACCCGTTCTAGCTGCAGTCTGCGCTTTACTTGTTCTGTGTGGGTGAAGAAGCTTGCACTGCTCCCGCCTGTGTTATGCGCTCGGTGTGTGAGGGGAACCTCTCTAGACACACTGGCAGGCTTGTTTTAAGGATTTTTGGGGCTCTGGGCAAGACCTATTTTGGGGGCCCCTGTTCGGATAACGTTGAAGTTTATTACACATTTTCTGCTAATTCAAGCTTACATGATGCCTGACAATATTGGTTTGTAATTAGGGCACACAAAAAACAGCTGCAATATGTCTTGCCTGGTGTCCCAAAACTCCTTCGAAATGACCCGGGACAGGTAGAGCAAGTTTTGAGAGGTCGAGGTAAGCATTTAGCATGAGAGTAGTGAGAGTGGTTGAAGTAACGAAATAGAGATGACAGAAAGATCATTTTCCCAGGGGCCCCCTTGGAAGGAGTGGGGGGGCTCTGGGTAATTGCCCACTTTGAACATGCCATAAAATGTCTCTGCTTACTGGAATAACTTAAAATGGAGCGGCTCCCCATTAGCAGTGTATACCTTGCAGTGCTTGGAGGGATACAAGGAAAGTCACCCGCCACCCTCTCTTCAAGCAGTCTGTGCCATCTGTGGGGCACCCGTGGGTGTCGGGAGGATACCAGCTGTCGGTCTTGGCTCCTCGGAGTCGTCCATGTGCTGCTTCTCGGCTGCTGCCTCCCTCTAAGATCCCTCGGGGCACAGACCTGCAGGGGTACATACCCGGAGCCGGCGTGGCCGTGGGCTCAGAGACCTGCCCGGGGTAGGGGCATGACGCGGCGACCAGCCATCCCAGAGCCCTTGCAGACATTATGCCTTCATTGTGGCCCAGTAGAAATATTGCACATTCGAACGAGAGCCTGGCAGAACATTGGTAGCAAAACGATGCATTCTGGTGTAGTCACCTGCACGATGGGTCATTTCTTCTCACCACCTGGCACTGGCATTAGATCATCATCATACATTATAAGATGGGGCTCCCACTTCACCACCCCTTCCCTGGTCACAGCTAATAACCATCCAGTGCTCAGTTCCCCTTCTGAGCTGTGACAAATCAGATCTGCGGATGCGTTGCAGGACACCATCAGAATCGCGCGCACCCATTGGTTCACTTAAGAACTGGGTTAAATACTGTACAGCAGCAAGCCCTTCGGACCTTTTAAAAACATATCGGTGATTGGCATTTATAAGGCAATAATAACACAGAGAATACAATCCGGTCTACAGAAGTGCAGACAAAGGTAGGGTACTGCTTCTATACCTGCTTTTAAGCTCTGGCATAGTGGCGCTTCAAAGCCACTTCAAGGAGCTATCGCATTGGCAATGACCAGCAAATTGCACGGAGGAAAGGAATTTAGATCTTGGCACAGCGTAGCTCTGCCAAAGAGTGCTTTGAATTGAATGCATTCACGCTGCAGTGCACATCCGCATTGGCAACCTGTAATGAAAGTGATTTATGCTAATTGATGCTTAGCAAACAACCGGCCTGTTAATGGCAGAAGGTGATGCAACAACACAAAACTCTTCCTTCATTACTTGATTGCTTTTACACTTGTTAACACGGTCAGGCCAAAGGTTCCACATCATTGATACCAGTTTAACGCCAAAATGGAGCAATAGGCACAGAAAAGGGGACCAGTCAACCTTGGCAAAGGGCCTCCGACTGCGCAGCAACACGTGTCGCCACTTTTTAAGTTACTTTTGCTCCTTTTAAGCTAAAAACAAATACATTTTAAGATCTGCATATTATGCACCTGATGACAAAATGTTTTTACTTTTATGCAATTGCCATAAGGACTGTTTTATGTTTTATGGGATAACCTTCCGAAATAAACCGTATCACTACCAGATGACGGATTATGTGGAATCATGTGGCAAATCCACAACTATGCAGATTAAACAGCCTACTTATACCTTCAGTTACAAGCCACCTCTTCTGGGAAGTGCAGACCAGTGCCGCATGATTGATTCTTTCTTAGTAGTTTTTTCCCCCGTTTTTATTTGCCCTGGTGTCATAGATTTAGGAATGTGGTTATAAATGCAGAGATGCAAGTACTAGAATGCAAAGATAAAAAGCTCATTGGATGTGCTGTGACATCTGGCATTTTGTGATCTTAATAGTGTTTGTAAGTCAAGGTGTAGTTAACAATAACAAGTAGTGAGTCAAAATGCATAAAACCCAGAAATATTAGGTTGCGCCTGTTGCATGCTGTTTTTCATTCTGCCAAATGTATTTCTTTGCACTCCTGTACCTGTCATTTTCAAATATCCAGACTAAATCCTGCATTTTAAGTACCAAAATGCAAAGGCAAAACCGTGAGTAAATGTTGTTCTCACACCTACAAAGGGCAGCTTCCTTTCGTTGTAAACCCTCTTGTGTGTTATCAAACCCTGAGACAATGTGAAGAGTGATATATATTTTTTTAGGTTTCGCTTGCAGTGCGCTCGTGCTTGTGAAATCTATTGTATTAAATATATCTTAAAAGGGGGTTCTTATCAGTTCCCTTGCCGATTTACTGTGTTCGTTTGCTTTTGTGTGGAAATCTTTCTTTTGGTTACCTTCCCCTGGCTGTACCCATTTACGATCCTTCTACTAAAGCTATTCACACTGTTTAAGTCTCATTCACTGTCAAAATAAGATCTCTTCCCAGGGAAAAGACAGACCACTTCTAAAAGCATGCTGGAATGCTTGCTTTTTATTATCTAGTTGTGTAAAGCAGATGATTTAGCCTTAGAACGTTTGCGGCATTTCCTATTCATGCCTCAACAGCTTTCTTTGCACATTGTAGGCATTTTCGGATTGCTTTTTTCAACTTAATGCCAGTATGGTAAAATTCTAAATGTTGTAATCAACATTGCACATTAAAAATAAAGTTATTATACAAGAGATATGCTATATTTTACTACTAAATAGGCAGTCACAAGTGCAGTTACCTTGCAGACCACAGGATCATGATTTCAATGGTGCAGTAGGTGCAGTGGCGCCTGGCCCAAAACCTCCAGGCACACTGCTAAGCCCCGATTATGCTATATTTTACAACTAAACAGGCAGTCTAATCACATAGGCGCAACCTAATGCATTTACCAATGCTTGTTATTCGTTGTTTCATGTACTCGTCAATGATTTAATGCTTTGCCTGGGGTAAATAAGCGTGCAGTCCCAGATGAACGCTGTTTTGCATGTCAGACAAGATGACCTCATAGAGGAAGCGGCCTGGCCAGCTGCAGAAGCTTGAAAAGAACACAGTTGCACGTTGTAGTTTAGTTTACCTTTCACTTTCCTACAGACGGTCGCTTGCTCCTCCGCCAAATGCGAGGTGTGGCGGAGTGTTTGCTATGGAAATCACAAGCCCAGACTGTTAACGACCCAAGCATTAATTTAAGTATTTTAGTCCGTCTTCTCAAATATTGACTGCCTCTCTGGGCAGGATGGACCCTGCTCTTCAGAAGGGGCTCTGCTCAACCGCGTTCCAAGGGCTGTTGGTGGCGTGACCCTCCTGAGTGAATTTCAGGGTTGCCACATGCATGATGACTCGCCAGCCCTTCCTTTCAAGCACTGCTCAAAACAAAGCCAGAATAAAAATAGAATTGGCAAAAATAGGAAACTGCCCGTCCAGAGTGAGTCCATTCCTGAGAATATTAGGCCTGGCTAGAGCGAACCGTCTGCTACACGTTTTGTGATGGCTCTGGCCATGGTAGGCGGTCACCAGACTAGATTTAAACCTGTGCCAAGCATGAAGCGAGCCAGCTTAAGCGTCCTCTACCGCAAACGCCAATGTAGCCTGCTGGTCACACTCACTCTCTGTCTCCAGTCACCTCTATCGCCACCTCTCACTCTGTTGCCCCGCACCTCACCCACGCTGTCTGGTCTAGTGACTGGTTACTGTCACAGGGCTGAATGAACAAAGAACATTCGCACTTCTAGGAGAAGCTTGAGTCACTGGTCGACTGAAGAATAAGAACAACTAAACGCGGTCACCACTGAAAGCAACCAAGACCCCAGCGAGAGGCGCCACATTGGCCACAATGTGTGTGGGTCAAGACCGAAGACGGGCAGTTCCTTGGAACTTGTGACTGAATCGCACAAAAGTCTAAAAAGCAAGAAAAAAGACAGGTTGTGAGCCATCGATGGTCCAGTCGGATGCAGCATTCCCACGACTGCTCCTGTGGGTCGCCATGATGGCTGCCATGATGTGCACAGAGCAGGTCAGTAACCGGTCTTGCTGTAGAGCTCCTTCCAGGAGAGCACGGTGAGATATGGCGCCATGATAGGGCATTCTGAAGTGCTTTCTCCGTTTCTGATTAGTTAGAGAGGTCCGAGGAGAGTTAGTCTTGGTACTGCGGCTACACTAAACGCATACACAGGTTAAAAAGGCATGCGCTGTGTCTTGTCTTCGCAAAATACGACACCATTCCATCCCCATTTATTTAGCTTTTTTTTTTAGTTTGTGCTTTTATTAAGCCCAACCTGGACCCGAATGATATATATATCTATCCCGACCGATCCCTCGTTAGTAACTTCTGATATCCAACTTGAAAAACGAGCGAGGACCCAAAATGGTGAAAAGTATTATTTATTGCCACCCAGCTAGTCCGCCATGACTCGTTTCGGCCGGTTCACGGCCTTGATCACATGACACGGCTTGAAGAGTTACTCCCATATTTAAAGTGCTAGTTCATATCATTCGTCAACCAACATAGACAACAGGCTATGATAGAAATTCAATGCGTAATGCAAGTTTAAACATGTTCAATCCACCATAGTTAAAAATATAAGCAATCAACATACAAAACATTGTGTTACATAAATATTTTAAGTTGTCTATTAAGGTGAAGACATATCTTTGTAAAATAATATCTGCATAAATGCTCAATTTACCCAATGTGTCATATATGTGCCTTGGTTGTCGTTTCCATGAACATTATAAAATGTATCTAAGAAAATTAAAAACCAAAAGTGCGTAGTGTGTAATAAGTGCTATGTGCTTATTATTGCCATTAATGATCCTGATTCAATCATCAGTAATTGGCAATAACAAATGAGAAAGAATGTGCATGTAGCGTGCAAATACTCAACAAATTATTGTACAATTTAAATCTCGGGCATACTCATGGTCATCTAATCAATTTG
Source organism: Triturus cristatus (assembly GCF_964204655.1). Lineage (NCBI taxonomy): Eukaryota > Metazoa > Chordata > Amphibia > Caudata > Salamandridae > Triturus > Triturus cristatus. Next base: position 532,757,768 of record NC_140590.1, read on the forward strand.
GACTATTTGTGTATGACTATAGAATATGCTGATTAGATGCAAACCAATAATTATATAAATAGAAGTATAAATATATGTATCTATTACAATAAATTATTATTCGAAGTTTAGCACAAGTTAAATATTAGTAAAGACTTTTTATGGAATGGTGCCGCATGTATAAAATATTGCTAGGCAACGCTATTGTGTCTTCCTCATTAATGTCCTCATAAGTATTTACAAATATGTTGTTGTGATATTGAGTAATCTATTTGTAAACATATGAATTATTTATAGATATGTGTGCAGATCTTCGTGTTGTTGAGACCTCCTGGCTGCTTAGAGTCAAATTCCAAAATGTATCTGGGTTAAAGGCGTCTTAATTTGCCTTCCCTGTCCCCACCTCTCTTTTGGGCTGGTACTGACTCTATAGCAAAATATGTAAAATGTTTGAGGTTACTATCGTGATGGTCCCTGAAGTGCCTGGCCACAGGGTAACTGGCACCATTGTTGGTTATGGCCCTCATATGTTGTAATATTCTCTTATGCACCGCCAGCTTAGTACTCCCTATATATTTTAGTTTACAGCTGCATTCCAAAATGTACACCGCATATTCGGATTTACATGTAAGGTGCTGTGTAATGGTTTGTGTTTTGTTGTTGAATGCAGGTTGGTACGAAGTGGTATTAATGCCATAATGACAAGCTTTGCATGTCATGCATCTAAAGAATCCTGTTCTGGCTGACCACCACATATCTTTCCCCTGAACTTCCGGGCTGCTTATAACTAGTGCGTTTCCCATACTAGTTGTTTTCCTAAAAGCAATGGATGGGTTGGTAGGTAAATGTTTGCCTATAATTGGGTCATCACGTACAAAGGGCCTGTTCCTTCGGACAATCGCTCTTAGCTGTTTTTCCTGTTTGGAAAAATCCAGGATTAATCTAGTTGGTTCAGTGGTTTCTTGTTTTTCACTGATTTTAACCTTCTTCTTAGTACTGTATTGTAGTAGATCGGCTCTTGCCCTTTCTTTAGATTTTTTGATAGCTGCATCCACTGTTGCAGCGTTATATCCTCTTGCCAAAAATCGAATTTGGCATTCTGCTTGTTTGGCATTAGCATCTTCCTCATTGCTACAAATGCGCCTTATGCGCAACATTTCCCCATAAGGGATACTGTTGATGAGGTGAGCTGGATGCGCACTGAATACGTGCAAGAGTGTGTTACCTGCTGTAGGTTTTCTAAACAGGGTTGTGGTCAGGCCATTATTTACAATTTTGATCTGCACATCTAAAAATGTAACTTCTGTTTTACTTATTGAGGAAGTAAATTTAATATTAACATTGTTAATATTCAGTTGTTGTATGAAGTCAATTGCACTTTGTTCGGTGCCACACCATATTAAAACAGATCTTCTATGAATCTAAGCCATAGAATAACTCTGGACGAGAACTCTTGTTCATATTTCCTCATGAGGACCAGATCCTCCCACCAGCCCATAAATAGACAGGCATAGCCAGGGGTGAAACTGGCCCCCATGGCAACTCCTTGGGTTTGCTGGTACATTTGACTGTTGAACATGAACAAATTATTTTCTAAGTAAAACAATAAAATGCTAATTAACATGTTGCTATGCTTGTCAAATCTCATCGGTCTATTTGCTAAAAAGTAGTCCACAGCTCTGATGCCGTCCCTGTTCTGAATACATGTATATAGAGATGAGACATCCAGGGCTATTAGCAAATATTCCGGTTTCCATTGTACGTTTTTGAACTTTCTCAAAAAGTCACTGGTGTCTTGCACATACGATTTCAGACTTTTGACATGTTCCTGTAAAAAGAAATCTATGTACCTGGACATATTCTCTAATGCCGCTATTATGGGTTTCCCTGGTGGTCTCTGTATGTTTTTGTGGATCTTCGGGTCAAAATAAATAACTGGGATAGTTGGATGTTAATGTATAATATGTTTGTGTGTGTATATAGGTGTGTGTTTGCATATATATTCAAATGGCTGCTTCTCGATTCCTGCAGGTATCTCCCAAGCAAAGCAGACGCGGACCCACGATTTGTGCTTAAAGTTGCAGTTTAATGTCGGCCATTACGCGTTTCAGTCCGAAGCGGACCTTGATCACATGACAACACTGTTGGGTATCGATAGACCATTTAAAGTGCTACTTAGTGACACGTGATTGATTGATGTGTCATAGACATAGAGAAAACATTCTTCACGTTCGTTACATTGGTTAAGTCCTTGCTTTGTAGGACGAAAAATGTAAACAATCAGTATTTTAAGGTGATAATTCCTTGAATACATTTTTTAATCAAAGAAGGGGAAAAGACACCTTTGACAATGAAGTAATCAATAACTTATAGAAACATTCAAATAAATAACCAGAAAAAATACATACTGATCGTATTTGATTAAAATATAAAATGTATAAATACATATTAAATATTTAAAAGTTTCTAAAAAATACATTTGTTTAAAAGTACATCATATATTGTTTTTCTGTACCCAGATAAAATTATTTATTTATACTGGGATCAATCCCCAATTCAAATTTGATAGATTTTAAGTATAAATGCATTCTTCTGTATCATGAAATGTAACTGAACGTGTTGATTCTCTATTCGATGATGTTTCTAAATGAAGTGCCATGTGCTACCTAAAATAGGTGTAAACATCACCTAATCATATTTTCACTTTGAAATATCAAAAATATAAAAAACCTCAGTGCTTAACATGAAAGTGCCTCTAAATATAGCTTATTAAAAAACCATGATGGTTACTGGTTCTGGTGGTTTGGCAGCCTCCTAAAGAAACCTAATATTATAAAATAATTCCCTTATGAATCTATTCTATTTTTGCAATACAGCTCAATTAAAGAAAATAGAATAAATAGAGTAAATATGGGATAATATTAGGATATATCGATCATAAAATTTGATATTTATTGGAAAAGGACGCGCGGTGATTGAGGATGGGTAGGACATTTTTTGTAAACAAGTATATAGGTCCTCCGTATTATTTAACCCTCCTGGGGACTTGCTGTCCATATCGAGAATATAGCGTGTCTCTAACTTTCTAAGCTGATAGTCCCTGTCGCCACCTCTTTTAGTTTTTGGTATGGCATCAATGACGAAATATGAGAAGTCTTTTAGATTGTTATTGTGGACCTCACAAAAGTGTCCGGCAACAGGGTAAGTAGGGTCGCAGTTATTAATAGCCCTGATGTGCTGTAGAATTCTTTTGCTTACTGGTAGCTTAGTGCTTCCTAAATATCTAATTGGCATGTACATTTGAGCACGTAAATTGCATATTCTGTTTTGCAATGAAGAGGTTTGTTGATTGTAACCTCCTTATCACAAAATACAGTAACCTAACTTTTTTTGTTCGTGCCGTACTGACATGCCTTGTATACTGGTCTCCTGCTCTCTCCCCAGTCTCACATCTTTCTGGCTCCATCACCTCTTATCTGCCTCACCCGTTTTCTCTTTTGTTTTTCTTCGTTCTCTTTTTTTGTGTGTCTCTTTTATCCCTCTCACCTCAGTCATGCACATCTCTCTCGCAACTGTTGATGTATAATCTGTTGTCTCACACACATGTGCACACGCACCCCTAATTTGTCCCTCACCTGTTTCTCTCACTAGTGTAACCAGGGTCATGGGCCCTAGTGCATTGCAGGAAATGGCCCCCATGGCTGCTGTTTGAGTTCTGAAACAGGAATAATCTGGGCTCGGTGTGCCCCTCAGGCCTCTGTACCCCAGTGCACTGCTCCTGCTGCACTAACAGAAGCTACCCCCTAGTTTCTCTGCAGTACCCTCTTCTCTTCCGTTCTTTCTGCTTCTCCGATCATCTTGCATTCTCTGGTCTCTGCTGTATTTTCCTTACAATTCAGATAATCAGGGACTACCAGTGATGTGGAAATGCAGTATTTTCCAGCCCCACCCCACCGTCATTAATAAAGGTATGGCCCAGTTTATTAGATGGCTGTCATGTTTTCACCACACAACATGGTACATGTGTGGCGCAAACTTCTAAGTGAGATTTTTAAGTCACTTTGCGTGGCTGAGAGGCTTAAAAAATCTGGAGTAACACAACGCATCTCAAATAGCTGCAATGCGTTCCTCTGCCCTGGGTAGGCGTTCCGTGGGCATTTGTGTGGGTGTTCCAAAGCAAATCCCATGGATTTTGACGCATCTCTAGATTTAAAAGAACTTGTAAACCCAGAGATGCGCCAAAAATTTACACCTTCCCAGGGGAGGTGTAATGAGGAGAAATATCTCCATTTGTCCTTGTTTCTTCCTCTTTCTATGTGTGCTGAAGAAAGAGGAATGCAGCACACATAGAAAGAGGAATATGCATAAAAACAATCCTGCATGTATCACAGGTACCCTTGCACCATAGTACAAGGTTGCCTGCTGTGGCGCTAGGCTGCCAAAAGGAGAAAGTGCAAGGAAAAGGGCAGGAATGTGCAGTATTGCCTTAAAAGCAGTTAATTCCTGCCCTTTCCCTGTCCCGCAGTGTAGCAAAGTGACTTTCTCCACTGCGTGACTTCCTTATAAATAAGTAGTGGTTCTGCCACTTATTAGCTTCAAAAAAGCATATAATCTGTATTCATTTTTATATCCCTCTAATCTAATGGGATTCAAATCTAATAAAAATATATGTATTTTAATTACATTGAAACCAAACCACAATCAAAAACCTTTTGTTTCTCAAATATGATTTTATAATAAATTCATGTGAATCATGTATTCAAAAAAGGAATAAATAAATGCATACACAGATAAATACTACATATTTGCAAAAATACATTACATGAAGTGAACACAAAACAATGACTCTACTAATCATAACACCATATATAAGAGACATCAACATAAATTCAAAGCAAACACATTTAGACAAAGTGTGAAATATTTTGAGAAAATATTATCCCAGAGTGAAATAAATCTTATTAGTCTGTCTTGATCTGGGTGATCATCTACACTTGATGTTGATCGTCAACGTTTCGACCCCTGAATTAATTCGAAATTATATTCGTCTGTGACGGGGTCTTCCTCAGGACTAATAGAATCTGTGTATGGCCTGTTTGGGGAAAACGAGGATACTTCACTGTTTTGAAAAGGTTTGGATAAAAGGTTTAAAGTGGAGAGACACTGTGTCTCTAATCACCTTCTAAGAGGTTCTACCCTTAATTTTTTTTTCAACAGCACAACAGTTTGTACACAACTGGTGACCTATCAAAAAATAATGATAAATGGCTGTCACCGATGATACTTAAAGGACGTACTTAATTTTAGTGCGCCCTTATAGGGACTGTACCTTTGTGTGGCGTTAATCCTCCTAATCTGTAGTAGTAATAGGTGTTGATGTCTCTTATATATGGTGTTGTGATTAGTAGTCATTGTTTTGTGTTCACTTCATGTCATTTATTTTTGCAAATTTGTAGTATTTATCTGTGTATGCATTTATTTATTCCATTTTTGAATACATGATTCACATGAATTTATTATAAAATCATATTTGAGAAACAAAAGGTTTTTGATTGTGGTTTGGTTTCAATGTAATTAAGATAAATAAGATACATATATTTTTATTAGATTTGAATCCCATCAGATTAGAGGGATATAAAAATGAATACAGATTATATGCTTTTTTGAAGCTAATAAGTGGCAGAACCACTACTTCTTTAATGCACAAATCCCAGGTTCTGCGCATAACTGGGTTACTCCATTATCCTATATTGATTCCTTATAAATAAGTGCCTAATTATTTACAACTTTGTTACTTTTTGAATCTGTTCTGTAGTGTCTTCACACACAATGCAAGTAATCTGAGGGGCACCTCAAGAGAGCCTACGAAGCCTACAAATGTCCCTGTTAGCTGCAGGCTACACAAAGTAAACAAAGGTCAGCGAGCACAGTTTAATATCTGATCTTGGCACTGTACTTGCTACCTTTGAGGCCCCAGGTTGCAAAGGCAGTTCTAGGGGTCGCAAGTTGCAAGCCAGGGGTTGCAGTTGCATTCCCTGGTCACCGCTATGTGATGTCAATGTGTGAGTCTGATATTTCCCAACAAGCAATGCAGTGTACGGTACGTAAAAGGATGGGGCAGGCTGAGGCCGTTTGAGAGTGATAATGGACAGGGTTAGGGGCATTAGTTTTCATTTATTTGGAAAAGTAAGACGGGTGTGCACATGGTTTTAGTGAGATAGTCTGGACTATGTTGTCCACTCTAGTTCAGTTCCCCCCACTGCAAAGTAGGGCAAAGAGGCCAATAAGAGGAGGCTAGCATAAGCCCATGCTTAACATCAACAGACCAGACTGAGGGTGGGCAGCGAGAGCAGGTCTTTTAGTAGCCCAAGCACAACAGCAGACCATGCTCGGAAGAAGAGGATGATTGGGAAGAGCAGCTAGGTGAGAGCTGAGAAGGAGCAGAAAGTGTTGCTGCAAATACCTAGCTGTGCATAATGACAATGGGCACCCAAAACTCCATGTAAGAAAAGTTTGAAACTATCTAGACCATAAAACCTATTTGTACACTGTTGTGATCTACACAGCAAGGTACCAGTGATCCCTCTTTCTCCCTTTAATAAAAAATACATAAATGTACAAGTAACCGTCCCTCGGCTTAAAGTTGTTACGTTTTGAGCTACCCTTCCTTATTATGTTGCTTTGATGTCATTCTAAGTGTTTGTGGGTGTGGTAGATGTAATTGAACTTTTTCACAATGAATATGTAGATTGATGCTAGGCTATCATATATCAGTATAACTTTTAAAAAAAGAATTTACCATTAAAGGAGCAAACACTTCGACAACTATATGGCTTTGATCTGTACTTAGCCTATGATTGTGAAAGGAATTATGACTAATTTGTTATTGTGGCTTAAGCAGACAGGGCCACTGTTCTTGCAAACACCAATCTATCTGGATGGCTTGCAGCTGACTGATGGCCCCAGGAGTTTTCTCCTTACCTGCTGGTATGTGACAGGACACTACAATGCGATGACTTGAAGGGAGGTCTTGATAGAAAGGGTAGATGGAACAGGGCCAAGTCAGGAGGATAAGGAGACACCAAATAAATACATGTTCACACCCCCACAACCATCCATTGTGCAGCAGATGAATAGAGGGCTTTAAATAAACTCAAAAGGAAGGGAGCAAGTGGGGGCAAAGCATCTCAAGAATATCTGTAACAAAAGTATTATGCAATGCTGTGGCGCAGCTGCATTAACCGTTCAAGCTATTTCAAGAGCGTTGAAATTGAGGCCATAGGTCTGGGCAGTACTTTCATGGCATGAAAATCATAATCCAGTACAGTGGAGTTACACAGGCCCACGCGGTGCGGTTAGGGCCCCCGAGCTGCAGGGTGTCCCCTCAGCACAGTACTCTGGCCTGAGAGCTCTGGATTAAATCCGGAGCGGGGTCCCTCCATGTATCTTGCAGGAGGGCCTCCTCAACTCTCGTTAGGCCACTGATCCAGTATTTTTGCCCTTTTTAAATATAACATAAGGCAGAAACTAAAAAATGAAAATGTGGCAAAGGCATTTTTGACCTGTCTAGACTATTGCTAAATATTTTATTGCAAATTGAGTCTAAATTACTATGTTAAAGAAAAAGAATACAGAGGGTTTTACACAAACCACTATTTAAGCACCACATTCTGGTTCTTCTCTATCCTAAGAATACACTGAAAATCGAGTATTTTTCTCTGAGAAAGACACAACTCTTCCTGCAGGCAGGGACGGATTGGTAATGCGGGCACTCGGGCATGGGCGGAAGGGCCGGTGTCTCAGTGCACTCTGTGGGCCAGTTTTGTTTTCCCCTTTCCCATTCCACAGAGAGCACTGACAGTGAGAGGAAAGCAGCCTCGCTGTGCCGCAGTGATGAACAGCTGTGGCCTCTCCTTCACCCCCTGCCCTGCCAAGCAATCACGCTGATGGTCGGCTGGGGAGGGGTGATTCTGTGCCAGAATCGGCCTCCCAGGGGGCCAGGTGTCCCTCAGGCCATTGAGCCATTTTCACCTCGGCCCCCTTGGGGCCCACACAGCCTTGAAACAATGTTAGCATCAACACCTCCCCACAGCCCTTCTCATTCAGGGCATAGTGGGCGAGGAAGAATGGGTCTCGCTGTGGGGGCCAGGTGATGTTGGGAACTGGCACCATCTTCACCTTAGCCTCCCCCCCCCCCACCCCCATGGATGGCCCAGCAGCTGTGTTTTTTTGCTTTATCCCCTCTTCTGCCAGGCCATTGCCCGAGACAGTGAAGGGCTGGGGAGGGCTGAGTAATTTACAAATAGCTGGGCCCTCCCTGTTTTTCAGGTGCTCCTGCGCTGGAGGCCTGGGGAATAATTTTTTAGGAGAAAGGAGCCTCGCTGTTTTTTGAGGTGCTCCTGCGCTGGAGGCCTGGGGAATAATTTTTTAGGAGAAAGGAGCCTCGCTGTTTTTTGAGGTGCTCCTGCGCTGGAGGCCTGGGGAATCATTTTTTAGGAGAAAGGAGCCTCGCTGTTTTTTGAGGTGCTCCTGCGCTGGAGGCCTGGGGAATCATTTTTTAGGAGAAAGGAGCCTCGCTGTTTTTTGAGGTGCTCCTGCGCTGGAGGCCTGGGGAATCATTTTTTAGGAGAAAGGGGCCTCGCTGCTTTTCAGGTGCTCCTGCCCTGGAGGGATGGGGAATAATGTTTTAGGAGAAAGAGGCCTTGCTGTTTTTCAGGTGCTACGGCGCTGGAGGGCTGGGGAATCATTTTGTAATAGAAAGGGGCCTCGCTGCTTTTCAGGTGCTCGACTTGAAGGACATTGTCACCTTGGCCCTGTGTCCTTCCCAAGAAGAATATCCTCCCACTTACATTCCTTGTGTGTTTCATGAAAGGGCACGCTCCGCAACAAATGTGGGCCATGCCCCGCGAATGTGGGCCACGCCCCGCGAATGTGGGCCACTTTTTTCATCAGTGCCCGGGCCAAATTGTGATCCCAATCCGACCCTGCCTGCAGGCCCTCACAAAGACGACGACACCCATTGGAAGCTCACGGTTATGATTAGAACCCACAGCCAGAGGCGCCTTCTGACAGCAAAGGACCGCTGCACGACAGTGATTCATGTTTGTGAAGCATGGGTAAGGCAGTTCTGTGCAAGCTTCTCTTCCTCACAGGAATAGGTGCAGCATGCCATCAGCAGTGCAAGTGTCACTCCTAGAACAGCCAGAGGCCGGCATTAACAGTGCAGGTTTCCTCTGTCACAGACAGATACACCTTGTGGATCAGCTGACAAGCTCCCCATCTTCCAGGAAGAAGTATACTACATCATCCCTCACACATCTTCAACACGTCATCTGGCATCAGCAGGCTTCAATTCCTTGTGGAACAGGTGTAGCATTGACAGAAGTGCAAGCTTCTCTCCTGCACAGAACAAGTGCAGTGTAGTAACAGCATGGGAAGCTTCCCTCCCTGCTAGAAGGCTACAACAAACACTACAGCAGTTTCCTACCGTCACAGAACAGGTAATGGTCATGAAGAATCAGTGAAGCGTCCTCTCTCACATATCCGGTTCAGCACAGACTGCAGCCCTGTGAATGCTCTTTTGCCTATTTCATGTGTTAGTTTCAGTATTGTTGTGTGGATTGGTAAGAGCATGCTTGGTTGAGCACGTAAACAATTAAGTATGGATGGTTGAGTGTAAGCATCTGTTATTTCAGGGCCAAGATGCCCCAAGGGGTGAATGTGTACTTTACTAATAGATATGTCATGTTCATTTTTGTGTGACTGAGTGAATAGCTGTATTGATACATGAGTCAATGGATGAAGGAGTGGATGGTGGTGTGAGCCGGTGCACAATTTGGTGAGTGGGAGGCTGGTTGGCTCATGAATTTGTGTTGATGAATGCTGAATTTTGTGGCTGCATGCATGTGTGGGTAAAAGGAGAATGTCTGAGGATGGAAGATGTATGTGAAAGGAAAATGTCTGTGATTGATGGCATTTGTGTGGGATGGGTGATAGTCAGTTTGCTTCTTTTGGGTGGAGAAAAGCTCACACTGCGTATGCCGGTGGTGTGTGTATGGGGGTATACATATTAATGGATCTTCTGTGCGTGTGTGTTGAGATGGATGAATGAGTGGACACATGTATATAAACGACCCTGGTGCTGCTGCATTTGGAGCTGCTCCCCTTTATGAACATGAGGAGCTGTCAAGGGTACACTGACCTGTAATGGCAAATGCAGCTAAATGCTGAGCAACAAAGCACAATAAATCTCTGTGATGGGGAGGCCAGGTTACCAACTAGCATCAAAACACTTGATACTGCACAGTGATTTGGCTTTGTCATATGTGTACTTAGATGTCCTACCCCAGTAATAGCAATTTCTATACCCACAAACAAGATATCTTTAATAGGACAAAGTGATGTGGCCACTGCTGGCTATAAGAGAAGCTCAAAACAAAAAGAACAGCAGTGGGCCTTTCTTAGAACTGGAATGAACATGTCAACATGTTATTATACATCCTTCTAAATCACACATGCAACTATGATTCCAACAATCATGCTAACCACGCGTCTCAATTTGCCAGAACAATAATAATTTACCACGCTTCAGAATGACACGTGAACTGCTATAGGAACTCCTCATGGGGATGCTAATGAACTGTTGGTAAAGTGTACTTGTTTGTGCTTCTAGTCTCAGAGCCGATATGGAACTGCCACAAATACTGGCCTTGTGACCTACTGTCTCAATGCTGAAATGCAAGGGTGACAGTCTGAGCCAAGCATAAGGCAAGCGGGTGGTGCACTGCAGGACTTTGAAGATGAGCTCTGAACCTGGTGAAAGTGAATAAAGACTGAGATTGTTAGGACCCTATAGCACCAGATAAAATAACTGGCATACAGATCCTGTGTCGGATACTTCTTGCATACATGAGCGGGTTCTGATGGAGGAGAACCCATGCTGCAGTAGGTATCACATAATTTAAAAGCCAACTTCAATTGCTGAAGCACTGTGCCCCAGAGCCACATCCAATGCCTGAGTGGGGCATGAATCTCCAGCACGGCGTGTGGTTTTTATCACTGTGGTCATCATTTGAGGGGGCCATTGCTTTAAGTGGGATGAAAAAGGGAAGGGTTGCAAAAGTGGCATGGGCAAAGAGGTGTAACTATGAATCCTTTCCAAAAGGCTGGGCCTAAAACATGAAAACTAAAGTCCAATGCTCTACAAGTCTAGCCACATCACCATTTTTTGGGAGACTCTTTGTGAGTTTTATGCTATTAAATCCAGACACAACAGACATGCGTCTAAAACAAGCCAGACCTGTTGTATCTGACAGTGCTTGTATCAAATAAATGAGTAACAACAAGGATTTTGTTGTGAATAATTAGAAATACTCTCAAATGCAAGATGAAGTAAAAATGAAATATAATCAGCGAGTGAGTCACTGTTGTGGATTACCTCAAGGGTTTTTGCAGTCTTTGTTAAAATTTCAAGCATTGTTTTTGCCTGTAAAGGACACGAACTTCGGATCCAAAAGGGACCCATTTTCAAAACACATCTTCCTAAGTCACTCTGCCATCCCAGGCCCATTCTGCAACAACAGTGACTCAAGGTCAAGCTCAGTGCAGGCGGTACTGGTAAGAAATAATAAGTGTGTGTCCCACTCCAAACACACACACCCACCCCCAAAGCCACATCCCTGTGCTTGTGTAGTATGTGTGTAGAACCAGTACAGAAGTAGCACTCTGTGTGCACGAGTCTGAGAACCGAAGCAAGTGGGATGCATTCTGGATGCTTGTGATTTAACATGGCACAAGATGGAGGACGAGTACAGCTATTCCGGACAGTGGAAGTGCATTGCCTGCATTCCTGTAGCTGGGGGTGGAAATCTGGACAATGGAGGATTGAGACAGGACTACTGTTGGGATGGGTGGATACGATGTCAATGAATGTCATGACATGTGCAGGCTCAACATCAACAATATCCATATATGCAATGTGAACGCACACCATAGCTTGTGCCCGCACAATGACCGTCAGCGCAATCTCAATGTATACGGTGACTTGTGCCTGGACAGCAGCGCCTACATCAGCAACAGTGATACCAATGTATGTAACAATCCATGCTCGTATAAGAATTTAGTTGTTGCTAAAAAGACCAATGTCAATGTATATTCAGACCGGAAGCAAATATAATCTTGTTAATGCCAGTACAAACTATATCAATGTGCAAAATGGCAACCATATGCAGAATGATGATCATGTTGATTAAAAAATTATAGCAATGGCTGCCATATTATTTTTAGGAATTCAGATCAAGTTGCATCATTACTTTCAGATTCACCTCCCTATCAATCCTGAGTCAGAGATATATGGTCAGGCAGGTCCTGCGACCCATGCCCATGCTTATTGAGTAACCATATTGAGTCCCCCATAAATAACTGGAAAACACACACCCAGGGAAACCCCTGATAGTTTCCCAGATAGATAGTTGCACCACAAACAAGTGTGAGACAATTGGTTCCATTAAACCCATTTGGCCGAAGGCTTGCATTCCCCAGGAATACCACAAAGCTAGATACTACATGTAAATAGGTACACTCAACCAATCAGGACGCGACATGCACACTGCATGTACCGATCACGAGCCCCTCACACCGGACATCTCGGTACATACACACTGACCCACAATAGGCTCTCTCCGAAGTTGAGAGCCACCTGTGTCCTTATCAGATGGGTACATGTGATTGATTTATGACTAAGATGCTCTTTTGGAATGTAGAGAATATTTTATTATACCTCATGAACTGAATAAGTTGACGGACAAAACTTTGTACATGGAGAGATTTTGAGCAGACCCATTCTGTCCAGGCTGTCACAGCTGCAGCATTTAATTAAACCAACTTGTTCCTGTTTTGCTAAATGCCTCTTGTATTTTCATTTATTTAAGGTAAATTCATATCTGAGCAACAGTACCTTTAGAAATGCCATGAAGCCTTTACTATCAAGAGCCTGCTGGTTATTTCTCCTTAAGCACTGCCATTTGGGATTGAAGAGTTGGGGTGTAGAGTGGGATTGCATTTTTTCTTTTCCCCATTACAGCTTAAGAGAGGCAGATGACAGTTGGGTGCAAAAACCTCACCCTTCATTGTGCTCATGGTGTGCATAATCATGTTTGGAGACAGGCCAGGTTCCACCTGCTGGGAAAAGCTGGACTTTACACTAAGGCTGGGTCTGGAGAGATACCTGAATGGGACACTCATATAGGGAACCACCTTCAAACAGCATCTGAAATTTTACATGTGCATCCACATCCCCTGTCTAGAATTTTGACACAAAAGCGGGACCTCAATCACCCCATTTTGCTCCAGTTGCATGTTCTTTATGACCATTGAAGGGTGTGCTCAGAAGAGTACTCGAAGGGCTGTTGTATGACCAGGGCTGATGTCTGCCTGACTGCCAATCGCTAGGGTAAGGCTGCACCTTCTGCTAGAAGAACTGAGGGTGTGCCTAGTGCCTAGAAGTCTGCTGAGGGAAGGAAGGAAGGAAAGTGGCTGTTCCTTCATGAGGAGAGACTTTCCATGGGGAGAGGCCGAGCATGTTCCTGGATGAAAGGACACAGGGAGAAGGCAGACTGTTGCAGAGCGAGTGACGCAGGCTGAAGAGGGTCACTTGGGCTTTCAGCAGGTTCCTGGCAGGAACCTCTACAACAACTGTGAGGATTGCAGTGACCCAATTGGTGGTTACAACTGCGTGATGATTGCAGTGGCCAAATCTGGACCCTATCTGACATGAGGATCGCAGCAGCCTAAATGAAGCCATAACTACCATGAGGTTCACAACGGCTCAATCGAGGGTACAGCCAAAGCTACAACTGTTGTGGAGGGCTTGGGCTAGTTGGGGCTGTAATGATCATGGTGCCAGTATTCGGCTTTTCCGGGCTGTCTCCTTGGCCAGTCTGGTCTGCAAGTGCTGAGCCGGTGCCTGCACGAGCACCCAGAGCGCCATCAGATCCATCTGGGCCATATACAGGATGGAGGCAAACCGCGCCCAGCCTCCTAAGTGGCCTACGAGCGACTATAGGCCTCCGCCTGCGGAAAAGTCAAGCCACCAAGTTTACGCTACCCAAGCATAAGGCACTATGAACTGAATTACTACCCACTACGCCGCCAAGAGTAGCAACTCGAGCCAACAAGTGAATTGAATGAGCATTTGACTTATGTGGCTCCCATAATCTGCTCCTGTGCTTTAATCATACATCTGCCATAAGTACTGGGGAACAAGTTTGTCTACTACCATTGGATGAGAGAGATAGCACGGCAGGACATAAGGGTTGTGGCGCCACAAGAAAGTTGTAATCAAGATCACTGCTGTCTATGCTGGATTGAATTGTTTAATATTAAGTAACACTGACATAAAAAAGTTCTTTATTTAAAGAGACCAGCACTGGGCTGTACATTGAGATGATGGACTGCTGCGTTCTGAGCTCATGCCCTCCCACACTACCTCCCTGAGAAGCCTGCGACTGCTCGCCCTCCCTACCCAGAGAGTCATACATGGAAGGGGTCATTCTTAGCTCAGTTTGCAGAGCCAAGTAGAACGCACTTCAGGACCCCAGTGGCAAACAACCTCTACCGTCATGGTTGGGGCCTTGTAGCAGCTGTCCGTCCTTTGGCCCCTGAACGGGATCTGATGTGCATGAACTGCAAAAAAAATATTATTTCGGATGGAATGAATCTTTTCACATTTACTTCCTATAGGATCGGCTCACATTTGGTACTGTAGGGCCAAGTTAGAGCCATAGTTTGGTCCGGGCTAGGCTCTTTATAACTCTTGTCTAGGGCTTGTGTCCTGCCACTAAGGCTCTTCCTGCTTGCACATCTTGGTTTCCCACACTCTTGGCTTCTCTTCCGGATCTAGTTGGCTCGCGCTCTGGTCACGCCCGCCTTTGCCTTCTGTTCCTGTAAAGTTTGCAGACAGAAACATTGCGGTACGGGGGTGGCTTACTCAACACACAGGATGCCGTGACGTGGCAACAGAGCTTCTGGTCACGAGTCGGGGTGACTCAGGAGATCACAAACTGCTGCGACTGTTTGTTGGATCCCAGCCACAGTGTGACAAATACACCACAAAGTCATTGATTCCTCTAAGTACAGCCGCTTTGGTGGCGCTGCCCTCCTCTGTGGCAGGGGTGATGGGTCAGTCCCACTGAGAACAGATGCAAGCAAATCTACATGACAAAATGGCGCCTTTGGGTCATAGTTCCTCGCTCATTGCCCTAGGCATGGTCAGGTGTGACGAAATCCCTCTGCGGGGGTTTAAGTTGAGGCCAGCCTCTGATGCCACCTCAGATCCTTCCTGAGGTAGCATGTGTAGAAAGGAATGAAATGAATTTCTCCCTGTAAGGTTTGTTTTACAAAGCCAATTCACACAATGACGAGTGGTTTGTAATGTCACTGAATGATCGCTTATACAGGAAGATTCTTAAAGATTTGTATCATGTTTAAACACAAACTGTACCAAGAAATTAAGCAGATGCATGCAGCCACGCGCCTTGAAAGAGCCTGGGTTTCCCCTTGTGTTTAAGTCGGACCAGGCGACCCTATATTTACTGTCTCTAGACCTGAACACACTGGGATCCAAAGGTTCAGGGGTTCCTTCTGACATGAACAAAGCTTTATCCAGGTAAAAACCTCATTTTGCGCCCTCTGGGCAGGTATCCCTCATGTCTAGGCCTCGAGTGGGCGAGGAGCAACCTTGAATTTCTCAGAAAAGGCATGGAAGGCGTAAGAAGAGGCCTCTCCTCTATTTTCAGATTTATCTGGATGTTATTAGGCACCCTATAAATTGCACTTCAAAGAACCAAGAAGTAAATGGAGGTGGGAGGCAGAGACGCTCGGGATTGACAGTATTAGGGTAAGAATAGGGATTATGTCGGCTTGACGAAAACTACACATGTGATAGAAGTAACCGACATCTGATTGCCTGGCTCTTTTTAGCAGTAATAGCAAAGATGGCCGAGGCCGGGACAGGTGGTGACAACCTGGGGGCGGGTGAGAAAGGGCCACTCGGCTGTTTACTCCAGGTGATGAGTCTCCCTCCATTTCTTGTTTGTTTACAACTCCAGCGCAGCCATTTCATCTCCAGATACAGGACTGTAACCTGCAAGTCTATCCTATGCTTCCCCTCTGAGCAATAGACCGTCATGGGCAATGCCAATAGGTCTGCCTTTAAAGGAATGTCTTATGGTCATGTGAAACAGTTCAAGAAAATAGCACGAGCTGCTGTGCAACATGGCTTAAAGTAAAGAAAAAAGCGCTATGATGCGGCCAGCATGTAAGACATGTTGCACCGCAGCTTATGTGGTGGGGGGATTCAGCAGCACAAGGGAGGAGGGTGTGTGGCAGCAAAACAGGAAGCAGGGGGGTAAAACAGGCAGCAGGGGGTGAAACAGGCAGCAGGGGTGTGAGAGCAAAATAGGCGGGGCAAGAGGAAAACGGACGGCAGTGCGATGGGGGAACCGGGCAGCAGTGGGTGGAGGTGGGTAAACGGTTGGCAGGGGAGTGGAGGCAGGTACATCTTAAGGATTTTTGGGTCCCCTGTTTGGAACAGCTTTAACTTTATGATCTAATTTCAGCTCTTTGACGCCCTCTTTTGCCAGGTCGCTGACAGTGCACTGGCCCACTTGTCCAACTTCTAAGTGTGTTTACATCTAATATTCAGGGATAGTGATGTGTCTTTTCAGCTTTGTAGCTCGAAATTGTAAGTAATCTCTGTTACACCCTTCAGTTTTTCATATGTAAGGTCCTGTTTTAATCCAAAAGAAACTTCTTTTATGGATGTTGCATGGAACATAAATACAACATTTCTCTACGAAATGTCTGTAATAGACTCCTATACACCACCCATGTTAAAAATACTTTGAAGGAAAACTGTATTTAAAACAATCTTTTAAAGAATTTTTTAAGGTAATCAGCGTAAGATTCTCTGCAGAACAGCCCTCCCCCTTACAGGCTGGGGCCCTGGGCCAGTGCCTACTTTGACCAGGCCTTAAAACATCTGAGTGGAGAGAAAACTGACAGCGGGGTTGGGGAAGTCCCGAACGGCTGGGGTGGGGGTGACCATACAGTGCCATCGACTGCATGGCCAAAAGTATTGAGAAAAAAAGAAAAGCGCCTGGAGCGGCACTCAATCAGTGGAAGGACCACAGGAAAAAGTGAGCAGCTGGCAGGAAGCAGCAGGCGTGGCCAGTAAAAAGCAAGGAAACTAGAGTGAAATGGAAGCCAGCCAATGTTAAGTATCTGTAAATAACAGGTGGGCCCAAAGCCCGTTTCAAGCTTTTGTTTTTTTATTACAATAGCTTTCGCTGACATGGCATGCGCCCTGTAGCCGAAACCTAAAAAGGGACCCTTAGAGGTAGCCCACTGGAGCCAGGCACTATAGGCACAGATGCACTCCCATTGCAAAAATGTGTGTGGCGAGGTTGACAACTGGTTAATGTAACAAGTGAAAAAAGTAAGTCAGGAGGTAATTGGGGAGGCCGTGTGGCGGGGTCACCCACTGTAGACAAAAGGTAAATTTAAAAATTGTTGCAATTATGCATTTGGCGCTAAATAATTCGAGTATATTTTAACAGTTTGTTTTTTTGTTCATTCCTCATTATTATCCCACAATTCTAATTCTTCTTTGCGCAGGTTGCCATAGGGCAGGGATAGTGTAAACCGAGGTCATCTAACACGAAAGTGCTTATTTGTGATTAGTGTGAGGGGTAAATAATTTATGCCCTGAACATTGATCAAATCTGTAATCCCTCATTTCCATGCAGCCATACCCACACCCTGGCCACTCTTCGCTAGTATTTTTTCCCCCTACCCCCACTCCTCCGTAGTATGTCATTATCTCAATCTGTTGTTTTCCATGCTCCCCAAAAACACCTGAGGTCTATTGCATCGACTTTGCAGTCCTTCAGCCTCTTAGGACTATGGGTGGGCGGTAAACTCCACTGCCCCGGTGGAGTTAATGGAGTTTTGACCGCTCCATTGGAAACGTAGTGTTTCAGAAATACTCCGCCAAACGCAGAGTGATGGAGTTTTTTCTTGCACGAAGCTTGCCAACGTTAGGTTGGCGAGTGAGAAACTCAAGCGCTATGCAGCCTTCCAGCAAGATTTCTCAATGCAGACCTTCGCGGCAGGTAAATACCACTCCTTTTGAGAAATCTGCTACCTGAATTTAGAAAGCTGCCACTTGAATAGGAAATCTACTCTAGCGATAGAAGCAGTCCCCTCTGGCACGCCACGTGGTTCAGTTGGCGCTGATTTTAAAGCAAGGGACAAATCTTCGGGCACTAAAATACAGCACGACGTACTGAACTCTACAGCCCATGAAACTCCACAGAATATCGCAGTTTTTAGGAAAGTCCAAGGAGTGAATCTGGGCGAATTCCACCCACCCCTACTAGGACCCTAGCACTGACCACTGTGCCTTTGCATTTCTCCATTCATTTACATCGGCCACAAAACTAACCTTGTCTCGATAAAACTCCAGAATGAATCTCAGCGTATCCTTTAAACCACCTCAAATGTGTGTCATTGTGACTTGCAAGCGAAGTGACCTTTAACAGGACATACAAGTAACCATGTAACGGTATTTGTGTGTTATGTCCTGTGCACTATACTAAGCTAAACAGCCCTTTCCACTAACTCTGAAGCTTCCTAGGTCCATGTGTGAGTAGTTTGTCTGGTGCTGGTTGTTTCCAATGCATTCTGGTATTTGAAGTCCTAAAGTCATATTGAGGTAAATATGCAATGATAAAAAGAAAAAATCTGTTCTTTAAGAACTGCTCTCGCTTGGACCCAGGAGACGAAACTTGACTGGTTGGCTCGGCCTCTCCATTTATTGTCCCATATTGACACGACCTCTTTATGCAGCAGGTCTGGTCAAAGGGATGGCTCGTAAACAGTCATTTTAAGTTAAAAGGCACATTGAAGTATGTAGGAATAAACAAATCTGCCCAAGGTCTTGGTGGTTGCTTCCAGGCATTAATTGATCTAAGCTGCTGTGGTAGTACGGGTGAAAGGCCACATACAGATAAGGGTGTGGGATTTCTAGCCCCATTTTCAATTTTATTTTTATATTACCATGGTGATGGACTTTTCAGTTGGATGATGAACCTTCTGTTTTGTCTGAAACTATCAGGGCTTCTATTTCCTCTTTCTTGTATCTCCCTGTGTGCTGTCTGTTCAGTGTGTTAGGAGGGCCCGGCCCAAAGGCCCGTTCGCCTGCTCTCTGCTCCTCTTTCTTGGCAGCGGAGAGGGTCACTCGGTGTTTGCTGGAAGGCGCAGGTGTTTGTTTCTCGTTCGCTGAATCTCCACTGTTACTGTCGCGTGATTGAATTGATTCGTGGTGTGTAGTCTGTCTCTGAGACTTTTTGTTGCGTTTCTGTTCGTCTTTTGCCCCTGTTATCTGTTTCTTCGGTCTTCCCAACCACGAATTCTGTTAGCCCCATGAAGCCATGCGGTAGCGGTGCGTTTTACAGATAATCAAATTGCTTCATCAGGTGAGTGAAGGCGCCTGGACAAATGCGAACCCTGGGTTGGCCTTTCCTGCTGGCGATGGGGTTTCTCGCACTGACATGGCGCCCTTTCTGCGTCCCATCACTTCAGTGGTTCTGGGGGGCTCACCAGGTTCTCCCAGGTGGCCTCACCCGCGAGTGCCCCCCCTCTGCTTGCCTCACTGCTGACCCTGCGATGCAGGAGGCCCTGGGAACGTCCCGCCCTCCCTCCCCTCCGACTCCCCAATGAGGGTGAGTGAATGGAAGCTTTGTGAGATCATGCAGTGAGTGAGCTCACGGGGAAGCGCTCCTCCGAGGCCCGCCGCTGCCAGGCCGCACCAGGCAGCTGTTGTCAAAGCACTGCGGTGGGTGCTGGGTGGATGTTCATTCACTCATTCGCCCACCGCTGCCGCTCGCCTCGGCGCCAGCTCACAGGGGCACAGCTAGCAATGGTGCAGCAAGTGCAGTGGCACCGTGACTCCAGGATGAGAGGGGCCCGCCATTTGCGCCTCAGTTATGACTGTTTTAACTACCAAACGAGGTGGCAGAGGACGCATTTCCGTTGATTGATTTCCGACCCATCTCCCCTTGTATGCCACTGACTCCTCAAGACATGCATGGCGTGAGAGGAGAGCTCAGACCGCCATTTCGGAGCTTCCATAACTGGATTTGAAGGCCCAGAGTCTTGTAAGGGTCACGGGATATCAGGTACTTTGTTGTAAGTTTATAGTGGAAACAGCCTCGACGAACTTGTAGTGTCCTGCAGGACACGTTCTAGTGTTCTGCCGGAAGCTGTACTCCCAGCCACTTCCTTGAGGGTGGATGCACTTGCACCCCCACACCCATCCATCACGGGTGTCACAAGTGACGTGGCCCTGCCAATAAAAGGGCCCAGGTGCACATGCTCATGGCCAGTTATTGCACCATACCACCCTGTGTCGGTACTACCATGTCGCATGGAAACATAAACGTCACCATACAACCTTACATTCCACATTTCCCTATTGGAGAATATAACACAGATCCAAAGGAGAAACGGGAGCAGGAGGCCGTGAATACGCGTTGTGTTAAACACAGCATTGTGTGAAAATGAAGACACAGTAATAAAGAAAGACAAGAATCACAAATCCAAAACGAAGAAATGCTATAACGAAGAAAAACATAAAAGAGCGTCCAGGCAAAGTATATGCTTAAAAAAATATGTACGACTAGGTTTTGGGGTGAAGTAAGGGATTGCATCAGGGTTAGTTAGGGGGTTCGGATAAGTGGAAAGGTATTTGTAAAGATACACTCAACACTTGTGGAGTGTACACTTCAAGTTTTATTCCAGTAGAACTCTAATACATCAGGGAGGTCGAGAGGAGAAACCGGGAGGAGTGTCCAGCCAGGGGAGTCATCAGCTGTCGTCTCCAATTGGTCACCCAAACGTGGAGCAAATTTCTCTTTCCATACAGACTGATTCACAATTGCATAAGGGGAACCTGAGTCTGCCACAATAGAGATATCTATGCCCCCCCTATGGACATATCACACACAGTTTTCTTTTTGTATTGATCCTCTTGCATGTCATCCAATTACAAGATACATTCTTCCTCAATATTGAGCACAAACATGTTGACATCCTCATCAGATGAGTTGGAGGTGTGAGATCCTGATCATTGTCCACAACTTTGTTAGATTTGGGGCATCTCCTTTGGCACACCTTCTGAAAGTGACAGAACAACGCCGCAGAATGTACATCTTTGCTTCCTTGCCTGGCAATTTGTGTCATTGGCCATGTGATTGGCACTTCCACATCTGTAGCAGCGTCTCTTTATATTACAAGTACCCTTAATATTTTTATCTCAAACAGGCCTGGTGGTAAAACTTTTCTTCTCTTGTTTACCCTTAACATCCCTCACCTTGGCCACTGTGCCTTCATCCTCCACTTCCTTGTTCTCAGCAATGACTGCTTTGGCACATCTACCCGTGAGTTCCGCTCTCCTGGCTATGTCAATGACCATCTGTAGGGGACTTTCTCCTTTCACCCACAGGTTGCTCTGAATGCTTGTATTTGAGCCCTGCATTACAATCTGGTTCCTAATGAATTCATCATGGAGCTCTGCAAATCTACAATTTATGGCCAGATTCTTTAACGCTGCTACATAATCCTCGATAGACTCCTCTTTTCCCTGTGTTCTATGAAAGAATTTATATCGGTCTACTCCTACACAAACAGTGGGCTTGTAGTCATTATTAAGATCCTCAATGGCATTGCTGTAAATATCCCCCTCATCTACTGCCCTTGGTTTTTTATTTATGCTTTTGAATACTCTGATACCCCCTGCTCCTAGACAATGTAAAAGAAGCTTGTACTTTTTGTCTGGAGTGAAGTCCTCTTCATCATCGCATGTCGAAACAAAGTTTAGAAAATGTTCTCTCCATTCCTCCCATTGTAGGAGTGGTTCACCCTTGCCTGGCAAGAAGGTTTGTGGTGGGGTAAGGTTCAATAAATACCCTGAAGCCATGAGGCTAAAACGCAGGCAAAGCCTGGTGGCAGGGAGATAGAGGGAGAGCAAAGGTGCGATCTGAAGGGAACAAGCACTGTGCTGTGTTACGTGGTAACTCGGAGTGGGTGGGGGGGCACTGAAAGAGATGGTCCCGTGAATTACAAGAGTCACGACTTCTTGAGGAACGCGGCTGGCGCATGCACACTGGTGCTAACGAGCGATGTCCTGAATTACTGTACTATTTCTGATTCCTTTAACAATCACTGCTGCATCGGTGCATGTAACACGTTAGCGCAGTGAAATGAACCGGAGCTGCCGATGAGGAGATTAAGTTTTCCAATATGGCTGCCTGATGAAGTCATTTATGTGCAGTGCAGCGTGTGCACGTCGCGGTGATATTCAAAGACTAGACCGCTGAAGGATTCTAAGCTGGCTGCCGTTGACGTGCTGTTCATTCCGTTGTACGCGGCTGCGTCATCCAGGGACACAACTGATGAGTGACCGTTGCATCAGTTGGAGGATGACAGTTGAGGCCAGGGCCGGACTGGAAACCGAGACCAGCCCTGGAAAACAGCTTGGCCGCCCCATGAGGGAGGAGGTTGGTGGGGGGAAGGGCTAGTTGGAAGCACCACTCTCACTGAAGCATTTGTTACAGGGGGCCGATATTGCAGCTATGTTACATAACCGGCCCCTGGTAACAAAAACAGCCCACCAGGGGTCCAAAACCGGCCCTTGCGGCCCACCGGGCAAATGCCCGGTGCCCCCTATGGCCAGTCCGGCCCTGGTTGAGGCAGTTGCTGATTACCATTAGAGCCAACTGGCAGTTGTAAAACGTTCTTCGTTCTCCTGAAATAAGTGCTGAGGTAACAGTGAAACACGTCGGGCTCCAGCACTGTAGCTCTCGCAATATGCAAAATAGAGCAGTGTCTGACACCCGGCCTGTTGAGTTCGTGAGGTTGGCTAGTGTGAGGAAAAAGTTATAGTCACTGGTGTGTTGGCAGACTCTCACAGATTGGTCCTTTCAGCTGAAGGCTCAGCATCTGTGTGGGGGAAGATTTTTTAAAAACCCTCCAAAACACTATGTAACATATTCCAGTCGCTCTGTAGTAAAGAATGCACATGAATTTCTTGGTAACTGACCTTCTTCCATACGCTGCAAGGGAGGTGTGCCGGTGTCAAATTGATTTGTTACCCCTGTTCAGAAACGAATGTTCCTCTTGTGATCAGACCTCCTGTAAGAGACGATGCCGTCGCAGTGTAAGCAGTATGGTGTCGTAGTGAAGCACCTTGGAGTACACGCAGGGTTTGGATGTGCTGGAGAGTCGTCGCCAATTTGTAAAGATACTCTCAACACTTGTGGAGTGTACACTTCAAGTTTTATTCCAGTAGAACTCCAACAGTATTAGGGTTATAATCCGTGACGGCTGCCATCTACGGGGAAGGGACTCTGTCCGTAATATGAATATTAAAATTAAAAATAAAACGTACCTGAACCAACGTGCTCCGTACCACTTCTGCTGCAGTGCGGGCACCAATTCTGGCACTGCTCATGCTGTGAGAGCAGCCCTGATTGGAGAGAGCTGCCTCACTCGGCACTCCCTAGCACCCTGGAGGCCTTCACTTTCTCTAACGCGACAGCTAGGTTAGAGTTTTCAAATTACACATGTCTAGCATGTCTGTCGCAAGACAGTCAGCAAAAGGGAAATGCACACTTTGAAAAGTGCACAAGCAGCCCACCAGGGGCGGCTCTAGGCTCATGGTGGCCCTGTGCAGGGAGCGTAGGTAGGGGCCCCCGGAAGAGGGGGTCCGGGCGGGGCGGAGCTCAGGAAGGTGTTTTAATAAAACGTCCAGAAAAGGCGATAGATGACCAGTACCTGCGGCTGCTCCTACCCTTCCGAATTCGTCTCAGAACGATAACATTTAGGAGTAGGAGGAGGACGAGGAGGGCATTGTGACACACGACGTGAGGGACTGGCACAGACGGCTGCAGGGCCATGACAGGACCTGTGTCCTCTGGATACGCGGGCAGCGATGTAGTAATTAAGGGTTCGTTTTCACCCAGGCACACCAGGAAAACTGCAAAAGAAACAAATTTCCGCAACCTCAGCACGTGACGCACTACTCATGTTTACCTACTGTTTACCAAAAACCTATCATGCTTCCCTTTCTTCCCTTTTTCACCTAAAATGTTTTTTTTCTTTGTATTAAAAAAATTGTAAGACTCACTGAGACACACCTTCCTACCACAGTTTGGCAATGAGTGACAGCTAGATGGCACCGCACGCGTCGTAACGTTCCGAGTCCGACCACCAGATAGAATGCAGACTGATGACACACGCCACGCCGCACGCGGGAAGCAGTTTGAGGAGGTTGAGTCTGCGCAGATCACTCTATCCCCGCAGAGACAGAAACACTAATAGGCAGCGTTACTGACCCAAAAAGAAAGACAAAATGACAGACAGCACTGACACATCCAGAAAAATACAGGGAGTAAAGGAACCCTGCATTCAGAGACACACATGCCTGTTGCCCGCTTCATCCGCCTGGAAGGCAGATGTCTCACCTGCATCCAGTCACCGCTGTCCCGAGTGGACAGACAGATGGACGTGGTCCGGTATGCGGCCCTCAGGCCGATAAGAGCTTGTGACAGGGCTCGGCCGGACGCGGAGGCTCTCGGATCTCGCAGACGCCACCAGCTCAGCAGTAAAATGCTTCATCCCGAGCCGCGGACGGACAATAGAAGACCAGACAGACAGACAGACAGAGCAAGATGGCGGCATCCGCGAGCGCGCCGCGCAACCGTTGTGGGGGAGGCGCGAATCAGGAACGAGGAACACAGGTACGGGAAGGGG
This sequence comes from Triturus cristatus, assembly GCF_964204655.1. NCBI lineage: Eukaryota > Metazoa > Chordata > Amphibia > Caudata > Salamandridae > Triturus > Triturus cristatus. The sequence goes on from NC_140590.1 coordinate 532,782,617, forward strand.
GGGGTGACGGTCAGGGTGTTTGCAAGTTAGTGGAAGCCGGAGGCCGCCAAATCCCTGCCAGGGGCCGCCACGAATATGTATTGTATCCAGTGGTCAAAGTGGGGAAAAAAAAGTAGGGGAACTGTGGGCGGAGAATCAGAGGGTGGGAATAACCTGAGGATTGGATCAGTGGGTGGAGTTAGAGGTGTGGCCAGGATTGGCAAAACATCCCAATCTTTAGTATTTGTTTGGCATTTCACTGACCATTTACAGCTTATTATGTTATGTAATTCAACCAATGGATTCACATGATTATTTAACGATTAATATGAGTTATTGACATTAAAATAAATTCACAAAGTGGGATATGTTTCTAATCACAGAATGTCCCAAATATGCTTAAAAGTGGAAGAACAAGCCATTTGTTTCTGAGCCATGGATTTTCTGTTGTCAGCAATATACACAGAGACAATCAATTTTACGTGTGTAAATCACTGTATGGGAAATGTTACATCAGACAAAGGACTGCAAGGTGTAGGAGTCACATGACAACCATATTAGTAGGCAGTATAGTTTAATAGTGATTGATCTGGAGAAACACAAACTCAGAATTTAAAACTTAATACCATGATTGGAGGTTCCCTTTAATAATCATTATTGATTTCTATCCAAATGAACACTTTTTGCAACATTAGGATAATCAAAGGCTTAGGGAAAAAAACCATAAAGCTCTAGTTTATACCTTGCAGTTTGTATACAGCTCTAAGATGAAAGCTAATAGCTCACTGTTCTTTGTTAGGATTTTAACTTATAAACTGCAAGTAGCAAAAGGATCTTACTGTCAAAAGCCGTAACCCACTAATCTATTTACAATATGTGCACTTTGTGATGGGCATGGTACATGTTCTTAGCAGCAGGCACATTAACCCTCTGCGCTATCTTTCCATGAGTCAAAACTTCCACTAGACAAAACTCCGATCTCGCTCTAGTAAGACGTCTATTCACCGGAGTTATCATGACATTTTTATTATTGCCGAAAATTGCTGTAGGCCAGGAAGGAGGTAGCAAGTGCTTTTAAAACCATAATATACAATGCCCCCACTCAAAGTCAGCACCCGTTGCGGTCACACCGGTCACATCACCCTAGTGCCAGCTCTTCTCAGGGGTCCTGTGACCTCACTGATGCTCTAGGGTCTGCTACTTCTTAGGCCTGCCAGCAAGACTGGAGGTGAACTTCAGTATGGATTGTGGTGGGCAAGCCTTCAAGGTGAACCCACACGCCACTGCTAGGGTCCACCTGCTGGTGTTAAGACACCAGGGCTTTTCCGGATTTGCAGGGTCTTCTAAGGTCTAGCGTGGGAATGTGCTCCCTCAGGAGAGTGGTCTGGGGGACTGCTCATGAAGGCTGAACCTGGTTCCTCAGTTCTAAATTCGGCAGCTCTGCCCCCAGTGCTACATCCGCTCCCTCACTGAACACCATACTGCCCCACTGAGAGAAATTCACATTGCCTTCAACTACAATCCAATTTGACCTGCTATAAACAACTGGATGCGACTCAATTCAAATTAAGCACTGGCAAGAGCAATATGCTCCCTAAAGGAAAAAGTAACAACATCCTGGAAAAAGCAAACACTCATTGGGAATGAAAGATTAAATAAAGCTTGTGAAATGTAAGCAGGAACAACATGGTGAACTTAACGCTTTTGCACTCACTATTCAGAAATCAGTGAGTGCTTCTGCCTGAAAACTACAGGGCCCAGAAAGGACCCATTTCAATGTCCACTGCTTATATGCTTACAAAACGTAAGCAGTATGGTTTAAAAAGACCACATTCGTGAACACAAAGCCGCCGTACACATTTTGTTTTCCAATCCACCCATCAACCAGGTATCGCAGTACCTCCAGGTTTGGCGCACTTACCCACCGGGGGAAAACAGCGCTTTACTGGCAAACTGAGTAAAGTGATGATAATGTTTTTGGGGTTTGAATAAAACCGATCTGGGCACTTTAAGAACATTCCGTCTTGCTTTATTTATTGATTTTTCATATTTTGAACCTTTTATTTCCATGGCTGCACTTTGGAATAGAAAAATGTCAAAACGGCATTTCCAGCAAAAGTGTTTTTCTTTTTTGCATCCTTTTCACAGGGGAACAAATGAACGACAGGAAGAAAGAGTCGGATTCCGATTCCTCGTGGCGGCCCCTGGGGTTTGGCGGCCCTGTGCAGGTGCACAGCTTGCACATGCCTAAGGCCGCCCCTGAGCCCACCCTCCTCCCTGCTGCTGTCATTCAGCAGCGGCCCCGCCCCCATCCTGACGCTCGGTTCAGGGCTTGAGGATGAGAAATAAAATGGTAATGAATTACCATATTCTTTTTCATCTTTGGGGGTAACTTTAGTGGGGCGACGCTCCTCCGCTCCAACGGAGGAGCCACCACCGGGTATAATCGAAGCTATTTTTTTCAACATTAACCCTTGTGTATATAGGAGCTGAGCTTCCTGTTCCGCTCCCACTGCCTTCCAAATATCCTATTCCAATATCCAGAACTGAGACAGTATATGTCAGATTATACAAAAACTAGGGGTGGGTTTAAATTGCGTAATATGTGGTAACGTAATTACAACAAAAGTACTCAATATATGGAATTACACAAGGAGCGTATTCCCAGCATTTACTGCTATTTGCTTAGCTCAAAATGCACCCTTGTGTTAAAAAATGACCAGAGAATTTATTTTGCGGTAAGAAAACAGTACTGAATGCAACAAAACATGAACTGCAGCAGCTGCTCACGCTTGTTAAGTTTGTTGTTCCTGTGCACTTGCCGTAGCACTTTTGTGCCAAATTACTCATAATTATATGAACAGGAGTATCTCTGTAATTTTCGGTAATTTTGCTTCCAAAGAGTAATGCAAAATTACCGAAAATGCTCAGATTATCCGGCATTATTAAAATTACGCCCAGGCATAATAAAGACCCAAGTTAAAACTCCTGCCCCATGAAGTGAAACCCTCAATACTGGGCCGGTGCACAGATCTCCCAGTATACGCGCACTGTCCTGTTGTACAGGCTGACAAATTGTTATTTCTCTCCTTTGATCTCCTGGAGGATGTATTTATGAAATCTTTTACAGGTAAAACAATTGGCCTCCGTGGTCCCGCCACGCACGCTAAGCAACAAGTCCCTGGTTAAAGTAGTCTGGTGCTGCCTTTGTAGCTGAGCATTAGAAGAAGCTTAACATCTACCTGGGAAAATAGGATGGAGAAGTCCAGCCGCCCCTTTAAGTGTTACTTTTATCGAGTCAGGGCATAACTCGTATAACCACATCCTCACCCGTTACCAGCGCTTCCTACCATTTTGACATCTGCGAACCTCCACTAAATCACTACTGGAAGCGGGGGACCCCTCCATAACCATATCTGTGATTTGAACCTCAAAATAATTTACAAAAATAAAGAAACCAGCACAAATCAAACTGGTACGCAAATTATACATTTTTTATTTAATTCACAAACAACAAATGGGAAAATCAAAATATTTATTTCAATCTGAAGTTGGAGTTTTTCAAAATTTAGTTTTATTTCGAAAAGGCGAAGCAATGTGTTAGAATCTAGCATATCACTGTCTTTTTCAGGCCTCGCCTGAGACGGTGCATGCACTGTCGCTTACAAGATCTCTTGCCAACAAAAAAAAACTCAAGAGAACTTCGAGCCTGCCCATTACTTACGATTGGTTGGCTTCATCGTCGCCCATTTCTTTGCTTCTCATTGGTCAGCACATACCGGTTTTACTTTCACTTCTTGTGTTTGGCTCTTCAGTAGAGCATGGACCAAAAACAGCTTCATTTCCGCAGCCAGTGTCCTTCCAGTGGTTACATGCCTCTGGAGGTACTTTTAATTGTTTAGGTCCCGCCTGACCCAGCGCATGCGCTGGTCTGGCGAGACTTTTTGAGAGGGCTCCAAAAAGAGCTACCAGGCCAGCCCAGACCTACAGTGCATGTGTGTGGGCGCGCGCGCCGCGCTTGACCGCGATTACTTTCACTTTCGCGGCCGCATGGCCGCTTGGCATTGCCAATAGGTCTCGCTTTTGGGACCTTATAAGTATTTAGTTATGCAACTGTTGCATGGTTAAACACTTATAAGGTCCCAAAGGCGAGACCTATTGGCTATGCCAATGCATGTTTTAATTATGCTGAAACACTCCAAGAGAGTTCATGTGTTTTACAGTTGTCTCCCTTGTGTGCTTTTCTCTCCACCACCCGCCCTTGTGCTGCTTTCTTGTCCATGTTCTTCTCTTCCCCACGTTGCTGTCTTATCCATGTGCATCTCCCCCACCATATGACATGTGCTCCACGATGATCTCTCTCACCATGCCCTGTGCTTCTACCCGCCCCTATTTGTTGCTTCTCCCACCCTCTGTTTTACTTCAGCAATCCGCCCTCCCAATGTCCCCTATGCTTTGGAGTTGCTCTGCTCCATTTCTGTTTTCTGTTTTAAATTTTACTCCCTTCAAATCTCCTGTTGCTACTGCCACCGGCCTTGTTTACTTTTATAGTACCCACCGTCCACACTGTTGTCTTCTTGTTAACTTTTGTCATCGTCATTATGGAGACTGTAGCTGAGCTCCATACTTTTAACGTCCATTCTAAAATGGCTACCAGACCTCTATGCTGTGTAAACCCAGCAATACACGTCTTGCAGCCAAGTCTCCCACGAGATTACACAAGTGTTGGTGGCATTTTTTATGAGCATTCATATATGTGGTCTGCAGTGTGCATGTTTGTGTTATGTTGGGTTGCACAGGAGGCTATGACAACGCAAATGAGTAAAATCTTAGTACATTACACATTTTGGGATTACTACCATGTTATCATCATAGTACTCACTCTTCTGTTTTCATCGCCAATGCGAGGGCCTGAAGGGTCAGAGCCTTGAACTGATGTACTGCTGCGTGTGCAAATGACATGGGTATTCTTGTTTTCATATGGCTTTTGTCTTCATTGTTAAAAATGCATTGGCAAAGACAATAGGTTTCGCCTATTTGAGATCTATCAGCTTTGTGAACGTTTTTTTAGCTATGTTGCTCAGCAGCATGTTTAAATGTAAAATAAAAAAAGAGCTAGGGTGCGGCCAGTGTTGACTGCATCATAGCTTTTTTTTTTTTGTTACTTTAAACCTTGCTGTGTAGCAGCAGTACTGCTGTAGAACATCGCTTAAACACATTGATGGAGGCAAATAAGAAAGCTTTGTCTATTTGTCTATTTTTATTTTTTGAAATATTTTACAGCAGCGTGACTGCGGTGCAGCATGATTGAAAGCTAAAAAAAAAAAAAATACGGTGCTGTGACGTGACCAGGAAAAAATGCTTTAAAAAACAAAATGTAATTCTTTTTTACTTCCATTCACATTGCACATTAGGCATACTGCTGTACAGTATAGATAAAACATATTGACAAAGCTAATGTCTTTGCCTCTGCTCTTACTCCTAATGCAGGCTCTTTTTCTTTTGTTTTGGCAAATACCAGTGCTGCTTCAGTTAAGTCCACCGATCATCCATATTAGATTGACTGTCCTGTACTTGCACTGCTTCAACGAACCCAGTTCAGAATAACAACTGAACTTTTAGCTTCAAATTGTAAACTTCTTTACATAACGTTTTAAAACTTTCAATTTACAATTGTGCTTTTAAGTTTATATGTATATATTAATCTGCTAATATTATTTCATTTTCTAAACCGTTGCCAACTCCCCTAGTAGGTGTCACAGACCCCCAGGGGTCCGCGGTCCACAGGTTAAGAATCGCTGCCACATACAAATAAAAACTAAACATCAAATTAAGGCCTCTTTATGCCCTGATCCAATCATCCCATCAAGCTTGGCTTCAGCACCTCCCATGTTAGCAACATCCCAGTCTTAAGCCTAGCTAAGAGGCCGCTTTGATGCTTACCTGACCTTCCTCTGCCCTTGGACAGGTGTTTAATTATGCAGGGCTGGACTGGTAACCAGGCCTGGTTCCGGGAACTTCTATCTGGATGGGCCAATGCTGCATTCAGGTGGGTCAAATTTTTGACAATTCTGGAGGTAGCCGACACCCGCTAGATTTACATTTTCTTTTCTTCCAAACAGCCATACAGAGCGTGTGGCGTGGTGCTTTCTCTGTGGCCTCTTCTGCTGGGACTGTGTGACTGGGAGGGTCAAAGGTCATGCCCGCCTCCTATTACTTAGCGCTGGCAAAAGATTTCAGACCAACATCTGTGCGGTCCATAGTGAAGGAGCAGCAAGTGCACATGACAACTACAAGGGGGGCTTGGGCAGATTCTCCCCCAAGAAAATTTGGGGAAAGCAAATCCAAAAATGGTGCATTCTACAACACACGTTTCATTATATTTTCAATTGTATTAGCTTGTAAAGCATGGCAAATGATGGCCTTACAGTGCACCAGGATGCAACAATCTTTGTTGGGGCTCTTCAATGACTCTCTCACTATCACCCTCCAACAGTACCTCTCATCTCTCCATAGCACCTCTCTCACATGTATTTTGTTTGTAGCACCTTTCATTCCAGTGTAGGGTGTTGGAGCACTTTACAACACATACATACAGAGACAATGAATCATGCGTGTGAAATCAGTGTATATAAAATGTTCCAGAGACAAAGGGAACTACAAGGTGTAGGATTAATATGTCACCACCCCCTTTTTCCCAAATCGATTTTATCCACACTCAGTGTGGGAGGGTATGCTCAGACGTGAGTCCCTTGCTCATTGCACCATCAGGATTCAGGCAAGCCGGGCCGACGAAGGCTGTGATGCCAGAAACCGGTCCCCGGAAGCTTGTTTCCTTCCCAGTTTAAGAATTGGCTTGGTAGTTTGGTTTGCCCTGTTCCCATCATGCACTGGGACAGGTACAGACTAATTTGCATGTAGCCAGGTTCTGAGCTGGGATGGTGCAGTGAGCTAAAAAACGGTGATGGATTAAAACCATGATCTCTTGACTTGGTAAGAGTATTCTGCATCATTCAGAAACTCTGTCCATCACCACCCCCTTTTTCCCAAATCGGATTAATATGTCATCCATACTGGTAGGCATTTTTAAAAGTGCTTGGTCTGGAGAAGCACAAACTCCGTATTCAGAATGTAACACAGTGGTTAGGGTTGGATTTATGAATAAGAATGTATTTGTACCCAAACAAACCCCTGTTTGCTACATTAGGGTAATGAGAGACTGGGAAAAAGCCTAACTTGTTAACCTGTACCATGCAGTTTGCACGCAGCTCTTTGATGGCAGTTCATAGCTCACTGTGCTAAATTGGAATTGTAACTTGTGAATGGCACAGTAACAAAAGGATCTCTGTGACAAAAGCAGTAGCCTACTGATTTATGCACATAAAATACTGTCCTGTGATGTACACGTTACACCTTTGCAGCACATGAATCCTCTGCGCTACCTTAGATGAGTCAAAACGTCCACTAGATAAAACTCAATCTCTCACCAGCAGGTACATTAATCGCCAGCGTTAGCTTGACACTTTTATTGTTGCTTGAAAACTTCTGACTATACAAGGAACTCTGCAGTGGGTGCGTTTAAAGCTGCTACAAAACCATCCCCAGTAACAAAATCAGCGCCCACCCTTTCAGATTTTTGGGAAAACGCCCGATACTCGGTATGGCCAGTCGGGTCTTGTACTTACGTTTGACCTATTTATACAGCCTATTGTGCCGTTGGCGTGGGTGCGCAGTACCAACAGGGATTCTGCCGTAGAGTGGAGCTGGTTAGGTTTATGATCTGTAAAGGCAGTGGAGTATTTATGGTTCTGTTTAATGAAAAGTGTAGTCTAATAATAGATCAACAAGTTATAGAGTTCAACAAGTGTGATTAGAAATCATGCCAAAAGCACTTGGTGTTCGATGACACCCACACTTGCCAGCCAGTCATGCGGCAGGAGCTGTACAATGAGTCGCCTGGGTCCTCTCCCTCATTTCCAACACAAGAGTCCTCAAGAGAGCGACAGCTACCACACACCTCCCCAGGGCCTCCTTGTGGTGACAGTTCTAATTAGCACTGCCACCTCGCTCAATGGCGACATCCGCCATCTTTTACAAGTCATTATCGGGTGTGTTATTCAGATGGACTCAATGGAAGAAAACCAAGACAACAATTCCCAGAATGCATGAGGTTGTCAATGTAAGCACTAGAGTGGAAACAAGGGCCCTTGCTGACATGGAGCAATGAAACCCTGGGAATCCTTTATCTCTGTGGTAAAGCCAGATGCAAGATGCAATCTATCCGCCCATTTAGTGAATTGTCTAATCTTAATACTTTTCTGCATCAATAATCCTGTTTCTCTTTTTTTAAAAATGTTTTAAAGTAATATTCCAGACAACCATACTTCCCCAAAACAGACAATTGTTACAGTATGCATGATTCAAACAATCTGGATACATGTCCTTGTAGCAAAGGCGTTACAGCTTCAATTCAAGAGAAACCACCTAAATTGTTGTGCTGGAATCACTTTTATCCCTGCAAAACTAACAACTATAAACTTAACCCCCTCCCTATCCCTCCCTGCGCTTGGTCATGGGTAGCAACATTAATTCCGGGGTACGGAGACCGTCTGCACAATTAGATGCCTCAACCATCTGTACAAACTCTATTGTGCGAGGGGCTTCTCATGGGGGCAACAAGCCCATCTATTCACGGGTGGGGTGTGGGGAGAGCTCCTCTCATACTAGGGGATCCTTTACTTTTAATTAAGTCAGAGATCGCATGTACCGATGTAGAATGTTACACTGTAAAGTAATTACTGGTCTCAATGTTCTGTAACTATAATAAGTCTGTGTACTTATTCTCAATAAAAAAAAAAAAATTTAAGTCAGAGATCATTGGGTGCCATGCCTGATGTCGTCCTCCAATCTATCATGCCTCCTAACCTTTGTCATCCTCACTGATTCTGCGGTTGCCCACTATATCGTATCCTTAATCAATTTCCCATGTTGGGGTGGATCTTATCTCAGCCAGTGGATTTCGATTCTCCTCTTTGCTAGTATGAGCCCCAATTGCACAAACCTCCTAGTAAGTTTCTTGGCTTTTGGCGTGGGTAATAATCCCAGCACCACCCCTTTGATAGTAGCTGGTATAATCCATTCTGTGACAGACTGCAAAGTCTCAATGACCCCTCCCCAAAAAGGCGCCAGCTCAGGGCAAGCCCACAACACATGAACAAAGTGTGCATCTGAGCTCTTACATCTGGGACATGTATCTGATCGTTTCGGGTATATTTTATGCAGTGTTCGGGGAGTGAGATACGCCTGGTGCACCACATTATATTGAATTAATTTGAAACGTGGGTTGGAATTTATTTGTTTGACCTCCTCATGCACTTTCTGCCACTGTGTCCCGTGAGGGGCTCACCCATTGCGTCGTCCCATTTCACCTGAAGTGGAAGGGGAGCTGTGGAGACGTCTTTTTGCATCGCCCTGTATGTGTGTGAGATCAACCTTCGCCCTCCTGCTAGGGTGAGTATCATCTGCAGTACCAATGTGACCTGTGGCTCTTGTGGAAAGGACGGCCACAACTCCCTGGGTACCGCTGAGATCTTAGCATTCTGCAGGTACTGTCCCCTGCCTAATTGAAATGTGTTGTTTGCTTCCTCCCTGGTGATGAACCTCTCCTCAATATACAAATTCGCCATCAGGAGACAGCCACCCTCCTTCCATTTGGTCACATTCATTACTTGCTCTATCCATTTGTAGGGAATAACCACCCACAGTGGAGTTTCGGGAGCATATGGCGCTCTCGTGATTACTTTCTGTACCACTGTTTACCAAGCCGATTCAACATGACAAATAATATACGGAAAAGATCCCCGTACCCTCGATCCCATCATAAACCATTCCGGGAGGGAAAGGTCACGATGTGTACCTGCCAGCAATCGCTTCTCCCAATTGTCATGCTTATCAAACCAATGCACCGCATGCTGCAGATGTGCGTCCATATAGTAAAAGTTCAAACGAGGGACCTTCAGACCCCCCATGTCCCACCGTCTCTGCAGGGTGGTCAGGATAATCCTCTTCCATTTAGATACCCACAGCAATTCTACAATCAGGCTGTTGAGTTGCGAAAAATATTTCTGCGGGACCATGTATAAAGAATTATGCTGGGCGTACAGGCATCTCGGTAGGATAACCATTTTAGTTAATGCTACCCTTCTCATTGGGGATAGCGGTAGACCCTTCCAGAAGGCAACAGACCTTTTAATCCCATTTATTCTATTCCCTATATTATCAGCTAATTATGCTGTGCTCGAGTGCATCAACGTGATGCCCAGATATCGCACCCCTTCTGGCACCCATCTCATCCCCATGTTAGGCAGTTTATTCTCCGATGTACCTATTAATTTCCCCATGGGAAACATTTTGGATTTTCCAGGGTTAAGACATAGGCCAGACCATGTACCGAATCGGTCTAGCTCTCCAATAAGAACCGGAACCGCCTCCGCTGGCTGGCGTAAGTATACATCGGCATACATAGAGACCACGTGAGTCGCCTCCCCCAATTGTATACCCCAATCTTCCAATTTTACACGTAGTGTGATAGCCAGTGGCTCTTTCACAATAGCGAACGGGGACAGGGGGCACCCCTGTTGAGTACCCCGTGTCAGGCTGTTAGAATTGGGGATCTCTGGTTGGCACAGGTAGGTACTTGTGACAAGCAGGGACCCTCTCCTCTAGTCAGGGTAAGGGGTTACACTCCTAAAATAACCCCTGCTCACCCTCTAGGTAGCTTGGCGCGAGCAGACAAGGCTTATCTCAGTGCCTTATAGGTTAAGTATTTGTGACCATATACAGTAACTCAGTGACAACACCACAAATGGACACCACACTAGATTTATATAAAAAATAGTGATCTTTTATATAAAGGCTTAGCACAAGACCAAATAACGACAAAAATAACATACACAGTTCAAGAATATGATTTTAGAAGGAGTTCTTAGGTTAGCGACAAAATCATTCACCTTAGCGTCCGTTTTAACCCACAGTACCTTATGATGCGATAAAAAGTTCCTAGCGGCACTTCAGCATTGAAAATCAAGGTGTAGCTTATCCGGTAGAAATTTACTCGCTAAGGCACAATGCGACAAAATTCGGCCCGCTAATGAGCGGGGCGACAATTTCACCAGCGGCTATCTTGGTTGAGTCTGCGACTATTTTCGCAGCGATAAAATTACTCACGCTAACGAGCGGTGCGATGATCTTGGCTTGTTCTGCGACGATTCCACACAGCAGCGGCAGGCTCTGCGACGAAGTTCGCAGCGATAGAATTCTTCCCGCTAACAGGCGAAGCGTGGATCTTGGCTGGTAGCGATCAAATTCGGTCCGCTAACGAGCGGGGCGATGATTTTTCGAGCGCTGATCTGGCTCAGCGTCAGCAGGCTCTGCGACGATGTTCTCAGTGATTCAAATTCTGCACGCTAACGAGCGGTGCAACGGAAATTTTCTCGCTAAGCCGGCTGTGCGTGAAAAAGTGGAGATCTTTGATTTCTTTCTTCTTGGCCAGCTTCCCAACAGCAGGCACAGCTCCCAGAGGCCCCAGAACTGGTTCCAGCACTCTAGGAGGGGCAGAACTCACACAGCAGAGTTCAGGGGGAAGCTGGGGGTGAAGTCCTTTTGTTCCTGGGACTTCTTAACAGGAGGCCAGCTCTACTCTGGCCCTTGGAGATCTTTTTAAGCACAAGTTGAAATAAAGTTTTTTGTAGTCTTTCTCCTCTCCTTCAGCAGCAAGGCAACCACTGCAGGCCAATCCCCCAGGTCAGGGACAGTACTTCTCCTTACAGCTTTCCCAGTTCCTTCTCCTCAGGCAGAGGTTCTTCTGGTCAAGCAGGATCTAATTTCTTGGGAGCAGGTACTTATACCTCTAATTCCTTTGTGCTCTGGGGTAGAGGGGCCTTTGCCCAGCCAGAACCAGTTCCTGAGCACTTTGTTAACATGACTCTGACTTTCTATTCAGGGTGCAGGGCAGAGACATCAGCCGCTTCACAGGAGGTGGAGCCAGCATTGTGGTGGCAGAGCACAGCCCTATTCAGAATCCAGGTGCACTCCTCCCACCCATCTGGATGTCAATCTCTGTTCACCACCAGGCTGCCTAGCCCTGCCCTCTGGAATTCCCCAGCCCTGTCACTCACAGAAACCAGACAGCAGATAAACACCATAGCAGAGGCGGGCTGAAATGGTTAGGCAAGCAAATACCAGCTTTCTAAAAGTGGTATTTGCAAACCCAGAATATTAAAATAAACTTTACTAAAAGATGTATTTTATTATTCTGAGTTCAGGCATACTAAACTCGAATTTCTACCATGTTCCCTGGGTCTGGTAGGATCATAGAATGTAATAATTCTAACAGCCCATTCTGGCCTATGGTGAACAGGTAGCCTTGCAATAGTGAACAATGAAAATGGCTGTAATTCACTATTAGGACATGCCACAAACATCAGGGCTTGTCCTACCTTGTGCTTACAATGCACCCTGCCCTTGGGCCTACCATAGGGGTGACTAATATGAAGTTAAGGGAAGGTTTAGGGACTGGCAAGTGGGTGCACTTGCCCAGTCAGCGTGACCGTACCAGACTGCATGCAGGTTCTGTAATGGCAGACCTTAGATACATTTTACTAGGCCGCTTCTGTGGGTGGCACAACCAGTGCTGCAAGCCCACCAGCAGCATTTGTATTTACAAGCCCTGGGCACTCCTGGTGCACTTTACTGGGGTCTGACAGTAAACCAAATAAGCCAATCATGGAATCCAACCAACATATACATTTTACAGTAGCGAGAGCATATGCACTTTAGCACTGATCAGCAGTGGTAAAGTGCCCAGAGTCATAGAACAGCCATCAACAGGTCAGAAAAAATACAGGAGGAAGACAAAAATTTCAGGGATGACCCTGCAAAAAGGGCCAAGTCCAACACAGGCCAAAACTGTCAGAGACCTGTCCTCGCACATGCACCCTTGCTGTAGGTCCATTATATATGGTTTGTATCCATTGGATAAACGGTTGTCCCACCCTCATTTTGTTTAACACTGCCCACATATAGTCCCACTCCACTGAGTCGAAAGCCTGTCGGATATCCAGCAGGCCCAACGCCCACTCCTCAGACTCCAGACTTGGGGCATGTCAAATGTGTGCCAGACGCCGTAAATTATGTGTGGTGTTTCATTTGGGAATAAACACCGCTTGGTCTGGGTAAATAACTTGTGACGTATAGGGCAGTAACCGGGCCGCCAGAATCCCACTCAATATTTTGGCGTCTACATTAAGAAGTGATCTTGGTCTATAAGAGCTTGTCAATAGGGGGTCCCTATCTGGTTTAAGGAGCAAGGACACAATTGCCTCCGACATTGTAGGTGGAAGAGTTTTCCTAGTTAGGGCCTCATTAAATACCTCCAGTAAGTGGTCAACCAGTAAGGGAGCATATCTCTGATAAAATTCCGCCGGGAGCCCATCACCACCCTGACACTTCTCCGGTTTCAAGTGTCGTATAGATGCTAGAACTTCCTCACGAGAGATTGGTGTCCCAAGGGCTTCCGCCTCCATTTCATCTAGTCGGGGAAGAACCACTTCCTCAAGAAAGTCATTCAGTTCTCTTGAATCAGCCCGCCTGGCTCCCGCGCACGTAGATTCCAAATACGATGCAAATTACCTCTGAATCTCCCCTTGGTTTTGTAGTCTGACACCATCAATAGCTATGTTTCTTTTTTCTTGAGAAAAATATTTGGGATGCAGTCTTCAACACCCTTGCCAAAAGTTACCCAAAAATGTACCCAAGTTAGTACATTTTCGGTTCCAGGTGTTATTTTAGACCTGTTTTTCACCTTTTCTGTCACTCCCTTCATTGAAGTACAGTGATTTGGGGCTTTCCCTGTCATGCATGAGTAGCTGAACCAGACCAGTTTTATCCTTTGGATTTTAGGAGGAGTTATGACGGAGTAAGCAAGACAATAAATCTCAGAATGCACAGAAAAAAAATATGAACTACATAGATCTCCATGCATGGAGAGCTTTCAAGCTATGAATGACTCCTAAAACTACAACCTGCATCTAAAGTACTATGCCCTGGTCCAGAGACCCAAGTTCAGATTTTCTTCTCTAGAAAGAAGATGTAGGCGAGTGTAAGTTACAAAAGGGCAGGGGACAGTTCTGAGTAACATGACACAGCAGTATGACCGATGAAAACCACCGGACGCTCCAGCTGTGACACCTCACCTCTCCCGCCTGACTATCAGACCAGGTTCCTTTATTCTCCCGGGTTCCTGTGCTGCGTATCATGTGCTCTGAGCCACCTTCCTCTGACCCGGACGGTTAAGACAGTCTGGAGCAAAGCCGATGCCTATGGGCCCAATCTCATGGTCCAAACCTCTGCAACCACTCAGCTCGATGCTCCTGCACCAGGGTCCCAATATGTGATCGCGTGGCCTCAGAGCTACCAGTTTTTAGGTGCGAGTTTTAACAGCACTGCTCTCAAACATACTTATTGCTAATAATATACATACAGTGGACTTTGTGTATGCTATTTTACCCACTGGGATTTTTTGACCAGCCTCTATCAGCCACCAGCTGAAGAATTTCTCCATCACGATTTGGCTCAGCCCAGTGGAGCATTTGTCTTTAATCTTATGCTATTGGCTGGTTCAGTATTTCCATCTGCCTCCAATCCAGGGCTTGCATTAACTGCACAAGGGTCTACTTAACTACTGCCCTCTCTGGCCACTCCTGCTGGCTCATTCCCATAATGGCTTGCTCTGACATGCTATTATCGCTTGTGATAGCATTTTACTCCTAGACCTATTGGCTTTGCTAATACTTCTTTTAATGTAGAAGCAGAAGTAGTTTGATGACTCTGTATATGGGAAATGCTCTTTTATATTTGCTGGACCTCTCAGCTGCCATTGAGACAGTTGACCAGCCCACCTTCAGCCACACCCTGGAGTCTCGGATGACATTCACTGGTAATGTTCCTCACTGGTTCTTGCCTTAACTTTTTACAATACCAGTTTGTCCACATGGGTATCTCAAGGTACCAAAATCTCCCCATCACCTAAGAAGTCCCTGTCCTCTTTAATTTCTACATGGAGCCTGGGGGCTCTTTTACAGATAACATCAAAATTCGTCAATATGCTGACAATACTTTAATCTACTTCAAAGTCTCCAGTGATTCAGGCAACCAACACCTCAAACACTGCCTGCACCTCGTCCAGTTTTGGAAACTCCTGGTGCACTACAGACTTGTCTAGCTTCTTCGAAGGTATTGTTATGTGGTTATTGCAACAAGGCTGGAACCACATAACCTGATGAGGTGAAAAACAATTGTGTTTGGTCCATAGACAAAGGGATAGTATACCAGAAGATTACCTTGCAGGAGGGACCGAACAGCTGGACCGGAATTCAGGGAAGGTCACTTTTATGTATGGATGATTCACACAGTTAGAGTGTAGTGGATCATTTGGTTGATGTTGATGATTGAGGATTCCTTCTATCTGATAAATTAGGAGAGAATTGAGAGGCTTTCTCCATATAGTCCCTTTAATGAGAATAGGGTTTTTAGGGGCTTGCTAGCCCTAATAATCAATCAATCAATCAGGCGTTTGTTAAGTGCGACTACTCAAGGCGCTGGGGGTGGGGGGGTGCAGGTTCCAGTCCATCAAGGAGGGGGTCTGTGGACGAGCCAGGATTTGAGGTTTCTTGCGAAGATGTGGAGCGATGCTGTCTGTCTGAGGTGGAGCGGAAGGTCGTTCCAGGCTCTGGCCGTGAGGAAGGAGAAGGAGCGTCCTCCCGATCTGGTCTTTCTGGTGTGGGGGACCACGGCGTAGGAGAGCTGGGCTGATCGTAGGGTCCTTTGGGGTGCGTGGAATTTGAGTCGGCTGTTCAGGTATGCTGGTCCGATGTCGTGGAGGGCCTTGTGTGTGTGGGTGAGCATCTTGAATGTGACTCTAGCCTCGATGGGGAGCCAGTGGAGTGTGCGCAGGTGCTGGGAGATGTGGCAGTGTCTTGACAGGTTGAGGACCAGTGTTGCGGCGGTGTTCTGGATGTTCTGTAGCTTGCGGGGGAGTTTTTGTCTATTCCGGCGTAGAGTATGTTGCCGTAGTCGAGTCTTCTGGTGACCAGGGTGTGAGGAACGGTCTTTCTGTGTTCGAGGGGGATCCATTTGAAGGTCTAACGAAGGAGGCGGAGGGTGTGGAAGCAGGAGGATGAGACGGAGTTGATCTGGCGGTCCATTTTGAGCTTGGAGTCCAGGATGAATCCCAGGTTGCGTGCATTGTCCGTGGGGGTGGGTGGGCTTCCGAGGGCGGGGGGCCACCAGGTGTTTCAGGCATCTGGGTTTGGGCCCATGATGAGTACTTCTGTTTTGTTGGTGATTAGTTATAGACAACTGTTTTTCATCCATTTGGCTACGGCTTCCATGCCTTCTCAAAAGCTGTCTAATGGTGTTGGGTTCGTTGGATAGGGATAGGATGAGTTGGGTGTCACCTACGTATGACACAATGTTGAGTCCATAGGTTCTGACGATGGGGGCGAGTTGAGCCATGTAGACGTTGAAGAGCGTAGGGCTGAGAGAGGAACCCTGTGGGACTCCGCAGGTGGTTGGTGTAGGGTCCGAGAGAAAAGGGGGGAGTCTGACCCGCTGCGTTCTGCCGGAGAGGAAGGAGCGGATCCAGTCGAGGGCCTTGTCCTGGATCCCTGGATCCCTGCATCGTGGAGTCTGCGTATTAGGGTGCGGTGAGAGACTGTGTCGAACGCTGCTGAGAGGTCGAGGAGGATGAGGGCTACTTTTTCTCCTTTGCCCAGTAGGGTGGGGATGTTGTCTGTTGCGGCGAGGAGGGCGGTTTCCGTACTGTGGTTTTTTCTGAAGCCAGAGTGGGAGGAGTCGAGTATGTTGTGCTCTTCGATGAATGTGGCGAGTTGGCTGTTGATGGCTTTCTCGATGACTTTTGCTGGGAATGGAAGCAGGGAGATGGGTCTGTAGTTTTTGATGTTGGTGGTGTCCGCCGAGGGTTTCTTCAGGAGGGGGTTGACCTCGGCGTGTTTCCAGTCGTCGGGGTATGAGGCGGTCGCCAGGGAGCGGTTGATGGTGTGGTGGAGCATGGGTGCGATGGTGCCGGCGGCTCTGTTGAAGATGTAGTGGGGGCAGCGGTCCGTGGGGGCCCCAAAGTGGATTGACTTCATTGTCTTCAGTGTGTCTTCGGTGGTGAGGGCTGTCCAGTTGTTAATCACTGGCTTCCGGGTGTCGGGGTGGTTGGTGAGGGTTCAGTACGTTGGTTGTCTTTGTCGAAGTTGTCGTAAATGTTCTTGATTTCGTGGTGGAAAAAGGTGGTGATTTTGTCGCAGAGGTATTGTGAGGGAGGGATGTCAGTAGACTTGCTGGTGGGTTGGGCGTACTCCTTGATGATGTTTAAGAGTTCTTTGCTGTTGTGTGCGTGTTTGGAGATTCTGTCTTCAATCGCTTTTTTCTTCGTTTTTCTGATGAGCTGGTGGTGGGCGTTGGTGGTGGCTCTGAAGTTGTTGTGGGTTTCTGTGGATTTGGTGTTCCTGCAGGCCTTTTCGAGGACACCATCATCGGATGTTATATGAAATTGTTTGGGAGAAAAGATTTTTATAGCCCTGAAAAAGGTTGTTATAATTAACAGTGTCCAGTGAAGTGCGTCGATTGGTCATTAAAGCTGTATTTGCAGTGCACAGGTGGGGTCGCTCTATGGGATGTAATATTTTCACGGACAACCGTTGATACAATGAGCAGATATGCTATTTAATGAAGACTACATTATTATGTCTCAGTTGTTCTCCCTTATGTCACTGTGTTCAGAATTGTTTATTTTCTACGTTTTCTATTTTTTGTGTGATGTATATATGTTTTAAACATGAAGGTGTTATTTGATATTGAATATTAATGTGAAACTATTTATATAGGATGATTAAAGCCATCTATATTGTTCTAAAGGTTTCCGGCATTTGAAAGTGGTGTATTTTTTTGGGATGAGAAGTGTACGCAGAGTGACATTTGAGTGGTTCATGTTATTAATGTGTGTTTTTTTTTTTTTTTTTATCCTGAGGGGAATTTGTATATTGTTCTGTGAAGTGGAACCATGTTCCTTTGGTGTGTGGGGTCTCTCTCCATCTGTTTTATAAAAAAAAATATATATATATAGCATCAGACTTTTCCCATCTATGCACCCAAGATCAGGAGCAACTCCTCCAATATCCATCAGGACCAGCCCAATGCTGCTTCAATTTAGGAAAATCTGAAAACACACCTCTTTAAGGAACACTACATTACAATGCAGTAACCATACACTTCTGCTGTCAGAACCCAGTTACCTCTTCTATCACTGGTTGACTGTATGCTTGCCTTTGACCCTGAACCGAGGTTCTGTGACTTTTGGCTAGGTTTGCACTATACAGATACCCGATGCATACAAAAAATGTATTGGTTAAGATCCTCTTTTATTGCTCTTCTGTAATTTTGGACGCTGATCAGTTTTTGTGCACACGGGACATGTCGGGCAGGGGTCACGACTCTGGTGAAGGTGTCCTATTTCAGCCACAGATTGTCACAACAAAGAAACCTATTGGCCTCTGGGCACAATTCGGCTGTAGGGTTCATGGTTAAAAGCGGAGCTTAATTTCCCCAAAACAGCCTTGTCTTGAGCTTGGGAGCCATGCCTATAACATTATTGGTGGGGAGTCAGGTCGGATGCATGTGAGTAAACTGCGCCCCACAAGGGTGTGAGCCAGGAATGCCTGGTTGGTACAGGGTTCTGAGGTCTGCCTTACCACCCTTCTGAGAAGAGTGGTAAACTGCGAGTGTTTTGTGACCGCAATTGTGGTCGCAAAACATTCATACATAGGTTTTGAAGTCGGTATTAGGAAGGGACGCCCTTGGCACGGCCATTCCTAATAGCAAGTCGCTAACTCTATTTTGCAAGTCGCTAATTGATAAGCAACTCGCAAATTAGGGTTGGTACATTAGGCTGACCGACTTTGCGGTTGCAAAGGCGCTGAAATCCCTTTGCGACCGCAAAAAACAGTCGTACATGTGACCCTAAGTGATTTGGCCAGAGTCATAGGATGTCGAGCGTCCCTGCAGGAACTCGAACCCGGTTCTCCATCTTCGAGGTCAACTGCTCTAGCCGTAAGGCCACAGGTTGTTTCTAGATTTACAGTTCAAGAGCTATTGAGTTGTTTATTGTGAGAGACCGGCATGCTTAAGATCAAGTCGGGCCAAACCATTTGTTTCCTCTCTATAAATGAACGGATTTTCTGAATAACACTTACTGGACAGCAATCTTAGTCCCACAGGGTGCAGTGTATTGAACAACATGACAACATTTCACCATGTTGGGAACCTGGGATAAAGCAAAACCTAGTCATTTAGTTCTAAAAGCAGCAATTTAGTTGCCAGTCTACAATCAGTAATGTTAATCCACAGCCTTTAACGTGCAAAGTTAAACAGAGGCTTCTCTAGATGTAATTTGTAGGTGTTGTATGAGAAAGGTACCCTCAGAAAACACTTTATAGGTCTAGGAGCAAGGCGGAAAAGACAATAGAAAGCAACAATGACTCTCACCAGACCTGTATTGCTTCTTAAAACTTTTATAAGCCAACAAAGAAGCAATACAGGTCTTGTGGGAGTCATTTTTGCTTTCTATAATCTTTAGATGTGGCACATAAGGGGCCGGGGATAACACTGGTGGTTCCAAGAACAATGGGAAGTCATGAGCAGGTTATGTGGTTGAATGAGTGTATATGTATGTGTATTTAAATCTGTGTGTGTGTGTAGATGTGTGTGTTTAGGTATGTGTGTGTATGTATGTGTATATATATATATATATATATGTATGTATGTATGTATGTTCACTGAAAAAACAGTTAAAAAGTAAGTTATGTTTGAAGCTCAAATGTGCAAAAATCACTGAAATTTGCCAGTAATGGTTTCGGGGCTTGTGCTTTTGGATTGGTATTCTCTATTTTTTTTTTTTTAAGTACATTTAGTAATTTCGTCTTCCTGTAGCTGCAGTGCTGCAGGGGCCATGTTTGGGGGAGGGGCCGGGCTTTAAAGGGCCACGCTTTTTCTTGGTCATTTTGGACAGTCTTTTATTAAAAACTAATAATCACATCCAGCTGCAGCGTTGTAGATGCCCTGAATGCAGAGACACCGGCCGTTAAACATCTGCGCTATCTTCGTTGTATGCTTCTGGCTGTACATCTCCGTCCCTCACCCCTCCCCACAACATACATACTAGAAACAAGTTGAAGGGGACATGACCCATTTACATGGAATTGCCAATTTAAATGTTGAACTTGATTTTTTTTTTGGTTTACGATAAGATATTTCTAAAACATTCTCCAAGCGCGTGCAGTTGTAGATGCGGCACAGCAGGGCCCCAGCAAGCGGAGGCACTGGACTTAAAATGTCCGCATACCGGTGTCTAGTGTATCAAGTTTATAATCCAGGGTCCCTCGAGCTGCATACCAAATGTCTTGAACCTCGCACAGCTGTGGCACTGCAGTGGTCCTGCATACGGAGGCACCAGGCTTCAAAGGCTCACGTTTCAAAAACTATACTGTAGGTGAATACATTATTGCCTACCTCTATAAACAACATTAGTGGACAACTTACCGAAGGTCTTGATGGTGTCAGCAAAGGGTCTTCCATTACAAAGGGTTTATATTGTTCTATGGTGATGTGTCCCTTTTAGTTGGCTGCAATGACCCCATCCTTATCAGCACAGGCATAGCTATACATTGCATACAGATACTACTTAAACAAATTACCGACGTGATATACAGGGACGTGGATTTTGCTCACACACACTCTGCTTAGCAACAAGGATTTTTACATTGTTACCAAGCTGCAAGTTTTTTATTAAATTCTTTTTGGAACAGTTTAATATGGTGCCAAATCCATCAAAAGGTATTTGTGCGGTTAACCTGAGCACCAGTTACGTTGCACGGGCATACATTCATTTGATGGGCACCGGGAGATTAAGTTATTTTCCCACAATCAGAGGATGCTGAGCTGATCACAAGGCTCAAACCTAGTTCCCCTGTTACAAAGCGGCCGGCCCTGTCCTTAACACCACATTCAATCTCCTTATGCTCCCCAAAATGCCCTTATAATTTCGCTTTCGGAATCGTAACACCCCATTCACAAGTGTATTTAGCTTGCATTTAAACAATTTTTTTTTTCTCCAAACATGTTTAAATGCAAAACCCAATATTACTTGGTTGTCGCTGATGTGCCTTTACCCCCTCTATAAAGTTGTAGTCACTCTTTATTCACTCTGTACCTATCTGCTCGAGCAAAAAACAGTATCTCTGTCAAGAAATATCATGTTTCCTGTGGTAATTAATTCAATGTCTCTAACAAATGAAAACATCTTGCTGATAGCTTCATACCTTTACTTTGCTTCTAGCACAACGTATAATTACTCGATCCGCATGAACACCTATGCGCTATCCAAACACTGATGCCAATATATTTTGAACAAAGCTTTCATTTAAAAGTTGCTACAAACGGTGGCAAACAATTTCCCACACAAACAAAGACACCAAGCCTACCATTTTCGTCACAAGTCGCCAGCTCAAACCCAGCTATTCAGGTTTATCAAATACAAAAACATATGTTCCCCAAAAAGATTTTGCCAGCAACAATACTGCTCCTTCAAAGAAACCGCTTTTCCTTCCAAAATGCGGACAATTCCCAAGTCTGCCCCACCTTATCAGCCCATCGCAAGCAACCATCTGTGCACAATTGACTTCCTTTCACACTGTCTGTGGGCACTTGGGAGACGCTGCATATCTCACATAAAATTCACTGTGTCCCAGCATACAGGGGTGAAACAAGAAGTCGAAGTTAAGCTTTACATGTCCCCAGTGCTTAATTTGTGCCGGTGGTTTCTGGTGTTCGGTACCGGCACTTAATTGTCAGCACCAGCTTTAGTGACAGTCCACCACATGCTGGCGTTGTCTGTTTTTTTTTTTTTTTAAGATGAGCACAAAAAAACGTGTTTATTAAGTCAATGTACATTGAAAATGAGTAATCCCAGTATCTTGTGCCATTATAGCTTTGTGTGGTCTGAAATAGGCTGAATTGTCTCACTTGTAGGAGTGTGATGGTTGGGTGTTATGTTAGTACGGCCATTGGCAGTGCTGGCAGGGTATGAGTGGTGCTGGCTGCAGTGGCATCCAAGAAGGGCCAATACTTCACTATGGAATGCTCACACTTCCTTTGTATATGTTGACTCGGTGCACCAGGTGGGATGGAGACAGGCCTGCTGTGATAAAGCTCAGTAAAGAAAGCCTGTGTCTGGCTAGTAGCCCGAAATACCATGTAGCCCAAATAACATGTATTTAAAAAATAAAAAATATATAGACGTCCAGTGTATGCAGTCCACTTCCAAGGTGCTGAGGTGCAGCCATTGCACGGAGCAGACGTGTTGAGAGAGCCGGTTCTTGGGAGTGCTGCAGTCCATAGACGTCCAGTGTATGCAGTCCACTTCCAAGCTGCTGAGGGTCAGCCATTGCACGGAGCAGACCTGTTGAGAGAGCCGGTCCTTTGGAGTGCTGCAGTCCATAGACGTCCAGTGTATGCAGTCCACTTCCAAGCTGCTGAGGTGCAGCCATTGCCCGGAGCAGACTTGTTGAGAGAGCCGGTCCTTGGGAGTGCTGCAGTCCATAGACGTCCAGTGTATGCAGTTCAATTCCAAGCTGCTGAGGTGCAGCCATTGCATGGAGCAGACTTGTTGAGAGAGCCGGTCCTCTGGGAGTGCTGCAGTCCATAGACGTCCAGTGTATGCAGTCCACTTACAAGCTGCTGAGGTGCAGCCATTGCACGGAGCAGACCTGTTGAGAGAGCTGGTCCTTGGGAGTGCTGCAGTCCATAGACGTCCAGTGTATGCAGTCCACTTACAAGGTGCTGAGGTACAGCCATTGCACGGAGCAGACCTGTTGAGAGAGCCGGTCCTTGGGAGTGCTGCAGTCCATAGACGTCCAGTGTATGCAGTCCACTTCCAAGCTGCTGAGGTGCAGCCATTGCACGGAGCAGACCTGTTGAGAGAGCCGGTCCTCTGGGAGTGCAGCAGTCCATAGACGTCCACTGTATGCAGTCCACTTCCAAGCAGCTGAGGTGCAACCATTGCACGGAGCAGACCTGTTGAGAGAGCCGGTCCTTGGGAGTGCTGCAGTCCATAGACGTCCAGTGTATGCAGTCCACTTCCAAGCTGCTGAGGTGCAGCCATTGCACGGAGCAGACTTGTTGAGAGTGCCGGTCCTTGGGAGTGCTGCAGTCCATAGACGTCCAGTGTATGCAGTCCACTTCCAAGCTGCTGAGGTGCAGCCATTGCACGGAGCAGACCTGTTGAGAGAACCGGTCCGTGGGAGTGCTGCAGTCCATAGACGTCCAGTGTATGCAGTCCACTTCCAAGCTGCTGAGGTGCAGCCATTGCACGGAGCAGACTTGTTGAGAGAGCCGGTCCTTGGGAGTGCTGCAGTCCATAGACGTCCAGTGTATGCAGTCCACTTCCAAGCTGCTGAGGTGCAGCCATTGCCCGGAGCAGACCTGTTGAGAGAGCCGGTCCTCTGGGAGTGCAGCAGTCCATAGACGTCCACTGTATGCAGTCCACTTCCAAGCAGCTGAGGTGCAGCCATTGCACGGAGCAGACCTGTTGAGAGAGCCGGTCCTTGGGAGTGCTGCAGTCCATAGACGTCCAGTGTATGCAGTCCACTTCCAAGCTGCTGAGGTGCAGCCATTGCACGGAGCAGACTTGTTGAGAGTGCCGGTCCTTGGGAGTCCTTCAGTCCATAGACGTCCAGTGTATGCAGTCCACTTCCAAGCTGCTGAGGTGCAGCCATTGCACGGAGCAGACTTGTTGAGAGAGCTGGTCCTTGGGAGTGCTGCAGTCCATAGAAGTCCAGTGTATGCAGTCCACTTCCAAGCTGCTGAGGTGCAGCCATTGCCCGGAGCAGACCTGTTGAGAGAGCCGGTCCTTGGGAGTGCTGCAGTCCATAGATGTCCAGTGTATGCAGTCCACTTCCAAGCTGCTGAGGTGCAGCCATTGCACGGAGCAGACTTCTTGAGAGAGCCGGTCCTTGGGAGTGCTGCAGTCCATAGACGTCCAGTGTATGCAGTCCACTTCCAAGCTGCTGAGGTGCAGCTATTGCACAGAGCAGACCTGTTGAGAGAGCCGGTCCTTGGGAGTGCTGCAGTCCATAGAGGTCCAGTGTATGCAGTCCACTTACAAGCTGCTGAGGTGCAGCCATTGCACGGAGCAGACCTGTTGAGAGAGCCGGTCCTTGGGAGTGCTGCAGTCCATAGACGTCCAGTGTATGCAGTCCACTTCCAAGCTGCTGAGGTGCAGCCATTGCACGGAGCAGACCTGTTGAGAGAGCCGGTCCTTGGGAGTGCTGCAGTTCATAGACGTCCAGTGTATGCAGTTCAATTCCAAGCTGCTGAGGTGCAGCCATTGCACGGAGCAGACTTGTTGAGAGAGCCGGTCCTCTGGGAGTGCTGCAGTCCATAGACATCCAGTGTATGCAGTCCACTTACAAGCTGCTGAGGTGCAGCCATTGCACAGAGCAGACCTGTTGAGAGAGCTGGTCCTTGGGAGTGCTGCAGTCCATAGACGTCCAGTGTATGCAGTCCACTTACAAGGTGCTGAGGTACAGCCATTGCACGGAGCAGACCTGTTGAGAGAGCCGGTCCTTGGGAGTGCTGCAGTCCATAGACGTCCACTGTATGCAGTCCACTTCCAAGCAGCTGAGGTGCAGCCATTGCACGGAGCAGACCTGTTGAGAGAGCCGGTCCTTGGGAGTGCTGCAGTCCATAGACGTCCAGTGTATGCAGTCCACTTCCAAGCTGCTGAGGTGCAGCCATTGCACGGAGCAGACCTGTTGAGAGAGCCGGTCCTTGGGCGTGCTGCAGTCCATAGACGTCCACTGTATGCAGTCCACTTCCAAGCTGCTGAGGTGCAGCTATTGCACAGAGCAGACCTGTTGAGAGAGCCGGTCCTTGGGAGTGCTGCAGTCCATAGACGTCCAGTGTATGCAGTCCACTTCCAAGCTGCTGAGGTGCAGCCATTGCACGGAGCAGACTTGTTGAGAGTGCCGGTCCTTGGGAGTGCTGCAGTCCATAGACGTCCAGTGTATGCAGTCCACTTCCAAGCTGCTGAGGTGCAGCCATTGCACGGAGCAGACCTGTTGAGAGTGCCGGTCCTCTGGGAGTGCAGCAGTCCATAGACGTCCACTGTATGCAGTCCACTTCCAAGCAGCTGAGGTGCAGCCATTGCACGGAGCAGACCTGTTGAGAGAGCCGGTCCTTGGGAGTGCTGCAGTCCCTAGACGTCCAGTGTATGCAGTCCACTTCCAAGCTGCTGAGGTGCAGCCATTGCACGGAGCAGACTTGTTGAGAGAGCCGGTCCTTGGGAGTGCTGCAGTCCATAGACGTCCAGTGTATGCAGTCCACTTCCAAGCAGCTGAGGTGCAGCCATTGCACGGAGCAGACTTCTTGAGAGAGCCGGTCCTTGGGAGTCCTTCAGTCCATAGACGTCCAGTGTATGCAGTCCACTTCCAAGCTGCTGAGGTGCAGCCATTGCCCGGAGCAGACCTGTTGAGAGAGCCGGTCCTCTGGGAGTGCAGCAGTCCATAGACGTCCACTGTATGCAGTCCACTTCCAAGCAGCTGAGGTGCAGCCATTGCACGGAGCAGACCTGTTGAGAGAGCCGGTCCTTGGGAGTGCTGCAGTCCATAGACGTCCAGTGTATGCAGTCCACTTCCAAGCTGCTGAGGTGCAGCCATTGCACGGAGCAGACTTGTTGAGAGAGCCGGTCCTTGGGAGTGCTGCAGTCCATAGACGTCCAGTGTATGCAGTCCACTTCCAAGCAGCTGAGGTGCAGCCATTGCACGGAGCAGACTTCTTGAGAGAGCCGGTCCTTGGGAGTCCTTCAGTCCATAGACGTCCAGTGTATGCAGTCCACTTCCAAGCAGCTGAGGTCCGCTCCTCTGGAGCCACACTTACACTTCATAATACATGTCTGCATTAAACGCTCACTGCTTCCTTGAACTTTGTACTTCTGTTAGCTGAACATTTACGGCACTTGTTTTTTACACTCACATTGGAGTATTTTACTTACTATACGACAAACACTTCCCATTTACAACTTGTTTTCTGTAGTGATGGTAAATTGCTTCACGATGACAAAAGTGAATTCCCATTACTCACAGGAATGTAACTCTTTGTAGAAAATCCAGCAAACAGCGTAACTAAATGGCTCTATGACTCATTCGCTGTTGAAACCCGAGCGAGCTTTGGTTACATCATCGGGTGCTAACAACACACCGAATGGTGATGTCACATTTATCACTTAACAATACAGGCCAGCAAGGCCGCTCATAGTTTAACCCTGATCTGCCCATGACCCGCTAAACATGAGATATTACTGATGCCCAGGTCCCACAGGCTCTTTCAGTCTGGGTCCCAGTGCTTACTTTGTTTAAAATGATGAGCCAGGGCCCAGGGTATGTCACAGGAGCCCACTGCAGCTGCTCACAGCCACCGCTTTTCCCACTACTGCTAAATCAGACATGCCAACCCTCCCGATTCCGGCGGGAGACTACCGATGTCAAGGCTATTCTCCCGCCTCCCGATTCAAGTATCCAGAAACCCGATTCCTCGGGGTTTCAGCTGACAGGGCTTGGTAATGTGTAACGTGCTAATTCTTCCAGCAATAGTCAGAATGGCGATGCAGGGGCTCTAGAAGGGGTGAAAAACCAACAAAGCCTCATTAACAAGAGAATGGTCTTTTAAAGACCTGTGAAGTACTGGGGGGCGGCTGTGTGTGTGCCCGGGAAGCTGTTTCAGCCCGGGCTGCCACACACGGGGGGGCTTGGTGTATGCACTGCCAGCAACCTGCCAGGCCAGTGCACAACACTTGCATCACCCTCTCTCAGCCTTCCATTGCGCTCCATGCTTCTGAAAGGTAAGGGAAAAAAACGTGCATTTTGCGTTTCAAATGTCTGATCCTGCAGCAACACACTTCCAAAGCCCATACATGACAGTAACCCGATTCAAGGCCCCATTCTCCTGATTTTTTCTAAATAATCTCCCACTTTGCTCTTCTGAAATGTTGGCATGTATGCTAAATGCCCGTGCCAGTACTACTTGCTAACGCTCACACTCAAATTAGTGTGACATTTTGGACTATCAGGTCACCTCAAACGGTAGTGATGGCCTGAAGGAGCGACCGCCAGTAGGTAATAGATATTTATATATATAATATATATATATATATATATATATATATTGTATGTTAAATAATTAACTTCTCCATTGATGAGCTCTGCTAAACAAAACATGAGACCACAGCGCCAATATGTTGTGGATGGTTAAATATGTGCCAGTGTTTAGGAATAAGTGCCGAGCACCCGGAAACACTGGCACAAATTAAACGCTGCTGGGTCTCATGGTCTTGAGGGTTCTATGAAAGAATTCTTAGAATCGCTTAGGAAGCCTTAGATTGAAATGCATATATCTTTCTATTGCTTTAGCGTGCAAAGAGACATACTATTAGTTCAACGTGGATGTGAAATATAGGCGTATGAGTGGCAGATCCATTTCGCGTTTTCTGGATGTCTTTATTTCATGAATCTAATGCAACAAATGTATTTAGTCACTAGGCTATCCAGAAAATCTAGATTGGAAGAGCATTACTGGATCTGGGTTAGACTCCCCTGGTACAGATTCCACTTCTAGACTCCAGTTCACTCTTTGTACTTTTTTTTCTTTCTTTTTTTCTGCAGATCGGGGTTGGTTCAGAGATGAAATTGTCTCTCATCCCCGCTGTTCTAGGATAATGGTAGTATTGCAAGTTAAGCACAGTTCCCCTTGTTTACTTACCCTTCTTGTGAGTCATTAGCAAGGCTTACCAAACCAAGGTAATGCGGGGTGGATTTCAGAGGTTGTGTAGCGCCCAGTGTGTGTAGTAAAGGATATCTAGGCCTGTCAGTGGGGTCTGGAGTGTCCCAGATGAGCTCACTGGCCTGCTTGATCTCATTAAAATGCCATCATTTGTAAGCGCACAGCTACCTCCGTAGAGGAGTCCTGGCGCTGGGGGCCGTCGGGAAGATTAAGCAAGCTATTGCCCAGAGTCACATGGTGCTGGGCTAACCTGCCACCGGAGCCGGGGATCGAACCATGAACCCTGTGGTCCGGAGTCAGGCACCCTGGCCGCTGTGCCTCTCATTATCCAGTAAGGAGCAGACAGTCAGTGTGGAAACCTTCAAATCGGGTGTAATGTGTGAGGCAGAAGCCCCTCTGGCATGTCTAAAGCCAGGAGCACAAAGGCCAAATTTGCTGATGGGCGTGAGGCAATCAAATACTGGTCCATGCATTCCCAGATACCATGACCCACTAACCCTTGTGGGGGGCGTCCTTGAGGACCCTAACAAGGGGTCAAACTTACTAAAGAATTATTATTTTTTTGTTTTAGCTCCGTCGTACACTTAAATGAAGAATGTGGGGTGTGAGTGAGTGCGCAGCAGGGGGTTGACCGCCCATAGAGGGTTGGCTCAAGTCCTTGCAGCTGGCCATGCCCTGCGGCCAACCTCTGGGTGTGCACAGCCCAAAGCTGTGCCCGGCAGCGTGTTGGCAGCCTGTGGGGGGGTGCTGGCTGCAGGGCCTAGTGGCAGAAGATATTACTTTAGGTTAAAAAAAAAAAACACATTGTTCACCAAAATAAAACTGAGGTTAAAGTGGAGTTATATATAAGTAAGGTATTAAGATTTTAACTTATGCTAAAAAAACAAATTCTCAGAATAAAACAAATGTTAAATTGGAGTTGTATGTAGCTCTTCTAATAATAAAATAATGGTTAAGAAAATTAAAAAGTCTGAAATTAACCAGTAACTGAAATAAATATAACTTGCACCGCTTTTGACCACACTTATTACATCACTGATGACGTCTGAAATCTGCAACAATGTCGGTTATGTATAACTGGTGAATATCGGTGGTTTAAAAAAAAATATAGATTTTTTGTAATTGTTGGAAGACTTACGTATAACTTTTTTCAGTAAATATATCTTAAAGACCTCCTTACAGTGCATGCTTATTGCTTACATACGGGGCTTGGAAAAATCAACATCCTGCCTCCAGATCATACTTTATCTCAAGTACTAGGAAAGCGACAGCTGCATGTCTGTGATTCCCTTATACATTGGCAGCAAGGTGTTAAGGTCCAGGGAACTCCAAGCCAGGATGAGACTCGAATAAAAGGAGTGCTGATGGCCCTCGGAGTGAGACATTTGTGTTGGGTGCAGCTGGAATTGAAACTAAGAGACCTCAATCACCCTCGGTGAGCACTGCTCTGAATACAAAGCAGGCAAAGTGCAGGCGCTGCTGAATGTGCCCTGGTGTTGGCAAATTTCCATGGGACAGAGTCAGCACATTTAACTCCTGCTGGCCAGGTCTGGGATCAGGCAACGAACAAAAGCCTGAGGTCATTCTATGATGGCGATGAGTCTCACAGGAAGTAGGGGGTGAATGCACTGCGACTGGCAGGCGTTCCCAATCAGGCTTTGGAGAAGGGGAGGGAGAGATAGAAAGGGGATGGAGTGCAAAGTCATTTAATGGAGTTGTTCCTTCCAATATGTCGGTGGCTGACAGCTCCTCATTCACTAACAAGTCACCGGTGTCTTTATTTAGCACGTGAAAGTATGAAGGGTTGTGGCTGATGGTGTGTCCATCTCCGCAGGCTTTGAGCGTGGAGCTCCGAATGCTACCATATTCGGTTCCGGATCAAAAGAAGAGTAATCGACGCAAGAACATTTTGAATGTGCCAACACTAGATCTCCGAGACATAGTTGTTTTTCTTGTCGCTGTTGTTTTGTGTAGTCTTTTATCATCCTTTTCTTATGGCATTCACACTCCTTCCTTCAGTGTCGGGTGCAGTCTAGATGTGGCTTGCAAAAGTCAAGGTATTCACTTATGGCCAAACTCCAGCGGCTGGAGACTTCTTCTCGGTCATGCAATGAGGGGTGTCGGAATCTGACATCTCTGCATTACTTTTTTTCAGCATGACCATTAAAGGCTCCAAAAATCAATTTGGCTGTAGTCCGAGGGGCTTACCCTTCAACTGTTGGAGCCCCAAGTATTCTGCAAACCCTTGTCAGATTTGACAGTTAAGTGGATGCAAAATGTTGAGAATCTATTTTCTTCAGCACTGGAATCCCCGCAGCCTCTGATATGCTGGGTCCAGCCTTGACTGCAGTGAAAACGGAAAATTAATGTATCGCAACATTTTAAGCCTTGGCAATGAGACCAAAGAAGTTCCTAGAAATTCTTTCCAGATTTCCCCCAGGAGCTCTGACAAGGACAGCGGTTCATATGGGCTGCCCTTCCTCAGGGCCTGAAAACACGATCATTCCCAACATTTTCTCTTGCAGATCAGACATTTTAGCTGCTGCCATTCCTTGTTTCCCTTTTGAGCCACTTCCACAATTTATATTCTCAAGTTTCGAGTAATGACAAGGTGAGTTACCCTTAGAATCTAGCCCTTTTGTTGGGATGCAAGACCCCTTGCACTTGCCGAAAGGCACGTGGTTCATGTAAGATACAGCGCATATGTACGGTCTTGATCTGCTCAAGATTTTGCCTCCATTATGAGTTGAGCAGTTCAGCCACTGCCCAGGGTAGGGTTTGTTTGTAAGGGCGTGATGATGTCTGCTTTATCCATGGACCCAGTATGTCTCACCAAATGCCTGATGTATTCTCATGCAGATAAAGGTGTGTTAGTTGTTCAATGGGAAATATGAGACGTTAGCGGAGTTCTGATCACAGCAAGGACACTGGCTCCCCCGGTTTGTATTAAAATACTGATATAAATGACGTGTAGTGGGCCTAACACAATCCTCGATCCTGGTGGCACTGCACCTCTTGCAATAATGATAGCTATACGCCTGCTTGCGAGTTTCCAAGTTCCTCATTTTACCAGCCTTTCCTTCTTGCATTCCTATCTCCACCCCTCCCTCTCTCATCTCCTTCATCCCTTTCATGCTCTCCTCCCTAACCCATTCCTCTGTCTCTCTCTTCCCAAATACTCACTCAGGCCCATCTCCTTTCACCCTTCTTTCTTGACATCCTTTTTTCGGGTCCCTTTCTCTTCCCTTGCCCCTTTTGGGCATCCTTTTCCCCTTTCTCGCTCATCCGTATATCCCAGAGATGACCTGAGACGTTATCTGGAACAGACGGCAAGGTATGACCTCCAACTAGTGTTGTCTAGCTGGTATTTTCATGCCAAGGCAGGTGAAATACCAGGAAAATCCTAAAAATCGGGCATTTTCTTCACTTTTAAATAGAAACTTAAAGCAATACAAATAAGGTGAAAACAAGTTCAACTAATTTCACTGCTGTCACCACTATCCATGTGCGGTTTCTGAAGCGAATAGAGGCAGATTTGCTGTGTTAGAAATACCATAGAGGGTTTTAAACAAACTATTCTAAGAGACAGCAGCTCCTCGCCCTGCAGAACCCCAAAACATGCACAAGTGGTCGGTATTTCTTCTGAGAAAGGTGGCAACCCTAGCAGCGATCTTCTCAGGGTCTTGCACATGCCATCTTTAGAGAAAATATACCCATAAAACCTATGCATATGTGTGCAGATGTCGCATTTGTCATTGTTCAGTGTCATGTCCTTGTCATGGAGAACACCACATGCTTCGGCAAGTGTCACCAGGTTCCTCTTTTGTCTTCCGAAAAACATGACACTGTAGTTTAAACAATTCTCATGATTTCTTCTTCCTTCCTGCAATGTGCAATAGTCAACATTCCCCCTGCAGTGCTAGAAGCTGCTACCATGCTGCGAGTGCCTTGCGGCTAGCAAGGTTTCTGCAAGAGTTTCTTCCTGAATGATGACTCATGCCAAGTAATGATATAGGATTTCAGTGCTTGGCTTCCTCATTGTTGTGTCTGTCAAGTCTACAGTGCTTTTTGAGTGCTCTCAGCTGAGCAACAATGGTTTTATCAGCTTCACCACTATACTGATGATTTGAGCAGTGGCGGCTGGTGATATTTGAAAGTGGTAGGGCATAAACGTTGGGCATGACTATTATATAGCGAGCGACACAAACAAGTCTAATAAACAAACCTGGGGTCCAGGGTGGGTCCTTCTCCCGAGGAAAAAAATGAGAAAAAGATTGCCAAATGGTGCATTTTAAAGCAAATTAATATAGTGATAAAGCAAGGCTTATAAAGCAGTGTGAACATATTGGGCCCGATTCACAGAACTAACTTAAGACAAAATACTAAACTTACTACCATCTTGGTATTCACAGAAGGCACTTACTCATTTTGGTATTCACAGAAGGCACTTACTCATTTCGGTATTCACAGAAGTTAGGAGTCCTAACTTTAGGACTCCTAAATGCCTTCTGTGAATACCGAAAGCCTTAAAATTAGGATTTTTCTCAGTTTAGTAGTAGTACAGTTAGGACTCCTAACTTTTGGACTCCTAAATGCCTTCTGTGAATACCGAAAGCCTTAAAATTAGGATTTTTCTCAGTTTAGTAGTAGTAAAGTTAGGAGTCCTAACTTTAGGACTCCTAAACTGAGAAAAATCCTAATTGTAAGACTTTCGGTATTCACAGAAGGCATTTAGGAGTCCAAAAGTTAGGACTCCTAACTTCTGTGAATACCGAAGTGAGTAAGTGTCTTCTGTGAATACCAAAATGAGTAAGTGCATTCGGTGAATACGAAAATGGTAGTAAGTTTAGTATTTTGTCTTAAGTTAGTTCTGTGAATCGGGCCCCTAGTCTCGAAATATTAAACACAATCAAAACTGCTCCATATCTTACTGCATTAATGTTTAACTGTTACTGTAATTTGTGAATTGTACAGCGTGACAACTTTAGCCCTCAAAATTTAGGCTTGCCCAGTTTCTTGCACTGCATGCAGCATTAACTTTGGTAATGAATGCTCTAACAAGGCTTCGGGAAGCATCCACAGCTGCTGGCTGCAACCATTTATATAGAAATGTGTGCGGACAGGGTTTTAAGTGGGATGAAAAAAGTGGGGGTTCTCTATAAAGGAACATGTCAAATACATTTTTGTGATTCCCCTATTTAGTGTGCCACCTGACCAGTATTTTGGTTCCTCTCTGAGATGTAATTTCATCCAGATAAATGACACAACAACTGACATACACCTAAAACTGTCAGTACGATTGGCTTGTTAGCTGTTTAAGATAAATGAGTAACAACAAAGATTTGTTATAAATAATTAACTTTGGAAATGTTTCAATTCTGAAATTGAGTCTGTGCATTAAATAGCATTGAGGCCTGTGGAAGGAGTTTTGGCCTTCAGTTATGTGCACTTTGTTAGATATGCATTCTCTTTTTCTCTGCAGATCGCGTCCATTTGCACATCTTAAACCACCTCTCTTGCCTCTTCAGCACCCTCTTTTCACTCTTCCCCGAATGCACTTACTCGCATCACTTCACTTCCCCCAAACCTACTCCCCCTCAAATGTAAGCACTTTATTTGGTCTTACTTTTGCCTTGCAAATATTTTGACATTTGAGTACCCCCTTCACAATCATTTCCACAGAATTTCAGTTGCAAATGGAATACATAAACATTGTTCTGTGTGCTCTGCAGAGAGGTTAACCCACTGACAGGCACTTTGTTTGGCTGCAACCTTAGCGCCGGTGTGCTCAATCAAAGACCCTCAAACACCTGGCATGGCTCAAAGTATGCACAGAAAAAAATACAGATAATAACATTATACAATAGCTATCTCTTGGGGAATGCAAGATTAAGTAAAGCATGTGAAATAAGACAGGAACTAAATCACTGAATGCACTGCCTTCACGTTTTTAATATTCATCGTTTGTGAATCAATCCATATTTTTGATATCAGGACTAACTTAGGGGCATGAAGACGGGGCCAGTTTTAATGTCATACTCTGGCCACACTGACTGCTTAAGTGACAGGCACACAAGCACATTGGGACCCTGGCACAGAATGTATGGCTCTTCTACTGAAATGGGGATAATGCGCAGGTACAGTGATAGAGGGGCACAGCTGATGGGACCAGGGCTGTGACCTGAGCACACTGGCAATAGAGACACAGGAGCAATAGGGATAAAAGGACTGGCATGGGATAATTACACGAGGACGCTGGGCAGGAAGACACAGTAATGTGGAAAAGATCTATAGGTGTGGAAATGGGCCTCCACAGTACACAAGTATACATCAGCTCAGAGCACCTACACCTTGTGCAGGGTGCACCTTTCTGCTCTGTTAACCCGGATTTTGTTCACAAGCCTTGCAGCCATTCCTGCAAAAAAGGGATTGGGTGTGTTTGTCAGCTCTTGCCAGGAAATCCCTGGTCTGCCCAACCGTGGAGACACTAGAGTCTGCTCTGTAAATGGAAGGCCATGATTTCTTTCAGACTGGAATTCTGAGATCTGCTGAAATGTAGGGGTGAGGTTGAGGCCAGCACTACCATTGGCGTAGTACAACACTGATGGTGAAAGGCATGAAACTAATCTTATGCCTTGCGTCTTCCAAGTTTTCAGCTTCAGCATGGTACAAATGTTGGTGACCTGGTAGCAAATCTGGACTAAAAATGTCCCAAAATACACAACCAGTGTAATAAACAATCCTTATTGTTTATTAGATTTATTATGCTCTCCAATACTAAAGTAATTTTAAGATTGCCTTAAGCCATTTCACCACACTAGTCTCCTCCCTTCAAAAGTGGATGAAGAGTTGGAGAGCCACAAGCATCAAAATGTTTCCTCTCTGGTGGCCCAAATTCCCACTATTATTTCATGTACCTCTTCGTCTACGCACTGGAAGTGTTGGCCGAGCCCATCTGGAGCAGTGTGCCACCTGGGGAACACTGCGGATTAGTTGCGTTCTTACTATTTCAGGGAAGTGTGAGGTCTGGAATCAAGCACCTGAAGGGATTCGATCAAACACATTGCCTCAAGGCCTTCAATCTGGGCAATATGTGCTGGAATTTTATGGCATTTGTGATCCGAATTAGTAGTAACCCTAAAACGTTCTATTTTGGTTCTGACGAAGTGCCATTGACCCCCTTTGGGGCAGCTGGGGCACGAAACATGTTGACCACACCCACACTTGACTAGCCCTCACGGACCATTACTCCTAAATAGGGCTTTCACATAATTTTATTAAGGCTAGAGCTACCTCATTAATAAAATACTTAAATTAAGTAGGACGGCCCTATACCTTTTTTAAACATCTCACTCCTTGTGCACTACCCTGCCCTCACACCCACACGCACCCATACGGCTTCTTCAAAAGATCCCCGACAAAGAGCCCCGGTTTCGGGAGCCCGTCGGACATTGCAGCGCCGGCCTGACGAGGGGCAAATGCCCAAATGATGAAGCATGACATCCCTTGGGGTGTGTGAGGGCATTACGAAGAAAGACCTGTTCTTCCCCACTTCCTCCCCCTCCCCAATCAGCAACCCATAGGAACTGCTCTTCCTGTTTTCAATATTCCATTGGTGCCTTCTGAGCAGGACCTCAATCAAAACTAGGCTCCTTGTCCCTCCCTGAATAAAAAAAGTTAAGCGCGGCGGCTCAGCCGTGGGACTTTCGTTTTTTACCTTGCTACCAGCCGTAGCTAGTTCCCTTACGCCACCATGGATAATAACCAAGGTCTCTCCTTTGATGAGGATTGCGTCTCAGAAATTCTGAGTGGACCCTCGTTACTGGATCCAGATGGAGGAGCATCTACCAGTAGCTCTGCCGGCGATTGGACAACTATCACAAACATGAAAAGGCAACTCATGAAAATTATCATGCATGGAGCCATCATGACGGAATACTTGCGTGCCAATATAGCACCCAATGGATTGATCGTCACCAACACCCCCAGGATTTTCCTAGAGGATAAACAATTTAAGGAAGAATGGTCCCTGGTGGCATGGAAATGTACCAGGGATCTTTTGGTACTTATTATCAAGACTGCTAAAAGGCTGGCAGATGAACTTCTACAAACAATCACCATAGCAGAAGGTAACATCAAAGCCAAGCTGGCCGAGATCACTAAAGAGATCAATGACAATAAAGACTATCTGATGAGACAAAAAGTTACGAAACTTCAAAAGGACATCACGCGGTTCAGCAAAGAAAAGGTATATCCTTATCTAAAAGATGATTTTGTGCCTTCTGGAGATGATTATCTATCCGACGAAAGTACTAACTCTCGCCGTCGCACAAATTCCTCAGGAAGTAACTCCAGTTCCGAGGCGCAAGGTCCCTACTATCAGAACCAACAACCCAGAAGACCGACCAACACCATGTACGGATATGGTCACCAATCTTATCAAGGACCTGGGCCCTTCCAAGGACCATCCCCTTATCAGGGACCAATTCCATTTCATGGACCACCGATGTGGCAATATCCACAAGGACCACCATCCCTGTTTCCTCCCTACCAACCACAACCTTTTTAAGGCAGAGGCTGGGGCAAGGGGCGAGGCAGAAGAAGAAGAGGCGGACAGAACCAACAGAAACAAGTACAATGGCAGGATCAGGCTCAGCAACCACCACCACACATGGAATTGCGGAGCCACCAGGAGAAGAGAAACTAATCGTCAATTTGTCAAACCATTCTCTTACTAACACAGAAATTAACGTCCTGAAAAGGGGCCTAGGATTTGTACCAACCCCCAAAGTGGATTTCTTTCGCACTAACCTTGAAGTTCAAAATCTCTTCAGGAAAATCCGCCTCAAGGCCTACTTTGGCAACCAACCTAACCTACCTCCAACGGATACCGGTCTACGAAAACCTTCGACCTTTACCCCCACCTCAAGTATGGTACCTCCAGAAGTCTTGACCTTTGAGAAAGCAGTACTCAAAGAAATTTCTGAGAAACGTCAAACTCGGAAGTTTTCCAACGTCACTCAGGCTGAGACATTAGCCATCAAAACCTTAGCTAATGACGCCTCCATAACTATCAAGGAAGCAGACAAAGGTGGTGCTATAGTTATTATGGCCAGCACAGACTACCGGACGGAATGTCTACGCCAACTACAAAATACTAACTACTATACACCACTCACTACAGATCCTACACCACGCCTCTCCACCAAAATTAACTCCATGGTCACAGCGGCACTCAACCAAGGATGGATTTCAAAAAACGAAGCAGACTTTTTAGTGAACACCAACCCAAGATTACCCTATTTTTATACACTGCCAAAGATTCACAAAGGGGTCTCCCCACCTCCCGGGAGACCCATTGTGTCTGGCATAGGGTCCCTCTTGGAACCTCTATCCAAATTTTGCGATCATTTTTTCCGCCCATTAGTTCAAACCACCCCAACATTTCTCCAAGACACCAGAGATGTTCTAAAACTGATTGAACTTACTAACCTGGAGGGCCCACATCCAGATGTACTTCTTACTCTGGATGTGGAGGCCCTTTACACCAATATCCCTCAGCTTAACACTCTTGAGGTGGTGGAGACGATCCTGCTCAATACTAACTGGGACTCACCAACCCCCGTGAGCTTTATTATGGAATGTGCCAATATTGCCCTTACTGAGAATTTCTTTCTATTTGAGGATCAACTGTTCCATCAGACCCAAGGAACTTCGATGGGCAGCACCTTTGCCCCGAGCCTGGCATGTCTCTATATGTCAGACTTTGAGGGCAAGCATGTGCTCACGGACACCAATCCGTTCTTGAGTAACGTTCTCCTTTGGAGACGTTACATTGATGACATTTTAATTTTTTGGAAAGGCAGCATGGATATTATCCCGAACTTCCTGTCATGGATGAATGGTCTTAACCCTTTCCTGAAATTCACTGCAACCTGTTCTGAACAGGAACTACCATTCCTCGATCTGACGATCATTAAAAATATGGGTACCTTGGAGACGATAACTTACAAAAAACCTACCGACAGCCATTGTCCTTTACTATACAATAGTTTTCACCCCAAGGCACTAAAAGACAATCTCCCCTATGGGCAGTTCTTACGCATCCGTAGGAACTGTAGCAAGATAGATGACTACAAAAAGCAAGCATCTGAACTTAGTAGGAATCTAACTCTGAGACAATATCCTGCCCGCATCATCAATAATGCACAAAAACGAGCACGCAATACCAACAGGTCAACTCTTCTCGAATCACAGACAAAACCAGAATCAGACCTCATCACATGTGTGACCACTTTCACCTCAGAGTCAAATTTGTTAAAAAGGGTCATCAACAAACACTGGCGAATACTAGACTCGGGTGATCTGTCTCTAAGTAAACCGAGATTTGCATTCAAACGCACAGCCAACATCAAGGATCTCCTAATTAACACCAGACCAAAACCACCGGCCCCTACAGTCTCTACTACCTTGTGGAACTTACCTCCGGTCAGCGGGCATTACCCCTGTGGCCAATGTGTGGCTTGCCCACTGACCCGAGTAAGCAAAACAGTCCAACTAACTACCAACTGGATTTGGACCCAGAAAAAACACACAAATTGCAACACACGCAATTGTATTTACCTTATTACATGCCCCTGTTCGTTGCAATACATTGGGATGACCACACGCCCAGTAAAGACAAGACTAACCGAACACAGAAGCAATGTACGTTGCAAAAAAACTAACACCAAGATGTGTTCTCACTATGCGGTACACAATCATACACCGAATGAGCTAAATTGGACTATTTTAGAGGCCTTCCCAGTCATCACAAAAGAAGCCCTCTTTAGGAAGGAACAATGCTGGGTGTTCAAGCTTGCATCACACATTCGGGGCCTGAACGATGACATACCTTGGGCTGAATTGAATCACTAAATCAAGCCCCCCCAATGTCATCCTGAAGGCTTGTCCTCATTAACCCCTGCCTGACTCTCCTTTAATCATCTTGGGTTGCGCCCTAGGGGTTTCTATCATCTACATCTAAAATACCCCCAGGGACCACATAAACAGAACAGAAAATATATATACAACAGAGGTGTCATAAAAAAACTACACGTGTCCATGTACACGGTAATTAGATTAAATCACTCTCACCCCTCGACCACTCCCGCCCCCCTTCTTCTTGAATCAATCTACGTAGTTCCAATCCTATTCCTTCATTTGTCCCGTTCTAATATGGCCGCCATTAACTACCGAACTCGCCGGATGTC
Organism: Triturus cristatus; assembly: GCF_964204655.1. Taxonomy (NCBI): domain Eukaryota; kingdom Metazoa; phylum Chordata; class Amphibia; order Caudata; family Salamandridae; genus Triturus; species Triturus cristatus. The sequence continues at coordinate 532,821,802 of NC_140590.1, forward strand.
ACATGACATTAGCGCTAGGACAGCCCAATCCAATATGGCCACCAAGTTCAGGGACGTCTTTTAACAACGCTATATAAGAATCACCCGGGAAGTGTTCTGTACGGGGCCCAGAGCGAGGGTAGGACGCCAGCAAGTTGCCAGTCTACCTACGTGAGTACCTTGATCGTAAGACTGGATCTCGACGGTAAGCCCTTTCGCCAGATTAGTTATCATGTGTATGTAACTTTGACCACCTTTCCCCCGTTTTTCTCCCCTCTGTTGTTTTTCCCTCTGGATTGCTTCCCCATAGAAAACGGAGCAACTATTGTGCTCTGTTCTCATCCCCGTCTGTCCGGAACTAGGTCATGAGTGGTGAGTCTTAACCTAATTGTGCCTTGTGTCCCGTGTAGTATGTCCTTTTATTAGCGCGTTTGTGGCATGTTTTCACACAAGTGTGTAAATTAGTTCACCACCAACCTCAGCCTTCCCTGACCTACAAACGATCGTTTTAATAAATGTCATTTTTTCGTATCACGGTTGCATTATGTTACCGGTTTTATCATTCCAATTTATCATTCCAATATATCCTTGCTGTCTTTGGATACTGTTTTGGATGGACACACACGTGCACAGCACAGGACTACTTTATAGTACTGCACTATAGACCACGACTATTTTGAATATACAAATTGTTATTCTACATAGTCACTCGAGATCGACTGTAGTCCGTCCACGCTGCACGGTATCCTCGTAATAGTCACTACCCCTGACACTCTATCATTAGAAGTATCACTACGGATTGACTCCGTCCCCCCACCACCCACTGGTCGAATACTAAGAGTACACTATGAGTATACCTGTGTACCTTTTTACTTCACTTATGCGCACCATTGTCCAGTGCATGCACTGTATGCCGATGGCTGGTTTAATCGCTGGTTTTGCTTCTTTTTTCCCTCTCTGTTGTTTCTCCCCTCTACCACAGGTCTATCCTCATCCCAGTACCAGTTCCTATATTAATCACCCCCTACCGTTTCAAGCAACTAGTGCTAAACGGTAGTGCACTCACCCTAAAACGTTCTATTTTGGTCCTGACGAAGTGCCATTGACCCCCTTTGGGGCAGCTGGTGCACGAAACATGTTGACCACACCCACACTTGACTAGACCTCACGGACCATTACTCCTAAATAGGGCTTTCACATAATTTTATTAAGGCTAGAGCTACCTCATTAATAAAATACTTAAATTAAGTAGGACGGCCCTATACCTTTTTTAAACATCTCACTCCTTGTGCACCCATACGGCTTCTTCAAAAGATCCCCGACAAAGAGCCCCGGTTTCGGGAGCCCGTCAGGCATTGCAGCGCCGGCCTGACGAGGGGCAAATGCCCAAATGATGAAGCATGACATCCCTTGGGGTGTGTGAGGGCATTACGAAGAAAGACCTGTTCTTCCCCACTTCCTCCCCCTCACCAATCAGCAACCCATAGGAACTGCTCTTCCTGTTTTCAATACACTGCAAAGCAGCCATGGAGGTCGCTGGCTTCCGGAAGATATAGATATATATATCACTTCAAGCATATTTAAATGGTGGACCCGTTGTGTTGCGCATCATGTGACCAAGGCCTGTGACGGGCTGAAACGCGTAATGGCGGCGGTGGTGTCTGTTATATTAAAATAAATAATTGGATCTGTTCACCGCACCTTGGGTTTGCTTCTGTTTCTTGAGGAGACATCTTCAGCCTACGAGACGGAGTTTTTGTTTGATATATATATATATATATATATATATATATATATTTATCTACTGGCGGTCGCCAGTAGATAGTTCTAGTTAGGACCTATTTTCCATAGGAAATCCGCAACATTCTATTTGGAATAACGTTGGTGCCGATTGACGAATCTTCGCAAATTTTTCTGAACTTTTGGCCAGCTCCGCTCCGATCCTACCCTGAACGTTTTGAGGTGATTCGTCAAGCGGGTGCCGAGAAAAAAGGGGGGTCCCAAAACACGTTTTCCCCATGCAATTTCCCATAGGATCTGTTGTCACAGCTACAGCCGGAACTGCTGAACGGAATTACACCACATTTGGCAAAGAGGTAGTCCTCAGTTCAGACTTGTGTCTTTAGCTTAAATGGTGTAAATCCGTTCAGTAGTTCAGAGTTAAAAGTACATATATATCTATGGCCGGGGAGGATCCGCGGATCCTCCCCGCACCCTCCCCGAACCCTCCCGAGCACGAGCTGAATGCTAATTGGCTACCAACACTCTGAATCAGGAAGTGTTGGCAGCCATCTTGTGCCTCGGTAGAACCGAGGCACAAGAAAGCACAAAAAAAAAGGCGCAAAAAATTTTAATGAAGCGCGGACTCCCGTGCTTCGTTTTGATTTAGCCCCCGGGGGGCCAAGTCCCGGGGGCAATTTCTTTATTATAATGGGGGGCCCAGAGGGGCCTCCCAGCCCTGGGGACCGCCACCCTCCGGGGCTTTAATTTATTGTATGCGGGGGGGGCTCATGGCCCCCTCGCAGCCCCAGGGACCGCCACCCCCTGGGGCTTGTTTTTTAAAAGAAGAACCTGTGTGGGGGGGCTCGAGCCCCCCCACACGCCCCGGGGCACTAATTATGTAAAATTGGGGGTCCGTTACGGACCCCGGGAACCACCACCCCCCCAGGGCTTTAAATTCAGTGGGAGGGGGGCCGCGCGGCCCCCCTCCTGGAGCCAAAGATGGCCCTGGGGACCGCCACCCCCCAAGGCCGGCTCCTGCAGTGTCCCGGGGTGCCCCCCCCTGGGACACTGCTGTTTGCTATGGCAGGGTTTGAGCCTTGCAGCTCCCATCCTGCCATAGCAAACTGCTTTGGTATTTGGAAGAGAGAGCAGGAAACCTGCTCTCTCTTCCAAATACCAAAGACGATTGCTTTTCCACACAGGGAGCTGCATCTTAGCAGCTCCCCATGTGGAAAAGCAATGCCGGCTCCCGAAGGATGCGGGGAGCCGGCGGGACCGTGGGGGGATTGGGGACCCCCCCACGGCCCCCAACAGCGGCCAGGCCCCAGGGGATGGGGTCCCCGGGGCCATAGGTGGCCACAGGAGGGGGGCTACGCTGCCCCCCTCCATAACAAATTATAATTATATTAAAAAGGGCCATGCCCCGGGGGATGAGGTCCCCGGGGCAGATTAAGGCCTGGGGAGGGGGGCCACGCGGCCCCCTTCCAGTTGTTTTTTTTTTAAATCAAAATTGGGGGCAGGCCCTGGGGGATGGGGTCCCAAGGGCCACAAAAAAGAAAAGGAAGGGGGGCTACACAGCCCCCCTTCTAAAAAACAGAGGGGGAAAAAAAAAGGACCGGTCCGGAGGCCTAGCCCCCTCCTTACACCACTCTGCAAACGCGCCCCCTGGCGCGTTAGCAGAGGGGAACGAATTCCCCTTCAATACTGGGGGTCCCTGGGGGCCAACTAGCCCACCAGGAACCTCAAGTATGCGCCAGGGGGCTGCGTTGCAGAGAGGTGTAATGAGGCCATGCCCCTTTTTACACCTCTCTGCAACGCAGCTCCCTGGCGCTTACTGGAGGTACCTGGTGAGCTAGTTGGCCGCTAGGGGACCTCAGGATTCAAGGGGACTTAATATCCCAACTTAAAACGCGCCACGGGGCGCGTTTGCACAGTGGTGAAGGTAGGGGGCGGGGCCTGAGGTGATACTGTGCAAACACGCCTTGTGGCGCGTTTTAAGTTGGGCAATTCATTCCTCTCCAATCCAGAGGTCCCCTAGGGGACAACTAGCCCATCAGGTACCTCCACTAAGTGCCACACAGCTGCGTTGCAGAGTGTTGTAAAAAAGGATGTGGCCTCTGTACACCTCTCTGCAACGCAGCTCCCTGGCGGATACTGGAGGTACCTGGTGGGCTAGTTGGCCGCCAGGGGACCTCAGGATTCAAGGGGACTTAATCCCCCAACTTAAAACACCCCACGGGCACGTTTGCACAGTGGTGAAGGTAGGGGGCGGGGCCTGAGGTGAGATCTGTGCAAACACGCACTGTGGCGCGTTTTAAGTTGGGGAATGTAATTCCTCTTCAATCCTGAGGGTCCCTGGGGACCAACTAGCCCACCAGGTACCTCCAGTAAGCGCCACGGAGCTGTGTTGCACAGTGTTGTAAAAAGGGGTGTGGCCTCTAAATACCTCTCTGCAATGCAGCTCCCTGGCGCATACTGGAGGTACCTGGTGGGCTAGTTGGCCCCCAGGGGACCACAGGATTGAAGAGGAATTAATTCCCCAACTTAAAACGCGCCACAGGGCGTGTTTGCACAGGTCACCTCAGGCCCCTCCCCCTTCCTTCACCATTGTACAAATATTCCTCTAAAATCAGCCGAACTACGAATTCCGATTTACTCACCTGTTATCAGGAGAGAACCCAGTGCTGCATCTTTTAGCCCAGCACTGACCCTGAAAAGTAATTCTAAGCATACTTACCAGTAACTTGTATTTCCTTCCATAGGAATCCATTGTGTGGTTTTCACCAGAAAATTTTCTAAGTGTCCATTTCTGAAACGTACAAATATTCCTCTAAAATCAGCCGAACTACGAATTCCGATTTACTCACCTGTAATCAGGAGAGAACCCAGCGCTGCATATTTTATCCCAGCACTGACCCTGAAAAGTAATTCTAAGCGTACTTACCAGTAACTTGTATTTCCTTCCATAGGAATCCATTGTGTGGTTTTCACCAGAAAAGTGTCTATTTTCACAAACTAAAGATATTCCTAAAAAATCGTCTGTATGACTTAAACACCTTCTTTCAACTGTTTACAGGAGGTTGGCCTGTGCTGGATCCAGGATCCACCACTGAGTAAGAAAAAGTAACGATAACACTACTTACCTGCTAAGTGAATTTTCTGCCATAGGATAACATTGGTGATTCTATGTGAAAATTTTTCTAAGTGTCAACTTTTAAAATACAGTAATATTCCTTAAAAATAACTACTGTAACCAAAACGCTTTTACTCAACTGTTTACAGGAGATATCCAAGGACTGGATCTAGGATCCAGTCCTGTGGTTAGAAAATTAATCCATAAAGTAACTAATTGCATTTAACTAGACATTCATTTTGAGCTCAATGTTGCTTTGTGTTTGAAATTGTGTTGCCCATTGCAACAACTGGAACTACTGTATTTAAAAGTCTGTTGCCTATTTGCCAAGTATTTAAACTAAAGTAATTCATTCTGAGAAAGTATATTTTGTATTGTAATGTATAATGTAATTATAATGTAATTTAAAAAAATATACCTAAAAATAAATAGTTTAAAAAATGTAGTAAATCAGTATAAAAAAAATCAGTATAACAAATAATACATTCAAAATTGTCATTTACAAAACCTTTGAAATTCACTGAAAAAACCATAGGTTTCAGGCCTGATATAGTTAGGAATTAGCATTTAAAAAACCTTTGAAATTCACTGAAAAAAACAAAGGTTTCAGGGGCGTTATAGTTAGGAATTGGCATTTAAAAAAACCTTAGAAATTCACTGAAAAAACCATAGTTATAGTTAGCTGGACATTTCCCTCATACAAATCCCTAGAAATTCCCCTGTTATAGTTACTTCAGCTCACTATAGCTCGCGCCCCCGCAATGCACTGCTGATTACGTCACATATTACATCACTCATGACATGGTCAGTGACATCACTGATGACATCACTGATGACATCACCGATGATGTCATCCAGTGACTGTGTGTTTCTGTAAAGTTTAAATATGTTTTATATATTTATAGTGAAAGGCCTGTGGAAGAATGAGTGACTGTACAAGTGTGTGAATGGATGATTTTCTAGGTGCGTAACTGACTCTATAAGTGAGTCATCAAATGTATCTTACTGCAGACTAGTGACTAAACTGTGTGAATGTATGTATGTGTCTGTCTGTTGGTGTATAAGTGGCTGCATGGTTTTGTGAATAGCTATATGAGTGTCTATATGGGTTATTGATTGGTTGTCTGAGTATCTGTATGGGTGCCTGAGTGTTTGTGTGGGTAGGGTGTGTGTGACTGTGCATAGATGTGTGAGTGGGTGATTCTATGGGTGCATGGTTGTAAGAGTGCATCTGTGATGAACTGTATGGTTGAGTGAGTGTATGTATGGGTGTGTTAGGGATTGAATGTATATCTCAGTGGTACATGTGTGACTAACTACATATGTGAAAGGCAGTATGTATGCGTCTAAGAGTATATAAGTCGGTATATGTGAGAGTGTGTGATTGTGAGAGTGGCTGTATGAATGAGTGTGTGCTTGTATCAATGATTGAATAAGAGCGTAAGAATGTGGTACTATTTTTATGAGTAAGTGAACTTGAGTGTGTATAATTGCATAGGTGAGTAAATGGGAGTGTGATTAATTATTTGCATGACTGACTAGGTGTGAGAGTACCTCTATGGATGATTGGTGGTGTGTGAGTGTCTATGTAGGTGTATAAATACATATGATAGTCTTGTACGGAGTGACTGTAAGTATGAGTGGCTGTACAGGTGAGTGAGTGCAGGTGTATGTAGACCTAAGAGTTAATGAGTGGGTATGTACTTATTGGTATTGGAGTATCTATGGTTTTGAGAATGGACGTCTGAAATTTTGAGTTGGTGTATCAACGGTTAAATTAGGGTGTGAGAAGATGCAGTAATTTATCACATGGATGATGTCATCAGTGATGTCATTTGAGATGTCATCAGTGATGTCATCAGTGATGTCACTGACCATGTCATGAGTGATGTAATATGTGACGTCATCAGCAGTGCATTGCGGGGGCACGAGTTATAGTTAGCTGAACTAACTATACCATGGGAATTTCTAGGGTTTTGTACGAGGGAAATGTCCAGCTAACTATAACGCCCCCCAGAAACCTATGGTTTTTTCAGTGAATATATATATATATATATATATTAAAACCACACTCCTCAGGAACACCCAAAAAGCTGAAGCACTCGTGGATCACTTGGAGAAATTGCTTTTTATTCGGCCATGGCATGACGCGTTTCGTCAATTGCTGACTTCCTCAAATGCCGCCAAACATTGCAAGTGCGATACACAGCCACATTTAAACCCCTCATGCCCCTCTGCGATTGGTTGAGGCATCAGAGCAGTCAGGCAAGGGGGTGTGTCCGGACTCAGACCTCCGAATCCAAACAGAGCAGGCCCTCTGACGTAAGTACTTCCCCAGTGGGTTGGGCCCTGCTACCTCCCCACGCCTCCTTGATCTTTGGTGTGGCTGTCGAGCAATTCTCCGTGATCCTCACCCCTCCGCATACACTCACGTAACGGGCCCCTGGAGCCAACTTAAGTAAGTCATCACCTCCTGTACAGTGACAGTCCAAAGCAATGTTCGGTAAGGCACTATTACGGGGATGCGGCGTTTCGGCGTATTTCAAAAAGTTTTTAAAGTTACCAATAGTTTGCCACACAGCCGCCGAACAACCTTGTGGGGTGGGTACTCCTTGATGCTTGTGGCCGCATCCCAACATTAAAACCACACTCCTCAGGAACACCCAAAAAGCTGAAGCACTCGTGGATCACTTGGAGAAATTGCTTTTTATTCGGCCATGGCATGACGCGTTTCGTCAATTGCTGACTTCCTCAAATGCCCCCAAACATTGGTATTGGAGTATCTATGGTTTTGAGAATGGACGTCTGAAATTTTGAGTTGGTGTATCAACGGTTAAATTAGGGTGTGAGAAGATGCAGTAATTTATCACATGGATGATGTCATCAGTGATGTCATTTGAGATGTCATCAGTGATGTCATCAGTGATGTCACTGACCATGTCATGAGTGATGTAATATGTGACGTCATCAGCAGTGCATTGCGGGGGCACGAGTTATAGTTAGCTGAACTAACTATAACATGGGAATTTCTAGGGTTTTGTACGAGGGAAATGTCCAGCTAACTATAACGCCCCCCAGAAACCTATGGTTTTTTCAGTGAAATAAATATATATATATATATATATATATTTGGATATTGGATAATTGGATATTAAAGTCTGTTTTATCCACCTTCCACATGAACTGTCCTCCTCTAGATCCCTCCGTTTTGGCCGGCTCCCTCGTCCCTTGATCTTGACCTCTGCTGCAGAGAAGTTCTTAGTTATCCCCAGACCTATGAACTCTGTCTGGAAGCAAATGTTAAAAGATCTAGCCATTTCTGGGAAGTTTTTGGATTAAGCTCAATATGGGAAGCAGTGGTTTCATTGTCCTGTTATTTTAGAAAAAGGGGAAACTTTTGACAATTCCATGCACTTCTAAGTCTTACAATCATTATCGGAATATGGGAGAATTATCGACCAGCGGAAGTACTGGCACATGGTTGTTTAATTATTTTTTTTAATAGAGTTTTGATGCATGTCCGGTATATGTAGCTACCAATTAACAAGGAAATCGGGAAGATTAATGGAATACATGCAAGTGCCAGAACCTTCAATCTAGCTTCATTCAACCTCACCTGCATCAGCACCAAACCCTCATTAACAGCTACTCTGCACCCCCACACCTCATTTTGTTCTGAAATGTACCTCTGGCTGGATAGGAGCCTTTGCCTCTCTGAGCAGCGCAATGGGATGCCAGGGATATACAGTTACTCCCTTGAGCTTCCCAGTAATCAAGCACTTCCAATGACCTCCCCCCCCCCCAAAAGATCCAACAGTCTGTGAATTCCCCAGTGTTCCTAATAACACTCTGTTGTTCTCAACGTCCAAGCACCTTGGTTTCTCCCTCTACCAGTCCAAACCCAGTACCGAGCTGATCCACCAGTTCCCTTTGCCAGAAACCACATCCATGCATCCCTCCATCTCCCTGTGCCTACCCAACATCCGTCCCCTGTTGCTGGCTTCCAAGCAAAAAAGGTCAAAAAACCCCATTCCACATGAAGCATCAAACGCACGCTGATTAAATCAGTTACAGGCAGCAGCTACATACCCATCTGCACCTCAACAAAATGTGGATAAAATATTTGCTACGCCGTGCTCTAGTTTTAGTTGCGAACCCCGGGACCCAGAAGTCTGTCTTTAGATTCCTGCTTCCGTGCTTGGCCAATCATTGTGCAATTCCGGCTTAATCACACGGTGCCTTAGATTGTAAATATGTGCAATACAATGCAAATATTTGTTTTATAAATATGTACATTTCACACAACATTGTCTAGGAGTGGCTCAATCACATGTCCCCACACCATCTTCAGCTATGTATAATCCGCCTTTATCCGGAACGAAACCACGCATGCGCAGGCACGCACATGCACTCCAGTATTCTATGTACTTCGCCTCATGCTGTAGCAAAGTCTAGAGCTGCATATTACCAATTGGTAAGACAGCCATGATACCCTAGCACAACCTTCATTCTGGGCTGTGTGTTAAGTAGAATTAAATTTGGTACCACCGAGGTAGCCTCTCTTAGATCCATGCGGGGGCTGTCTAAGGGCAGTCGCTGGTCTTCAGCAATTGCCGTATACCTCCGTATATCAAAACTTTCCCAACCCGTCACACCAGAATCTCCACAAACTGGAGTCCAACTATAACCAGCGTCACTGGAATTATGTAGTTCTGCAGCCACTGCATTTTCTGCATAATTATGTATGTGCGGCATTTGGCACATGACCCATCACCTGATGCATAATCTCCATATTTAAACAAAACAAAAAGTTGATCTAGCTCAAGCAGATCAGTAGTTACTAAAAGCGAAGTGACGTGCATTCTTGTACAGTGGTATGCCATGCGCATAGGTTGAATGGTCATCTTTTAGTTGGTTATTGCTGCATTTGCTTGGTAAAGCCATTACTAATGAGTTGATATCCTTGCCCAGACAGTGTTAACCATGTGTAATCTAAAAAAAAAAAAAAACCTGCAACAGAATGAAGTAATACTATCACTAAATGTGCTGCATAATTTGCCTTTTCCTGTCACTTAATTTAGTCAACCCTGCTGTATAATTCCACTGGCCCTGACTATTACGAAAAAAAACCCTCAGATGTTCAAGTCAAACCCAAACTGCAGGAGGCCACATCTGCAATGTGCGATGGTTGGGTCCCGGCAGCCCAGGTGTCCTGATCTGACAGACCTGACCTGGTATGCGTGCTGGAGTGGAGGCAAAGAGGCCAACAGTATGGGTCTGTCCGCTGTCTTCCTACGTTTGTCTGTCCAGAGGAGGAGCAAAGAAATATTTGTGGCTGCTCTTGGAACCAATGAGCTGAGAAGCATGACCACTGGTTTCCTTAATAAGGCGTATATATACTCTGATCGTAGCACGCGCCCACCACGCTGTCTGAAAGACCAACTGTTTGATCAGGCTAGAAACACAATCACTAAAAGTACAACACCTGAAAAAAAGGTTTATTGTTGTAACCCACTGAGCGCGTAGTTTTAAAATAGATGCAGAGAAACGGTGGCAGATGCTTAGATGCTCATCTAAACCTAAGCCACAGGGAGCCTTCCAGCCAACCATAGCGTGTGCTCAGAATATCTTGGCAGTCTAAGGGATTGTAAACACCGATACGAAAGCAAAAAAAGACTAAACTAAGTAAGATGCTGCATAGGAAAGCAAGTCCTTCTGGAAGCTTTACGATGATATTAAATATGTAAAAAAGAAAAGTGATACGTAACGACCACAATGGTCAAGTAAAGACATGGCCACGGGAAGTATGCTATGCGGAAACATTTCTGAATAATTAAATATTTACTGTACTTGCTACATAATGCACTGTCTGCATAATTTGCAGATTTTTCATTTTAAAAAGTTTGTTTCTAGCTCAAAGTAAAAGTTACTAATCAGAACCAAAAGTGATGCTGCACAATGGCAAAACCATTTGCTACGGTCAACTGGTCATCTTTCCATTGCTGATTGCCATATTAATGTATTAAACTGTTATGTGTATTTGTAAAGTGCACTATCACTTCCGAGGGTATCCTGGCTCAGAGCATGTGCGTGACTAGCCCTGCCTAGGGTAGGTTGATTAAGTGAAAAGCCAAACCTTCAGCTTGAGGATTTTAAAAAAAAGTGGAGCCTCTGATGTGGAACTGGAGGCTTTTCCACACTTTAGGAGTGATGTACCATGTCCTGATCTAGTTCTGTGTATGCTTGGGATGTGCGTGATTAGGGGTCCTGGGGAGCAGAGGTGTCTGGGTGGTTGGTGGAAAGAGATGTGACTGTTAAGGTAGGTGGGGCCTAAGTTGTGTAAGTGCCTTGAATGTGTCTGTGTGAGGAGCTTGAAATGAGAATGTTTTGTGTATCTGGAGCCAGTGGAGCGCCCTGAAGTCTGTGTGGGGGGTTGAGGAGGAGTCTGGCTGTTGAGATTGGGATGGTTTGTAGTCTTCTAGTGAGTTGCTTGGTGATCTCGGTGTAGAACATGTTCCCAAAGACCAACTTGCTGGTGACTAGGGCGTAAGTGATAGTTTCGGTAGGGATGCTTGGGAGCCATTTGAAGATATTCCTCCGCATTTTCAATCGGTGGAAGTAGCTACAGTGACTGCATTGACTTGCACAGTCATGTCCAGTTTGCTGTCAATGATTATTCCGAGGTACCTGGCGGCGGGTACTGGGTGTGGGTAAGAGTTTGGCCAGCCACCTGTTGGAGTCCCAAGAAGAGGTGTTCTTGCCGAAGATCACTACCTGTGTCTAGTGGGGGAGAGGCCTGGTGGAAAACACTGCTGCTGCGCTTTTGTTACAGGGTGCCGATTTTGCAGCACTGCTGCAAAACCAGCCCCCAGTAACAACAAGCATTGGCATAGCCAATAGGTCTCGCCTTTGGCATAAGTGTTTAGCCATGCAACAGTTGCATAACCAGCCACCAGTAACAACAAGCATTGGCATAGCCAATAGGTCTCGCCTTTGGCATAAGTGTTTAGCCATGCAACAGTTGCATAACCAGCCCCCAGTAACAACAAGCATTGGCATAGCCAATAGGTCTCGCCTTTGGCATAAGTGTTTAGCCATGCAACAGTTGCATAACTAAATACTTATAAGGTCCCAAAAGCGAGACCTATTGGCTATGCCAAGCGGCTGCGAAAGTGAAATTGATCGGGATCGCGATCACGATCAAACATCAAAGCGGCCCTGCGGCCGCGAAAGTGAAAGTAATCGCGGTAAAGCGCGGCGCGCGCGCCAGCGCACATGCACTGTAGCTCTAGGCTGACCTGGTAGCACTTTTTGGAGCCCTCTCAATAAGTCTCGCCAGACCAGCGCATGCGCTGGGTCAGGCGAGACCTAAGAAAAGCCTCGACCGGTCCAAAATCGGACCCCACCCATCTGGCCCATCTGGTCCACTGGGAAAACGCCCGGTGCCTGCTACGGCCAGTCCGGCCCTAGGTCTAAAGTTGGAAAGCGCAGCTGAGTCAGCAGATGGTTTATAGAGTAGGGGCATGACAGTAGCATATTTCTAGGTGTCCAAGAGCATGGCTGAGTCGAAGGATGAGGCTTCGCTGATTAGTAGGAGTCCTTTCGTGAAGGCGTGGCAGGGCAGGGGTCAGATGGGGCCCCTGAAAAGATTGTCTTCATGGTAGCAGCAATTTCAACAGTGATGAAGGCAGGCCACGAGGTCAGGATGCGTTCTAAGGCTGGGAAGTTGAGTTTCGAAGGTGATGGGGGTTCAGCTGAGGGTACAAGATGTCATTTAGGGAGGTGACTAATGTGTTAAACATTTGCCCAGGTGGCATTAATGTCTGTCAAATAATACTGTCACTGAAAGTACTGCTTACACCACATAATTTGTCTTTTCTTGCTGCTTAATTTAATAAATCCATCTGCCTAACTTGGTCTTGCATTGCTGCATAATTCCAGTGGCCCTTGATGTAGGCAAAGCATTTTAGAAAGTCATCACAATGAAAAGCACTGAGATGCCCTGAAAAATATTCTGACAGCAATGAAGTTCTCCAATTCCAATCGGTAACCAAGATTAAATTAAGAGAGTGGTCAAATATAAATAGTAAAGGAAATGTGCATCTTGAAGACAGACAAAATACTAAATTAGATGCTGAAACATAGCCTGTGCCTAATTCTGAAAGCATTATCTAAACTTGTCCCCGTCGTGGAACTGCTTAGCATCTGACCTGAAGAGCTTAGTCCCTCCAAAAGATGAGGATGTTCAGTGCTTAATTTGCTGGTGGGCCCTACCTGCAACCACCAGCTAGTTTATTTTTGAGGACCAGCACGTACTCTTCTTCATCATACTTTGACACAAAACAGGAGAGAAAAAAAACACAAAAGGAGGATGTAGAGAGAGACGAAAAACAGTGATAAAAAGAGAAAGCAGAGACAAAATGAACCTGCAAAAATGAAATAAAGGGGCAGGGAGTGTCTGGTGGTGTGGTGGAATAATGCGGCATGAGGTAGAATCAAAACTACTCCGCCTTAGTATTCAGCGATCCCCAACATTCACCAGTGTGTTTGCAGGCTTCCTAGAAAAACTTTGGCCATCAGCATTTATTATTTTACACATTAAGCACTGAGGATGTCCATGACCCAAACTGCTGCAAACACATACACTAACACATGCAGAGTTATTTGTGACTTTACAAATAAGCATTGGCATAGCCAATTGGGCTCAGCAGTGGAATAGGTTAGTTAGGGATATGCAAGAAGCACTTTATTTTTAACACTACTTGAGTTTGGTTGCCCTGTGAAAATTGTTCCCTGGGGAGGAGCCTAGCGCGCAACCAAGATGGCCGCGTAGGTGCGAAGCTCCCGAGGACCTCCGCGACCTCCTGAATTAATCCTGATTATATCCTGTCTTTGACGAGGGGACTGTGTCTGTGTACCCGAGCTGAGGCGGCACCCGTTTTCCGTTTTCGAATCGGACCCCGGACACTGGTGGGAGCACCGATCGAAGATTGCGGCCTTCTCCGCGCCGGCCGCCCGGATTGGAGTTGTGGGGCGATCCGGGGACAAAGCGAACAACAACGGCGGGCAGGGCTGGGCGACTCGCGTACCCCGCGCTTTCACTTTCGCTTTTGCGCCCTCCTTGCCCTCAAGCGAGGTAGGGTTGCGGAGCGGGGTGCGGTGGTGTGGCCTTGCCCCTGTGCCCGGCTGACCCGCCGGCTGTGAGTTGTCCTGCGGTGCAGTGGTCAACCCCCCCCCGGAACCTGTGAACTGGTTTATCGGCCCTTTCGAGGAGATTGGCACGACTTCGGGAGTGCGACATGTCCACAAAGCAAGATGGCGACCGGGCCAAGGTGAAATCGACCCGCCGCGGCCCGGCACAGCAGTCAAACAGTATGGACCGCTACACCCTCCAGAAGGGATCCCCAGAGGCACAGCGTACATCCCCCGCGGGCCCGGCTGAGGCGTCTGCTCAACCCGCGGATCTGACCCTCCGGGACGTCATGGGCGCCATTGCCGAAATGAAGGCCTCGGTGGACCAGCGCTTTGATACTCTGGCGCAGAAGATAGACTCGGCCCTGGTGGAGGTGGGCCTGGTGAGAGCCGACTTGTCTAAAACAAATGACCGGGTCGATTCCCTGGCCCACACCACCTTAAGTCTCACTACAGACGTGGCGGCCCTTCAAAAGGAGGTGCACCGGCTTGGCCAGGCGAGCGCCATGATGGACCGTCGATTGGAGGACGCCGAGGGTCGGGCCCGGAGGAACAACGTTCGTATTGTCGGGGTGCCGGAGGGACGGGAGGAGGAGGCGGCGGATTTGTTTGTGGAAGACCTGATCCTCGCCCATCTCCAGCCCCGGGGGCTGAGTAAACTGTTTGCGGTGGAACGTGCTCACAGGGTCCCCGGAGGAAGACCTAAGGTCGGAGCTCCGCCGCGGCCTCTCATTGCCCGGATTTTTAACTTTCGGGACAGAGACGCTATCTTGCAGACTTCCAGGCTACAGGGACCGGTCAAGCTTGATAATATGGACGTGAATTTTTACCCTGACTTTACTCCGACGGTCCAAAAGCAGAGACTGAGTTTTCTCGGAGTTAAACGTCGCCTACGGGACATGAACCTTAAGTACTCAATGCTTTTTCCAGCTAAGCTGAGGGTAGAGGTGGATGGTCGCACGCATTTTTTTGACCGTCCCAAGGCGGCTGGGGACTGGTTGGATACTCTGCCTGGGGATCGGGGCTGGGGGGGTGGGGGGGGTGCGGTTGGCGGGGATGTCGCACCGGATCAGAACTGAGGGGTGAAAAGTAGGCCTTGCTCTGGACAACATTTTGGTTACCATTCACTGATCGTGTATGTTCCCCTCCTATGGAGGTCGTACGGGGTCCGTTGGGGGCTTTCCCTCCTCCTCTGGGGGACTAGTTAGTTTTTCATCTATGGGGCGACAGGCACACTGCACTTTGGGGGGGCTGTCTGGGCTCATGCAGGGGTGCAGGGTGGGGGGAGTTCTGTTGGGATGGGTGGGTGGGGGTGGAGTGTTGTTTGTTTGCACCGCAAGGCGAACCCTTTACTGTATTGTTGTTTTTGAGATGCTCTTTGGGGGACGATTGATGGCTTCCATGTATGATGGGGGGTAGGGACCTGACTGTGTTATCATGGAACGTTAACGGACTGGGGGATAGGATTAAGCGTGGTGTGGTCCTGCAGTATCTGAAACGAATTTCACCAGATGTGATCTTCCTGCAGGAGACACACCTTATAGGTAATTCCTTTCATGTCATGAATCGGAGAGGCTATCGCTTGGTGGCCCATTCGGGCTTCACCTCGGGCTCACGGGGGGTGGGCATCATGATTAAGAACTCGCTCCCATTGGAGGTTGATGAGGTGCGCCATGATGAGAGGGGACGTTACACTGTCTTGGTGGGTAGAATGGAGGGCAGAGTGGTCGTTTTTGTATCAGTGTACGTTCCGCCGGGGTTGCAATCTACCACGTTTGCGGACCTGGGGCGCCTCCTCCTTGACCTCCCGGATGGGCTTCTGGTAGTTGGGGGAGACTTCAATGCGGTGGCTTCGGGGTCTATGGATCGTCATCCCCCTAGGGACCTCCCCCGGGCACAGGCGTGGCTGTCCGGCCTCTTAGATACACTAGGATTGGTGGATTGCTGGCGACTAAAGCATCCCGCTCAGCTGCAATACACCTTCCACTCGGGTGCCCATGGTAGCCTCTCGCGGCTTGATTATATCCTTGTTCCTGCGGCCTATGCTGGGAGGGTGGGAGAGGTGCGCCATTTGGCCCGGGGTATTTCAGATCACTCCCCACTACTGCTGCATCTGGATGTCTTCCCGAGGGGGGAGGGCAGGGTGGCCCCAATTAATGCCTGGTACCTGCGCGACCCCACTATTCGAGCCGAATTGATCAAATCCTTGCAGCGGTACTTTGAGGAGAATGTGGGGTCTGTCCCTTCTGCCATCTCCCTTTGGGAGGCTTTTAAGGTAGTTCTTAGGGGGGAGGCCCTCTCCTTTATCTCCCATGCCCGGAGGCGCGAGCGGGAGGAGGTAACCCGGGTGGAGGCCGAAATTACTGAACTAGAGGGTGACCTGGGGAGCGGGGTGACGGACGCCACATTGCATGTTCTACACCTCAAGCAGGCGGCCTATAGGGCCCTCGTCACGGAGGCGGCCAGGGGCCTCAGTAGAGAGCAACAGGGGCGACTGTATGATGTGGGTGATAAGGCTGGTAAATTGATAGCGTGGTTGGATAAAAAGGAGAGAGCGAGTCGTGTGGTTCCGTTGATCGAGAGGATGGATGGTGTATGTGTCACCGAGCCGGACGCCATTGTCTCCTGCTTCGCGGATTATTTCCGCGAGGTATATTCCCCGGTTTCTCCCTGCTCGGAGGAGGATTCCCATGCCCTGCTTCGGGACATCGCGCTGCCCTCCCTTTCGGTGGAGGACAGGGATTCGCTGGACGCTCCTCCCACCTCGGACGAAATTGCCCTTGCTATCCGCTCGGTCGCATCTGGCAAGGCCATGGGCCCCAATGGCATTCCTATCGAGCTGTACAAGCTGCGACCGGATGTGCTGGCGCCCCACCTGCGCGCGATGTTCCTGGCGGCCCGCTCGCGGGGTTCCCTTCCGCCGGACCAGCGTCTGGCCACGATCGTGGTGATCCACAAGGAGGGGAGGCCCCGTGAGCGGGTCACATCCTATAGGCCTATCTCGCTCTTGAATGCGGAGCCCAAAATCCTCGCCAAGGTGCTGGCCAACCGGCTGGTCGGCGTGGTGGGCGGCTTGGTCCACCAAGACCAGTCCGGCTTCATACCCCATCGT
The DNA here is from genome assembly GCF_964204655.1 of Triturus cristatus. Taxonomy (NCBI): domain Eukaryota; kingdom Metazoa; phylum Chordata; class Amphibia; order Caudata; family Salamandridae; genus Triturus; species Triturus cristatus. Next base: position 532,838,940 of record NC_140590.1, read on the forward strand.
AACACGGCCCTTAATCTGCGACGCTTGCACGGGGTGCTCGCGCGTGTTCCGTTCGTGCGGGAACCGGCCATCTTGGCGTCCTTGGATGCCACCATGGCGTTTGATACGCTTGAGTGGCCATACATTTGGGCGATGCTGGCGAAGTTTGGCTTCGGACCGGGCTTCATCAGCTGGGTCAAATTGTTGTATTCCGGCCCATTGGCGCAGGTGGTGGTGAATGGACGAGTTTCGGCCCCATTCGCACTGGGACGGGGTACGCGACAGGGCTGCCCCCTGTCGCCTCTCCTGTTTGCACTGGCCCTGGAGCCCCTGGCGGAGTGGCTGCGGTGGCACCCTTCCATCCGTGGTCTCCGTTGGACCCCCGAGCATGAGGACCGTGTGTCCCTCTACGCTGATGATATCCTTCTATATCTTGCCTCCCCGCGTAAATCACTGATCGTCCTAGTTGATGTTTTGCGCTCATTCGGTCGCAACTCAGGCCTCGTCATCAACTGGGCGAAATCCTGTGTATATGTGCTTGCCGGGGAGGCTCCGGTCCTACCACGGGACTGTCCGATCCAGATCGCCTCCCAGGGGTTTCGGTACCTGGGTATATATATTACTCTGGACCCGGAGGCCCGCTACGAGCGGAATTTGCTGCCCCCCCTCCAGCGCTTGAAGGAGGACGTGGTGCGTTGGCGGCGTCTGCCGCTTTCGCCGCTTGGCCGAGCGGCCTTGTTTAAAATGATGTCGTTGCCGCGCTTTCTGTACGCTCTCCAGAACACTATGGATTTGGTTCCGGCGCGCTACTTCCGAGAGGTTGAGAGTTTGCAGCGTCGCCTGTTCTGGGACGGGAGGCCACGTATCGCCTTGGCTAAATTGACGCTCCCGTGGTACGATGGGGGGGTTGCCCTCCCGGATATTAAACGGTATTACTGGGCCTCCCAGCTAGCTGCGATTAATCATGGCCTTTACGGGCCCGCCCTGAACCCGGCATTTGAAATGGACAAGATGCTCCTGCCAGGTGGCGACTACAATCGGGCGCTTTACTCTGGCGCGCCGGACCCTCGCCTGACGGGACCGACGCATGTCATGGTGCGTGTATGGCACGCGGCTAACGCAGCTATGGGGTGGAAGGACCGTTTGACCCGGGCGTCACCGCTATATGCATCGGCGAGGTTGGGCTCCTTGTGGACCTCGAAGGGCTTCGAGAAATGGGACACGATCGGCATCAGCACAGTGGGAGATCTCTGGACGAGGGGGGGATTCAAAACTTTCGAGATGCTGCAGACGGAGTTTCAGTTGCAAGGCAGTGAGTACTTCCAGTACTTACAAGTCCGCCACGCGCTGGGCTCCGTCTTCCCGGATGTCGCGTCCATTCCGGAGTCTTCCCCCCTGGAGGACAGAGTGCTGGATGGCCATGTCCCAGACAGCACGATCTCCCTCATATACAAAAAACTGATTAACGACCGATCGGGCCTGCTGACTGGCCTCCGCGAGGCCTGGGTTGCTGATGGGCTGGAATTGGACGACGAGGACTGGATGTCCGCGGTGGCTTCTCCGAAGGAGGTGGCCATCCCGGCTCGCCTTCGCTTCGTCCAGCTTAAGATCCTCCACCGGGTCTATGTGACGGGGCCAAGGCTTCTACGTATGGGCTTAGCTGAGGATGGACTGTGTAAGCGTGGCTGTGGTGCTTTGGCAACTTTCTTGCATATTCTGTGGGAATGCCCAAAGGTGGAGCGATTCTGGCGTGGTGTGCATGAGGTCCTGCGAGTGGTTACGCGTGTCGTGCTGTTGCCTGAAGCGAGGAGATGCTTGCTGAATGTGTGGGAGCCAACTGACTACTCGGTTCCGCAGACGCGGTGGGTGACTCTGGGATACATGATCGCCAAGCGTGACATTGCTCAATTGTGGGGATCCCAGAGGCCTCCGGCGGTGTCGGCCTGGAAAGAACACATGGATTGGTGTATGTTTCGTGAAAAGGTGGTGTATGTTGCGAGGGTAAGCCTGGGGCGTGGGTGAAAATCTGGGGCCCCTGGAACGCCTATCGCGGGGGTATTTGCGAGCCGCCGCTGCTGCCGGCTGCTTCACCAGCTCCGTCCCCCTAGCCGACCCCCTCCCCCAGCCATGGGCACGTGGTTCCCCAGTCCCTGATCTATTCTCATTCCCCCTCTTCAGAGTTTGGCGATTGGTTGGGGTCCCCCACTTAAGGAGCGCGTGCCGTCACTTGGGATTGCGGGTTGCCTTGCGGGTGTGGTTGTTTTTGTGTTGTTGTGTTTTGACAAAAGGAAACCGTATTGTTGGTTCGGAGTTATGTGGCCTGCACTACTGATATCTCCTGATTTACTCTTTTCGCACCGCCAAGAGATTTTTCTGTATGTATGTCATATGCTACTGCTACTCTAGCGGCCGGCCAGAAGGTTGTAGGCCCATACTTGTAACTATTTGAGATTGTAATAAACGGTTTCAAAAAAAAAAAAACAAAAAAAAAAGAAAATTGTTCCCTGCATAAAACACTGCACATTGGTGTAACTTCATTTATGAAAAGTGACTTTATATTCCAACAAATATGTTTAAACAATGACTACTATAACGCCTACTTTGAAGTGAATGACTTCAAAGCCCAGTACTGGAGCTTGGCGACTTTGGTGAAGTATAGTCAACAGGCAATTTTAAACAAATAGACACCCAATCCCCTCGACAAAGGAGATGGACTTCAAGGCACTCTGCAGGGTAGCGCACATGGCTCCTCTTCGGACAAGAGATACTGTGACCAAATCCCTTGGGACAACTCTCCTTAGGAACGTATTGCATGTCGAGCATGTCTTACTGCAAACCACAGGTGAGTTACAGCAGTGGTAGATATACGCGTGTTATCTGTATATGTTCCATGTTAATATTGTAAACATAAGCAAAAAAGTTGTCGTTACCTTTCCTCCCACACAAAGATGCCATTATAAACCAGTTGTACATTACGTCTGCGTATCTAACTGCGCTAACAGTGCACGGTCAGTTCAATTACGACAAATCAAATTATTGACTGTTGACGAAATGTCACAAAGTCGATACCCAGGATGGCCGTCTCGTCAGAGAGGCTCCGCTGTCTTTTGGCCACTGTTTGTGCTCAAAAACATACCCTTGGAGCAGCTTTCTTGCCCAGCTGTGCAAGAGCGTAATAAAAAATAATGTAAACAACACATGCCCCCTTACCTAAGTTATATTTTAGAGAGTTTGGTGAAAGAGATGAAAAAGACAAACTGACTGTTAGACATAGTGACACAAAATATTTGAAAGAGTGTAAAATATTCAAACTGGGGAACGGGTTTGTGTACCGGAACTTACGATCCAGTGTGTGCCTTGCAAGAGAAACAAAGCAAGGTTGGGATTTAATTTTAATCCTGGTAAGTATGGTTTCTTTTCTGAAATTCCCTGATGTTAATGAAGGGGAGGGTATGCCGGCACCACAGTGAAGAATACTCACTGAGGATCCTGCGCAAAAAGGAGCTGCTCTGAGGCACAGCGTCTTGAAGCAGAGCGCCACCATGCAGCACCCTGGATGAGCTGCAGCAAGCCGAGCGACAGCAGCAGCATTGCTGGCAGAAGCCCTGCAGAAGCACGGAGCTGGAACGATAAGAGGGGTCAGCGCTGAAGGCTGCCCGGCCGGCACAGGAGGAGGAGGCAGTGGCTGCAGCCTCTATGGGCGCAGCCATGGGGCAAACAGGAGCCAGTCAGCAATACAGGATTTGAAAAAATAAAAATGGCGCTTATAGCTAATTAAAACACTGGCGCTTGTAATGATTGGTGGGACCAGTCACCCATTTAGAAAACTAGTCCCAAAACAATGGATGAAATTTGCTGCTGCAAATGTTTAAAAGTCGTCGTTCGGTGCTCTCGAGGAGGCCTAAACACTGGAAGAAACATGACATATGCATGCCCTTCACAAATGGGGAGAATGAAAAATGGAGCGATGATGGTGCCAGCATCGGGGAAGACAATGGGTGGGCTGTACGCCCACAAAGTAGATACAGCATGTCTCTTCGAGACTGCACATGCGCACCGTCTAGAGCCGAGACCTAAAAACTAACTCCAAAGTCCACAACTGGCATTAACATTTTATTTAGGGTGCTTCTACATTTACTACCAGACTTTGGCTAATAAATATAGAAAGAATGAAAACTAGGGGACAATGTTTGCTTATTTTATTGACTTCTGAAAAGCATTTGCTTAGTTAAGACACCCATGACTAAATCCAGAAGTCCTAAAGGCTGGAATAGAGGCAAACACAATCTGATTGTCTCGATCAGCTGCAATGCAAACAACTGTTCCGTGGAGCAGTGACGCGGAGTCAGATGCGGGTGCATCATAGCCGACCTTGTTCAACCTCAGGTACCCATGACTTGCATGACTGCTGGAGAAATCCAAGCCAGAATCAAGATCAAAGTGTTTCTTAATGGGACCGAGGTAGAGTAAACCACAAACGACACTTACTTGTGGCTCAAAATAAGTGCCCCAGGAAGCTTTACACTGTCAATAAAAACATTGAAAGAAAAGCCCTTTGTACATGGTAAGAACTAAGGAGCGACAAGCACACTCCAGTCCCCCAGTGAAGTGAATGCAAAACCCCCATAGACTACATCTTCTTCCCGGGCTTTCTCCATGAAAGTGAAGTTTGGGGTACTGTATTGGGAAACAAGGGTAAGCAGAAAAAGACCAAAATAACACCCGCACCCCTGCACATGAAGCACTTGGTACTAGTTCTTATAAATCTTTGTGAAATACTTGAGGCCAAAAGTCAATTCATTTTTCAGAAGCATCCTTCCACGCCAACTATTCATCTCCCTTTGTCATACCTGTTTTCTATTAAATAAAAAATAAAAATGTCATGTACAATCTGCAATGTGCCGCTGTTCAGTAATAAAAGTACAGCAAAACTCAAATTGTTTGGATTGCAAGTGAAATGAGTCCTATTGAGACAGTTATTTTGAGGGTGAACTGGCACTTCATGAAAGACTCAATGAGTTTTGGAATATGGATCTTTGAGTTTTGAGGCTGGCTTGCATAATAGCTGCGGGGTAGAAATGTGTTCCTCTTCCCACTCCCAAATGATCCTCTTTTAAGCTGTCTCCAGAAGTGAGTTTGTGAGTCGATCAGTAAAATTGCTTGTGTGTGTGTGTGTGTGTTCTATTCAATTTTATTTATGTGAATGTTGGCTGCACCCGCCATGTGCAGTCCAGGTATAGAAAAATGGACATTGTTGCACTACGAGCCTGGCACAGAACTCGGTTCTTTTATCTTCCTTTGTCTTTTGTCTCTCCTGGACTTTAAAAACATACCCTCCTGTGTCTATGAAGGGCACATTTTTCCAGGGCTTTAGAGAGAATGGGGAGGTTTGAGATGGGGCGGAGGTTGTTGGGGTCGTTCGGGTCGGCCTTAGGGTTTTTTGGAATGGGCGTGATTTGTCCGAGTTGGAGGGGGACCGGGACTCACCCCGAGGAAAGGGTAGAGTTGATGATATTGGTCCAATACGGGACAATGACATGCTTTAGGTCTTGGACGAGGGAAGATGGGAGAGGGTCTTTAGTGTGGGAGGATGGTTTTAATTTGGACAGGATGTTAAAGACTTCTAGTTCGGAAACGGAGTGAAAATTCAGCCAGGAGGCGTTGTTTTTGAGCTGAGTGTTGTTGGGGGGAAATTCAGGAGGGGTTGAGGAAAGTGGGGTGGGGAGGACACACGGGGTGTGAGCAGAGGGGAGGGTGTTGAAATAGTATCAAGGGAACAGAGGGAGTTGGGCGGAATTTGAGTTAGAGTGAAGGATTGGTCAATTTTGGCAATTTTTTCAGAGAAAAAGTTAGCTATTTTTTCGCATTTGCTCGTTGTAGCCGACATGTTGGGGGGGGGGGGGGAGGGAGGTTCGATTTCTAATGATGTTGAACAGTTGTCTGGGTCTATTTTTGGCCCGAGAGAGCTGTGAATGGAAGAAGGAAGCCTTTTTGGAGAAAATGTGCTTCTTGTACATGGATCCAGCGGTTCGAAGGAGGTCAAGGTTGGAGGGGGAAGGGTGTTGTCTCCAGGTTGTTTCAGCCAGTCTGAGTACTCGTCTTTCATTGTTGAGGTCTGAATTAAACCAAGATTTGGAAGGGATATTTTTAAGAGTTTTTGGTTTGGGTGGTGCAAGTTGATCTAGAACCTTGGAGACAGTTTTATTGTAATGCCCAGTGAGATCGTTTGCATTGAGAGAGGGAGGTGTGCGACTGAGTTGTGCTTGGAGTTTGGCCTCCAGTATACCTGGGGGGATACAATTAAGGTTTCTGGATAAGATTGTGGTTTTGTTGCTTTTAGTAGGGGCAGGCTGGGCTAAGGATGAGATCAAGAACAATATGAGGTAGTGATCAGACTAGTCGATAGGGATGATGTTGGATAGGGATGCAGGATTACTGTTCGCAACGATGGCGTCAAGAGTAGCCCCTTTAGAATGGGTTGGGAAAAGGCAGAGTTGTTTGAGGTCACTTAACTCAGGGAGGTTATTGAGAAGTTTGATAGTAGGGTCGTCTGGCATGTTCCAGTGAAGGTTAAAGTTTCTTAGGAAGAGATTTGTGGAGTTCGAAAGTGACGATTGTGAAAGAAGGTCAGATAGTTCCTCAGCGAAGGGAAGAGATTCGCCTAGAGGGTGATAGATGTTACGTAGTGGTATTTGGGGGGGGGGCGCCTTGAATTTTAAGTTCTGCTCCAAGGTATTCAAATGTTTCGAAGTCTATTTTTTTGGCTAGGGAGAGCTGGAGTTCATTTTTAAAGATTATTGCTAGACCACCTCCTATTCTCTTAGGTCTGTCTTTTCTGGGGATAGAGTAACCAGGAGGTGAGAGTAAGTCGAGGATGGGTGTTGAATGATCGTTGAGCCAAGTTTCCGTTGGGAAGGCAAAGTCTATATCTTCACTAAGGATGGTTTCGGCAATTTCTGTCGCATGTCGAACCGCCGAGCGGCAGTTCACAAGAATGCATGTCAGGGGCTTAGGGTTAGTTATGTGGGGGCACAAGTGGATGGTGGTAAGTTGCGGGGGGGGGGGGTCTTTGCAAGCAAGGAGTGGAGAGAATTCTGATGGTCCCAATAATAACAGGGATGTTAGAATGAGGAAAGGTCGCATCCTTGCGTGGGGCCTTAGGTGGGTAGGAATTGCAGATTTTGGAGAGGTTAGAGGTGAAGTAGTCATTCAAGGTGCGAAGAGGTCTCTGTGAGCGATTGTGAAGTGATGTGGTTTTCCAGAGTTTGGGATTAATGAGTTCTGGAGGGCCAGTGCGTGGTGAATTGGGCCAAGAGGGGCGGGTTATCGGTTTGGAGGATTTGAAGTTAGTGAAATCCTCTCTAAGTCAGACTAATTCAGATAGGAGGGCGGAAATGTTGCAATCTATGCTGCAAAGTGTCTCGGTTAAAAGAGTGAGGTGGGACGTATTAGAGGCAGCGGGGGGGTGAGGTATGTTCTAAGTTGGTTGGAGGAGGGGATCTAGCGTTCGGAGAGGGTGATAAGTCTGGGGGGGGCGAGAGAGGTCTTTCGAGGGGGAGAGGGGAGTTCCGGCAGTCGGAGGGGGGAGTGGGGGAGGACTGGGCAGTTCTAGAGGTAGTTGGGCCAGGGGGGTGGGAGAGTTCGGAGCTGAACGGGGGTGGAGGTCTGTTGTTCGGAGAGGGTGGGAGGCCTGTGGGATGGTAGGTTCCAGCAGACGGTGGAGGGAGAGGGGAGTGGGGGAGGACTGGATATTTATAGAGGTAGTTGGGGCAGGGAGGGTGGGTGGGAGAGTTCGGGGGTGGAGGTCAGTTGTTCGGAGAGGGTGAGAGTTCTAGGGGATGGCAAGTGGAGCGCTGCGGCCGTGGGAGTGTGGTAAGCCTGGGGTGTGGAGAGAGGGGTGATCTGGCAGTGTGCGGGAGGGACGGGCATGGAGAGAGATGGGATAGTTAACGGGCTAGGGGACGTGATAAGGGGAGCAGAGTGGGTGCACAGGATTAGAGGAGAGGCAGCATTAGCATTTGGGTTGGGGTAAATTCAGGAGGGGGTAGGGTCAGAAGGGGGTGTAATGGGACGGGTTTAGGAGGGGAGCTTGGGGGGGAAGGGTTAGGAGTGGGTTGGGGAGAGGGGAGAGGAGTAGGTGAGGACAATTGGTGGGACTGAGTGCTGAAATGATGTTCAAACATATTGAGCTGGCGTTCAGAGGCTTGAATGAGGATATTTCCAGTTTTGAAGATGGAGATGTCAATTTCACCGGGAAAGGTGGGGGAAGGAGTAGTAGAGAGTTTGAAACCGTAGGAAATATTGTTAGATTTAGTGATTGGGAGATGGCGTAGGAAAGTGATCTTCCATTTGGAGGGGCGTTTAGAGTAGAAAATGTAGTTGGTTTTTATAGGGGACGTGAGGCTGTGGTAGTTTCGGGATGCCGGATTAGTACTTTATGTTTAAAACATTTCTTGGCGTTTTTTGAAAGATTGGGAGGGTAGGGAATGGACCAAGTGTTAGGACCATGCCTGGTGAGGGGGGTGTTATGGGGTGAGAGAGTGAGGTTGGTGTTGAACGCGGGGGTGGGACTAAGGTGGGACATGATGGACAAACTGGTTGGAGGAGATGGGGGAAGAAAAAGGGAGGGAGGATAGGAATGGAGATATTAAGGAGGATAACAAGGAGTGAGGTGAAGGAGGTTGAAGTAAAATGGGGAGATTATGTAAAAGGACAGGGGTGGAGAGAGATTTAGTGATGAGGGCAAAACGACAGGAGCGAATGAGGGGGTGAGAGAGGTCAGAGGAGTACAGGAGGGGGGTGGGGTTAGTAGGAAGAGTCTTTCTACTAACGGTGCGGCAGGGTTAGAGAGCGGGACAGAAAGAGATCGTATTATGTATTTGGGAGATTAAGATGGTCCAGAAAGGCATGCAAGGGGGGGAGATCATAATGACGCCGAGTGACAACGCTAGATAGGTGTCAGGCGTAGCTGGAAAGTCGCAGTGCTAACCAAGACTGCAAAAGAGGACCACAAGCTGTGATGAAGAAGTTTGTGAAGGAGGGGGGGATCTCGAGGAGGTTAGAGGTTGTAGGGCAGTAAGGTGTAAAATAAACCACACATTACCGGCGGAAGCCAGGGGGGAAAGGGAAGCAAAGGCGCAATAGTATATGGGCATAGACTACTAGCCTCTGAAACAGTGTTTGAAGGAGGCATAAAGTGGTGGTTGATGGGGGGGGGGGGAGCGGGAGCCAGCAAGCATTTATCCCTATCCCTGGTGGCCTTAATGGGAGAAAGGAATAGTCAATAAAAGGGATCCAGGTGTTAGTTCAGACAGGGGGGGAGCAGGAAAGTCTCGTACTGAATGCACCGCCATTCGCCATCTTGTGGTGCAGTTAAGAGGGTGCCGCAGCCATTTTTAAAGAGAGAAAGGCAGGACTGATTCTGCAGCAGTGTGACACCATGGGAGCCCCGCCGCTGGAAATAGCGAAGCGAAAATGGCGAAGCAGGTGAGGGACGACCATATGAATCTTCACATCGTCTTCCCGTGCCCACCTCTATGATGGCTGCGATGGCGGTGCCACATTCACAGCAGTGCAGTCCCTCCAAGGTGGGGAGTAAAGGAGCGATATAAAAAGTCACTCCATGTATGATTGTGTAGAGAGGTGGATGGTAGCAATTACAGATTAACTTGAATTAGATAAAATAATCCGTCCATTATTCAGAGGTCGCTTTCAGCAGAGTAGATTGAGAGAGCTGTTAACCGTATGCCCAAGCCAAGATGGCCGCTGCAGAAATTCTCTAAGTCCTCTTTCTATTACTATGCTGCTCTTCATTCTGTCCTCTTTGACTTTCAAGGGGGCAGCTCAAGGGAGTAGGTCAGATCAAGATGGCCGAACCATTTTCTGTGGTGGGAGGATAGATCGCTTTAGCCTCTTCCCGTGAAGATAGACCATTTCTCTTTTAATTTCCAAAGAATTTTTATCCATCAGTTGCCATGTGTGCGTACCTCTTCTATTTCTATTAATAGCAGAGAAAGCACAAGATGGGTGCCAGCAACCGGGAGATTCAAAATGGGTGACGATCATAAATCAAAAATAGAGACCCCCGCAAAAGCAATTAGGAGCGTATCTCAGGGGCGTTATTGTGGTCTAGATTGGCCATATGAGACTTATGGCTATAGTGGAGGAGGGATTCGCAGCTGCGTCAGTGTGAGGCAAGGGCAGCGTGATTTATGAGCAGCTCGTGACCAGAGCACCAAGGCAGCCCTAGTAAGTGCCGACCTCTCCTTTCAACTCACATCCGCAACACAGCCGAGGCTTCTAATATCAGGGATCAGGTCCGACAGCTCCGCTCTGCCGACGGCACGCAGCAGCCCATCGCAGTAACACGCAGCAGGGTAGCGGGAGTCCAAAGGCACTCACATTGGCGGAGTAGGCCCCAATCAGCAAGGTAAGTACAGTTGGGGAAACAGCCGTCCGAGGCAGCTTTCTGTGCACAGCGTTACCCAAGTTCAGGTCTGTAGTTTGCTGTAGGCGAATGGCAAGGGCAAGCAAGGGATATACACCGATTGTGATCCCAGTCCTCAGGAGCTCTTAGAGCGACCTCCTGTTGGATCGGCCATTTTGTTCCTTATGCGACCAAAAGTTTTGCAATGATGCAAAAGGCACCATGAGTGGAACCCAAGAGCATGAAGAGACCTGGCCTTGTGCACCAGTCTGGGCGGCTTATAGGAACAGCTAGCACCTGCTCAGGCCTACTGTATGTGTAACTCGATTACCATCTAATACAGCCCCCTCTGTGCTGCTACAGCGCGTATCAATACCACTAGTAACAGTAACTTCTGTGACCGACCGCAAGCGCAGTGGTGGCTGGGGAGCGATCAACACTTGACCTGAACACCAGCTCACAGGCGAGCCAGAGTTGTTCTGGGAGGGTGTTTGGAGTGATTGGGGGAGAGGGCGCTTCTCCCAGCTAGAAGAAATGGGATCAAATACTAACTTTGTAAGCCCCTTTGTCTTATAAATTTGCTGAAACGCCATAGGCTTTATAAGGCCTCTCCTAGCATGTTCAGGTGCCTCCATGATATGCACAGCCAATGAAGTCCGGTGCTCCAGGACAGCTGACTGCATTTTTTTCAAAATGCTCTAAGAGTGGTCCCATATGTCAATAATTACCTCCAATGTGCCAGGGCCAGTGTTTTGTCATGTGTATCCCAAAGCGCCACAAGTGCCCCCTCTTCCCCTGATGCCAAGATTTACCCAAAATATATGAGTGCCAGAACTTTACCAATGGTGCCGCCCATATATCATGCGCCATCTATGTCATAAATGACCTCCGGTATGTTGGGCCAGAATTTTAGTTTACCCCCTTTCCACATAATATGACCTTATTTTCCTCCCTTGTACCAAAGATTGCCTCCATCACGTCAGTACCAGCATTTTCTCGAGGATGCCATCCATTAGACCAAGAATAATTATTTCCAATTTGCAGCGCTTGCTGCTGCGAGGGGTTCTTTGGTATTCTAAGAACTACCTTAAGTATGCTAGGCCCACGACAGACTCCAATGCATAACATGCATACACTCTCACTCACTGTCACGCACTCACTCACACAGTCTCGTCTCACACACATGTTCACACACTGTCACATACAGGCTCACGCAAAAGTTCATCCTCACATTCATTTACTGTCTCACTCACTCACTATTTCATATGTAGTTTCATTTGCACATATACTAGGGTGACCAGACGTCCCGGTTTTCCCCGGACGGTCCCCGTTTTTAGAGAAGTGTCCCCGTGTCCCGACACTTCTCTCCAAGTGAGTCAAATGTCCCCGTTTTAGAACAGTGTCCGGGTTAAACACAGAAATGTCCCGGTTTTTTACTGTTCCGCGCGCATGCTCTGTTTTCACTGCGTGTGACTTCACTGTGGTGAGCGCCAGAGGCGCAACTAGAGCCAAATTTCGGGGGGGGCTAAGCAAAAATTTCGGGGGGGGGGGCTGAATCTTTAAACAGTAGGCAGAGTGGCGCTGATTTCGGGGGTGGGGGGGCTGAATCTAGGCAGAGTGGAGCTGCAGGGGCTCTTAGAAGGGGTGAAACAACAGCGAGGCCTCATTAAATGCAAATGGTCTTTTTAAAGACCTGTGAAGTGCTCTGGCATGCCCGGGAAGCGGTCTCATCCTGGGCTGCCACACACGAGGGGGGGGCGGGGGGGGCCGGGTATGAAGCCCTTTGAGTTCAATGGGTGTTGCGCGCCTGGTGAGCACTGTAGCAGGAAGGGAAATCCTTTGAAGAGAGACATTTTCTCTGGGGATTTCCCTTCTCTTTGTTCACGCAGCGTAACCTATGTCATCATGACGTGGCAGCCATCGGTCATTGCCTCCATCAGTCTGGCCTGACACCTTATCAAGAGAACACCTTCAGCCCTGCAGTGATCTTTGTTGCTCAAAAAGTTTGGTGCATGCCCGCCATGTTTCTGATGACCGCGCTCCAAACATATTTGTTTATTCGAAACAAACTTCTAAAGTGGAAGATTATTCTAAACAATACAAAAATGCCCCCACACCCTGAGTGTTTTATATCTTGGTGTTGGGTATGATTATTTGTTTTTCTGTTTGTGACCACTAGTTTTTATTGGGCAGTGATGGACGGAAAGAAGGGCACATCATATTGTTCACTCGAAATAATTGAGACCGTCTGATGCCTTTACTCTAACTGCCCATACTCTGCTGGGCGGTCGAAGTGAAATTTCCGTGAGCAGAGCCTGAAGGGGCAATGCCGTTGGAGCGCAGGCAGCCTACCCTAATCAAAATAGAGTGGGCAAGCAGAGGGTTTTGCAGACAAGGTAGTCAGTCAAGTTTCTGATGAAGTACCCTAACCGCAGGACTCTGAATTAGGCCCCTCATGATCTTCCAAGATGTATAATTGCAAGTCTGATGACAATCTCTGTCATTATGTAGCCCACACGAGGTATGACAAAAACTAATATCGTCTGTAATGCTTCATCTCGGTCTGCGGAGGGAGCTGTCCTTGTAGTCCTTTTTCTATGTCTATGACAGCTGTCAAATAGTCCTACTTTTATGTCGATGGTTACGGCAAACCTTAGTCCTACTTCTATGTATATGACCTGTCCCCGTTTTTTGTTTTGAGAATCTGGTCACCCTAACATATACTCACGTGCTCACTCAGTTTTACTCACTCTCATGCCCGCACACTGCCTCGGTCACATGCTCACTCACCAAATCATTCTCAGTCTCACTCGTACACTGCCTCACATACTCCCATAATGCCCAACATGCTCACTCACTCAATTACTGTCTTCCTCACATGCTCTCGTGCTCACTCATTCTCTCACCCACATGCTCACTCTCATGCTGGGCCTCATTCACATACTGTGTTGCTCATCCTCACACATTGTCTCACACACATATTATCACTCAGTCCCCCTCACATACTCACTCTCACACGCATTCAGTCACTCATTCACATTTACTCAAATACTCCGTGTCCCACTCTGATGTAAACGTACCCTTGAGAGCATTTTTTATCAGTTAACCATCAGCTGCCTGTCTGTGTGGAGCCACTTTTGCTTCTAAGCTTCTGGTGCCCCACCTGGAGCTCACTCCTTACGCACTCGAGCAGGATGCGGAGAACCAGAGCCTGGCAGTGCCTATGTTGACCTACGTCACAGGGTCGCGCTGGTACACTGTGCGGACTCCAACTTTCAGTGATGAGCTGAGAAAGGTTATGTAGGTAGCCCGAGGTACTACAGGGCTGAAGCCTCTCGAACAGTGACGCTGCAGCCCATCACCAGTGGGAAGGCAAGGAAGCACTGCAGTCCCCGGGAGGCCAGGGCCGGGACTTCCCCAGCTCTGGGAAGCACTGCAGTCCCCGGGAGGCCAGGGCCGGGACTTAAGCACTGCAGTCCCCAGGAGGCCAGGGCCGGGACATGAGCACTGCAGTCCCCAGGAGGCCAGGGCTGGGACTTACCCAGCTCTGGGAAGCACTGCAGTCCCCCGGGAGGCCAGTGCAGCACTGCGGTCCCCCGGGAGGCCAGGGCAGCACTGCAGTCCCCAGGAGGCCAGGGCTGGGACTTCCCAGCTCTGGGAAGCACTGCAGTCCCCGGGAGGCATGGGCAGCACTGCTGTCCCCCGGGAGGACAGGGCAGCATTGCAGGCCCCGGGAGGCCGGGGCAGGGACTTCCCCAGCTCTGGGAAGCACTGCAGTCCCTGGGAGGCCAGGGCAGCATTGCAGGCCCCGGGAGGCCAGGGCAGGTACTTCCCCAGCTCTGGGAAGCACTGCAGTCCCCGGGAGGCCAGGGCAGCACTGCAGTCCCTGGGAGGCCAGGGCAGCACTGCAGGCCCTGGGAGGCCGGGGTGGGGATTTCCCCAGCTCTGGGAAGCACTGCAGTCCCCTGGGAGGCCAGGGCAGCACTGCAGTCCCCGGGAGGCCAGGGCAGCACTGCAGTTCCCGGGAGGCCAGGGCCGGGACTACCCCAGCTCTGGGAAGCACTGCAGGCCCCAGGAGCCCCAGGAGCCCAGGGCTGGGAATTCCCCAGCTCTGGGAAGCACTGCAGTCCCAGGGAGGCCAGGGCAGCACTGCAATACCCCGGGAGGCCAGGGCAGCTCTGCAGTCCCCAGGAGGCCAGGGCTGGGACTTCCCCGCTCTGGGAAGCACTGCAGTCCTCGGGAGGCCAGGGCAGCACTGCAGTCCCCCGGGAGGCCAGGGTAGCACTGTAGGCCCTGGGAGGCCAGAGCGGGTATTTTCCCAGCTCTGGGAAGCACTGCAGGCCCCGGGAGGCCAAGGCGGGGACTTCACCAGCTTTGTGAAGCACTGCAGTCCCCAGGAGCCCAGGGCTGGGACTTCCCAGCTCTGGGAAGCACCGCAGTCTACGGGAGGTCAGGGCAGCACTGCAGTCCCCGGGAGGCCAGGGCAGCAGTGCAGTCCCTGGGAGGCCAGGGCCGGTACTTCCCCAGCTCTGGGAAGCACTGCAGTCTCCAGGAGCCCAGGGCCAGGACTTCCCCCAGCTCTGGGAAGCACTGCAGTCCACAGGAGCCCAGGGCCGCGACTTCCCAGCTCTGGGAAGCACTGCAGTCCCCGGGAGGCCAGGGAAGCACTGCAGTCCCCAGGAGCCCAGGGCAAGGACTTCCCCAGCTCTGGGAAGCACTGCAGTCCACAGGAGCCCAGGGCAGGGACTTCTCCAGAAGCTTTGCAGTCCCCGGGAGGCCAGGGCAAGGACTTCCCCAGCTCTGGGAAGCACTGCAGTCCACAGGAGCCCAGGGCTGGGACTTCCCAGCTCTGGGAAGCACTGCAGTCCCTGGGAGGCCAGGGCAGGACTGCAGTCCCCTGGGAGGCCAGGGCAGCACTGCAGGCCCCGGAAGGCTGGGGCAGGGACTTCCCCAGGGCAGCACTGCAGTCCCCAGGAGGCCAGGGCAGCACTGCAGGCCCCGGGAGGCCAGGGCAGCACTGCAGGCCCCGGGAGGCCAGGGCAGCACTGCAGGCCCCGGGAGGCCAGGGCAGCACTGCAGGCCCCGGGAGGCCAGGGCAGCACTGCAGTCCCCCGGGAGGCCAGGGCAGCACTGCAATCCCCCGGGAGGCCAGGGCAGGGACTTCTCCAGAAGCTTTGCAGTCCCCGGGAGGCCAGGGCAGCACTGCAGGCCCCGGGAGGCCGGGGCAGCCCTGCAGGCTCCGGGAGGCCGGGGCAGCACTGCAGTCCCGGGAGGCCAGGTCTGGTACTTTCCCCAGCTCTGGACAATCTGTCTAATGGCTGGTGCAGAGGCCCCTATGGACCTACGCCAGCAATCGGGCAGATGTCACTGGTCGCCTCGGGCTGCTTGACTCTTGCTAGGGTCAGCATTGAGTTCTACTACACTAACGGTGAATAATAGCTGCTAGTGTAGCAGAATATCACCAGGGGGTAGTCCCACCCCGCGTCTAAGCGATCTGCCAGTGGTCAGCTTAAGTTCTGCGGATCTCGGAATATTCCCGTTTTTTTAAGGTGGTTAAGGTTTTGATTTATTAAACTTTGTAGTTGTATTTTTAACTAAAAAGACTGCACCTTGTTTCTTTACTATGTTCCAGTGTATTGCTTCTTTAACTCGCTTTCCATAAGCCGTGCTACACCCTCACCAGCTACGCAGAGGCGAATAGGGGTTCTTATGGTGCTGCGCTTCTCTCCTTTGCACCCGGCAGATGTGGCGGGAGTTCTCAAGAGGCTGCAGCTGTCCCAGTCTGTAGAGGTTATGTAAAGCTTTCTATTCAGATCAAAGTTACTCCACATTTGAGATGGGTCCATTGCTTGTATGTTTGTTTGCCTGTGTATGTACACAGTGGAAGCCTAGCTACTGGGCTTATTGGACTAAAAGGGAGAGCTTGCTGCCTGCAGGGATAAGGAAACTGAGGAGGAGGAGGAACCAGCACACACAAGGGAGTCCCTGGAAACCTGGAGGAAGGAGGGCATAACCTGAAGAAGTGAGCAGGCGGGGGCGCACTGGGATTGAGATGCTGAGCATGGACTGGGGAAGTTCCCTAGTTCCCCAAGCCAGAACTAGAAAGACCAGGCAGACATGATGCACTAAACAACTGGAAGGCAGTAGGAAAGAGCTAGGCAGAACAAGAGACAAAGTGTCATAAATGACATTCTGGAAGCTCTGTGGAAGATAATCTGTTTATAACGGAAAAGATCTAAGAATAAAGCAGACAATAATTAATCTCATAGCCTTGCAAGAAACCCAGATGTTTTCATGGAAACGAGCGCTCGTTGAGTCTCAATGCAAAGAGCACCAGGCCGCAGAACTCGCGGCCACCCTTTGATAAGAGTAACTGAGATTTCATCATCAACACAAGAGAGAACAGATAGAATGGAGCAAGAGGGACTGAATATGGGACACGAGGCTGCAGAAAAAGCAGGGCCGGCTTCTGTAAAGCAAGAACAGGACTGAAGTGTGCTGATCAAACACCACTGAAATACAGAACCACCAATCTGCCCACAAACAAGCCGAGGACTGGGGACATGTGGGCAGAATTATGAACACTAGAATACAAGACACTGAATCCCCACCCAGACAAGGGCGAGCCTAGAGGTACGCAGACTGAACCAAGAACCGTGGACTATAAGACAAAGAATCTGCACACAGTCTAGGACGGGACTGGAGTAGGAACATTGGAATAGAACAAAGAGGGGGGGCGGGGGGGCTTGAACAAGGCTAGAGAAGCTAATGGAGCAATTCAGATATTGGAACAAATAAGTAACCAAGAATGCCCAAAGCGCACAGAAACTAGGAGCACACCTTAAAACAAAGCAGCAGGCGGCTGGTCCATAGAGGGCGCCAGGGCGGCGCCCCACTAAGCATCCCAACACATAAGAAACTCACTGCAGTTCGGGCAACAGAATGTAAACAGACTAATTGCTTTCACAATGCATCTGATTACATTTCCGGCCTGTGCTTCACACAGGTGAAAGTGCGCATGTCAACGCACAGCGCAGACGAGAGCAGGAGGAGTCCAGAAGATGGTCTGACTGTGCATGTGAGTGAGGAGTGTTACTCCTCACTCACATTCACAAACCATTAGGTATGCTGCCCATGCCTAGTGTAGTGCAGGTGTCTAAAGATAGGATCCTCTCGGGCGGTGACGTGTTTTTCACAGCCAGGATACAGCCGGGTCAGCCGCCCCCAGTCGCATAAGTCTTTTGATTTGGCAATATCAGCATAGGGATGCTGCCCATGCCTAGTGTAGTGCAGGTGTCTAAAGATAGGATCCTCTCGGGCGGTGACTTGTTTTTCACAGCCAGGATACAGCCGGGTCAGCCGCCCACAGTCGCATAAGTCTTCTGATTTGGCAATATCAGCATGTGATCATTCTCAAAACGTCTCCCGCGATTCTCGCACTGTTTTGCACCACTCCTAGTGGCACAGAGGTCTAAAGAGCACCACTTGGTGCATGTGGATTCCTGTAACTCCAAGTTCGCGTTTTTATTTCATTTAAACCATCATGAGCCGGCCTCCCGAATGCTGGGGGACCACGTCCCACCCCAGCAGGGCCGCAACGGGAACCAACAGGCAGGTGAGCGTTGCGTGCCTCGGATGGCCCGTTAGAAGTAATTAGTAGTAACAGACACTAGAAAGTGATGACAAAGACTAATAAGTGTCAAAACGCACAGAAAAGCGATGGAAAGCAATAACAAGCAATAACAAGTTCTCCTCCACTGCCGAGGGATGCGCGTCTTAATGCTTCTGAAGGTGTCCGACAAAGCTGCTGCACTATAAATGAAAGGCGTCAAGGTATTTCGAGTCGAGTGACTGTGGCACTGACAGGTTCCATCTTCCCGCCTCTGACCGGTGAGCCTCGCGGGCCTGAGCCTGACGGACACGTCATCCCTGCCCATCGCCTCACTGTCCGATAACTGTCCAGAGAGAGCCCATGGTCTATTCCTGAGTACAATGTTGAGAATAATTCATTTAATCTATGCCGTTCACGAATCACGTCTCCTCTACAGTTTGATTTGTCCTTAAATGACCCGGCATTTCACCATGCATGTAATGCTGCCGCACATGCAGCAATTCTAAAAAAATGCAGAAAACGCCCCAGTGGTAAAAATTGGATAATTCCAGTAGTCCTGTCAGTAGACCAGCCTCTCCTGTCCAGTTTAGCTTTGTGAAGGGCTCCCTCTCTATTAACCAGTTAGTGTTTGACACAAAGTCCGCCAATGAAAGTGGTCTTGGCTTGAAGTGCTAAAGTGAACAAGAAATGTGACCTGATCATGCTCTGACATCAAGCATCCCAAAAATACACTGACGGGCTAGCCGCAGACCATTTTCAATGAGAGTCTAAATTTGCAGGTTTGCGGGTCTTTAACCTGGAAGGCAGGTGACACAAGTTATGGGTGACTGGACAGGTCTGTCTGTAAAAAAAGAAACATTAACATGTAAAACGCAGCAGTGACCATATAGCCATGGACGAAGAGTGTTAGTCTGTTCAGCTCTATATTTCCTGAATCAACCAGACCGATAGGTTCATGAATTAAGCTCTCGTTGCTGCATCTGAACGTCACCCAAACACGAATACGGATTCCAGGCAGGGCAATCTGAGCTCTTCATCCATCTGAGATCAGTAAAATGAACAGTGGTAAAGTGACTAGTAGTGACACCTGTTAAATACAGTTAAAAGAACTGCCATAAAACTGCAGCGTCACCATTATTACCAACGAATGGCTGAAGGGTGGGTTTTGGGGCAGTCTACCAGTACAAAGTAACAGGTCCACCACTACGAAAAGCTTCATTTAATGGTTGTGAGGGACGAGGGACCTGGGAATGACGTCCCCCGTCTCATACAGCAGCTGGCTGCGGAGCCTGGCCGAGCTGAGCTACAAGAAACCAGCAGCACAGCGCACTGAGCATTTCATGGGCACTTACGGTAAACAGAGGAATCGCTCTATATAACTGTACCGACAGGGGGCCTGTCTTCTGGGATATTGGATGAACCTGAGGCGGCGCGTGAGCCGGAATGTAGAGAAGTTGAGCGGAGGTAGATAAGTTTTCTTTAGTTTAATTACCATCCCCCTACTGTAGTCTGTTACCAGGCAATGTCAGGCCTAGACAGGCTTTAATAAATTAAACCTATTGAGTGCAGTGCAGTGCAGCGAAAGGTGAGTGATGTCTGTGTGAGTGCAGGTTGAGCAGTGTGCCTGTGTGACTCCAGGGTGAGTGATGTGGTGTGGATGGGTGAATGCAGGTTTAGTGATGTGTCAGGGAAGGGTGAGTAATGGGTCTAGGAGTGCAGGGTGAGTAGTGTGCCTATGTGAATGCAGGGAGAGCGATGTATCTGTGCAAGTGCAAAGAGACTTGTCTGGCTACTCCCAGAGATGTGTTCGCCAAGCCACCTCTTTCTCAAATTTGCTTGAGAATGCACCATTTGCCCACTAGGTGGTTCGGGCTCGCTCGCTATGCTTGCTCGCCACAGTGCAGTATTTATGCCACACCACTTTCAAATGTCACCAGCCACCATTGGTTAGCACAGATTACCAGCAGTAAAAACAGTGGCGAGAATGGCATACACAGGGTTCACAGGAGAGAAATGGATGGGACCTCGGGGGAGAAGCACAGATACAGGAAGGTATGAGGGGTTAACCAGGTGTTGGAAACGAGGGATCACAAATGGACTAAAGGCTGCACTGGGACGTAGACAGATAAAGAGTAAGAAAGCCAGAAAGTTGAAGACGTGAAACTGAGAAACCAGGTACACAGTGTAGAGCGGATCGGAGTGTAGAAGGAAAAACTCTAGAAAGTATGTGTGTATGGCTCACAATATCTGTAGAAACCAGAAACCATGCTTGTGAAAAGAACTCCACCTCCACGGTACGAGCTAGGCAAGGTTTTATGACGGAAGGAACTACATCGACCACAATGCGTTACTGATGTGTGACCAAAGAGGGCAATGTGTTGGAGAGTGTTCTGACACTATTAAATGATTTACTACCTTGAGACAAGTTCTAACTTGTTCTATAATGAAAGTGGGCATTTTCTCAGTCATTCACTAGTACACAAAGCACCTCTTCTACAATGGTGAAGTAGATTTCAATGGCCACAAGAGGGCACTATTCAGTCTGTGTAATGTCTACTCTAGGAGCCTGCTGGGAAGGCAGGACAGTTGGTCACTGCAGAGTAAGGGTTCTGTCATTGGTCTGATCCAACAGTTAGCTTGTGGATGGTTCTTTAGGCTCATCTTGGAATTCAGAAGTGACTTCCCAATTTTAGGGTGTTGTCTGAATAGAACTGTTCAGAGACAGAGCTTTTCGTGTACTTAAGGATTTCAAAGCGACAGAGATTTGCCGCTTGAAGCAGTGTTTCCCCAAGAGATAGCGAGTTTGTGTGCAATGCACTCTGGGGTGTGCAAAGGTAGCACTTTATAGGTGATCTAGAAGGATTTGTAAGGGTGCTTGTCTCTACAGATAACCACTTTAAGAAGGACAGCGACTGGTTTACTGTGGTTCTGGGGCAGGGCAGAAGATTGTTGGACTTTTAAAAAGAACGCCAGTTGGGCTTTGAGGATGCCAATGAGTAAAACATTTCCAAATTCGATTCTTGAGATGGCCATAGCTTGAACTAAGCCCAGATGTATGAGTATCTCATTGCAAAATACAGGTTGCACACTGTGACCTGTATTTTTGCATATTACGCTGCTACCTATTCAGCAGGCTGTCCCCATCTCAGCATGAGTGATAAGGTGACTGACTGCTCATAGTCCCATGTGTCAGTCATTGCATTTTAGTTAAGAGGAGTGCATCTTGGAGCAGTCGCTGTAGCATCTTAGGCGAACTGTAACACACAGAACATAACGTCATAGAACACTAACTACATCATACTGTCCTGCAAAGCCCGACAGTAGACACAGAGAAAAGACTATGTGTTCTCAGCTACCACAACTGAATGATTTCTAAAAGGAAAACCCGCTCCGTGTGACCTGCAGACAGTCCTCTGGGAGCCTTAAACTCACTCTGCGTTCCCTATCTTCGTACCTCCCTCTCTCCAAAATCATTTCCGTCTCTTTCTGGTGACTCACTCCCTTTAACCTGTGACAAGTCTCCAGTTTCTTCAACTAAGAGGCCCGTGGAACCCGCGCCCCTGCTGTGACTGATCACCAGTGTGGTGCCGATACTGCGGGTTGGAGAAATGAGGAAATGTTGGGGGTGCAATGCAGCCAGCAGCTTCTCATGAAACTGGAGGCAGCTCGTATTCTGCTTTCAAACACGAGTTCCTTATCTCCCTGCGTTCATCTGCTTCCTGGGTCTTGTCAGTGGTTATTCGAGTGTCATTTGTTTGTGGTAATGAATATTTTATATCTCTTGGTTGAAAGGTTGGCGGGAGAACTCGTGCAACCGTTTCTGATAACTATCTTCTTAAAATTTAAAGAAACAGCACGGGTTGTGTAGTGGCCCCATGTTACTAGCAGCATCTTCAGCCTTTGCTACTTTGTATCTCAGTAGCACTCACTCTACACGCAACGACTTGTAAACACCAGCAGCATCTTCAGCCGTTGCTACTTTGTATCTCAGCAGCACTCTACTAGTGGGACTTGTAATCATTAGCAGCCTCTTCTGCCTGTGCTAGTTTGTATCTCAGCAGCACTTTACACGCAGTGTCTTGTGAAGACAAGCGCCTCTTCAGCCTTTGCTACTTTGTATCTCAACAGCACTCTACACGCTGTGACTTGTAAACCCCAGCAGCCTCTTCAGCCTTTGCTAGTTTGTATCTCAGCAGCACTCATCTCGTGAGACTTCTAATCGGCGGCAGCATCTTCAGCCTTTGCTAGACTGCATTTCAGTAGCACTCTACACGCAGCAACTTGTAAACACCAGTAGCCTCTTCAGCCTTTGCTAGTTTGCATCTCAGCAGCACTCTACACGCAGCTACTTGTAAACCCCAGCAGCCTCTTCAGCCTTTGCTAGTTTGCATCTCAGCAGCACTCTACACGCAGCAACTTGTAAACTCCAGCAGCATCTTCAGCCTTTGCTAGTTTGCATCTCAGCAGCACTCTACACGCAGCTACTTGTAAACACCAGTAGCATATTTAGCCTTTGCTGGTTTGTTTCTCAGCAGCACTCTACATGCAGCAACTTGTAAACTCCAGCATTTTCAGAATCCAAAAAGTCACCCCCTCATTAGCCTAGGGCTTTAGGTCTTGCCTACAGACCAGTGTAGCCGTCTGGATAGAGCTCATGTCATCACTCGCACAGAACACACAAATACAGAAAGAGGCTTTTGGACAGCCCTTCAGCTATTGGCCACTTTTCTTCAGAGGACTCTTGGCACAGCCTGTCTCTGCTAGTGTCAGCCCATGGCATTTTGCACATGTGAACCTTTTTAAACTATAGTTCAGACATGCGTTAGCTTTCATTGGTTACTTATGTTTATAAGCTGCCTCCCTCCCCTTGCCTGAGGTTTCAATTTTTGACCCGACTCGCCCCATCTCTACCCACACCGCAGGCTATGTGGAGCTAGTTTGCCCGTATTATGGCTTTGGCAATGCTTACGGCATTGTAGCATTGCCAAAGTCAAAATGAAAAGGAGCCAATCCTTGTTTCAGTTTTATTTATTTCGTTATTTCAGTACCAAAAGTGCCCCTGCTCCGGACATGGCAGCCAGCTTGCAGGTAGCGAAGGGAGAAGCCTTGCGCTGCACTGCTGAGTTGTCTGTGAGGCGCCTTTTCCAGAGCCACCCTCGTGTACTCCAGTGACAGAATGCCTCTGAGACATTGAATCACTCTTCCCTCTGGGTTGTACCCTTTCACCTCAGGTGGATGGATCATATCCCTGTAGCTGAGTTTCCGAGCAAGTTCTTTGTGGTCAAGGATGAAAATGTTCTGCAAAGATATTCTAGTTATCCTACAACAGATGTCATTTTTGGTTGTGTAGCAGGGCAGTCTGCTAGCGCAACACATACACTTTTGTGATCTTCGTTTTTGACTGTTGAAGATGCATACTTTTTTTTCAGTTTTCTTTGTGCTTTTAAATGGAAACCTGACACCTCTACACCCTCTCGCCAGACGTCGCCTTCTCACAGAAACTTGGACCAATTCCTCCTCCGCCATCGACATCCCGGACAGATACAAGATCCAGAGGAAGGAGCACCCCAACCGCCCAGGAGGAGGACTTGCCATCGCACACAAGAGCTCCCTCTGACTCACAACCTCCAACTCGAGCCACAGCCTGCCCACCGCCAAACACCTCCATTTCCAGATCCAGACCTGCCACAGAACAACCCTAAGAGGCACCCTCACCTACAGACCTCCCGGACCTCGAACTGCTTTCACCACCACCATCGCAGACCTCATCGCACCCCACGCCATTGCCTCCATGGACTACATGCTCATCGGAGACCTCAACTTCCACCTTGACAAACCCAGTGACCCCACCTCCACCACTCTCCTGGACACCTCGCCAACCTCGGACTGAAACAACTAGTCACCACCCCCACCCACAAGGCAGGACACACCCTCATCCCTATCTTCGCAGGAGGTAGCAACATCCCCTTCAGCCACACCTCTCAACCCCCATTGAGGGACCACCACTGCGTACACTTCCATGTCGACAAACCCACAATGCACAAACATGCACCCCGCCCTTCACGAAGAAACTGGAGCAAAATCACTGAGGAGCAGCTCAACTCCACCATCAACTGCGATACCCCCACCACCTTGGCTGACGTCAACCTCACAGTCCAAGAACTCCACAAATGGATCTCCAACTGCGCAGGAGAGCTCCCCCCCCTACATAACACTGACAAACTCTGCCCCAGGAAGGCCACCTGGTTCACTGCCGACCTCCAAGAATCCAGACGTATCTGCAGATGTCTCGAAAAGACCTGGAGAAACAGCAGATCCTCGGAAGACTGCACCTCCTACAAGAACGCCATGACAGACTATCACCAACACATCAAATCCACCAAAAGGACCTTCATCCAGAACAAGATCCTCACCAATGCCAGCAACTCCAAAGAACTCTTCAGCATCATCCAGGAATTCACCAAACCCCCAGTGAAACCATGGACATCACCCCCTCACAGGACCTCTGCAACAAGCTAGGATCCGATCTCCATCTGAAGATCAAGGGCCTCTACGACAACTCCAACGACCAGACACCTGACTCTGAAACTGCCCCAGCCTCCAGAATCGCCAGCCAGCCCACCATCTTCTCCTGGACCCCAGTCACCACCGAAGACACCGCATCAACCATAAAAAAGCATCCACTCAGGAGCCCCAACAGACCCCTACCCCCTGCACATCTTCCACAGAGCCGCTGCCGCCATCGCTTCCGCAGAGTCAACGCCACCTTCAAAACTGGCATCTTTCCCGATGACTGGAAACGCGCAGAAGTCCGGCTCCTAGCCAAAGTCACTGAGAGGACCGTCAACATCCAACTAACGAAATTCATTTAAGAAAACCTCATCCTCGACCCCTCCCACTCCAGATTCCGCAGCAACCACAGGACTGAGACCGCCCTACTCTGCACCAAAGAAGACATCCGCGCCCTCCTCGACCAAGGACACACCGCAGCCCTGATCCTACTCGACCTCTCTGCAGCCTACGACACTGTCTCCCACCGCACACTCACCGCCAGCAACTGCCTGAAGCTCAACTCAGAGAAGACTCCGACCCTCCCCCTTTGCATGGGACAACTCCTGATGGCCCGCCACCCTCAGCAGCCCTCCACCCCCACGGACCTCACCCGAAAGCTCAGCATCGTACTCGACTCCTCCCTCTCCATGACCCAGCAGGTCATCACCGTCTCCTCCACCAGCTTCAACACCTTCCGAAAGACCTTCAAATGGATCCCCCCCCCGAATCTAGGAAAACCGTCACCCACGCACTCATAACCACAAGACTGGACTACGGAAATGCCCTCTATGCCGGGATCAACTAGTCTCTGCTCTGCAAACTCCAGACCATACAGAACACCGCAGCCAGACTCGTCCTCGGCATCCCTCAACATGAACACATCACCCAGCACCTGCGTAACTTCCACTGACTCCCCATCGAGAAAAGAGTTACCATCAAGATACTCACCCACGCCTACAAATGCCTCCACAACACTGGGCCCTAATACCTCAATGACAGAATCTCCTTCCACGTACCCAAGAGGAACCTCTGATCCACCGACCTCGCCCTCGCAGAACCCCTGCGCATCCGCAGAGCAAGAATGGGTGGAACCACCTTCTCCTACATCGCAGCCAAGGTCTGGAATGAGTTTCCGATCCACATCAGACAAGCACCCACCCTGCACATCTTCAGGAAGACCCTCAAGACCTCGCTCTTGGACTGACCGGAGCTGCTCCCTCCACCCCCCAGCGTCTTGAGACCCTCACAGGTGAGTAGCGTGCTTAAAAACTCCCTGATTGATTGATTGAGTGACACTATTAGGCTCACTTCCCAAACACATAACTGGATATGCTTGACTGAAGCACTCTGAGTTGTAGATAACACCAGGGTAAGTACGTTGACCTGTTTTTGGTGGGGGGCCAGCTGGCTTGGTGTCAGACTAGCAGGGCGGTGATATCTGGGTACATTAGTGTCCAGGTGATGAACCAGTTATTTTGTTTGTGAGGTAAGTCCCTGAGCAAGCTGTTTAAATAGTCCAACATACTCATTTCCGGTGTGTTGATAGGGACTTGACTGATTGCAATGAGAGGTAGTGGCAATTCTTTTAAATGTTTAGTAAATTTAAATTAGAAGGTGTGATTGAATCACTTCTATTAGGAGAAAAAGGCTATGGTTGTCAAGAGATGGTCTAATCATGTGTGAGCTTATTACAGGAATCCCTTCCATAGGGGTGAAACAGGCTAGGGGTCAGATTTCATCACCTTGATTTTTGGGCCTGACTGATGGGCTCAAGATGTAGCTGCTTACTAAGAGGCAGGCTAGTCCTCTCTGAGGGCATGCTTTCGTCATTACCTATATGGTCCCAAGGCTAAGCCTCAGCCCTGCAAGGATCCTCTCTGACATGTCCGGTGGGATTGGCTTAGCCTGGCACCTGCTGCTCTTTATGGGCACAAACAATCATCTTCTGCTGGATGGCCTGGCTTTGGTAGTCACTGGTCTGCACTCCAAAATATCACTGGGAAAGTAGCCTTCTCTGGACTTCGCTGGAGTCCTCTCTCTGCTGTATCTCCATCTACTGTGGTCAAGACGTCCGTCCTCTGGTTCCCAGGCCTGCTCTCATTTACCTTCTGATGGTTCCTTGTGTCCTGGTCTATTCTCTGGCTTTCCATTAGCCTAATCCCCTCTACAGGCTATCCCAAGGTCTTGGCCTACTTGCTGCCATCCACTACACTGTTCTGCATACCAGTTTCCCCTCCTTTGGTACCTTCAGTGGTTGAAGCCATGTCTCTGCTCTCCAGTTTTCTTTACGTCTAGGTATTCTCTCTGGCCTTTCCACAGACCTGTTCTCCTCTCTGACTTTTTCTCCTGGCCCAGGCTCATTGCTTTCTCTTCTATGGGCCCAGGTTTACTATTTTATTTTTCTAATAACGTTGCTTAATCTTTCTGCCCTCTCCACTGTCCTAGGGTGTTTTTTCTCTGACTGGTTTGCTCTCAGGCCAATCCCTGATCTTTTATAGAGCCTTTGCCTGCAACTGATTGGGTGGCACTTTATCCTGGCTTCCAGCCACTTCTACAGTATCTTGCTTGTTCCGGATCTATGAAGTCTATACTCTTGACTCCATAAGTCTCCTCATTTAACTTTCTCCTGTTCATGAAACCCTTTCCACCCTTTCTCTGGTCTCCATTCTCGTCTCCGTATTTGGTTGCTTTTTGAGCCCCAGTTCTAATCCCCAGCACAGTCCCCTCTGCAGCATTTATCTGGTCTCCAGTCTGCTTTCAACTGTTCTCAGCGTCCAAAATGTTATCGCCAGCAATGGTCTCCCCTCAAACAGTGCTCTAGTCCTCGGCTCCTCTCCAGCCCTTTTCCTGCTTCATTCTCTTCTCTGTCCTTTGGCCTGCGCTGCAGTCTCCTCCAACCTTTCACAGGCAACCAGTCTAGGTTTTCTCTGTTCCCCATTGTCTTTTCCGGGCATTGCTCTGAATCTCAGTCTCCCTTCCTACCTTTCTCTGTTCCACAGACCTCCGTCTCTTCCCTAGCCTTTATCTAGTCCCTAGATTTCCTCTCCAGCATTTCTCTAGCCCTTTGCCTGCTTCCATCTTTTCTCAGATTTATGGTCCACTTTCTGGCCTGTCTCCAATATTTGCTGCATCCTTTCTCCGGGTCCCTGCCTACATGAAGCATTGTTCCGGATCAGGGTCGGACTAGCCTATAGGGACAATTAGTCCGTGCTGGATGGACTGGTCTGACAGGTGTGTGTGTGGGTGACTGCTTTTGGTGCCAGTCAGAGCGAGGGTGATGCTGGCTATTCTGCATTTTCCGCCCCATGACAGCCACAGGTAAGTGGGAGGCTGCCGCGCCCAAAACTTTTGCCTCCCCCCCCCCTTGCTACGCCACTGTGTGTGGGCTTTTTTATTCGACTGTTTGTTGGGCTGTTTTATGATCTGATGGGCCGGTTTTACTGTTGATTTCTCTGATCCTAAAACAAACATCGTTGTAGTAAGCTCAAATCCATGCAGCCTCCCATACCTTGCAAGTCGTGTCTTTACAAGTTCAAAACTGCCCCAATTAGCAAACTAGGGCCTCATATCTAGCGATCTATCGAACTAATGAGAGACCTTTATTTTGGTGCCCGACTGCCCGGGTTTATTTACTGTCCCAGTCCAAACCTGCCCCGGACTCTCCAGGGCCTCCCCTCGGTGTCTCTTCCAGACACCCCCCCCCCCCCCAGGCCGCCGCTGCCCCAGTGTAAAGTTACTGAGAATTGAACTTCCTGCTCTGTGGGCGTGGAGAGGCGGGCGGAGGGCTGTCTCCTTGCTGCACTTGTCATGAATGTGTTTTCATATTTCCCAGGCTGTGTCATGCTGCATTAAGCAGGATTTCTCTGTCCCACAGGGCTGAGCCCCGCCGTCTGCGCCATGTGCTGACACCTACCCGGACCGGCCGAGAGGAGGGGCCCCGAGGAGCAGAGACAGGTAAGGGGCCACTTGGCCAAGAGCCAACTGTTCTTTCGAGCCTTAACGTAGCGCTAAAACGGAGGTGGGAGACAGCCGGTTCGAGCCGCACCAAAGACATCGACCAGGAAGGGATCCAGTTAGCCGGGTGTGGCAGCTAGGGCGCCACGACGCCCAGGACCTCGGGGCACTACTTAGTGACCCGTTCGAGTTCCCGCCCAGGACCTCTGTCCGCAGGGAAGGGCTGGAGCAGGCTTGTCGTGTGTGCCTGACTACCTCTGCGCTCTGTCTCTCCTGTCCCTTTCTCTTCCCTCCCTCCCGGCCTCACCCCTCCCTCTTTAACTCCACTTCCTCACCCCCCCCCCCCCCCGCACCCCTCCTCTCCCCACACACACGCTTGTGTCTGTCTTTTTGCTCTTGCTTGCTTTGTCGACCAGCTCCAGGAGTGTCACTTTGTCTCTCACCTGTCCGTCTCATTGCTGTCGCTGTTTATCGCCCCCTCTCTCTATAAGCCATTGCAGTCTTCCCCCAGTTACGTCTGACCTCGTGCTGTCCCACAGGTCCCCCCCTCAGCCCCCCTTCCGTTACTCCCAGGTTCTGGCAGCAACGCAACTTTCCCATCTGTGCGGTTTTCTCGCTGCCTCTCCCGTTCCCTCCCCAGCCATGTGCTCGTCTCCGCAGCGAGAACGGCAGCTTCGCACTCACCCCCTCCTCCCTCCAGCCCTCCTCGGGCACATGTGCCGCGGTGCCACATATGTTGGTAGGTTACGCGCACAGATGGCGCGAGTTCACCTCAGAGACTTTCGGGGAAATCGTAACTGACATCCCTCCGTCTGTGCGTGTCTCTTTCTCGGCCTGCCTCTGCATACTTCTGTCTGTCTGTCTGTTTCTGTGCCTGTCTGTTTCTGTGTGGTGTGCTGTTACCATGGGGGCGGCGAGTTCCGACTACCCACCTACCCCCCGCAGTGTGGCGTTGTGACTGTTATTTAGTGGGAACAAAACTGGACTCTATATCCGTTTTCAGGTGGTGTTTTTTGATGCAGGCTGGAGTGTCTTTTACTGGAGGAGGGGGGGGGGGTGGGTTCAGGGGAGAGTATATTGCTTTACACGTCTGCAGTGTAAACACAGCTCATCATTAATGTCGTGACTCTAACCCAGTATTTAAAGGGTATGATGTTGCGTTGGGTAAATACTGCTGATGCCATTAAAATGGCGTTGGCTGCTTTTTAAAGAGTGAACAATTGACTTCCAGGGTATCTGGTGTTGGTTTGCTTCTGAAGTGCAGATGCTCCTGTTGAGTTACATTTATAGAACTGTCAGGTGTGTTTTGTAGTAACCAGAGGCGAGAGTTGTGTTAACCAGCATCAAAAGAAGAGTTTTGTTGTGTTTGGTAAACAGACACTTGTTGGATGGTAGTTGGAGAGAAGGAGGTTGTGCTAGATGTTATGTGTTTCTGTATATTTGTGTTTTTTGTGTGGTTTGATCCCACCCAAAAGGCAATTGAGTGCTTTACAGGGTCAAAAGCAAAGACTGTCAAAAACTGGTTGAAGTGTAGCGGGATGCTGAGAGTGGAACTGGACTGCTCATACGTTGTGATTTAGTGTTCTCTAAAGACTTTGCCTTCAGGTCTTCTCTAAATTGGAGGGGGGTTGTGGTGGTCCTGATGGGTGCGGGCATGTGACTCCAGATCCTGAGTGTGCAGATGGAGAACACCTTTTACCATGTGTTTTTTTTAGGTCTGAGTTTTGACTGCAAAGTTGCTAAGCAGAACCTATAGATAACAATACGTATAGACTGGGCTTTGGTTCCGCCCCTTTCAACCATTGGCATTCTTTGACCAGCCTCTTTTAGCCTAGGCCTTGAAACTTTTTCCATTGAGCCTTGACTCAGCCCAGTAGCGTATTCATAACTCACCCAATGCTATTCCTCTCGAGTGCTTGCATTGCACTGCACAACAGACTGTTTCACAACTATAGCCCTCTGCTCTTGCTGGCTCCTTCCTGTATCTCTTGCTCTAATGTGCGAATGCTTCATGCATTCGCACACTAGTCCCTAACCTATTGGCTTTGCCAGTGCTTATCTTTTTGCATGTCTTTATCTCCAGTCTGGGAGTGCCTTGGCTTGTAGGCATGCTGAGAGCCACCGGAGAAGATTAACTTGTCAGCCAGGGAGGAGGGGTGCGGGTCTTGATGATTTTATAGATGATGCAGCTAGTTTTAAAGATTGCTGGCAACCAGTGGCGTTTTGTCAGGGTAAGGTTGTCATATTCCGTAAGCTGCTTCATGAGACATGTGTTGTGTAGGACGCTCTTAAGGGTGTGGGGTGGGTTCAGCCTGGACTCTGGGAGGCAACAAAGCATGGGATTGCTACAATTCAGATGCAAGAGTATGAAGACTTGAAATATTTTTGGGAGGAATGGTTTCACTTTTTTTAATAGAGAGAGAATTGCTCTCAGGCCGTCTTGGTTTTCTTAGCAAAGTGTTCCTTGAGGGTTAGATTGGTGTATAATTGATTGACTTGTGTTTGAATCCACTCCGCTTCATGTCATTGAGCCAGCTTTGCACTTCTTGTTGTTTTAGGTGAATGGCCAGAATTTCGGTTTTGGTTAGAATGAGCTACAGGTAGGTGCTGAATATCCATATCTGGATGAAGCACAAGAAGTGTTTAAAGCATTGTATGTTGGAGTGGAGTAGCATTCTCTGTTGTCAGCGCATTGGTGAGTTTGGTTGATTTTATCAGTGCGTATAGACTGAAGGGGCTCCATCTAGAGCTTGAAGATGACTGAGGACAAGAGAGAATCATGGTGGCATCACAAGTGATATGGAACTGCTGAGGGTTGGAGATGCCCATGTGAAATAACTGGTGTGGATTGGATTGGTAGGAGGAGAACCAGTAAAGCATGTTGCTAGTCAATCCCACTTAAGAATTGCATGTTGGGAAGGTGGTTGATGGTCAACAGTGTAAAAGGCAGCTGAGAGGCTTGCAGTATCAGGAGGCAGGGATCATCTTTATCTTTGGCATTGTCTAAAATATCTACGGTACTTAGCCAATGTTGCAGTGTGATCTGAAGCTGGATTGGTAGTTGTGCAGGAGATAGTTGGTGTTGTGATCTTGGAGTATAGCGTAGGCTGCTTTTTCAATGACCTGGCCAATGAAGGGTAGGTCAGTAATCCCCCAGTAACTGACAAGATCATCCGAGTCTAGTGCGGGTCTCTTGAGAACTTCTAGTAAGATGCCTTGAGTGAGGAAAACATTGACAAGTGAGAGTGGGGTGTTAAACCTTCTCTAAAGAGGCTTTTGGTGATTTGCAATACATGGTCATATTAGGTGACTTTGAGGGAGGTGAGGATGTGAGCAAGAGACAGGTGTTTGAAGGATGTCCGGTGCTGGAAGTTACATGGAGCTGTGGAGTGGGGAACCAGGCTTGGTGTTGTCATTTTGCTGTTGTTTGTTCTGTATGCTTTTCACTGAAGAGTTGCTCTAGTGTCTGTATAGCATGAAATAGTAGGATCTGCAAGAGGGTTAATGTAGATCTTGATAGTCTGACTGGTATAGACCTGTCCTTATCTGATTTGATGAACCATCTCCTTATTGCGCAGAGAGTTCGGTAGCCTGAGGTAGTCAGGATGTGTGTTTTTGTTCCATTTTCTTTGCCTTTCTGTGGACTCGGGATTTATTGCCAGTGAGGTCTCTTGAGAAACAGGGTGCTGAAAGATTTGGCTTGTGCCTGCTTGTTTTAGTAGGAGCATGGGTGTTCACATGTTGTCCAAAAATGTAGTGAAGTCTTGAAGTTTGATTTAGAAGTGGCAGGGTAAGAAATGAGTTTGAGTTTGTCGATAGAGAAGTCTTTGAAAGATCAAGAGGTTGGTCACCTTTGTGTTGACCTTGATGTGTTCGGTAGAAGCTGAGCATAATTGGTCCAGTAAAGTGGTATGGATGTTTAGACTGGATGGTTGGTGATGCCAAGAAGACTAGTTTGAGGATTTGGCCTTTGGATTGTGTTGGTTGGGTGCCATGCTGTATACACCACGTTGAGTATGCTGATGAGGTTGTGGAGGGTGTGATTTTTCACTGCTCAAGTTTGTCTATTAAGTGCTTGTTCTTTCTGGGAGGCCTATAGATAAGCTTGGAAGGGGTGGACTGAGTTGCAGAGAATATGCAGGGACCTGTGTGAGCTCCATGGAGTTGGGTGATGCTTGCTTGCCCAGGGTGCAGGATCAGGAGTAATTAATGGATGATGACGCAGACTTTTCCCTTCTTATATGATCGGTGTGGACACTAGATTCTGTAGCTTGTAAGATTAGGGACATCAAGGAAATGTGGTTGAGGCATGTTCCTGTGATGAAGTGTGTGTCAAGTTTGTGATGGGTGATGAGGTCTGCGATGCACTGAGTACTGTGGAGTGTCTGTTATAGAACATGAGTTGGAGTGTGTGTTTGGCTGTTTGTGGGAGCGAGTTGGTTAGTGGAATATGTATGAGGTTCAGTTTGTGTTTTGAGGATGGGGTGTGTTTGTGTGGTCTAGGTCTAGGTGTGATTGTGGGGATGTGTAGTGTGGAATGCTGGGTGAGGCACATGATGAGGTGTTTGACTGCTGATGCAGTGGAGCAGGGGTTCTGACCCAAGGCTCTCATTGGTCCGAGCAGGCCCAAAGAGGTGACACTCTTGTTGGATCTCTTCTTGATACTCTGGGTCAGTGAGACACCCTGAGTTTAGCCGTACGTTCAGAAGGAAGCAAGACATTTCAGTTGGGAAACCAGTGACATGGCTTCCTACAGAGGTGGATACTAGAAAATGAAGTCTGCTTGTCTGGTTTGCTTTAAAGATAGTTTTGGGGACAATGCAGTGACATCATTGCCTGTAGCGATGGAAGCTGGAAAATACAGGAAAATGCAGTGATGTCATTGCTTTAGAGCTCGGTACTCTGTACAGAAAAGAGTCACTGGACACTCTTATAGCCTTTAAATATGGTTTGAAGATCTCATCCTCAACCCCATACTTTAATGGGCGCTAGTACAGGCTTTGCCACTCCAAGAAAGGGCATTTATCAGCAGTAAAATCAAACTGTCCCTGGGGGCAATGTCTCGCATCATTTGAAGGCTAGCTTTCTGTGTGAGTACCACATGAAGGATGTTAGCCTAGCCTTCAATTTGCTGGTGACAATTCTACATGGATAGCTCAGTAGCATTTTAAATCAGTTTACGAGGGGGCAAATTCGGGCGAGGAGGGCTTACCCGCCGTCACTTTGCACCCATATATTTTTTCGGTCACAGAGGAAGAGGTGGCAGACGCCATAGGGAAAATGATTAGCAATAAGGCTCCGGGCCCGGATGGCGTTCCTGCTGACCTCTTCAAATCAGATGTCAAGTTATGGTCCAAAGTTTTAGCTAATGTTTTCAATAGAGTCTGTAAATCCGGTATTCCAACTACTTGGTCGGAATCAGTTATTGTGCCGATATTTAAAAAAGGTAATAGAGGGGATCCCAGCAACTATCGCCCAATCTCGCTCATTGATTCTGCAGTGAAGGTCTTAGGACGGGTGGTCCTGAGTAAACTCTGTGATAAATTGGAAGAGACAAACACCCTCTCGGTTCTCCAATTCGGATTTAGGAAGGGTCGTGGTACTATAGACCAAAGCCTTAACCTTCAACTTTTAATTGGGAAGTACACAATTGCCAAAAGGGGTTCACTACACATAGCATTTATGGACCTTTCATCGGCCTTTGACCGAGTGAATAGATCAAAATTGTGGGGCATACTCCTGAAGTTAGGCATTGATGAAAATATTGTGTACTTCCTGGCAGATCTTCACAGGGACCTTACTGCTACAGTTAGGTATGATTGTCAGGGTAACTGCACGGGCAAGATCGGGATTACGAATGGGGTTAGGCAAGGCTGTATTTTAGCCCCCCTTCTCTTTACCCTTTATGTTAATGACCTTGGTGTGGTCCTAGGGAAAGTATGTAAGGACATACGGAGGGTGGGTAAGTTTACCATACCAGCATTACTTTATGCAGATGATGCCGCTCTCTTGGCACGTACCTCAGTAGGATTACAGCTGCTTTTAAACTCATTTTATGATTTTATGAAAGTTTTAGATTTAAGTGTTAATTATTCTAAATCCCATTTAATGACTGTGGGACCGAAGGGCAAACAAACAAAGAATTTGTATTGTAATGGAAATGTCCTGTCTAAAGTTTCAAGATTTCCATACTTAGGGGTTATGTTTGATGATAGTTCCTCATGGCTGCCCCAACTGGCTGCCAAGCGCAATGTTCTGTCTAGGGCAACCCTGTCAGTATTAGGATTTGTGCGGAAATTAGGCGTGAAACCACTGCAGGCTGTTCTAAAGGTGTATGATGCTAAATGTGTCACTTTGGCCTTGTATGGAGCAGACTTATGGGGTTTTAAAGATGTAAAATCATTGCAGTGTGTGGAGGACAAGTTCTTAAAGAGTACTTTATCGGTCCCCCAATCTACCCCGGGGTATATTGTCCACCAAGAATGTGGGTTGAAATACCTGGTGGACCGAATTGCAGTTGCACCACTCTTAAAATGGATTACAGTGTGGTTGAATGCAGACCTAGAACTAAATCATGAGGTATTAAGGGACTGCCTAGCCCTTGAGCGAAGCAATTCCATCCCGTGGCTGAACTATATTAAAAAGACAGCGGATACCTTAGGTCGTCCTGAATTGTATAGTCAGCCATCTAAATTAGTCAAGGGGGAGGTGAAATAGGTAAAACACACATATAGGCTCATCATGGGACTAGAAAGGGAAGATAAAGAATTGTCTAAACCTACTGTAAGAGCACACCAGTTGTTAACAAACTCTGGGGAGATGGAATTGTACCTGAGAGTGGTTAACAATTCCAGTCATAGATTTTTGTTGACCAGATTCAGGTTAAACAAAATGCATCTCCTTATTACAGGTCATCCAGGTTGGACTAAGGTGAAGGATTTAGATATTTGTCCTTGTGACGGATTTTCCATTATGGACACCACGCACTTCTTGTTTTTTTGCACATGTTTTATCCCAATAAGGAAAAAGTTTATATTACCCCTAATTAAAGATAAAGGCCTTAGACAAGTAAAACCGGCCCTTCTGTACCTGCAATTGTTGTCAAACATTTGGGAAATTCTTAATATCTCGAGTTTTCTAACCATAGCTATGAGATTGAGCAAAAAAATAAATTGGAAGAGAGTAGCGTAGGGGTTTTTTGGGTTGTTTGTTTGATCCTTTTTTAGGGAGTATTTGGGTTAGGTTAGTTTGATTTTTCTTCTCTCCCAAACTATTGCTCTCAAAATCTCACAAGAGACAAAGGTCGGATGAATTTTAGAATGATATTTATAATGTCTGTATTTATACTTTTTTAAAGCAAAAACAATGTATTATTATGGGACCTATTCTCGATGTTTGTATACTTTTATGGTTTTTGTAATGAACCGAATAAAGTACTTTTTGATTGATTGGATAGCTCAGTATTTTACACAATTATTCCTCTAAGTGTTAAAATCCCGATGGAGTTATGTTTTTGACCCTCAGTTATGTGGTACATGAGGATGCAGGATGCCTCAGTGGCTTTGTTGTTTACACAAGAAAATTATTGTGCTGCTGCTACGTAAAAGGTGGTTTGCCCAATGATCAATATTAAGATTTTCATTGGGTCTTTGCTAACATGGTTGATTGGATCAAAAGGGGGTTTGTTAACAATTGGAGCATTCTTTGTAATCAGTAGTTGCGCCGCTGGCAGATATTGCCACCATAAGAATCACCACTGACATCCAGTGAACTACATATAACTCCACCACCTGTCCTGGCCTTTGTGAAGTTTTGGTGGCCACTGCACCAGTGATGTCCACATTTGTTAGATCAAATTATGTGGTTACGCTGTTTTCAAAGCCTCTTAAAAAGGCTTCAAAGAACCAGCCACTGTGATCATCCCCTTAAATCGAAGCTAAAATCAGTCACAGTTCAGTCCCTTTCATGGAGGCCATAGTAAAATATAGGATTACATGCAGCAAGTCATTAATCTTGGGTATGAATACTTGTTTGTCACCTTGTCTTGTTCTAGATTCTGTTGCAGAACAGAGACTGCATTTGTCTGTGTAGCTGATGATTGTGCATGAGCCATAAACAAAGGTGGTATCTGCTTCAGTATAGTTGCTATGCCTGGTGTTGACCTTCAGCACTTTACATCTGAGTTCTGCGCCTAGATGGACTCGTAGGGAGCGGGGGACCTTCAACCAGCATGAATAACATTGTTCTAGTAGGGGAGGGCTCACTAGGTTATCAAGGGTTACATCTGAGGACTCTCTCAAATAGCAAGGTGGTTGGACTCGCACCAGTTGTGGAGTGAGTAGTTGATCGATAGACCCAGAGATCCTGGCACATGGCTTGTTTCAGATCAATTCCCTCCATGGACGCTTGATGAAGGAAAATTTTGAGGGTGCCCATGAAATATTTATCTACACCGTTGGCTTGGGACTAGAGGGGTGCACTCTTTTGATGTTTGGTGTACAGTCGGAAAATAAAGTCTCTGAATTCTTTGCTGTTAGAGAGCTGGCTATTGTCAGATTTAAGAATTTTGGGAATGCCGCATATTGCAAAGATGTCATCAAGTCGTTCTATGACTT
Organism: Triturus cristatus; assembly: GCF_964204655.1. NCBI lineage: Eukaryota > Metazoa > Chordata > Amphibia > Caudata > Salamandridae > Triturus > Triturus cristatus. Next base: position 532,876,078 of record NC_140590.1, read on the forward strand.
TGTCATGGGTTTTTGAGGGCAGGTCTTCCACCAAAGGAAAACATGAATATTCATGCATGACTAACAAGAGATGGTGCCCATTTCCTAAAGGCCCTAAAAAGTAAATGGCAACCCTCTCCCACACATGAGCAGGTGGTCAGACATTGTCACTGGGTGCTGCATCACTCTGGGGGACAAACAATTGCAAATATAACACTTCTTCAGCTCTTCCTCAACTCCCTCATCTGGCCGAGGGAACCGCACTCAATCTCTTGGGGATCTCTCGGTGGCTAAGATACCATGGTTTCCTTAGTGGGCCAGCTCAGTGACCCGCTGTCGTAGGCTTCCAGGTATGACAATTCTCTAGCCTCGCAGTATTACGCCTTCTTGGGTGACTGCTAGCTCATCCTGTACATTTTTGAACTTTTGGAAATCTGCATGATCGTCAAGGGGCCGGGTGCTTGTCCTCCAGGCTTGCGTGGCAATAAGTGTATATATTCTAACAAGGACAACCCCTTTTATGCCCACGGGGACCAGAGTCCATATACTTAGCATTGGAAACAATGTCCACAGTGGGACTCTTTTCAGAAAAAATCGGCAACCCTCTTACATAAATTCGGGGAAGCCCACCATTCAATGTATTCTTACAAAAGACAGGTGGTACCCACACACTCTGGTGATCTATTGTACAAACGTGAGTGCAAACAAAAATACACAGATTTTATATAACTAGAGACTGGCAAAAGGTTTCTGTAGAAATTATTGATTTTATTTCAACAACGATTTATATGCAGGTAAAATTCACTTGGTTACTTAGAGCAATGATTGCCCCACATGTTGTAATGGAATATACACATGATAACGCTTTGTAAATAACATGACCAGTGAACTTTTTCTATCTTGTTTCGTATGTGTATTTCAAGATGTTTTTAACACTTGCACACCATGTCGCCCACACTTGCTCTATTCATTAGAATTTACCTGCATATAAAACGTTGTTTAAATCGCATCAATAATGGTGGGCTTCCCCAAGTTTATGTAAGAGGGTTGCCGATTTATTTTTAAAAGAATATCACAGTGGACATTGTTTTCGATACTGCGTGGCAATAAGTTCTTTGATTATGGTCATGTTTTTATCTGCATTGGTGGCAGCAATAATTTGTTCCACAGACAGAGCCTCTGGCGTGCTGGATCTCACAATAAAGTTGAGATAGGCTTCAGCTGTCCTTGATGTAGAACTGTGACGAGATAGTGGCACTTGTAAAAAAGGAATCTTCCATGTTTTGATCTTTTTCTGGTTTGTGCACAATCCCATATTTGTACTCTTGCAGTCTTAACCCCCAACTCTCAATTCGAAGGGGCATCTTGGGCTTCAGGTTTCTGAAAATTGTAAGCATCGCCTGATGGTCCGTGATGCCTTAATAGTTTTCCATAAAGAAATATATGAAAATGTTTGCAGGCGCACACCACAGCCAGACTCTCCTTCTCTAGCTGAAAGTAGGCATGTTCTGTTTCAGATCAACTTCTACTGGCATAGGCTACGATGTGTCTGTGTCTCTGAGCATTTGGATGGCCATTGTGTTGCGCAACAATTGCCTCTAGCTTTACCAGGCTTTCATCAACTGTTAGTTTGGTAAGTAACTTGGGGTCGAAGTAGGCCATTTCAGTTGCATTCTCATTTGCATGTTTTTAAACTCTGGTTGCATTCTGGAGACCACTGAAACTTTACATTTTGCTTTGTCAAGTATCTCAATGGGGCACTCACTGTAGCGAAGTTGTGAATGTATCTCAAGCAATAACTTGCCATGGCTCGAAAGGATCGTAGCATGGTAACATCCTGGGTTTTGGGGGTGGATAACGATGCTTGCACCGTTTCTGGGTCTGGAGTCCTTTCCCCATCAGAGAATATATGCTCATGGAACTTGATTGGTTTTGTGAAACTCAGTTTGCAGCGTTCAGAATGAGGCCTGCATCAGCAAGTAACTGGCACAATTAGGTGAGGGCTTTATCTTCTTTCTGTGTCTTCCCATAGACTAGTATGTCATCACTGTAATTGAAAGCATGTGTAACAGGTTGGATTACTCTTTGAGAATAACATCCTGAAATATCCCAGCAGCCGAGGATACTCAAAAACGCAGTCTCTTATATATGAACAAAACAACATTAGTCGAAAAGGTAGTAATGTACCTGCAATTCTCTTCCAGTTGGAGTTGATGGTATCCTCTCTTCAGGTTGAGATGGGAAAATACTTTGGCTCCGTTCAGTCGCATGATTATGTCCGCTATGTGTGGACCAGGGTGTCTTTCCCTTTCAATGGCTTTGTTTCCCTGGTGCATATCTACGCAAATGCGCACTGCTCCGCTACTGTCCTTAGAACTCTTTCTTTGCAGCTTTTTGTAGATGAAAAGCAACTCTAAGGTGCCTTTGAGCAACAGGACGAATGTCTTCATTGATATGAAGCTATGTTTTCATTTTCTTTAGTTTTCTCAGGCCACGGAACAATGTCAGGAATCGACTTTTGATCTCAGACTGAGCACAGAGGTTGTAGTTGGGGAATATCAACCCCATGTCATCAGCGGTGGCAAAACTGAGCAAAGAGGTGCTCAACGAAGTCCCTTGTAGAACATGAATGGTGGCTTGCACCAATGTCTCTGTGTCGCATTGTGGCTGTGAACGACCCTTGGCTTTGCAATGGCTCAGAAGTACACACCTACGTTCCTGATGGAGTGAGGTGAGCGACAGAGGATAGGCTGTTAAACATTTCCACTGGCATGATGTTAATTGATGCATGTCTATGATGAAAGTTATGGGGTGATTGTTCACTTTCAGGGTGATTTTGGGACAAAGTCCAAATGAAGTGTGTCACTTTATCTGGTGAGCTTTCTTTGAACTGTGGTCTTCTTCACAGGCTGGTGCCCCCTAGGCATGCCATTCTTTTGTAGATATCATCCGCGCACACCCATCTTCTTCGCTGGTACTCAATAGTGACGTCGAAGAACCTTTGTATGATGAACTTGAAGACGATTGATCTTGCCTGGTTTTAAATCATCGTAGCTGAGGTTGCTTTTTGATTTTCTGAGCTTGGTGAGCTTGCTTCTGGAACGTTCTTTCATCCATCTTTTCTTTCCATCATGACCCACTTGATTTTTCTTTTACTCGGCATACAGTAATGATATGATTCTTTCTTCCACAACCATTGCAGATATGCCCGATGGCTGGACATTCACCTTCATGGGGAATATAAAATACACTTCGAAAGCATAGCTTTGATTTCTTCAAAGAAATCGACTTACGTGTATCTTGCTTTTGCTTGTACTTGCTTTTCACGGTCATTGCTGATTCATTGAGTGCTGTACCTGCTTCCATGTCAGCTTCCATATCAACAGCTTGTCGGTCTGCTCGATATTTTGCAGCCATCAGCATTTTCTCTAGACTGTGTGTTTCTCCCAGCATGTGCCTTCTAAACAAATCAGAAAGTCAGCCATCAATGATTCTGAGGGGCATGGTTTCTTCGTCGAAGAAGTCACAAAACATATAGTGCTTAATTAGTGTGTCAAGCCTTTCAACAAACTCACCCATTGTTTTACTATCTTGTTTTCGTGCTTGGTTGAAGACCTATCATTCATAGTCGACATTCGGTATTGAATTGAAATTTGCTTCCAACGCTTTGCTTTACCTTTTGGTACAATTTCATATCAGTCTGAGAGATTTTCATTAGCACTTCTTTCACTCCATCCTTCAAGGTTTTTCAAATATTTCATGATTATCTTCTTCTTCTAGCGCATCTATGAAGTCGCCAAATGTTTCGATCCACGCAGCCCACCTGGCACCAATGGTCTGTTTTTTATAAGTGTTGAAAGGCGGTCGTGGCTTCAGGAACACAGGTGCATTGCATTTCGCACTCTCTTCTGCCGCCATTGAGAGCACATGCTGTTCAGACAGAATTTGTGGTACCTGTCAATGTCTGCAGCTTCTGCAAGCATAACCCTTGTGTTTATGCTTGGGTCACCACACCCGATCGGAGGTCGTAGAATAATTCGCTTGTACTTTAGCAAACCGTAAATTCTCTGTTTCTCGTACCTGGTTGTTGCTGTCATTATCTCTCTGCTTTGTTTGAGTAATTGCTCCGTATTTGAGGCGCAGCGCAGAGTTTCCTTTGACCTCTTTACTGGCGGTTTTGCCGGGTGTTTTGAATTTGCTTCTCTATAGGGACTTATTTGGCTGTGTATGGGCTGGAGCAGGACTTTGACTCCACATGTATCAGTCACAGACTGCTTGGCATCAATTTGAGGCACACGTGGCACGCACAAGCAGTTTGCTGTACCATTGCAAATTCTCAGGGTGAGCAGCCTTGTTTTCTTCAGGGCATGTATGCCCTACTCGTTGCTAGATGTAGCGTCTTCCTGAGCCCTAAAGCATGCAAATAAACTACACCACACTGGACCTGTAGTCAAATGCTTCTTAATTCCTCATCATATGTTCTTACACTGCTCATTCTCCCATACTCCATATTAACCCCACCTTAACACCTCTCCACATACAACATAGTTTCTGTTTAAAGTCTGCCCCAGAACCATGAGGCACCTAATGCGTGTAACATCAATATGCTACACTGATGTGCATCCCACATGCGTACATACAGGTAATTGAGCTCTTTTTTCATATCTTTTATTTTATCAGCACTGGCAAAAGGCATTTCTTTTTGATGATCCTATTCCGCATCAGGAAATAAACGTTGGCAATTCTAATATATCTAAAAGGTGAGACCTGCTGGCTTTGCCAGTGCTTGTTTTTATGTGCACAGCAGTCGGTGAGACATGTTGCATCCATAAGAAGAAAGAAATGGGCTTAGAGTCCACTGCCCATAAGCTATTCCCATTGCAGGGAGGACGAGTAGTGGAAGGCCATGGCTTTGCTTTCAGTCTTACACACCAACCTGCAGGAGAACCGAGCACTTCCTCGGAAGCAGCCACGGATGTTGGTGAAGAGCCGTGAGCCCAAACGATACTGCTCTCCGGTCTACTCCACAACTACACTGAAGACACACATGGTCTGTTATGACATGATTTGTGCAGAGAGCCAACAGCTAGGCGGCATTTTAAAAACCCTGGCACCAAAAAAAACAAGATACAAAGGCTTTTTAGCTGGGAAATTGCAAACATTTCACATCTTAAAGATTTTTATGGAAATATAGTGATTGGCAAAGTTGCTGAAAGTTGGGGTGCCTAAATGCGACCTCAGGGTTCTCGTGTCATTCACAAATCCCTTGTCATATCACCAGAACCCCTCAATTGCATTACTTAGTTACAAGTTTTGTAGCATGCTACAAGTGCCTTGTGGATATCACACAGCACTGTGGTAGCTGGCAAAGAGTCCCAGATGTGAAAGAAGGTACATGCATTGTTAACGTGCATCCAGGTGCGGGCTGTGAGCCACCATTGATGCCTCTGCGGTCTTGTGGCTGGCCGCTGGATGCCAGCCTGACCAGTTTAAGCCTCAGTTTCTGAAGCATTGGGGGAGGGGGTGTCCCCATGCGCTCAGGTTGTTATTCCGAGTGTTCTACAGTGGGGGGGGTCATGGACACCTATTCGCTGCCCCATGCTTATGTTTTCTGAAGGCACATTGATCAGTCAGGTGCACGTTGGAGAAATAATGAAGCCTAGCGGAGGTGTAGCGCTGAGCCGGACTCATCATGTTTCCAGGCTCTTTCTTCCAGTAGGTTTTCTGAACTGCAAATCGTTCTCATTTGATGCACTCCTTCACCTGAGAGCCAGTGCAGTACTTTTCAATTGTGTGTTCATTGTGCTCCGGCCCTTTTCTGCCAGGCTTGGTCTGGAGCCAGGAGGGCTATTATACACTATAGGGGACAATGATGCTAACTTGTTATATATCCACTTGAGAAAAAATGTAAAGCAAAGTTATGGTTAGGAATTAAAACCATTGAACCCCTGCAATCAGGCTTGGACAACAAACTTGCAAATCCTAACTCACACCAAATGGCATGCCCTTGACATCGCTTCCTGAGTGTCACATCTCATCACAAGTAACTTAAAGGCTCTGACAGTTCTTATGACATATTTTACCATCATTCATGAGAGACCGTATGATTTCTTTGTTTTGGGTATTCCTTATTTAGTGACATTTGGCTGTCAGCTGTTCTGATTAGCACACATTTATTTGATCATAAGCATTGCGTTTGGTGTGTGCCTTATGGTTTCCATGGCTGTTATGCAAGTTATGGATTACGAAGCTAACCACAACTGGAAAGTTTCAGGGTTTTTCCGGTTTTAACCTATAAGCTTAAGTGTAAATTAACTGTTTTTCTTTGCTTAGTTCAAAGGGTGTTTTTTTAACATAGGTTACTATGGTAAGAGTAATAGAAATCATAATGTCACTTAAAGGTTTTTTAGTAAATGTTTGAGCTTTATGATGATGTACCGCGTACCTCTTTGTTGTGCCTAATCGCTGCTGCGCATGATATTTGGCCCTGTGTAGCGGGTTTATCTGCAAATCTTGGCCTTTCACCAGGCCGTGCACACAACCCCCTAACACCCCATGCCTGCCGAATGTCCGCGGTACTGTGCACAGTGATGGTGGCCACAAAGCTTGCACCCAAAGCTCAAACTTTGCAAGTGTCCAACGCATCCATGCATGCAACTCACGGGCCTGTACCCAACCCCCAAATACATCCAACCTTGTTCGTGTCCCACCCTTGCACACACCCAATCCCGCCGTGCACAGCCTTTGCTCACAACCACCGTAGGTTCGCTGAAGGCCTGGCCGTGCACCCAACCTCTTCACGTGTTCCATGCCTGCTGCACATGGTTATTGGCCTTGGCTTGCTGATGGGCACTGTTTTTATTTGTTTTTATTTTAATGATGATTCAGGGATCCTGGGCCAAATGTACACATTCCGAGACGTCCTGTAGAATCTGCTCAGTCTGAAGAGGATCCAGATAGTGCAGATCTGGCCCAGGACATGCAAATACCACTACAAAAATCACTTTTTGAAAATGAACTTTAATGCAAGAGCCTAGTTTACTTTATTTTTCCCAAAGTGGTCTCAGTGCGCTGCAATGGGCAATGGCAGCCGCAAAAGAAATGTTTTCTGACAGACATCGAGGGGGGGCATGGGGATCCGGGAATATGCAGCGGACAATGGGACAAAAAGCTTCCTTGTCCAGTGTAGTTTATTTTTAAAATGCATTCAGGGGTCCATAGATGATCTGGGAATTGTCAGTCCAAATGTCCCTACACTGAACTCTTTAAACATACCTGCCATATTCTTGTGATCTCAATAATCTCGAACTAAGCAGAGTTTCACCAAACCAAGCAAGTTTGTTAAAATTACATTCAGCGTTTTTTGCTTTAGCAAATAGCAAAGGTCCCTATGGGAGCTAAAATGGAAAATGTATGTTTTATAATTCCCTGCCCCTAAGAGGAGGGGGAGGGGGAGAGACACAGCATGAACGAAGAGTGGGAGGGTGATGGGGGCACAAACCGGTAGACCAGTAAAAGCTGCGTCCAAAGTCCAGTAAACTGTGATCCCAGGGGAAGTGGTATTATTCCCCCAACTCTGTTGCGAGAGGCTCCCTTTACGCAGTGGACTCTCTCAGAGGGGTCTCTGAGACTCCAAGGCCTACCTACTAGATCCTTCCCCAAAAGGGGAGAGGGAGTGCTTTGGCAAGGGGCGCCATACCATACCTCAACTCTGCGTGGCTCCCTTGACGCTGTGGACTCTCTCAGAGGGTCACTGTGACTCAAGAATATAAGTAATTGGATCTTTCCCCAACAAGGGGAGGAGGGGTGCTTAGTTAAAGGGCACAAGGGACAGGGGGCTAAGCGGCGTAGCAGGCAAGGGGAGAGATTAAGGGGATAGGGGATAGGAGCAGAGGAAGTTGACAAAGAATGAAAGAGGGAAAGCGGTAGGGGATGGTGAAAGAGAGCATGAAAGAGGGGGGGAGAGTGAAGAGGGCACAAAACGGTAAACGGGTAAAAACCTCGTCCAAGGTCCGGTAAGCTGTGATCCCAGGAGAAGTGGTATCATTCCCACATCTCCGCTGCGTGAGACTCCCTTTACACAGTTGACTCTCTCAGAGGGGTCTCAGAGACTCCAAGGCCTACCTACTGGATCCTTCCCCAACAAGGGGAGAGGGAGAGCTTTGGCAAGGGGCGCCATACCATGCCTCAGCTGTACGTGGTTCCCTTGGCGCTGTGGACTCTCTCAGAGGGTCACTGAGACTCCAGAGTAAGAATATTGGATCTTTCCCCAACAAGGGTAGAAGGAGTGCTTAGTCAAAGGGCAACAAGGGACAGGGGCCTAGGAGGCGGGTCGGAACTGGCAGGTCAACAGAGGGGGAACAAACGGCAAAAGAAAATCACATTAATTACAGAAAGATAACACATTCAATACCAGGGTAAATTAGCGATCCAGAAAAAGACAGGATCCACGAAAGGCAAGGGTCAGGGAGGACAAAGGGAAGGAGTCAGCGAGTTGAAGAGTTCCACAAGGAAGAGATACGGACAGCAGAAAAGGAAATGTATACGTTGTAGAGTCACTCAGGAGAGAAATCCAAACGGGAAAGCTCTGAATCACAAAATAGTGATATTAAGTACAAAGAACTACTACATATACTAGTGGTTAGAGTTGTAACTATGCAAAATAGTAAATTCACTTAGGGTTCCATTTTCACACCGATTAGGCTAAAAACGATTGTATATTACTTTTCAACAGAGTGAACGGAGAAATAAGACATCCAAGGGGGTAGAGAGAGGGAGGGGAGGGAGTTGACATAGGTGATAGGAGAGACGGGGGCCTAGGGGGAGAGAAAGAGATAAGGCCGTCCAGCCGAGGAGCAATGTCTGAGGGTCGGCACGATGAAGTCCAACGGACCGAGGGAGAGGACAAGAAACAACAAAATGGTGGCTAAATTCGCGATATGCCATTTTGCGCCGTCAGTTCCCAGACACATCACTGGACCATCACTCTGCGGCATCTCCAACTCTGCGGTTATAGGGCAAACTAAGCAGTCACATGTGTGGGAAAAATGTGGAAGAACAAACTCCAAGGAGGCAATCTGTGTCTATAAATCCTCAGAGGGAAGGCAGTTCGGGCAGGCCGTTTCATACATAAATCCTTAGAGGGTAGTCAGTTTTGTGCAGATTGCTCAAGCTGTGCCAAAGTTATATTCCAAGCATTGAAGGAAAGATTTGGCCAGTGTGCATTAGATGTGTCTAGCCAGTGAAAATAAATGTGGCTTCTAAGGCAAGTTATTTGTAAAGAGTTTACTGATAAAGACGCATTCATACATTTTTTATTGCTCTGGAAATTTGAAATGGCGTTTAATTACCATGGTACAGCTTAAAGGGTTTAGGAAAAGAAGGATTATTTTCTCAACGATTCCACTTCACAAGAGGGAGCTGGAACCATACTCACAAAGCTTAATTACTATCACTGCATGGATTCAATCCTTTGCTCTGGTTTGGATTAAATACATCTTTTTTCTATTTCATTACAACAGAATTGCATGCGCTATGCATGCAGACAGGCCGTGCGTAATATGATGTTTATAACCATTGTTGAGGGACAGAGCATTATGACGGATTGAGGTTTCACCTCTTGTGAGTCATCATCCGTTCCCACACTCAGCAATACTATAGTGGTAAACAGCAGAATGTTATACTGTGTGCATCTGTCTATGTACTATTTGCTTACATGTGTGCACCTTTTCATAGTTAGCAAGTGTCAGTCTCACAGTAGTCATTTCAAAACTCCTCATTCTCCGCAATGGTGCCATATGTTCATTTACATTTTTCACCTCCACACCTTTTCCAGAGTTCATAGGGCCTCTTTCTAGGTCCGTCTCTTCATTTGAAAGCGTCAGCTCCTCCTCCCCACTCCTCCAAACTGGTGAAGATAAAAGCCATCTTTCTCTCTTGTGAGGAGTTTGCCTTCTCCCAATCCCTGGAGGACTCCACAAATATCACATATTCTACTAGAGAGGAAGCAGTTGCCGTGGTGATGGCCGAGGGGCAACAAAACAGAAGAGGGATGAAGTTATATGTGCCCAGATAGTGAAAACCGTAGGGAAGAGCAGACACTAGGCCCCTTTGTGCCCACCTGTGCTGTGATTGGAAACAAAATGACTCTGGGAGCCCAAAATTGGGGGTCAGGGTGTGTCAGCGGAAGGGGGTTTAGGCACGAGGGGAGGAGTCATACAATCAGTGTGACACACAACGTATACATTTATTCTTTAAAAATGTTGCCACAAAGAAATTGTCAGCAAGGCCAAATGTGATAGTAAATCTGTTCGGCCTTACTAAATTGATTACAAAGAGCCTCCATTTAAAAATATATCATTGGGTTAAGGCACCTGCTGCAGAGATCTTTGTGTGCCCAGCACATTTTAAGGGATGATAATGGTAAAATAACACTGGTGGTTAAAGTACTTTCTGAACAGATCCATGTGCTGTCTGGTCGTGTTTTTTTTACTCATAAAATAGCATGGATAGTTACTGTGCCTGCTGCAAAGCACACGGTGTAAAATGCAGATTTTCCTGTAGGCCCGCTCGACCCTGCACGTGAGGTGAGCTTCCGCTGCCCTCCATTCACACTCACACAAACATGTTTGTACCAGTTCTCTCCTAACAGATGCCTGATAGCACAAGAGAGTGAAACGACAAGCACCCTCTGCACTGCTCATGGCAGCGCACTCTGTGGGCAGGAGATAAGCTTGTAAACACGAGCTGCTTCCACAGCGCATCTCCCGCTCAGTGCACGCGCACGCATAGTCATCCGGCCCTGTGTGGTGCACATTGAGTAAGGCCTCTGCAGTCCCCTGTATCTGGGGGCAGGGCCTGCCCAGCAACACTGTAGGAGGCGCTCATCCTAGGTAAGTACGTGAAAATGCTACCGATGATGGCTCTGCTGCTGCAGTGTGATCTACACCTCATTTAGTGACAACTCTACCTGCCTGCCCCCACTGTGACCAACATGGTCACATCAGGATGCATTGGTGGCCCCGCCCTTGACGTCATCTGCCCTTTATTTTCGGGCTCGCCCAGACTGACAATGCCACCGGGAAAGGAAGAGGACTCCAGTGTGGAATTCGAGGCAGACTGTGCCCAAACCTTGGCATACCGGGCATCAGGCGGGAGGCTGGAGGTGTGGGAGGCTGGTTTTGTTACTGGGGGCTTCAAAACTGGCCTTCAGTAACAAAACCAGCAGGACTGTCCAGCACAATGACTCACTTCTCATTCTCAAAAACGCACAAATCACTGCAGAGTTCCTTGTAAACTCAGCACTTTTCTTGCAACAATAAAAGTCTTAAGATTGATATCTCTGGTGGTCTATCTTCCTGTTGGAGAGAGATCGAAGTTTTGTCTCTTGGCAGTTTTGACTCCTCTAATGTAGCGCAGAGGGTTAATATGAATGCTGCAAAGAGTGTGTACCATACAGACCACAGAACTGTATTTATTGTGCATAGCTCAGTGGGTTACTGCTTTTGTCACAGAGATCCTTTAGTTACTTGCAGTGCATAACTTACAATTCTAATAAATCTAGCACCGTGAGCTATGGCCTGCCATCAAAGAGCTGCATGCAAACTGCATGGTGCAGGTTTGAAAGTTATGTTTTTCCCCAGTCTTTCATTATCCCAGTACTGCTAAAATGGGGTTGTTTGGGTAGAAATACATTCCTATTAGTAAATCCAGCCACTGTGTTACGTTTTGAATCCTGGATTGTGCTTCTCCAGATCTTAACACGCATTGGCATAGCCAATAGGTCTCGCCTTTGGAACCTTATAAGTATTTAGTTATGCAGTACAATATCCTTGGTGCAACAACATCAACTGTTGCGTGGCAAAACACTTACAAGGTCCCAAAGGCGAGACCTATTGGCTATGCCAATGCTTGTTTGCTTTAATAATCGGGAGACTCGCCTGAGTAATGGCAAGTAGTATGCTCCTGGAGCTTAGCTTACAGGTCGCTGACAGACCCTGACTTTTCCGCCCTCTCGGCATGCCGTGTGGCGCTCTCCCCGATACTCTCCCATCTTATAACACCAGAGGCCAAGAGGCATCATCTTCTGGCACCTTTCAGCGTAACTGCCTACAACAGTGCCGGATCTCGACCGGCTGGTCCATAGATTGCATCAACACCTGTGTGATGCTTTCCGGTGCAGCCGTAGGAAGGTCCTTGCTCTTCCGGAGCAGTTGGGCGGTCTCTGATTCAGGAGTCGGGCGGGCTCTTTGGGGTCGGGGTGGGCGGGACATTATTTAAAAGCCTCGATCTCTTGTCTTTATGGGGCCATGTGTTTAAACACATGGCCCCATAAAGATAAGAAAGTGCACCAGTATCTTCCCATTTGTGGTTGCATTTGGCTTTTCTGACAGGCGTGAAGTAAGCTGCGCCATACATCAGTCCTCCAAAGAGCACCCTATCCATACACGGGACCTAACGGCAACACATAGACGAATGTTTCATAGACGGAACCATGACCTTTGTCACAGTTTGACATTTTAGTTGCCGAACACGTGACATGGCTGAATTTTTCCCTCTACCCTGCTGGTAAATGTGTGCTTGGGAGACCCCTGTCGCACGTTTCACAAACGAGAAATATTATAGAAGTCGGTGTCCTATAAGTAAATGGTGAAACAAGTGCACCTAATCCTTAGCATCACAACCTCAAGACACATTTATGTGATTGCACATAAATGCGAAATTGAAACTACGATGTTAGAACAATAAAAAAAAAGGGGGCAGAGGGTGGAAGATATAAAGTAACCGAGAGATGAAGGAATGAAGAGACAACGTTTCCGAAGTAGAATGAAAGTGAGAGAAAAATAGTGGGTAAGAGTGCGTTTCTGCAGCTGATCCGTGTGTGACCATTGGAGTGAGGGTGGATTGGCCGCCCAGCCGTGGCAGGAGCGCCGGGAGGGGTCTCTGGGCAGAACTGCAAAGAGTCCTGCGTTGTGCAGGGCAGCGCAGGCTGCTGGTTTTCCAGTCAATCTCATCGACACAGTAGCGGGCGGAGCTGACTTCAGCCTTCCACCAGCGGATACCCACATCTCAGCCTGCAGAATGCAACACGAACAGAGTTCTGCAGGCGAGGGCAGCTGTGAACACCGGGGAGGATGTGGGCCAGTACTGAAAGTGCGAGAACCAAGCTCTGATCCCAGCTTCCCGCTGAAGTGCTTTGTGACCCTAAGAAACAAGAAATGTGAATAAACAAAGATAGCTTACCTTAGATGTTTGGAAATCGCTCTGTACATCCCAGCAAGAGACACGAATAAACACGAGAACGTCCTTGTAAAAAATTTTTTTTTTTTAAATCACGCCCACCAGTGTAAAAGGGACGGGGCTTAAAAAAGAGAAAGAAGCGAAAAAACATACCCCTGAATCCAAAAAAGACGGGACTTGAATTGACAGACAAAGCTCTTCTCCAATGGCTGACCAGCATTTAAGAGGCCAGCCAATGGAGAAGAGGGGCGGGTTCAAGCCCCACTACTGGAAAACATACAATCTCGCCAGCGAGACTGCGCAAGCTCAACCTTCGCTAGCCGAGACCTAAAAATGGCTACCAGAATTGATGATATGAGAATCCTACACCTTGTAGTCCCTTTTGTCTTGTATAACATTTTCTAAACACTGATTTACACAGGTATGATTCATTGTCTCTGTTTGTGTGCATGACGTAAAGTGCTCCAAATCCCTACACTAGTATGAGAGGCAATATAAAACAAATGAAATACATGTGAGAGGGGCTATGGAGATATGAGAGGCACTGTTGGAGGATAATAGTGAGGGATCCATTGAAGAGCCCCAACAAGATTGTCGTATCTCCGTGCACTATAAGGTCATCATTTACTGTGCTCTAAAACCTAATACAGTTGAACATATAATAAAATGTGTGGTAGAATGCACCATTTATGTAATTTTTCCACACATTTTTTTGGGGGAGAAAACGCCCTCTTCCCCATGCCCCATTGTGGTGGTCAGGCTCGCTTGCTGCGTTCCCTCGCAACACACTGTACGGGGGCTGGAAAAAGTTTGCCAGGGATGCTGTGGGTTCCCAGTCTGGCCCTGTCTGGCACCAAATAAAAAGTGCCCCTTTTAGCAAATGAGGTATCTAAACAAGCATTGGCAAAGCCAATAGGTCTTGCCTTTAGGACCTCTTAGATTTGTAAATGTTTTTTTTACGATGCTTTACAGCATCACTAACATACTATTGTGTCACAAAAAAATATGAAAGTTGGAGGTATCTTCACTTCGCGAATGAAAATATAATTTGGCCTTTTACTCTCAAGAGCTCGCTCAAGTTTTTTGTGGGTAGGAGAGTTAGCCAAGCCTGCACCGTTCAAATGGTGTCCTTTGCAGGACACTTGAATGAATACATAAGTCGATGTTTGAGCCGCTAGCTAGCTGGCTGACTTGAATGTGGAGGAGCCCTTGTGGGTTTCCATGAGTCAAAGCAGATTCTCCTGAACAGTCCCTTTCTCTTCCGAGCCCTGCTTAACCACTTCCTTTCTGTCCACAAGTGCAATAAAGGCACACCTGTGTACATGAGGAGCCCTGTATTCATGTCCTCAATGTTTAAGGCAAAAATCACTAATTGATTTCTGAACAATGAGTGTAAAAGTGTTACGGTAACCATGTTGTTCCTGCTTACATTTCGCATGCTTTGCATAATCTTGCATTGCCTAAGATTGTTTGCTTTTTCCAGGATGTTGTTACTTTTTTTCAGGCAGTGCGTAATTTGAATTGAGCCACATCCAGGTGTTTATAACTGGGCACAATTCTGTTGTAGCTGAAGGCAGTGCAAGTTTCTCTCAGTGGAGCAGAAAGGTGTTCAGGGGGGAGAGGATTTGGCACTATGGCCAGAGATACTGAATTCGGAACTGGGGATCTAGGATCAGCCTTCATGACCAGTCCACCAGACCACTCTCCTGAGGGAGCACATTACCCTACAAGACCTTAGAAGGCCCGCTAGACCCTAGAAGCCCTGGTCTCTTTGCACCTGCAGGTGGACCCTACCCATGGCCAGTGTGGGTTAAGCTTGAAACCCTGTTCACCA
The DNA here is from genome assembly GCF_964204655.1 of Triturus cristatus. Classification (NCBI taxonomy): domain Eukaryota; kingdom Metazoa; phylum Chordata; class Amphibia; order Caudata; family Salamandridae; genus Triturus; species Triturus cristatus. The sequence goes on from NC_140590.1 coordinate 532,891,130, forward strand.
CAATCCATACTGAAGTTTACCTCCGGTCTGGTGGGCAAGCCTCCGAAGCAGCACACCCTAGATCAACAGAAACTTTGTCACTGAGGTCACAGGACCCTTAAGGCCAGTCCGCCTCACCCATTGGTGCCTCCATAGGCCTTGTTCCAGCAGTAGTAGTGCAACTCACCATGGATCGGTAGTGCAGGATTTGCATGCACACCAAACTAATGGGCATATTTACAAGGGCCTTGCATCATGCTTGCACCACGCAACGTGGTGAATGCACGACGTAAAGCTCCCAAGTCATATTTATGAAGCCACGCAAAGCCACTTTGCACGGCTTTGAATGGTTTTATAAATATGGAGTAATGCAGCACACTCAAATCGCTGTGTTGCCTTACTCTGCACAAGGGAGGCGTTGGGGTGGGTGTTCCCACGCAACTCCCGTGGTTTTTGACGCACTTCCAGATTTACAAGGACTTGTAAACCTGGGATTGCGTCAAAATATTACGCCGCCCAAGGGTGGCACAGCAAGGAGAAATATCTTTATTTCTCTGTGTTTTTTCCTCTTTCTATATGTGCAGCACACATAGAAAGAGGAAAAAGCCTCTTAGGATTGTTTTTGTGCAGGAAGGTGCTCCTTCATGAAACGGAGGCACCCTTGCCCCACGCGGGACACCAATGGCTGTAGTGACTGTCAAGAGCCTGTAGTCTTGTGTACTACAAAGCATTGTTGCTGAACCGAGCGAAGAAAATTCTTAGAAATGTGAAGGGCTACGCAGAAATCCAGGCAGTGCTTAATTTGGAAAAAAATATATAAGAGTGAGATCTAAGGTTTTTTATTTTTTATTTAGGATCCCGCCACAGACGCCGAGGAATGCCATGTGTGCAGAGTACCAAGGCTGCACACTCTTCATTCCACCGCACTCTACCGTACACATTCTGAATCTTTATCTCAGACAAGCAGTTTCTTTTTTTATCACTTCTAACCTTTTGTTACAGTTTTCATGTCATTCTCTACCTTCATCTCTCTTCCTTTCTGTTTTCCTCTCTTTTGCTTTTGGTCAAACTCTGATGGTGACAAATAAGTTTCAGCTCCGCACATATTAAGCTAAATACCGCTTAGCAGGAGGCATACATTGATAATCCTTCAGGTTGATCAGCATCACATGCCTTTAATGTAGCTTGAAGAGTTCTGATTTCACAACTTTCCTTGGGGCTTGGCGTTTGTGTAAGATTGGGACTTGGAGCACTCCACCTCAGGGCACCTTGGTAAGAGGGCTGAGCTCTAGATGTGCTTTTTGAAAGGGTGGTACATTTTCTGTGGCAGCTGTGGGTGACTATCCTCAGCTTCTCTTAGTGGCACCTTTAGCCCAGATTTTGAATATGCGAGTTGTTGGTCCACCACCAACGTACCCTGGTACCAAGGTCACTGGTTCTGGGGAGATCTCTGTACTTGTTAAAGATGGGATCTAGGGTAAGACTATCCTTCAGTAGCAGGCAGAGTATGAATTTGCCGTAGAACGACCCTGGTTCTAGTTTTAAAAGGTGGACTACTAACCTGCAGTAGCCAGGGCCTAGTTTCTTTTACATCTTGCTTGAAAAGTCGTTTATGAATCTATGCTGGGAAGGGTCTTTTTCACTATGCCCTTTGTACCATACAGATTAGAGGGTTTTAGATAGGAGACGATTTATGGTTTAGGCTCTTTGTACTAGAGAGCATGTCGGTCTACGGCAAGCGTACATATCAGCGGAGATGGCTCTTGCAGAGGGCTTGATGCACCTGTCCAGGAAGCAGGCCTCTGAGGAGTACCTGCTCCTTTGCCTGGAGGGCACTAACCAGAGACCTTTCTTAGATGAGTACCTTGCAAATAAACATTCTCGGGACAAGAGCCTTTAGTTCCGGTGGGCCCTGTGAAGAAGGTGAGAGGTAGAAACATCCTTGATTCAAGTAGTCCGCAAGAGGGCCGGACTGGGAACTCAACCAGCCCTGGCAACATAGCCGGACCCCCCCATCCCCCCGGGGTGCTAGTGAGAAACACTGCTGCCGCTTTAGCACTGTTGCCGCTCTTGTTACAGGGGGCCGATATTGCAGCATTGCTGTAAATATGCCCCCAGTAACAAAACCGGCCCCCACACTTCCTGCCCACTGGGAAAACGCCTGGTGCCGGCTACGGTCAGTCCGGCCCTGGTCAGCAACGCGGTTGTAATACGCAACACTTGATCTGCCCTGGGCAAGGATGAGATTGAGAAGCAGGAAATTAGGAGAGCAATGCCTCCCCATTGCCTCCAAAGCCATGCTGTGCATTCTGCATAAATGAATTCTTTACAGCACTCACCCCAACACTGCAGAACTAATCGGTGTGTCCTTTTATGAGCACTGCACCTATGATAGTACACCATGAAATTATTGCATCTTCATTGGAGAGACCCACTGCCAATCCCAAGGTGCTGTTTACTGTCAGCCTATGTCAAACTATGACCAAACAGGATACTATAAAAGTGAGCAGGAACTTCACTAGGAGCGGAACAACAATAGCTGCATCATTATCATCTATATGGAATCAGACATGAGCGACAAACAGAAACTGCTCAAGCAAACATCAGCAAAGGGCACCTGGCCCTTCCCTAGACAAAGCCATTGATGCATCTTGTAGTGACTAAGTCAGAGCGGGGATTGGGACTCCACAAGCTGGTTCTGGTCATACCATCGAAATCACAGCCAACAAATCATGAAGGGGTCAGCTGAATCCATCCAGATACTGGTATTTTGCATCGTGCATCTGGATTCTTCAAAATCACTCTGGATACTCACAATGTACAAGCACCCACAGGTACATGCAGTAATAACACAAAACCACCAACTTCCAAATGTACGGGATGAGGCCCAGACTCACCTTGTGAAAAAATGAATTAAAAATCCAAGTCATTATCACTAACTGCATGTTCACTGTAGGAAACTGCGTTTTTGTTGAAGTATACCCCAACACACACTTTTTGGCTGGTAATTGGTGCAACTTTGACTGAGAGTATACTGGGTTCCTCCTAACCAGGTCCCCAGTACCAGTGTTCTTTCCCTAAACAGTACGATTGTTCGACAATTGGCACCACTTTAGAAACCCGGTAAGTTCCCAGTAAGTGGTACCCCTAGTACGTAGGGCCTTGGAACTAAACAGGGTCCCTAATGGCTGCAGCACAAATTGTGCCACCCTAAGGGAGCCCTCACCAATCTCATGTAAACTGCCATTGCAGCCTGTAAGTCTTGATGCAGAAAAAAACGACAATTCAACATCCCTGTGTGTCATGCCTGCCAGCACAGCATGTGGTATAGGTTAGTCACCACTACAGCAGTCCTTACAGCCCTAAGGCAGGGTGCACTATACACATGTGTGGGCATATCTGCGGGAGTGGATATGTCCCTGTGATATTGAAGTTCACCCTTAGATATTACCAGTGCACAGGGAAGCCATAATGAGTACATAAGCTGGACACTCGCCATTACGAGTTCCCCAGCTACATGATGGCTTCACTGTACGCCAGGGTGTTTGGTACCAAACACCTCATCTTAATTAACCCACATTGATGCCAGTGCTGGATTTATTAGTAAATGCTCACACATTGTACCATAGAGTTCCCCCCTAAAAACTTACCAACTGTAAGTGTATTGACAGACTGGTCTCGACCAGCCAGTCTCCATAGTCCGGTTTCTGACTGCCTGAGGTGAGAGCCTTCACTCTCAGAGGACAGGAGCAAAGCCTGATCTGGGTGGAGGTGTTCTCTCCTCCAAGCAAGAAGGGCATTCCTGAGCGGGAAGCTTCAAATGCCCTGCCGCGTTTATGTGACCCTGGGCCACTTCAGATAGTGGAGGGGCCCACCCCCCTGTCCTGACCCCACTTTTTGGCGACAACACAGGGGGTAAAATTAGTAAGATTAGGAGGTGTGCCCACGTTCAGCCAGCACCACCCCTAGGGCGGGCCAGATGATGTGAACTCCACTTTTCAGATTCCTCCATGTTGTTTTGGATGGAAGTTTCCTTCTAGGACTTAGGGTTATGCCCACTTCCCACAGGAAGTGGTCAAATAGAGGAGGTAGAAACCCTAAGGATAGGTAGCCCATTGGCTATTACCTGTCACTGCCCAGAAACACCCCTAAATTGAGTATTTAGGTGGCACTCCTGAACCCAAGTACTCTGATTCGTCCATCATCTCCTTGTGTTTGCTTTGTTCACCCTAAGTTGGCAGTGTATGCTCAGACGTAGGTCCCTTGCTCACTTTGCCACTGAATTCAAGCTAGCCTGGCTGATGAGGGCTGTTAGACCAAAACCGGTCCCAGGATGCTTGTTTCCGGTCCAGGGAGGACATGGCTTAGCTTTTCGAGCTGGACTGTTCCCATGAGGCACAGGGTCAAGACTGATTTGCATATAGCTTTATCTGAACTGGGGTGGCGAAGTGAGCGAAAGAACTATGATGGATTCAAGCCAGATCTGTGACTGGAGGTGAGTGTCTGAAAAGTTTCAGCGCTCCGTCCATCATCTCTTTGTGTTTGCTTTCTTTAACTTTTCGTCCCATAGGATTGCATTTTACTTACCTCTGAATATTTCTATTAAAAACTGTACTTACCTTTGAACGAAGTTTAAAGCATATATAAAAAGAAGTGTTATTTTTCTAAATTGGTCTTGGATTTATTGTTTGAGTGCGTGTCTCATTTATTGCCTCTGTGAGTACAGCAAATACTTAGCCCTACCCTCTGATAAGCCTAACTGCTCACCCACACTACCACAAAAGAGTGCGTTAGTATTATATACTACTTGAGCTTCTGGAAACCAATTGGGGACCCACTGGTCTCTCTGCACAGTTTTCTTCTTTTTAGCACACTATGTAGAGAGCCAGCATCCTATATTCACCAGAAACCACAAAATGTAAATAAGCACCACTTACACAATGCCCATTAAACAGAGGTCTGGCACTAATGGGTACTGGGCATTCGATGATATATTTCACACATCCCATAACCACAGAAGCAGCCACAGCCTAATAGAAATGTAAAACAACTGCATGATCCTGGAGTTATTTTAACGCTCACACAAACTTGTTTCCACCTTCACCCCTAGTTGGCAAGATATCATTTTCCAGCTATCATAATCTCAAATTTCTTGCCATTCCTGCACAGTTAATGCTCACATCCCTGAACATGGCTGGGCTGAAATATGGCAACATCGTTTACACTGGCCTCAACAAAAAGAATTATCAACCAAATACAATACTGCTTGTTTGCTCTTAACATGAAAACACCTTAACCCATCTCACAGGCTAGTAGCTTAGTTCATTATTAAATGCAAGCAGCGTGCAACATACGGAAAACTCAAAAAAGAATTTCCGACTATCCATAGATTTTGGCCACACTAAGTACTGATTGATAATTTTCTGTCGAACAACACCCAAACAGGCCCACAACTATTATTAATCCAGAAAAACCAAAAGCATCAGTAGGGTGGTTTGTTCTTGTAAGAGGGCCGGGTATCTCTGACTACTTGTGGTTGACATGTGGTGGTTGGAGTTTTGAAGATTGCAAGGAAGTGGAAATACTAAACTTGGGGATCCTTCTTGTGACGAAAAGACGCCATACTTCTAAAGAGGTGGATGTAACTGTCTTTATGTCCTTATGTATGATGGCCATTTTTAAAATGGTGTCTTTGCCACTTATTGCCTGGAATTCCGAAATCCCACACCAAGATGGAGCTAATCTTTTTCTGGATGTGTCATTTCCCATTTAAATGGCATATAAGGAGCCACTGATGAAAAATGAAGCACCACGCATTTGTTCCCTTATTTTTGTTGCATTAATTGTCCATTCAGTGCACTTAGATGCATACTTCCAGCCAGTAGCGGCCCGTGGTGGGAGTGCTGCCGGGCGCTGACGTGGGGTGGGGGGTAGTAAACTACGGATTACGGCCGATTAGAAGTAAGTAAACATATAAATAAATAAAACAAATTTCGTTGCGGGCGCTGCATCGCATTTGGCATCTGGCAGCACACCCACCACGGGCCGCTACTGCTTACAGCACAAGGACTGTAAGGAGTTTTCTCTGAGTACTGAGCTCTGTTTACAGACAGCGAGAGAGGGTGTTTGTTTTTATGCCATAGTTTGTGTGTCCAGCTTTTGGAAAGTGTGTATCATGTTTTTCTGGGGAAGGCAATAAAGGGTATGTCTTTGGGTAGTGAGTCATAAATCGCTTGTCTTACGTTAAGCCTGTCTCAGTTTATTAAGTTACTGCAGCATTTTACTGTCCTTCTGTATCAATCAATCAATTCGGCTATAGAATAAAATACAAAAACTGTACATAAAAGGACATCATGTCCTTCTGTAAATCAGTATTGTAAAACTTTCAGGTAAGACTATTATTTTTAGATTTTGCAAAGTTCACACAAATGTTCACTAACTTGTGCATGTTTCTCAATAATACTCTACTAATTCATTTTCTGAGTCCTGGGTCTACCACATATAAGATGAGGTGGGCATTTCATACATATAATTAACCACATTAGTGGATGTGCTGGCAAGAGTTTTGTTTTTTGAAGTTTTCATTCTTCTGTACATCTAGGATTGTGTCTACTTCCTCGATTTGCGCACAAGTTTTGCATTTTCTGCGTTGGAAGGAGTGCATCCCAAGTTCTGTTGGGAGGCTGGTTAGTCTTCTTAAGATAATAATTTGTTGTAGATAATTTAGTTGCCTTCTGTTTGCTTTTGTTTCCTATTGGATGGTGTCAGGCCACCATGTTTAATGAACAAAAATCAATTTGGAAGTGTGCAAGACGTGCATGTGTTAATATCACCACCAATGCCACCATACCACTACCCCAATAGTAATATTTCTACCGCAATACCCATACCTCCACCAATGCCACCATACCACTTCCTCAATACTAATAATACCACCAATACCACCATCAATACTACCAACATTAATAGCACCACCAACAATACTAACACTAAGACCGATACCACCAATAACACACACCACAACAATACACCACCGATGCCACCACAAATACCAGTACTACAGTATCACCACCACCAATACTACCATCTGCAAAACATGAAACCACCACCACAAATACCAACCACCAACACCAGGCACCACCACCACAAGCAAAATCATGAACAGTCCCACCACCACCAATACAAGGACATTGTTCCCAATGCCACAACCAGAATATTAATACCACCAATACTACTACAATTGCCACCACTGCCAATAATTGTCAAAGCAAGTAGGTGTGACTTCTGAATGAAATCACAAAAAATAATCAAGGGCACATCCCTACGTTAGCATGCATTGTCACAATATCATCTCTTTGTGTTTGCTTTGTTTAAACTTAGTTGGCAGGGTATGCCCGGACGTGGGTCCCTTGCTCACTTTGCCACTGGATTCAAGCTAGCCTGGCTGAAGAGGGGTGTTACTCCGAAACCGTTCCTAGGATGCTTGTTTCCGGTTCCAGGGAGGATCTGGCCTGGCAGCTCGGGCTGGACTGTTCCCAAGAGGCACAGGGTCAGACTGATTTACATATAGCTGGGTGTGAACGGAGGTGGCGAAGTGAGCTAAAGATGATGGATTCAATCCAGATCTGTGACTGGGGTGAGTGTTAGAAAAGTTTCAGCGCTCCGTCCATCATCTCTTTGTGTTAACATTATCCAGGCATGACAGCTTTGTTAATGCGTAGGGAGAGTTTTTGCCTGGAAGCTGAAGAGTAAGAACAGCCAGGATGAAGCAGAGAAAATCAGTCACTTGTTGAAGAATCTCTCCTACCCTCTGTAGCTGCATGTGGTAAGCTCCAGTGTGCTCTTACTGGCACAAACACGTGGAATGGTGTACATGGGTACGGAGACCCCACCGTAGGGACAACCCGGACTTCTACATGCATGTGAGGGGGCAGATCGTGACATAAAGACGCGTATAGTGGGCTGAGGAGAGATACTCTGAGGGCACCAAGACACTACATAGTTCAATTATTATTATTTTAGCATGCAACGATTTGGAAAATGATTAAATACACAAAGAAATTTGATATTGTTGGTTTAGATTGCTATTGAAACGAGGATAACTAAAATAAATGTTCTGTGTAGTTTTAAGCAGGAATGTAAAAATAGTTCTGAAATTTTCACACATTTTCCAAGATTTGAACTGCTTTAAGTATTTGTAATTTTGCTATAGATCAATCCTAAGTGGTCTCCGTGATGGTTTCTTTCTGAACAAATCCACAGGCATAAACCTTGGACGGAAGGTTGGGCGTATCCTGGTATTTCTTTTTCACTGTTTTATACTCAGCAGGTAGTACTCTGAGTGGTGGTTTACGTACTTTGGGAGCACAGAAATAGTATACTATAGTTTTAGGACTAGGTTTCTGCACCCAAGACCTTGTTACGCCCCCCCCCCGCCCTCATTCCACCGTGCCCCCTGAAGTGCAGCTTGATCGTTTTTTTAACACCGGCTTACTACCCAGCACATCCCCGGTCTGCTGTGAGACTAATGTTAGCATATAGTGGGCTTAGAACCTGCCTACTGCTTACCATTAGTTTGCTTAACCCCTTCAGCGCAGCGCAGATTACCACGCTGTGCTGAAGGGTTCTTGCGCGGGCGGGGCCGTGACGGAGCGGTTCTGTCATGCGCACAGCACGACCGACGCGCATGACGGAACCGCTCCGTCACAAGCATCGAAAGGGTTAATTGTCACTCTCATTTGCTTGCTTTTTAGGTTTCGGCTAGACAGAGACCGTCTCGAAGAGACATGTTACGGCTTAAAGGCCGTCTATCTCCTACCATTTGAAACTTCAGTGTCACTCTAATTTTCTTTGATGCCATTCATCATGGCGAGCAGGCGTCATGCCTTTTTCTTGTGTTTGGCCCTTCCATAGCGCATGGATCAAATACATGTCTCCTTACACAGCTCCCAGATTGTGAAGCAATTTTTTTTCTTTGTTTTAAAGCATTCCATAGGAGTACTTGTGTTTTCAGGTCATCTCCCGTGTACACATTCACACATACCACTAAAATTCATGCGCGTGTTCATAAACAAATGAATTTCTTAAAAAGTTGTTAAAACACGAACAGAACTTGTATATTTTATTTGCACGATAATGGTATTGGACGCTTGCTTGGTCGTCCTTGCCATAGAGTGAACATAAGCTGATGGTATTACAGTGCTTTAAGTGGTCACCAGTTACATTACTCAATGACACATTCATTGTCAGAGGCAGGGGGAAGAGTAAGTGATTTGCCCAGAATCACAAATTGTTCAGCTGACCCCGAGATTTGAACCTGGTCCCCCTGTTTGCAGTTCTGGCCGTTTCACCACATCTTCACTTCACTTTAAAGCTGCTCAACTGTTTCTCACTATCACTTTCACATTTGTTCGGCAAGACCCCATCAACACCGAATTAGCATTGGCAAAGCGAATAGATCTCGGCAATGCCAAGGCTATTGGCCTTGTCACTGTGAAGGTCTTTTAGCCATGTTGTCTAGCAGCACATCGACTTTTCAGCATGGCTGAAAGTCACTGAAAAAGCACTATGGTGCAGCCTGTTCAGGCCACTTCACAGGACTTTTTTTCTGTTAGAAGGGGCAGAATAATAATCTCAATATGCCCGGACCACCGCCAGTTCAGAAAGTCTCTGAAAACTGCTCTGTTTTAGAATCACTGCGGCGCCAGCCTTCTCATGTAGGTCCGCAAGGGCAGAGATGCCCCTTCGGGGGTGATTCAGGCGCTATACAAACCCATAAATAAATAAATATGGGAAAGCGAAGAGACTCTGCGTCAGCTCAACATCCTGTGATTCTGGGCTTTCAGTAACGTTCAGCCATGTTGAACAGCAGATGTTCTGCTAGACAACATAGCTAAGAAGCATTCACATTGACAAGGCCAACAGTTCTGGCAGTGCGCGACGTATTGGCTTTGCCAATGCTTGTTATTGTCTGGGTTGGGTGGGCTTTCCTTCCTCTTCTTGTGTTTATCCTTCCCAGGGAGCTTGGACACATTTATAGTTTCCTTTCACTGCTCCCTTTTCAGGCGCTAGATTTATCTTTTTAAGCACTCAATGAGAGTAAGTGTTTTCTAGCAGTCTTACTTTTGCACTTCTCTCTTTTTCCCTCTGCTGTACTCGCTAGAGTTGCTCTTTTGCTGCCCGGGTGCTTCACCGCCCCCTCTGGCAACTCGGATCAGCAGACAAAAAGGACAGCAGCGATTGCGTTACTTTGTAGGCGCACACATGCTTGGTGCATTCCCCTACAAAATGGCGTGGCTGGTCACATCCTAGACTTTTTTCTTTTGTAAAAGCAGAGCTGCACAGCATCAGGAATGCTGTACAGCATGACTAGAACAATTGGCAAAGCCAATAGATCCCCAAAGGCTAGACCTATTTGCTTTGCTAATGCTTGTTTTGTTTATTACGGCCCCCGTTCAAAATTATTTTGAGGTGTGAGATTGAGATGCTGCTAAAAATAATCACAATAACCACTGGATTGACCACTAGACTAGTTTTGGGTTCCAGAGTAGGGAGCCAATTACTGCAAAGTGCTTCAACGTCTCTTCAGGGACATATAAGCACTGTATAATTCAATTATAATACAGTACCGTACTTCAACTCTGTTTGCAGACCTGCATGTTTGAGGGAAGGTCTGACCTGGTGTGGACAGACCTGTCTGTCTGATCAAGGGTCTATGGTGGGATGGACAGGGTTGTGCATCTGTCTGATCGAGGGCCTGCGGTGGTGTGGACAGACTTGTATGCCTGATAGAGGGTAAGCGGTGGCATGGACAGGCCTATATATCTGATCATGGGTCTGGGGTGACGTGGTCAGACTTGTATGTTTGATCAAGGGTCTGGCGTGGACAGGCTTGTCTGTCTGATCGAGGATTTCATTCAATCAGTCAAGGATTTATAAAGTGCAGCAAATCACCTGTGAGGGTCTCATGGTGCTTGAGTTGCTAACTGCTTCGTGGTGATCTGTTCAATCAATAAAAACATGGAGAAAGCAGGAAGGCACGCAAAAAATCAGGGGAAGAGCCAGGTGTGGTATCTGGAATCCTATGATGTAGCTGTGATGCGGTAGAAGAGCATTAACAGCTAGGATTCCGATATTGACCAGTATTCCCTGTAATGCTGGAGGTTGTAGACGTTATTTCAACTCCGCAATATGAAACTGAAATTGAAGCTGTGTGCATTACTACACCAGGCGAAAGCACTCAGAAAATAGGGAAGAAGCAAGGGGAAGACGGGTGCAAGAACGATGCAGCAGCACGGGGAGAGCTGGGCCTCGTACCTGCTCAATGGGTCACACTGTGGCCTACACAGAGTAGGACCTGGGAAGAGGGGATAGTGCTGGGGGATGGAGCGGGAAAACAAGTGGCAGGTGGGAGCGGCAATAAGGGAAAAACAAGGAGAAAGCAATGAATGTGGGGAAAGCAAGGAGAAGGCACTCCAAAAACTAAGGGGAAAAGCAAGGAGAAAACAGGGAAAAGAAAGAAGGCACTCCAAAAACTAAGGGGAAAAGCAAGGAGAAAACAGGGAAAAGAAAGAAGGCACTCCAAAAACTAAGGGGAAAAGCAAGGAGAAAACAGGGAAAAGAAAGAAGGCACTCCAAAAACTAAGGGGAAAAGCAAGGAGAAAACAGGGAAAAGAAAGAAGGCACTCACATTGGGGGGAAAAGCAAAGAGGAAGCATTGAGAGCAAACAAAAAGCAAGGATAAAGCAGTGAGAACGAGGGAAAGCAAGGCTAAAGCACGCAGAAAACAGGGAAAAGGGAAGTAGAAAGCATTGAATATGGGAGCAGGAGAAAGCGCTCAGAAAATGGGAAAGAAGCAAGGGGAAGACTCACGCAAGAGCTATGCAGCAACACAGGGAGAGCTGGTCCTGGGACCTGCTGTGTGGCGTTGATCCAGGGTCTGGGGTGGCGTGAACCGGCCTGTATGTCTGAAGGAGGGTTTGTGGCAGCATGGACAGACTGGTACGTCTGAACGAGCGTTGGGGTGATATTTATGTACATACTGCACATAGTATTTGCAGTGCATCAAAGCTATTTAGTTCAGTGTATATGCTCCATCTAGATATCTCTCCACCACTCAGCTGTGACTCTCAAAGATATATCTATTTCAGTGCAATTTAAGATTAGAGTTGTCGACTATTGGCAAAACGATTAATCTTGGAACAAAGTATTGGAATTTTATTTTCAACTTTTCCCTCTTGGCGTTGTGTGACCCCTGGCAAACCATCTCCTCCCTGTGCCTCAGTACCCTTAGCTTCAAAGTGAACTGCTTAAAATCAAGCTGGGAAAGTTGGGGCACACGAGAACAAAGTGTGGCTCTTAACTATTCCCACTTGATAAAAGATATACGACAAAACCTTCTGAAAATGGCATCTTCGGCACTCTTACTGGTTTGGAGTGTAGCTAAAATTAAAATTACAATCCTCCCCAAAATTCATTTTTTTAACCCCTCCCAATCACAGTTCCCCTATCTACGTTAAACCAAATGAAGTTCTTAACAAGCATTTGCAATGCAATAGGTCTCACATTTACGAGAGTTTGAGCTTAAACTCTTGCAAATGCAAGACCTATTGCATTGCAAATTACTAATGCCCATGCAGCACTTTCACATTCATAGAAGCTGCGCCCCTTTCTTTAGCTAAGCCGCATCGAAAGAAAACGGTGTGGCTGACATTAAAGTGAAAGTGTGGCATGGAGCGCTTTGACAAAAAAAAAAGCAGCTATTTGTCAAGTTGGTAAACAGATGTTTTTTTCGTAAAAGCGCCTATGCCGCACTTTCACTTTAATAGCCGCCACACACCTTTCTTTAGATGCGACTTGTCTAAAGAAAGGGGCGCGGTCTCCATGAATGTGAAAGCGCCGCATGGGCGCTAGTAAACAATTTTTTTTAAGTACAGCCGCTATACTTACAGCGGTCCGCGCTGCTAAAATAAAGAAATAAAGAAACGCGCCAGCTATAGTTAAAGCGGACTGCCATTAGTAAGTAAAATAAAAGCAGGCGGCGTGCTGCGACATGGGTGGTATAGGGGTAAATCATTAAAGAAAATAGTGTTCACATCCAGGATAAAGCAGACCGTGTAACAAGACAACTAAAAGGTCCAGTTGTTATGGGAGGTAGCAAATGCAGACAAAGGCGGTACCAAGGAGGGACTAACAAGCCTAATAACGACTCAGAAACCAGCGTTTAGGAAGGACAATGACACAAGCCAATTAAAATTGGGTGGAGAGTGGGCGGGGCTTCAAAGCCATACTCCAATACCACATGCCTCGCAGCAGCGATGCACTGCCCAGGCTCAACCTAATTAAAAAATTATATAGGGAGGAATAAAGCTCAGAGAATAGCAGCAAAGCGCACAAATAAGTTAGTCACACATGGCGGCCTAGCAATACCTTTTACACAATGCTATTTCTAAGCGGCAGTGCTGATATACTTGGTAAATTCGGGAAAGACCGAGGCAAACAAACAATGGTGCTGGATTGACGCTTAATAATAGCAGGTGTCCACCTGTGTCATGTCCCATAGTTACCCCATTGTCATCGAGCCATAACTCGGATCACCATGACAGCACGGGACAGGGTCGCGGCTAAAAAGAGATTAAACACTTTCCCCGCCCCATTTTTACCAATATACTTTAATCCAGATTTTTCTCCAGCCTTGGACAAACAAATCTTTAAGTGAAGAGAAAACAGATGTGCAGTGGCACTTTCCCTATTCCAAAATCGTAAATTAAACAGTTTGTGGATCTTAAGCACGAATATAAACTCCCTGGGGTAGAGCCTTGCACATACTACCAAGTGAGACATTGGGTACTTCAACCCACGGTTCAAGAGGGGTATCGCGCCCAATGACTACCTTTAAAAAACGGTTAAGAGGCGCAACACAACATTGACACACTACATCTGTTATCTATAAACACTTGACACCCACACAAAAACAGTAGCCAAAATTAGATAGTAACTAGAATTGGGCAAGACATTCCCCACTAAGGAATGGGAGAGACTCCATGCTAGACCCTGAGTTGCAGCACGCAAACGTAGAATGGAGAAAACGCAATATGAGGTATTGGTATAGAACCCTGCAGAAGACAGCGGAGTGGAGCAAAATGTTTTGGAGGGATGCAAAGTCACGGGATGCGTCTCGCTTGTACAATGGCATTGCCCCGAGCTAGAGAGATACTAGAGGAGATAATCGAGGAACTGGAGACCCCCTCTACCAAGAGGCCGACGCGTAGTACTGCAAGGCAGTCACGGCCCGTGGAGGGAGTTCCGTTGGGCAGAAAGGCGGGGCGGGGGAGGGGCAGGGTGGTGGGTACTAAAAACCGGAATATGGATAATTGGAGGTAAGTAAACAATTAAATAAATAAAATGAATTTCGTAGCGCGCGCTGCCTCGCAATTTGCAATGCAGGGCGCGCTACTAAATCTTATCTGTTGACTGAAAAGAGAAGCTCTATCCATTGCTCAAACCCCCGTTTTTTTAATCCAGTGATAGGAGACACCAGTAAAACCATGTTTAGCCAACCCGCACACAATTGTAGTAGAGGTATGACAGTTTTACAAAGGGTGGACACAAATGTCAACATACGGGCACATAACCTCGCCCAAAGTAGGCAACCTGTAACTAGCGGACAGTACAACCAGTCAACAGTAGTACACGGAGATGCTTCATAGAGACAGATTTGGAATCCACTGATGGACGGATGCCACACTATGGAGGTGATGGCTCATCACCCTATGTGGGTATATGAATGCAGGGTGATTCCATTAGATGTTTGATTGTTTCTTCCAGACGTTTTGTACTTCTTGTTTGTCTTTTCACTGAGATTATACAAAAGTCCTTTAACTCCTCCACTCTCTCCCTCTTTAGTGTGTTAACCTCCTGTTTTGTACATGTGAGCATCATGTGAGATGCTTGCTGCTCCTGCCACCTATCCCTTATTTACTATTTGTAATAGGAACAGTTGTGCTGCTGCTGTCCATATTGTGCTTTTGTTGTGTTGTGAAGTTCAGTATAAGAGTTTCCATTAAACAAGTGAAAAATATATATACATTGCCATAGCTTTTTTTAATGCATGGTGTGAATAAAAGACTAAACCCACATAACATCTGTAAACCGAGTTTACTTTTGGTTTTACTTGTTAAACTACTAGTTTTTTTAATGAACCAGACGACTTTTAGAACATAGCTGAGAAGTGGCTCCATGTCAAGTGCAACATTTTTGGGCAACTTGCATTTTAGCCAACAGCACTTTGCATGCTGGAGTTTTGAGCCCACCCATGTACTTCATAGTCTCGCTTGGCAGAATTGTGAAATGCAAAATGAAATTTAGGGCCTGACATGCTACTGTTTTTTTTCTTCTTGTTAACAGTCCAGCTCAGTGGGTGAGAGGACAGAAATAACCTTTTAAATGCAAATGCGAGCCTCTTGCTGCTCGTAAATTAAGTCCTAGAAAAAAACAAAGCATTGCCTAACAAGACGAAGCCATAACAATATCAGCGGCAACTGCTGAAAGCGTGTGAAGAGACAGCGAGAAGGAAAGAAAACCTGGTGCCGCCCTCCCCTTGCCCAAGCCCATCCTCAGCCTAGAGATTGGTATGAATTAGGTGGAGTTCCTTCGTCACCCCTGTGTAAGACCTGCTTTTAACAGGCACCCCATGTACCGCTGGCATCGCCCTGCAAAGGCTGCTGGCACGTCTGCCTAGAGGTGGGCGAGTCACTGAAAGCTCGAGCCGGAGGCCCTGCTCTGGCTCGGCTCTGCTCTGGCTCGGCTCGACGTTCTCTTGAACCCTCGAGCCTAAAACGAGCTGAGATTTCAGCTCTCTTCTGCCTACCCCCTCCACCCCCTCCCCCCACCCTACCAACAAACGCATGTACCAGAAGTCAAGAAGGAGCAGTAACCTTTGATATTAAACTATCTAATGTAGTGCTTAATTTGTTTGAAAAAGAAGTAAGTACCAGCACTCTTCTCAGGAGGCCACTGAAGCTTGCACCACCCGTTCTCCTGCCAGTGCTGCCAATGACAGTACAACACAACTACTAACCATCGCACTCCTATAAGTGTGACAGCACAGACTATTTCATGCCACCAAAAGCTATAAGTATGGCGTGGGCAACATATATTATTCATTTTGAGTGTTTATTGAAGTATTAGACACTTTGTTGTGCTCATCTTAAAATTAGACAGTGCCACCATGTGGTGGACTGTCATTAGTGCCAGTTTTGAGTATTAAGTGCAGGTGCCTAACATCGGAAACCACCGGCTTAAATTAAGCACTGACCTGAATTGTATAAAATTGAAACCGAAAACATGGGATCAATTTTGGCTTCCCCAGTAAACTAAGTTGGCCAATATTTTATTTTACCGAGCCATGTTTTTCTTCATTATCACATATGAACACAGCTTCAGATATGTCGGATGTGCGTTGTACAAAAATACAGTTTTTGATTTAATAGATTATAATGTTGCATCATTTATAATCAGAATCTAGGCAACATATTTGTTGCACGACAGCTGACTCACCTATTAGTTTATTATTAATAACTTTGTCGTCAAACTATCCTTTTTAATAAATGCAGTGATCTCACATTATGTACTAAATATGAAACACTACTGCGTGGTAAATAATTCACTTTTTTGAATTATGAAGAAAGTAGAAACTTCGTCATATTCTCACGATTTCTCATCATAATTTACATGCCAAATCTTTTCAGGGCTCGGCTGGTGGATGGGCTCTTAGAGCCGAGCCAGACCCTCGCCTGGCTCTTCCTGCTAATAAATTGCCTTTACTTTTGCCTCTATCAGTCTAGCCCCTAGAGCAGGCCTGCACGCGGGAGGCACAGGTTTCTTTAGGGCAGCAGTGACGGCCTATGTGGCGTGGGACAGTAGCACACCACGACTGAACCAGGCCTGCAGCGCCGCGCCCGCCGTAGGGTGTCATGGTGCTTGCTCACGCACCCCTCCGCTTCATCTCCCCTGTTTCGGCCCGCTACCATTTCCGTGTTTCACCTTAACCCGCTGACCCACCTTGCCAGTACTTCCAGACCTAGTTTCGGGAAGTCCCTGCACGTGCCCCGGGCTGTCTTTCTCTCGCAGTCACCATCATGTCACATCTAGAGCACTAACAAGGAACGAAAACCTAACATTCCGCAATTGGTTATGTCTGATGGAAGGCTGCCGTCTGCCGGTGAGTAAGAGAAGAGGCCTCAGTGCAACACTATTTGATGGCAAATATTTATTCTTCTTCTATCATCTTTCTAATAATACAAATATAATATTGAGCGTACCGCGCAATTGTAGATAGTGTACGAAATAGAATGTTGTTTTGTCATTTGACAATAATTCACTTCGAATGTTCAGGATGCAGAATGTCTGTGATCCCGGCAGAGCCGATCGTGTCAGACTTGGTTGATAATATTGTAAAGTACAATCCTGCAGTAAAGGACGTTGGTGCGCACGACAGTTATCTTTTGGGAACAGCCATACATAGATGTGTTTTCTGAACAGGCATTTGCCTTGAATTGCACCCGTGTGTTGAGATTGCACGTTCCAGGAGTGAAGGGCACGGGCTCCGAACGCCGGGCCTCCAGGGCGGAACGCACTGCTGTGGGAATGCGTCACGTGTGGCAGTAGATGCCCATGAGCCTTTTCCGGAAGACAGTGACGGAGTTTTTGGCGCCATGTAATCTGACCTCGCCTTCGAGTGGCGGGTCATACAAGAATCACAAGGCCGCACGCCGAGACACCAAGGATTAGCGTCGCACGCGAGCGCGGGAAGACGGGGCGACTGTCGTTTCCGTCCATCTGCAGTGGTTTTTTGCATCATTCAGTAATCTGATATGAAGTGAGGCAGATGTGCACGCATAGCCGAGTGAGGATACCACGAGTAGCAACAGCAGTGGCGTTTGAGGGAAGGCTAAATAGGAACAATCTACCTCTAGTTTCCTGCACGTCAATTAATTTGCAAGAACCGAGTTTTAAAAAACGCTGCTTCACAAGAGTTCCGCTCTCAGAGGCCGGCGGAGCTGGGGCGAAGGGAGTTGCCTTATTTGATGCAGGCGGGTGCTCTTTGTGACGTTGCAGGAGTTTCAGCTCGTGTTTGCAGTAGACTCCTTATTCTGGTCTTTTGGAGACCAACACCCTTTTGTAAATGCTTTAAGGAGCTGAGTTAGGGCTTTGGTGGAAGGGTGGGGTGTATGATGCATCGCTCTCCCCGAAGAGGGGCATCTCTGACTGGTAATAAGGGACTTCAGTCAGGTGTGCTCGGCTCTGTTTCGTGTTTCACCAGAATCAGCAGCACTTGCCGAGCTGCATGGGTTTCTGAGCCCTCGACGGCCCCTACGCCTCCCTCCTACGCACCAGTGGCTAGGAGGAGTAAAGGCGCTTTAATGGCTTGCTGCTGGAAAACCTCTCAGATTTTAAAACTACTTTTTCGCACTTTCTGCCCGAGACCATGTTTTACTTGTTTGTTTTCATCGGCTGGTTTTAGGCTCCGACACAAAACCTATATATACACTGTGTTGTGAAAGAGAGTGCCGGGGAGAGCCCGACCTGTTCGGAGCTATTTTGAGGGGTTTTTGTTTGTTTGTTAATTTTATGTGTTTTGGATGGGGAGTATGAGGGCAGCAAAAGAGTGCACATCGCCCCATATATACTTATGGGAAGGAAGTAGGGAATGTGCTTAGAATCTTCAGTTCCTCCTTCATGTTTGGCAGATATGTGTATATAAGTTTGAGGCGTTTTCCAGAAGAGGTCACATGTCCCCACTTGGCACTCCCCAAGTCCAATCTTACGGATTCTTTTTTGTTTTTTAACTTTCTTCAAATTTATGAAATTCATTTACTCGCAAGTAGCTTCTCAAAACTCCTTGTTTCTTACTCCTGTAGACTTCATCCATAATATAGTGTTAGCAATCACACTACATGCGCTTGATAGTCATCAGTTATCCATATTGTAAATGCATTTCGGGACTTGCCCTTCATCAGGGGAAGTAACATTTTTAATTAATAAAATGATCCTGGACATTACACAACAAGCAAATCGCATGTAGGTTGATTGCTAACACTATATTATGGATGCATATATATTTGAACAAAGTTAAGAAACAAAAAAGAATCAGTAGGATTTGACTTTGCGAGCGGAAAGTGGGGACGTTTTGTCTTCTTCCCGAAAATGCATAATTTGAGTGATTATTTTCACGCCTCTTGATCAGAAGGCGATACCCACTGGCACCCTTCAATTTAAATTCAATTTGTTTACTACCACTACATTGTGCTAAAACTCAGAGTGCATTTGTCACTTTCTTTATATCTAGTATATAAGTTTGATGTAATGTTTTACTTCTTCAAAATGCATTCTGTCGATAGCGAGCAGCATTTTTTTCTATTATCGGCGAATGGTGGTGAGGAAAAGGCAAAATGATGATTCTACTTAGGCTCTTTCCCTCATTTCCAACCTCTTAGCTCATTTTGCACTTGCAATCCTGGGTCTAGTTCTAAGTCGATTCGAACACGGCATGAGATTGTGGGCAAATCAATGTACCTCTAGATAAAATTGTTTGAAAACTAGCTCTACTGTCTATTAATGTTGCCCAGGTGGGCGCCCAATGCCACGGCGTGTTTCGCCGCTGCCCCAGAGGCGACCTCCTCCACGGATTCTCTCACTACCATCCTCCACAGGTGTCCCTATCTCACATTTATTCTGTTCCTTTTATAGAACTACTCCCACAAATATAGGGTGTCAGAGCATTTTACATCGCACGCACATTCTACAGAGACAAGGAATGAATGTGTAAATGAATGGATAGGGCATCTTACATTATACAATGAGGGCCACAAGGTCTAGGAGTCGCATGTCACCTAAACTGGGCATCATTCTATGTTAAAAGTGGTTCATCCAGAGAAAAGAAGAGGAAGAATGTCAAAGTTTTCTCACAGCGTAGTAACTAAAGTTGTGCACCGCCTTGAGTGAAAAGGAGAGCGCACAACAGGGCCTTCTTTGTTAGGATGTGGTGCTGCTGCAAGCCCTTCGAGGTCCACACTGGGCTTAGAGACTGAGGCGGCACTCTGTCCATCCAGCATAGAAAGAGAGGACATGCTTTGAGATGTTTTACTGTTCTGAGGACGCTTCGATCATATTATCTGGTGGTGTGGCTAATAACAGTTTCTTACCTGCTGACCTTTATATCCGCCTTATCAATCAAATATGCTTTATTACGGCACGGGGTCATACAAGCAAAGAGAAACCCGAATTATAGTTTAAAAGGAATAAAGCCAACTTCAGTTAAACATACAATAAAAATAAGGAATACATTAATCACGATTCTTACCCCCGTTCCATATAATTAAAGAAATACAATTTCCCAAACACTTTATTGCAGCTTAAAACATTAAACGACATTGTGAGCTGATCCAATCCCAATGGAATTATCGCTCTAAGGGGGATATTAATTTGGACCATCCTCATTTTTAGAGAGCCGTGATAGTATGGTTTTGCGTCCCTATTGCATCGTATAGTGACCTGTGCATTAATAACAGTTCCTGTCTTTTCCTCCCAGGGGCTACCACAGATGAGGTACATCACACCTCGCGGATCTTGGCAGTTTCAAACCGCTCTCACGTTTTATCGCAAATTGATGGCCAGGGCTGCATGCAGTCTTATGGTCCCTTTTCCACCAGGCCCGACTGCACCATTTGCCTCAATAGCCACATCCCCATCAGGAATCTACTTAAGCCAAAACTAATTAGGTGATCAGTATCAGATTTAAGCATCCTAGCGGCCTCTTTGTGTTCTCCGACCTCCAGGGTTCGACAGAGTAGAATAATCCATCGTTTCCTGCAATTAGTATACAGGGGGCAAAAAACATAACCTGTTCAACCGCATTAGGCACTGTACATCGTGGGCCTCCATAGGATGAGCCCACATAGCTGCAAACAAGCCAAGAGGCACGGTTCCGTACCGGAACTGTAAATACAGTCGCCTGGCTCGCGGCGGGTGCATCTCATCCAGGACATCTCTCTCCTGTGAGTCCTTAACAGTAGTTACTGTCAGAGAGCCATAATTCCGTGGGGTATGTAGCAAATAACATCTGTCGTGCCAAAATGTCAGTTTGAGCAATGACTTGCAGACTGCTGATGGTGGACCAGGAAAACACCACAGGCTAGCAAGCCCAGCCTTCAATAGGGTGGCCCTAATATACCGTAGTCAATGAATATCTAGGGAACCAGAAATAGAAAAGATTTCCTCCAGACCTCTATGATAGGAGATAAGCTCTGGGGTGAGCCGTATTCTCCGCCAATAAAGTAGGGGACGTAACCCCACTTTGTCAGAAAGAGATCTCAGCCCACGATCCAGCTTAGTGGGAGCAAGGGTGTACTTACGGGGAGCCCTACCAGCTGTCTCAGAAAACGATTTTCTACTGCTATGAGAGGATCCATTCTAAGGTGTCCCCACAATTCGGCTCCATAGCAGGCTGTCCCTAGCGCTTGAGAGTTATAGATTTCTAGACCATGGCTAATCAGTCGGAACTCAGATTTTAGTAGTGTCTTAATAATTCCTCCACTACTTGTTCCAGTTTAAGCCTGCACGGTGAAAGATGTGTATGCCACCCAGGATCCTCTGTCGGTGTCACACCGACCTAGTCAAGTGTGGCTGTGCGCTCTAGTGTATTTCCTCCTAACTTGGGATTTGACCTATTGTATCTCCCTGGGTTCAGAATGATTAATTTTGTCTTGTTCACGTTGATCTCCAAGCCCCTCTCTTCACAGAAACTGTCGAAGTGATCCAGCAGCCTCTTAAGCCCCATAGGGGATTTAGAGACGAACAGAGTATCATTCACATGCCTCCCAGTATCAATAATTAATGGCGGTATTATATAAGATTCCTGACCGCCATTATACCGCATCAGACGCTCCCAACAGAGTCCCTACGGTGCCTGTGGCTCCCGCATGTCCTGTCTTAACAATATTGAACACATTTATCATGTCCAAGTCTAAAAATCATGATAGTAACATATTCAACACTCCCATTAATTTAAGAAAATTAATTAAGGTGTTTAATCTCCCTCATTGCAGACTGAATTAAATCAAGGTCAAGTCATAATTACCGATATTATTACAGAAATCGGTAATTATGACATTGATTTTATTCAGTCCGAAAAGTAAACATGACGTGTGACTGGAGTGGAGTGGCCACTACTACTGTTAGTTACCTTTTAATATGCTATGTGTTAATATTTTATACAGCTGAGTGACATTCTGGGGAGGTAACGCATTGTTGGACCAGTATGAGGGACTCTCCTACTAGGGATGTTTATGACGTTTAAAGCAGCAGGTGTGGCTGACGGCTGATCAGGTTTCAGGCCACTGCATGAAACAACCAAAAGTTAAAACTGTTATGAAAAGAGTGCATCACCTAATACACTCGGAAGTTGTCACAGAAAGACGGAAAGGAACCAGTGCCGGCTGGCATGGATGGGTTGTGGGGTGGGGATTGAAAAAAAAATTACACTTACCTCTTTACGGCTGCCGCCTCTCCTCCGTCGTCCCTCCTCAGCTTCTCTTCCTGACGAGTCGTGGAAGCAGGAAGCACACAGGCTCTCCTAAGGCAATTACGACTGCTGTCACCAGCAGGATTGTGATGGGTCTGAGCGCCGTGGTTCAGCACTCAGACAGGGGCTGGGAGCCTGTGCAAAACATCTAGGTGGAGAACATGCTAAGTGCGCATGACTGTTTGGCCTGCCCAAGACGGCCGGCCAAACCATCATGCACACTTAAGAGAGTGCCCACCCCTCCTCCCACTGCTGACTGTAGCAACAGCCAAGCCCCACCAGCTACAAAAGTGGCTTCAGCATGGAGAAATAAAAGGATAATAGTATTTTTATCATACTTATTTGCACTGCTGAAAAGCAGTGGGGTGACGCTCCTCCGCTTTAGTGGGGGAGCAGCCGCTAAAAGGGACCCATTCATGGGCTGCACCTGGGAGTGTGGCCGGGTATGATAGACATGGTAGTCAACGGGGTGCAGGACAAGGGCTACAGAGGTCAGGTGGTTGTGTGATCTTCAGTGGTGACAAAGTTGAAGATCTTGGTGAAATCCTGACTACAGGACTCCGAGTGTTACCAGGCTCCGCGCCAACCTTTGTCGGGTTCGTTAACTGGGTAGAAGAGTACTTTTTTATTTTGTAATTTTATATAAATCGAACTCGGCCTGCCGCGACTTAAACCTGGTTCCCCTCTGGCTTTAATGGGACATTGTCCCACCTGACTGGGCAAACCATGCAACATGTTGGAATTTTTCAGGCTTTATGCTGTGGTCGGGGCAAAAGTCTTAGATTTCAGTGGGAGGTTTGACTGATTGGTGAATACTTTGTCTCCTCCCTTACCTGTCCAACCCAGCTGAGTCTGTCGGGCTGGCTGGTGTCCCGGGAGCTGCCGTGCTTACACAAGGGCGCCCGCCCCAAATAAGCTTTAATCAGTTCAGGGTCGGACTGGGACAAAAAACGGATGCAAGCAGCACTTCGAAAAGTTTCTCACAACCACATTTGTTTCGAGATTTTTCGCAGCGCAATGTCTTGGCTGTATCTCGGCGAAGTATATTTAGGTAGTTTTGTGGAGTGTCGGTCACTCTGCCGCATGCCTACATATATACTTCTGTAGCACTACGTATAGCCATGGCTCAAGTCCTAAAGAATTTGGGGGACTCAAGAAGTTAGGTAGAATGCGCCAGACATCACCATGCATGACATCACAGGAAGGGACATTACCGCACGTGACATCGCATGTGGCATTACAAGAAGTGGCATCACAATCTGTGAGCTCACAGGAAGTGACCTCAGATCCTAAGACCACATATATGTTTAGTAGGTCTATCATGAGTACATTTGAGATCATTACAATATTTAATAAATTTGGTTTTGCATTTGGAGTGTACCAAGATATTGACGCATCCCGATGCAAAATCTGGGCCTCAATTAATACATTTATTTTTTTAAACCATGCCACAAAAAAATTGGAAATAAGGAGAAATGTGTCAGTAAATCTGCCTTGCTTAATTTGTTGCAATGTCTGCATTTTAAAATATCTTATGGGGTCAAGGCACCTGCTGCAGAGATCTCTGTGCCAGCTAAATCTCAGGGAGTAATAATAATCGTATAATAACTCTGTAGGATAACGTAATTGCTGGAAAAGATCTGTGTTTTGCATAGTCCAAGTTTTGAATCAAAGTAGCATAGAGGGTTGATATGTCTCCTGCAAAGCACATTTTGTAACACACAGATAACAGTTTTTTATTTTATGTAAATGGACAAGTGGGTTCCTGCTTTTAAGAAAGCGATCCTTTTCTTACCTGCAGTTCATAAATTGTAATCCTTCTAATATAGCCCAATGAGGAGTGAAGGATATGTGACTCCTACACCTTGTAACCCTCACTGTCTTATGTAACACATCCTTTACATTGATGTACTTGCATGATTTATCGTCAATGTATCATTTGTACGTGTGATGTAAAGTGCTCTGACTCGCTGCATTGGGATGAGCTATAAAAGAAAACAAAACAGTGGTATTTAAATTGATCTTTCTGTAAATAATGGGGAGGCCAACACTTCTTGGCATTCTTGCAGTGTTTGCATATCTCTTCTATACAGGGACTGAACAAAGTCAAAAGCATTTCTATGTTAAGTACCTATGAAATACTAAGTTGTGAGCCTTTGTTTCCGCTCCATTGCATCTAGGTGTGAGGCTCCCAGTCAGAATACTCCAACAAAAAGAGCCCCGCTGGTCCCTTAACTTTGTCATGGGCAAAGCAGTAATCTGATAAGCCCCTTCCTGCTGCTCAGAACAAAACCTTTTTGGCACTGCCCTATTACACAATGGCCTAGTCCGAGCCTCTATAATTTCAGTATTATGCTCAATCATAGGAAAAGTGGATGGTTATAGCTGGTGAGCGGCTGCCACCTGCTGGTAAACGAGAGAAGAGCACTGTAGTAAAGAAATGAAAATACATGTCATCTTTAGGTTGAGGCCTACCAGTGTAGTTGTCAGTTTGGTAACTATTCCTTGTGGACATTCTGAGAGCTTCTGTGGGAATGCATTTTACCTATTGCTGACTATTGGCTTTGTGGTTGGTAACTCACAGTTTCTTGTTTTCGATTTGCTGAGTTAAATTGTTTTAGGCTGTCCAGCTTGAGTTTGTCTGTTCAGAAGAGCATTACTTGCTTACTGTATCCTTCTCAATGCTCATTTTTTTTTCTGTAAACAGGCCTTTAAATGTTGTTCTTATCTTGCCACATTTGCTGTGCATTCAAAGACAGAGGTCAAATTTGAGGCGTCTTAAGAGGGAACTTGGTATTTACTTTTCTATCTCTGACTTCAAAGTGAACGAAAGGGTTTTTTCTAGTACTCAACAAAAATAAACTGTGCTGATATTTCAGAATATATCAGAATTAGGAAAGTACAAATCAAGTTTATTTTTTTGTTGTAATTCCGAAGTGTAGTGAAAACATAGGATCAAAACACATCAATACACTAGGTGATGCCATTTGCACACATTGTGTACAGTAAAACTGTGTCTGAGCAAATGTAATGGTCATTTCAATTGAAAATGTGTTGTCTATAATGGCAGTGCACTATCATGCCATGCATATTCCACATTATGGCACTCTACTTTACTCTACACCACTCCACTGTTCACCACTCCACTATACACCACTCCACTCTACAACACTCTAATCTACTCCACTATATGCCCCTCCATTCTGTGCCACGCCACTCCAATCTACGGTATGGCACTCCAACATACGACAAATCCACGGCATGCCGCTCTAAGACATGCAACATCACTCCACTCTGCCTTTTCTCTCTACGGCCCTCTACCTCACTCCTCTCCAATCTAGCCCACTCCAATCTACTCCATTGCTCTCTCTCCAATCAACTCCACTCCACTACAACGTACCCCACTCCTCTCCACTCTACGCCCTTCCACTCCATTCTACCCCAATCCACACAACTCCTATCTACTCTAGTCATCTCCAATCCACTCAGTCTACCACAATCTGCTCCACTCCAATCTACCCCAATCCACCTCACTCCATCTCAGTCTACCCTACTCCACTTCAATCTATCCCACTCTACTCCAGTGTACCCCACTCGACTCAGCCCCATTCTATCCAGCTCCAATCTACCTCACTACAATCTACCCCACTCCAATCTACCACACTCCACTCTAAACCAATCTACCTCACTTCAGTCTACCACAATCCACCCCGCTTCACTCCAGACTACCCCACTGCAATCCACCCAATCTAGTCCACTCTCCCCTAGTTTACCCCACTCATCCATTCTACTCCACTCCATTCAATTGAGCTGCAAACTATCCCACTTCACTCTACCCCTGCCACCCCAATACACACCACTCCAGTGTACCACACCCACCCCAATCTACCCCACCCCACACCCCAATCTACCCCACTCCAACCTACCCCACTTCACTCCAGTCTTCCTCAATCTACACCACTTAACTCAAACCTAATCAACCCCACTCCACTCTACACCACTACAGACAGGGATTTAAATTGGAAAATAATATCTGGGTGCTAGAACCATCCTATACAGTGGCCCAAGCAGCATGGCATCGACTCTGCACAGCGTGACTAGCCTGTTGCAGACACAATCCTGTGTTTTTGGCTTACACTATCTCAACCCTTCAGAAGCACCAGCATGTTTGACTTCCCCTCATGGATTCAGGGGTGCTCCTGGGGGGAGGGGGGGGGGGGCTGCTCCTTGTTATATGGAGGGGTTTGGTTATCACTGCTGGGGTATGAGTCTCCGCCGCCCTCCTCCCCCTCCCCACCCCCCATTTACTCGAGGTTCTGAAAGGGCGGCTGCCAGTGATCCAGCCGCATCTTCTCTCTCCGAGATAAACCTCCTTATCTTATTTACTTCTCCACTTACATTAATCCACCCTGCGCTACATGAAAGGCCGGAAAGGAAATGTTTTACAACCAATAAAATTACCACAACATGGGCTTCCGACACTAAAGCAGGCCTGTTCCATGTTGGCACTTATCAAAGTATGAATGGTGTCAAAGTTCAGGTCAATGAGCCCCGGATTGAATGTATAAAAACAATCATTATTACAACATCACACCCACGCTGACAATCTCTACTTATCAGTTTGTTAGTGGCACTAACGTTTTATTGTGACTCTTATAATGTTTGCGTTTCCATGATCCCTGGTCCTAGTGCCTCTGTGGGCAGGCTGTAAAGGAAGTGCGTCATAAGGTCACCCTCCAGGCCCTGCCATCAAATTCCAAGTAGGCAGGCTTTCCAAGCTAGTAAGACAGCTAAGCGGCGCGCATGCTCCGTCGATATGTTGCCTGCAGGTTACAGGTTCGATTCCGATGTGGCGCATTATTGATAGTAATGTCTTCAGGCAATGCATTTTGTAAAGTATGCCACTAAGTGTGTACAACAGACGATAATTAATGGTCACAATGCATTATAGTGCTGACTATTAAGGGGTTCTTGTACCTTTGAGGGTCGAATACCAGTCTGTAGGCCTTGTGCCCTTCTCGCCCCAGGCTTACAAAATGGCGCTCTGAATGGAGGAACAAGACAACAGGCAGGTCTGTAATGGTTCTCCGAGGTTACCTGTAATCACGGTCCCTTATGTAAAGTATTATATGGTTATCCCCGGCGTCTCATACAATACTTTGGGCCATCCTCTGTCCAAGGCCACACTTTTTCGGGATTTAAATTTGTACATAGAATGAGAAAGCAGTACTGTGGACATGATACAAACCATTATGGCGATAGGAATTTGGGGCAAGATAATGTTGAAACAACCTCACTATCGACTGATTTCAAAGTGGATTTTTTTGTTGCCATGCTGCAGCTGCGCAGCCCTGTGCCGTGGGCCTGCAAGCTGGTTATCGAACTGCCCATGAGCTCCCTGGGTTTGTGCTTTAAGCTGGCAGGTAGGTGATCCCTCACTGGTTGGGCTGGATAGACCTCAGACACGACAAACAGGACGGGGGAATGGTTGGTTTTGTGGAGTCCAAAACGCTTGATTTTTCTTTAAAGGAACACACACACATTGGACTGTTCACTAGGAGCTGGTTTTTGACCATTGCAAATGTGTGTTCGCAGCTCTTCGTGGTTCGCGCGTCGACCTGGAGGAGGCGGAGCCCAGATTTGGGCAGGCATGAATGGTGACAGGAGAGTTTCTGTAGTTATGTGCTCAGACCCTCTGTATGCTTCATTATTGTTCTTTGGCCTATGAAAATGGTTTATGAACCAAAACATTAGTTTACAACAATGCTATACCAACATTAAATGCTGCCACAATTCAAAAGTGTTTTTAAGGAACAAGGGTACCCCAATATGTGAACCTGGGGTGATACAATGTAAGAGAATACAATGGTTCTTAATGGCCTATGTAGGTCCAGGATAGCGAAAAGCCCTAGAGAGGGCAGGTGATTTTTTATAGGTACAAAGACTCAAAGGGGAGAGAGATAATTAATATAGAGAAATTAATTAATATAGAGAAGGGACAAGAAGGTCAAATTATGACACTTATTTATTATACATAAGATGAAATCAAGTGCTCACATATTCAGTGACAACAAGCGTGACGTGCAGGTGAGGGTGAACTTTAAAAGAGAACATCGCATTGGCAACAATTGTGAACCATTTTTTGTTAAATTAGTATAAAGGGTTCAAGTTGCGTAAGGTCGACGACGTTTCGAACTCAGTTATTTGAGTTCATCTTCAGGACAAATGTGAGCATATGAACTTTAGCATATGGAATGGATGATCACTTGCGGTGCAATTGTTTAGTTAGCGAGTCACCGGAGTGGCCAACACTTCAATGAGTGCCACGAGGGTTGAAGGCTTGAAAACCGCTGTGTCCGGAATCAACAATATTTTTGATTGGAGCGGTGAACTTCTAGTGCCGGGAATTGAATCTTATTTCAGTCAGGCTCGTGCAAGTCAGAATTAAGTATTGCATGTCTCCAGCACATTCATCACTGAAGAGATTTCCTCTGAGGTCCAGCTTCTTCAGACTCCCGCTGTTAGTGATGTTAAGCAATGTCTGACAGTTCTGGTTGGACAGACCATTCTCCTGGAGGCCTATTGCAGAGGTTCTAGAATATCTCAAGAGACTGCGGGTAAAGGGGGTAGCCCTGTAGTCAGACTCCGCACGAGTGCAAGCCAGAATTCATCAAAGGTCCTGCCCCATTGCGACTGGCAATGGGGCAGGACCTTTGATGAATTCTGGCTTGCACTCGTGCGGAGTCTGACTACAGGGCTACCCCCTTTACCCGCAGTCTCTTGAGATATTCTAGAACCTCTGCAATAGGCCTCCAGGAGAATGGTCTGTCCAACCAGAACTGTCAGACATTGCTTAACATCACTAACAGCGGGAGTCTGAAGAAGCTGGACCTCAGAGGAAATCTCTTCAGTGATGAATGTGCTGGAGACATGCAATACTTAATTCTGACTTGCACGAGCCTGACTGAAATAAGATTCAATTCCCGGCACTAGAAGTTCACCGCTCCAATCAAAAATATTGTTGATTCCGGACACAGCGGTTTTCAAGCCTTCAACCCTCGTGGCACTCATTGAAGTGTTGGCCACTCCGGTGACTCGCTAACTAAACAATTGCACCGCAAGTGATCATCCATTCCATATGCTAAAGTTCATATGCTCACATTTGTCCTGAAGATGAACTCAAATAACTGAGTTCGAAACGTCGTCGACCTTACGCAACTTGAACCCTTTATACTAATTTAACAAAAAATGGTTCACAATTGTTGCCAATGCGATGTTCTCTTTTAAAGTTCACCCTCACCTGCACGTCACGCTTGTTGTCACTGAATATGTGAGCACTTGATTTCATCTTATGTATAATAAATAAGTGTCATAATTTGACCTTCTTGTCCCTTCTCTATATTAATTAATTTCTCTATATTAATTATCTCTCTCCCCTTTGAGTCTTTGTACCTATAAAAAATCACCTGCCCTCTCTAGGGCTTTTCGCTATCCTGGACCTACATAGGCCATTAAGAACCATTGTAGCCACAATTCAAAAGTGCATATTATACCAGGGTGCTAAGGTGAAAATACAGTAATAAGTTATTCATACTTGTATACATGTAAATTACAATTATAAAAGAGTGCAAAAAAGAAGATACAATAATTTGAACTAGAATGCATTGACAGTTGTGTTTCAAACCGAGCATAATCACAACAAAAGAGTCAGATAAATATCATATGGGAGTAGTCAACAATGTTTCGGCATGGGCTTCTAATAATATGGCCCTCTTCAGGACTCTGGCTTCTTAAAGCCCAAGATGAAAAAAAGAGGCCAAAAAGAAAACTACCAGAAGGTACAAAATCACGGTTACAAAAGTAACTGGCCCTAATGGACAAAAATAACTTGCGTGGTGATGGGAATGTGGTGCCCCAATACCTTCATGAAAACAAGACAACAGGTCAATTAACAAGGGACAAATGAGTTGATGTGAGCACACATGGTGAGGATGAGGCTACTTACACATTTGAGTGAGAAATAGCCTAGAGGAAATATGAAGAGGTTGCGAACTAAAAGAACACCCACAGATTAACGACAAAATTAATTCATTCCTTTTGATCACTTCCAAGAAGGAAGAGAAGGCTGTGTCACAATGGTGGGGTGCATAGGGGATTACAACTGGGAAGAGCCCAAGGAGCTTGATGAAGCAGAAGAACACCGCTCAACAGAGGGGAAAAAGGGGAAATAACCCACTTTTTACTGAGAGCACTTCTGGTTAGGAGAGTCCAAAAGGTCATTTTAAACACATTCTCAAGTAAGGCAACATATGGACTGCGCATCAGTAGCGGTTGTATCCTATGGGCTTAAAGGAGGCACCCCACTCTGTAGCGGTGCAATGTCTCAGGAGGCTCAGCATACAGGTAGCGGGTCCTGGCGTAAGTTGGGTTCCTTACTAGGAGCATGTACCTTAGGTGCAGATAGTATCCCTGTGAAAGATGCCAGGGTCAGTGTGTGGCCAATGCAAACCCATAGGTCGTACATTCGGATTGCATAGAGCACTGGAGTTTTACAGCAGCCAAAGGGAGGGCAGAACTACAGATCGAAAGCTAAACATAAACTCACAAGTACCTCTGCTCTTTACGCCTTTGATGTTTTATCTTCTAGCAGACTGGTGTTAGTGGACCAGGACACCCCTCCCTACAGCACGTGGAACTTAAAAGCTCCTTTCCCTTACAACTGCGGCATGCAGGTTCCTGTTTCCTGAAGATGTGGCCCCAGCATATTTAGACAAAAACTGTTAAGGGATTCAGTTTGGTAAATGCTATGTTTGGATCCCAAATTCACTGCCCATAACTCTTAAATTCTACCATTTAGGATTACAATTCACACTCCTATAACCTCCAATTTCCCATCTTTAGCCCATGTTGACGGTGCTTCTGTTTCTTTGCACCATTTTGTTGCTCACACCATCAGAGCGCATGCGCAACATGTTGTTTCAGTCAACTTCTGCCGAGTAAATCGAGCAAATGCGGGCCTAGAACACAGGTGTGCAGAGCTTTAAAAAGCCCTCTTGAATGTAACAAAGGAGCAACCCCAAACGTGCTTCCACGTAGGAGTAGCTGAAAGACATAACATTTGTGCTGATTTCTTCCTGTTGTATAAACTTTGTTTCTAAATGTCTTTATGCACCCTAATAGACTCAGTTGTACCCACTGAATAGTGGAACACACGCCTCCTGCTATCATAATTGATGTAGCACAGTTATTTATAGAGTGCCCTCTGCCACTGAAGACACACCACTGTTAAGGATCCAACCCAATCAATAAAAGTAGCCAAAACATATTTACTGAGTGCACACTGCTCAAGTTTCCCACTTTTAGAAAGAACTCTTGAGGGCTCTAGATGACTTGACTGACCACACTGAGTTGGCCCTCAGAGGAACTTTGAGAAAAGCTTTCTGTTATTTCCTCAGAGAAGCCACCACAAATTGGTCTTGATGTTAGTGCAGCAAGATCACTTTTCTGTAGACCATGGCAAATAGCTGGTTTAACCAGTAGGACTGAGCAGCAGTAGGAGCTGCACACATTATTTTTTTCCCTCGTGCCATGTTGGCAAATCTCGGTCTGCTGGCAAGCCTGAAATAAAGATTGTCCACGACCCTTGCCTCAGTCAGTTGTTCAATCAATCAATCAATCATTGTACTTATAAAGCGTGCTACTTACCCGCGAGGGTCTCAAGGCGCTGGGGGTGTGGGTGCAGCTACTGCTCGAAGAGCCATGTCTTGAGGAGTCTTCTGAAGGTGAGCAGGTCTTGGGTCTGTCATAGGTGGGTAGGGAGGGTGTTCCAAGTTTTGGCGGCGAGGAAGGAGAAAGATCTGCCGCCGCCGGTCGTTTGTTGGATGCGGGGGACAGTGGCGAGGGCGAGGCTGGCGGAGCGTAGCTGGCGGGGGGGGTGTAGAAGCTGAGTCTGCTGTTGAGGTAGGTTGGTCCGGTGTTGTGCTTTGTGAGCGTGGGTGAGCATCTTGAAGGTGATTCTCTTGTCGACGGGGAGCCAGTGTAGGTCTCTCAGGTGGGGGTGATGTGACTGCTGCGAGGGACGTTGAGGATTAGTCGGGCAGGGGCGTTTTGGATGCGTTGCAGTCGTCGCAGGTGTTTGGCCGGGATTCCTGCGTAGAGTGCGTTGCCGTAATCCAACCTGCTGCTGACGAGGGACTGTGTCACCGTTCTTCTCATTTCGGTGGGGATCCACTTGTAGATCCTGCGGAGCATGCAGAGGGTGTTGTAGCAGGAGGAGGAGACGGCGTTGACCTGTTTTGACATGGAGAGGGAGGAGTCGATCATGATTCCTAGGTTGTGTGCGTGGTCGGTGGGTGTCGGTGCTGTTCCCAGCGTGGTCAGCCACCAGGAGTCGTCCCAGGCTGCATCTGAGGATGAGGACCTCCGTCTTGTCCGAGTTCAGCTTCAGTTGGCTGCCTCTCATCCATTCGGCGACGGCCCTCATTACCTCGTGGAGGTTGGTTTTGGCGGTGTGCGGGTCCTTGGTGACGGAGAGGATGAGCTGGGTATCGTCGGCGTAGGAGATGATGTTGAGGTCGTGCTGGCGGGTGACGTGAGCGAGGGGGGCCATGTAGACGTTGAACAGCGTCGGGCTGAGGGATGAGCCCTGGGGTATGCCGCAGATGATGTCAGTGGCTTCGGAGTGGAAGGGGGGGAGGCGGACGCTCTGGGTTCTGCCGGAGAGGAAGGATGTGGTCCAGTCCAGGGCCTTCTCTTGGATTCCGGCTTCTTGGAGGCGTGTCTTTAGTGTGCGGTGGCAGACCGTGTCAAAGGCGGCTGACAGGTCCAGGAGGATGAGGGCTGATGTTTTGCCGTTGTCTAGTTGGATCCTGATGTCGTCTGTGGCGGAGATGAGGGCTGTCTCGGTGCTGTGGTTTTGTCGGAATCCGGACTGGGATGGGTCTAGGATGTCGTTGTCCTCGAGGTAGTGGGTCAGTTGCATGTTGACGATTTTCTTGATGACCTTTGCCGGGAACGGGAGCAGGGAGATGGGCCGGAAAATCTTGAGGTCTGCCTTGGGCTTCTTGAGAAGGGCGTTAATTTCAGCGTGCTTCCAGCTTTCCGGGAACGTAGCTGTCTCGAAGGAGATGTTGATTACTTTCCGTAGTTGGGGTGCAATGGCTGCGTCTGCTTTGTTGAATATGTGGTGTGGGCAGGGGTCTGACAGTGATCCTGAGTGGATGGAGTTCATGGTCTTGCGTGTTTCGTCATTGTTGACTTTGGTCCAGGAGGTCAGGCGGTTGATGCGGGTGATGTTCGTAGGGGGGGGTGGAGTCTGATGTTGTCGGGGTGGTCGTGGTGGTGTTGAAGCTGTCGTGGATGTCAGCGATCTTGCGGTGGAAGAAGGTGGCCAGCGAGGCGCACAGTTCTTGTGAGGGCGGGATGTCGTTGTTGTTGGCGTTGGGGAGTTCCTTCACGATACTGAAGAGCTCTTGCTTTCGTGTGCGTTGTTGTCTAGGCGGGTTTTGAAGGACGATCTCTTGGCTGATCTGATGAGATGGTGGTGTCTGCGGGTGGCGTCCTTGTGGGCTGCGTGGCTGTCTGGTGTTCGTTCGTGGAGCCATTTCTTCTCCAGTTTCCGGCATACTCGTTTGGACGTCTGGAGTTCTTCGGTGAACCAGGTGGGTTTTTTGCTGGTGCGGCTGTTGGAGGGTTTCTTGAGCAGGGCAAGGGTGTTGGCGCAGTCGTTGATCCACTGTCTGAGGTTGCGGGCGGCGGCGTCTGGCTTGGTGGGGTCGGTGGGTGGGTTCTGGGCGAGGGTGGTGGCCAGCTGGTCTTCAGTGACTTTGTTCCAGCAGTGGTGGGGCAGCTGTTGGGTGTGGTGGTGCGTGGTGGGCTTCTTGTAGGTAAAATGGATGCAGCGGTGATCCGTCCAGTGGAGTTCAGTGGTGCGGTCGAAGGAGACATGGGTGCTTGTGGAGAAGATGGGGTCAGTTCGGTGAATCCTTTATTGGTGTCTCGCTGTCCACAGGTATTCTTCATCTGTCCCTTTTTAGCATCAACCTTGGATAGTCAACAATGTCCCCACCTCAACAGTACGTGATTTGCCATCAACATTTGGCACTCTATTGTGCTATCTCAATCAATGCACAAGTGTTTTAGGATTACCCTAAACCTATTTCATGTTTACAGTTTTATGTGGTATGGACCAGATCCACCAGGGCAGAAAGCCTCTGTATAATGTAGAATGAGGTCTGATGTAGTATATAGTTAATGTTAACAGTAAGTAGCATAAAGTGGATTAAGCTATGAAAATCATTTAATTGCAAGGTATATATCGGAGGCATCAACAGATGCCTCATCGAATACCTCAATGACCTCCAACTCCTTGCACAGCATGGAAACTGCCCTCATCGTCGCCATGGATGACGTCTGCATGACTCTGGACAGAGGAGGCACGGCAGCCCTCATCCTCCTGATCCTCTGCACAGCATTTGACACAGTCTTCCACCCCGCTATCATCTTACTGCTACATGGCATCGGAATCCAAGGACACAGACTCTGATGGACCTGCTCCATCCTCACTGTAAGCACTGAGTCAGTCAACCTGCCACCATACACCTTGGACACCTGTGACCTCATCTGCGGAGTTCTGCAAGGATCCTCCCTGAGCCTGGCCCTCTTCAGCGCATACATGTCTCTACCCAGCATCATTCGCTCTCGCAACATCACTTCCTTTCCGACACCCAACTTATTCTCTCCCTCACGGACAAGATGTCCAGTACCTGGATCAAGGTCAATGCCACTTTGAATGAAATCGCCCACTGGATAAAGACCAACTGTCTAAAGCTGAACACCAATAAGACTGAAATTGTAATTTTCAGGCAGAGCATTTCAGAGTGGGACTGCACCTGATAGACAACAGAGCTAGGACTGATACCCACCACCCATGCCAAGAATCTCAGGATCGTTGACCGCTAACTCGACATGACTGCCCATGTCAACATCATCACCACCGAATGTTTCCATACCCTGAAGATGCTGAAGAAGATTTTCAAATGGCTCCCAATTAGCACCCAGAAAACCGTGAAACACGCCCTGGCCACAAGCAAGCTTGACACGGCACACCCTCTTCAGCTGGATCAACAAAAACCTCACTAGAAGGCTGCAGACCATTCAGAACCCAGCAGCCAAATTCATTCTCAACCTCCCATGGAACTCACATCACTCCACTCCTGAAGGAGCTCCACTGACTCCCCATACACAAACAAACACAATTCATACTCCTCACCCACACTTGCATTGCACTACACAACACTGGCCCAGCAAACCTCAACAAACGCATCTGCTTTCACAAATCTTCCAGACACCTCTGCTCAGCTAGTCTCCTACTTGCACACCTCCCACGCATATGGAAAACCACATCCGGGGAAGAGTCTTCTCTTGCATCCCTCCTGACGCACGGAACGACCTGTAATACATATAAGAGCATCCTCCTCATTTCTTGGATTCCGCAATAAGCTGAAGACCTGGCTTTTCAAGTAGTCCCACAAGGCCCTAAGTTTGGCTAGACTCACACCTGCTCAAAGGCAGGATACCTTCCCGGGTGAGATTGCGCTCTACAAATCTGCATACCTGTAATAGAAATCGACAACATCATACAACTTTTTTATGCAAAGTATGCTCTTTTGTAAAAATGTAATGTGATATAGCAGCAAACTACTTTTCTAGCCAAGACGTAGATGTACAAAATACATTTGAAATGTTGCAGGAAAAAAAAACGTAATTTCACACACCCCTATTATACAATGACTTGCCCAGCAGTCCATTGGTAGGTCATTTGCTCCAGGGTTGGGAACCCCCATCACTTAAAGGATTACATCACTGACCATGGGACAAGAAATCCACTCTTGTGTGATGGCACCCCATCTCCTGGAGAAGACACCCCAGGCAGAGCCCCAAATCAATGCCTGGATGATGGCATTGTTAATATAAAATACTATGTTACATGCTTCCTATTTGGAGAGCCCTCTTCTGAGTGCCTCTGTTGTCAAGAGCTCTCTCTTCCGTTGCTTCACTGCTTGCGTCGTTTCCCTCCTTCTCCGGGCAAAATGTAGTGGTAGGAACCAAAATGGCCGCCGGGTAGGAGCTCCGTCCGGGAGCTCCCCAGGTAGGGAATTCCTTTGGACCTAATTCCCGGGAGTTTGACCATCTTTTGCGATTGCGAGGGTGAGAGGGAGCTAGGAGGGAAGATGACGGCAGGTGAAGCAGGACCTCCATATCTCAAAATGACCGGACCCTGCTGAGAGGAATCGGCAGGAGAGACGTACCCGGGTCCGACCAACCCCCGCAATAAGACTGGCGATGCTGATGAGGTCCATGACCGCAGGTGGAGAGAAGCGGAGCGGGCGGACACGCCATCGAGAACGCCTGGAGTTGTGGTGGAGATAAGGAAGACTCTGCTGCCTCGAGCGGTGAGCCTGTATTGTGAGGCCACAGACGAGTTGAGCGGTACTGGGGGGGAGTGAGTGGATCGCCGCACCCGTATGTGCCCCAAGTTGATGCATGCAGGCGCCGCGGACTGGTGAGCGGTGCCGGCGGTGAAGGCGACCTGCGATACCGATGCGCGAAACGGGTTAAGACGAGGCCGCCATTTCCCCTCGATGCCGCACACCGTGGGGAGAAGTGCAGACTGCCCAGGAAGGCATTGAAATGACTACCTGGGGGCGGCGGCAGGCTCAAAAACAGGCGAGACATGCAGGGCAATGTTTATATACCAACTCCCCCGAACTCTGAGTCAAACTGGAATCTGCGCTGCCTGACTTCAAAATGGCGCCTGCGGAGGACATAATGCCTTGTGATAACTCCGTGCCATCTCAACAGCCAGTCCCTCTACATTAGCGGCGGGAGGCGTCCCCTATTCCCCGGTGGGCGTTCCATCTGAGCTTTCAGCAGTCTATAGCCCTGTTGCACTACGGATAAACCTGGGCATAAAGCCTCACAGTTTCACATATCGGCAACCACTCATCGTTTGTGAATAATGCTGAAGCCCCTAATCCCATCACTCATAACCCCCTTCCCTACCTCTTACCTCCCCCACTCTCTTTCTATCTCCGCTAGTCCTTTCCTCTCTCCCCTGAATTTCTCTCCCCTTGTCTGCTTTTGTCCCTATGCCTGAGCCATGCTTCTGTAACTCATACATAAATATATACATCTAAATATGTAATATATAATTTTCCAAGTGTTTTCGCTGTTAAAACGTAACCCTGAGTGATTTTATTATTTGTATATTTAGAACTCTAATCGCTAGTATCTTACTCCCATTCCTATGTGATTTTAGAGTTTATCCGTTTGTATCTCTTCCTTGAGTGGCTTTACAACTTGTACATTTGCAATTTTTTCTGTTTGTATATCTTACGTAACTCATGTAATCCAAAGTCCTTATGTAACACAACTGGTTCTTTTGTAAAGCGCTCTGACACCTTTGGGTAATGTTCGCGCTATATAAAATCGTATTAAATAAAATTAAAATAAATAAAATAAAATGCAGTCTAAAAGGTAAGAAGGAGTTGCCCGGCCCCATGCTGAATATCTCTTAGTACCCCAGGGGTTCACCTTGCATGTGACTCGTAAGGTTAGCCATATATGGGCCGTTGTGGGTCCTCCTTCCAAGTGCCCCAGGGGCCCACCGCTCTCATAAGTCTAGTGAGTCCCCCCTCCCATCTGCCCCATGGTTCCCACTCACATAATGCCCCACTGGGTCCTCTGGAATGTACTCCCGGGGTCCACCTCATTATGTCCCAGGGGTCCCTCTGAGTCCGGTATGTACGTACCCCCAGGGTTTACGTCACAGGTGTCCCAAGGCCCTCCCGCGCATGACCCCCTAGAGTTCATTCTATTCTTTTGTTCTCCCTGCAGCCCCTCCCACTGTTAACGCGTCCTCGTGCGGTTAGATCACACCACGTGCCCTTGACCTTGGTGTTCCTTGTTAGCTTCCCTGTAAAGTCTCCACAACACAAAGATTAGTCCGGTACTTTCACACAATCTGTCTTTGAGCATCTGCCGCGAGGAGACAGAGTTCTGGGTCAGCGAGAGCTGGGCGGAGCCTGCCCCCGGGCCCCGCCTCTGCTCTCTCGTTGTCACGCCTCTTTCCCTCACAACAATGGAACGACAACGTGTTCGCAGGTTGCCATGAGATGTCAGTTATCTGCGTCTAGCGCCAAGGATAATTGCTAGTGTATCACTGCTCCAGGAAGTGCCGTTGCATGTGTACTCGAGGAAGGCCTCAGTCCTCGAGGAAAGGCTGCAGTACTACTTCTGTATGCTCGGGGAATGGCACAGTACTCCTCTGTGTTTGAGGAAATGCTGCCTGCTTTTAGAACATGTCGAGGTGATCCTGCCTGCTCGAAGAAGCGCCAGGTTCTCCTACCGGTTCGAGAAACTGCTGCACCACCCATACTAGCCCGAGTTCGACGTCACGCCATCCCTGCCCCAACAATAGTTCCAAGGGACCCAAGAGAGCATGTGTAAATAAATGCTACATTAGGACTCCCAGTGCCTGTGACTGCATTCCAACCCGTACATATAGCGATTGCAGTATTCCTGTCCACTAATGTAATCGCCACGGTGTCCTGCCTATACAAGTAATGCTGTAGTACCCGAGCGTCATCAGGAAATGCAGCTATACTTCTGCCTCCTCGGGTAAATGGTACAGCACAATTGCCTGTTCAACTAGCATACACCCGTCATTACCTGCTGAGTAAACTCTCGCATAATACCTGCCTGCAGGAGTAAATCACAGTATAATTTAGTTCTTGGGCTAGTACTGCAGTTTCCTGACTGCATGTGTCTGGTGCAGGGGCGGACTGGCCGTAGCGGGCACCGGGCAATCCCCCGGTGCGCCGCACGGGTGGGGGCCGGTTTTGGCTCCTGGGGGCCGGTTTTGTAACAGGGACGATTTTGCAGCATAGCTGCAAAATCGGCCCTGTAACACAATCGGCCAAAAACCAGCCCTGGCAAAGAGCTCGGCGGCACCCCCCTCATGGGGGGGGGATGGGGAAAGCGGGGGGGGAGGGCAGCTGATTACTTTGCCAGGGCCGGTTGTAGTTCCCAGTCCGGCCCTGGTCTGGTGATACCAACTCCGCCTTTGCTGGCCGCCTCCTCACGCCCACCCGACACCACAAAGCAGACGGGTCTGTCTGCCCATATAAAGGATCTTTTGGTCCATGTAGTCTATCCCCACCACACGACAGACAGAACATAGTAAGCATTGGCATAGCCAATAGGTCTCGCCTTTGGGACCTTATAAGTGTTTAGCCATGCAACAGTTGCATAACTAAACACTTATAAGGTCCCAAAAGCGAGACCTATTGGCTATGCCAATGCTTGTTTTAACTGCTGCAATCTATTGAAGCCTCATGGAGAACATCAAAGCGGCCCTGCTGCCTGAAAGTGATCGCGATTGTGATCAAACATCAAAGCGGCTGCGCGGCCCCGAAATTGAAAGTAATCGCGGTAAAGCGCGACGCGCGCACCCGCGCACATGCACTGTAGCTCTAGGCTGGCCTGGTAGCTCTTTTTGGAGCCCTCACAAAATGTCTCTCCAGACCAGCGAATGCGCTGGGTCGGGCGAGACCTAAAAAGTGGGGAGCACTCTGCACTGGTAACAAGCTGCAAAAAGAACTGGAAAGGAGAAGCCACACTCCCTTCCAACAAAACAAGCATGGGCAAAGCCAGTGGGTCTGGCCTTGGCAAGCTAGTGCATTGGCTAGGTTTTTTTTGTTTTTTTTTTTAACATTTGTTAATGCAAATATCTGCTTTGCAAAGTAAGCGTGCTTTTGCTTAAACGTGGTGACCACATGCTTGCATTGTAATTTTAAATGTAAATACATTAACTATTGTATATAATTTTAATAGATCAAGACGTGTGCTTCCTACCAGGCAGGCGTTCTTAGATCAGGTGTAGAAATTATTTGTAGTTTCAATGCAAGTCAAAGGAAAAGGTTTATTGGCACCAGCATTATTGGTCTTGAATTCCTGTAACTTGAGACGGTTTAACTACCAGGATTACTACCAAATAAAGTCAGTCAGATGTTTTATTGTTGATAACTTAAATATTTTCAACGTAAAATCTATAGC
Organism: Triturus cristatus; assembly: GCF_964204655.1. Taxonomy (NCBI): domain Eukaryota; kingdom Metazoa; phylum Chordata; class Amphibia; order Caudata; family Salamandridae; genus Triturus; species Triturus cristatus. The sequence goes on from NC_140590.1 coordinate 532,931,808, forward strand.
TTTCTTAAGCAGTTATGTCCTGATATGTTACAGAACTAAAATCACTGTAAGAACCAGCATTAGCAAAACCAAAAGATTTGGTCTTAGGAAGCAAGTGCAATGTTTTTTTTCTTCAATGCAAGCTTATGCCACAGTAATAAAAAAAGAAAATATGCAACTTATTGAAATGGCCACCATATGTTTGTAATATAAATTGTAAATGTAAAAAAAAAGTCACTGATGTGGCTGTTTTACTAGTTGTTTTTCACTAAAAAGCTTTTCTGGTGCACCATTCATGTTATTATTTTTTGAGACAATATTAAATCATGATTTAGCCATCATAATCATCAACAATCTTGCAATGCTACTTAAATAATTTATAACAGAAAATATAAATGAAAAGATGGCAAATAAACCATAGTCTATCTGGGCACTCAAAATGCAGGCAAAATAAATAACTTTTGTTTAAAATTCATATAAAAAAATAAACAATATCAAAAAGTACACTTTACACCAGCTTTGTCACTGAAAAGATAAGTACTATTTGAACAATGTGCATAGGCTTTGTGCAGTCACTGAAAGAGACGGAAGACAGTTTGTAAAGTGGGTGGGCCCACTTTTCCATGTTGTATGCTACGGTGAGCGGATGCAAAACGTGAATGACAACTAAGAGACCAATGAGTGAAGCTCACTGACCAAAAAGCCAATTATATATGTATAATATTTATTATTTGGGGCAAAATAATAGGCTGGTGCGATATATAAAACTGTCTCAATGCCCAGACCTAAAAATAGTAATGAAAATACATACTCGCTAGACCAAGTATAAAATCTTTTGCACAGCACTGAAAGAATCTCTGATGACCAGATGACTTAATCGTGAGGTAGAACTAATTGTACATGTAGTTTACGTGATAATGCAAGATGCTCCTCGTTAACATTCATGATGTTCTGACATTACAGTTGCGGTTATTCTGAGTGACACCAAATAAAGCCCCAGTGGGCTAGTTACTTTCACACATCATTGAACCTTTATAATGCTTTATTACAAAAAAGGTCATACCAGATCTATTGGTTTAATACAAAAACAACAACTGATGGACCGAAGCAGAACAATGTCATACATGCACCCCAGTACAGAGATCTGGGCCTAAATCCATCGTTTTTTTTGCTCACCGTGCCATCCCAGTTTCGACCCAGCCATATGCAAATCAGTCTTGACCCTGTGCCCAATGGGACAGTCCAGCCCGAACTGCCAGGCCAGGTACTCCCAGGACTGGAAAAAAGCATTTGTTTAATAGGAATTCTCAGAAAGTGCACTGTGCAACCTCTTATCACAAGTAAATTGTATTTGAGGTTTGGCTTCTACTAAATCTCTAAAGAATAATCCAACTAAATATAGCTCTGAATTCTCTTAATCAAACCCTAGTGGGCAGAAATACATGTCTAATCCAATTAAATATACCCGTGGGTTCTTGCAATAATAAATAATAAAAATAAATGTCCTCTGAGGTTATCTGTCAGGTTTACAGAACTTAGGGCCCGATTGCAATGCGGGCTGGAACAGCTCAGACCATCGGTCGGAGCCAATCCAGCCTGCATCGTAATAGGCTGGTTGGATTCCTTTCCGACCGACCCATTTTGATGGGTTCGGTCGCATCCCACTTCCTGGACTGAAACCGACGACAGAAAGTCGTTCGGTTCCAGTTACAGACCGATGTCGGACGGACTCCCGACCGACATCGGAATCGGGGCCTTAGTTGTATATATTTGAAATAGGTTCTGTTCATGATTGTTCTGACAAAAGTTACCAAGTCTTATATTGTGACCGATTCAAATTCTTCTTTTGATCTTTGAGAGTATGTCTTCTTAGGTGTTTTGCTTTATCGTTACGTCTTGGAATACATCAGTTGCATCATACGTTAGTGCAGGAACACATCTAGACTTTGGTCTAAAATCTGTCCCACTGCTCATGCTGATTTTTAAACCCATCCCATTCAAAGTTCTGGCCACAGTATTTGTGTCCCTTTCAAGGCTCCGACTTCACATCGTGTCAATATCTCGATCAAATTCATATACATCACATAGACATTCAGCAACATCAGCCATCCATAAGGTTGTGTTTCCAGTGGAAGTAGAGTCCTTTATGCCACAGTTCTTGTTTTTCGATATTGCATGTGCCTTTATCAGTTTCAATTTGTTGACATAGTTAAACAAATCTACTCTTGTTTTTGTATAGTTAAAGTCTGCAGTTTAAGAAAAAGACGGACTCAAATTCAATACTTCAATTTCCTCCTATGAGAACTACCCTCCAGTCACATTTATTACAAAATTCTCATGTGTTTTGCTTGGGGCTTGCCCCTGGCCTTGCTTCTGGTGAGCATGCCTCCTCTTTTTAATCCTCCTCCTCTCCCTCTTTCTTTATTGTGTCGTCCCTGTGTTCTGTTTCTGTATGTGTCGGTGCTGCCTGTTTGTCTTGCTACAGCTCCCTGTACTCGTTTATAATACTCCACCTGCAGTGGCAGCTGCTACCGGGAAGCAGCAGTGGGATGGGTAGGGGGAAATTGGGGACGTGGGAGTTGAAAACAAAAATCACTTTCTGTCTCAACTACGTCCTCTGAATGGTTTCTTGGGGGGAAACAGGAAGCACCAGGGCTCCCAGGCTCCCCACAGCCAATCACAACGCTGCAATGTAGTGTTGTGATTGGTCTGAGCACCGTGTTTCAGCACTCAGAGAGGAACTGGAGGGGTGGACATGCAAAGTACGCATGACTGTTTGGCCGGCCCTAGACAGCTGGCCAAACATTCATGCTCACATAGGGAGTGCAAACCACTCCTCCCCCTGCTCTGAGAGCAGCCCACCTGCAAAGACGCAGCAACACGAGAAAATAAATTGATAATAACCTTGAGATATCATTTTCCTTTTTTTACTCTGCAAAAAGCAGTGTGGCGACGCTCCTCCACCTTAGCTCAGGAGCCTCCACTGTCCACCTGTACTAGGATTAGCTGTGGGATTTCTCATGTATTCTACCATCTTTGCCAAATCTGACTCTATATCCGAACTCATAACTGAACTTTCCTCTGATACGTTATCCTCTTGTTCCTTTCGGTCTCGATTGGATTTCGCTGTTGTTGCTGCATAGTCATACTTTTTATAAGAAGGGACAACTCGTCCATTCACACAGTCCATTTGTCCCTCATGAATTTCCAGGGTTTTCGCTTCTTTATTCTCTCCTCATTTCTGCACTCTTCCTTCCTTCCATCTTCTCTTTGAAAGTATCTGTCTCCTGTGTCTCTCCTTAGGACTCCAAATCCTTCACCAGATTCTCCGTTAGTTTATACTGTGTTCTCATATTCTTCCCATGCATGCCTCATTAGAATCATACCCTTAGAGCAGTCCGTGTTTTTACGTATCCATTCTTGTAACAATTAATCACTGAGACTGCCATGCATTGGTACCCTATAGATCCGGAGGCCTCAAATTCTATATGAGGCCAGTGAGACCGGGAATGCTGTCTCTAGGCTAGACCTAAAAAACAATGGACTAATAGTTACAAAAGGTGTCCTAATACATTTCAGCTGATTTGGGGTCGGTAGCAAGACTCTGGCATGTATACTCAACATTTCATGTGAGAATTGGGAGGGTTGAGTGGGTATAATGCTGAATTAATTCATAAAGAAACATCTCAAAGCAGGATTGTATTTGATGGTGATTGGGTTACCATGTGACGTGCAACTCGATTTGGGAAGGCATGCAGTTTTGCACAAGTAATTGTTTCGGCGTGTTAATGGAGTTGACATCTGCACTCATGATTACTGCTATCTGGGCTATGCTACCTATTCCTACACTGTGGCGTCGCTGCACGTATCTGGGGTGTGGCCTGATATGCTTTGGTTCTAGATTATATCATCATGATTACTGTTGGATTATTATGGTATTGCTTTTTTTTCCTTTTTTTTCTGATCTATCTCTATTGAAATGTTGGTGTCTCCGCCCTCATCTGGGATATTGTCTTAACCTGTATTGTGCTTGTTTTTGTAATTAATTTTTGTTGCTCGCTTGTCATGTTATTGTCTGTTGACCTGTCTGCCTTAATATTGAAAAAGTCTTTGGGTGACTGGGACTATTCCCTGTCAACTCACAATGCGATCACTGTAATTCGCTCTTTGTTGGTGTCCCACGTTATAGGTTCACGGATTAGAGGGCCATTTGGTGGATCGGTTGGGCAAGACTTTCATAACATAGCAGTGCTTGTTTGCATGCGCTGGCAACTAGATTGTTTGGTGGGATATGGGTATTTCGCTCAGGGCACCAAAAACTGTACGGCAGGCCCTGAGGTCAGTTATCCCTATTTTTGATGTGGGGGTAGGTAAATGGTCACTATTGCAATATGTGGTCCGATTTGATTCCAAGAAGTACTGATTAGAAAGCAAAGCAATGGGTCATTTCTTCGGAAGAGTCTTCCTTCGTCATTGGCTGTAGAACCTGGCTCATAGGCTTTGAAACAATGGCTCAACTCTCCTTTAATTCAGCAGTGTCTTTGAATAGTAAGCATTGCAAATCTTACTCCTATCTGATTATCTTGGTTTTCTGTGTTTTTGTTTTTGTTGTTGAGCACCTGCTTCTAACACATTTTACGCTTAAGAGGTGGCAGCGTACTGATCCCGTAAACACTCTTAATTATTGCAGCGAGGAGCAGAACAACAAAGAGTGTGAGGTACACAAGGTACAAACTCGGTGCCCTGGCAGATGAGGAGCTGTTGTCTAACTAGATGCACAGAGGTGCTTTGACTTCTTGTACAATCCGTTGATGTATGTGGCTCCAACCAGTGGTTCGTCTGAGGGGTGACTTTTGGTGCCCTGGTTCTATAAGGTCTGTTCTGCTGGGGCAGCTCGGCTGCATGAAGCCGGAGTCTGCAGATGTAGAGTGTTAGGACACAAGTGTGGAAGGAGACATTGCTTTGCTGCTAACATCCCGCGGGGTGAATACACTAATACAATTCTGAAATCTGAGTTGATACCTCTGTTTTCTGAGTTCTAAGGTGGGAAGGACTCTGTCCCATGGGAGTTTGTATAACTGTAATACGTGGCCTAAGCAGTTTCTTCTCTGACCGATCACCCCTCGGCTGAGTGAAGCATGAGCCTGTGAAATCTGTGTAACCTGAGAGATGGCTCTGGTGTATCAAACGCAAGTATGTGATATCTTTGGGCAGCCTGTGTGACCCGAGCGATAGTTGTCCTCTGTCATAGGTCCTAAAACGTAAGACCTTTCTATTTCACATTTTTGATATCGTCGCACATGCATTTGGATCAGATGAGGTTGTAGGACTGTCACCAAGTGATGTTGCTGCTTCCTTCCTTGGGGCTGCTGGCTTTGCAAGAACGAAAGACAATCTTATACTCCTCGGCCGCTTCATATCTCATTCCTTCCTCCCTCTAGGTCAACCAAGACCTTTTACAAGATGTCGTACTCCGAAAATAACGAGCTGAACAACCAGAGCAGCAGTCGCCTTCAGAGCCGGAAGCCCCCCAATTTGTCCATCACCATCCCGCCAACGGAAGATCAGAGATCCCGCAAGATGACGGAGCTGACGCAGGTGTGATGGCCCTCAAGCTAGTAATGGGCTCATGGGTGGTTGGGGCAATGGGGAGAGAGAACACAAATGTACAATTGCAATAACCACACTCCATACAGAGGTAGTGACATCTGCTGTTGTGCAGCAAGTCCTTCCCAAAAGTATCTAAAGCCTGTATTTCACTTCATATTAATTCTGTCTGACCCTTCCATCACCTTATTAGAATAGGCCAAGCTTACATTTTGTGCCTAAAATGATCTGTGTGCCTGGGTATTAATAAAGCATGAACCCTAGCCGGCGGCAATAGTGGACTGTAAATCACCAGCTGCAAAACTAAGTTGGTGAACATGTACAGGGTGAGGGGGTACAGAGACTTTTCTGCATCGACAATACACACTTTTCTTCGAAGAGGCGTGTTCAGCTCTCTCCTGAATTAAAGGAGTGTTGGGGCGGTTTCTGCTGGGTGCTGGGATGTTGTTGAATTGGCGTCCTTCCTGTTTTATTCTTTTTAGATTTTTCTTCTCCAGTATCACTCCCAGCAGAGAGGGTGCACGTATCAGCCAGATAGGCTGAGAGGCTGTCCATGATACAGCTGGTCCTTAAACAAAGCATGTGCTTTTCTTACTGTTGGTGCTTCCTCCTGCATCTTCTGCACCTCTAACGGTCACCCTCACTGGTTCATGTGCTGAGTCTCTGCAATAACCCGTTTGCAGAAACAAAGGTCACAACGGGAACTCCAGGCTCCCACCAGGTCAACCTTCTGCCGTGGCCATTTTAGCCCTGCCTTCAGTACGAGCAGGACAAGCTGTTCACCACATTGAGGTGCAAGCTGTTTTAGGGTAGAGCGAATAATGTCTCATGTCCATGCCTGCTTTCTTTCACACTTTTCTCCCACCCCCTGCACCTCTATCTCTGCATCCCCCCACCGATTATTCTCTCCCTGGCATTCTCATTTTAGCTGCGTTTTTCATGTTTTTCATGTGTGCTCTCTCTCTCTCTCTCCCTTTCCCTTTTGTCTGTTTCCGTCTTTTCACCCTTCTTCCTCAATTGTCCCTATCAGCCCCCTCCTTTCTTTTTCCCTCCCTCCTTTTTCCCTTTCTCTTGCCCTTCCATTCTGCTGTAACTTATTTGTAGACTTAGAATAGTGAGAATGGGCGATTTAACTTGGATGTTTTCTTCCTCTGCAGCCCCTGAACAAACCAGTGTACCAAAAGAGTGTGAGCCTGCAGGAGCCGCAGGAGCGGCGCAGGAATGAAAGCCATGCTTCTGGGAAGCGACCGGGGCTGCACAGGCAGGGATCCCTGTCCCAGAGCATCCGCAGGTAACCATTTCCTGGACCACTTGCCTTGAGCATCATATTCTTGTATGTGGCAACAGTACATAAAGAACTGGCAGAGCTGGATGTGTTACAGCTCCTGAGAGTCAGGCCTTCATCCACCGAGGAGATGCAGGTCTAAAGTTTTTCATGGAGTCATGCGGACTCTGTTGAGGACAGTCATCTGCTCGATTCCCCAAGACTTCTCCCCCAGTCCCTCTGAAGTGGCTGCTGACCTGGGTTGAAATTTTAAATTTGCACAGCTGGTGACAAGAGGATGACCTAACTCCTAAACAAGGCTGGTGCTAATGTGTTTTGAGAGTCTAAAAGTGACAGTTCTCTGCCTCCCTTCCTATACAATGTGGCCAAATTAGATCCCTCTAGATCATGGGTACTCACAAACATTTTCCCGGGGGCCTATAAGTTTGGTCGATGTGACCGAGGGCCGCACTGATGCCAGTGGGTGTAGGGAAGCAAAGCATGTATATCTAGTAGCTGTCTTTAAAAATGAAGGAGTTCCTTAAGTTAAGGGCCTAGCTACTTCCTGTTCCTAACTCCAACTAACCTTTCAATAAGTGCTTGCTGTATATTTAACATTTTTTTCCATGTTAGTCCTGGGTCGAGTTAACAGAGCCCAGTGCTGCTGCTGCCCAGGGGGCCGCATGTAAAGGTCAGGAGGGGCCCTACTTGGAGTATCACTGCTCTAGATGAAGTGTGGCTCCTCGATTACAGTCGATCCCAAATACAGAATCCAAGAATTGCCTTTAAATAGCACCTCCCCAGCTCCCCTGAACCTCAAAAAAGGAAAGAATTGAAGCTACACTGTTCCAAAAATCTGTTTCTTTTCATTCTTGACTAGATTTCAAAAACTGCATTGAAAAGCACTTTCCTCTCTCACAAAGAAAGGTTGAGGGTGGGCCGTTGCTGGAAGCATGTGAGGGGGGATGTGGGGCAATAAGAGACTGATCCAAATGAAAGCAGCAATGATATTCTTGGCAAGGGGACTGCTAAGTACACTCAGGGATACACCTCAGGCAGAGTAAGCATCACTAAAGGAGACCCCGGAAGTGAGAACTGTACCGTAAAGTTCAACTGGGGCAATTGTCGCTTTAGTACTGCAGGATTCTTGCCTTTCCGCCCCTTCCCGCCTCCCTTCCTCCTCTTACCCCCCCCCCTGCACTCTGGTGAGTTTTATGGTTCTCTTACTCTTATTGGCATCCTCTCAAACCGTAGCATGTGCTGGTGTTATGCTTTGATATAAAGCACCCAAGTGGATCAGGCACTATATACGAGTGATAGATAAATAAATAATGACTTCATAACATGAAATCGAAAGAGGCCATCTTTTGCGGTGTAGATCCCAGGGTTGGGACTTGAGGACTATAGTTATTTTAAGGCCTAACCTTAATGCCTTATGTCTTTTTACTGGGAGGCAGGTCATGCCTAAGTCCTCTTGAATACATGGATGAATTGCACATGATCTGTTAGATACCTCTTGAAAAAAGTTCCAAACAGGTCAGATGCTGCTCTGATCTATGAGAAAAGGCAATTTTAGTTCATGAAACAAATAGAATCAACAATTTGGAAAAGTGATCCAGACTTTGTGAGCTTAACTGCCTAAGTAAAAAAATATTCTTCATAAGGTATTGTCTTAATTTAATTCACCATCTTAGACCACAGTTAAAGGGATTGCATTAATTAACCATGTACCGTCTGTGTGATGATTACAGAAAACACAATATTTATTTGACATGTGCAAACTAGTCCTAAAATAAATTAATTTTTACTCATGCAAGCAAATTGTCTGTTTTCCATAGGCATTTATGCTGTGTTCTTGAATACCCAACACATATATCATCAACCTTCTTTCTTGTTATGTAAAACGTACAGTTACACATTATCAACTAGAGTCGCACTCATTTAATTAATCCCTCTGAACAAACTTTATTTATGAAATTGGGCCATTTTCAAGCTGCTCTTTGAAATCATGTAGAGTGGGGAAGGGTCTCAATTAATAAAGCTTTGAGAAGGCTGTTTGCTCTAGTCACTCAAATCTTTTAAATTCACTTCTACCTAGAACGTCGAGAATAGGTCTCCGTTTAAAATGAAAAACAAAGCAAAATGTGGGAGCCATTACAAAGTAAGAGGAAATTAATATGCTCTCCTTTCATACATGAAAGCATGTTAGGATCATAATTTATCTCTGGGCAACGTTTTTAGTAATTATTCGCAGCGCGAGTTCCTTTTTGTTTTTTATGTGTAATTGTATCTTTTTTGCCTTGTGAACCCTGTAACCTGTCTCTTTTTCTTAATATTAAATCTGTTGTAAGGCTTTGTACGGCTAACAGTGTGGTGCTTGCCGTCTCCACTGGGGTCGGGTGCAACTCTAAGCACTAAGAGTCACCTGGAGTCCTAGTAAAACCTTATGGTTTCTTTGTTGGGTGTTTCTGAGGGTTGCCTTACTTGCCGCCAGTGCCCTAGGTTTGTGACCTACCTCACTGATGAATTCCAGCCTGGCGAGGACAGTGGAAGTGTGGATTTAGCGATACACCCTGTCTTTGTTTCCTCAGGGGGACCGCACAGTGGTTTGGTGTCAGTGGTGACTGGGAAGGGAAGCGTCAGCAGTGGCAACGAAAGAGCTTGCAGCATTGCAGCCAGAGATATGGGAAACTCAAGACCCAATATCAGCGGGACGTTGAGCTGCCCAGCCAGGAGACTCCATCCTTCCAGCCATCCGAGTCACCTGCTCCCTGCAAGTTGCCAAAGGTAAGACCTTTATTCAGCATTCCAAGCCATCGAAGCGCATGCCACATGGAAGCTTCATAAGGGACATCATTACTTAAGGAATCTAATTCTCTGTGATCCCTGCACCCTACTTGGTCCCCCTGCACCCTACTTGGTCCCTTATCAGCCTCTCATCATTCCGAACCACTGAGTGGTCCACAAAGCAAAGCTGCTACATCCTTCCTAATTGCTGCCTCTGGAATTTTAATATGAAAAAACTGTGCTCAATCATTAAAAGGTGCAGTGCACCTTCCCCTTACATGTTTATTAATGTTGTACATCCCTTAATTGCACAATAAAGAAAAAATAACCTAACTCTACAACAAGATCTCTTTTTATCATTTAGAACCAATCAGTTACCTCCTTTTGTAAATTCTCAATACTATGCTGCCCATCCAAGCCACACATCCTTCCTTTACTTCCCGTAAGGAAGACCTCTTTGCATATTCCTAACCCACCAGCTCCGATGGTCCTTGGCATTTTTTAAGAAAAGAGCTTCCTTTATCATTTTACAGAACAATGTCCCCGCCCTAAGTCAGGTAATAAAGGGAACAATCGCACGGTAACGGATGTTTGTACTGCAGTCAGTTTGTGACTGCACTTGAGACACTTCCAGCACAGGAGCTGCACTAGCATCGAACAACGAAGAGAAGCCACGGAAGGGGTGTGGAGGCGGGGGAGGAGTTACCTCTTCAGCAACATGCATGCAGGGAGATGCAGGACTTGGTGAAGGTATGCGGGCGTAGGTGACCCAGAACTGATCCTCAAAGCTGCACAATGTCCCAAGGAGCAGGATGGAGGCCATGCAGCACCTAGCTTAAAAAAAAAAAAAAAGAGTAGAGAAGCATTAGACAGTCCACCAGCATTTTGGAGCTCGTTGGAGGATGGTGACGGTAGGGGCGTTGCACCGTTCTTGCATAAAATAAAAACATGTGCCATGCAGGGAATGCAGCACAGGTAGGACAATAACATTGAACTTGATAAACCTCCCACACTGAAGTCAGCTAGAGGAGACCTGACCTCATGACTACAAAGCACCTTGACCTTGTCTTCCATTCTATGCAACCTCTCATGATTCAGAAGTACTCCATTAATTTTGTACCTTTAGTGACCCATCAGCTAGCCAAGAGTCAGTCATAAGAAGCATTGATTAACTTCAAAAGAGGTTTATCACTATTGATTGATCAACTTTCCAACAGTTTTCACTAGGTAAGCATTTGAGCCAGTTGGCTGCTCAGCAGAGCATTAGCCAAGCTATCTCTGAATAACCAGACCAGCGACCTGGTTTTACAGCTCCCTGGTGTTGTATTTGTGAGCCCCCTCCACCCATTGGTCCATCCAAAAGACACTTGTTTGGACATCACCTATGTAGAGAGCCAATACAGGGCATTTCAAGAGCCACTGCATCCCTACCCTTTACTGCAATTCAGCCCTTCCAGAGTCCAAAATCCATTCTGATCGGTATCAGGTTCCCCGTTGATGATTTTATCAGCTTCTTTTTAGATAATGAGCTGTCCACCTCGCTCCTGAGCATCTTCTTTCCAGCCAGCCATAAGTACCACTTTTCTGGGTATAGTTTCTCTTTAACAATATGATGCATGTCCCCACATTCTGGCTTCCCATCTTTTCACCTCCATTCACGATACTCTTTCGCAGTATACGATTGTCTCTCAGTAGTCTCTAAATTCCTTCCTAGCATAATTGTCCTGTCTATCATTTTATAACTGCACCTATTCTTTTAATCTGTTTCCATTATGCCCTCCTGCACCCTTCCTCTTTTCTGAAATCAACAATCCAATGCTGGATTTTTCCCCTCTGTTCATCTACGGCATAGAGCCCTGAACATCCTGTCAGTCCCCCTTTCTTGTTACCCTCCTGTCATTTACTCTACTTTTTGCCTACCATGTCCTTGTCAATCTTCCCTTTCTGTGTCGAGGATAATAAGCAAGGGAAGCCCTCTAATAATAAAAACAAAAACCATCTCTGTGTAGTAGGACACAACCACACACTGCAGCTGGCACGTTTAAGATTTGTTCCTGGCAGCATCTTGTGGGAGAGAAAGGGCTATCCATTGCCACTAGGGGGTCACAGCCATTAGCCTCTTGTTGAGAACGACGAGTGATATTCTGTGAAATGCTCATTTTTCTGCCATGGATTCTGCAAGTGCGAGCATCGTGTTTCTATTGCCTCATGCTAGCTTGCCTCTTACTTTTGCTCAGGTCGCTTTCCAAGCATTTATATCCTTTTTTTGTAATTTTACTTGCATTAGATTGTGGATCCCTTGGCCAAAGGTCGTGCTTTTCGGCACCTAGATGAAGTTGATCACCCACGGACACCTCATTCTGTTCTTCCCACGCCACGTTCTGTCCTCCCACCAGTGACACCTGGAGTCATGTCTCTAACGTCTTTCACCAGTGCCCGTTCCGGGTACTCCCGCCTGCCTCGAAGAAAGAGGGAGTCTGTGGCCCACATGAGCTTCCGGGCAGCAGCTGCCATTATTAAGGTGAGTTCCTCCTTGTAAAATGTATGCTGCTACATTGGCACCTGCTCTGTTGTTCATTGTGCATTTATAAGGCAATAGAACCCAGTGGCACCACCAGCCACTATGCATGTTGGGGCATTGTGATATCGGTTGTGTGTAGATATTGTGATAGGATTTGTTGGGTGTTTTGTAGTTTTGATATGTTGTGTTGTTGATGATGATTGGGAGCCTGTCCTAGCTTATGCGTGTGCCAAAAGGATCACCCATCCTTGCTGCAACTGCAGAAAGAAGGTATTTTAAGGATGGCCTGTATCTAGGGGCCTGGGTTGAGTTTTGAACTGCTGTGGTAGTCTGTCATTGATGTCTTATTGGTGGTTTTCTATGTGATGGTGAGCAGAGGTTCAACCTTTCACCCTAAAACACAGATCGAAGCTAAAAGTCAGATGCCATATGACATCTTTTGAATATGTTTGACAGCTAATAGATATTGAAGGGTGCAGCCTAGTGTTGGGGGCAATGCTTTACTTTGTAAATCGTTTCCATTCTTCCCAATTTCTATATATATATATATTTTTTTTTTGCTCGTGTGTTTAAATCATGTTTTTAGGTTACTGGAATTCAAGGGCAATAGCACCTTTTCTTTGCACCAATAAGAATCAAATTTTGTATTTAAAGTAGAGTGGTTTCTATACCTGTTCTGGATACACCTCCCGCCGGGAAGCACTCCTTCTCTGAGATTAAAATGATATGCAGTGGTTAATTAAAAAATACAGTTGTTATGGCAAGCATATAACTGCCAAATTTAAACAGCTGCATGACATCTTTTGTTTTTCTTTTTGAGGAATTTCCTTGCATTTCAATAAAAAAATAACCATTGCACCAGCTTCCAAAGGTCACACTTATTGGTTTTGCCACTGCTTGTTGAACATGGTTTTTTTTATTTTATGAAACCTGGATCTAATCTCCAATAAACCTATTGGATCATGACAACCTCAAAGGCCCACATGCCACTTTGCTACAGTGCCTTGTCTTCCCCTGCCTTTTCTCTTGAAGGATTAGTTTGTTCTCTGTCATTCCTAACCATGTCAACTTACATGATCATGAATAGCTCAGTGTCCAGATGAAACAAGTACTGCACACCCAGTCCCTACAGCATCCAGTGGTAATTGGTCCCATCTCTCTGCCCGTTCACATTGTCATACATGTTTTGACCATAAACATTACAAGGTGGAAGAAAATTTGCCTTATTATGCCCATTCAGTCCTTGACATTTGTCTCCATTGGCATCACGTCTTGAAATGTGGCAACAGTGCAGTGTTCAGGAAATTTTGATTCTTGAGTTCCATTTTGGTATTCCTTTAAGAATAGAGGTGTGAATCTGAGCCAGTGATACTTGAGCGTGAATGTACGTGTTGAAGTTTTGTTGATATCTGGGCCTTGAGAGCTGTCTGTAAGAGGCTCCACTCGGATGAAGAGTTCCCAGGGACCTTTAATCCTCTTGCCACTGCCATTTCCTGAAATTGTTCGCCAAAGGGAGTCCACTCATCCTTTTCCCTCCCTCCAGCTAGGTTTGAAGGTAAGGGGGGAATTCTACACATCGTTGGTTGGGTCTTGATGGTATTGGATGTGTTGCTCCACCAGGGTCGACCGGTGCTGGAGACTCCACACGCCAGGCGCATGACACAAAAGAGGAGCTTCATTTATCCCAGCTTTATTGACGAGGACACCGTGGATGCCCCTGAGAGCCTGGACTCTTCGTTCTTCAGTAAGGCAAGCATGGTTCCATGATGACTCTTCGATGCTTTAAACGTTTGCCGCTATGACCCCTTACTAGTACCACACCACTTATGGGTAGTACACGAGGAAATAGAAGTCATGTGACTTATCATTAGTTTTATACGTCACTTGGGGAGTTATTATCATGGGGAGAGATTAGCGTGCCTGCTCTGGGCATGGGGGGGGGGGTTGAGGAAAAAGTGAGCATTCATGAGTTGGGGTGAATGGTTTAGATCATTACTCTCCAGGCACGTTTTTCAGCAGAGGAAGAAAGTTGAAACTTGTGTGTTTTTTATGGGTGATGATGACAGAAGTCAGTGGAGTAGTTATTCTCATTCAGGTTTTGTTTATTTTCTCTGCCCTTTTCTGCAAGAAACCTGATGCAGCTGGAAACTGTCAGTCCTCTTTGTGGAGGAGTAAATGAAAGCAAGGAAATCGTAGTGCTTGGGTCACGCGTCTACTGCTTGGGGACCACTGGTGGTACTTTGCACCCTTTGTAATTACCTCTGGTTGGCTGATGCGCGAGGAAGACATTTTTGTGGCAGATATGGTCACTTTACAAGGGTATCATGAGAAGTGCTGATACACCAGCAACAAACCAGCACATGCTCTTTGCTTTTCCTCACACGCTATGACATAGAGTTCAATTTATTGCTTTTGTATGTGTTGGCCACCATGTCTATGTGCACTTTTTCTCAGATCTCCTCCTCGTCACCATTGTGACCCCGTGCTCCTCTTCCATCCTCCCTTCTCCCCTCACTCTCATCACAGGTAGATATGCCAGATGAGATGTTCTCCATGCCTGATGATGTATTTGAGTCCCCGCCCCTCTCTGCTGCCTATTTCCGGACTCACCTCTACCATGTTGAAGATGGGCCTCCCAGGGACCCAGTGATCTCCTTCAGGTGAGTGTTTGCTCTAGTGGGGGGCGATGGATTGCTTGCTTATGAGTGTGTAGCACAGGTGCTGTGCTTCCTTCCGTCTTTGCAAGGACTACCTGCTTGTGTGGCTTCACGACTAATCACAGCAGAAGATTGTGTGACATTGAGCTCAGACAGACATGCAGCAAACGCTGTATGGAATGTTGCAGTTTTACATTCTAATCCTGATTTATTTTCCTCCAGACTATTGATACATTCTTCATTTCCATTTGTGTCTGTTGGTCTCTTGTCAGGCGGTCTGTGTTCCTTGCTGGAGCGTCGGTGGGCTCACAGTGCCAGTAAGCACAGTGCTTGATGATACGTGGGTTATTATAAGATGCCCCATTTCATGTAAATGAACCCCTTGCGTCTCTAATGAAATTAGAAACAGGGCATAAGTTAAAGAACTAGCTCCATCATTTCGAGCCCTTTACCTCATTACACTTACTCCCACCCTCTCAGGCTAGAAAGGCATTTATATGCACTAAACTCCAGGAGTCTCAGACTGCCAAGAACCAAAGGAGTTGTACTTGGTTTACTCCTATTGTGAATTCTATATGTGAGGAGCAGGTTTGCACAACAGAACCAGGAAAAGGTGTTGTCTATGATTAACTACCTCGATTGTCTGTGTATTGAGTACATATAAAAACAGTGCTTCCTTCAACCCAGCCTTCACCTGTGCAGCTTACATCTAAGTATTTAAGAGAGAACGTCTGAGCGAGACAGGCGCAGAGAAAGAGACCAGCACACAGAGTAGTTATAGTCAGAAGCAGAGGGTTTATGCGGCAATGGAGGGCCTAAATTATTTTGCGAGCTGACACAATTATGTGCCAAGAAGTAGAAAATTATGAGGCACTGTGTAGTT
The DNA here is from genome assembly GCF_964204655.1 of Triturus cristatus. Taxonomy (NCBI): domain Eukaryota; kingdom Metazoa; phylum Chordata; class Amphibia; order Caudata; family Salamandridae; genus Triturus; species Triturus cristatus. Next base: position 532,947,506 of record NC_140590.1, read on the forward strand.
TAATTGTGTACAATATCATATATATATTTTGACATTTTAGCTACTATTTATACTGTGTGCGGATGTTTGAAACTTATTACTACCAGTTAAACACCTGAATACAGAAACCAGCAATTGAAAGATGACCAGTTAACTTGGAAATCGGTCTGACACTGCATGAAACTTCAGCAATTTGTTAGTAACTTTTGAACTGCTTGAGCTTGAAGAAATATTTTTGGGTAGATTCTGCAAATTATGCAGCTGATGTTAGATAAGGTTTCAAATGCTATATTTGCTTAAAACTATGTAGAAACGCCACCACAGCAGAATTGCATAATTTCAGTTGACCAGGTCATAGCTAGTCACAGAGGTACTTTCACCATTCAGATTCCTATAGATAAGTGTTGGAAAGCTAAATAACAAAAAACACTGGCGGAAACAATAGCAAACCAGTCTTTAAAGCAGAGCTTATGTTAAGGCAGTGTCCTCCTTTGCTTTGCCATGAATCTTTCATTGGTATGCTCTGGGCTGGGTTTGCCCATTCAGTTGCCAGAAGCTGAGTATATTTTGCTCCGACAGCTATTGTGACATCTGCAAATCAAAGCCAAGGTTCATTGACCCCGCTAAACATGTGAGGCTTTGTGGGGGCACATTAAACTCAGGCTACAACCCTAGAGTTAAAATATATATATAATGTAAAATAAACCCCTGGGGTTTCTGGGCATGGTCACAGGCTATGCCCAACTGAGTCTGCAGCAATGGCTAAAGGCTTTATAGCCGTAACTGGCAGATTTCAGTATTTTGCTAGGCTCTGAACTTTCAAATTCTGTAGGGACTGTCCCAAATGGATGTCTGTGATGGACCCTGAGGAAGTGTGTCTTTGGTGCCTGGGGTTAGAGCACGACTCAAGGGCCCGTGTTGGCTGTCTTGATTGATTCGAACGGTTGGAGGACTGTTTTGGAAAGTAGCACCCAGAAGATTTTAAAAGAAATGGCTTTTTCTTTTGAACAACATGACAGTAGAACACCGGCAGCCGCGAGCGCACGCGCTTAAAATCAATGCGGTAACTGACCCACGATGGTTAAAGTTTCACCGAATGACACGTGTTTAAAATAAACTTGAATGTTTACTCTTCCAGTCTCCTCCCAGCAACACAACTGTCCTGAAAACGTGACATCAACATTACTTAAGAAGCACAAAAAGTGCACCATTACAGCTTCAGAATGCTGCTGTTGCTTTTGTCCTGAAGAAGCCATAAGAAATAGACCGGCTGAAACGCGACCGCGTCGACAGTTGTTTAACAGAAGGACTACAAATTTATTGAATTGTTTGTGGATGTAACAATCTCACATTGCCTCTTATGAATAATTCGGAAAGTGATGTTCCTATATGCAATGTGTGAATCTTCTGGGTAGTCCACACTATTTAAAGGTGGCTCCACAATAAGAAATATTCTCTGGTGGACAGTAGCCATAGTTTGTTTTTGTTTTTGTTTTAGAGGTGATAATTGTAAATATATGTTTATTGTATATGCTCAACGACTAAATGGTCAAATAAGAAAATGCGAATTCAGACGCAGATGACAGGATAATTAAAGGTATCCGTGTTCAAAAATATTTATGTATCTTTTCCTCCTTACCAATTGTTTATAAATTTCAGTTGAAGTCAAAGGCCATGCTGGACTTCAAGGCCAAACTTTACATTGCCAAACGAAGGCCATTCTGGGGGCTGATCATTGTCACTTTAGAAGTCTTAGGATAAATCAAAGAATAAGAAGTTAAAGTGGGAATCGGGATTTTCCTCAACTCTCAGACTCCAGAGAGGTTCCACCATGGGTCCCAGTTTCACTCTCAATCTCCATCGAAGTCGGTTCCAATTTAATTCCCAGCGTGTCTCGAGTTTGGGGGGGTCCGTTGATGACGTTGCAGCAAGTAGAAGACTTCAGGAAGGCCATGCTGTATATTTTTGGCACTTAAGCGCTTCCCTCTAGCGCACCTTTGGGCCCCAATGATCCGTAGAGGCTTTTTAGTTGGCCATCCGATGGCGGGTCCACCCTCGGCACCTTTTGTGACCCTTGAACTTGCATTGGGTTCTGCACTGTTCCAATTTCAACTTTAGTCCCGTGGCCACCCACTGCAGTGATTCCCTGTGTATCAACACCCGAAGAGGATTTTCAGCCCTGTTTGCTGTCCAACTCTGAGCAGAATGGACCAAGACCTCGACCATGGCTGTGGCCGGCTCCGAACAGCACACAGCTACCAGGTAATCTTTCTGATTCTGACTCTTTGCACATGTTAGTGCCCAAACTTTAGACAATCGTTTCAGCATTGACTAAGACAGTGGCAACTATGATAAAGTGGATGATTATAAACCACAATATGATCAGGAAAATTGGTATGAATAACTCCACGATACCAGTGGTCTGGCTACTTCTCCACATATGGGCCTTGTGTTTCCGCCGGGTTCTACTATGAAGAAAAGTGCCTCCCTCGCAGTTGTAATGCGAATGGTAGCCCAATCCTAAGACCTACAGCTCCTCACTGTGGAGGTAAATACTACATTTTCTGTCAGGCTCCTAAAGAGCAACTATTGCCATCTAATTTAAGCTCTGGGCGAAACCATGTTCAGGTCTACCTGTTAATAGGCAGGTTACTCATCACCATTAACCTGCACCAGACGACTCTGCCTTTCTTACACAGCATACAATATCGGACAGATCAGTGGTACAGGTGTCTACCAGTATAGTCAATCCCAATGCCTTAGCCAGCACTCCACTTGACTGTAAGTCAAAACATATAGAGACATTTGACAAGCAGATTTTCTTCTCTACAAGAATTGCTCTGAGATCAATGAATGCCAGCTGTCCTCTAGACCACTTCTACAATCCCCCTGACTGTATGAACGTCATCAAAGAAGCTAGGCGCCCTACCACTAGAGCGTGCTACGCCGCTAAGTGGAAACGTTTTATTATCTATTGTCATAACAACACCATCAATCCACTAGATGTGTCCATTCAACACATCATAGGCTACTTACTCCACCTACAAAGGTGCAATCTAGCCTATACGTCCATTCGACTACACCTCGCAGCCATAGCAGCTTACCTACAAAACAGGCATCCTCTCTCACTCTTTAGAGTACCTGCCATTAAAGCCTTAATGGAAGGCCTTAAAAGAATAATTCCCCCCAGAGTGCCACCCTCACCTGTGTGGAACCCAAATATCGTTCTCACCAGACTAATGGGACCTCCTTTTGAACCCCTACACAAATGTGAACTTCAATTCTTAACATGGAAAACTGCTTTTCTTGTAGCCATCACTTCCCTCAGAAGGGTCAGTGAGATATAAGCATTTACTATTCAAGAACCTTTTCTACAAATGCACCATAATAAGGTGGTTCTCCGTACCAACCCTAAATTCCTCCCCAAAGTCATTTCTCCTTTTCACCTAAACAATCTGTAGAACTACCAGTATTGTTCTCGCAACCACAAACTGTTGCAGAAAGACCTCTTCACACACTAGATGTCAAACGAGCCTTACTCTACTACATCGAGAGAACACAACCTTTCCGTAAGACTGTTTGTCTCTTTCTCTCCACCACACAAGGGCGACCCCATCTCAAAGTCGGGGATAGCTAGGTGGATTGGCAAATGTATTCAAATTTGCTACCATAAAGCAAAACGAACGCTATCCGTTCCCCCTAAAGCCCATTCTACACGTAGAATAGGGGCTTTAATGGCTTTTATAGGAAACATCCCATTAGATGATATCTGCAAAGCAGCTACATGGTCAACACCGCACACTTTTACCAAACACTATTGTGTAGATGTGCAAACTAAGCAACAAGCTAGTGTGGGCCAGGCTGTACTCAAAACATTATTTCAAACCACTGCAACAGATACGGGTGGTCACCGCTAACGGTGGGTACTGCTATATAATCTATGCACAAGTGTGTAATCTGCAGCTCATATGCCTCGAACGGAATATGCTACTTACCAGTATGCATCTGTTCTTGGCACGTAGAGCTGCAGATCTACACACGCCCACCCGCCTCCCCGGCTACCTGTATCTGTTCCAGCTTATCATATTTAGATAACACACACATGGGCATCTTCACTGTTATTACTACGCTCCATCTTTCCCTGCTGGCGAAAATCAATCTGAGGATGGAGCCGAAGCCCATGCGCAATACGATCCAAGGGAGGAGTCACCGACCTCGTGACTTCCAAAGACTTTCCAAGAGGAAAAACAAACTGCAAACATCCGGGCCAACGCCAGATGGCGATCTATGCACAAGTGTATAGATCTGCAGCTCTACATGCCAAGAACAGATGCATACTGGTAAGTAGCATATTCCTTACTCACCAACCTTCCCACCTCACTGTTCTATGAACCGGATACTTTTTCCATCTAAGAAGTTCCCAATTTAGGGATCTTCAAACTGGTTTTGCTAATCTTCTGATTATCTCCACTTCTGAGGGCCGGAAAGCCAAAGAATGCTACCAAAGTCAGCACTCATGGGTGGTGCTTATATGCTGGTACACATATCACTTCCAGAGCGGAATAATGTCGGCATAGAGCAGCACAACACCAACTACTGGTGCACAGTAGTAATGCTTTATAGTTCTGAATCAAGTCTGATGCCTGGGGAATACCCACAAGGTTACGGATCTGTGGCTAGATAGAGTATCCCTAAATACCAAGGAGTGGGAGATAAAAACATAGCAAGAGTTTACTCAGCTTCCATAAGTGTATCATTATCAATCAACAGAGAGTGAACTGCACTAGTGTCTGAAGCCTGGGTCCCTTGAATATTGGCCCGAAACCCTCGACCAGTAATTGCCACTGGTGACGTAAGTGATCACCACTCTGGTATCTTATTGGGTGGCGTCATCATTGGGTTTCGCACCTCGGTACTTTCTTCCCCAGCTGTGTGCCACCTCTGTCTGTGGGAGGATACTGGTGAGATCTGTGCTATGAAATATAAAACTACCTCCTATATCTTAAATATGAAGTTTAATATGGGTGAAGGGTTTAGGGGTAAGATTAAAAAGTGAAGTGGTGAAGTTTTCGGACGTGCTTACTGTCCTTAGCATCACACATGAGTGGTCAACATTTTTTCGGCCTTCGTTGCTCTAATGAGTCCAGGCCTTTATCAGAGCCTTAGTAATGGAAGTCTGATCTCTTCTTCAGTTGTTCACTATACGTTCCGTAAGTCTAACTAACTCACCCGTCATTGATAGAGCTGTTATGCAGGCATGTTTTGAGTCTGTAACTTTTAGTGTTGGTGGTTTTGCCTCACAGGCACAAGGTGAGGCGAGGGTCCCGTACCGATTTGGTTAAATGTAGGTCCTCGGCGTCTAAGCCTAGATTATGCTCACTGACCTTTCATTGATAACAATAGATAGAGTATCCACCAGAAAGATACTTATAAAAGGTAAGTAACTTGTTCTGTTCAAACTGTGGTGGGGCATCACCGGAGCCTTTGTCTTTTAAGTGCTGACCTCAGGCCATGACCTCCATTCTGCGCAGCTCTAAGGAAATAATAGACTTTGAGAAATGCACTGTACTTTGTACCCTTGCCCACAGTCCCTTAAGGGAAATATATTTCAGCCATGCCCCTTGAGTATCACATGCACCTGTGCCCACTGCCTTTGTTTGCAATTACAGCAAGGCATTGCTTGTGGACATGCATTAGCAGGTACTGGATGCATGGCATTCCTTGTCTCCAGTAACCTTTTAGTTATTTTGTTTTATTTTTATGGTTCGTGCCTCCCTTTTCTCGTTCGTCCTAGTCAAACACTGCACTTTGTAATTGGGTTAATTCCACCCCTTTAGTTTTGTCTTCTGGACCCCTTAGAGGGCGTGTTGCTACCCTGTTCCTATTTTATGTAGCTTGAGTCACAGACCCAAAAGTGCAAGTGAAGCATAGGCTGTTGAGCTCCTGTAAGGTATTCAGATGACTTGCACTGAAACAAACTTGAATTGAACTACCATTCATCCATAAATGTTCTGATACATTATGTTTTGTAGTTTTTTACAACTAACACTGGATGGATTTTCACCAATGCACAAATGATTGTAAGTTAAAGCAATTGTGATCTTATGGTCAAAAGGTGGAATTGATACTTTGCTAAGAGATCTACTTGTGAGATCCTGTCATATGAGTCCCTTTCTCTCCCACAATCCAGACACATTTGCCCCAAGATGAACCTTCACTGAGGAAATACTTTTTAAACGTTTTGTGTAGATTCTTTGTTTAGACTAAAAGTATGAGTGAAATTCATTTGGAGTAATTGATTTACTGCCCAGATTCTGCAATATTTATATGTGTGCAAGTTGGACTCGAAGTACAAACTTATGTACGCATTTTAGTAACCCTATGTCTCCATGTATGTGTTATTTGTATGGTTACGGTTGTGATCCACTTTCCTTGGGTACTTGAGATACCATATTTTTCCTATCATTTGTTAAATGTATGAACTATATTGCCATTGAATTCAGAAAAGCCTCCTCAAAATCCCATTTGAAGTTTTGCAAACATTAGTTGTGTTTATGAAATTAGGGGCTGAGCCCTTCTTTTACCACATGCCTCTCCTCATCACACATAGCAGGTGGGTTGAAGTGAGGTGGTATTTTATTTCCGACTCTCGCTCTGCCTGCACCACAGTCTCCTCCTCTACACCCTCATGCTTGCTCCCTATTGTCCATCTTACTTTTCTTGTCTCTCTCCTCCTTCCCTTCCCATCTCTTGCTTCTTAGTCCACTTCCCTTATCATGTCATTGCACCTCTCTTGTGCCCTTACCTATGTGGCCTCTGTTTATTGTCTGGCTGTCCTTTGCCCCTACCTGCAACTCCTGTGGTCCTGCTCCTGAGCCTCTTTTCCTGTTCTAGTATCATTCCGCCCTTCCTGTTCCTCAGATAAGTGTGTGCAGCTCGAATAAATGGTGTTTTTTCTTTTCCATAGGAAGGAGTCTGCAAAGAGCCCGCTGTCTGCAGTATCCTCAGTAGGTCCCAGGAGAGGGAAGCGCATCGCATCTCAGGTGAAGCACTTCGCCTTCGACCGCAAGAAGCGTTACTACGGGCTGGGTATGGTGGGGAACTGGCTGAATCGCACATACCGGCGCAGCATCAGCAGTGTAGTTCAAAGTAAACTGGAGCACTTTGACAGTCACAGGTGAGAATACTGTGGGTACGATTAAAACTGCTGGCGGGGATGCAAGAGGGAATTCCAAGTTGTGGTGAAGTCTTGGTTGGCACAGCAGAATGAGGCATAGAGTAAGTAAGTTAGTAGAGGTAGTAAGAGTTCAAGAGGGGCAACAGATCCAAGAGCACATGACCCGTAGGTCAAGTTGGGCACAAGATAAACTTTGAAAGTCCACTTGCCACAGTAATGTGTGGTAATAGAACAGAATGAGCTATATGTGTGAATGTTGTTCAGGCAAGACATGGCATTGGTGGCTCTAGAGCTGGCCCAGAGTGTCTGTTTATTTCACCAGGCATTTCCCCAGGAGGGCCGAAGTTGGTTTTTGAAGGCAGTGTACCACTGTTAGCACTTATGCCACTTTATCAATCAATCAGTCAATTAGGATTCATGGAGCATGGTTAATCTCCCCATAGGTGCTTGCAGGTCCCGGAGTCTCAGTTGAACAGCCATGTCTTGAGGGCTCTTTGATCCAGATTTGCATCGAGAGGCTGTTCCAGGTCTTTGCTGCGATGCGGGAGAAGAAGCATCCCCCACTTCTGCTTCAGTAGATGCGAAGAGTATGGGCAAGGGATAGGTAGGCGGAGTGTAGTCTTGTCGACGGTTGGTAGAAGTTCATGCGGTGGTTAATGTAGACGGGCCCTTGGTTGTCGCTTCTGGGCAAGGGGCCAGTGGAGTCGTCTGAGGTGGAGTGTGAAGTAGGGTTGTCGGGAGAGGTAGAGTATGATTCTGGCTGTGACGTTCTGTATGGTCTGCAGTCTTTGCAAGAGGTTATGGCAATTCCTATGTAGAGAGCATTGCCGTAGTCCATTCGGCTGGTGATGAGGGCCTGTGTCACTGTGCGTCTCGTGTGCAGGGGTAGCCACTTGAAGATCTTACGTAACATGCAAAGGGTGAGGAAACAGATGGAGGAGATGGCGTTGATCTGTAATTTCATGGTGAACTTGTTGTCTATGATGATTCTTAGGTTTTTGGCGTGGTCGGAGGGAGTGGGTGCAGTACCTAGGTCTGACGGCCACTAGGAGTCGTTCCTTGTATTGCTTGCGTTGCCCAAGATCAGCACTTCAGTTTAATCTGTGTTCAGTTGCAGGCATTTATTCTTCATGCATTTGGCAATGTTTACCGTGCATCTGTAGAAGTTGGTTCTGGTGGGGAGGAGATATTTGGTGAGTCAGAGAATGAGTTGGGTTTCGTCTGCGTAGGAAATAATGCTGAGACCGTGGGATCTGACGATCTTGGCCAGCGAGGTCATATATGCGTTGAACAGTGTGGAGCTGGGGAATGAGCCTTGGGTAACCCCGCAGGTTATATCCTTGGGTTCAGAAGTGAAAGGTGGGAGGTAGATCCTCTGGGTTCTTCCGGTGAGGAAGGAGGTGATCCATCTGAGTGCATCCCCTTGGATGCTTGTGTGGTGGAGCCTTTCCATCAGCGTGTGGTGGGATACGATGTCGAAGGCTGCCAAGAGCTTGAGGATGATCAGAGCTGCTGTTTTTCCTCGATCAAGGAGGGTTCAGATGTATTTGGTAGCCGTGATGAGGGTGGTCTCTGCGCTGTGATTGCTGCGGAAACCAGATTGGGAAGCATCAAGTAGCTGTTTCGGTTTTAGGTGTGTCGTGAGTTGCTAATTGATGATCTTTTCCAGTACTTTTGCTGGAAATGGTAGCAGGGAGATTGTCCAGCAGGTTTTGTGTTTGCTTGGGTTTGCGGAGGGTTTTTGGAGTAATGATCTGACTTTGCATGTTTCTAGGCATCAGGAAATGTTGCAGTGGTGATGAAGGTGTTTAGCAGGGTGGCGAGTTCGTGGCTGATCCTTTGGTTTCCAGGATGAAGACGTGGTGTGGGCATGGGTCTGTGGGAGCCACCAAGTGGATGGATTTCATGGTGGAGGTGGTGTCCAGGGTGGAGAGGAGGTGGTTCATGTTGTTTGCGGTAGTGGCGCGTCTATCGAGGAGGTCCGTTGGTGTGGGTTAAGGTCAAAGTTTCTGTTTATGGATGTGATCTTGTCGTAGAAGAAGCCAGCAAGGTTGTTGCACATGTTCTGTATGCTGTGATGTTGTTTTCACTGGCAGTTGGGTTGGATAGTTCCTTAACAATGTCAAAAAGTTCCTAGTGGTGTTGGCGCTGGTTTTGATGCATGTGGCTAGGATTCTTTTCTGTGTTGCTCTCAGCAGGCGGTGGCAGAGGTTAAGGTTGGTCTTGAAGGCTGCCCTATAAAAGGTGCCCCTGCTAGCATGCTATCCCCTCCAGTTGTTTGCCATCTCGTTTTGCTGTTCTGAGTTCTTGGGTATTCCAGCTGGCCTTTTTGGAGGGTCTTCTCTGGGTGTTGCTCTTGATGGAGGTGATGCTGTTGGCGCAGTTGGTGATCCTCGCGTTTAAGTTCTTAACTCCCTGTTCAAGGTTGATGGCAGTAGCTCGGTTGGAGGTGTTGAGGGCATCTGTCCAGCTGGTCTCTGAGATTTTGTTCCACCTCTGGTGGAGGGTGCTGGTCATCTTGTGGCTGGCAATGTGGGGACTGGAGATGCTGAAGTGGAGGATGGAGTGATCGGTCCATGTGAGCTCTGTGATGTGTCTGTATTTGTCGCGTTTGCTGAAGGTGAAGATGGGGTCCAGAGTGTCTTCTGCGGTGTGTGTGGGGTGAATCCGAGGCTGCTCATACTGTCAGGAAGGTGTGCAGGGTTTTTGTCATTGTGGTCAATGATGTGGACATTAAGGTCACTGAGGAAGATGTAGTCCTTGGAGTCTAAAGCTAAGGGTCCAATAAAGTCTGCGATGGTGGCGCAAATGTTGGCGTGCAGGCCTGGGGATTGGTATACAAGTGTCCCTCTGATGGTTGTCTTGTCACCCGCATGGATCTTGAAGTTGAGATGTTCCTTGGGGGCGGTGGTTTTATCGGTGGTGATGGTGCACCAAATGGTCTCTTGGTGGCTGATGGATGTTCCTCCTCCCGGCTTGTTGTTGCAGTCCTGGTGAGTGATTTTGTATTGGCCGGGGATTGCTTTGGCAATTTCTGGGGTGGATGTGGGGTTGAGCCTGATCTCTGTGACGAAGACTATGTCTGGTATGAGGGTGGCGATTAGGTCCCATATTTCGCTGGAATGCTTGCACATTGAGTGCGTGTTGAGGCGTAGACCGTGAAGTCTGTGTGTCGCTTCTGTTATGTTGTGATGAGAGGTCAGGGTGTGCTTTGAGGCCCTGTGGGGGATGTACTGGTGCAGGAGAAGGTGCATCTGGTGCAGGAGAACATTCCTACCTTAGAGTGTGGTGTAGCAGCAGTGTTCCCTGGGTCTTTCGGTTTACAGGGCATGGAGGGTAGTGGTGTCGTATTTGCGGGAGGGTCGGGAACCAGGAGCTCGAAGAAAATGGTTTTGCAGTGGCTCTAAACACTTGGCTTCAGCTGACTTCGTTATTCGCACTGTTACTAGTGAACTTGCTTTGCACAAGTTGGTGAGCCATCACCAATGCTTCTGTGAAGTGTTTGGCTGACACAAGACCACTGTAAAAACAACAAAGCCATGGGTTGAATGCATGAATTAATTTCAGACACTGATAATTACTTTAGGCTGCATTCCAATCCCACTAAAGATATGAGGAGTAACCACATGCAAGAAGGGGCGTAGCTTAGTAAGATTCAGGGGGTTTGAATCTCATATTTCCCAACTAATAAAATACAGTGGTTGCAGGGTGAGTGGGTGAGATGATCAAGGTTGGGATGGGCTGTTCGGAGCAGGGTCAGTGCTGCTTTGCATTAGGTGGGCCTCTGGAACTGATTAAGAGCCGAGCAGGTACTCAATTGCAGTCCACCTGATTTTGAATCAGACGGACTGCAGGTTTTATGCTGACGGAGTAAAATTTACTCTATGATTATAAAACTGCCTCCGACAGCACAACAGAGTAGATTCCACCGGAGGTAAGCCATCTGATGGTCTGCCCTATTTAGAGTGGACAGTAGGATGCCTTTTTTTCTGTGTATCTCTGTCCTGTCAGGGACAGAAAAAAGAAAAAGAAAAAAATTGACCTCCACAGCATGGGAGAAGGTTCCCATGGTATGGCAGTCATTCTTTTTTTTCCCTCCAAAATAAATTCCGTCTTGAGAAGTTTGTTTAAAAGTGCAAGGGTATTTGGGTAGCAAAGGTATTTTTAGTGTGGATAGGGGTATTTGGGTGGCAATGGTATTTGTAGGCGTGGGTAAGGATATTTGTTATTAGCAAGAGTAATTTAGGGTTTAGGCTGGGTGAGGGTATTTGGGGGCAAGGGTATTTTTAGGGTTTAGGGTGGATAGGGGTAATTGGTGGCAAGGGTATTTTTATGGTTTAGCGTGGGTAAGGGTATGTAGGTGGCAAATGTATTTTTAGGGTCTAGGGTAGGTAGGGGTATATGGGTGTCAACTGTATTTTTAGGCATGGGTAAGGGTTTTTGTTAGTGGCAAAGGTATTTTAGGGTTTACGGTGGGAAAGGGTATTTGAGGGCCTCTTACCTGCAAAATACTGACATTTTTGTATTAAAGGCAAGCGTGGTAAAATATTGCATGGTAGAGATATGTGATGTAAAGCCATATGAGTTAAGGACGCATTGTAAAGGCATGCGTGGTTCAATCATACAAACCCCTGAAGCTACTCCCTCACGTGCAGGCTACTCTTGCTCCTGCTCCACAGACCACTTGAAAGCACTGGCCCAGCCTGCTGTGGCGCCCCTGTCTTTTTCATTCTCCACTCGCCACCATCAGCAATGCAAATACAGTAGAATGGCCCTCCCTGTAGTTAGACGCAGCATTACACAGATGACCACCAGAAAGCATTGCGAGCGAACATCTGGCTGTGTTTTGTACATGTTTATGAAGCTTCATGTGAAAGCACAAAATATACCTCTCTACAGTTAATGCAATTTGCTCACACCCCCTTAATAGCGTGAATTGGTGGGTGCAAAGGGAAATGGCATTGCACATCTTTGTTTTTTGCAATTGCGTTCAGCATAAGCTGCACCTGTGGTGTAATATTCTCCCACCATTTCTAAAGGCCGGCTTGGCCTTAATACCATCATTTGTTTATCGGTCCGCCCTCTCCACGCTCCTCAATCGCCCATTACCCTGCCCCAGCGTTGGCGTAGCCATGTAAGCTCTGCTAGAGAGTGCAGTGTCTGGCACAGAAGCTGTTTTAAATGGAATGAATTGCCGCAAGAAGTCAGTGACACAGCACTTATCACATCTAAAGCTGGCACGCGCTATTATTGAATATGTTTAATTGTACACTATCTATTTTGGTCTGTTTGTGTGTCCAGTATAAAAAGAGCATGTTTTTCCCCAAAATATCAATTTTGTAAAACTTCTGGGGGAAAGAAAGATGTCTTGGAACTCAGAAGCTGTGTCATGGGTATTATCTGACTATTAGGATTCTGGGGGACTTTGTCTTCTGCTCTGAAATTAGAAGGTACCAGTCACAGTCTCAAGAAACTGGAACAAAGCAAAGTGTAAGTAATGGCAAGAGGCAGCCCCCCCCCCCAAAAAACATAGTATAGCAAGGGGACGCATCACACACTTTATATTACATCTCACCAAACAGCCTCAGCACATGAAAGAAGCTACCACGGCGGGGGTCCGTAATGCTTTATTGCAGATAACCAAGAACATATCAAATAACAAACGCAAAATACTGATCGTGGCATGTCATGAACATGTGAACGAAAGCTAGTATGGTAGCAAACTCAAAAGGGTGATGTGCAACAGACACTGGAACAGTGCCTCCTTTGTAACCAAATAAGGGCCAGGGCACTCGTCTGCTGTAAAAATGGTTTGGGCGGCAGGTATTAGTAATTGTTCATGTATATTGAATTAATAAACAGCAGTTTGTTGTGCGCATCTCTAAAATAGACAGACAGTCCCACCATGTGGCAGGCTGTCATAAGTGCAGGTGTGGACAATTTAAGTGCTGGTGCCGAGCACCGGAAATCACTGTCTCAAATTAAGCACTGCACTGGATCCAACTATGACATGTACAGTTCTGAGGAATCCAGGAAAAGCTGTTAAGTGATAAAAACAGTCTTACAAGAAGTTCTAGGATGTGACATGAATTGTAAGCACAACATAAATTAAAATGCTACATCTCTTCGCTTCACTTGTGCATAAATATACTAATTTTAACATATTTTTGGGAGATTGTGAAAATTTACAACAAATGGACATGGTTATTGTCAGTGCTGCTACAATACGAAAATGTCCCTCAAGAATGCTGTCCAAAGATGAAGAGTGAGTATTTCCACTGGTTAGAACTGACTGATTCTTGGATTGTAGGGACTTTATAATGGCAGGTGTCACTCCATACAAAATAGTGGATAAATACTAGACTAGGTCATTGACTGCGAACCACATCTTAGCCCATCTCAAAATCTTCTACAAACTTCGGATCATTCTGGGAGTAAACAGGCATCCTCAGCCTGCCACATTTATAATACAGAATATTGATACTGACGCTCTTAAAAACTCAAAAATAGAGCGTAATCCTGCAGGGCCTCTTAATGATCACTAAACATTTTTCAAATGCATTGCAATTAATTCATATCTTTTGAATCCAGGTTTCTATTGTTTGTTTTATAGGTGTACACTTTTAAAATGATATGCACCAGAATGTGGGGAATCCAGTTCCCATCTCCCCATAGAGTATATCCATTCACTGTTGAAACCACTGTAAACTGCGCTGTTGCCTTGTTTAATTTATAGGTAGCATTCCCATAAAAGACACTAAGATACAAAGGGCTAGATGTACAATGCTTTTTTTAGGTCGCAAATGGCCGGATTCGCAAAATCGGGCCGTTAATGATTGGAAAAAGCATGTTTCTATGTATAAATTCCTATTTTGCGATTCGGTAACCTATTACCGAATTGCAAAATGGGTTTGCAATTCAGTATTAGGAATGTGTGTGTTAAGGGCATCCTTTCCTAACAACAATTCGCAGTGGTACGTATGATTTTTTTTTTTTGTGACTGGAATGCGGTTGCAAAACATTTGCATTTTACCACCTACTTAAAGTAGGTGGTAACCCTTTCGCAAATGGGAAGTGGTCCACCAGGGACCCTTTCTCCTTTGTAAAGACATGTTTTAAGAGCAGGCAGTGGTCCCACGGCAGTGCCAACTGAGGCAACTGCTTTCACAGGGTGCACCCCAAAAGTCCACCCCCTCACAACTCCATATTCACATCTCTGTGGGGGATGACAAGGGGGTTGTTGGACTTGGATCTCCCTAATTTCTTTTCTGCATCTGTTGTGACAATGACCACCATACTCTGGATTCTGGCAGTCACTGGAGACTTTTCATTACAGATCTGCTGCCGCACACTGTACCGAATGAATTTGGTGTTAGTTAAAGGTCCTGCATTGCTGTCCCAAAACTTAGTCATCAAACAGCCTGTATTCTGTTTATCAAACCAACTTATCAAGAGGGAAGAATCCGAAGGCGGATTTCTGGTTGAGTTGTGACATCATGTTCATTCAATCATATGTAGCTCACGAAGATGACTGCCTTGGTATTCCAATATAATATCACTGTTCCCTTTACTTAAAGCTACAACTACTCTGTGATTGGCAAACAAAATCAATCAATCAGGATTCTTGTAAAGCATGACTACTCGCCCATTAGGGTCTCAAGGTACTGAGGGGGACGGGAGGTGGTCTGCAGTTCAGTCGATGAGCCATCTCTTGAAGTCCTTCCTGAATTGAGGCAGAGACGGTGATTGCCTGACGTGTAGAGGCAGGGAGTTCCAGGTCTTCGCAGCGAGGAAGGAGGATCTTCCTCCAACCGTGGTCTTGGGGATCCGTGGGATGGTCACCAGGGCCAGTTGGGCAGAGCTTAGATGTCTGGTGGGAGTGTAGAAGGAGAGACAGTGGTTGAGGTATGCAGTTCGAACATCGTGAAGGGCTTTGTAGGCGTGCATGAGGAGCTATAAGGTAATTCTTTTGTTGATCGGAAGCCAGTGGAGGTCTCTTGTGACCGGTGATGTGGCTGCGGTGGGGGGCGTTAAAGATGAGTCTGGAGGAGGCTTTCTGGATGTTTTGTAGTTTCTTTAGGAGTTTTTGGGTGGTGCCGGCGTTGAGCATGCTACCGTAGTTGAGTCTACTGCTGACGAGCGCATGGGTGACCGTTTTCCTCGACTCAGTGGGGCAGACAGAGCATGTGGAAGGAGGATGGTCAGATGGCATTGATTTGGCAATTCATAGAGAGAGAGGAGTCCAGGATGATCCAGAGGTTGCGTGCATGGTCTGTGGGTGTGTCACTTTCTTAGCACAGTTAGTTTTTACTACTTTCAAACAAAAACTGCTTTATTTAACACATAGAATATGACACATTATATTAGCAATTGTAAATGTTGGCATAGACATAGGGAAAGTCCTAGATACTGTATGTAAATGTAAAACATTTTGCCATATATCAGAATAGGAAAGATTTGAACTAGTTCCTCAGATTTAGGGGTCTATGCAGTGCTGTGCGCTGCTGAGCTATGTAGTCCTTTAATAGAGGCTAAAGTTTTTGATTGCTGGATTGATGGGCTGTCATCTTACTTGCATTTCATGCTTTGCTTCCATCGACCATTTCTCAGGCCATATTTCACATACTGGATAACCTGCGTCCACTTGATCATCACCCTGCTGTCCATCTGCACATATGGCATCGCACCTATTGGATTTGCACAACACGTGAAAGCAGAGCTGGTAAGGCAAGCGCCGGCAGTGTTCAGCTTTCGGTGTGCTCTTGTGCCACCGCCATGACAGCCTATGTTGTCTGCTTCTAGGTGTTAAGAAACAAAGGTGTCTATGAAAGCGTGAAGTACATCCAACAGGAGAACTTCTGGATCGGACCCAGTTCGGTGAGCCATGGCTGTGCTTGGCTCTGTGTGTGATGGGTGTTGGACTACGGCAGTTGGGGACACATGACTAGTGAGCAAATTAATGGGTTTATGGGGGTAAGCTGTGACTAGAGAAGTTGGAGATTCAGGAAGATAATGATGAGGGAGAAGAATGTAAGAGTGGCAATCTCCCTGACATTATTAAAAGCCGGGATTGTGAAGTCTTGCACAAGGTGTAATATAAATATCCTATTTCACCAACTCCACCAACCTTGCTGAACTCTTAAGGCGGGTGCCATCAATCATGAGGGTGGCTTCACGTGTAATATCTAAAAAGCACAGTGGGCACTCACTTGGTTCTTGGTATCTCCAAAGATTTATTTAAAGCAAATAGACGTGTTTCGGCTGGACTGCCTTTCTCAATATTTGCATAATACACAGTGCACCTTTCCACTATTTGGTGAGAAAAAGTAGTACCTGACCTGCAGCACTCCCACTTTTCAGATTTAGGGCCCTGCATCTATCTATCAATTCACTTCTAGCCTAATCTAGTACTTGAGCCTGAATAAAGCACTTCCAGTGCACCGCAGTGTGAGTTTTCAGAGCCCTATACTGCTCTACAATAAGATACATTCACACAACTCTAAGGTACCTCATTCATTACATCAAGCATCACCTAGGTTTCCAGCCCTGGAACCTACACACCTCACTATTGATATGTTTTGACTGATTTCAGATCTCCTTGATCCATCTTGGGGCAAAGTTCTCTCCCTGCATTCGACGGGATTTGCAGATCGAGAAGCTGACCCAGCGGCAGCGTGACCGTGAGCGTGAATCTGGCTGCTGCGTTCAGAATGACCGATCCGGCTGTGTGCAGACGTTGAGGGCGGACTGCTCGGTGAGTCCATTTCTAAGTGTGTGCCACAGATTGGAACTAATCCTCTGCTCTTTATCCAGCATAGTGTTGTATCCATGTTTGACCTTCCAGTACTAGTAGTTAGCATTTCAGATGGTCATCCTCCACCCGTTTGTTATCTGATTGTACGGATAGGGGCTTTCCGGTGATTGGGCTCAGTCTGTGGACTAAGGGTGAAGGCCAGTTTCTCGCAGTTAGTGCAGATACCATCTTATTTCTAGGTTCCATGGACCCTTCAGTCGACCTACAGCATGTGACACCCTATCCAAATGGGCCCAGAAGTGCTCTTGGTTCTCAAATTCTAGATTTGCTTCTTGAATTTAGAGTGCTTGTGCACCAACAAATACTTTTTAAACTTTTACTTTTTATTTCCTTGAGAGATTTGAATGACTCTATCTCACTCCCCCCAACCCTCTTTACTCCAATGTATACGTCTCTATTTTTGAGCCACTCTTAATGTCTCTGTGATATCAACCTAGCTCTCATTAAATGAGAGCACTTGGCTACTTTTCCATGTCTTTAAGTCGTTCCTCATTCCATTAATCTCACTCTGGGACTGAAGCATTGTGAAAGATCTTCATGATGTCTACCCCACACCTTCTCACTCAGCTCCTCGAAAGTAGAACATCCGAAAGTATTGAGAATCATCAGAAAGGCCTGAACCCTTCAGCTCAAAATTGAATCCTTTTTGCTAGTCCTCCTTCCCTAGTATCAGCGTTTTGCGGAAATGCACTGAATGCTTCTATCTACTGTGTTGCTCATCTAGTCAAAAAATTGTCGACCAGGGCTTTCTCCCCATGGAACCTTGGTGTTGCCGAGCAAGCAGAAGAGATAAAGAAATTTAGTTGAATGACATGAATGGAGGAAAAGGATTTTGTGTTGCGAGTCAGGCTGATTTAAAACCATCCCTGTGCTTAAGGCACACGTTTAAGTTAACTTACTGTGCACTTCCAGAGCCCACTTTGTGACTTCCAGTCATCGGTCTGTGAGACGAAGTTGAAATTGTACATTTCCACCTCCTCGAGGCATCAAGAGGCTTTCTGCTCACCCTTAGAGGGTAGGTTGGTTTGTGATCCTTTACTAGTTACCCCAAGCCCACAGTGACAAATCGCCAATGCGTTATTCACTGAAGCTGCAACGCAACATTTGGTGACTGGGTTTTGAAGTGAAACAAAGGAAATGGCTTTCACCCTATGCCATCCATGCAATCATAACCAAACTAGGGTGATTGTTTCTCTGACTTGTTTTAGATATTGTAGCTGCATGCATTTTCTTTAAATTGTCTCTCATATTGCGGATGCTTATTTTTTTATTGCCCTATTTGCTCTGATGCGTCGGCTGCTTAGTTTTCGTCTAGGCTGTTGATATTTATTTCAGATATTTGTGCTGCTTGTTTTTGCTTCCATTTATTTTTGATATTCTGACTGCTAAATTAATTATGTAAATTTTTTTTTCTGCTGTACACGTGGTCCCCTCTAGGATGGGGAATCTGGTTGCTATATATTGCCCCCATGTTTCTGTGCTGTGCAGATTATTTACCCTTTTTATTTAATATTTATTTCTCAGTTTTTGAGTTTGTGATATCCTAGCTCTGTCCCATGTATGATGGTGAAATGGTCTTCTTTGCAAAGAGCCCTCCCTTCAAACACACCGAACTACTAGACTAATTCCTCCTACTCAGGCAACAAGAAGCTTGTGTGGGTTATACCCCTCTGCTGTAATCCCAATAATGCCAGATATGAGGTGTTTGAAACTGCTATTTAAAATACAGAATTGATAAAAATGTCTCCACTAGTCAGAGGCACAGAGTTCCTGAGATTTGAAGTGTCACTGAGAAACCATGCTACCCGCTGTTTGTTTCTAAAGCATAAAACTTCTACATTAATCTAAATGCTTTACGCCACAGATAGTCGACATACACTGTGCCTTTACAATAAGACATGGTCATAGTTTTTTAGGGCTTTGACCAAGATACTGCCACTCTTTGTACAAGTTAGAGTTGGTGTATAATTCTGTGGGCTGCCCCTGATAAAGGATGCATGGGAGGGGAAACATTGCAGAGTATTCTAACACCCTCACAGCCCTGCAGCAGATTCATTGGCCAATTGTCATATTCAGAACTGAACACGTGGTCTGCAGCAAACACTTGATAAAGTCAGTTTTTATTAGAACTTAACAAGCAGAAGATGGAAGATCTGGTTATTGGTTTTGGCTTCATGCTCTAAAGTACCCAGATAGGTTTTCATGACTTCTGTGACCTGACAAGTGGAAAAGCTTGGCATTTCGTAAAATAGCAACCTTTTATTTGAGGCTCGGATCTAGGCAGTCTGATTGGTTCATCTTGTCTAACTCTTGTTCCCCTGGAAATCTTGCATTTTATTCTTTTTGGTCAAAAGCAATGGTGATTAGAGGTTTTTTTCGTGCCTGGGTTATGGGATTATATTTGTCTGTGGCTGCCTGAAGCTAGAACCCAGAGGATTCAACACATCAAGAGTGTGACTATTAGACTGGCATGTAGACTCTAGAAGTTGATTCACTTTTCAGAGGCTAAATAATCCTTACATTGGTTTCCTGACAAGTAAAGAATATACTTTAAGGTCCTCTGTGTGATCATTGGATATTACGTAAATCAGAGCCAATCTTATCGAAGCTTATTCCTGCTAATGCTTCTGTTGTTTTGTTTGTGCTCAAACTCTCAGACTTTCTGCTGATTCTGCGTCTCAGTCAAACGCGCTGTGAGGACAGTGTCCTACAAGTGATAGGGCCTTTGCTTGGACTGCTTTGCCATCTCCCTGTTAACCATTGTGTCATTAGGGAGGAGTGTAATACGCTCTTGTTGTTTAAATTACTGATCTTGCTGTTGAGATGCTCTGCCTCTTAGGTAGTGTTATTTTGTCTTTTGATGACAACCTGCTGGCATTTCAGCTGCTGATAGCACACTTAAGATCAAGATAATAAATAAAGGGGATGGTGAAGAGAGGGCTGCCTAACATTTTACCTCTTCCCAGAAAACAGCAACAAATCCAATCGGACCCCTGTTCATAGAAGATTTGATTCAAGTTCCTTCGTTTCGGAGCTGTGGGTTTGTAGGCTTGTATTCATTTGGCTCTCCATTGCAGGGTATAAACAGATGAGCTACTCATCCAGCTCAAGATAACAGTGCTAGCACATTCCCCAGAAGGCCTCACAGACACAGCTGCTTTCTTCGCCCCAGTGGATTCTCACAAATACATGGTGGTGTGCTTTAAGCAGCACTGACTGAGGTCTTGTTGAAACCAGCCTATCTTTTCATCAAAAGTTTTTGCCTCCGAGTACCTTCAAACGCGTACTTGGATCCGGTCTCTATGAAGAAGATAGGAAGAGCAGCTGTTTTTTGGGAAATTTCTAGGATTGGGAGAGAGAGTACATTGAGCAGACCACAGCGCTTTACAGTTGTGAACAGTGGGAAATGCCTGTTAGATGAACCTCTACATTTCTCCACTACAGGAGACCTTGGCAACCTTTGTGAAGTGGCCGGAGTTTAATGCTCCAATCAGGGAATCTACAACAGATAGACGGACGTCAGGAGCAGTGTGCCACCAAGACCCCAGGTGAGCCACCCGATATGAAACCTCTCACCAGAGATGCAGATTGTCAGAAGATGAATCTTCTTTATTCTTCAAAGAAATTGTGTTTGGGTTGGGGTATGTGGCACAGGGTATGGGCATGGGTAAAGGACATGCCAGGGCTGGGCACCTGTGTTCGATAGGAAAGAGAACAATATAAGAGGCTTAGGGGGGAGTAGAGGAATTAGAGGCAAAGTTTGGCAGTATTTGCAGGGTCTGAAGTAGGAGACATAGTGAGCCGATGAAGTAGACACAAATATGAGGAAAGTGTGTAGTGAGAAATGAGGGGGTAAGGTATGAGGTGCATAAAAATAGGAAAGGGGGAGACAGGAGTAATTTATAGCATATATGTCTGATAAGCTTGCACAGTTTTAGGGGATTGGGAAGTGGAGGTAGGTATAGGGCTTGGGCAAATAAGGTGGGGCAGTTGTAGAATAGGGGTTCAAAGAATGTTCAACTATGTGGAAAATGGTGGCTTGGTGTAGGCAGTTTTAAGTGATATGGTATCAGTGACCAGTTGCAATAACAGAACAAAGCCCTCGTGGAATGTGGCAAAATGGTGGATGGATGTGAAATTTGAAATGTATTTAGGTTTGATTAATTAAAATCATTACACAGATTTGCCTTCAAAAAGAAAAGAGAAAAAAGTAAAAATTAATATTCAGGTGGTTAGGTGCGTGAATTGTAAAATAATATAGTTTAGAGACACTTAAAATTTGGAATTTTAAAGTTTTTCCTTTATAAGGATCATTTATTTGAGGCTTATGGCCTCTTCCCCGGGAGTCTTGCTGGTCTTTGTCATGTTCTGCCTTGTGGACTGTGTTGTGTGCAGTGCGGCACAAATTATGTTGATAAATTTCTATAACCTTGCAAGAGACTGTGGAGTATTGGATGGATGTGTATTGAAGGATTAGGGCACAGGTGGAATAAGATGTAGCGGTAGGGGATGGAATAAAGGCCTTTGCAGAGGTTCGGATAGAGTAAAAAAGGCACAATTCCAGCAGTTGCAGGAGATACAAGATAAATTTGGCAGTTGTAGGGTAGAAAGGAGTGCATCACTTAGGAGCACTTCTCATTAGGAGATTCTCAGATCAGCTGATAAAGCCCAGGAGCGGGTGTATGTTGGAAGCCTGGCATTATCTTCTCATTTATTACTGACAAAGTATTTCACTTTCAGGACGTGCGAGGAGCCGGCCTCAATTGTCCCACATGTCTGGGAAGATGACATCACCAAGTGGCCGGTAAGGTTGAAATTAGTGGTACCAGGGATGTCTCTTTGCATCATACTTTCTGCCGCTCCACGCAGCACCATTTCCTAGAGTAATCCGCACCTCCTAAAGCCACCTTTCCATGAGCCGTCTTC
Organism: Triturus cristatus; assembly: GCF_964204655.1. Lineage (NCBI taxonomy): Eukaryota > Metazoa > Chordata > Amphibia > Caudata > Salamandridae > Triturus > Triturus cristatus. The sequence continues at coordinate 532,969,402 of NC_140590.1, forward strand.
ATTCTGATGGGATCTTGTACCCCCTTCACTGAAGGTACCAGTCTGACGTGGCTGGTGGCCTCGTTCATACCTGCCTTCTAGAGAGGATTGACATGCTGCTGAAGCTGCCCTATGCTAGCCAAACTGTCAGCGCAATCCTTGCATGGCCAGCAGCTGTGCCTCCACTCTTATTAGCATTACAGAGGCTCTCCATTGTCAGAAAATATTCCCATTTCCTCCAAATAGGCTAATAGGTATGTTGTATCGTAACTGAAGCCTCCACATCAGCCCAATGGAATGACTTGCATCACTGAATTGAAGTGTCACCTCCAGTACCAATGCTGTACCCGCACCAACAAATCAGGAGCTTATCTGCAGGTCACAGGCATGACTAGCTACTCCCCATCACAGACATTTCAATTAATGTCTCTCTTTTTTTTTTTTACTCCCTTTCCTCTTCTTCAGATCTGCACTTATGAGCCAAAAAAGAACCTCACAGGGTTGATGCACATGGACTGTGACATCACGGGGCGTCCGTGCTGTATCGGAACCAAGGGCAGGTAAGAAACTGGAAAATGGGGAGTTCACATATTGTGAATGATGACCTTTTTTCAAACGCCCTCCTTCACTCCCCAAAGCAGACCACATGGTCTTCTCGCCGATGATAGCACTATTGCAGAACATTGCTCTGATCTAGTGGGGGAAAGTGGTGCTCAGAAAAAGATGAATGGTAGCGTCATCCTGATATCTGTATCTAAAGCAGCTTGCAAATAAGGACAAGTAACCTCTAGAACATGGGTACTTGTAAACATTTGCCCAGGGGCCGCAAAGTATGGTCTGTGGTGTGACTGAGGCTGGCACTGTGGCAGTAGGGGGTTCTGGGTGGGTCAGGGATTGTGTAAGGAGGTCTAAAAAATATTTAGATAAACGGGCAAGCATTTATTTGCAGGTTATCTATAGTTAAGTGGTGCAGGACACTACAGAAGTTACTTCATTTAACCTGCAAATAAATGCTTGCCAGTTTATTTAACATTTTTTTAAATATTAGTGCTCAGAAAGTAAACAGCAGCTTATGTACTGTTCGTCAGAGAGGCCGCATATAAAGGTCAAGAGGGATGCAAGCGTCCCCCTGGGATGTACTTTGAGTATCCGTGCTCTAGAAAATATCTAGAGTTACATAACTCCCATTCCATGGGTGTGGTAGAATTTACTATCACTAATGCAGTTTCCGTTGCACTTCAAGGGGATATCCAAGTCCACTTTACATTCACTATCTCCTGTCTAGCTCCCACTGCATAGGGTGAGTTTAACCCAAAGTTGTCCTTAATGAGAATTATCGTTGACGATGCTCCCACTACAAAAGGCGAGGTCAGCTGTAGATTCTGTACCTCTAAAGCAACTCTCAGTTTATCTGGTTGGTATTTGTAAATGCATCCTCCGAGGCTGCTCTTGCTTCTTTCGGTGGAGTGACCCATATATTTCACCATCTTTAATGTAACTAGCATTGAGTGTGGTAGTGCCAGCAGAGGTCCTCATATTGATACACTGCATATAGCAGAAACAATCTTATGTTCACTATCTTCTCTCCAACTAACACTGAACGTGGATGTTTGGCAGTAGATTCACTAACGAAGGAGCTTCTGCTGTCAGAGGTGGCAGAATTAGCCTAGGTAATCTGTGGTCTTGACCTCATGTAGCAGCTCCCACAAAGTAACAAGCATTGGCATAGCCAATAGGTCTCGCCTTTGAGACCTTATAAGTATTTTGCCATGCAGCACGCATATATAATTAATATATGAATACTATATATAAATTAAAAATTATGTAACAGATTGGAACACGAGCAGGAAAAATAAATAAACAACAGTACTACAATACTAAAAGAGGCTTGTCTGGGACTGTAGCATCTCGCAAACGATGAAACATGCTTTTGAACTGCCCGAATGCTTTCACATTAACCCACTCATACTTCTCCCAGTCCCAATGCCCTCACTCTTCAAGTGAGCGCCTGTTCGCTACTTACACGGAGTTCAGCCTTATAGGTGTTGTTGATCTTTTAATGGATTCATTTGGCCATGTCTTTAGAACTTCCAAGTTGTTAATAACCAATCTCTAGGCAGAACATCTTCTATGAGTTGTCATGGAGCGGGAGGTTCTGCAAATCTGTAAAATGACCTCGGATTAGAGAATCAAGGGGACACCTCACCCAATCCTAGTGCTCTACACAGAATTCCAAAGTGTTATTGGCTGTGCAATCAGCACGCAACTCTGTCCACGTTTTAGGGTGCTGCGACTGCTGCTTGCTGGCGATTTAGCTTGGCTGAAGGAGATCTTCCTGAGATGAGTTGGTAACGGGCAGTGGCAGCCTGTTTGGCTATCGTCTGGCCTTCCTGACTGGAGGAATGTTGTGAGCGAAGGGGTTATATCTTGACCCTATCACGTCTGTTAACAATTGATAGGCAGGCCCTCTTAGCTTCTGCTCAAGTCGGGTGTGACAGCCATACACATCGTGACCGGAGCCGGGACATTTCTTATTGCACCTATGCACAAGCCGTCTTCTGCATGGCACCTATATGCAAGTCTCATTTAGCATAGCACCCATACCCCTGAGGGGCTTCAAGGTAGCGACACTAAGGAGCACGTGTGCTATGGTAAACGATGTGTATTATTCATTGTTCGTCTTTCGTAGTTTCTGTGATAAAGGACATGTTTCTTTCCGTGGAAGACAATAATAAAAGAGCCAAATATAAAACGAAGCAGTGACGGAACGGAAACGCTGCATTTTTACTCATTTCACTTGCAACAATAATAAAATTATTTACATACCCTCAACATTCACGAAGCAAAAGATTAGAGCCTGCACCTGCCAGTAAACTACCAGGCTGGCTGCTGAGGGTGCTCTGGGCTTGTGCTGCCTCACTCGATGCACACAGAATGGTTGGGGGAGGGAAACGCTGTCTATGTGCTCAGAGGGTGGGGGGAGTGCTCCTAATGCAAAGCGGGAAATAAACAAGGAGGCAATGCAGCTGCCACCCTGCGCGCTGCTGCTCGCTCCCGAGGCAAAACGCCGTGGGAGTGATCATTTCAAAAGAAGTGGGACATGCACCCACCTTTAGCCATTTGAGTGCTATCATTATTGAAAGACACGCAAAAGCCAATCCAATGTGGGGGAGGAGTCAGACCCACACAGAGTAGATACAAAAAGCCTCGCAGAGCAGCGCATGCGCGCTGCTAGGCTCAACCTAAAAAGGGGATCAATCCTAAACTCATTATGTCCTAGACCAACTTTAATTCTCTCTGTCAGTTCTTACTAACTTTCTCATTTATAATAGACCAGGGGTACTCACAAACTTTCTCTCGGGGGCCAAATTTACAGTGTGGTTTGTGGCAGAGGGCCGCACCGGTGGGGGCGGGGGCAGTGGGGGAGGGGGAGGGGGCGGGGCTAGAGCAAAAAAAAACTGTGACCATGAGGTTGAACACAGGCCCCTGCAGCAGACGCCTTTGTCCACTGAGCCACCAGACCCGGCATTCACACATCTCTATCTATCTATCTATCTATCTATCTATCTATCTATCTATCTATCTATCTATCTATCTATCTCTGTCTCCCTCCCTCCCTCCCTCTATCACTCTCCCTCTATTACTCTCCCTTTCTCGGTCTCCCTCTCTCTATCTATTTCTCTCTCTCTCTCTCTCCCTCTGTCTCCCTTTCTCTCTCCCTCCCTCACTCTCTGTCTCCCTCTGTCTCACTCACTCTGTCTCCCTCCCTCTCTCAGTCTCAGTCCCTCCCACCCTTCCTCCCTCTCCCTCCCTCTTGTCTCCCTCCCTCTCTGTCTCCCTCCCTCTCTGTCTCCCTCTTGTCTCCTTCCCTCTTGTCTGTCTGTCTCCCTCCCTCTTGTCTGTCTGTCTCCCTCCCTCCCTCTTGTCTGTCTGTCTCCCTCCCTCCCTCTTGTCTGTCTGTCTCCCTCCCTCTTGTCTCCTTCCCTCTCTCTGTCTCCCTCCCTCCCTCTCTCTCTGTCTCCCTCCCTCTCTCTCTGTCTCCCTCCCTCTCTCTCTGTCTCCCTCCCTCCCTCTCAGTCTCCCTCCCTCCCTCTCGGTCTCACTCACTTTGTTTGTCTCCCTCCCTCTCTCTCTGTCTCCCTCCCTCTGTCTCCCTCCCTCTGTCTCCCTCCCTCTGTCTCCCTCTCTCCCTCTCTCTCCCTCCCTCTCCCGGTCTCCCTTCCTCTCCCTGTCTCCCTCCCTCTCCCTCTCTCTCTTCCTCTATCTCTCTCTCTCTCTCTCCCTCTGCCTCACTCACTGCGTTTGTCTCCCTCCCTCTCTGTCTCCCTCCCTGTCTCCCTCCCTCCCCCTGTCTCCCTCCTTCCCTCTCTCTCTCTCCCTCCCTCTCTGTCTCCCTCCCTCTCTCTCCCTCCCTCCCTCTCGCTCCTTCCCTCTCTCTCTCCCTGTCTCCCTCCTTCTCTCTATCTCTCTCCCTCTCTCTCTCAATCAGTTCCTCATTCCTATCTGTGGCGCTCCCCTGTGCTCTGCAGCTCACTCATTCTCTGCAGTTCACTCATTCTCTGCAGCTCACTCCTCCTTCCTTCCACAGCCCCAGAGCAGGCCGTTGGAGGGCGCTGTCCGTGGCCCCGCGGTGTAGGCCGGGAGCGGCTGGTACCTGCTGCCGGCTCTGCTCCCGCAGTCCTCCGGCTGGCTCGGGGGGTGGTGATGTCTCGGTCTCCTAGCTACGGCACACTGGCCGTCAAGCACAGACGCGAGGCAGCCAATTAGCCGGCAGTCGAGTGCCATGGCTTGCTGCTTCGCCCCAGACTCGTTAGAAGGCTCCATCGCTGTTAAATAGACGCCCTGCTCTGCCGTGAGATGTGGGCGTGTGGGGCCAGCGGAAGTGTCTCTTGTACCCGCCGACCTGTTGTGTTACTGCGTGTTATTTCACACTAGGTGTGTATATTACATTTGAAGTCAGGAAGGGTCTGTTCTTGGGATTTGCCCCTTAACAAAGTTTGAATTCAGTTGTTGAGAAGAGGCATAAAACAACCCGCGTGTACAGCACGTTTCACAAGCCGTGCCCACGAATATGAACAGTGTTGTTGTCACCTAGGAAAGCTGGTGTGCAGTTATAAGTTGCAGGAAGGCTGCACCAGTTTGCTTTCGATTTCCCTGGGCTTCCCTATCTAAGCAATCTAGGAGAAGTACCACACGAGGTTGGTCCTGGATGTGTGTTCTAAGAGCTGGCAAGTTCTCTTGTCACTGTGTGCCCTTTCAGTTGTACACCTGCATCCCCCCCCCCTGTCCGTCACCTCACCCCGTGCTGAGTCAGCTTCCCTGGAACGCACACAGCCGCCGCACGCAAGTACTTCACAGGTCTTTTAAAGACCATTCACTTGTTAATGAGGCTTTGTTGTATTTCATCTCTTCTTATCGCCCCTGCATCTCCACTCATTCAGAGGGGAGATGCAGGGGCGCTAAGAAGAGGTGAAATACAACAAAGCCGTATTAACAAGTGAATGGCTTTTAAAAGAATCGCCCGGCCCCCATAGCTCCGCGCTGCTGCAACCGGCGGTGCTTGCACAGGTACGATGTCTGCAAGGTCCGCGGACCGCCAAGGAAGGCTTGCCAGGCCGCTGGCGGCCCGCGGGCCGTACTATGAGTACCCCTGTTTAAGTATATGGATGGCCTCTGGTCTCAGGTTTTTATTTCCTTTCTCCATGTGGAAAGTAAGTAAGGTATCTTTACAAAGCGTTAGATGTTAGCTATTAGCTAGTGTAGTTGTGAGACTCTGGACATAGATACACTAAACTAAACAGCCAATTATATAAACACTTAGATTAATTCCAGACCCGCACATTATACTCTATTAAATAAAGATGCCTTTCAATTCTGTTTTTATCAACGTCATATTTTCTGACCATCTAGGATAGAGGTTAAATGTTGGGTACGTTTTCTGACAAATTGCTGCTTATTCTTTTCAACACGGATATTGGATGTTTACAAACTCTTCTCTTTTTTCAGCCAGAGAAAGAAAAGCAAAGTGATTTATATGACAATCTTCCTGGGGTACAGGGAGGGTGAAAGGAAAGGCTGTAGGATATAATTTGTTTATTACATACAACAACATGTAAATACATGTAAATGAAGAAAAGCAAGCACATTTGTGTACTATGTTGCAGTAGCCGTAGGTTCGACCCTAAAGAAGGCCGTGACACTTGGACAGGTCTCCAGGCCGAAACATGTTGGTCTTCTACTAATGCAGCAGCCTCTAATGACAGCAGCTGTATTTTCAGCTATTTGTTTTTAATCCTATCACAGGGTAGCCGATTAAAGTTGCTACATAGCTAGCCCTGTAGCCAGTTTTAACCACATTCACTTTAGCACTGCACATCACACCATACACACCACGCTCAAATAGGGTTTTAGTCAACCCTCCTTATCTACATGAAAAACATCCCTGTGCTCCTCCCTCGCAGCGAGGGGGTTGTAGCCCGCGTATAAGACTATGCTTCTTTACGCGAGGAGGCACCCCTATGATGAAGCATGACACCTTTGGTGTGTGAGGTGAACCGTCCTTAAAAGGGATCCCACTCTAGTAAATGGCTGGTCGAATTGTGTCGCACCTCACTCCGCTCTCTTGGACCCGTGGCCTTTCTTGTGTTTAAAACTGAATTGAGCATAGCTTTGGAATTTGGTGCCTACTGCAAGGTTTTGGCATGCCTCCGTAATTACTGATAGTTTTCCCCCTGTCAAAATTCAAATGATTTAATCTGCCAAAATTAACATGGTTAAAACTGAAGTAATTATGGAATGCGATAAACTCTGCATTACTTGGAATTCCAATCCCTGTGCAAACTGTGGTTGCTAGGGATCTATATTTTTTTGCCTACTTGTTTCATGTCCTTGGTCTCTGAGCTGCTTCAAAATTCCCTTTTTATATTTCAGTCACGATACATGCATCACATTAGTCATCACAACAACAAAAAACCACAGTGTGCATGACATCTCCACTATTTTCGCATGTTACATATGCATGTTTTTCTGAACGTACTGCATCATAGAGAATAAAGACGATCTTTTGAACAGTAGGTTTAGGTAGAAGTGTGAGAAACAGGCAGACTTGTTGCACATCAATAATCTGCGTTAGCTGCAAATAAATGGGGTTCATGCTGAGGGTTCCACACCTTTGTAGAGAAGGTGGTAGTGGTACCCAGAATTCACCCAGTTCAGTCTGCTTCTCTACAGTACTACACTCTGCTTCCAGGCCCGATCTCCTCTTTTGCTCCGTCTGACATGGGCTTTTATAAAAGTCTTGTAAGAACGAGCTTAACACAGACTTGTGGCGGATACGTTAGAGAGGAGCAATAGAATCTACTGGCTAGTTTAAATGGAGGCCTTCCCCTTTCAGAGGTGGGATGCTAAGAGTGGCTTCACACGTACAAGTGAATCCTAGTGAATCATCCTTGTCTTTAGGATAATGCCGAATGGACCCATCTTCCTTAGCGTCTTCTACGAGTGTGGGCTTGGAAACAAAGACAATAGAGCTCTTGAGGCAGACCTCCATCTTCGCATTAGGTCGTGTTGTCTTCTGCATACTGAAGTCATAAGATGGTGGGGATTTGTCTATGGGCCAGGAAACTAGTGGGAAAGTGAAGTCCAAGTACTAAGAGCATGTTACCCCCTTAGGCATGTAGATAAATGGTTTGAACTGTACTGTGTCACTTTGAAGCAATGATATTACAAAAATGAGAAGCTACCTCTAGGCTGGGCTGAATTTCTGCGTATAGTGCTCTTTGGCTCAGAAGTCTCACGTGGGGGTCAGAGGTTGTTCCAGTTTCATGCATTTATATGTCCAGCCCTTCCACAGTGTGTTTAGGTTCGTTTCTGCTCCGATGGCCAGGTGAAGCTCACTACACTTCTGTGGGTCAATGTGTGAGGAGTATGCCCTATATGGGTTACCTTTTGTTACTGTTAACTCTAGAGAGGTGTAATTTCGAGATTGTATACTAACATTCTTTCTACTTGGAAGGACACTTTATTTCTCTAAATACAAAATGTGTCTTAACTGAGTTCTTAGAATACTTCTTAATTAGATATGCAAGGACAGGTGTTCAAGGGGTGACCATTTATTGGTGCTATTGGACCTGAGATGAACATGGACTGTTAAATAACTGGATGTCTTTCTTTCTCCCTCTCTCACACCCGGACTCCCACTCTGTCTGTCTTTCTCCTCTCCTCCCTCTCTCTCTTTCTCCTCATTCTACTCTAGTTGTGAGATCTCTACGAGGGAATACTGTGACTTCATGCACGGCTACTTCCACGAGGAGGCGACGCTCTGCTCACAGGTGGGGTATTGGAAGGTGGACAATGGATTCTTCTAGGACACTTCCATTCTTGTGTTTCCTTAATGAGATTCATGGGTGGGTGACGCAAGACTTTTTCTTACCACACCTAAAATATATCAATGTGCTTGATGACTTCGCATCTCGCTGTGACACATTCCTTCTGTTATATACTCGCTTTAGTACCTTGCATGTACTATTTTCCTCCTAAGCCGACTTGGTTAGTGAGACAGTTTGTACGAAAAGGATCCATCCTCTTTCTACCTTTCCTGCTATGGCAGGGACTAATTTAAATCAATTCACACACTTGACCGGCTGGAAAAATGTAACTATTATTAAATTATCATAGTGCTTTTATGAATACGTTTTGGAAAGATGCCAAAAGGAAGTTAAATGAAATGAAGTTACATAGTTTATTAACAAATGTTGCTTTGCTAGGAAAATCACTCGGCTGGAGGCCTACACCGTTTTGCTAAATATCTGCATGTTTTAAACAAGGTGATTGATGATCAACATGTCTTCGGACCCTTCTCTGGGCACCTCTCTCTTCTCCCTGGATGTAAGTGTTCTTTGTGGTGCACCCAGTTATTTACCACTGGTAGTCCACTGTCTCAGGTATATTTCCAACCCACAAGATCCCAGTTAGTCTCTTGAACAACTTATTCTCTAAATGTGGCTCCGTGGAGCAGTCGGAACTGACTCCACAGGGTGGTAAAGGGTTTCTAACGCTGATGCAGTATGACAGTAATCCTATACAGTAAAGGGATTGTGCAGTCATAACTATGACTTTTGACAAGAAAAGGTCTTCTGTCACATATGGGACATGAACACTACTTCAAAAAAACACAGACGTGCATAGACCCTTCTGTGGTTGAGATACGACCAGGGCCGTAGCTTGCTCAGTAAGATTGGGGTGGGGGGGGTCTCATATTTTGCAACAATCATGATGGCATTTCATTTTAAAATACATTACACGACAAGCAGGGCCCCTGAGGGGGAATTAAGGGTCAGTGGGCAGGGAGAAGAGCACGGATTGGTAGGGATGCTAAGTGAGAGAAAACACAATATTCTGTAAAATAACTAACCTCTTTGAAGACTTTTAAAACGGAGGGAGGGAACGTCCGTGTGTTTGTGTGTTTTTAGTCTGTGTATGTAAAAATTCATTCCAACAGTCACCTCATCATAGCCGGCTGAAAGCAGCTGTACCCAACTGCTTACCATAAAATACATCTATTGGGGGGTGTAACACCCCAAAGACCGCCCCCGAAGCTACAGCCCTGGATATGACCCTCAAAATGCTTTGTAATATTCACACGATACGGTGGTGCAATTCAAAAACGAGTACGCTACATCCAATCTTATTCTGTAGTTATCAACTGTCTTCCGAAACATCTCCCCTCTTATTTAGGCTTTCCTACAGTCCCCATTCATTGGCAAACCGAGGCAGACAGAATGCTACAAATGTATATATTTTGCGAGGGCGTGGCTACAATGGCTAAAATAGCAGAGGTCTAATCCCCTCATTCTGCTGCTCCAGCCCTTAATCCATCATAAATCCTTGTGTGATGGCCCCATCCAGTTTACCCGTACACATGTTTGAGGCCCCTTCTCCATCCTGCCCTGAGGAAAGAAACCACCATAGCAGCAAGACCCTTGTGGCGTTCCGGTGAATCCTTTGGCCTCCTGGGCACAAAACAGATAAAAACATTTGGTGGGTAAGCCTGGAGGATGGGATTCTTGAGTAGCTCACTGCTGGGTCTACGGTGGGAGAGGAATCTTGGGGATTCAGCTCTGGTGAAGACCCCTGTTGGGGAGTGAGACCTGCATGCTGCTACAACGCTCCCTAGCAATCACAAGCTACCTGTGGCCCTCTCTTACACTAAGGTGTAGGCGGGCCAGTGCTGTCAGCACCTTAGGCCACCACTATGGACTGTGATGCCAGCTGGCCTTGAACTGTGGAGACCCCATACCTTACTGAAACATTTGAAAATGAGCCATGTTAAAGTGGCCTTGCCATACGTCCCCCTCCCCTTGCTTTATAGGGAGAAATGTCTGCGCGGACAGAGGCATTCGGCCTATGGGTCATGATGATGCAAGGCCCTCCTGATCTCTATCCTGAAGCCAAGCAGGGAAGGGTCTTACTGGCTGCTTGCAATCCTTAACGTTGATTACAAGATCCGGAGCAGGATTCTAGCGGATAGATTGCTACCTCTACATTTCCAGCTTGTTCACCCTGACCAGAACAGCTTCGTACCAGATGGAGCACAGGCTTGAACATTCGGCCCCAATTTAGTTTAATGGAATTAGCACCACGTGCCTATGAAAAATCAGCATGTCTAGTGCTTGAAATGGTAAAGGCGTTTGATTCTCTTAGCTGGGATTACCTCTTTGAATTGCTTCATGGCTAGGGCTGGGCAACTACTTGCTGAAAATGACTCCACTATTCTATGCACACCCCTCCACATGGGCCCGTGTCAGGAACATTGTAGTTTTGATCCCATACCCATTGGTCGGGGCACCAAAGAGGGCTGTCTACTCTCGCCACTTCTTTTTGCCTTCACCACGTAACCATTTGCCTGCACCTCACGGGACGAACATGGGGTATACTGCTGGGAGATAGAACACATGTCGTCTCCCTCTATGTATACGGCGTGCTGCTGTACATAAAGAATGTCACAAGGGACCATGCAGCAATGGCAGAGGCCCTTGAAGCCTTTCGTAAAGTTTTGGCTCTTCGTGTAAACTGCCAGAAATCTTGCCTTTTTCACTTAATCCATGCAGCCTTGGAGATGGAATTGGGCTTGTGATGTAGCACTCTCCACTGGCAACAACAGGGTATACCATTTACCATCATGACTGAGATTTACTCGACTGTAAAAAAAAAAAAGAACAATACTGTTGCAGTTCTTAGGAGCCAGGTGTTGTTCCAGAGGATGTTGGCGCTATCTGTGATGGGCTGAATTTCTCTTTCCAAGATGATAATGCTCCCTCACTTACTTTACTACTTTGCCAACCTACCCCTAAACCTGGTTGCAAAGTTTTTCTGCACATTAGGCACCCAGGTGGTGAAATTGATTTGGAACAATATCCAACAGAGAATGGTGCTTGCTAAGATCAAATGGCCCATTAACATGGGCAGCTTGGGGCAGGGGGGGGTACCAGAATAGTAGTACAACTCTCTTGCCTCTCAGCTCCAGTGGCTTTGCCGCTGGGCCTCTGGCTCTTTCTAGATGATACTGCAACAATGCTAGCGTGATGTTTGACAACCAGCGTGCTTCAGACTTTCCACCTGGTGGGTCATGCTGCCTGTCCATCCTTTAGACTAATACGGGTCATTCATCTGTGTTACCATAGAGCATTCATTCTTACGGTTCAAATGCCCCCATATGTCCGGACCATTCCCCTTCAAAGTCTCACCCACACAGGAGAAATAGTGGTCCTTGCTCACTTTCACCTGGGGAGTGAGGAGTTGGCCTAACTGCTAGGACGGTCGACCTCGAATCTGGGGAACTGGGTTACAGTCTTGGCAATTACGCTGAACATCCTGTGATTCTGGGCAAATCACTTAATCTCCCCGTGCCTACCAAAAAAGAAAAAAAAATGAATGCGCAGTGCAACTGGTGCTATGTAAAGTGCTCTGATACCCGATTTGGGTCAAGTTTGCGCTATATGAAACTCTGTAAAATAAAAATAAAATAAAACTTACACATTGTTGGGTTACTGGCACATCATAGACGAAGAGCCGCTGACACTCAAGATAATGCAAACGATACACACCATGAGCCAACATCTCACACCATGGTTGGCAAAAGCACTCAACACTTAAACTCGGTGTCCTCTCGACGCAGTGTGTGATAAATCGGAGACAGAGAGGGGCAGGTAGTTCAATAACACCTAGCCAAATACTAGCACACCCTGTACCCAAAAAGCCAGGTTCAAGCTCACTGAATTTTACATACATCTTAGAGTGTGCCAAAGACCATTAAAAAACAGATGCCGCCAACTAAATGAAGTAGTTTTCAAGAAAACAAGGGAACCCTATAAGTTGAGAGGGACCGAGGGCTTACAAGCTGTTTTAAGAGACAATGGTCTCTTTCACAAACAAATATATAAAGTAGTATTACACAGAACTACACTGTGAACTGTGTAAGTTTTCTACAAATGTACAATTGTATTTATTAACCAAATAATTTGAAAGAAAAAGAAGGTATAAATAAAATGGAGTGAGTAAAACCTGGGTTGGAAATCACCCGATTTTCAGACCTCAGGCATTTACATTCATAGTGACTTCACGTACATATTTACAACAGTCCCAATTGTAAAAAAAAAAAAAAGCATCTTATGCTCCACATGAATCATCATAAACAAATCTGAATCAAGATGTGGTTGTCAAAGACGTTTTGATCCCAGCTAGAATAGGGGGATCATCATCAGGACAGCAAGATATATGCCTGAGAGTAAGCAAGGCATGGCCGATGCTCTTGCCTGAAGAATGGCGGTCCGAGGAACGGCCTAGTCCAATATTCATGGCACCAACCGAATACAACTATGGCATGAGTTGGGGCATAGGGGTCAATGAACCTTGCCAGGTGCAGGTGTCCAATATAACTGGCAACAACCAATCACAACAACTCTGGCATGAATTAGGGCATAGGGGCCAATGCCCCTTGCCAAGTGCAGCGCTCAAGAATTAAGGAGCCAAGTAAGGATATATTAGTAAACGTCACTTTGCAGCAGGTCCCAAGGAAATTGAAGCCTATTATCATGCGGTGGGGGAGTACTCCTATGTTGCCGGGCTGTACATTCTGTTGTTAATGTGCGCACATTGACAACAGAGTATACAGCCCGGCAATTTCCTTGGGACCTGCTGCAAAGTGACATTTACTAATATATCCTTACTTAGCTCCTTAATTCTTTAACGATTGCTACACTGTAGCCTGGTAGAGTTTGTACTTATCGCTTCTGCACTCTCTTGTAGGCCACTTCCCTACTACAGTTGTTCTTTATGCTAAAACACATCAGGGCTTGAAAAACAATGAGGAGATCAAACCATCAGCTCAGGCTCAGATATGCAACACAAGTCTGTCTGTATGGCATATGTAATTGTCTAACTTATTCTGTCTTCGTATTCTGGAAGATAATCAGGAAGGACTTGCATCGGTCAGAACATTAATGTGTATTACAGATTCTTGCCAATTATTATTCTTACCATTGTAAATGTGTTGCTTTCCATCGCAAAGATACCCTCTACCAGAGGTCCAGTGATCCATTTAGCCCATTGTATTTCTGTCCCTTGCAGGTCCACTGCCTGGATGAAGTCTGCGGCCTGCTACCGTTTCTCAATCCAGAAATCCCAGACCAGTTCTACCGTCTCTGGTTGTCACTATTTCTGCATGCAGGGTATGTGGTTTAGCCTTGTCTGCTGTTATGCATGGGTAATTAGGATTGGAGCTTCTGGAGAGAAAGAACTGCTGGCCAGTAAAATGTTTGCGCAGACCTTTTCATTATACAGCTCTGGTTCTTCTGTAGCGCCTATCTTTATTCAATCCCACATAATCGGGGAATATGTAGAATATAAACTATCAGATTCATATGGGAAGTGTGTGATGTATGGGAATGCTGGTTGTGCATTTAGAGGTAACAAAGTGATGTTTGAAGAGATAAGGTAAATAGGAACAGCCATGTTGTCTGGGAGTCTGCACCTGCTTGATCTGTGTATTCCAAAGAGGATTGAGTGTCTGGAAACGTGCACCTGTTAGATCTGTAACCTATTATACAGCTTTGCTGTCTGAGGCTTGAACCTATAAGATCTGAATAACCTAACTGATAGATAACTGGCTGAAGACTGAACCTTTGATCCAATAATGTTTGTATTACATCGAAACCTTCCGGCATCAACATGCTTGTGACAGAGTGATTGTTACAAATTGAGGTTTCTGGTGAGCAGAGTATACGCCCTGTCCAAGCAGGAGCCACAATCCTAGCCAGGGTAAGTCAGATACACAACCTAAATTAACCAGTAGCGACTGCTACCGGATTCGGAGGTGGGGTGGGGGGTTGAGACAGGGGACGAGGATGAAGAAAAAGTTAAAAAAAGAAGTCACTTACCTGAAACGTCCGGCAGGCGCCTCTCCTCCATTCTCTGTCCTCTTCCTTCTTCCTGGCTCTGGTCAGCAGCAGGAAGATCCCGGCTCTTAGGTTCCCCTGAGCCAATCACAGCTGCAATGCAGCGTTGTGATTGGTCTGAGCGCCGTGGATCAGCGCTGAGTTGGGGAATGGGAGGCATTGCATATTCCTCACCAGGCTGCGTAATGCAGCCTGGTGGTGAAGATGCTAAGTGCACATGACTGGCAGGCCCGAGAGGGCCGGTCAAGCAGTCATGCCCACTTAAGGTGTGTGAATGACTCCTCTCCCCTGCGGTGCCCAGCCCTGCGAGCCACTGATTGCAAAGGAAAACTAAAATGATAATAACAATTGTTATTATCATTTTAGTTTTCCTCGTGTTCAGTGGGGCGATGTTCCTCCCCCATAGTGGAGGAGCTGCCACTGAAATTAACCTGTGCTCACCCTCTGATAGCTTCCCACAGAGCAGTCAGGCTTAACTTAAGAGGCAATATGTAAAGTATTTGTGCAACACTTAAATTACAGTAACACAGTGAAAACACCACACAAAGACTCCACACCAGTTTAGAAAAATAGAGAATATTTATCTGTAGAAGTCAAGATATGAAAGCCCTATTTGGGTGTAAGTGTCAGTTCCTCCCTTCCAGTCTACCTCAGGAAGGCCCATCAGGCTGGTGATGGGCCATCAGGATGCAAATGTCACACCCCACCTTCCTTTGTGTAACTGTCTAGAGGGAATGCACAAAGCCCAGCTGTCGCCCAACCCAAAAGTCTATTGAGAGACCGACAGAGAGGTACAGAATGGTTAAAGTAAGAAAATGGCAACTTTCTAAAAGTAGGATTTTCAAACCTTCAATTTAAAATCCGACTTCACCATGAGTTGAGATTTTAAATTTTGAGTTCAGAGACTAAAATTCAAATCTGTATTGAAAATTTAACTTCAAAGATGTTTTATGGCAATCCCAATGTACAGGAAAGATAAGCCTTGCAGTAGTGAAAAAATAATGTAAAAGTTTTTCACTGCCAGGACATGTAAACCTCAAAAGTACATGCCTATCTTTTAAATAAACTGCACCCTGCCTATAGGACTCCTAGGTCCTACCTTAGGGGTGACGTATATGTAATAAAAAAGAAGGTTTGGGTCTGGCAAGCAGATTACTGAGCTGGGTGGCACAATCAGTGCTGTAGGCCCACCAGTAGCATTTAATCTACAGGCCCTGGGCACATACAGTGCACCATACTAGCGACATATAAGTAAATTAAATATGCCAATTGGTGATAAGCCATGTTTAGAGTACATAGCACTTGCACTTTAGCACTTGTTAGCAGTGTTAAAGTGCAGAGTGTCCTAGAGCCAACAAAAACAGATTCAGCAAAAAGGGGAGGAGAAAGGCAAAAGGTTTGGGGGTAACCCTGCAGAAAGGGCCAGGTTCAACAGTGATGTTACTCCTTTCACAATAATGTAAAGATAATCCTTGAAGCTATTGGTAATAAATGCAATACCTTAATGGTGGGCATGAAGATAACTCCTATACTCTTATTTCATGATTCATTCAAGAGGGAAATCCCACAACTGGTCCACAGAGGAAAGAAGAGTTTTAGGTCCTTGAGGAAGAATAGCAAGGGGAATGGAGCAACAAGTGGCTCATTGGAGTGTTGGAGTCAGATGGAATGGTAGGGTAGGTGGAGGACAGAGGACTGACACCATAAACAAGGTAGTGAATGCCATTAGCACCTCCTCCTACTGCTACCCAGCACGAAGTGACTCAGAGATTTGCCTCGAAAGACCATTTCAGGAGTGTGAATCGTCAAAATATGATTGGTGGATTAAGGAAGGTTGGTGTTAGCAAGAAGAAAACAAAGGAGAGTGTCTGATGCCCATGTGGCTGAGGACATCCAAGTTGGTCTTGCAGGTTGGCCAAGGAGTCCCATCTACAAAGTTTGTGTGGGGAGTAGAGGAAGAGGTGGGAAGGCTGGAGGAATGGTCAGTGTTAATCAGGGCCGGACTGGGAACCAAAACCGGCCCTGGCAAAGTGCTCGGCCGGCCCCCCGGGGCTTGGGGGTGCCACCGAGCTCTTTGCCAGGGCCGGTTTTCGGCCGATTTTGTTACAGGGCCGATTTTGCAGCTATGCTGCAAAAACGACCCTGTAACAAAACCGGCCCCCAGGGGCCCAAAACCAGCCCCCTCCTGTCCGGCGCACCGGGGGATTGCCCGGTGCCCGCTACGGCCAGTGTCCGGCCCTGGTGTTAATTTTACAATGGAACTGGGAAGCTCTGTGACCTTCCGTGCAATGCTAATAATATTCTGGGGAACTATAATATTCTGTTTGCCAAGAAGAATCTGACACAGCTCATTCAAAATCTCTGAAGAAGGATCTCCTGGTAGATCAAGCATGGTGTACTAGTCTAGTAACCCTAACACTGAGGCTAGAACCTTGGCTAGCTGCACAGTTACAATCTTCTTTGTCTCTCCCTCAAAACTCCATGGCACTCTAAATGATAGCTCAACTAAATATGTGCACTTTTTAAACAAATGTTATCCAAGAATTGGGCTCCTGAGTTGGGCAGATAGCTCACTGTGTTTTAGTGTCTAGGGAGGTTTGCTTGATGGTGTGAATAATGATGTGATCATTACCTGTCCTAATGGAAGCATGTTGAAACCAAAAGGTGTGCAGTGTTTCTTGTTTTGACACTAATCCACGAGAGGGTATTT
The DNA here is from genome assembly GCF_964204655.1 of Triturus cristatus. Classification (NCBI taxonomy): domain Eukaryota; kingdom Metazoa; phylum Chordata; class Amphibia; order Caudata; family Salamandridae; genus Triturus; species Triturus cristatus. Next base: position 532,986,544 of record NC_140590.1, read on the forward strand.
GCACAATTTAAATAGTATCATGGGACACATGTCTGCCAAACAGTGGTATCAACCTCCTTTGGTTTTACAGGGAGAATATACGAGGTGGCAAGATGTTGTACTGGCAGTGGATAAGTTAAGTTTATCTACCTTCCCTCAGCCTGTCTTGGTTACAAGTCGCATTTGCGATTTCCACATTAATTCTCATCTGGACGGTACAAATTGTATTTTCAAAGAAATCTTTAATCCTGTTCCTCAGATCAGTAAAATTTCCAGGTACAAATACTCCATAGTGCAGTTTGCACAGTGGGTTCCCTGATAAATAGCTGTCTGTCAATTGCATCTTGCCACATTCCCAAAATTTATCTTAGTCAAAAGTTCTCTCTACCGCTTTTCCGTTGTAGCTAAGTATAATTTAGCCTCAAGATAGTTGAGGTTCTCCACAATGTACTTTGAGTGGGCATTGCCTTGCCCCTATTTGTCAAAATTTCTATAATTATTAAACTGGGCTAGATCATTCACAATATCCTTTTCGAGTTAGATATTCAGGTTGACAAGATGACGTGTAAGTTTTCCATTGAAAATATTTGTATTTACTGCCAATCATATTGCAAAATAGGATCAATTGTTAGTGCTTTGATATCCAAGTTGTTAGTCTGGAACCTAACAATTGCGTTGCCTTGTCTTGCAGTTTCCATCCATTATGTGTAAATTTAGCTTTTAAAGTTTTGCCAAAAGTCAAATCTGGGTTTTCTTCTTATTCTGCACAGATAGACACCTGTAATCATAGGTTTCCTAAGTCAGTTCATCAGGGAATTTAATAACCCCTCTTATACTGCTTCAGATTGCCCACAGTGTCCCCTCACTGTGCACTTTCACAATTACAAGAACAGAGATTCTATCTCAAAAGCATCCAGTATAAAGGATCAAGTTACTCTGTGATCAAACTGTGAAATCACTTCCTGGATCATACCAAACTAGTTCAGCAGCAGAAGAAATTGTTCAAAGATGTGAAAAGGAAATTGAAGTCGCTGAGACTCGATTATTTTCACTTCACAGCTCAGTGTGATGCACAACCCTCAAACCTATTTCCTTCACACCTTAAATGCACCTTGGTTAGATGTATCCTTGATTTCACCATGCACCAGCATTACTATCTGAAACTCAAAAGGGTTTAGAATCCTGGCAAGAAAGTCCCTTCATCCATTTTTAGTGAAAGAAAAATAGATTGACCCTCTCACGAACTACATGGTTATATATGAACATGAGGCATGACAGTCCTAACTGTATTTAATGTGTATGCCCTGCCAAGCCTCTAAAAATACAAAAATACACTATGGATGAAGTATGCATCCTGCTTTTGCGGACACTCCCCCCCCCTTCATATTATAGGCAAGATTTTTAAGAATGTTAAGATATATCGACTTACGTCACAAATATTAAGGGCATCCAATTGGATTGGCCCAATGAACAGAAGCCCTGGGGTTAACCGGTGTATGCCTACAGCATGCCGCTGATTGCCAGTACCCATTCTTCTTTGGAGCCCTTGACCGATTTTCCAAACTGCACTTATTTTCTAGACACGACTGATTGATTTTCTAGATTGGAATGTTTTTTTTTCATTTTGATGGTTGAGATTCCCAAAACTCGGAGGGTTGATGACTTGGAGAGAGGGGTCTCTGACCATTCCCCCCCCGATACTAATGATAGGCACACTGGGCAACTGTACTCTTGAGAATTCAGGCCTGGGGAGGCTGTCCATCCTCGACAGTAGCGACTGATAATTACTTTAAAGAGAACGTGGGATCAGTGCAATCGCGTATCATGCAATATGAGGCGTCCAAGTCAGCGCTGAAAGGCGCAGCCAAGACAGAATTGGGAGTCAGAAAATGGTGATACTAGCTAACTTTCATGCTTTGGAAGGGAACATAACCAAGCTGGAGAGACCCATGAGCACCTGTCATACGGAGAGAAGTTCTAGGCAGCTGAGACTGGCCCACATAGCCTACAGGGATGAGGTAGAAAACAATGCCAGAACACGTTATATGAACGCACAAAAATGAAACGACATGAAGAGGGGACTAAGTCAAGCCGAATCCTGGCATGGCTGGATAGGTGGGTTGGAGAAGTCATTGATGATGAGAGGGCGAGAGAAGTTATTGGTGACAAGGGGTTGGTGGTGTCCACAGACGGGCGCATAGATCACACTTTTGCCTATTATAAGAACTACACACAGCAAGGGAAACATGAGGGACAGGAAAGTTCTACCTCCCCAGAGTGCTTACGGCTTCCAAAATATTCTTGGGAGGGGTAGGGAAGCTGTAGACGGTGACATAGGGAGTAATGAAATAACAGATGCCATTGAACATCCAGAGGTTGGAAAGGTTCCGGGCCCTAACAGCCTACTTGCAGATTTCTTTAAGTGGTTGGTATTCAAACTAGGACTCCTAGTGACTGCACATGTTCCAGGAGGCATGCAACATGTGATAACTACCTGGTGACTTTACACACGCCATACGAATGGAAAACCCAGGTCACAATGCTGGTCGTACTGTCCGATTTTGCTCCGTAATATGCAGATAAAAGTACTTGCTCTAATTACTGCAAATAGACTCCTAAATGTAATTGTGACTCTAATGCACATTGACTAAATATACTTCATGTCCGTAATGTGCACGAGAGTTAACCTACACAGACTCCACAGTTGGTTAGGACACGGCAATTTCTTTGAGAATTTGTTAATTAGATGTGGAAAAAAAGAGTTTGACTCAATTGCCTGGCAATAATAGTCTCTAGCTTTTAAGTACTTTTGTTGTGCATCCAGTGATCAGAGTATGGGTGAACCCCACATATGTGGTAGTGATAACAGTAAATGGAAATCTTCACTTGTTGGATTAGGTTTGCACCCCAAATATGTGGCTTAAAGAAGGATAACAATACAGAGAATAGGATCTCTCTCTATGCAGATGACATCCTTTTTTAATTCGTTTTTTTCTTTCCTTATTGCTGTAGCATAGGTATTCAGGTTTCAGGTCTGGCATGAATCCAATCCTACTAGTTGGCACCAGACTTAACAATGAAATTGTACAACTTCATGTAGTACATTTTAGTGATTGAGGATGGAGAAAAAGGAAATGTTTTTTTTTTTAAATGTTCAAAGAACAAAAGAAATGACCTAGTATATGGAAATGACCTAGGTTATGGTTTCAAAAACCAGTTGCTTGGACTTCAGTAGCTCCCAAAACCCCAAATTGTGCTCATCAAATTTATTTGAAAAAAAAAATACTTATCAGAGCCAATGTCGAGAGACATGATTCTTATTATTTCCTTTTTCCATATTCTAAAGGAAGGACTATGGTTTCGATATTTAAAATATGGCACAAAACAATGACGTGCTCAGACTAGTCCGGAAAGTTTACAAAATAAATGCCCATACGGGTGGGCTCCTTATTGAGAGATGTGTGCAAAATTAAGGGCTTTCTTAAATTAGATAGTATAGGCATCTCTAGAGTGGATGACCTGTTTAGGGACGCGTTGATGGCATTTTACCAAATGCAGGATGTGTACAAACTGAACACCTCTTAAGCATTTAAATGCAACTAAAAAGACGGGACTTGGAAGCTAGACTGGATCAAGCAAGCAGAAAACATTTACAAATCAGTAATGCAGCTGCAAAACAAGCATTTAAGCAAGCTAAATTAGATATGCAGGAATATTATTATACACAGGACAGTATTGCCAATACTGCCTATCTTCAGAGGGTGTACGTAGAAAGTGAATACACAGGAAGACTTTGGCGTGGCAGGCCAAAGATCGACAGCTGAAAAATAGGATCTCATCCCTGACAGATATCGAATCGAAAGTGCAGATAACTAAACCTGCTGAGATTGGAAAGGCGTTTTCAAAACATTACCAGAAAATATATCAATCGGATCAGCAGAGTGTGGCCAATCCTCTTAGTATGTTCTTAGACAAACTTCATATTCCATCTCTATCTAATGAACAAAGTCAAATGTTGTTATCCGAATTCTCCCTTGTGGAAATAGAGAGAGTTGTAAACTCAGTAGCCAATGGTAAATCGGCAGGCGAAGATGGCCTATCAGCTGAATTATATGAGAAATGTGCCCCAATATTACATTTACAATTATTAAAGCTTTCCAATCACATTTTAGAGGGTGAAGAGCCTCCCCCATCTATTCACACTGCAATGGTAGTTAGTTTTGTAAAGAAAGATTAGAATCCAGAAAATATTAATTCTTTTGGCCTATAAGTCTATTAAAAGTAGATTACAAAATCTTCACACATTTTTTAGCATATAGTTTAAATAGGATCAAAGGCTCAATTATCAATAGTGATCAATGTGTATCTGTGACAGGTAGATAGGTTTTTACAAATACACATTTTTTAATAGAAGCTGTGGACTATATGACCCACAACAAAATTCCTGCTTAGGTGATGTTTTTGGATTCTGAGAAGGCTTTTGATCTGGTGTCCTGGGAAAGCTTCTTTTTGATTCTTGAGAGATTTGGGTTCCCAAAAAATGTCATACTAATAATATCTTGTTTGTACAAGGATGCCAAGGTGTAAATAATCATTAATTCCAAAAACGTTGGTTGTTACAGTGTGAATCGAGGTACTCTTCCGGGATGCCCTCTCGCTCCAATACTTTTTGCCTTGTTCATAGAACCACTGTCAATAGCCATTAGGCAAAAAGCTATATTATCAGCTCCTCTGCAAGATATGACAAATATAAAATTATATGCTGATAACATTGTGCTCTTTCTGAAACCGGGGGGAAATATCCAGAGGGATATTCTTGCAGTATTCAGGAAATTTCAAGCACTCTGCAAAATAAATAGCGCCAAAACGGAAATTTTACTCACGGATATCTTAATACCGGAAATTCAGCATTTAATCAATACAAGACCAAAGTGATAATTAGGTATATTTGTCTCTGAAAATGTGAATGATCTATATGCCCTAAACTATGCTCCATTAATACAAAAGATCAAGCGATTATTTGCAAAACGGAACCAATTACCTGTTTCAATAGTCGGACATGAAGGACTAATTTGCATGTCAATTTTACACCTTTGTAACTTTCTATTTTCAGCAATTCCTTATGCACTACAAATGTCATTTTTTAAAGAAATAGATGCACTATTTTCATCTTTTATACAGGCCAATGAGACTCCGAGATTAGTACTAGTCACTTTATGCAAATTAACCAAGGAGGGTGGTTCGGCCCTTCCCAATTTAAGAGAAAGTTATCATGCAAATTTTCTACATAATAAACACAAATTTCTTATTAATTGGGAATCATCATGTACAGAAAAAAAATTTATGTTAAAATTCAGGAAAGAATACAAAATCTCTGACTTAATGAAGCTAGTAAACATAAAAAGTGTGGTACAAGGTCTTACAGTTGCTATTGAAACAAAAAGCACAATTTTTTAACTTTTATGACATACGCATAATAAATGGTTCCACACGGCTTGTAGACCTATTCATTGAGGATCAGCGGCTGCTCGATTCTAACATTTTAATGAAATGCAAAGAGAATGGTTATATCACGGTGGCAGATTTTATTAATATTGACACCTGGAAAAACTGAGCAGAGATTGAATGCGGTTTAAGCTGCTTTAAAGACCTACTTAAATGTCCCTTTCTTCAAATTAAAAACTTCCTAAAAAATATAGATCCCATTTCCCTTTCTGCAAAACTAGATCTTACTGATGCACTCTTGGAAGTAACCACACGTCGATCAATCAGTGGGTGGTTAACAAATTTGTAGAGAGCAAAAGGATAACGGGGTGTATAAAAAGGCTTGAGATAAAAGACAAGAAAAAGAGGGCCTTGAGATTTTAAAAACAGCTTGGAATAGAATTTAAGAATGCAATAAATCTCCATTGAGAGGGGCTAATTTCAGGTAAATGCAGTTCTATACTAATTGGTTATTATATAGGGCCCCCGCCTTCTTATGTAGTATATCCTTCAGATACAAGATCAATGCTTTTGATGTTTAATGGAAGGTGGGGGTAGCTGGACTCACATCGTATGGGAATGTCCAAGGATTAAAAAAAAATTAGACATAATCTAGGAGCAGGGGTAGCTATTGACAACCATGTTGCAACCTTGGGAAATTCCTGAATATAATAACTGGCACCTCACAGGCTGAATGGGTTATTTATATCGGATTTAGCTGCTAGATCTCTAGTACACTAAAATTGGCATAGGAAGAATTCACCCACATTTCTGCACTGGCAGATAAAACTCTGTAGAGTCCGAGAATTGGAAAAAAGATATGCCCTAAAGTTAGGCTGATATGCCAAGTTTAAAACTCTTTGGAAATTCATATGAAATACGCCAGGAGATAAGGGAGGCTAAGTGCCAAATGATTATCTTTGGAAATATTTGGATCATCTGGGGAAATGTGCAATATTTGTTGTCTTATGGTTACAATATTTTGATATATATATATATATATATATATATGATAGTTATCCTTTCTGTTAATCTGTAGCCTTAATGTCACCAAATGGTGGCTTCTGAAATCCAAAGACCAATCGGGGAAATGTACAATATTTGATTCTGATTTTAATAAGATCTTTAGTAATTATTACCTAAAATATATATGCTATTTATCTTTCTGTTAATTAGTATCCATTATGTTCCTTTGTGTAAAACCCAAACCTGGCATGAAAATCTAATATAATAGACAAAATGTATATGTATTATTCCTAAATGCACTCTCCTAAATAAAAAAAAAGGAAAAAACAAACTAGAGCATACAGTAGCCATCCCTTTGGTATTTTCTGATAAATTGAATAGTGGTAGAGCATCCACCATTTACAAGATCATACTAAATAAAGCAATACACCAGAGACGTGTTGGCGGGAGACATCACCCCCTGCAGGCGGTAGATTTGGAGGCATCCCAGGGAAGTGGCAATTAAAGTGAGCATACATTTGATACAGCGCAAAATTGCACATTGGGCTTACAATAATAGGACTATGTTTTACTTGATGGAACTTGCACCATCTGTCATATTGCTTAAATGTATGGATTGGGAGGCTTTTTTCATCACATGATCTGGGATTGCAGGATGATCAAAACATATGGAATTAGAATATGAGGTGAACTTGCTGAGATACTGGGTGCAGCTGTCCCAACAGCACCACAGTTTTGTTCTATTGGGTGTTCCTAATGATGTTGATCTCTCAGATGCAAACTCACTTTATGCCCCCTGGGACTGATGAATGCAAAGTAAGATCTTGCTAGGGCGTGGGGGGAACCTGCTCTGTCCTGTCCTGGGGATCAGTGTATGCCTGCGGAAATGGTGGTGTATGAAAACAGAAATTTCCCTTGGAAATTCACATATGATGACCTTGGAGGAGCCTCTAGGTCCTCAATACTCAACCCCTCAAACTCGGAGGTCCTTGGGTGGGAAACAACCCATCACGCAACCCACACATTCCCATCATGATTATATGAGCCAATGTGAGCTCAACTGCACTATTTTTGCTTATTGAACGATTACTAAGTGTGCACTATGATTCGTACAATAAAAAATAATGCTGTCATTAATTTTATGGTGTCAATATTTTTTTTATGCAAAGTCAATATATCCCTGTGCACACAAATGTAAACAATGTTCAAACATTCATTTCGGCGCCCCTTGTGACACACGGAGTCCGACCGTGACGAGAAAATGTAGAGAATGTGGTGGGGAGTGTCACCTTCCCACTGAAACAAGTGCGCTCTGTAAACAATGAAACACTACGGTTTCTTCTCACAGTTCCATAAATTTATTTGAGCAAGGAGATTTGATCAATGAGTTATGTTTCAAATACTCATTAAACACTTCAAAATCGTGTCCAAAATCCACTTTGTGTAGAACAAACGTTATATTCAAATTAATATATCCACCCAATGCATTTCGGGTCACATAACTGACCCTTCTTCAGGGGTCTAAAATGAAATGAAAAAGGGACCATTAAGTTCACAGCACTTAATAAAACTGAACAACCAATAAATGCACAAGTGAAATACAAGATCGAAAATCATCAAGGAAAGAATGCTAAACAGATATATGAATCATGTAACGTGTGAAAATGCAGTTCATGCACATTCAAGTTGAAGTAAATGAAAGAAAATGCAATAACGGAATCGAAAAGGAATGACAATGTCAGGCAGTACATGATTGCGTGTGGGGGAAACAACCTCGGATAACTAAAAAGCGAGAAGCGCAAAATAAGCGCGGGGTAATACATTGTCTAAACTGTGAAAGATGAAATTAATGTCATGCACTTATCGGCAAAACGTTACACTTACTGCGGACCGGCGGGTCTCGATTGCCGTTGAAGTTCTGCGGTCAAAGTTGAATTTCGCGCTAGCGGTTGTAGCAAATGATATGATAAGTCTAATAGTTTCGTGAGATCATGATCACCTGATGTAGGAGGAGGAACGTAATCATGACGTGTGGATGGAAGACCAATGAAAGTGTATCCTATGTGAACGTGAGTGTCACGTGATCGGGAAGAGAAGAGCTTCGAGAAATGTTACCGTGGTAAATTAAATAAAGAGTTGGAAAAATGAAGGGTAGGAAAAAAAGTGAGAAAGTTGAATGGTGCATGCTGTGGTGCGAAGTCCAGAGAAAATACAAAACATTATAATAACAACAGGTTAAATTTGAATGTACAGCCCAGAATATTCCTCATTACCAATGCCATATTATAAAAAACATGATAACTCTATGCGATCATTCATCCCATACGGATGGGAACTGTTCAGTTTTTTAATCCAAAAGTATTCCGCTCTCAGTCTTTGTTTGAGAGGATCCAAGTCTCGGCGTTGTGACACTCACGTTCACATAGGATACACTTTCATTGGTCTTCCATCCACACGTCATGATTACGTTCCTCCTCCTACATCAGGTGATCATGATCTCACGAAACTATTAGACTTATCATATCCTTTGCTACAACCGCTAGCGCGAAATTCAACTTTGACCGCAGAACTTCAACGGCAATCGAGACCCGCCGGTCCGCAGTAAGTGTAACGTTTTGCCGATAAGCGCATGACATTAATTTCATCTTTCACAGTTTAGACAATGTATTACCCCGCGCTTATTTTGCGCTTCTCGCTTTTTAGTTATCCGAGGTTGTTTCCCCCACACGCAATCATGTACTGCCTGACATTGTCATTCCTTTTCGATTCCGTTATTGCATTTTCTTTCATTTACTTCAACTTGAATGTGCATGAACTGCATTTTCACACGTTACGTGATTCATATATCTGTTTAGCATTCTTTCCTTGATGATTTTCGATCTTGTATTTCACTTGTGCATTTATTGGTTGTTCAGTTTTATTAAGTGCTGTGAACTTAATGGTCCCTTTTTCATTTCATTTTAGACCCCTGAAGAAGGGTCAGTTATGTGACCCGAAATGCATTGGGTGGATATATTAATTTGAATATAACGTTTGTTCTACACAAAGTGGATTTTGGACACGATTTTGAAGTGTTTAATGAGTATTTGAAACATAACTCATTGATCAAATCTCCTTGCTCAAATAAATTTATGGAACTGTGAGAAGAAACCGTAGTGTTTCATTGTTTACAGAGCGCACTTGTTTCAGTGGGAAGGTGACACTCCCCACCACATTCTCTCAATATTTTTTTTATGCCACTAAAAATGTAAATAAAATATTATTTTAAAAACTTGGGTAACAGTTCAAAAGTAAAATACTGTTTGTAAAGATGTTTGTCAGTATGACAGCTGTTGTTGTGATATGTCAGTTATCAAATCACCACCCCAAACTTGTTTTTGTGGGAAGTGGGGGCCAGGGCCTTGCTTGTTTTTTGTGGTGTATGAAGAGTGTTATGCAGCTGACAAGGGGAAATTCAAGGATGAATGTTAGGTGAAGCCACAGTACAGATGAACCATGTTAATTTGTTAGGAGGAGAGCGGATACAGGCGTAACTCTTTAAATGACAAGCATTTTTATTTTGGCTTCTATAGGATCATCCACTGCTTGGTTTCTGTAATTTTCCAGATGACGGTGCTCAGGGATCTTGAGAAGCTGGCGGGCTGGCTGAGAATCTCCATCATTTACATCCTCAGTGGGATTACTGGCAACCTAGCCAGTGCACTCTTCCTGCCATACAGGGCAGAGGTAAGGCTTCTCGGCGAGGAGAGTATGGAGGTCTTGGTGAGCTTAGAGGAGGCATGGGAAGAGGGTAATAACAAGGGGAGAAAGATCTGGGGACTTTTAATGGGTCGAGAAGGTAGACCAAGCATTCAGGTGCTCCCAACAGACTAAAGGGTAATATAATAGTTCGATCCACAACATTGGAGTCAGAACACATTTTGAACACCTAACAGGTCAAAGGGTGAGGATGTGTATGTGTATTCTATTTCCTCAAATGAGTAAGACCTGTGATTTATACGCAATCACATAGAGCACAAGATGAGCAAGCAATGGGCCCTATGATCAGTGACTGAGTGAAACTAGTAGCTATGTATATTTTACTATAATATCTAGATTTCTCCAGTACAGTTTAGGATACAGACGCTCCAGTTTACTCTATGAAGGCATTGTTAAGTGAACTACATATGTTTAAAAAAGTATTCTCTTGTTACCATTCATCAAGAGTCCAAATCACTTGAAGTATAGATAGAAAGTTTTGCATGCACTTGAAATTCAACGTTGAGACATAAAATCAGATATTTAGGTATATAATGGATACCACTGTAGCGTGGAAGAGAGAGTTTGTAAGAGAATAAAATCTGAAGGATACAGAACTTCATTGGGAGAATCCTTGTGTCAAACAAAGGCTATGACATGGTCCATTCTTATTAAATGCTTCAAGAATTTGACCTGGGGAACTCCCACACAGCTTGGGTTGTGGGGGTCCTGGGATCCAGAGTCCATGATTTTATGAGGAAACGTACAAAATTAAGGACTAGGGTACCTGGGGAAGTCAGACACCTTACTTGGTGAGATTTCTGCAGGTATCTAAAGAGATTTAAAGAGATAATTGTGTAACCTAATGAGGGCTATGAAGATATTAAAAGCAACCAGCTGTGACTCATCTAAGAAGATGTAATATGTTGGATGTTGCAAATTTTAATGGGATCTAGTAAATCTTGAGATGAGGGCTCGGGGATATAGTGCATTACAGGGTGAGGGTTCTCGGTTGGGATATAGTAGTGCATCAAGACATGAGAGCCTCAATATCTAGTTGCTCCAGATGAGGCATTCTATATTGACAAACCATTTTCTACTGGCAACAGTGACTGATGCACTGAGGTGACCATTAATGATTATCTGGCATTTGGTGTCCACTAATGTAATCTTGCCTGACGTAGTCACTATTACAGCACTAATAATATTAGTAGCACTGAACATAAGTAGATCTTGTTACAGAAAAGGTTGGAGACTCCTGGTATAGACAGATCTGAGAGTTACAGACCTCCTAGATGCCAAGTGAGGATGAGGGTAGTATGAGAATGAGGTGTAATGGATAAGAACGGCTAAGGGACCTCCAGTATGTCAAATGGGAGAATCTCTGAAGATTAAATATGTATAAAATATCTTTTTTTTTTTAAAGTGAACCAGGAACTTCCTCCATGAAATAATTATCTGGATCTTCGAGCCCAGCCCCTGAAACCATTAGGTGTCTTGTGAAGGCTCATCCAGGGATCTGTATATCAGACACCAAGGGATGAAAGATCTGGGGATGAAAGATCTGTGGGAATATATCTTCTTGTGGATTGAACAAATGTGCGGCGGCGGACTGGTACACGTGTACTGTAAGGAGGAGGGCCGGACTGTCTACCGGGCGTTTCGGCATGCTGCCGAGCTGGGGGCTGATGTCACTGCGGTGGGGGCTAATTTCGTTGATGGAGACCTGCATGTGCTTTGAAATAAACAAAGCAAAACGAATTTCGTTCAGCACAGGCAGGTCCCCATCAACGAAATCAGCCCCCAGCTCGGCAGCATGCCAAAACGCCCGGTAGACAGTCCGGCCCTGGTAAGGAGCTCACATATGACCCGGGATGAGCCCTCCGAACCTTAAGTGTTTTAAGTGGTCAAGAATCCCAATAGTTTGGTGATGTACGCAGCCTCTGTGTTCCTGGGAGAAAATTGTGGTGGTCTAAGTCATGGCTGTTCAGGTCTCAGGGGTGTCTCATAACTTCCTGAATTGAGACCATGCTGCCTCGTTCTAAGATCGTTTTGGGCCCTTGGCGAGTTGCCTTTTTCGTGACCATGTCTACGTCCACCTCTTCCGGGTGACCCTTTGTTACTCTGCCTTCTAAACACATGATGAGGCAACAGATATGAGGGCTATTGATTGGAAAAAAGGTTTGTGGACTATTTTGACAATGGGACAGTTTTTCACTGCTTGGTTATTAATGTTGATAAAGAGAATACCTTCAAAGCTAATTCTTTCTAGCCACATCTCAGGGTGTACGGCAGAGCGATGGTTACGACTCCCAGTGGCCCCTGAGAACACGGTTGTATTTTAAGTCTTTTCATTTGCCCAGAGGCCCAATGAAAGGCTCTATTATTACCCTTTTTGGATAGCCCTTTCTGGGTTCCAGGGAAGATTGGGCAAAAAAGGCAATTGGAAAAACAGGCTGTTTATTAACAAATGTTTCTATGTTCCAACTTCCAAGGCATGCACAGCTTCTTGCTGCCACATGCCACTGTGTTGATAGACGTTTACGGCTGTTCCGGAACGGCGTCATAACATATCAAAATACCCCAGCAGACGTCATGAAACAGAGCAGCGTTCTAGATTACTTTTTCTGGTGTTTGTTCGTGTTGTACACAACGCTGAGGAAGTTACTCATAGTGCTACAGGCAAGGAACCTTCTTCCTCTGCGCAGAGGCCCCGGTGTATTCATGCCGTGCAGCTTGCCTTCCTCGAGGACACCCACGTGCACCGCGTGCACATGCCGGCCCCTGACACGCACCTGTGGAGGCTTTAATGGGGATTAGTATCGGCAAGTGATGCCTCAGGGCTTTAGACGGCTCATTCTCTTCCTGTTAATCTGTCTGTCCCAAGCCGTGGGCGCGTGCCGAGAAACCCTGGGCGCGGAGGGGGCTGGAGGAGTGCTGATACCCCTGCCCTGGAGCTCGGCCCACGCGATGAGCCTCACACTCACTCTCTCGGCCTCAGATGGATCCAAACATAGCCCAGCTCATGTTATGGAAACCTAAGGCTACTGGGGTAAAGTGGCGGGGAGGAGCTCTGGGTTTAAGAAAGCAGTGAGACCGAATAAATGACAGAGGGAGACTGAGAGAGAGAAGGGGGGTGGGGTGGGGGGGGGGTGTACTGTATCATCATGACCATGAACGAATTAGAACGATTATAAGGAATGTTGGAAGGGAAGCTTTAGTCTACAAGGGAGGTATGTGGTGCTGAGGAATCGAGCCGACAATACCATGAACTATTTTGCTGAGTGGCCACAGAACAAAAAAGAAAAAAAATGAGGGCGAACAGAGAATTGTGGAGAGGAAAGTGAGATTTGTGCAAAAAGAAGATATGAGGAAGGGGGTGGGGTGGATAGAGGGATGACTGATGAAGGTAAAGAGTGAGGGACCAGGCCGCTGACGCCTGTGCTATTTTTACACTCCAGGGGCGGTGCTGTACCTCACTGACCCTCTGCATCAGACTCGCAGACCTCTGCATCCCGGAAGAGTTCAAACCGCCTGCGCGCCCTCTTTCTAAACCCAGCTCTGAGCACTAAACAGGCATTAGTACACTCGTGCACTCTCTTCGTGGTCATAGGAGCACATCTGCACTGTACGCCACCCTGCCAGCTGCAGGGATCAAGAGAGTGAGCAAGGGAGCGGCCAGGCAAATAACATAGCCCCATCTCCAAACCTATCCCAAATGGCAGTGCATGAGGTGAGCGAGCCCCGCAGGTGTTCAGACGACTCCTACCCCCAAATGGAATGCGGGGATTTCCTTTCTTCTCTCTATCATACTAGTGTCTTTTTACTTCTTTCCTTCCTTCTCTAGTTCATTTATTTCCGTCGTTTTCTATCCTTCTCTTCCTCCCTTCTCTCCATCTCTAGCCACGGGAACCCAGTTGTATGTCAGGTGAAGATAGTGTGGGTTCCTCAGCCTCCACTCTACCTGCCGGGTCCGTGTAAAGCGAGTGACCACAATTATACACAAACTCAACATCATCTCCTCCTCACATCCTTCATCTGTTTGCGTGGCACTCTGTAGGTCTTAAAGTCTTTGTGAAGTTCTCTGTGTCACCCTGCTCCCGATTTTCTCAATTCTGATGTCAGGTATGTTTCCTGCAGAGGAGACTCCCTTCCCGAATCCTGTAAAGGGTGCTGCACATTGTTTTTGTGTTATTCACCCATACAGCACTCTGTTGGAGATGGCAGTCAAGCCAAAGTAACACTCCTTTTAACATGGACAAATACCACCAACATGTGTAGCCCACGGCACCCGTAACGCTTGGTAGTAGCTGCAAAATACTCAAAGGTACTAGAGCTATTTTTGCTCGCACCCTTAGTACTGCTTAGACTGTCTTAGACAGAAGAGGCATTGTGTTTGCTGTCTCGTCTATGCCTGGCTTGTCTGTAGGCTGCTCACCCCTCTAGCCCTTCCTGCGCATCCCGTTGTAGGCAGGTGTCCTATCTCAATCCTAAAACTCTCAGTGGGACAGGGCGAGATCCATTGTAAGTACCCTTCTGGGTAGGAGATCCATTCCATCTACCCTTCTGGGTAGGAGATCCATTGTAAGTACCCTTCTGGGTAGGAGATCCATTCTATGTACCCTTCTGGGTAGGAAATCCACTGTAGGCATCCTTCTGGGCAAGAGATCGGTTCTATGTGTCCTTCTGGACAGGAGATCCATTGTATGTGCCCTTCTGGGTAGGAGGTCCATTCTATGGACCCTTCTGGGCAGGCGATTAATTGTATGTACCCTACTGGGCAGGAGATGTATTGTATGTACCCTGCTGGGCAGGAGATCTATTGTTGGTACCCTTCTGGATATAAGATTTATTTTAGGTACCCTTCTGGGTAAGAGATCTATTGTATGTACCCTGCTGGGCATGAGATCTATTGTTGGTACCCTTCTGGATAGGAGATCTATTGTAGATACCCATCTGGGTAGGAAATCCATTATAGGTACCCTTCTGAGTAGGATATCCATTGTATGTGCCCTTCTGGGTAGGAGATCCATTATATGTACCCTTCTGGGCGGGAGATCCATTGTATGTGCCCTTCTGGGGAGGAGGTCTATTCGATCGACCCTTTTGGGCAGGCGATTCATTGTATGTACCCTACTGGGCAGGAGACGTAATGTATGTACCCTGCTGGGCAGGAGATCTATTGTTGGTACCCTTCTGGATAGGAGATCCATTATAGGTACCCTTCTGAGTAGGATATCCATTGTATGTGCCCTTCTGAGTAGGAGATCCATTGCATGTACCCTTCTGTGTAGATCTATTGTATGTACCGTTCTGGCCTAGAGATCTATTGTTGGTACCCTTTTGGGCAGGTGATCTACTGCATGTACCCCTCTGGGCTGGAGATCCATTGCATGTATCCCACTGGGTAGGAGATCCATTGCATGTATCCCACTGGGTAGGAGATCCATTGCATGTATCCTACTGGGCAGGAGATCCATTGTATGTACCCTACCGGCTAGGAGCTCTATTGTTGGTACCCTACTAGATAGGAGATCCATTATAGGTACCGTTCTGAGTAGGATATCCATTCTATGTGCCCTTATGGGTAGATCTATTGTATGTACCCTTCTGGGCCAGAGATCTATTGTTGGTACCCTTCTGGGCAGGAGATCCATTGCATGTATCCTACTGGGTAGGAGATCCATTGTATGTACCTTTCTGGGCAGGAGATCCATTGCATGTATCCTACTGGGTAGGAGATCTATTGCATATACCCTTTGGGGCAGGAGATCCATTTTATGCACCCTACTGGGTAGGAGCTCTATTGTTAGTACCCTGCTGGGCAGGTGATCCATTGAATGTACCCCTCTTGGTACAAGCAGCTCGGAAGAGGCAGCCTGTAACCTGCGATGAAGAATCAACAGTGGCAGACCCCTGAACAATGGAGAAGTGCTGAGGCCCACCCACCACCCCCTGGATGAACTCTGGCAGGAGCCCAGCCTCGAGTCCCTGATTAGCTGCAGGGCAGTAGACAATGTACCAGACTTGTGATATGCGATGCCTGCAGTCACAATGGGACCAGAGCTCTTAGATACTGTGGGGAGTTTCTGGTTACCAAGAGACTAAGTGAACTTTGACAATATGCACCGAACAACCAGTGTATGGAAATGCAAGCTGTTCCTGTGAGTCAGGGTATTCTGTTCAGCTTTGATCTATAGTGGAAGTGAGCTGTGTGCCCAGCTAGAGAAGGGTTGCACTAGTACTAGGAAGATTGTATCTCCTATCCGCAAAGTGTGGACAAACGTTAGATTGTGCAGAGCAGGCTTGCATGTCTACAAACTGAAGGAGGGGTGGTGCTATACTGCTCTTCTACGCAGAGCATACCCTGCTGCTTAAGGGCTGCGTTGAGGGTCACTCTCTGGAGTACTCAGTGCTGCTAAGACTGGCGTCACTGCCTAGTGCGACACTGCTTAGAGTGGTGCTTTCGCTGACGTTTGCTGAGGGACAAGAAGAGATGACCCCTTGCTCCCACAGCCAGAAGTGAGAGTGAAGAATTGAGGAGACCCACAGCGTGAGGCAGCGTGCATTATGGTTCGCCAAAGGTGGTGTTCCTCCCTCTGAGACCAGTGTACAGACCAGGTTGCGCCCCAGTGTGGTTTCCCTGATGTTAATCTGCCGACGATGAAGGTCCTGTCACACCCACAAAGCCACGTTGACACATCCCTCTTAGTACATCTAGGAGTTGGACCGTGGTCACAGGAGCATTGGCTCAGCCAGGGTTAGGATGACCACCTCCCTCCAAGTCATCACAGACTGTTTCGGGTCGTGGTCTAACTGTATAGCTTATGGCATTCTGGGTGCTGTAGTCCTCTTATATTTCCATTGAAATTATTAGACTAATGCCTCAAGTCCGTCATGTGTCGGAGAAAAGTTCAGGACTGAAGACAGTGTCCATAATGACCATGAGCGAGGAGGTCATTCGAGTCAGAGATTGAATAGCCGTAGTCTCACTGCACACTATCAGCTTGACCACTGCAGAAGAGGGCTCTGTCCACACTCACTGAACTTTGGCAGGCACACAGTAAAGCCAATGCCTAGATGTGTGTCCACCGAGAAAGAAAGTAATTATATCTCCATAGAACCATACATTAGTTTGGAATATTTTACTATATTATAAAAACTTTCATTCTGAATTAAAGTTTTATATATTTTACCAAAGTTACAACACAGCCTTTATTGCATGCTATTCTAATATTAACCTTTAATTTTTCTACTGCACACCAACCTTCTAGAGTGAGCCTAGCCTGCGGGCCTTCGCTTAAGCCCTAAAAGGGGATTCTGAGCATTACGATTCCCGATGTTCCACGGGCAACAGCCAATACTTGCTACAAGCGATCCCCAGCTGCCCCACTAGCCATTGGCCCTGGAGCACTGTCCTGATGCATGTTATTGAGGTGACTACATGTCAGGCTCTTGCTTGCAGTAAATCCCCCTCTTTTATTTGTGTCTCACCACCCTTCCCAGAGGGGCAGTTGTTCTCTCTCTGACCTGAACAAATGTATCTCAAGGTCCGAGCTCGTAATAAGCCCCTCAGAGGCAGGTGCTCCTTCTGACCTGAATACACCTCTCGAATTTCTGAGGTTAAACTCAGATGGAGCAACACTATCCTCGAGTATTGCAGAGCTCTTTAAACTGCGCCTTAATCTGTGCTAAAGCAAACAAAGACACAGTTGGCGTCATAATT
The DNA here is from genome assembly GCF_964204655.1 of Triturus cristatus. NCBI lineage: Eukaryota > Metazoa > Chordata > Amphibia > Caudata > Salamandridae > Triturus > Triturus cristatus. The sequence goes on from NC_140590.1 coordinate 533,004,437, forward strand.
AGAAATGCAGGGACTTGTCAGCCAATTTTATTAAAGCATCAGCTCCTGTCACTGATAGGTTTTTATATGGGTAACCGGGGTGGCTCCTCCGCAATGGTGGAGGAGGGTCGCCCTACTGGCTCAGAGTCAGCAGGTAAAAAATAAAACTATGTTCTATCATCGTTTTATTTTTCACCTGCTGGCTGAACCAGCGTGTGTAGGGAGGGGTGGGGCCGAGGCATGGGAGAAGGCTCAGGCCGGCCAAACACACACGCGCACTTAGGTTTCTCCAACCCGACTGTATTGAACAGCTGGGCTGGAGAAGCAGCACAGACTCTGGGTCCTGAGGGGAGCGTCAAATCAGCCCGCTCAGGACAATCCCCACGCTGCGCTCGTGGCGTGAGAACAGCGTGGGAGTTGCACAGGGAGTCTGATGCTGCTCCAGTGCCTGCTGGGACAAGGCAGGAGGAAAAAGACCCCCGAGGCGGAGGCAGGACCAGTAGCTTCAGGTACTTAAATAAAAAAAGTCTTATTATTAAACTCTCCCCTCCCCCGCACGCTCCTCCCGGCGCCCCAACACTTTTTGTATGTGGCGGCCGCCACTGATCAGTAAAAACAGAGTGCTGTTTTTTCCTCTTACAAAGGTAGAAATCCTTGTCCTCTTCACAATCCTTTACCTACTTAGAGGGGACTGGGGCTTGGGCCCTGTACTCTGGCTTCCCCAAACTCCGAGTTTAGTTTGATGCTATCCCTTCCTAGGCCCCTTGGTCCAAAACTCCCCCCACAAATGTTTGCCTAGGCTCTGGCCCTTCGAGAGAGCCCTTGGCTCAAACTTTTACTTTTTACCAGAACCTTTCAGTTGAAGCACCTGCCCCCTCAGTTTTCAGGCACTCTGCTCAAGCTCAGCCCCGTCCAATCCTTCGCTCCCATCCCAAGTTCCAGCCATCCTCAGTTTCATCTATGCACCGAACTTCTGACCCCAAGATTTCTAAAGCTCACACCAAACTCTGGCCACTTTCTGACTCTCTGTGCCCAGTCGTATCTTTCTCTCCATATCCAAAGCTCTACGCTCCAGTCTCTTGTCACCGGTGTTTACAAGCATCTCATCCCGACCTCATGCGCACCCATTTGCATGATTTTCATGGCAGAGCCCAAATTCATGTACCCTGTTTTTCTGGTCTCTGGTTTCCCTTTCCCAAGAACAACACAGGGGATCTGGTTCCTGTCACACAAAGCTTAACCTCCTGTTACTCCTTCTCAAATCTTTCCACCTAACTCATGTTGTCTTGTTTCTCAGATCTATGAATTCAACCCCCAGTCCTCCAATGTCGGGGCTGGAGCCAGATACCGCGCTTCAGTTTACTTCATTTCCAAGCTGTCAGCCCATGTTACTATCTCCCTTTGCAGACTCACGAGTCTAAGCACCAGCCACATTGTTTTAGGACTGCGGCTGACTCCTTACTAGAGAGCTCCATGCATTGACTTCCTCCATCACTCCTTTCCGGAGCTCTCACCCAGTCTATTGCGCTTTCTCTTCACAGCATGTCTACCCTAAGCATAACCTCTCATTCTGTTCTATGTGGAGCTTACAATCGCACATATCTTAGTTTTTTGTAGTATAGGGAACATGATTATGCATGTGCAAAGAAAAATGAACCCTATCAAATTATAGATAGAAGCACAAAATATTATGTCTGAATGCAGCATACCGTTGAACGAGCAAACAATCAAAAATTTGTTACCCATCCATCGACTCACTATGAAGAAGGCGTGAGGAGGGCAACATAATATAAATCTCAAGTGAGTAGGACTACTAAAAAGGGCGCACATTGATACTGTAATGGGTGCATCATACCATAACCGGGCAGATACCGAGAACGGATTTCCTTAATTAAGTTGTTTTCATTTGAGGCTGAAAATTGCCCTTTTGGGATTTTAGAAACTGGTAGCATTTCATAGCTTTTTGACAATTGTGACTCTTTCTCTGCTTTCACTCAACAGGTGGGACCTGCCGGTTCTCAGTTCGGCCTGCTGGCATGCCTCTTCGTAGAGCTTTTTCAGAGCTGGCAGATCCTGGCCAAGCCTTGGAAGGCCCTCTTCAAGCTCCTGGGAACCCTCCTATTTCTCTTCGCCTTTGGCCTGCTTCCCTGGATCGATAACATAGCCCACATCTTTGGCTTTCTGAGTGGCTTGCTTCTCTCCTTTGCCTTCTTGCCTTACATCACCTTTGGGACCGCTGACAAGTACCGCAAGCGCGTGATGATCATTGTCTCACTTATCCTCTTCTTTGGCTTCTTCACCTCATTGGTCATTTGGCTCTATGTCTACCCAATCAACTGGCCCTGGATTGAGTACTTTACTTGCCTTCCCTTCACCAACAAGTTTTGCGAGAAATACGACCTGGACCAGGTCCTACACTAAAACTTCAAGGATTGAAGGTTAAAGGCTGTACTGTGATGGCCCCTTCTCCCCCACTGACCAAAGAAAGGAGATCTGCAGAGGGCTCAACCAGTGACTGAAGAGTCCTCACTGAGTGTGGGTGAGGGACACGAAGAGGGAACAATGTATAGTTGGCACCAAAATAAGTCTTTAGTGGAGCATTTTTTGTTTGCCACTGAAACAAGATGGACGTCAGTCTGCACTGCCAATCTGCAGAGGTACACTTGGTGGCCGGTAAGCTGCACATGCCAAGGGGCTGGCCAACACTGAGCTGGAGGAGTCCAGTCATGGTGGCTGCTTCACCTGATCATTTGTTGATAGTGGTAGGAGCGAAAAGCACAAAGCCGACCATCTCTGCTTGTGAATCAGCACAAAATGCACTGTAATGAGATCCTTGACAAGGGTCTACGCCAAATCTGTGTATGTGGGAAGGGGTGGAGTTGGGAAGCGAGGTACATGGAGTTGGGAAGCGAGGTACAGGAGGCCGATCTAACCATAGCCTACAACACAATCTCATGTGGCCCCCCAAAGGAGGTACGATAAAAGGAAGAAGGGTCTGTATAACCCAGATCAGTGCTGCAGGAGGGACTGTTAATCTGCACAGCACATCCATATGGAAGGCAGGACCAAGGCGTTTTCGCAAAACCCAGGGCAGACTCTTTTTCACCACTTTAAGCTGTGCCTACAGATGCATTGATGGCATGTTTGTGGGCAAATGATTCCTATTCACATGTATTCCTGCAGTAGACGTGGAAAGGATTTTGAGCTGCATCACTCACTATATAGCACTAGACACTCTCTGGGCTTTCCCAGTGTACCCTAATGTGAACAGCACCAGCTGCCTTTCTAAAACCAGAATTTACACTGCTCGAACAATGCACCTCATGTGCCATTGAACGCCTGTGTCTGTTGCAGCCAAGTGCACACTGGGGCCTACAGTGGTCTTGGCAGTTTGAGAACTCGTTACTCGCACTTCTCGGCTATTGCACCTCGTTAATCCTCAGCATCACCTCTGCTATTTCAGTACTAGGACCCACATGTATCCTTCCCATTGCAATGTTATTCTTCCCTGTAGCACTGTTCCCTTGCCCTCCAACCCTGCCAATTCAAAACACAGACCCCCATGCACCACCACTCCAGTGTGTACCTCACTCCAAAACTGCAATGCCACCCACTATATCAGTAGTGTATCCCTCCCACTGCTCTGCCACTGCACCTCGCTACTCAACAGTAGTACCACCTTCTCTACCAGCATTGAGCCTGTCCTGAAGAACTGTGCCAAAGCTGTGAGCCAGTTTTGCCACAAGGATGACAATCATGAAGTCTTGCACTAGAGACCTTGGGATCATTGTGAAGTCTGTGTTGCAGAGGGTGAAGTTTTATCCACAGCGGATGGACGCGTTTGCTCCCAAGACACAAGGGATCCTGTTTCTTGGATGAGGAGGCTGTTTACTTGTAAACTACTCTCGCTTTCCACTGCACAGCAAGCCTTGTGGCGAAAAAGCTATATCTACTTGTGCATAGGTGCGTCAAGTTTCTCCTCATCTCAAAGTGCCGTATGCAGGCTGCATCTCTTCCCTCTTCCCCAGCCCAAATGGTGGGATGGCTCTTCCTCGAGGGTACCTTGAGCTAGCCCCAGTGCCATCTTTTCTCATCCTGCACAGTTCATGGCAGATTATTGGTCTTGCCACAGACCTCAAGAGATTCTCAGGCGTCCTGCTATTTATTTATTTAACATGAAGCAAGAGTGTTTTATATGAATGTACATATCGAATGAAGCGTCTACTACTTTCTACACACTAACTCGTGCAATTTCTCCATTAATCTTTTTATCCACAGCACCTTAAGGTGTTTTTGAAGGCCAGTTTTTAGTGGCCTCTTTGACTGTATTGGGAGATACATTTTGTTTAATAAAAAGGAAACGCATATTGGACTTGTGATTGTTTTTCTCCTGGGTCTTGGAAGATGTAATGTCTGATGAGCTGTGCCTACAATGTTTCCAATATTTTAGTTCCCACGTAGCTAAGCACAAACTCTGACATTCGTTGTGTAGAAACTCCCTAGAGCACCTCTCTGTGAGGGAAGGATGGCCATAGCAGCCAACTAGGGGAGGGAATTTTCAGGACCACCACGCAGTAGAAGGGCAGTGGCGTTAACTTAGGCTGACCTTAAAAAGGCAAGAAAGACGAGAAAGAGAATATAAATAACTAAGAAGCCAGTCGAGTTTAGTCCAGCTCATCATTCCCTCAGTATAAAAATGTCTACTCTGGATCCTTCTAAATTGCCCAACGTTAGAGCTGTTTCCTTGCCTGGGTATATAGGTGATTACTGATTGCAAAGCTGTATGGGAAATCATAAGCGCTGGACTCCTGTCCACGCTGGCTTTTGTCCAGATCATATTACTGAACTTGTCATTCTGTCCACCGTGGACCACCCCAGGTAGCGAACGGCAGTCATCGCACTCATCCTTCTGTGTTTGCCAGTAGCCTACGATACTATCAATGATGCTCTGCTTATCCAAAAAGAAGATGACTCTGTCTGCCAAGGCTCTGTTTTCAAATGGTTCACCTCTTTCATGTCAGACAGTAACATAGTCCAAGACCCGCCCAGCTTTTCGAGTCTTGAAGTATGGTGGTCCCCAAGGGGCAATTCAAATGTAATATTTACTGCATCTACTGGTAAATCTCCATTTGCGGATTGTAAAATGTTGTGTGTCTTTGGGTGATACTCCATTCATTTTTAGTCTAAACCAGCCACCCTCACCCACAGAACATAATCAACTCGTTTCCATAATTGCCACTTTCCAATAATGGATGCCAGCCAGTTTCTTCAAACTGAAATCATCCAAGACTGAAGTGTTGCTAACAGGAAAACTCCCTCTGCGCACAACCTAGACTTCTGCTCTTCAATGGGCCCGCCCTACACCTTAGCGCCAGGTTCGTACATCGACATGATTCTTGATGTACCTCTTGCCCTTGAGCAGGGCCAGACTGGGATCCCAAAACAGCCCTGGCATTTTTTTTGGGGGGTGGGAGGGTGGCTGGCCGGGGGTGCAAGTGTGAAGCACTGGTGCTTTTTTTCTGGAGGCTGATATTGCAACATTTCTGTAAATCGGGCCCCTAGTAACAAAGCCGCCCCCCACCACTGCAAAACTGGCCCCACCCTTTCAGCCTCCTGGGGAAATGCCTGATGCCCACCATGGCCAGTTTGGCCCTGTCCTAGAGGCCAGCTTAAATTCATTTGTAGGGTTCTCGTTTTTAGGTCGAGCCTGGACAGCGCATGCCCTGCGCTGTGAGGCATGCAGTATTGAGGTGGAGATGTGAAGCTACGTCCACTCCCCACCCACATTTTTCATTGGCTTTTGTCATTTTCCACTGTAAACTCTGGCTGTTCATTAGTCAAAAGCCTTAGTGGTCCCTCCTTAGTACCCCCTTGTCTCATTTTGTAATCTCCCATGTTAACACTCCCGTTATCGGTGTTGCACGGTAGGCTTTAATTACAACCTCCAAGCACTATTTTCTCAAATTGCTTGGTCCAGGACACGCTCTCTCCTAACGCTTTGTTTATTTTTATAGCATGCATTTGCAATGCAATAGGTCTCGGATCTGAGAGAGTTTAAGCTATTGGTATTGTAAATGACCATGTTTTTTATTTATTTGTTTTAAAAACAATACATAAATAAAAGGCATTGTCATTTGCAATGCCAATAGATCAAACTCTTATGCCGGGTCTGGTGGCTCAGTGGACTAATGCGTCTGCTGCAGGGGCCTGTGTTCGACCTCATGGTCACAGGTTCAAATCCCGGTGGGTCCACTCAGCCTTTCATCCATCTGAGATCGATAAAATGAGTACCATTGAGTTGGGTAACAATAAACATCTGTTATTCAGCGCCAAGATACCCGTAGTGGTGAACGTGCGCTTTACAAATACACGTGTTATGTTATGTTATGTTCTGTTATGCGAGACCTATTGCTTTGCAAATGCTTGTTGTTGTTTGCATCTGTCACACTTCATTGGCTCCAGTGCTAGTTCAGTCACACATAGATTGTGATAATAGTACTTAACTAGGACCGGTGTCACAGTTTCGCATAAACTACAAGTGTGTCAGAAGGCAGCAGCCTGACTCATTACAGGTACTCAGAAGTAGTAGTTCTTTGAACTGGTCCCTGAGAAGAAAGTGTGATATATAAATCGCTCCCTCGTGTTCGCAAATCCATTCATTCTCTTTCTCACACATTCCTTGCCTCAAAATTCAGTCACTACCTCCATCCGAACACGCTTAGGTCAGCCCCTCTTCTTCAGGTCTCTTCACTCCCTGTCTTAAGGAAGCAACTGAAGACCTGGCTCTTTCCACAATGGCCCTCCAGCAAACTGCGTGCTAATCTGTGTTAGGCCACTAGTTCCCAATCTATAAATACCCTTACAAATACAAACTTTTGCATTAACGTACAGACTGTTGCACAGAATAAAATCACTAAACCCTGCTTTGCCAGACATGCTGTCATGAAGGAAAGGTAAAGGTAAAGGCCAGGACCACAAGGACGTTTCTTCTCTCGAAAGAACTTCTTGGTGCCTGCAAATGCATACAGACCAGCAACTTGAGCCAGGTGCCAGCTAGCAGCCGTGATCATGGAAGGGACTAAAATCTACCAGGTATAAGCAGAACACATTAGTTAAAAGAAAAACTGCTGCTCCCTTATCCTGTATGCTCTCCAGGTATTTACCACTGCTGCACCATTCAGTGGGGTTGTTGTGAAAATATATAAACAGAATCCCCCCACTGCATCTATTCCAGTCCTTGCTTAATGTAATTAGCCCTTAAACACAAAATATTAAGCTATGCCCTACCCAAATTAATATACATCCCATGAAATCCATCAGAAATTATCAGACCTAGAAATAGGCATCATCATGGTCTATTTAACTATCCTCTAAGGATGTAACTGTCCTTATTCCCACATGGAAAATCCTTTTCATAATCGAGATCTGCTTCCAAAGTGCCAATCCAATATATTTATCAAATTATCAATAAAACATACTTCCAGAACCAAACAAAACAAGAGAGAGATGTGGAGCCCTAATGAGCATGGCATGAAAGCTTGCTATTAAAATGACCCCTCCGCTTCAATTTCGCCCCGCTTACATTACTCAGTTACTTGATGTGCATAAAATGGCAGCTGCTAAATAAAGCCATAATCAGCGGCAGTCAAGGATATCGCTTATTGAAGATGCTAGCCATGTATACCTTACCCTCCTTGTCGTTCGCATGACCAACTTTAACCTTAAGACAGAATGCCCAGATGGCAAACCGACCCAAGAAATGATAACACAAATTCAGGGTTTTCACTTTGACCAAATAATTTTCCACAAATATTCCGTACCCCGTTCCAAAATACCTCCACTACCCTTGCACATGTTACTTTTTCTCTTATTCATTACATACTAAACACGAAATGTAGACTCCAACCCACCAACCAAAGCTGCTGCACCTTACAAGATATATTTAGGTACACCTTGCCTGCAAGCTATTGATCATCAATACAGACTGCCACTATAGCCCAGAAGGCTTCCCACAAGCTACCCACCCCAATATTGAAGCCATAGTGTAAATCGGGAGTCCATGATGAAGGCACATTAAGAACTGGCAGAGAGGTAAGTCAGTATCAAGGAATTGTGTTTAACATGATGAAATGGAGTCTGGAGTTCTGAAAAACAATGGGTTAAGTACGGTGACATCAAAGGTAAACTGAGATGCAAATTGTATATGTGGTACCAAAAAATGCTGCCCACTACCAAAGTCAGCTGACTAAACAAAGTTTCTAACAAGTCAGCGAAAATCTTTAGTATTGTCTGAAATATCATAGCCTAAACACCAGAAATACAAACAAGTTATGGCCCACTAGTGGTCATTGCCAGTGGTGTGAAACATAGAACTTGGCTTCAGAAGTACAAGATTACAGAACACAATTTGCTATAATATAATCTTTAAAACTGTACTTACATCCTAAACACATCCTATCCCTGCCTGCTATACCTCATCAGAAACATTTGAGTGGGTGGAGAGAAGAACAAAGATGTTTATCAACAAAAAGTGGTCTCTGAGCGGCAACTGCTTTATCAATTTTTCCTATGAATGAAAGCTGGGTAGTTGGTCTGCAGTGCCGAGATCATCTGTCTTCGCGATAAGTAGGAACGGGTAGTGTTCCTCTTCTTGATGGAATATTGAACTGCAAGGTCCGACTGGACTGACACAAAGAGCCTGATTTAGAATTTGGTGGATGGGTTACTTTGTTACAAACATTACAGATATCCTATCCGCCTTATTATAAATGTGTTCTATTCTACAGCACTTGTAATAAGGCCGACTGGCTATCCATCACGTTTGATGCGGAGTATCCATCTGCCAAACTTTAAATTAGATAAAAAGTTTTACTTCCTTCAATAGTGCTTTGCTTTATGTTGGAGACTTAGTTGATAATGTTTCTTCACAAATTGGCTTTGGCTGAGATGATGAGAATCTTGAGTACCGAAAAGAGTATTTTGGGGCGATTGAGCTAGTGAGGGAGATTGGTCCAGCTCCACTTCACTTCTTGTCTGTCAATTTTGCCGTTGTTCTTGGAGAGCTTTTGGACGTACAACAGTGTTGAGGGATTGAACTTGGAGCATCTTGTTTTCAGGGTGCATTACTGGCCACAGGGTGGTGTTAGTTGAGCGTGTTGAGATATGTTTGCTTATGATTAGGGCTCACGGTTTTATGGTATTTATATTTTTAAAATTTCCGTCTATATTTATCCATATTTATTTTTTGCCCATCTTATTGGTATTTATCCATATTTATTTTCTGTTTTGCGAATATATGGAGTCATAAAATGGTATATTTCCACATTTATTTAATGTATAAACATGCACTCATACTTTGCTGCCTGTTGCGTTTTAGCACATTAAGCAGCCAAATATTGCAAAACACTACACCTTCAGGTAAATATTAGCATTATAGTACAAATATATGTTACCACATACCTGCATTTATGGAAATCTCAATCTATTTTTAACTAACCATGCTGCCTATCTGCTAAGCTGTTGTCCTAGAAATCACGAAAAACAGCATGGAGAGTCAACCACAAGGAGCACACTTTTCTGCATTTTTCCGCTTTTAAAAATAAATACAGACAGGAAACACTTTGTTTTCGGTCTGTAATTATCTTTTAAAATCCATAAAAAGGGAAAACCGGGTGCCTTACTTATGATTGGTGGTGAGTTTTGAGTTAGTCATGAAGAAAGTCTTACATGTCTTGTGTGCTGCCAGATCACTAAGGCTACAGGGTTCAGTAGTCTTATGTGTGCAGTTTGCATGATAGATTTTTTAACTTGTGGAGATGAGAACCCTCCTCCATGCCCTAAAATGGGCATGGAGGAGGGTAGGAATAACGTTTTAGTGATTAAGAGTACACCCAGGCTGAGTTGTGTGTTAATGTTTACCATGGCCACCGTGCTGAGGACTGCAGAATGTGAGTTAATGAGCATGCGGTGCAGGATTTGCTCTGTTGGTATATGTACGTGGTTATATGTACATGTTAGTGATAAAGAAATGGGTGAGATAGTTGGTGTTTGTTGTGCCGGTGTGGTGCATGATTGTATGATCTTTTTTGACTCCTCACATGCCGTAACTTGAGTCTGGGGGATCCTGCCTACTTGAGCAAGCACAGTCCTGAGAATGAATCTGTGTCATGCGCTTCACCTCAGAGTTCTAAATGGGTCAGAGGAAATGGGTTATGTTCCATGTTAAACGCCTGTGTAACTCAGTTAAATGAACAACTGTTGTTAACATACAGGAGAGACTTGATGTTTGACACTGTGACTTTGCAAGAAATGTATTTCCACAAAGGATTCCAAACAAAGAAGAAACCATAAGGGGTGGGCGTGGAGCTACACCATTGGTCCAAAAATATGGTTTCTATATTGAATGGAAAACAGGGGTTTTAGATGAACACATATTCGGTCGAAACCTGTAGTCACTGGGACTCCAAATGTTTGGTCTCCCATTACCAGTATGTGTACGACATCCATTTATCCTTGGGGACATCATACCTCAGTGACATCAACTGCCTAAACTCCTGCTTGAAAAGGTTCAATGTTGGATGTCTCTAACTTTTTAATGCTCAACAAAAAGCCAGAATAGATCCTCCTAATTTCGAAGTACTTTGTGTAATGTGATCCTCCAAGGCTAACAGAGAAACGAATTAATGCTTTTCACCAAGCATCCTCACTCTTTCCCCTCACCACGAATGCTGACTTCAAGCACGTCACAAAGTTGTCCAAGTACCAACCTCTGATGAAAGTAACTTCTGCATGATCCAGCATCCTTTGGTTGTGTCTTATGTTGATTCTAGTAATGCCATTCTTGCAGGTCTACCTGCATCTACAGTGGCTCCTATTAGAACGATCATTTATATTTCTGCCAGGCTCACCAAGATGACTGAATATTTGATCACCTTACCCCAATCCCTAGGACACCTTATAGGCTTCGTCACCAGGGCAGAAGTACTTTCAAACTAGTTTGCATTACTTCCAAAGCACTAAACAATCACAAGCTCTCTTACCTAGACTGTCTGTTTTGTATCACGAGTGGTCCCATGGCACTCAGACACCGGACATACTTGAGGTTGGAAATGCCAAAGTTTTGTGCCAAACTAGCCTTCAAACAGTAATTTCTTAGTCTAGCGCTAAGAATATGTAATGGCCTACCTTATAATCTTCAACCTCAGCCTTCATTCTTGTCTTTCCTTAAAAACATAAAAGCATTCCTTGTCCATAAATGTCAAGTGACTGATCTTTTTTATGCTGTTCAACCCATGCATTTCACCTCACTCCCAGGTGTACCCTCCCGCCTTTTTTTATGAACGCCTGTCTTCTTCCCCTAGTTACTGGCATCCCGTTTTAAGTCCTTCAGATGGCAAGCTTATTGCTATTTGCAAATTACTTTTGACCTTTCTATCTGATATTCAAAACCACGAGCTAAACACATTAAATTCCATAATGACGAGGGTGGGAGTGTCCTGAGCTTAAGGCCCTGTAGCTAGAAGTGAGATCATCACACCAGGGCTCCTCCTTCAGGTAGTAGATCATTCTAATGTCTTTAACCAATTGCTTACAAACTGCTCCCAGTTCTCTTCACAATTTGCAATCATTGGGTAGTGATTGTTCTAATTGTTGTGCCTGAATCCAATAAACACTACCAAGTTCCCAGTTAGCTAAAGGTCTATTCAGGGCCTTGCAAAAGCTGTTTTTGGGGAGTTCTCCACCAAGCATACTTGAAATGGAGTACATGCATATCAAATTCTCCCAATCCATGTAGCAGGTAGCAGGTGAGGTCATGTCCTCTACCTTCTGGTTGGATGTAATAAACATTCCTCATTCCATGGCAAGACTGCAGCTCAGTATGTTGGAAATGATGCCACTCAAGTTTTTAGGTCAAGCCTAGCGGCAGCGCACATGCGCTACTCGCTCTGCGAGGCATGCAGTAGTCGAGTATGCTGTGGAAGCCTCGCCTTCTCTCCGCCCATATTTTTGATTGGCTGGTGTCATTGTCCTTGGTAAATGCTGGCTTCCGATTGATAATGAGGCTTGTTAGTCCCTCCTTGTTACCGCCCCGTCGCCATTTGTTTCCTCCGATGAGGACTGGATCTTTTACTTGTGACGTTACACTGTCTCCTTCATAAGTCGGTGAGCACTATTTTATTTTTTTTGCAGCGCGGTCTGCTATCACTTTAGCAGCCGTGCTTGTTTATTTAATTAATTTGTTGAGTGGGCCCAAAGGGAGCGTTTCTACTCACTAATCTAACAAGCATTTGCAATGCAATAGGTCTCGCATTTACACAAGTTTGAGCTATTGACATTGCAAATAACAATGCCTTTTATTTTTGTTTTCGTTTTTAAAACCTAAATAAAAGGCAAATGTGACACCTATTGCATTGCAAATGCTTGTTTACAAAATGAAAAAGAATAACACTGGGACCTTAACTTAAGCAATTACATTTTCCCAGCTGTTTTCTAAGATGCTGTGAAATTGTTTGCTAAGGAGATTTGTCTGACAAAGTTTAACTTTAGACAAAGCTATCACTGCTAGCTTTTATCACTGATCGGCAGCCGCCTAAGATGTCAGGAACAGTGTTAGACTTGGCGAAAATACTCAAGTGCAAACAGGGAACAGGCCGATTTCACAGACTGACACCTAAGGCAAGATATCAGCTCAGCATTTAGCCATATTTCATATGTCTGGTCTCACACATAAATTCCTAGTTTTCTTGAAATTGGGGGCTAAAAATTAAGTTGGAATCCTTCGCTTAATTTGTGGGAGCAGGGTAAGTACATAAACAAGAACATAGTCTGGAAGACAGGTGCACTTAAAGTACTGGTATGCATGAACAAATATAGAGCATGCACTAAGATCAAAAAAGGCAAAAGCGATATGCTAAAGTCTAGCATATCACTGCGTCTTTTGGAAATGAAACCAAATATTGGAAAGCTCTAACCTTCCCACAGAAAAAAACAAAACATTTTTTGTCGTTTTTTTGTTTGTTTGTGAATTACATAAAATGTGTCATAATGTGTGTATTTGTTTGATGCAGTCTTGTTTCTGTATTTTTCTGTCTTGTTTTATTTGCTTAGGCGGGGGTCCCCAACTTCCAGTAGTCATTCTTCGGGTGTCTGCAGAAGTCAAAAGGTTAACAATCAATGAAGTAGAGGCTTAGGTTTTGAGGTGACTCATGACCTCTCCCCTAAAAGCCTCAATTGAACTGGACATGGGCTCAGATTTGTTTTCCCCATCATTGGGTTTGGGTGTAACTTTCAGAACTCTGAAACCGTTAGGATAGGGTTCGGCCAGGAGAAGGTCATTCTCCAAGTCCCGAAACACCTCTGAAAAGGCCTCAGCTGTCTGTACTGACTCCTAAGCCATCTCTGCCCCAAAAATAAGACATGAATCTTGAGAAGTCTCAAAACAGGGACACGAACCTTGATGTTGAGACACCATCTTCATTCCAAGAATCAAAACTGCCCTCCTCGGATTCACGGTAGACTCCATAGTTGATCTTGAAACCTCCGGCTGCTTCGATGCTGCATTCACCTACACCAATAAAAGGGCAAGGCAAGCACCCTGACATGAGGCGGAGAAGAGTCTACTGGCCAATCCCACAGCAAGAAAAGGGGACTCACTTTTAAAAGAGGCCATTTCTGAAGCATTCTCAACCTCTCCAGTCCCTAAAATGCCTAGGCCTAAGGAGCATAGCTGACCTTCAGCACACTCGTGTGCAAAGTTTCAGTCCCCTGCACAGCGATTCAAAGCATGTTCCCATAAAAGGTCTATCTTACCCCTAATATGAATCTTTCGTGACATGACAGAGGCAACACTTTGCATGGTTACACTGTTGATCCCCATGATGACCATTCCTTGGAACGTTATCCAGTCAGATCATCTACACTTGGTGATACCACCGCCTACCATTCAGTAATCCAGTGTGCAGTGCGCCATCACAAAGTCAAACTACATGTAGTTGAAAAAGAGGAGGACTTTCGTATTGAGACTATCTCGAAAGCAAAGCTGTCGGTACAGTACTTGCCAGTGCTGAAAAGGGTGTTAAAGTGGTCCTCTGAGAATTTTAAAGAACCAGTGAAAACCAGGGTGGTCATATCACGGATTGAGAAAAGGTATTAGGCAGCACCAGAAGACCCCATACACTTCCGGGGCCACATTTCACCCAAGTCACCGGTAGGAAACACTTTTCTAAAAAGGGCTTTTACCCGAGGGCATGGGATGACCCTCTACCTGACAAAAAAAGCAAGCACATTGATGCTTCTGCCAAAAGGGTAACTGTTGATGCTTAACATGAAAGGTACCTTTATGTTAAGTATTGTTTGGGCACATATGCCTGACCCCGCCATCAAGCCCTTTAGTCCCCCTTCTTTGTTAGAGTAACTGTGGATGCTGCCACTCAATGGCACATATCCAACTTGCTTGTACTACTGTCCAGATATGACAAGTACCACTGGGAGGAGATGGAGAAGCTGGTGAAAAACCTTCTGAATCTATACAAGAAACAAGGAAAGGAGCTAATCTTGAAGGAGCAGACCATCTGTAATGCCCTGGTCTTTGTATGCACTGGACACAACTAGCACTCACTCCTGAGAATGAACACTAGCATGCTCCTCCAAAGACTGAGTGTTCCGGATTCTGACCAAAAGTCCAGCAATACAATACAAGTGTGCCTTTTGATGGGAAGCCCAGTTTTGTGCCCCAGTTGGCTTAACCCGGATCAGGTTTCAAAGGCAACAAGCCCAAGCAGGAGTAGTATCAGCAGATACCTCAGAAAGACCTCAGTACCAACCGCAACAGTCCGTTTAGGAGGGTGAGTCATCCAAGTCCTACTCTAACTCTAGAGGAGGCTTCTGGGGCAACAGCTAGGGTAAATCAAAAGGTACCTAAAACAAGGGCACCTCTGCCAAAAGCAATGACCTTCCACACATTACCTGCAGTTACAAAACACCTCGTGGAGGATGAATTCAGTCAGATCTTCCCTAATGGGAACATATAACCACAGACATTAGGGTACTTTCCATAACCGCCTATGGCTAGTGCCTAGATTTTCATACCACACCACTCAGCAATCCATATCACCGCAACAACCACAGCCATGAACACCAAAGGCTGCTGCAAGAGAAAGTGAGGGCATTGCTTCAAAATTAAGATATAGAATCACTTCCTCCACACCAATATAGAGAAGGCGTATACTCCGTGTACTTTCTAATACCCGAAAAGACAGAATGTTGAAGCCTATCCTTGACCTCTGGCTGCTCAAGTGCTACATCGTCTCCGTGTATTTCAAAATTACAACTCTTGAAGATGTCATTCCACTACTCTGCATGGCGACCCTAAACCTTAAGTATACCTACTTAAACCTACTTCTACATCCTCTTCCATCTGGCTCACCACTAGTATCCAAGGTTGTGGTAAATGGACAATATTGCCAGTTAAAAGTTCTACCTTTTGCGGTAACAAGACCCCTCATGAAGCAGTAGCTGCAGCACACACGTCATAACGTTATTCATCTTTTCACACCTAGATGACCGGCTGGTAAAGAGCAACAGCTGATGGCAATGTTTTACTCAAATTCAACAAGCAGTGCCTCTCCTAAACACATTTGGGTTCACTGCCATTGTCAAAAGATTCCCCTTCAGCCCTCAACAAATGCAACTGTTTTTGGGATAACAGGCAAAGCCTACTTTAACAATGAGAGTGATGACATTTAAGAGGCTGCTCCTCTTGACCAGACATAAAATCCTCTGACAGCAAGAATGATAAGGATACTGTTGGGAATGATGGCATCTTGCATTACAATAGCCCTAGATGGCCAGTTGTGAATGTGCTTTGCACAGAAGTGCCTTGCAAGGCTATGGTCCCAAGCAACTGATCAGTGGGAAGGTGTAGTGCTGGTAGACCCCAAAGTTCAGCACTAACCGTTATGGTGAAATAACCAGAACTTGTTACCGGGTACATCTTTCCTCAACCTCGCCCTCCCAACCACAGCTGCAAATGATCTACTCACTCTCCTCCCTCACAGGGTGAGGAGGGTGCCTAGGCAACTGACAGTGCAGGAACAATGGCCGCTTAGCAACAACATCTGCACATCAATGTACAGTCATTTAGTGCTCGGAGTGTTTTAAAAAGTGATTCATAACGAGTGTTCATTCGCACAAGACCGCAACATACCATGTGCTTCCTTCAGAAATAGGGAGCATGCGCTCACCACAATAGTTCAGGGTGACAAAGAGAATCTGACACTCGGCCATTTACTATCCGGTCCCTCTCTTGGTAGAATGATTCCCTGGAGTATACAATTACTTTGCAGACCTGACCAGCAGGATGCATTGGCAAACACACAAATTGGAGATCAACACCCAGGTGCTTAAGCAGTACTCTTGTCGCTGGTGGACTTCAACAGAGACCTGGTTGACATTTTAATTGCGTCAGAGTAATTTCAGTATTTACATATGTAGGAAAGTACCTCTTCTGGACATGGTTAGCCCCCACTTTTGCCTGGCAAATGATGTAATTTTGACTGGAAGTGCACAGGGTCCCTGCCAACTAGGTCCCATGTGCTAGAAGCTCTTTCCCTAAACTGTACCTTTTGTTTCCCAATTGGAACAACTTCAGTACCCCTTGTAAGTCCCTAGAAAATGGTAATCCTGGTACCTAGGGCATTGGCACTGAAGAGGGAACCTGTACTGTACTGCATTGTGTTTTCCAATTACCTTTTTCCATCCATAGAAAATGCATTGTGCTTAATTGTGCACAACTGTAGATATTGCCTTTACTGTAATGTTCTCATATTTAACTTGTACTCGAAGTTCTTTGTGTAAATATTTATATAAAAATAACTATTTTACTAATTCGGTCTCAACTTCGTCCTTTGAGTGTGTGAATCATTTATTGCCTTGGTGTGTACAACAAATGCTTAGCACTGCCGTCAGCTGAGCCTAACTGCTCAACCACACTGCCACAAAATAGAGCGTCAGTATTATCTACTTTTGCCTCTGTAAACCAATAAGGGTCTCTTCGACCTCTCTGCACAGTTTTGTGCACTATATAAAGTGGGTTTCCTACATTGGTGGATCAGCAGTGGGGTCCATGACTTTGCGTTTGCTTAACCATTCTTACAATAGAGACCACACGATTGCCTTTAATTAAATTGTATTTTTCAAATTGACTATTTTTCAAAGTTTTTAAATAATTGTTAAGGACCTGGATAGGTCCCTTTTAGTACAACTGTTTTCAAAATCCAAAACTTACTGTAGTTAGGAAACCAGTGTTAGGGCTTTTTTTAATTCCAAAAAGGTTCCCAACTTACTCAAAATAATGAGTACTAGAAACAGCTCCTCAAAAAAGCTGGTACAGGTGGAGGAACTCGATCTCACACCTTGCCTGTCTCTGCCAATGAGACGGGTTAGAGGCTTGTGTAAAACTTATGGCCTCAAAACTGGATCAAACCATACCAAATTACAGCTCCAGGAGCTTTTGGCACAGTATGACAAAGAGCATCCAGAGGATGACACTGATCTTGCAGAAGATCAGAATACGGAATATGGGAGTGATGATACAACCCCAGAGACAGAGAATCACTTCCAGATGAAGAGCTTGCTCTGGAAAGATTATCCAGGAGGGCAGCTATAGAAGCACAACTACTAGCTATGGAGAAAAGAGTTGGGTCTAGGACCCATCACTGGTGGCAGCACAATAATAAATAAGGAGAAAAGTGATTCCTTTGACCCTAAAATCCCCAAATGAATTGCTCCAAAATTCTTTGAAGGTGATGATATCACCAAGTGATTCATTGCTTTTGAGAAGGCCTGCCTTAGCAGGCAGGCCAACAGGAAGCTATGGAGTGTTGTCCGCTGGAATATGTTCCCCGGAAAGTGCAGGGGTAGACTCCTGACACTCAATTAGAAATATGCTGCATCCTAAGATCTCATGAAGGATACCCTGATTGAGGCCTTTGCATTTACCACTGAAGATGATATAATCCAGTTCAGGGAGGCTCGAAAAACCGAGAGCCAGACCTGGGTAGATTTTGTAGACTACTCTGTGAAATCAATAGGAGATTGGTTAGCTGGTAACAATATGCATGACTATGAAGGGCTTTATAATTTGATAAGGAAAGAGCAACTTTTAAGTAATTGTTGCCAAGAGAAGTTGCATCAATTCCTGATAGACCTAGGTCCACATTCTCCTCAAGAGTTGGGGAAGAAGGCAAACCACTGGGTCAAGACAAGGGTGACCAAAACTACCTCTGGTGGGGTAACACAAAGGAAAGAGGTCAACAACCGCCCCCCCCCCCCTGCCCCAGGGAAAGACGGTAATTCTAAAGCCAGGCCCCAAAAAACCTGTTCAGGAGGGTGATCCGAGAGACTCTTGACAGCCAAAGGGTGGGTACCAGGGAAGGAATTGGAATCCGAAGAAGGCATGGTGCCTTAACTGTAGAACCACAGGTCACGACACTTCATCTTTAGTGAATGCAGTGGCTAATCTCCAGATGGGATCTCAGGAGAGCACTTGCCATGTCAAGGAGCTCTTAGAGGTGACTCTAGTGGGGGATGTAGATGTAGCCACCGTAGCTGTCTGGCCCAATAGTATGCAAAAATAAAGACAGCATTCTGTTAATAATGGGATTAGGGTGGAGGCATTGAGAAACACTGGTGCTAGTGTCACGACGTGGGCTGAGCAACTGGTGTCCTCTAAACAGTGTGTGCCTGGGAGGACCTATCCAGTCACCAATGCTGACAATGTGACAAAATTCTATCCCATGGCAATGGTGTCCTTTGACTGGTGAGGGGTTGCTGGCCAACAAAAGATAGCAGTATCTTCATCAATTCCAGTTGATTGTTTGTTTGGCAATGATTTGGAATCCTCAGCCTGGGCTGAGGCAGAAATGAGAATCTATGCAGAAATTCTTGAATCCCACAATGGGTGTGTGTGAAAACCAGAGCACAGAGCAGAATCCAAAGAGGTGTTGCAGTCTGGAATAATTACCCAACCCTCCAAGAGAAAAGGCAGGAAGAGTAGGGCACCAGCTTACAATCGGACACCAGACCCTTCTCCTCAGGAGGAAGAATCATCTGCCCCAGAGGGAACTGAGCCTCCAGAGCTGGAGCCTTACCAGGCTGAGCTTTTGGGCCCAGGGGACCCTCTAGGGAAGATCTTTGCCAGAGGCAGAAAACCAGTCCCACTCTTAAAAGCTGTGACAGCAAGCTGCTGCACAGGAAGGAGGTGATGTCAGTGGTTTCCACAGGACCTATTGGGACGAGGGAATACTTACACTGAGACCAGAGACCCCCAAACCTGGTGCCACTAGGAGAGTTGTTGTGCCTCAGGCGTTTAGGGAGTTCCTCCTCACTTTGGCCCATGCTATCCCCCTAGCTGGGCACCTTGACCAGAACAAGATTTGGAGTAGGCTTGTCAGCCCTTTTTACCGACCAAGGATAGACCAGAAGGTGAAAGAGTTTTGCAACTCCTGTGTCACCTGTCAAGCCAGTGGCCAGACAGGTGGCCACCCAAAGACCCAGTTAATTCTACTTCCAGTGGTTGGGGTTTCCTTTGAGAGGTTAGAGAGTGACATTGTTGGTTCCCTTGACCCTCCTACAGCATCAGGAAACAGTTGTATTCTGGTGGTAGTGAAGTATGCCATCCGGTATCCTGAGGCTATCCACCTTAGGAATACCAATGCCCCTGCAGTGGCTAGGGCCCTCATTGGTATCTTTACCAGAGTGGACTTCTCTAAGGAGGTGGTGTCAAACAGAGGTACAAACTTCATGTCTGCTTACCAGAAATACATGTAGGAGTGTAGCGTGACCTACAATTTCACTACCCCCCTACCATCCTCAGTGTAATGGCCTTGTTGAAAGATTCAACAAGTCCATGAAAGGTATGATTGGTGTATGATTAGAGATGGGCTATCTTACTTCATGCCTGCTTTTTACCTACAGGGAAGTGCTACAGGAGGGAGTGCTGTTCTCCCCCATTGAATTTGTTTGATCATCCTGTCGGGGGACCATTGCCCCTTTGAAGGAAGGATGGGAAAAACCTCTTGTTTAGCCCAAACAAAATATAGCGGGATATATGCTTGGCCTCTGCTCCAGGATGGCTGAATACATGGAAAAAGCAAATAAAATCTTGAGGCCAGCCATGAGCTCCAGAAGCAATGGTATGACCAAAAGGCTGCTATGGTTGAGTTCCAACCAGGGCAGACGGTGTTGGAGCCTGTTGACCCTACCCTATCCTGGAAAGAAAAGGGGAGGTCACCTATTTGGTGGACCTTGCCTCTTGCAGGGCCCCCAAGAGGGTCAGTCATGTAAACCGCCTTAAACCCTACTATGACAGGGCAGATGTGACTATGATCATGGTTACAAATGAGGATCAGGAAGCAGAGAGTGAACCTCTCTCAGAACTCCTGTTAAATGATCCAAAAGATGGGTCCGTGGCACCCTCACTGCCCACGAGCAGACTGTTTGCAGGCAAGTCCTAAATCAGTTTGCTGAGCTCTTCGCTCTGACCCCTCGCCAGACCAGCTGGTGTACCCATAATGTGGACACTGGTGAAAGTCTACCTGTCAAGAATAACATATACATCATATGAAAGAGAGCAACAAAGCTAAAGTAAGCAAGATGCTGGAATTGGGAGTCATAGCCCCATCTGGGAACCCCTGGGCCAGCCCAGTTTCTTTAGTCCCCAACCCTCATACTCAGGGTGGTAAGAAAGAAATGAGGTTCTGTGCGGACTCAATGCTGTGAGCAAAACTGATGCACACCCAATTTCTAGGGCAGATGAACTGATTGACAGGTTGTGAGCAGCCAAGTATCTGAGTACCTTTGATCTCACATCAGGGTACTGGCAGATAGGTCTGACCCAAGAGCAAAAGAAAAATCAACATTTTCAACCCCAGATGGGCATTAGGAGTTCACTGTGATGCCCTATGGTTTGAAAAATGCACATGCTACTTTTCAAACGTTGGTGAATAAAGTCCTCGTGTCGTGTAGTTCCTATAAAGGATCTGCGTGTTTAGACAATATAGACTGTTGGTGATTCCCGAGCTTGCGCATTGTACTCAGTGTAGTCCTAACCCCGAGCAATATGTGCACCGAAGATATTCGGCCTCCACTCACCGAGTGCTCTGTGGGCTGGTGCTTTGCAAACTCGCTTGAGGTCTCCTCGCGATCCCTGGTCCGTTGGCCTGTGGGTCCTGGCGAGGGTCACCTTGTTTGTTCTTGGGCTTACCTGGTTGCTCCAGACGTGCCCTGACTGTCCATTGCTTGGGGAGTCCCCTGGACCTTGCTGGTCCACACTGTAACCTGTTTACTCTGACCGCATGGGTTGCATTTGCCAAGGCTTGTTGGTGCTCCCGCTGCATATCGACCCGTCAGCACTCAACATCCTTTGTGGGACAGCTCACCTCTGGATCCTGGTCAACCCTGACATCTCCTGGTCCCCGTGGCTGCAGAGACATGCAATCCTTCACACCTGAAGCTCCCGACCTTGGTGAGCATTCGACTACCGAGCCCCTGGTCACCTGAAGTGACCCAGACTCTGTCCCCTCTGCTTTCAGGTTCTTCTCACCTAGAATACAGGCTTGGATTCCACTGGACACTCTTCGCCTTTCTGGCAGCAGTAATTCTTTGCAACTCTCCAGTGAAAACGACAAAGGTTTCCGACACCACTTGACCCCTATGCACCCGGCTCCTCTGGGATAGGTAACACGGGTAGCTCAGTACTCACTGGTTGGCTGGCCTTAGAACCTCCTATGTTCCAAAGGGTTTGCTTGAAGTCCTCGTAGAAGTGTCCTTAAACTTTAACTTTGCAACTGCGACTTTCCCATAGAGTTGTACGGAGCACAAGATCGGGTTTCCTCACTGCACCCGTCCACCGTGGGCTCCCTGTGTCACTCCTCTGGGTGGTTCCTTGGGGTCCCAGCGATTCTACATGCTCTAGGCACGGTGTCTAGTGAAGACGTGATTTATACCATTTTTTTTAGTATATGGTTCGGTCTCCATCGGAACCCGCTGTGTATTTTGCTACTTACGAATGTTTTATTGATTCAGTATTGTGTGCTCTGTGCCCTAATCTCATGTAGAGATTTGTAGAGAGTGTTATATTAATAAATACATATGTGGTACTCCTTTCATTTAGTCATTCAGGAGGTGAGATTCTGGTAAAACAAGCTGCTTTACATTCCTTCAAGATTAAGCCTGAAGGCTGCTCTCCATAGCTACCACTAGGATAGCTTTCTAAAGGTTATCTTTGACCTCATACATTATAAGGGGTGTGTGGACTGGTACAGGGTGACCACTTTAATTAGTGGACAGCATATACCAGGCCACCTTCTTACAGTCAGCATGGAAGTCCTTTTCTCCTCTGACTATCTCAGCAAGACGTGGTGTTTATATACCCAAAGTGGTACCCTCAGGGGTTCTACCTTACTGTGTCATGTCGGACTTAGGATGACGGAAGGAATGCCCCTTATACATAGAGTTATTATGCAGGAGATGGTAGTCCAACTGAGTTTCCACAAATCCTCATGTATAAAGGATGAGGCCAGTTTTCAGGGAAAAAGCCTAATTCCTGTAAGCAGTGTCGTAACTAGGTACAAGTCAGTCCCAAGAACCATTATGTAGTGTAATGGTAGGGAAGAATACAGGTTAGATGACTACCTGAGCCTATATCGGGGTACCTATATGAAACATAACACTTGCTGGATTGGAATCCTGTAGTGCAGCTTATCTGGATGATATTGCTGTATTTATCTCCACCTGGCAGGACCACCTGATACACCTTGGGAAAGTACTTGAGGCTCTGCAGAACACAGACCTTACTATCAATGCATCTTGTTGGTGGAGGCCAGGTTCAACCCTTAAACGCAGACCATTCTGGACTGGGTGGCTCTTACAACCCACACTCAAATCAGGGCCTTCCTTGGCATGACCTGGTACTACAGGAGGTTTGTGAAGAATTATGTTACCATTGTGCACCTCTCACAGAACTGACCTCCAAAAGAATGCCCAAAAAGGTGAACTGGACAGTGAGCTGCTAAAAGGCTTTTGACACTCTGAAGGAAGCCATGTGCTTGGCACCTGTTCTTAAAGCTCCAGATTATGCCAAGCAATTCATTGTGCAGACAGGTGCCCCCGAACATCGGATAGGAGTGGTCCTAGACCAAATAAATGACCACGGTCAAGACCAGCCAGTGGCTTTCATGAGTAGAAGGCTACTCCTGAGGGAACAGCCTTGTTGTGGCCTGGTCCTTAAAGAAGCTGAGACCATACCTGTTTCGCTCTCACTTCCTTGTTCAAACTCACAAAAGCATCTCAGATGGTTAATGCAAATGAAAGGTGATCATCTCAAACTGCTAAAATGGTCCATATCTCTACAGGGAATGGACTTTGTAGTTGAACAAAGACCGTGGACTGCCCATGCCAATGCAGATGGCCTTTCCAGGTTCTTCCACTTAGATGATGAAGACTCTCTAGGGGAAGGTTAGTCTCATCCGCTTTTATTTTGGGAGGGCTGAGGGGAGGGGTCATGTAGGAATTTGAGTCTTTTGGACATGGTTAGCCCCCAGTTTTTGCTTGGAAAATTGTGTAATTTCTACTACAAGTGCACAGGATCCCTGCCAACCAGATCCACTGTGCCAGAAGATCTTTCCCTAAACTTTACCTTTTGTTTCCCAATTGGCACAACATCAATATCCCTTGTAAGTCCCTAGTAAACGGTACCTAGGGCATTGGCACTGAAGAGGGACCCCAAGGTCTGCAGCACAAATTGTGCCACCCTATGGTCTCCTCACCAAGGCCATGCACACTGCCATTGCAGACTGCAGGCCTTAGTTCAGATAAAAACCAAAGTGTTGACATGGCACACATCCTTGTGTTCCAAACCACAGACACTGCATGGGATATAGGTAGACACCCCTAAAGCAGACCTTATAGTCCCAAGGCAGGGTGCACTATATCTCCTGTGAGGACATATCTGCATGTGCAGATATGCTGTTGCAATATCCATGTCGATTCTGGGATATTGTAAGTGAACAGAGAAGCCATTGACAGTACATGGGCTGGACACGTGTCATTACGAGTTCCTCAGCTCCATGATGGCTTCTCTGTGTTATGGGATATTTGATACCAAGTATCTTGTCTTAATAAACCTGCGCTGATTCCAGTGTCAGATTTATTAATCAGTGCACATAGAGGACCCCTTAGAGGGGTCCTCTGAAACCTACCAACCCTTAATGTGGTCCACCAACTTATCTAAACCAGCCTGTCCCCACCAGACAGAGTTCTGACCTCATGGGGTGAGCGCCGACGCACTCAGTGGTCAGCAACAAAGCCTGTCCTGGGCGGAGGTGTTCACACATTCCCCCGGTCAGGAAGAGCCATCTGTGGCGGGAAGCTTTAAAGGCTTTGCAACCTGTGAAACACGACCCCAGCCTCTCCTGATAGAAGGAGCAGGCCCTCTCCCCCTGTTATCACCCTCTTTTGGTGGGAAGACCGGTGGGAAAAAGAAGAAAGAGTAGGAGGTGTACCCCCATCTGCCCACTCCAGCCCTAAGATGCAAGAGGTGAGGTGAAGTAAATTTTTCAGTGCCTGCCATCTTGAAGATGGTAGGACGTCTCCAATCAGGGCTAAGGAAATGTCATCCTCCTACAGGAGGTGGGCATGATAGAGGGTGTAGACTTTCCAGGTAAGAGGCCCATTGGCCACTACCTGTCACTACCTTAAAAACGCCCCTAAATTTAGTATTTAGGTGGCATCCCAGAACCTAAAACTAGATTCCACAGACACAAGAAGAAGGCGAACATCGAACCACTGTTGGACCCAGAACTGCAGACCTTGTGGTGGACATTGGGCGCAAACTCCTGCCTGCCACCTTAGACCTCGACAGTCGTCATCCTACATCTTGTCTCATCACTGTGTGATCTCCACAAACCCCAGTGGGTAATGAGTCACCTGGAACTCCCTTGAGCTACAGGTACTATCTCACTGCAGCCGCAGGCACACAAAACAGCAAAGTCTGGTCCAGCGTCGTCCAACTCTCCAGCCCAACTGACATCTCCGGGTGCCAGCAAAAGGTACACCTGTTCTGGAGAGTCAGCTCGGCCTCTGCACCAAGTCTTGAGGCCCCAGGACCCACTGGTGCTGAAAGGCACAAATGCCCGGGGTACTTGACTCCCTACTGCAAAAAACTACAAAGCCAAGTCCAGACGGACTCCAACTCTACAGCGAGCCAGCACCCGAGTGGCCCAGCATATCCAGAATGGTTGCTCCAAGGTTCTAGCCCCTGACCGCGAGGTTCATATTTGCCCACTTTTGCCAAGCTGCATATCATTACTGCAACAAGCCTGCCCGGCTGGGGCATCTTCAAAGCAGCTGTGCTCATAAGGCCCCAGAGCCCTTGCGACCTCTACTGTCACTTGAGAGCCTTTGGACTTGCCTGCAAGTCCAACTTTGGTTTTACAGGTGGCCCACCTTCCTTCGTAGCACCAGCTACAAAGTCCCTTTGTTCCTCACTTCCAGTGAAATCCGAGAAGATCCCAAGAACTTGACCTTGGCACTTGGGACCTTGGCCCTGAACCTTCCGATTTCCAAAAGGGTAACCACAACAATAATTGTACTGCATTGCTTTTTCCAATTGCCTTTTTCCATCAATAGGAACTTCATTGTGTGTAATTGCACACAACTATAGATATTGACTTTACTGTGATTTTCACGTATTGCGAAAGTATTTACCTTGTACCCGAAGTTCTTAGTCTAAATATTTATCTAAAAAGAAGTGCTATTTTACTAATTTAGTCTTGACGTCATTCTTTGAGTGAGTGAAACTTAGCACTACCCTCTGATAAGCTGCTCAACCACACTACCACAAAGTAGAGCATTCGGATTATCTACTTTTGCCTCTGTAAACCAATAAGGGTCTCCCTAACCTCTCTGCACAGTGTACCCATTGTGGTGTACTATATAGAGAGGTGGGTTTCCTACAACACATTGCTCTTGCTCAGCACAGTACTGAAATTATACAGTTACGGCAGCTTCAGTACTTTAGAGAAAATATCCTACTGCAGCAGCACACAGGAACAACAAACTAAAAGATAGATGTACTAACTTTTCATGCAACGCAGCTCAGGGAGGTAACTTACTGTGCTGCGTTGCATGAAAGGGAGACATAAGAAGTGCAACATATTTACAAATATATGGTGCATTTCTGCTAGCTCCTTTCACTGATGCACTTTGTGCTGCCTAATGCCAATGCAGGCATGCCTGCACCATGGTGCAAGGGTGCCTACATGACAGGCAGAATTGTTTTTGTGCATGAAGGCACACCGTCCTGCACAAAACTAATCCTAGAAGGCATTTTCGTTTTTTTATGTGTATGTGTGATGCTAAATTCATCAAATATATAAGCACATAATTTGGATACATTCCAGATATTTAAATCTAGGAATGCAGAAAAATCCATGGTTGGATGCTTGGGAACTCCCTTACTCTACCCATGGAAAGCCCCTCTGGCGTAAAGTAGCGTAAGGCAGCGATATGTGGTGTTTGCTTTACTTTGGATTTATTAAACCACGCAGAGGCAAGTAAGGTAGCTTTACGTGGATCAGTAAATCCCAGTTAATGGTTTGCATTGTCCTTGTCTCACCTTGCATGATGCAAAGACAGCACAAACCCTTAGTAAATCTGCCCCTAAGACAGAGGGAGCGGCTGCTGCCTACTGCTGTTCATGTCCTGCAGCATTTAGTGCTATTTTCTTAGCACCAAATGCATCTTGAGGCCCATTTTAGACGAGAGGGTGCATTTTGCACTAAGAAAATAGTGCTAATTTCTGGATTACGCTTCTCGGGTGAAATCAGTTATGTCCACACCTACTCCAAATGTTGATCTCTTTCCTACTCAAGAGAATGTAAAATGACAAAGCTTTGCTTCAAGGTACCCACTTCCACAGTCCATGTGCAATGACCTATGGATGACCTGGTCAGGGATATCCTCCTCTACTACTAATACTATATGTTGTGAGGAAAATGAGGCAGGCTCCATGAGACAGACATGATACTTCTCTGGAAATGTGTGTACATGCCTAGGAGAGGGTGCCTCTACCCGCATACCTCCTCAACATGAGGGACAGCAGCAACAACCCAACCACAGGGCATTGAATCTTGCGATTTGGCACCAGAGGTTTAGTACTTGGGTATTTTCAACTCCCAGAAGAGTGCATGCTAATTGTTAAGGATGCCTATATGCCAACAATAAGTACCTGTTATGCAGCCAAATGGAAAGTATGTGTTCACTATTGTTCTAGTCTCAGCAACCAGCCCCTACAAGCCTATGTGCAAACTATTATCTGTTACTTATTGCACCTACAAAAGTCAGGCTTAGCTCATACTTCAGTTAGGATAAATGTTGCCACTGTAGTAACTTACTCACAAAATCGACAAAACCAGAGAATATATAAAAAGGCCTGCAGTTAGAGTATTTATGAAAGGCCTCAAAAGAATAATCCTCTAAGAGTCCCACGAGGGTCCTCATTGGTCCTCAACATTGTTCTCACCAGGTCAGGGGGCCATTATTTGAGCTGTTCAACTTTTGCCCACTGCAGTTTCATTGCCATCACGTCCTTGACGAGTTAGTGAAATACAAGCTGTCAGTGGAGGCGCCATCCATTAATGTGCACAAAGATCAGGTCGTCTTTAGAACAAACCTTTGGTTTCTACCTATAGTGGTCTCGGTATTCCATGTCAATCAAACCATTGATTGGCAAATGTAAATTTTTAATACAATCTCAGCTGGTTGTGTAAAGGGCCTTAGGCCCTTGGATCCAAATATAGCCCTCATGTACTATACTGTTTATATGAACAAAAATCCTTTCGAAAGATGCAGCAACTTGGCAGACACCATAGACTGGGGCCAATGGGCCGATGGGGGGGGGGGGGCTACTGTGCCTCAACTGTAATGGTTGAGGTTGTTTGCCACTGCTGTCTTGGGATTATTTTTTTATTGTGACTGTGCAAACTCCATAGGCTATGCTGTTTTAGGTTTAAATCAATAATAACCAGTGCTTAGTTTGTAAAGAAAAAATAAGTGCCAGGGCTCTCATCAGGAAACTACTGCAGCTTGTATCACACATTGCCCCTGCCATGCTGCCAATGACAGCAATAATACAACTACTAACCAGCCCACTACTAAAAGTGTGACAATTCAGACTATTTTAGGCTCCCAAATCTATAAGAATGGCTTGGGAGGCAGGTAATAGTCATTTTTTAATGTATATTTAATTAATAATTAAGTTGTTGTGGTCATCTCTAAATATGCCAGACGGCACCACCTTGTGGCAGACTGTCACAAGCCTCGGTTTTGACAACTAAGTGCCAGTGCTGAGAACCGGAAATCACAGGCTCAAATTAAGCACAGAGAAAACCTGGTTGAAAAGGGAAACAGCCTTCAGCAGAGTAAACCTATAAATGCTGGTAAACACCAGCACAAACACAAACAAAAATGCCATTCAAAGAAAAAAATGCAAGAGAGAATGAGTCCATTTTATTTCAGTCTGAAGGGTCCAAGACAATGTAACATGGTTATACAAGGTAGCAGCAAGAAAGATTGGTCTAAGATTATTCTCCTTGAATTTTGTTTGTAGGGGTGTCCGTAAATCATTGTTAATGAGTGTTTGGATTAAAGGTGCAGGTTTTAGAAGCATGTACATTAAAATCATGTTTGATCTTTTGGCAGTGTTGAACAAGTTACGTACCTTCGGTAACGCTTTTTCTGGTGGATACAGTATCTGCCTGTGGATTCCTCACCTTTTGAATACCTCCTGCGCCAGCATTCCGCGTAAATTCTTTCCTAGCTCTCCCATGTCGAAGAGGACGTCCTAATAGCACGGCTCCGCTCACGACTCTGTATGACGTCATCAGAGCCATAAGAAGACCTCATCGGTGTGCTGACGTCGGTTCCACCCATTTTTTCAGTGCCACTGAGGCAAACAGGCAGACCGACACATTTTCTCATGTATACACAGTAAACAAAATATAAATATACAAATGCATAACCAATAAAAGCATGGAAAAAGGGCAACAGACCAAGCATTTCCCATCATTAAAACAGAAGCTTGAAAAAGACATATTAAAAACATTCATGTCAAACAGTTAAAGCATGTTTTGGTAGAAATAGGTGGACAATGGGGAGGCGGGTGGGACAGTGAGGAATCCACAGGCAGATACTGTATCCACCAGAAAAAGCGTTACCGAAGGTAAGTAACTTGTTGTTCTGATGGATAACTCTGCCTGCGGATTCCTCACCTTTTGATTAAAATTCCCAAAGATGTACCTCACCTGGAGGAAGGTGTCCATCTGACTAGACCAAAAAATCTTGCAGCACAGAGCGAGCCAAATGGCCGTCCCTCCCAACCTCTGAATCTAAGCAGTAATGCTTTGCAAAAGTGTGGAGGGAGGCCCACATTGTTGTTTTACAAATATCAATAACAGGAACGTCTCTAGCCAAAGCAGAAGAAGATGATTTAGCTCGGGTGGAATGAGCTCTGATACCTTCAGGCGGTTCCTTCTTGGCCTAGGCGTAGCAGATCTTGATGCGAGAGTCCGCTTGTGCACAGCTTTACCTTTCATTCACCCAACGTAACCCACAAAGAGCTGATCGTCCAGTCTCAGATCCTTTGTTCTGTCCAAATAAAAGCTGACCGCTCTCTTAGGATCCAGGCGAAGAAGTCTCTCCTCCTCCTTGGAAGGGGGAGGATAGAAGGTAGGTATGGTAATGGACTGTCCCAAATGAAAAGGGGTAACCACCTTTGGAAGGAAAGCAGCCCTGGTCCTTGAACCATCTTATCTGCATGAATGGTCAAGAATGGATGTTTAGAACTAAGAGCCTGAAGCTCACTTACCCTCCTAGCCGAGGTAATGGCAATCAAGAAAACTGTCTTAAAAGAGAGAAGCCTCAACGGGCATGTATGAAGAGGCTCAAAAGGAGAACCCATTAAAAAAGTAAGAACAAGATTTAAATCTCACTGAGGCATAATGAAAGGAGTGGGAGCAAACCTATTAGTAAGCCCCTTAATGAACCTCATAACAATGGGGGACTTAAAAAAAGACGGCTGGTCCAGCAAACATAGAAAAGCCGACAAATAGCCCTTAACAGTGGCCACAGCACAACCCTGCTGGGCCAAGAAAGGCAAAAATTGAAGAACATCTGACAAGTGGGCCTTCAAAGGATCAATGGACCTCTCTCCACACCATTTAACAAATCTGGACCATCTGGAGGAATAAATAGATTTAGTGGAGTGTCGCCTGGACAATAAAATAACATCCACCACATCCGGCGGGAGAGAGAAGGAACTCAGCTTGCCCCGTTCAATCTCCAGGCATGTAGGTGCAGGCTCTGGAGGTGGGGGTGTAGAACCTGCCCCTGCGACTGCGAGAGGAGGTCTGCCCTGAGAGGGAGGTGGAGCGGAGGGAGCAATGAGAGGTGAAGCAGATCTGTGTACCACATCCTTCTTGGCCATTCCGGGGCGATAATAATGACTTGGGCCCGGTCTTGGCGAACCTTACTCAGAACTCGAGGAATTCAGGCTATGGGTGGAAACGCTAGATGATTTGCAAACACACAAATCCGATGGTCCTGTGCCCAGGACCAGAGTCGTAGCGCCTCTCGACAGAGGCGATACGACCCTACACCTCCCTGTTTGTTGATGTACCACATCGCAGTAGTGTTGTCCGTCAGGACCTGAACTGACTGACCGCAAAGGGAAGGAAGGAAAGCCTTTAGTGCCAAACGTATCGCCCGCAATTCCAGAAGGTTGATATGATGCAACCTTTCCTCTGGAGACCAAAGACCTTTGACCTCCTGATCCCCCAGATGAGCACCCCACTCTAGAGTGGAAGCATCCATGATCACCCCACCATGTCAGCTCCGCTGCAGCGTCTCTGGAGATTCTGACCTTCTCCCCGAGATCTCCATTGTGTTTAAACCACTGCATGCGGAGGCACCACTGGAGTGCCCTCATGTGCCAGCGGGCCTGACTGACCAACAGTATGCAGGAAGTGAACAGACCGACCAGGCGTAGAACCTTCAAGACTGAAACAACCGCTCCATCGTGAAATAAAGGAATCATCTCCTGAATGTCAAGAATCCTCTGCGGAGGCGGAAACACCCGACACACAGTAGTGTCCAGTATTGCCCCTATGAACAGGCAGCGTTGAGAAGGCACCAGGTGAGATTTGGGTTGCATTGTTGCTTTCAAATGGCGCAACACCAACTCCGGAGACTCTGCTTTCAACAGCTAGTCGTCCAGGTAGGAAAACAGGATCCCCTGACCTTCTGAGATGTGCTGCTACCACTGCCATCACCTTCGTAAAGACTCGAGGTGTGGAAAGTCAGACCGAACTGAAGAACCGCAAACTGGTAGTGTTGCGATCCTTCCGTGAACCGGAGATACTTCCGATGCGACTTCAGGATGGGAAGATGAAAATACGCATCCTACAGATCGATGGACAACATCCAGTCTTCCTGTTGCAGCGCAAGAGAACCTGAGCCAAGGTCAACATTTTGAACTTTTCCTGCCTGAGGTAAAGATTCAAAATCCTAAGGTCCGGCATATTTATTCATATAATTTGGGAATGTGAGCACATTCAATCCTACTGGCGGAAGGTGCACGATGTATTTAAGGAGGTACTAGCAATCACTCTCTGACCGGAGGCCCGCAGATGCCACCTGAATATCTGGGAACCGACAGACTTAAATTGTCACCTAACGCAATGGGCTACACTTGGGCTGATGGTAGCCAAACGGAATATTGTGCAGCTTTGCGGAGCGGCACATGCACCTAAGATTGCAGATTAGAAAAAAGACCTCGATTGGTGCATGTACAGGGAAAAAACAGTCTACATAGCTCGGGGTTGCCCCCCGAAATGATCTCAAATCTGGAGCCCATGGAACACAAACCGAGGGAATATATGTAATCTGCCTCGTGGCATCAAGGACAGTGAAGCCCTTTCGCCGTAACGTCCAATGGAAAATAATGTTGTATTTGTAATCACGGTCTGTCTCCACTGTGTACACACATGCTTAATCCGAATGTATTAAATATTTTATGCCGATGATTGTTAATAAAAAGAATTATAAAAAAACAAAAAATCCTGAGGTCCAAGATCGGCCTCAATGGACCGTCCTTTTTGGGGATCAGGAAATACCGGGAGTAGCACCCCTGATCCCTTTCCTACTCCGGAACCACCTCTATCGCACCTTTCTATAACCAGTTAAGAACTTCCTGCTGCAAAAGCAGCAACTGGTCCTCTGAACACCAACCCTGTCAAGGAGGGTAAGGAGGAGGAAACTCTAAAAAAGGGAGGGTGTACCCATGCTGTACAAGATTTAAAACCCAACGGTCTGAAGTAATCGATTTCCAATCTTGCAGAAAATGGGACACCGACCCCCTACCGGCCCAACATGTTCTATGATTGGGGGATCTAGAACTGCTTTCCTGAGGCACCAACGGTGGTGGGAGGAGAAGAGGAGGAGGACTGCTGTCGAGGGGCTCCACTAAGACGGCCCCTGTTTTTACCCCTGTACGATTTGTACAAAGGATTCTGCTGCTGGCCTTGTTGAGGTTGGTGGCGGCCACGAAAGGAAGCAGCCCTTCCAAAACCACAATACTGCTTGCAGCCGTATCCTCTAGACAGCGTTTGAAGGCCCAGAGATCTTGAAGTCGCTCTGCTATCCTTAAAGCGTTGTAAGGCAGAGTCCGCTTTAGTGCCAAAAAGTCTCAATCCATCAAAGGGCAAATCCAACAGGGTTGCATGAACATCAGGAGAAAATCCAGATGACCTCAACCAAGCTTTTCTCCTTGTTGCTACAGAAGACCCCATCACATGAGCCACAGAGTCAGCCGTGTCCAAACCCGATTGTATAACTTGACGGGCTGCAGCCTGAGAGTCAGAAAGAGCCTCCAGGAAATTATTCCTATCATCCTCAGGCAGCTTTGGAGCCAGCTGCTTGACAGAGTCCATAAGAGCATGGATATGTCTCCCAAGTAAACAGATGGCATTAGTGGACTTTAATGCCATACTCGCAGAAGAAAATACTTTCTTGGCCGATTGCCCCATTTGTTTTAGAATCCCTATTCCCTGGAATAGTTGGGAATGAACCAGAAAATTGTTTTGAGCAAGTAGCCTGGACCACCAGACTTTCAGGACATGGATGCGATGAAAGCAACGCCGGATCCCCAGGAGCTGGCCTGTACCTCCTTGCAATGGACCGAGAAACTGCTGGAGCAGTCAAGGGTTTTTGTCAGACTTCTAAATTAGGCTCTGTTAAGGCCTCATTGAAGGGCAGAAGTGTCTCAGAAACTACAGCAGATGTATTTAAAACCTCTGTTAGAATGTTAGATTTCACCTCAGCTGTAGGTAACTGCAGATCAAGCAACTCAGATGCTTTCCTTGTTACAACATGATAAGGAGCAACATCCTGTAATACTCCAGCCTTAGGAGATGAGAGTTCATACTCAGGGGAAGTATTCAATCCACTGGCCTCCTGTAAACCTTCAAACTCGTCCACAGACTCGACAATTTCCCCTTCCTCCTGTTCCTGTCTATATTCCTCCTCTTCAAGCAGCCTCTGTTCATCCCTCCTAGAGCGCTGCTTCAGAATCGGCGTCGGCGGTGCAAGACGTGGCACCGGTGACGACGGCATCGGCGTCGATGGAGGACCTTCAGTTTCAAACCTAGGCGTCGATCGAATTTGAGGTGGTGCCGACTCGACAGCTGAAAATGCCATGCCGGAGTCGTCGGCAAGAATGGCACAAAGGGCGCCTGCCTGGGCATACTGGTGAGGTACACCCAAATTAAAGGCCAAAGGACCCACGGGGCCCCAAGGTGAACCAGATGGGTTAGAGGCTCTGGCAAACATTCCGAACATCACATTTAAAAAATGTGTAGGGTCCATTCCAGGACCAGGAAAAGGAGGGTATGGATCCGTACCTTCTTGAGCAGGTATCACCTGAGGCTGATCTGGAATTTGTGGAGTCGGTGAAGACGGCGCCCGCACAGGCGAAGCCACACGAACAGGAGACGACTCCCCGGGCGTCGGAGACTTAACTTGGAGCTGGAGAACCTTTAGGCGTCGAGGAGCCCCTCAACGCCAGGGACATCAGAGCCAGAGACTGAACCGGAGTCACCCGGGGAAAAGGAGTAGGAGATAGAGATACAAAGTCCTTCCTTCAAAGCCGCTTAGCTGGAGAAGGCGTCATCGAAGCCTTGTTCTTCGAATGACGCCGAGAACCATGCCTCTTCTTCGACGACTTGTGTTTTCTCGACTTCGAAGTCTGAGAAGACAACGACTTTGCATGCTTTCGAGCCCTCCTCTCCTTTTTGGCTTTGGCTATAAAGAGTTTAGCCTTGCATTCTTTAAGAGCTTTCGGATTCATCTCCCTGCTGCTTTGACACCCTTCAACGTCGTGATCGGAAGATAAGCACCACAGGCAATCATCATGGGGATTCGTGATTGACATGTTGCCGCCACATTCCCTGCAGGGCTTGAATCCGGACTTCTTAGAAGTAGCCATCTGAAATCTTCAAGGAAACAAAGTCTTCACAAAGAAAATGGAGAGTCCCTAGAAAAACCATTATGCGTCGACGGCGCGGAAAAAAGGGAACTGATGTCAGCACGCCGACAAGGTCTTCCTATGGCTCCTTTGACGTCATACGGAGTGGCGAGCGGAGCTGTGCTATTATGACGTCCTCGTCGACGTGGGAGAGCTAGGAAAGAATTTCTGAGGAATGCTGGGGCAGGGGGTATTCAAAAGGTGAGGAATCCAAAGGCAGAGGTATCCATCAGAATAACTCTTTTACTGATTGCTGAAATGGTTGGCTAATAAGAATATTGGTCTACATGTACTATTACATTTATTCAGAGACACGGGATTGGTAAAACCTTTGATATATCGGCCCCCTTTCCTAACATGTCAGTGTTGATAGAACGGAAACTGCCAAACACCCCAGGCTTTAAACATTCAGTGCAAGGTGTAGTGAAATGTAATTGTGAAAAGAGTGCTGTCACCATGCACATGGGATAGTGGTGACACAAGATTTTCCACATACCAACAATATTTGTAGCTCCAAGGTGTCTTATTGTTATCTATCATATCTTCACCTATTCCTGGATTTTCCCCAACTGCACTTTACTGCTGGGGTTTTGTGACCATTGTTGCAAAGTTAACAGCAACGTCTCAAAGTGCAGAATACAATGTAATTAGGGCAGGACAGACAAAGTTTGACATTTACCATTGGAACAGTAGGCAGCTATGAATGTCCCCTCAACAGCAGCACTACCTTAATGTAGTCAGAATGCATAAAGCATCGTTTCAGGTGCCTTAGAATGCAGGGCAACAAATTAATATGGTGTAATTCAAAATTGTAAAGGTCTAACAAGGTACTATTATGTTGGCAGGGAAGGTCACCCCTGCAATGTCATAGTATTCAGTAAGAGAATGACTCCCAGCTGTTTCCAGGGATTTGTTTGTTAAAATATTTGAATATTTCACGCTTACGTTTTATTACTCCATTAATAGTCATGTAAACCAGACAGTCCTGCCAGAGTGTTTGTGAGAGATAATGAGACGTGAAAGAGGGAAATGAGATGTGAGTTGAATACAGAGACTTTTTTTGCTGAAATCAGTCCAATATAGGACCACTGGACAAACTCCCAGTGGAAAGACACTGCAAAACCTGCATTACTTTGCCTTTAAATTAAATATGTGCTTTATAACAATCACTGCAAAAATAGTTTTATAAACACTGGAAAAATACAGTTGTATCTATTTTGCACACCAGCAGCTGAATAAACACTGATGAGCACCGATTTCCAAAGGCTTTGAACACCCTCAGAAACCACCACTGAAATCCACAAAAAATAAACACTGTAAACAGGATAGCACATAACTGAGCCAAGTACAACCCTTTCGGCAATCCATTCGCAGTGTAAGGAGAACAAGCAGTCACAGGCTCCTTAGGGAGGTAGTGTAGGGGTACACAAGCTGGGAATCCAACAATCCGCCAACTGAAATAATATTGACGAAATAACATCAATGTCCAGCCCAGTACTTATCTTGTAAGAAAAAGAAGGTAATTTTTACTACACAGGAGCAATAAACACTGCACAATTTAGGGTACAAATCAGTGACCCTGGTGACTCCTTTGTCCCTGGGCTGAACACCGGCGGATTCCCTCTTCTGGGCTAAAACCACCTAGGTGACCCCCTTACTGGATACCCTTTGAAGTGATGGCAAAGTGTGAATCGGGCAAGTGCAATCTCTAATGTCCCCCCACTAATCATAAATGCAGGCAGTGCACTTTGTTTTTGAGTATCTTACTCCAGGTGGTCTAGTGGGTTTGCAGTAGTTTGTGATGCTCTCTCTGAGCATGTTAGGCTCTTTGGAGTCCTTCCCACAGGTATGCTGTGGTGAGCAAAAGAAACTTTGGGGGCTGCCATGGTAGCCAGGCGTGGCTGGATCTCTGAGCACACCGTTGGCAGGTCGAGTCTTTTCCAAGCAGCAACCCAAGCACAGAAAGCGCAGAAGCTATCCTGGGCAAGCCAACATCTTCATACAGTAGGTGCACCCACAAGTGAGACAAGCAGTTAGCTGTAACCCTTGTTTGGCTGATGTCCTCGCATGGCAGTAGCATTTTTGGCTGGACCAATAAGGCAGTCAGTTGCAGCCCTGATCTGCTCAATGTCGTCATACAGCAGTTGCTGCATAATTGGGCAGAGGTCGTTGTATGGTATTTGCAGCCCCAACCAGACTGGACAGCCAATTTCACAGAGCGCTTCCTGCCAGGAACCTGGTCTGTGTGATCAGTGAAGCCCTCCAAAGCGTGGGTCACACTAACTGTGCTCGCAGCAGTCCACTTCCTCTGAATGCCCAACAGCCCAGGGGACATGCTGGACTTCTCCTCCTAGATAGCATCTACTCCTGCAGAGTAAGGCAGACTCTCTCACTCTCTCAGTAGGCAAGCAGGATTCTAGGCACTCAGGCAGACCATCGGCTCCAACAGCAGAAATTGCAGCATTCAGTTGATTTCTTCTCACCTCTGGCTCTCATTAGACAGCAGTCCGGTCACAGCAGTCTTTTGAGCTCCCTGCATTGCACTCCCTTCATTGGTTTTTGAAGCTGCTTTCTGGACACAGCCTTTGGGTTTGTGAGATGCTTCTCACTGCATGTATGGGCTGGGACTCTAAACTGGAGCACAAATAACACCAGTGCAATGAAGTGTGAGGGCACTGAACCTGGCTGTCGACAACCCTACAGAAGCAGTAGTCAGAGTCAAAGGGAAGGGCTGATCCAGAAACATCCTCACCTTACACAAAACTGCAGTCCCACCTCCCCTCACAACTGCCATCAGGCAAATGGTACTGCTCAGGAAGAAGTTTTCATAGCCGCTTGCTAACAAAGTCCTCAAAAATTGAAATTCCAAAAGGTAGCCCTGTCTCCATCCTCCCCACTACATTGTCTTTATCTCCTACCTCCAGCCACAGGAAAGCAAGAAATACACTTCTGATGTCTGGAGAAGCTGGCCTTGTCCTCCATCTTGTTCTATGCCAGGCCATGGGTATCCAAAATAGATTCCACTGGCTTCAGTATGCGGGTTCACTCACACACTTAGCCCTAGTAGAACTTTACAAAAGAGGGCCAGTGGGACTTGCGATACAGATAAAAATGTCTGGGCACATAAATAATCTTCCAAAACACGGTATGCTGCTAGCACCACTTTAGGTTACAATTACAAAATAGTCCCTGACAGGGGAGATTCACACAGAAAACAATGAATATAGGCCTGAAATCAGTGCTA
The DNA here is from genome assembly GCF_964204655.1 of Triturus cristatus. Classification (NCBI taxonomy): domain Eukaryota; kingdom Metazoa; phylum Chordata; class Amphibia; order Caudata; family Salamandridae; genus Triturus; species Triturus cristatus. Next base: position 533,042,296 of record NC_140590.1, read on the forward strand.
TATTAAAGCTGTCCAGCCGGACAGAAAATTTAATAATGTATCAAATCACACAAAACACAAGAATAAAGTGGGTCACAATCCTGCGTCCAATGCAACATATATAACAAAGACACAAATGACCATAAATTCACTAATTCAGAAAAAGGCTCAGGCAGGACAAAAAAATGCTTGTAGCTTGTATAAAGGAATGCAACAAGCAAGCAATATGTAGAGACACTGTTACTCATCAGTAATTAACTCAATTGCGTTTTACTGTGCATATAAGGTCGACAACGTTTCGATCCCATAGAAAAATATTGGGATCATCATTAGGATGTGAAAAGTACATGACTGAGGGAATGTTAGCCAAGCGTAATAGCAGGGGGCAAGCACTGAGGCAATTGTGATAATGCCAGGAAGGGATTACTGCCGTCGCACGGAGGTACGTTAGATCACTCGGACGTCTTGGCGCATAGCAAAGGAGGTAGGGTGGGATTGGGGCAATTCCCAAATGAGGGTACTGGTATGGAGAGGCGCAGTAACCTAATTACACTAATAGCGGCAACCAATCCAATTTGGAAACGTATGAAATGTGCTGTGAGTCACGCAACAATGATGCGAGTACTCCTGAGCCGGTAAAATGACCTGTGTATCCTTCGGTATGCCGGTGTGCTCCACTTTATACACTGTGCCCAGGACAGGAACAGTAGTGTTTTGCCCATAATGCAGTCATGCTTGGTGACCACTTCCAAGTCACTAGACTGCTTCGGGATCTCATAGACAGGGACAGACCTAGGCCTCAGCTCACAATCTTAATTTAGCATGATGCCAGGGCCAAAATAACAGTCAGGATACCATAAATGCAAGCAGCAGGCGCTAGGGTGAATATTCCTCCTTATCGTGAAAGGGACTTTCCCATCCCAATGAAACATTTTGTAGCTTTTGGCAAATCCTACATATGAAAACTCATTTCAAATGCAGGCCTTGCTAGATGGATTGTCAAGTGTATTAAAGTTTTCTATGCCACACCTAAATGCACACTACTCTAAAACAATGGAACCTCAATGGTTTTCCTATGCAACATCCCACTTTCAGACATAGGTAAAGCTATACCAGGGTCTACCATCCACACTTTTGCCAAACAGTATTGTTTGGACCTTCATGCCCATCAAGAAGTACAAGCTGGACAAACTGTTAAAATTCTTATCTAAAAGCCTTCTGTCACAGCTCGCAAGTCACCGCTTTAAGGAAAAGGGCACTGCTTCTCAGTCTATACAAATCATGTGCAACCATTTTTGATGGCTTCAAATCTCAAAAGAAATGCAAACAGAAAATGTTACTTGTAACAATTGGTTTACAGCTTGCAGTGCTGTAGATTCACATGCATCCTTCCTACCTCCCTTTATGTGAGCTCAAACTATGACATTTCAAAATTAATTGCCTTTTAAATATATGTTTGTTACACCAGTATACACAGAGTGCCCTGCTTTGCAGTATTACACTTAGTCTAACCAATATGAGAAAACGCAATCTGAGGTGAAGTCTATTTCGTGGTAGATTGTAGGTTTGGTGAGGGTGCTCACTAGTGGCCTCGAAACCAGAACCTCTACTTCAAGGAAAAACATCTTGCAACATCTGCACCCAACACTCGATGGTGGCAGTGTGCAAGCATATGACTCTACATGCTTAAGATAATTTGCTGATTCAGCCAGCAGGATTCTGGCATGTACAACATGTTATGTTGAATGACTCAATGTATAGCAGTGCTGGACTGTATATGGAAACCTTTTTGAAGAGGGGGTGGAGAATGAACCTATCGTGATAGAGGCTCTATAAACTGGTATTAACAGAACGTGTATTTGTAAAGCGCACGTTCACCCCAACGAGGTCTCTTGGTGCTGAATAACAGATGTTTGTTGTTACCCAACTCAATGGTACCCATTTTATCAACCTCAGATGGATGAAAGGATGAGTTTCCCAGACGGGATTCGAACCTGTGACCATGAGGACAAACACAGGCTCCTGCAGTGGATGCATTAGTCCACTGAGCCACCAGACCCGGCTTCCCAATAGACGTCATCAAGCTTAAAAATTAAGCCTGGTAAACCATTGGGACCAGGTGCATCATTTGATGGATTCTTCAAAGGGACAGCCTTTGCGCTAAGCATATTAATGACCATGAGGAGATCTGTTTGGATTATCTTGGAGAGGCACTAAATACTGGGTTTCTTGTTACATGTAGTATCCATATAGCTATTTGAGCCTTCCAGGTTTATGTCAAAAATATAACCCCTCAATGAATTGCAGTAATTCAATAACATCGACCCCCATTGTCAGTAGGCTGACCATCAACAATGTCAATTGAATTTATATATTCCCAACATTTACTTTGGTCCCTTAATGCACAATCGGACTAGTTTCCACCGATGATCGAAAAACTGTGGCCAGTGTCCTTCCTTCACCGTGTAACATGTTCACTGATATGGGATATTCTACTGCTTATCAATATTGGAAGCTTCCATGAGAGCACTGACTCCAGTGGCACAAAGATTCCTTATGGGAGGAAGCTCCAAAAGCTCACAGCCTGGGAGAAATAAATGATAGCTAGGAATTACGTATATCCTAGTGGAAAGTTGAAAAGATTGGTCAGCCCAGATTACATAGCGTACCGTCACAGATTAAATCCACCTTGCTCAAATGACCTTGGATTGATGAATGAGGCAGTGCATGTGTTATACTTTTTTGGGGAAACAACCATTACAACGCAGTCATTACATCGCACTACATTTACAACGCAGTCATTAAATCGCAACATCCTTTACAACGCATGTCAATACAACGCAGCCATTACATTGCATGTCACTACAACGCATGTCATTACAGCGCATGTCACTACAACGCAGGCATTACATCGCAATCAATCAATCAAAGCATTTATATAGCGCACTACTCACCCAGAGGGTCTCAAGGCGCTGGGGGAGGGTGGTCCGCTACTGCTCGAACAGCCAGGTCTTGAGTTGCTTCCTGAAGGCGAGGTGGTCCTGGGTCAGGCGGAGGTGGGTCGGGAGGGAGTTCCATGTCTTGGCGGCGAGGTAGGAGAAGGACCGTCCCCCTGTGGTGGCTCTTCGGATGCAGGGGACTGCGGCGAGGGCGTGGTCGGTCGATCGAAGCTGGCGTTTGGGAGCGTAGAAGTTGAGGCGGCTGTTGAGGTATCCTGGGCCTTGGTTGTGTAGGGCTTTGTGTGCGTGGGTGAGGAGTCGGAAGGTGATTCTCTTGTTGACCGGGAGCCAGTGCAGGTCTCTCAGGTGTCCGGAGATGTGGCTGCGACGGGGCATGTCCAGGATGAGTCGTGCTGAGGCGTTCTGGATTCGCTGGAGTCTCTTCTGGAGTTTGGCGGTGGTTCCGGCGTAGAGGGAGTTGCCGTAGTCCGCATGTCATTACAACGCATTCCATTACAACGCATAGTACCCCTACACTATCTAAAACACTTACCCTACTGTTGCACCCAGTGGAGTTAGAATAGTAATTTTTATCCCTACACTATCCAACAATAACCCTACTGTTGCACCCCCTGGAGTTAGAATAGTAATTTTTACCCCTACTCTATCCAACACGTACCCTACTGTTGCACCCACTTGAGTTAGAATAGTAATTTTTACCCCTACACTATCCAACACTTACCTTAAATGCAATGTAATGGTATGTGTTGTAATGGTATAATGCGATGTAATGGAATGCGTTGTAAATGTAGTTTTAAAAAATGCATTGTAATGGCATGCAATATTAAATGATGTGTTCTAAAGGATGTTGCGGTGTAAAAACTGTGTTTTAGAGGCATGTGTTGCAAATGTATGCGTTGTAATGTCATTCTTTTTTGGGCCATTTTCCACAATGTGTAATTTTCAGTGAGAAACCGAGACGTTCAATTTGAAATACTGTAAAAAATCTATACATGACCCCATTCCACAGGATGGGATTCCTGTTGCTCAGCTACCAATGTGGACAGCGCCAAGTGTGCTCATAAGAATACTTACAGTGATCCTGTCCAAAAATATACTGGACTTCTAGAAGACTCTGTTGAAAGAACTGTGCTTTTCCAGGATTCACTGGAATTCAGGCCAGGCACTCAAAAACTTCCTCCACTCTATTCCTTTTCAATCAAATAAGATCTTTAATGACCTACAGAATCTAAGGTTACTATACAGTGGGGGAAAAGGAAACACTTCATAAGTGTCTCGACCTTCTGCCCTCAGGAGCATGAGCTGGTGGGAGGCATGAGGCAAGGACCCTCAGTCTGCAAAGAACTGGGCGGAACTCCACGGAGTTACAAAATGACTCCGAGAGATTCCATGGAACTCCGAGTACTGGCGGAAAAAAGCTCATCCGGTCGTTCGCGCTCTTTTCTTCATGCCAGTAGTGAATTTCATGCTGAAAATCAGTGTGATGGGCACTTTCACTGGATTCCATCTGTTGGGGACTCAAACTGGTGGATTTGATTACATCGGTCAATGACACTCGACAGCAATGTGCAGCCTATTTTCAAGAGAGTACTTAATTTACGAACTTGAAAGAAGTTGTTATTGGCTCCTCTTGTAGCAGCATTAACAACTAATTTACACAGCAAATATCATCCTATAGCAAGGTATCTTTACCGCATTTACATGGAGATCAAAACGCAACTCTGATTTAATATTGTTTTAGCCATTGTTGCTAGTGAATAGTATGTAGCCTTGTAGACTGAATAGTGATGAAACATGTGTGCTTATAAAATCATTGGGGTTTTTAAGACTGTTATAGGAATATTTGTTCGGCTACTCGGGTCGCTGAGAGCAGTCGTTTTGTATAAACTTGATTATAAATCTTGAGGTCTGTCATTAAGATTGAGCCAAGTAGCAAATATATTCAGTGTGTGCTCATTTTGGCGCTGTTGGTTTTAGCGCTAGTGACAATGATGCAGGGGCAATATACATTGGTACACTTTCTTTACATTAATTGTGTAGATTTTATGCATTGCAAGCAGAAATATTTATCTAAACCGAGCAAAAGGTTTTGTATTTGTATGCGATGTTAAGACTGGGCAGCCCACACAGGACGATAGTAGTGCACTGAACTTCTAATGCTGTGCGATATTAGTACAGTTAAAGCCTAATTGTATGCAAATGATATGATATGATGCTATGTTGAACACGGATTTGAAAGAGCCAATTGTACATTACAAATGCTATGACGTGATTTATATTCGATATTTACTTTGTGTATGCATTTTTATATAATTGTCTTATGGCATTAATGTGATCGTTATCCATGACAGATCAGTGAACTCTGTGACGGAGACAAGATTTTGTTAATGTCTATTGTATAGTAATCACATTTAGAGTATTTAAACACCCTACAAAATGGTGTCTCGCAGTGTGACGAAGGCTGGCTCCCAGCCGAAACGTGTTTTGTGTTAGATGTTGCCAAAATAAAAGTTATTTTGAGTGTGGAATTGTCATTATATCTATCGCCAGCTCCAAACTCCACAAAGTGAAGAGACCGCACTCATATGAGAGGTGAAAACAACCCATTTTTCATTTACCAGGTCACCAAACAAACAGGTCGCGTTTCAGCTTGTGCCTTTTTTGAGTCTCTTCACTTTGAGGAGTTTGGAGCTGGCTATTACTACGTGGACCCACTGCCACGATTCTGACCGGCACTCGTTTCGGAGTGCTTAGCGTGTTTGCTGGTGGACCGGAGCTTATATATATATATATATATATATATTCACCGAAAAAAACATAGGTTTCAGGGGTGTTAGAGTTAGCTGGACATTTCCCTCGTACAAAACCCTAGAAATTCCCTTGTTATAGTTAGTTCAGCTAACTATAACTCGCGCCCCCGCAATGCACTGCTGATGACGTCACATATTACATCACTCATGCCATGGTCAGTGACATCACTGATGACATCACTGATGACATCTCAAATGACATCACTGATGACATCATCCAGTAACTGTGTGTTTCTGTAAAGTTTAAATATGTTTAATATATATAGGGAAAGGCGTATTGAAGAATGAGTGGGTGTATAAGTGTGTGAATGGATGATTTAGTAGATGCGTGACTGACTCTATAAGTGAGTGATTAAATCTATGTAACTGCGAACTAGTGACTAAACTGTGTGAATGTCTGTATCTGTCTGTCTGTTGGTGTGTAAGCAGCTGCATGGGTTTGTGAACAGCCACATGAGTGTCTATATGGGTTATTGATTGGTTGTCTGAGTATCTGTATGGGTGCCTGAGTGTTTGTGTGGGTGGAGTGTGTGTGACTCTGTGCATAGATGTGTGAGTGGGTGATTCAGTGGGTGCATGGTTTTAAGAGTGCATCTGTGATGGACTGTATGGGTGGGTGAGTGCATGTATGGTCTTGTTAGTGAGTGAATATATATTTCATTAGTACATGTGTAATTTACTACATATGTGAACGGCAGTATATATGTATGTTGGAGTACAGAAATACCTATAACTGAGAGTGTGTGATAGTGTGAGTGGCTGTATGGATGAGTGTATGCTTGTATCATTGATTGTATAAGACCATAAGAATTTGCTAGTATTCGTCTGAGTAATTGAGCTTGTGCGTGTATAATTGTATAGGTGAGTAAATGGCAGTGTGATTAATTACTTGCATGACTAAGTATATGTGTGAGCAACTCTATGGATGAGTAGCGGTGTGGGAGTGTCTATATAGGTGTATGAGTGCATATGATAGTTCTGTACTGAGTGACCATAAGTATGAGTGACTGTACGGGTAAGTGAGTGGATGAGTGTTTAGACCTAAGAGTCAGTGATGGGGTATGTACTTATTGGTGTTGGATTGTCTATGGTTTTGAGAGTGGCAGTATGTAATTTAGAGTGGGTGTATCAAAGTTTATATTAGGGTGTGACAAGAAGCATCAAATGATCACATAAACTACATCATCAGTAATGTCATCAGTGATGTCATTTGAGATGTCATCAGTGATGTCATCAGTGATGTCACTGACCATGTCATGAGTGATGTAATATGTGACATGATCAGCAGTGCATTGCGGGGGCGCGAGTTATAGTTAGCTGAACTAACTAGAACTATAGCTGAACTAACTATAACGGGGGAATTTCTAGGGTTTGTATGAGGGAAATGTCCAGCTAGCTATAACACCCCTGAAGCCTATGGTTTTTTCAGTGAATTTCTAAGGTTTTTTAAATGCTAATTCCTAACTATAACCTGTTATGAAACCTATGATTTTTTCAGTGAATTTCAAAGGTTTTTTAAATGCTAATTCCTATCTATAACTTAGCTCTAAAGCTATGATGTTTAATGATTTTCATTGGATTTCTAAATTTTTCTATTTCAGTGTGTCAATTCCTTTAATTATGTTTTTTTATATTGTTTTTTCACCATTTTTTTTACTTATTTTTTCAATTAATTCTTTTAAAAATTAAAAAATATTTGTTTGTAATGTTTTTTTTTTTAAAAATAGTAATTTTTGAAAAATATATTTTTATATTTTTTAAAATATTTTTTAAACTATATTTTCAATACTTTATTATTTTTTTGTAACATTTTTTTTTGGATTCGCGCACCCTACGCGCACCTTTCTTGATCCCTGTGCGAAAGCATCCACGTACGGTATGCATTGGGTACGTATTTTTGTGCGCGATTGCTATGCGACCGGTACGCGACTCCAAGCCTATACGCGACACGTACAAAGCACGTTACGCGATGCTTGCGTGCTTCCGCGATACGTCATGTGCGTGTTTGGCGCGGTGGGTGCGCGAATCCCGCGAAATATTTTAAATGTCAAAAAACATATATATATATATATATATATATATATATGTATTTCATGTGAATATTAATTGAAGACAGAATCTAAACTACTCATAAAATTTATATATTTTTACTTCTAATCCTATATTCCTTTTAAATGCAATTTTGCGCATTCGCGCTCGGTGCGTGCTGCCTATGCGCTCAGTGCGTGGATCCCATGTGACCTGAAAATAAGAGATTTGTTTGGTTCATTACACTTCCTATTCTAAATATTGAAAGACCCCACCCATTTCAATCATTCTTCTTTGACCGTCTTTGGAGGAGCATCTCTCTGCAGAGAAGAACTTTTTTTGGACTAAGTTTACACTTAGCTCTAACTTTTTTTTTAAAACAATGGCTCCCGGGCAGCAGGCATCTCCAGGATCTCCTCATTCATCTGAGGATGAATTTTTGGAAGAACCACATCGCCCACAAAGATACTCATCTGTGGTGTGGAAATGTTTCACTTTTCCTGAGGGGCAAACCAAAACCAATGCCACCTTAGTGACCTGTAAGATCTGCCAGCGAGTGCTCTCCTGTGGGGATCCCAACAAAAAATATTCCTGCGGAACAGCAAGTATGATGACGCATCTGAGGACCCTCCATCCGGTGAACCTTGCTCGAGAGGAATGCCGTAGAATGCAAGTTCTTCCAGCTCCATCAGATGCATCACAGCCAAGCACATCAAGGGTGGATCCATCTGTGCAAAACTTGGACATCCGTCCACAGTTTACAACCCTAAAAGTGCTCTGCATAAAATGCCACGCTGTACTCTGCTATGGCGAGCAGTCGATTGATCTTATCTGTCGAAAGCAAGAAAACCATCATTGCTAGTTTTTTTTTCTTTCTTTTTTTCCCTGAAGTTCATTGTTTTGTTCCTCCAGTTCTGTTTTTTCCTCTATTTTTTTCAAGAAAAACCAAAAAAAATTAAAAATTGTTCAAAAAACCAAGAAAAAATAAATAAAAGAAAAAAGAAGAAAAAAAAAAGTTCTTCTAATTAAGAACTAACTTTCCTGGTTTAAAAAAAGAGCTATATTTGTTTGTTAGTGTGTGAAAGTTTAGATGAATGTATGTGTAGTACATAATTGACTGAATGAATGCATTAATAGCGTATGGTGAATGTATAAGTGCAGAACTATGAGGAAGTGCTGCAGCATCACACAGTAACCTCTTTAACTGCAGTGTGCTGTAGTACTGCCGAAGCACAGGGATGCAACATATGTACATAAATATGTTGCAAATCTATGCTTCTCTCTGCACGGCTGCTTAAACTGCAGCCATAAGGTGACACATGCACCCTTGCACCATGGTGCAAGGATATCTGTGTCATGTGGTGTTTGTTTTTGTGAAGACACACCTTCCTGCACAAAAACAATCAGAAAACGCATTTTTCTCCTTCAATGTATGCTGAACATTTTAGCATGCATTGAAGGTTAAAAAATGAGGAGAAATTAAAACAATTCTCCTTGTTGTGCTTTCCTACACCAATTGGAGCATGGTGCAGCATTCATACACATGTCGAGATTTATGATTTATGATAAATCTGGAAATGTGTCTTGTTCTATCAGTATTCAGTGCAATCACGCACAACAACACTTATAGAACACCCTTTCAACGCAAAGTGGTGTGTATGATGAGGTTACATTTACATGGAGAAGAAAAGGTACACAGAGTGCTTTTTCCTCTCTTTGTAAATATGAAAGAGTGTCTTGCGCAATAACTATGTTACAAAAAGTGACATATTTTGTTTGGAAAATTGCTTGCAAATGATAGAAGGTAAGAACAGAGTTTTGTCTGCAAAGATGCTCAAAGAAGAATGATTGAAATGATTGCGGTCCTTCAATAGGTACAATGAGAAATATTATGAACCACTCAAATCTGTTTTTTTGGAGGTCACATGATATCCTATGACAGAGAGATTCCAAAACTACATAGGTATAAACAGAGTGATTTAAAAACGTATTCAAACTTTGTAGCTTCTTGCAGATCTGCCCATTCTGCATATTAATACTTAGTTAAACTTACCTTCACAGTAATAGAAATATAAAATGGTACACATTTTTTTCAGATGTTTTTTGTAATGTAAATTGGGGTACATTGTTTATTTTAGAATTAGGATCTGTGAAAGAAAAGAAAAAATTGTTATAACGTAATAATACATTTTTAACAACACAGCATAATTTAAACAAAGTAATTTGTTTGCCTTTTTTGCTGTTCTCAGAATATATTGAATTTCACTAGAAATAGTGATTTCAATCGTACTCATCACATAACAGTGGGCAAAAAAAAACAATCAAAAAGATTGTTTAAAAAAACTCAACATGCTATTCTCAGTAAAATACCAGAAAATACAAATCACACATATATGAAATGCTTATGGCTAGCAAAATTTTATAACTTTAACTTATAAAAACTGTAAATGTTGTCGCTTTAAAATATTCACCGAGTCAATGAGCGCGAAAAAGTCCATAATTCAAACATATACCTTTCCTTGAGGCCAAATGGTATATTTACACTCCTTTTTATGTAAATTGTCCAATGGTAATCATAGTAAATTATAATAATAAATTCCTCAGAGAGTGAATTATCTTCCTAAAACTTTGGCTTTAAAAATATTAGGTAGGAATTTGGTAATTCACTAGACAAACGTTGTTTGAAAACCAACTGGGCATCATTACAAAGTGTCCAGCCTTTGTCACATTTTAGATAGGCAGTGTAATGTCCAGATGTTGTGATAGGACCATCATGGAAAATTATTGCAATTGCTACAAAAGTCCTTCCTGATATTGATAGTTGTGTTGCTACAAATTGCTTTATTAAAGTATCCAATTTTCTTCCATCAGCTGTACAACTTTGCATCATTAAAATTATGTACTGTCCATATTTGTTTAAAAATAATGTGGATAACATTTCTGATTTCATTGGCTACACTCCATATTTTGATTTGCACCTTTAACTAATTTATTGAAAGACACTGATTTACAGTCTGGTAATGTTAAGTACAGAAATCTTTCAGTGTCTACATTAGTGCTAAATATATACATGCAATTTTCACAATGAGGTTCCCATTTGTAAGAAAGGCCAAAAATATTTTCTATTTCTACACCTTCATTTTCAAAAATGGTAAGCATATACATTAAAAATTCCTGAGCATCTTGTTGGATATTTTGTGTAAATTGTGTAGAACCAGAACACACATCCTAAAGATTACGAACATCTGAAACAGTTTGTATTTTACTTGTATCTGTTGTCAATTTTTCATAAACAGAATGCAACAGACAACAAAATCTTTTTTCCTGATTCTGCATAATTTGTTCTTGCAAACCTTCAAGATATAAAACAACATTCACCACTACATTAGCATAGCAGTTGACACCAGAACTATTTTCAAACTGATAACCAACAATCTCTTCAATAGTGTCCTTTTTCTTTTTACTTGCTATCACAACATTATCTTGTTCTTTTCCCTTCTCTACACCTTCACTACAGATCTTCTCAAACCTTCTTTTTCGACCAACCACACGCTTTTCAAATACAGGATATTGACCTAAATTGGGAGCATATGCCCTTCTTAACCTATTATACTCTTTTACACAGTTTGCATCTGCAGTAACCTTTGTCTCATCAAAATCAATCAAAAACATACCAGATAATGTTCTGACTCGCGACAAAGCAACATATGCCGTACCCTCTTTAAATACGGTAGATCCAATGTTCACCAATGCACTGTCTACACTTAATCCTTGAGATTTATGAATAGTCACTGCATATGCCAGAGAAAATGGAAATTGTTTCCTACGGACATATAAACCTTTAACAAGCAAAAAACGAACTGAACAACGACCAATTTCTTTAACTTCTTCAATCTGATCAAATTTAATATTTAAAAATTCAATTCCTTATTCTTTCTGATAATTAACAAAATCTACCACTTTACCCATTGCTCCATTAACTAAACCTTTTTCTACATCCAAATTACGCCTTAAAATTACCCGACAGTTTACACATGCATATAGTGTCTTTTCTAAACCAACTGTTTTAGATATTTTTTTTTCTAAAGAATCCAGTTTTGTTTTCAACTTTCTCATCAAAATAATAGTGATTCCTTCATGCTCTATTTTATCGATGGCTTCTATTTTTATAATTTCTTTATTTTCCAGTTTCAATAGTTCTTCGTTGAATATAGAACACTCGCGCAGTGTTGGCATTAAGCAGATCACTGATTTATTTTCTGCAATTTTCATGTACACTTTCTCAGGAACTACATTTTCATTTGGAAACAAATTGGAAAGTAATCGACTCTCCAAAGCGTGTTTGCCATGTTCTGTCAGAAGTCCAATTCTTATATCTTGAAGAATGCTTCCATATTCAGCATCATTTGCCTGTCGCATATTTGTTGTCAGTTCTTTGTATTCAAAATATGTCCAAATGTTCACGTTACCAACACTACCAAGAGACTTTCCGGTATCTTCATGTGCAAGTGTTTTAAATACCGGTTGTCCTTTTACCGGAGTCAGTTGCAGTAGATCTCCAAAAACTATGACGTCTTTTCCTCCAAATAAAACGTCATACTCTGTTTTAAGAATTTGCTGCATTCTTAAATGCACAAAGGCAAACATCAAGTTTGAGACCATGCTTACCTCATCAATAATAAGAAGTTTCATTTTCTTCAGGACTCTTGAAACTTCACAACAAGCTTCTACAGATAGCTTGTGGTATTCCAATTTGTTCTCATGCTCTACTGGTAGCATTAGTAAACGATGTAAAGTAATTCCTTTAATGTTATGTGCTGCCAATCCAGTTGGAGCAGTGACAACACAAGACAAATGCGACTCAGTTGTTGTCTGCAGATAACTTGTAATTACTTTAATTAAGAAACTTTTTCCTGTTCCAGCTTGACCACTCACATACATTCGGATAGGATGAAATGATGTACATGAGCACCCTTTCTTTTCATGAAGTAATCCATGGTCAATCTGCTCTTTCACTTGTTGATAAATTTGTTTCTGTTCAACATTTAGTTGTTCTTCCAAGTTTCCTAACTGTATTACATCTTCTTGAGCTTGATACATTGCTGTTTCCACCTCATTCATGGTAATTGCTGCTTCATTTTCAACAATTGGTTGTCCTAGTGGATCTTGACTCAGTGCAGCAGAACTTTGACTGTCTTGAGAACTGTCTCTAGCAAACTCAGCTGCAATTGTAGCTTCTTGATCAATTTCATCGTTCTACATTTTCACATAATTTGCAAAAGCACTGCATTGTATGGTATCTTTACAAGCATTCATAGCTCTCTGAAAATCTCCAAGTAATTCCAGTTCTGAACGCCTCGGTTTGAACATTTGCAATAGGGCTAAATAGTAAAATTCCCTTTTGTCAGCAGTGTTGCAACTCAGTTTCCTGTGATTAATTAAATTTCCTTTCCTCTGTTTCACCAGACATCCTTCAGAACCAATCACTGCATATTTTCAATCATTGATGTTCTCTGTAGTATTCCGTTTAAAAGTGTAGTTTTGCAGCACCTCATAGACACATGTTCTCAAGATGATGACTTCTGTTTGGGTAATATGTGTCCAACATATTCGTTTTAAAAATATCTGTACTTTCTGGTTCTTTTTCTGCTAAATATTCAATTTCTTGAACAGATTTCAGTACCCGATTTCGCATTGCTGCAAGACCTAGACTCACCCAAATTATTCTTCTACTTTTGGAGTATAGACTTGCAGATGATAACCGATCTGAGCATTCATATGCTCCAATTTCACGATGCGATAACATCTTCAAACTGAAACTGTATAATTTCTTACTTAGAGTCTTCTCGTGAGAAATCTCTTCCCACACTTCTTTCAATTCCGTCTTTTCTGATTTAGTAATGTAGGACGTTACATATCGAGCAACAGCAATGGAATTGTCCGCAACATACTGAATATCCATGTTAGCGTTCCACATGGATAAAATAACTGAATTGTAGTCATTTATGTATTTTGACTCTTCGCTTCTTCTTAAGTTGTAGGTAGTTTTTGGAGACTTTCTTGTGATGGTATGTCGCATAGCTGACATAAAACTGTTCACTCTTCCTTTGGATAATACAGGACGTGGATACCAAAACGACATTTGGTATAGAACTTCTCCTTTGACTTGTACTTTCGTCGACAGTATTTTCCACACCTATGGCTTTGGAATCGAAAGACTTATTGTTTTAAGTTTTTATCTTCTCTGCTGTTGGGTACGGCACATGTGGCATAATCTTCAATAAAAGACAAAACAGTTTCATCTGAATCTGTTCCAAATTTGGGGGCGTCCTTGATCCATAACAACATATGTATATGAGGAGCACCTCTTGCTTGATACTCCTTTCTCCAAAAGAAATCCACAACTTCTCCAAGAGGAGGATTCTTTTTATTGCAGATGAAAGACATCATAGCTTCAAATCTATGATTGAAATATCTGCATACATTAACAGGATCCAAAGAGCACAATTCTCCAGGAGTCTTGTATTCAATATTTTTTATATTGGAATTTGCCTCTCGAAGAAATTCAAGTAAATCATCCCAAGCATACTCAGCACAGTTTAGTGTAACAAACCATGTAGGAGTTCCCAAGTTCCGTAGCATACATTTCAGTTCTCCATGACGACGGTACCAATATTCATTAGTCCCACGCTGACATGCCATCAGATTAATCAACTGAGATTTTAAATGATCATCTCTCTGATGCACTTTATCCATAAAATCCTTTGCAGTTACATTTTACAGATGCATTCCAGTTTTTAAAATGTGATTTACTGCATATGAAAGTCCAGACAAGTCACTTTCAAACAGAAGATGAAACATATAAGGGATACATTGTCGAAATATTGGATCTTCTGCATATAATCTTGTTGTCCGATATTCAGATGCAGGAATCTGCACAGGACGTTCATCATATCGTCCACCTTTTCCTGTTGGAAACAACTGCGGGAAACAACGAGCTTCCAAGCTCTCTTCCCATACACTCATGGGACTTCCTCTTGCTTTTTTCATTTGGAACAACTCAATATTATTCCCCATCACCTCTTTGGAATAAAGTGGATGTAAACTGTAATGTTCATAGATTTCTTCACATCTGGACATGTCCACTTTTTCAATTTGTCCACTTAATGTTTCAGTATATTCTGCTAAATCTATTTATTCTTCTCCTACAAACACATTTCTATAGTACTCATTATCTTTTCTCAGATACAATGATGCCTTTTGCACTTTTCTAACATCCACTAACTCTTGCCAGATTTTCTTATTCTTAGTAGGAACACCATTAACTAGAATGACTAGTGGTTCATTTTCTGCATGGTCTACACCAATAGTTTCAATGTTTTTCTTTAAATCTAACGGTAAATACACAACTCTTCCTTTCAATCCTCTTTGTAACTCTGATGGAGGTAATTTACCTGTTTTAGGCTCCATATGAACAATAGCCTGAAACGGGTGCACACATTGATTGAGAATAGACTCATACGTATTTAAATCTATCAGCTCTGGAGGAATAGCAACCAACTCTAGATTATTATGAACAGCTCTAGCAGGCATTTTATTCTCATCTAATTTGTTATAACAATATTTGCAAATACACTGCTCAGATCCCAAATCAAAACAATCCTCTACCAACAAATAAGTTGCAAATTCCTTCCACTTATCATTATTTTCTGTTTCACTTTTTAAATACAGATTGACACTCCTAGTCTGATTTTTATAGTGACTTCGCCGACAACAAATAGAAGAAACATTTGGTCTTTCACCTGAAATTACCTTAAACTTTGTGATTTGATTTTTTGTAATCACGGGTTCTACATTGTCTTCAACATTTTGTTCTACTAATGTGTCAGTTTCTGCACTCTCTTGCTGAGGACCAAAGTAACAAAACTCAATATCATCACAAACCTTCTTCACATCTGATACTGACCCACGCAAAAGAGCACTGTTCAACTCATTTAACTTTAGTGCTGGACTTTTTGCATAATGCAATCTTCTCACTAACTTCCGCATTTGAGTATGATGTACTGCCAACATCCTGAAATGGTGAAAAACACTTTGACAAACTTTCCTAGAAAGACAAGCCAGAGAATGACCTTGCAAACCAGTATTTTTCTCACTCTGCAAGGGTCTAGTCCTTGCAACACCTTAATCTTTTGTTTAACACTTTTTTTTTACTATATGCTCGTAAAAAACTACACAATTTATCAATAGATTCTTGTCGTACACTACAAATACTACTGCAATCCCAAGTGTACACAGCGTACAGAGGGTGTTTAGGACGTCTCCCTAGAACTTCATCATCTATCACTTCTTCTGCATTTCTTTCAACCATTTTCTCTTTGTCAATTGGACAACCATCTCTAACCTCATAACCACTGGTGTCAACAGCATGCAATAAATTATTGCTCTGTAAATAACTCTCCTCATTAAAGGCTCTGAACTGAAACTGTGTTTCCATTCTCCCCCAAAAAATCACAAAAATGTGTTCTATTAATTACTCTTTTCCTCCTACTTTTGGCCTTCATTAAATGGATTGGTTTATCTAGTGATCGAATTCAGTTTAATACTAAAATGAATAGTTTCCTTTTTACTTCAAAAGCCTTTTCAACAATGGTTTCAATATGCTTCTTCTTTTTATAAAATAGAGCTCTCTTTTTATATTTCTTCACATCTTTCAGCAAATTATGTACTACTCTCTTGTAAAATATTTTTTTGCGTATTTCCTTATACTGATTTTGCCTTCTTTCACCATACTTCGTCTCTTTTGACTGTCCATTTGCTTTTTTGCTTTTCCTATTATGTTGATTTTTTTTCTAGTTGAAGCATTCTCAGAGGTTTCAGCATTCTGTACATTCTGTTTGGTCCTACAAACATTTTTAATAAATTGCTTTGTGATCTTACCAGAAGATTTTTTCTTTTTAGCCACATTATGTTGTTCATTCAATACTTGTGGTTGATTTTTCTTCAAGTAACTCTCCTTTCTCTGTTCTTTTCTTTTTCTGTTTTTTTTCTGCCATGATTTCCCTATTTTAATGGTGAAAAACAGTATCTGTAAAAAATAATCACAAATAAATGTATATTAATAACTTTAAAATGTATACTATTCTATTACTGTACAAATACATTTTATATAAATACTGACTAAGAAACTATAGCCCTGAAGCACAAGTGTGATGATGGTTAATACCCTACATGCATAGTGCATACTACTTTGAAGCAGTTCATGCCCTAAAGCCTGCCTCACTCAAAGACTACATGCTTACTGACTGAATGATTACAGTACTATAAGGAGAGACACTGGGTGTTTGACAGGGTGTTTGCTAGAAGTGTATGGATACTGACTGGGAAATTGATGGTGTGAAAGACAAGTGTGTAGGTGATTAGGGACCTACATGCATAGTGGATACGTGTTTGAATCAATCCATATGTTAAGGCCTGTCTCAGTCCAATAGTACTTGGATACTGACTGAAGGTTTTGAGCATTGCAAGGAGAGTGCCAGGATGAATTTATAATCATTTGTTTTTTGGCGCAGTAAATACATTAGTACATGGTGCTGAATGAGTCACTGGAGAAGTATAAGGGGAGTGACAGGGTGTTTGCAGGAACTGTATGAATACTGACTGGGATATTGAAGGTATGAAAGACAAGTGTGTAGGTGGTTAGAGGCCTGCATGCATACTGGACAGATATTTGAAGCAGTCTATTATCTAAGGCCTGGGTCCCTGCATGAGTACCTGAGTACTGACTGAATCATTAGAGTACTGCAAGGAAAGTGCCTGGATGAATCTTTTAAGTTTTGGGGTTTTGGCACAGTGAATAGATTAGTACATGGTGCTGGATGAATCACTGGAGGTGTGCAAGGAGAGTGACAGGGTGTTTATTGGAGTATATAGATACTGACTGGGCAATTGAAGGTGTGAAAGACAAGTGTGTAGGTGGCTAGAGACCTGCATACATAGTAGATAGACGTTTGAAACAGTCCATGGAGTAACACCTGGATCACTGCAAAACTACCTGAGTACTGACTGAATCATTAGAGTACTACAAAGAGAGTGACTGGGTGAATCTTTTTAAGTTTTTGGGTTTTGGCGCAGTGAATAGATTAGTACTTAGTGCCAAATGAGTCAGTGGAGGTGTGCAATTGAAATGACAGTGTGTTTATTAGAGTTTATAGATACTGACTGGGAAATTGAAGGTCTGAAAGACAATAGTGTTGGTACTTAGAGGCCTCCATACATAGTGGAAACACGTTTGAATCAATCCATGTGCTAAGGCCTGCCTCACTCCATTAGTACTTAGGTACTGACTGAATGATTAGACTATTGCAAGAAGCGTGCCTGGGTGAATTTATAAGTGTTTCAGTTATGGCGCAGTGAATACATTACTACGTGGTCCTGAATAAGTCACTGGAAGAGTGCAAGGGGAGTCACAGGGTGTTTGCTGGAAGTACATGGATACTGACCGGGGAATTCAAGCTGTTAAAGACAAGTGTATAGTAGGTTAGAAGCCTGCATGGATACTGGATAGACATTTGAAGCAGTCCATGTGGTAATGCATTGTTCACTACATGATTACCTGGGAACTGACTGAATCATTAGACTACTGCCAGGAGAGTGCCTGGATGAATCTTTTAAGTTTTTGGGTTTTGGCGCAGTGAATAGATTAGTACATGGAACTGGATCAGTCACTGGAGGAGTGCAAGATGAGTGACAGAGTGTTTATTGAAGTATATAGATACTGACTAGTTAATTGAAGAAGTGAAAGACAAGTGTGTAGGTGACTAGAGGCCTGCGTGCATAGTGGATAGACATTTAAACAGTCCATGAGCTAAGACCTCAGACACTGCATGATTACCTGGGTACTGGCTGAATCATTACACTACTGCAAGGAGAGTGCCTGGGTTAATCTTTTTAGGTTTTTGTGTTTTGGTGCAGTGAATAGATTACTAATTAGTGCCAGATGAGTCAGTAGAGGTGTGCAAGTGGACTGCAAGAGTGTTGACTGGAGTTTATAGATACTGACTAGTTAATTGAAGAAGTGAAAGACAAGTGTGTAGGTGACTAGAGGCCTGCATGCATACTGGACAGACGTTTGAATCAATCCATGTGCTAAGGCCTGCCTCCCTCCATTAGTACTTAGGTAGTGACTGAATGATTAGACTATTGCAAGAAGAGTGCCTGGGTGAATTTATAATTGTTTCAGTTTTGGCGCAGTGAATGCATTACTACATGGTGCTGAATAAGTCACTAGAAGAGTGCAAGGGGAGTGACAGGGTGTTTGCTGGAAGTACTTGGATACTGACTGGGGAATTCAAGCTGGTAAAGACAAGTGTATAGTAGGTTAGAAGCCTGTATGCATACTGGATAGACATTTGAAGCAGTCCATGTGGTAATGCATGGTTCACTGCATGATTACCTGGGAACTGACTGAATCATTAAACTACTGCTAGGAGACTGCCAGGATGAAACTTTTAAGTTTTTCGGTTTTGGCGCAGTGAATAGATTAGTACATGGTACTGGATCAGTCACTGGAGGAGTACAAGATGAGTGACAGAGTGTTTATTAAAGTAAATAGATACTGACTAGTTAATTGAAGAAGTGAAAGACAAGTGTGTAGGTGACTAGAGGCCTGCATGCATACTGGACAGACGTTTGAAGCACTCCATGGGCTAAGGCGTGGGTCATTGCATGAGTACCTGGGTACTGACTGAATCATTAGAGTACTGCAAGGAGAGTGCCTGGATGAATCTTTTAAGTTTGGGGGTTTTGGCGCAGTGAATAGATTAGTACATGCTGCTGAATGAGTCACTGGAGGTGTGCAAGGGGAGTGACAGGGTGTTTATTGGAGTATATAGATACTGACTGGGCAAATGAAGGTCTGAAAGACAATTGTGTAGGTGGTTAGAGGCCTGCATGCATAGTGGATATTCATTTGAGGTAGTCCATGTGCTAAAGCCCGGTTCACTACATAAGTACCTGGGTACTGACTGAATCATTCGAGAACTGCAAGGAGAGTGCCTCAGTGAATTTATAAGTGTTTGGCTTTTGGCGCAGTAAATGGATTAGTACATGGTGCTGAATGGGTCACTGGAGAAGTGTAAGAGGAGTGACAGGGTGTTTGCGGGAATTGTATAAATACTAACTGGGATATTGAAGGTATGAAAGACAAGTGTGTAGGTGGTTAGAGGCCTGCATGCATACTGGACAGACATTTGAAGCAGTCCATTATCTAAGGCCTGGGTCACTGCATGAGTACCTGAGTACTGACTGAATCATTAGAGTACTGCAAGGAGAGTGCCTGGATGAATCTTTAAAGTTGTTGGGTTTTGACACAGTGAATAGATTAGTACATGGTGCTGGATGAATCACTGGAGGTGTGCAAGGAGAGTGACAGGGTGTTTATTGCAGTGTATAGATACTGACTAGGCAATTGAAGGTGTGAAAGACAATTGTGTAGGTGATTAGAGGCAAGCATGCATAGTGGATAGACGTTTGAAGTAGTCCATGTGCTAAGTCCGGGTTCACTACATAAGTACCTGGGTACTAACTGAATCATTAGAGTACTACAAGGAGAGTGCCTCGGTGAATTTATAAATGGTTGGGTTTTGGTGCAGTCAATGGATTAGTACATGGTGCTGAATGAGTCACAAGAGGAGTGCAAGGGGAGTGACAGGATGTTTGCTGGAAGTGTATGGATAATGACTGGGGAACTGCAGGTATGAAAGACAAGTGTGTAAATGGTTAGAGGACTACCTGCATAGTGGATAGGGGTTTGAAGCAGTCCATGTGCTAAGGCCTGGTCACTGAAGGAGTACTTGGGTACTGACTGAATAATTAGAGCACTGCAAGGACAGTGCCTGGATGAATTTATAAGTGGTTGGGTTTTCGCACAGTGAATGGATTAGTACATGGGGCTGAATGGGTCAGTAGAGTAGTGCAAGGGCAGTGACAGGGTGTTTCCTGGAAGTGTATGGCTATTGACTGGGGAATTGAAGGTGTGAAAGACAAGTGTGTAGATGGTTAAAGGACTGCATACATAGTGTATAGGCGATTGAATCAATCCATGTGCTAAGGCCTGCCTCACTCCATTACTACTTGGATATTAACTGAATGTTTACAGTATTGCAAGGAGAGTTCCTGGGTGAATCCATAATTAATGACTAGCTTCTAATTCTACCAAAACTTGAGAACAGGAAAGGTTTTTAAGCAGTTATGTGTATGCAAAGATATGAAGTACCCTGAGCGCGCTCAGTGTAATTTTTCTCTCCTGAGGCTCAGCCGGGAATTGTATTCTACAATTGCTGCTAATTGCTGTTTTTGCACAAACGGATCTATTTTAATTGAATGAAGTTAGGTGTACTTACTGGTTTTGAACTTTGTCATCTTTTAAGATTAAATTGTAATTTACCTGCACTTTGTTTTTGGGGGGTGCTATTCCCGTTACTCCTTCTCTGCTCCTTTGCACTCGGTCGGGGCTCTTTTGCGCCGAAAACGCGTGGCCGCTATTTTGGGTAGGTCAGCGGTCGACGGTCTAGTTGTTACATAGGAATAGACTATTTAATCACACACGGGCACGAGTGCGCAGCGGGCGCGCCAGAGGCGCGCCAAAGGCAAGCCCGACTGCACCCGTCCACGAACAGGGCTCGACTTGCGCCAGCCTCCTTGATGATGGAAAATCAGGTATTTCTGGTACAAAACTGCAATATGATAGACTATTTTATCACAGGATCTTTTCTAAAATTAACCCTACCAATAGGCCCCACCCATGCGTTGGTATTAACCCTGAGGAGGGCCTCACAAGGCATCGAATAGAATGCCCAGGATGTGGAATGGAAATCCCAGAGTTGCTGTTCATGCCTATTGACTTTTCAATTAGGAAAGAAAAGCGAAAAAAAGAAATAAACATTAGCAATTGGAAATGTGTCCTTATGAATGTAAGATCATTAATCAAACATAGCCTGGAATGTGCATCATTTATAGAGGATGAAGGCGTAAAAATTGCTTTTATTACAGAATCATGGACAGACAATGCTTCTGGTCCAGATTTAGTTAAAGCTACGCCTTCCAACTATGTTTGTTATATCCTGAGTAGGTCCACTGGAAGAGGAGGTGGTCTAGCGATCATTTATCACTCTTCCTTAGCAGCCATTTTTAAGCCAGGGGAGGTGGAAGGTTGCAAAGTGCTGGACTTCTCCTTTCACCTTTCCCCAAACTACACCTTTCAAGGTGCTTTGATTTATAGACCACCAGGCCCAAGAAGTAGTTTCTGCACTCAGGCTGGAAAATTTGTAGAGAGTAGCATTACCGCAGGCTCCTACACGGTTTTAGGAGATTTTAATTTTTATTTGGAAGATATCCTAGATAACGATACAGCCAAATTACTAGATCTTATGAAGGGTAATAACCTAAGGCAATTGGTGTGGGCTGGACACACACTTGATGGTATTTTTACAAACAATTTGCAATTACAGGTTTTGTCTACTCTACCTCTAATCTGGTTGGATCATAAAGCGGTTCTTTTTAGTCTTGCCATCCCTGAGCAATCGGCTCACAAACCGATGAAAAGAGAATTAATGATTAGATCTTGGAATAAGGTATCAGCTGGGGACCTCATCGAGGTCCTCAATGATACCTTAGTTCTGCCTCCAAATAATCTGGATAAGGCCACAAAATTCTATTCAACCTGGTTAGAGGCTGCAGGTCAAAAACTAGCTCAACTAAAATATACCAGGTCACAAGACAAACACCTTCCGCGCCGTGGTACTCTCAGGAGATCTAGACAGTGATAAAGAGGAGTATAAATGTGGACTAGCTGAATACAAAAAGCTGATCCATAGCGCCAAGGTGGCTTACTTCGCTTTGAAGATTAGCAAGGCAAAAAATTCAGCTAGAGAACTCTTCAACACAGTTAATAATCTGGCCAATCCAGGAGCCATTACTATCACGCCTAGCAAGGGACTCTGTGACAAACTTGACCAATTTCTTTTATGAGAAGGTGAATGGTATTTTTTCCGCCTTTTCCCACGCAAAATCTGAGATAACCCTGAATAACGGGAATGATTCCATAGTAGCCAAGAAAGCTTGTCTGGATCAATTTCTTGAACTTTCTATTAATGACACTATTAACATTATGACAAGGATCAAATCAGGATCCCCCTCAGATCCTTGCCCGATATCTATAGTTAAATTAGCAATAGAACCAATTTCACAAGCTCTTACGCCCATTTTTAATGCGATGTATAAGGAGGGATATTTTCCACAGAATGGAAAAAAACCTCTATTCTGCCTCTCCTAAAAAAACCAAATTTGGATATAAAAGACCCTAATAATTGTAGGCCTATTTCTAGACTGTCATTGCTGGCCAAAATCGTGGAGAAAAATCTAAACACTCTACTCAGTCTGTATTTGGAGGCGGCGCAAGCTCTGCATCCCACTCAACACGGTTTCGGAGGGGGCCATAGTACGGAATCTGCTCTTCTTAAATCAATCGAAGAGATCCGAACCATCTTAGATAATGGAGGCAAGGCCGTTCTCATCATGTTGGATCTCTCTGCAGCCTTCGATACGGTCCATCATGATTTGTTGATGGACCGGCTGCAGGAGATCGGAGTTCAGGGATCTGCATGGAACCTACTGAAGTCCTTCCTCACTAATCGAAGTCAGTTAGTATCACTTGGGGAATTCTCCTCGGAACCCTTCTCTCTACCTTGTGGGGTCCCACAGGGGTCCTCTCTAAGCCCCACTCTGTTTAATATTTATGTCTCCTCCCTGGCACCGCTCATTCAGTCTTTCGGGTTTAGCCTGACTTCATATGCCGATGATACACAAATTGTGGTTTCTCTACAAACACATGAATTGCAAAAGACGGCATCGTGTTTTAGGGAATGTATGAGCGCGGTTGGGAAATGGATGGATAGAAACTGTTTGAATCTGAACTCTAACAAAACGGAGGTGGTCTGCTTTGGTAACGCCCCGTCGTTTTGGACCCCGGAGTGGTGGCCTGACTCTATGGGCCCACTTCCCAAAAACAGAAAAAAGGTAAAAAATCTAGGAGTTTGGGTGGATCACAAGCTTAATTTCAGTGATCAAGTGAACGCAGTGTCTTCTGCCACTTCTTTCGCCTTAAGATCTTGTAAGAAAGTTCTCCCGCTCCTTCCCATAGAGTGCCATCAAACAGTAGTTACGACACTCACTATGTCCAGGTTGGATTACTGTAATAGTCTATATTTTAATATGCAGGAAGGAATAATGAATAGACTGCAATTATTGCAGAATGCCGCTGCTAGGCTTATATCAGGCATCCCTAAGTATACCTCAGTCTCAAATGAGATACGGAGGCTTCATTGGCTTCCTATAAGAAAACGCACCCAATTTAAGGCTTTATGTCTGGTGTTTAAAGCGGTTCACGGAACAGGTTCAGCATACTTAAAAGAGCGATTAGTTAGGTATACTCCTGCCCGAACGCTTAGGTCAGCTGCCGCAAAACTAGTCTGTGTTCCTCGTGTTAAAAAAGCCTCCTGGGGGGCAGAAGCTTTGTAGTGAACGGAGCTAAAGCGTGGAATAAGCTCCCACTACACGTAAGAGAGCTTACGAATCTCTTGGCTTTTCGTAAAGCCTTAAAAACGTGGCTATTTGCGGAATAATCTCTCCTGTCTGATGCTGAGTTCCTTTGTTGTATTTTTTACACAGCGCCAGGACACCCTTGGGTAACAGAAGCGCTTTATAAGTGTTATAAATAAATAATAAAATAAGTACCCAAATTCATCTCTCACAATGGTTCCCAAATTCACACAGACTGTGTGATTCTAGACAAGCAACACTATACCTAGGAGTTTACCAAACCTCATTCACTACTGTGGAAGGGGTAAGGGTACTGCACACAATCTACATATTTCAGTACTGCACTTTAGTGTCAAAGCCTGACTCATTTTATCAATGCATAAGCAAAGACTGGCTTCTAATGCTACTAAAACCTGACAACATGACAGGTTTTAAAACAGTTATCTGTCAGCAAATACACGATGTTCCCAAATGCTTCTCTCACAATGGTTATCCAAATGCACACAGACTCACAGTGTGATTCTAGACAAGCAACACTATCCCTAGGAGTTTACCAAAAGTCATTCACTACTCTGGAAAGGGTAAGGTGACTGCACACATTCTACATATTTCAATACTGCACACTACTGTGAAAGCCTGACTCATTTTGCAATTGCATAAGCAATGACTGGCCTCTAATGCTACTCAAACTTGACAACAAACCAAATTTTAAAGCAGTAATCTGCAAGCAAATACATGATGTTACCAAATGCTTTTCTCACAATAATTGCCCAAATGCACACAGACTCACAGTGTGATTGTAGACAGCCAACTATCCCTTGTACAAAATACATTTACTAGTCTACAAGATGTAAGGTGACTGCACACATTGCAGAAAATGTTCTACTACATATTAGTACCAAAATGTTTCTCTCAATATGATTCCTAAATGTACACAGACTCACTGTGTGATCCTAGACAAACTACACTATCCCTTGCACTATACCAAAACACATTTCTTAATCTGCGAGTACTACATTTTAGTGTAGAAACATGACTCATTTTGCAAATTCATAAACAATGACTGGTTTCTAACTCTACCAAAACATAAAAACGGCACACTTATCTGTCTGCAAACACATGAAAAACACAAATGCTTATCACAGAATGGTTTCTACATGCACACACACTGACAATAAGATTGTAGACAAAAAAAGTACTCCCTGCACTTCAGTAGGAGAAGTACATTAGTCTGATTAAAATCAAAATAGACCATATACATCCCCTCACAATAAAATAACTCACCTTTCAAGTTGTTTTGTAGATTAAAAAGTATGTCAGTCAAACACCAGATTTTCTTATACAGAATCTCTGCACTGTGCACCTGTCAGCAAAACCAAAGAATGGCAAAGTTTCCCTCTCATTTTGCACACCTATACACATAAACATCAAATCACATTCCTTCCCACATTAATTCAAAAGCTAACACACATTTCTATTGGTTAAACATGTCAACCCTTTTCAAATGACATAAATTTGAACCCTACCCCCAATCTGCCTTCTGCCTGTTACTATAGAAACAGGTCATGGAACACTTAACTGAGCACACAGGTCACAAGTTCAGCACACAATGTTGCTAATCAAAACAGCAAGTGTGCTTGACTTTTCAACATATCAGCTTATCATATATAATGTTCCTTTCAATCAGTTTTTGTTAACCAAAAAGAATCATGCGTTTAAAAAACAGAAACATGCACCCTAGTTTTCAGTGTAGAAGGTTGTCAAACAACCAATGATTTCTTGTCTTTTTTCAAAACTGCATCTTAGCCACCATTTTAGAAAAATATTACTTTTCAAACTGCCATTTCATTTACAGAGACCATCTGAGTGCATCCAGACCTCCCTTCAAGATGCTTAGAGTGTGGATTGTGGGACACAGCTATATTTTCTGGAGCCAAAGGTATGCAGAAAACAAAGGCATTCACAAAGACCTAGGTTTGCCAAATGTAGACATTAAATGGATTGGACCGAGAGGGTTAAAATGGCACCAATTGATGCCATTGGTAACATTCTTTATGCATCTCCAACACCCTGACCTCATTATAGTGCACTTTGGTGGCAATGACCTAGGCACTTTGACTGGGGTAGGTCTGGAAATGCTTATGAAGGACACCTTTGCAGAATTGATTTCATTTTTTCCCAAAACTGCCTTTGTGTATTCTAACATATGCCAAAGGCAGAAATGGAACTGGTCCAATCATTTTTGTCCACAGATTGAGAAAGCTAGGAAACATGTGAATAAATCTGTTTCTGCTTTTCTCCGAGACTATAGAATGGGGTCCATTTACAATAACAATCTGCGCTTTCATATGCAAGAAATGTATAGGAGAGATGGAGTACACTTTACTGATGAAGGAAACAGAGTCTTCCTCAACAACTTTAGACTCTGTATAGGTACTTACTTCTAAGTACCAAAAACTCTCAATGAACACAACGGCTCTCCCGCCCTCCATAGCAAACGTAGTTTGGATTATGAAAGAGAGAGCAGGGAAACCTGCTGTCTCTGTCAAAATCCAAACGATATTGCTTTTCCACATGTGGAAAAGCAATGCCGGCTCCCGAAGGATGCGGGGAGCCGGCTGGGACCGTGGGGGCGTTGGGGCTCCCCCCCCCCAGTCTCCAATGTTTTTTTATAAGCCCCGGGGGATGGGGTCCCCGGGGATAATAAAAATTAGTGATAGGGGCCATTTTTTTTTTTTTACGGTAAAATTAGGAGTCACGCATCCTAACGCGTTGGGTGCGCGATTTCTCTCGCGTTGGGTGCGCGGTTCCTAACGTGTTGGGTGCGCGGATCCAAGGGAAAAAAACTGTACTTTTTGGGAGATAAACATCTAGCTTAAGTGTTTTGATCATGAGTGGCTCTAAAAAGAGACGTTGTGTTCATTGTGAGTTTTTGGTACTTATAAGTAAGTACCTTTACAGAGTCTTAAGTTGTTGAGGAAGACTCTGTTTCCTTCATCAGTAAAGTGTACTCCATCTCTCCTATACATCTCTTGCATATGAAAGCGCTGATTGTTATTGTAAATGGACCCCATTCTATAGTCTCGGAGAAAAGCTGAAACAGATTTATTCACATGTTTCCTAGCTTTCTCAATCTGTGGACAAAAATGATTGGACCAGTTCCACTTCTGCCTTTGGCACATGTTAGAATACACAAAGGCAGTTTTGGGAAAAAATTAAAACAATTCTGCAAAGGTGTCCTTCATAAGCATTTCCAGACCTACCCCAGTCAATGTACCTAGGTCATTGCCACCACAGTGCACTATTATGAGGTCAGGGTGTTAGATATGCATAAAGGTTTTTACCAATGGCATCAATTGGTGCCACTTTAAACCTCTCTGTCCAATCCATTTAATGTCTACATTTGGCAAACCTAGGTCTTTGTGAATGCCTTTGTTTTCTGCATACCTTTGGCTCCAGAAAATATAGCTGTGTCCCACAATCCACACTCTAAGCATCTTGAATGGAGGTCTGGATGCACTCAGATGGTCTCTGTAAATGAAATGGCAGTTTGAAAAGTAATATTTTTCTAAAATGGTGGCTAAGATGCAGTTTTGAAAAAAGACAAGAAATCATTGGTTGTTTGACAACCTTCTACACTGAAAGGTAGGGTGCATGTTTCTGTTTTTTAAGCGCATGATTCTTATTGGTTAACAAAAAGTGCATGAAAGGAACATTATATATGATAAGCTGATATGTTGAAAAGTCAAGCACACTTGCTGTTTTGATTAGGAACATTGTGTTCTGAACTTGTGACCTGTGTGCTCAGTTCAGTGTTCCATGACCTGTTGCTATGGTAACAGGCAGAAGGCAGAATGGGGGTAGGGTTGAAATTTATGTCATTTGGAAAGGGTTGAAATGTTTAACCAATAGAAATGTGTGTTTGCTTTTGAATTTATGTGGGAAGGAATGTGATTTGATGTTTACATGTATATGTATGGAAAATGAGAGGGAAACTTTGCCATTCTTTGGTTTTGCTGAGAGGTGCACAGTGCAGAGATTCTGTATAAGAAAATCTGGTGTGTGACTGATATCTGGTGTGTGACTGACATACTTCTTAATCTACAAAACAACTTGAAAGGTGAGTTATTTAATTGTGAGGGGATGTATGAAGACTATTTTGATTTTAATCAGACTAATGTATTTCTCCTGCTAAAGTGTGGGGAGTACTTTTTTTGTCTACAATCTTATTGACAGTGTGTGTGCATGTAGAAACCATTCTGTGATAAGCATTTGTGTTTTTCATGTGTTTGCAGACAGATAACTGTGCTGTTTTAATATTTTGGTACAATTAGAAATCAGTCATTGTTTATGAATTTGCAAAATGAGTCCTGTTTGAACACTAAAATGTAGTATTCGTAGATTAAGAAATGTTTTGGTAAACTCCTAGGGATAGTGTTGTTTGTCTAGAATCAAACTGTGAGTGTGTGTGCATTTGGGAACCACAGTGAGAGAAGCATTTGGTAACATCATGTATTTGCTGACAGATAACTGTTTTAAAACCTGTCAAGTTGTTAAGTTTTAGTAGCATTAGAAGCCAGTCTTTGCTTATGCATTGATAAAATGAGTCAGGCTTTGACACTAAAGTGCAGTACTTACAGATGTAGATTGTGTGCAGTCCCTTTCCCCTTTCCACAGTAGTGAATGTGTTTTGGTAAACTCCTAGAGATAGTGTTGCTTGTCTAGAATCACATTGTGAGTTAGTGTGCATTTAGGAACCACTGTGAGAGAAGCATTTGGTAACATTATGTATTTGCTGAGAGATAACTGTTTTAAAACCTGTCATGTTGTCAAGTTTTAGTAGTATTAGAAGCCAGTCTTTGCATATGCATTGATAACATGAGTCAGGCTTTGACACTAAAGTGCAGTACTTAAATATGTAGATTGTGTGCAGTACCCTTACCTCTTCTAGACTAGTGAATGAGTTTTGGTAAACTCCTAGAATAGTGTTGCTTGTTTAAAATCACACTGTGAGTCTGTGTGCATTTGGGTAAGGATTGTGAGAGAAGCATTTGCTAACATTATGTATTTGCTGACAGATAAGTGTTTTAAAACCTGCCATGTTGTCAAGTTTTAGTAGCATTAGAAGCCAGTCTTTGCCTATGGATTGATAAAATGAGTCAGGCTTTGACACTAAAGTGCAGTACTTAAATATGTAGATTGTGTGCAGTCCCCTTACGCCTTCCTGAGTAGTGAGTGAGTTTTGGTAAACTCCTAGGGATAGTGTTGCTCGTCTAGAATCACACTGAGAGTCTGTGTGCATTTGGGAACCACTGTGAGAGAAGCATTTGGGTACTTCATATGTTTAAATACGCATAACTGCTTAAAAACTTTCCTGTCCTCAAGTTTTGTTAGAATTAGAAGGCAGTCATTGCTTATGTAATCACCTAGGAAGTGTCCTTGCAATACTGTAAACATTCAGTTAATATTCAAGTAGTAACGGAGTGAGGCAGGCCTTAGCACATGCATTGATTCAAATGCATATCTACTATGCATGCAGTCCTCTAACCATCTACACAGTTCTCTTTCACACCTTTAATTCCACAGTCAGTATTCATACACTTCAAGCAAACACTCTGTCACTCCCCATATACTCCTCTAGTGACCCATTCAGTAGCATATACTAAACCATTCACTTTGCCAAAACGCAAACACTTATAAATTCACTCAGGCACTCTCTTTGTAGTACTCTGATCATTCAGTCAGTATCCAAGTACTCATGCAGCGTGCCAGGCCTTACAACATGGACTGCTTGAAACCCCTATGCAGTATGCATACAGGCCTCTAGTCACCTACACACTTGTCTTTCAATTCTTTAATTATCTAGTCAGTATCTATATACTTCAATAAACATCCTGTCACTCATCTTGCACTCATCCAGTGACTGATCCAGTACCATGTACTAATCATTTTACTGTGCCAAAACTGAAAAACTTAAAAGTTTTACCCAGGCACTCTCCTTGCAGTAGTGTAATGATTCAGTCAGTTTACAGGTACTCATGTAGTGAACCATGCATTACCACATAGAGGGCTACAAATGTCTATGCAGTATGCATGCAGTCTTCTAACACACTATACACTTGTATTTAATAGCTTCATTTCCCCAGTGAGTATCCATGTACTTTCAGCAAACATCCTGTCACTCCCCTTGCAGTGTTACAGTGACTTATTCAGCACCATGTAGTAAAGCATTCACTGCGCCAAAACTGAAACAATTGTAAATTTATCCAGGAACGCTTCTTGCAATAGTCTAATCATTCAGTCAGTACCTAAGTACTAATGGAGTGAGGCAGGCCTTAGCACATGGATTGATTCAAATGTGTTTCCAGTATGCATGGAGGCCTGTAACTACCAACACAATTGTTTTTCAGACCTCCAATTTCTCTGTCAGTAACTATAAACTCCAATAAACACTCTGTCACTTTAATTGCACACCTCCACTGACTCATTTGGCAGTAAGTATTAACCTATTCACTGCAGTAGAATCCAAAATCTTAAAAAGATTCACTGAGTCACTCTTTTGTAGTACTCTAATGATTCAGTCAGTAGTCAGGTAGTTTTGCAGTGATCCAAGTGTTTCTCTATGGACTGTTTCAAACGTCTATCCATTATGGATGTAGGTCTCTAGCCACCGATATACTTGTCTTTCACACCTTTAATATCCCAGATAGTATTCATACAGTTCCTGAAAATACTCTCTCACTCTCCTTATACTACTCCAGTGACCCATTCAGCACCATGTACTAATCCATTCACTGCACTGAAAGGCAACCACATATAAATTCACCCAGGTAGTCTCCTTGCAGTGCTTTAATCATTCAGTCAGTATCCAAGTACTCAGGCAGTGAGCCAGCCCCTAGCACATGAATTGCTTCAAACGTCTATCCAGTATGCATGTAGTCTTCTAGCCATCTACACACGTGTCTTTCACATCTTTAATTCCCCACTCAGTATATATATAGTGCAGCAAACACCCTGACACTCCCCTTGTACTCCTCCAGTGACCCATTCAGTGCCATGTACTAATCTATTCAGTGCGCTAAAACCCAAACACTTATAAATTCACCCAGGCACTCTCTTTGCAGTACTCTAATCATTCAGTCAGTACCCAAGTACTCCTGCAGTGAGCCAGGCTTTAGTGCATGAATTGCTTCAAATGCCTATCCACTATGCATGCAGTCTTCTAACCGCCTACACACTTGTGTTTTACACCTTCAATTCCCTAGTCAGTATTCATACATTTCTAGCAAATACTCTCTCTCTCCTCTTGGAGTCTTCTAGTGACCCATTCAGCATCATGGAGTAATCCATTCACTGTGCCAAAACCCGAACACTTATAAACTCACCCAGGCATTCTTCTTGCAGTACTCTAATCATTTAATCAGTATCCAAATAGTATTGGAGTGAGACAGGCCTTAACGTATGAATGGATTGAAACATGTGTCCAGTATGCATGTAGGT
Source organism: Triturus cristatus (assembly GCF_964204655.1). Classification (NCBI taxonomy): domain Eukaryota; kingdom Metazoa; phylum Chordata; class Amphibia; order Caudata; family Salamandridae; genus Triturus; species Triturus cristatus. The sequence goes on from NC_140590.1 coordinate 533,074,172, forward strand.
CTCTAATCACCTTCACACTTGTTTTTCACACCATCAATAATCATGTCAGTATTCATACACTTCTAGGAAACACCCTGTCACACACCCAGTTTCTTTCCTAATAGTATTGTAATCATTTAGTGAGTTAGCATGTACTCTTTTAGTGAGGTAGGCTTTAGGGCATAAACTGTTTCAAAGTAGTATGCACTATGCTTGTAGTGTTTTAACCATCGTCACACTTGTGCTTCATGGCTATAGTTTCTTAGTACATTTTTATGTAAAATGTGTTTTTACAGTAATAGAATAGTATGAATTTGAAAGTTATTAATACACTTATTTGTGATTCTTTTTTACAGATAGATACTGTTTTTCGACGTTAAAATAGAGAAATCATGCCTGAAAAAGAACAGAGACAGGACAATTACTTGAAGAAACGTCAACCACAAGTATTGAATGTACAAGATAATGTGGCTAAAAAGAAAAAATCTTCTGGTAAGATCATAAAACAATTTATTAAAAATGTTTGTAGGAGCAAACAGAATGTACAGAACGCTGAATCCACTATGAATGTTTCAACTAGAAAAAAAATTCAAAATAAGAGGAAAAGCAAAAAAACAAATATTCAGTCAAAGGAGATAAAGTAGGCTAAAAGAAGGCAAAATCAGTATAAGGAATGACGAAAAAAAATATTTTAGTAGTACATAATTTGCTGAAAGATGTGAAGAAATATAAAAAGATAAAAAGAGAGCTCAGTTTTACAAAAAGAAGAAGCATATTAAAAACATTTTTGAAAAGGCTTTAGAAGTAAAAAGGAAACTATTAATTTTAGTATTAAACAGAATTCGATCACTAGATAAACCAATTAATTTAATGAAGGCCAAAAGTAGGAAGAAAAGAGTAATTAATAAAAAAAATGTTTGTGATTTTTTTTGGGGAGAATGGAAACACAGTTCCAGTTCAGAGCCTTTCTTTAATGCAGAGAGTTATTTACAGAGCAAAAAATTGCTGTTTGCAGTTGACACCAGTGGTAGAGGTTAAGAAGTTAGAGATGGGTGTCCAATTGAGAAAGAGAAAATGGTTGAAAGAAATGCAGAAGAAGTGATAGCTGGTGAAGTTCTAGGGAGACGTCCTAAACACCCTGTGTATCCATGGGATTGCAGTAGTATTTGCAGTGTACGACAGGAATCTATTGATAAATTATGTAGTTTTTTACGAGCATATACTAAAAAAGTGTTAAACAAAAGATTAAGGTGTTGCAAGGACTAGACCCTTGCAGAGTGAGAATAAATACTGGTGTGCAAGGTCATTCTCTGGCTTGTCTTTCTAGGAAAGTTTGTGAAAGTGTTTTGCACCATTTCAGGATGCTGGCAGTACATCATACTCAAATGCGGAAGTTAGTAAGAAGATTGTATAATGCGAAAAGTCCAGCACTAAAGTTAAATGAGTTGAACAGTGCTCTTTTACGTGGCTCAGTATCAGATGTGAAGAAGGTTTGTGAGGATATGGAGTTTTGTTACTTTGGTCCTCAGCAAGAGAGTGGAGAAACTGTGACATTAGTAGAAGAAAATGTTGAAGACAATGTAGAACCTGTGATTACAAAAAGTTTTGAGGATGAAATCACAAAGTTTAAGGTAATTTCAGGTGAAAGACCAAATGTTTCTTGTGTTTGTTGTCGGCGAACTCACTAAAAAAATCAGACTAGGGGTGTCAATCTGTATTTAAAAAGTGAAATAGAAGATAATGATAAGTGGATGGAATTTGCAACTTATTTGCTGGTAGAGGATTGTTTTGATTTGGGATCTGAGCAGCGTATTTGCAAATATTGTTATAACAAATTAGATGACAATAAAATGCCTGTTAGAGCAGTTCATAATAATCTAGAGTTGGTTGCTATTCCTCCAGAGCTGATAGATTTAAATACGTATGAGTCTATTCTCATTCAATGTGTTCACCCGTTTCAGGCTATTGTTCGTATGGAGCCTAAAACAGGTAAATTACCTCCATCAGAGTTGCAAAGAGGATTGAAAGGAAGAGTTGTGTATTTACTGTTAGACTGAAGGAAAAATATTGAAACTATTGGTGTAGACCATGCAGAAAATGAGCCACTAGTCATTCTAGTTAATGGTGTTCCTACTAAGAATAAGAAAATCTGGCAAGAGTTATTGGATGTTAGAAAAGTGCAAAAGGCATCATTGTATCTGTTAAAAAATAATGAGTACTATAGAAATGTGTTTGTAGGAGAAGAAGAAATAGATTTAGCAGAAGATACTGAAACACTAAGTGGACAAATTGAAAAAGTGGACATGTCCAGATGTGAAGAAATCTATGAACATTACAGTGTACATCCACTTCATTCTAAAGAGGTGATGGGGAATACGATTGAGTTGTTCCAAATGAAAAAAGCAACAGGAAGTCCCATGAGTGTATGGGAAGAGAGTTTGGAAGCTTGTTGTTTCCTGCAGTTGTTTCCAACAGGAAAAGGTGGACGATATGATGAACGTCCTGTGCAGATTCCTGCATCTGAATATAGGACAACAAGATTATATGCAGAAGATCCAATATTTCGACAATGTATCCCTTATAAGTTTCATCTTCTGTTTGAAAGTGACTTGTCTGGACTTTCATATGCAGTAAATCACATTTTAAAAACTGGAATGCATCTGCAAAATGTAACTGCTAAGGATTTGCTATGGATAAAGTGCATCAGAGAGATGATCATTTAGAATCTCAGTTGATTAATCTGATGGCATGTCAGCGAGGGACTAATGAATATTGGTACAGTCGTCATGGAGAACTGAAATGTATGCTATGTAACTTGGGAACTCCTACATGGTTTGTTACACTAAGCTGTGCTGAGTGTGCTTGGGATGATTTACTTGAATTTCTTCCAGAGGCAAATTGCAATATAAAAAATATTGAATACAAGAGACCTGGAGAATTGTGCTCATTGGATCCTGTTAATGTATGCAGATATTTCAATCCTAGATTTGAAGCTATTGTGTCTTTCATCTGCAATAAAAAGAATCCTCCTCTTGGAGAAGTTGTGGATTTCTTTTGGAGAAAGGAGTATCAAGCAAGAGGTGCTCCTCATATACATATGTTGTTATGGATCAAGGACGCCCCCAAATTTGGAACAGATTCAGATGAAACTGTTTAGTCTTTCATTGAAGATTATGCCACATGTGCTGGACCTAATAGCAAAGAACATAAAAACTTAAAACAACAAGTCTTACGATTCCTAAGTCATCGATGTGGAAAATACTGTCGACGAAAGTACAAGTCTAAGGATAAGTTCTATACCAAATGTCGTTTTGGATTTCCACGTCCTGTATTATCCAAAGGAAGAGTGAACAGTTTTATGTCAGCTGTGCGACATACTATCACAAGAAAGTCTCCGAAAAATACCTACAACTTAAAAAGAAGTGAAGAATCAAAATCCAGTTATTTTATCCATGTGGAATGCTAACATGGATATTCAGTATGTTGCGGACAATTCCATTGCTGTCTATCGGTATGTAACGTCCTACATTACTAAAGCAGAAAAGACGGATTTGAAAGAAATGTGAGAAGAGATTTCTCACGAGAAGACTCTAAGTAAGAAATTATACAGTTTCAGTTTGAAGATGTTATCGCATCGTGAAATTGGAGCATATGAATGTTCAGATCGGTTATCATCTGCAAGTCTATATTCAAAAAGTAGAAGAATCATTTGGGTGAGTCTAGGTCTTGCAGGAATGTGAAATCGGGTACTAAAATCTGTTCAAGAAATTGAATATTTAGCAGAAAAAGAACCAGAAAGTACAGATATTTTGAAAACGAATATGTTAGACACATATTACCAGAACAGAAGTCATCATCTTGAGAGCATGTGTCTCTATGAAGTGCTGCAAAACTACACTTTTAAACGGAATACTACAGAGAACATCAATGATGGAAAGTATGCAGTTATTGGTTCTGAAGGATGTCTGGTGAAACAGAGGAAAGGAAATTTAATTAATCACAGGAAACTGAGTTGCAACACTGCTGATAAAGTGGAATTTTACTATTTAGCCCTTTTGCAAATGTTCAAACCATGGCATTCAGAACTGGAATTACTTGGAGATTTTCAGAGCTATGAAGATTCATTTAATGCTTGTAAAGATAGCATACAATGCAGTGCTTTTGCAAATTATGTGAAAATGTTGAATGATGAAATTGATCAAGAAGCTACAATTGCAGCTGAGATTGCTAGAGACAGTTCTCAAGATAGTCAAAGTTCTGCTGCACTGAGTCAAGATCCACTAGGACAACCAATTGTTGAAAATGAAGCAGCAACTACCATGAATGAGGCAGAAACAGAAATGTATCAAGCTCAAGAAGATGTTGTACAGTTAGGAAACTTGGAAGAACAACTAAATGTTGAACAGAAACAAATATATCAACAAGTGAAAGAGCAGATAGACCATGGATTACTTCATGAAAAGAAAGGGTGCTCATGTACATCATTTCAACCTATCCGAATGTATGTGAGTCGTCAAGCTGGAACAGGAAAAAGTTTCTTAATTAAAGTAATTACAAGTTATCTGCAAAAAATAACTGAGTCGCATTTGTCTTGTGTTGTCACTGCTCCAACTGGGTTGGCAGCACATAACATTAAAGGAATTACTTTACATCGTTTACTAATGCTACCAGTAGAGCATGAGAACAAATTGGAATACCACAAGCTATCTGGAGAAGCTTGTTGTGAAGTTTCAAGAGTCTTGAAGAAAATGAAACTTCTCATTATTGATGAGGTGAGCATGGTCTCTAAATTGATGCTTGCCTTTGTGCATTTAAGAATGCAACAAATTCTTAAAATAGATTATGACGTGTTATTTGGAGGAAAACACGTCATAGTTTTTGGAGATCTATTGCCACTTACTCCGGTAAAAGGACAACCGGTATTTAAAACACTTGCACATGAAGATACCAGAAAGTCTCTTGGTAGTGTTGGTAATGTGAACATTTGGACTTATTTTGAATACAAAGAACTGACAACAAATATGCGACAGGCAAATGATGCTGAATATGGAACTATTCTTCAAGATATAAGAATTGGAATTCTTACAAAACATGGCAAACAAGCTTTGGAAAGTCGATTACTTTGCAATGTCTTTCCAAATGAAAATGTACTTCCTGCAAAAGTGTACATGAAAATTGCTGAAAATAAATCAGTGATCTGTTTAATGCCAACACTGCGAGAGTGTTCCATATTCAACGAAGAACTAATGAAATTGGAAAACGAAGAAATTATAAAAATGGAAGCCATCGATAAAATAGAGCATGAAGGAATTACTATTGTTTTGACGGGAATGTTAAAAACAAAACTGGATTCTTTGGGAAAAAAAATATCTAAAACAGCTGGTTTAGAAAAGACACTGTATGCGTGTGTAAACTGTCGGGTAATTTTAAGGCGAAATTTGGATGTAGAAAAAGGGTTAGTTAATGGCGCAATGGGTAAAATGGTAAATTTTGTTAATTATCAGAAAAAAGAAGGAATTAAATTTTTAAAAATTACATTTGATCAGATTGAAGAAAAAAATTGGTCGTTGTTCAGTTCGTTTTTTTCTTGTTAAAGATTTATATGTCAGTAGGAAACAATTTCCATTTTCTCTGGCATATGCAGTGACTATTCCTAAATCTCAAGGATTAAGTGTAGACTGCATTGGTGAACATTGGATCTACTGTATTTAAAGAGGGTATGGCATATGTTGCTTTGTTGCGAGTCAGAACATTATCTGGTTTGTTTTTGATTGATTTTGATGAGACAAAGGTTACTGCAGATGCAAACTGTGTAAAAGAGTATAATAGGTTAAGAAGGGTGTATGCTCCAAATTTAGGTCAATATCCTGTATTTGAAAAGCATGTGGTTGGTCGAAAAAGAAGGTTTGACAGTATCTGTTCTGAAGGTGTTGACAAGGGAATAGCACAAGATAATGTTGTGATTGCAAGTAAAAAGAAATTGGACACTGTTGAAGAGGTTGTTGGATATCAGTTTGAAAATAGTTCAGGTGTCAACTGCTATGCTAATGTAGTGGGCAATGTTGTTTTTTATCTTGAAGGTTTGCAAGAAAAAATTATGCAGAATTGGCAACAAAGATTTTGTTCTCTGTTGCATTCTGTTTTTGAAAAATTGACAACAGACACAAGTAAAATACAATCTGTTTCAGATGTTCGTAATCTTTTGGATGTGTGTTCTGGTTCTACACAATTTTCACAAAATATCCAACAAGATGCTCAGGAATTTTTAATGTATATGCTTACCATTTTTGAAAATGAAGGTGTAGAAATAGAAAATATTTTTGGCCTTTCTTACAAATGGGAACATTATTGTGAAAATTGCATGTATACATGTAGCTCCAATGTAGACAGTGAGAGATTTCTGTATTTAACATTACCAGACTGTAAATCAGTGTATTTTAATAAATTAGTTAAAGGTGCAAATCAAAACATGGAGTGTAGCCAATGTAAATCCGAAATGTTATCCACATTATTTTTAACAAAATATGGCAAATACATAATTTTAATGATGCAACGTTGTACAGCTGATGGAAAAAAATTGGATACTTTAATAAAGCAATTTGTAGCAGCACAACTATCAATATCAGGAAGGACTTTTGTAGCAATTGCTATAATTTTCCATGATGGTCCTTCCACCACATCTGGACATTACACTGCCTATCTAGAATGTGACAAAGGCTGGACACTTTGTAATGATGCCCAGTTGGTTTTCAAACAACGTTTGCCTAGTGAATTACCAAATTCCTACCTAATATTTTTAAAGCCAAAGTTTTAGGAAGATAATTCACTCTCTGAGAAATTTATTATTATAATTTAATAGGACTACCATTGGACATTTTACATGAAAAAAGAAGTGCAAAAATACCATTTGGCCTCAAGGAAAGGTATATGTTTCAATTATGGACATTTTCGTGGTCATTGATTCGGTAAATATTTTAAAGCGGCAACATTTACAGTTTTTATAAGTTAAACTTATATAATTTTGTTAGCCGTAAGCATTTCCTATATGTGTGATTTGTACTTACTGGTATTTTACTGAGAATAGCATTTTTAACAATCTTTCTGATTGTTTTTTTTGTTTGCCCGCTGTTAAGTGATGAGTATGATTGAAATCACTATTTCTAGTGAAATTCAATATACTCTGAGAACAGCAAAAAAGGCAAACAAATTACTTTGTGGAAATGATGCTGTGTTGTAAAAAATGTATTATTACATGTTATAACTATTTTTTTCTTTTCTTTCACAGATCCTAATTTTAAAATAAGCAATTTACATCAATTTAGATTGCAAAGAAAATCTGAAAAAAATGTATACCATTTTTTATTTCTATTACTGTGAAGGTAAGTTTAACTAAGTATCAATATGCAGACTGGAGAGATCTGCAAGAAGCAACAAAGTTTAAACAAGTTTTTAAAAACACTCTGTTTATACCTATGTAGTTTTGAAATCTGACCGTAGTCGGATATCATCTGACCTGCAAAAAAAGAGATTTGAGGGGTTCATAATATTTCCCATTGTACCTGGAGAAGTGGAGTGGAGAAGTGTGGCTCAATGGTTAGAGTGGCAGACCCTGATGCAGAGGTCCGGCCCGAGACCAGGGTTCAATTCCCGCTTTGGCGGGTCTTGGGCTTAATTTCCTCGGACCTGATATTTCTCGCCTCGGTGCCTATTCTAATCATGGGTCCCACTCTGCAACTCTGGGCAATAGCTTGCTTAATCTCTACAACGGCCCCTACAGCACAGGGGATGCCTGGCTGCACCTTGGGGGTGCCCAGGAGTGGACACTTCACTGGGAAAGCCAGGATGGGTTCCTCTGTGGTATAAGTTCAGCGCCGGGACACCTCCGTTGGTAGGTAGCTGCGCGCTTTACAAATGCCAGATTATTATTATTATTACCTATTGAAGGACCGCAATCATTTCAATCATTCTTCTTTGAACATCTTTGCAGACAAAACTCTGTGCTTACCTTCTATCATTCGCAAGCAATTTTAAAAACAGAAATATGTCACTTTTTGCAACATAGTTATTGCGCAAGACACTCTTTCATATTTACAAAGAGAGGAAAAGGCACTCTGTGCACTTTTTCTACTCCATGTAAATACAACCTCATCATACACACCACTTTGCGTTGAAAGGGTGTTCTATAAGTGTTGTTGTGCATGATTGCACTGAATACTCATAGAACAAGACACATCTCTAGATTTATCAGAAATCATAAATCTCGATATGTGTGTGAATGCCGCACCATTCTAAAATTGGTGTAGGAAAGCACAACAAGGGGAATTGTTTTCATTTCTCCACATTTTTATATCTTCAATGCATGCTACAATGCTCAGCATACATTGAAGGAGAAAAATGCCTTTACTGATTGTTTTTGTGCAGGAAGGGGTGTCTTCCTGCACAAAAACAAACAGCACATGACACAGATATCCTTGCTCTATGGTGCAAGGGTGCCTGTGTCACCACATGGCTGCAGTTTAAGCAGCCGTGAAGAGAGAAGCATAGATTTGCAACATATTTATGTATATATGTTGTATCCCTGTGCTTCGGAAGTACTACAGCACACTGCAGTTAAAGAGGTTACTGTGTGATGCTGCAGCACTTCCTCATAGTTCTGCACTTATACATTCACCATACACTACTAATGCATTCATTCAGTCAATTACGTACTACACATACATTCATCTAAACTTTCACACACAAACAAACCAATCTAGCTCTTTTTTTAAACCAGGAAAGTTAGTTCTTACAAGAATATTTTTTTTCTTCTTTCTTCTTTTATAATTTTTGGGGGAGTTTCTGAACAATTTTTAATTTTTTTTGTTTTTTCTGCCAAAAAAAAAGGAAAAAACAGAACAGTAGGAAAAAAACAATGAACTTCAGGGGAAAAAAACCAACAAAAAAAACTAGCAACGGTGACTTTCTTGCAGACGGCAGATCAGATCTATAGACTGCTCTCCGTAGCATAATATTGCATAATTGAAATTGTGGACGGATGTCCAAAGTTTGTGCTGATGGATGCACTCTTGAAGTGCTCGGCTGCGATGCGTCAGAAGGAGCAGGAGCTTCTCTCATCCTTCGGCATTCTTCCCAAGAAAGATTTACTGGATGAAGGGTCCTCAGGTGCTTCATCATACTAGCCGTCCCACACGAGTATTTCTTGTTAGGATCCCCTCGAGACAGCACTCTTTTGCAGATCTTGCACGATACCAAGGTGGCATTGGTTTTAGTTTGCCCCTCTGGATACGTAAAGAATTTCCACACCACAGATGAAAAACATGGTGTGGGTGGTGGCTCTTCCACAAAATCATCCTCAGATGTATGAGGAGATGCAGGAGATGCCTGCTGCCCTGAAGCCATTCTCTGTTCTGAAAAAAAGTTTGAGCTAAGTAAAAACTTAGTCAAAAAAGCTTCTTCTCTGCAAGGAGATGCTCTTCCAAAGAAGGTCAAAGAAGAATGATTGAAATTGGTGGGGTCTTTCAATAGTTAGAACAGGAAGTGTAATGAACCAATCAAATCTCTTCTTTTGCAGGTTACATGGGATCCGCGCACCCTGCGCTTTTGCAGCATGCACCCAGTGCGCATCCGCGTAATTGAATTTAAAAGGAATATAGGTTAGATGTATAAATATATTACTTTTAAGACTAGTTTAGAGTTTCTCTTCAATTAATATTCACATGAAATATATATATATATATGTTTTTTTAAATGTTCAATATTTCGCAGGATCCGCGCACCCACCGCGTCATACACGCATGTGACACATCGTGGAAGCACGGAAGCGTCGCTTAACGTAATCGTACGTGTCGCGTATAGGCTTGGAGTCGCATACCGGTCGCATTGCAATCACGCATCAAACACGTACCCAACGCATACCGTGCACGGATGCTTTCGCGTAGGGATCGAGAACGGTGTGCATAGGGTGCGTGGATCCCAAAGAAATGGAAAAAAATATATAAATACATACATAAAAATAAATAAGTTTAAATACCTATACCAATTAAAAGATGATATTATCCTTTAAAACACATACACAATGAAAGTTGGCTACAGTGACATATATGAATCTATACATATAGGATTTCTGAATAGAATTTCCTAGATTCAGCACGTTCATTTAATTAGAAAGTACTAGGTCAAACTGTTCCAACAAGACTCAGAATGATCTAATAGCTGCTGTTTAATCAATATTCCTCATGCTCAAGTCCACATTAGAGCCCAAGTGGGCCTTTTTTTTAATCAATGTCCATCGTGAACGATGTCCTTAAAATTAGACCTTAAAGTTAACCGCTTCAAAAAATTATGTGCAAAATAGTGCAAGATTATATTAAAATTTAGGGAAAACCTGTCCCTTTATTTATGCCAGATATCATATCAATTGATCATTTCTTAAAATTTTCAATGATGTGTGGGATTTTTTTTTCTCTTCTATTTTTACCTCTCCCACCGATAACCATTTTATATATAGAACTGCTGTATTTCATATATCAGTCATAATGTGAGCCCACATTAAAATTCGCCAAAGTGGCAGAGTATAGGAGACTATAAACAGGTATAAAAATCTTCGCTCGCATTTAATCCAGCCGGATTTTTAGTATCGAGCTCTAAGATGTAACGTGTCTCCAAGAGGCGCAATTTCCCCTCACGATTACCACCACGTTTCATTGGTGAAACCGTATCTATCACAAAATAGTGAAGAAGATTTGGATTACTGTCATGTTTCTGCTCGAAATGAAATGTCTAGCGACAGGATAAGCCTGGTCTTTACCTGTAATAGTTCTGATGTGCTGGAGTATCCTCTTGTGGGTCAGTAATTTGGTATTACCAACATACCTATGCCCACACGGACACTCCAGCACATAAATATATATATATATATAATGTGAACTTGTCAATTACAAATGTAAATGTGTGTTACATGTGTTTTTTATCCATCCATCCATTTACAATGAGTGTGTGTGTGTGTGTGTATATATATATATATATATCTATATATATATATATATGCATGATGAGCTGCTTTATCGCACCACAGCTTTCACTTGAGTGATTTTTCTGCTGTAACTGTCTTCGCTCTTGGCAAATCAATTCTTCTTGGTTAGTTGCAGGGAACAGTGTAAATCCAAAACTTGATTTGTTTTTACAGAACGCAGACGTAATAAAATGTATTTCCCGCAGCACAGGATAGCAAGAAAACTTGATGTGCTGCATCAAAGGGAGAGGGCAGGAATTCAACAAATTTTATTAATTTATCAAGATATGTCGCAATCTTGCTGGTCATGCCTACTGCACCAATGCAGGCATCCTTGGGCCTCAGTGCAAGTGTGCCACATACATAACATGGCAGCCTGGATTGTGCTGGAAGGGGACACCTCCCTGCACAAAAACAATTCTTATAGGCAAAGCCAACACAAACAACAAACCCTTCATAAATGTGGGCCCTGGCCTGGGCTGGGAGTAGTGATGAATGGTGTCAGGCTCAGCCTGACAGGGATGGTGTTGCACCGCAGGAGTGAAGTGGACATCAAATGAATGAGTATGCCTGGATTCTGAACCTGATCCAGCTCGATCTAGCCAGGTGCTCGGTGGTCGCTTAGGCTGATTGAGAACTGATGTCCACAGTCTGTCCTGTCACTATTAAGCTATTGAGATAGTAGCATATCAGGGAGTTAGTGTTCTTCTTTGTGCCTTTATTCAGCTCATACAGACCCTGTCTCCCTGATATGTAGTATGCATTGCAAAGGGAGACTGAGTTTGCTCCTCAAGGGTGGCGGAAAAGCAAAGATCATTCTTTGCAATTCATTAGTAGTTCAAAATGTAGTTTCTGTTTAGGAAATTATGAATAGGGCAATCGACTCTATGATTTAGAAAGTACAATGCTGCTGCGGGTGACTGTCAAAACATTTCTTTAGAGAGTAAATGTACCACAGTTTTTTTTATCTTCTTTATTTCTTACATCAGCACCCAAGGGCAAGAGGGCACCGGAGGGCAAAGGGGCTGCCACACCAGTGCCACGGTGGGTATAACTAACAAGTCCTGTTTATTCGTTATTTCTTCCGTTAACCTCTCCCACTAGTAAAATTATTTGGCCTTTTACATTTATTTTATGCTGTCTACCTTTTTATTCAACTTCTCTGTTTAATGTTTGTTATCCCTGCATTATCCTGTTTTTCTATATTTTCTGTCTGTATCTGTAGCTGACTTTCTCCTGTCTGTAGCTTTATTCTCCTCTCTTTTTAGTAAGCTTTCCCTCGCCCCTATCTGTATAAAATCAAAAAAGGAAGAGGAAGGACAAAGGCAAACTAAAGAAAAACCTCCTCAAAAACAATCTAGTAATTAATATCTCAAACAAAGTCTTGAGCAAAGCACAGACATCACTGCTCATTAAAGGATTGACATTTTGCCCCAATAAAAACATCAATACCCCAAACTTACGCATCAACCTCTACAAATTTTGTCGGATAATCAAACCCAAAAAATATTTTGAAGAAAAGTAATCTGCAAACAGACATCAAACAAATCCGAGTCAGGAAACTTTGTGTCTGAGCTTAAATGACATTTCCACCATGAGAGCCTTAGTATCCTTAGAAAATGGGACAGAAATAACAGGAGAGCAACATCAATCCACTCAAGCTACCGATCAGGAATTCTGCCAAATGATGGGGTTTGAAACAAACAAAGGTGGCAACAGTGGTTTAAAAGCACAATCGACCTTTTGCCCACACCTCTAACCAGGCAATAAAATTGACCTGTTTCATGAGATTATGGTGGAAAAAATTAATAAAATGGCACTTAACAACTCTGGCAACATCAATAAAAAGAAATCATGGAACTTAACATCGGGGGAATACAAAGCATTGAAAGAACTGAGAGAAGACCAAGATGTAATAATAAAGGCCTTAGATAAAGTTGGAAACATCGTTATTCAAGATTGTGAGAGTTATATAAAAGAAGCCGATAGACAACTAGGCAATGAAGTCCACTATGAAAAATTCAAAACAAACCCAATTGCAACCTGGACAAAAGAATATCATCAGAAAATACTCACATGGAAATCTTATCGACCTGGAAGAATTCTTATACTTAAAAACTGACCACCCGATTATCTCAACAATCTACTTTCTCCCGAAAGTACATAAATCAAACCCGGCCGTAAGATGTATCGTCTTTTAGACCAGAGTGTTTCTTATTGTTACTGAAACTTTTACACGGTTCTGATTAAATCAGCAACCTTGGATTCATATGCTTTACTAATAGTCGGGGCGCTTTGCTGTGAATAATCTAAGGAATCCTATCTGGCTGGTGCTTTTGCTGCTAACCTTGGTCCCGCCGAAGGTCTCTCCCCGCTGCCGCGTACTCATCCATCAGCGCGGCCGCAGTGAGGGAGGAACCACAACACCCACGATCCCTTGCGGCAGGAAGCCGTCATCGGGGAAACCCATTTCGCGCCAGGAGGCGCTTAAAACTGAGAGGGCTCCCCCGGCAGAGCGGGCGCTTTGCTGTGAATAATCTAAGGAATCCTACCTGGCTGGTGCTTTTGCTGCTAACCTTGGTCCCGCCGAAGGTCTCTCCCCGCTGCCGCGTCCTCATCCATCAGCGCAGCCGCAGTGAGGGAGGAACCACAACACCCACGATCCCTTGCGGCAGGAAGCCGTCATCGGGGAAACCCATTTCGCGCCAGGAGGCGCTTAAAACTGAGAGGGCTCCCCCGGCAGAGCGGGCGCTTTGCTGTGAATAATCTAAGGAATCCTACCTGGCTGGTGCTTTTGCTGCTAACCTTGGTCCCGCCGAAGGTCTCTCCCCGCTGCCGCGTCCTCATCCATCAGCGCGGCCGCAGTGAGGGAGGAACCACAACACCCACGATCCCTTGCGGCAGGAAGCCGTCATCGGGGAAACCCATTTCGCGCCAGGAGGCGCTTAAAACTGAGAGGGCTCCCCCCGCGTCGCGGGACGCGCGCGGGCGGCGCCGGGCTAAGCCCGGGCAAAGGGCGGGCCGTTGTGTGGCCGTTAGGAGGCCGGAAGAGGTCGGGTCGGGCCACCCCCCCTTGATTGTACTAAGGACAAGAAATTTGCAAGTATAGTTATATTAACGGACATAGTCAGTCATAAGTTATCATTGAGTGCTCAATGAGGGTGTTAGTATACAGATCCCATTGAGGCGCAGTGGCTCTGTTTTCTTCACAAAAAACATTGATCTTGCTGTTGTATTTGGTTTATTTTTATTGCATTAGTGCTGATCCTGCTCTCTCGGTGTTCTCTCTGTGTCGCCATTCATATTAACGATTGTCATTGTTGTTATGGCAAAGGCAAAAGTTACAATGGACAATTACTTGGTTAAAAGGGTCAGTATGATTAATAGTGAAAGACGCAAGTCACTAGGGAAGGAGACTTTGGTAGATAATCTAGAGCTATGTACAGATGATAATGTTCATAAGTTAGCTATAGGGGATCCTTTAACTGTTGCCACCCCAGCGGGGACTTCGACTCAGTGCATTGTGGGCAATGAGGCCGTTATTTCAAGTCAAGATTTATTGGAACCCCCAAGTGAGCTTGAATCTCTTCCATCTCCTCCGAAAAGAGCAGTTAGGAAGTGTAGAAAGTCTCATCCCAAGAAGAGTAGTGTGCACCATAAGGTACCACAAGACCAACCTCGGAGAATTACCGTGGCTCATGCTAAAACACAGACCCTTATTGAAGCTGAGAACTCTACACTTTCGGAGGTTATAGCTAAAATACTAGAAGAAAAACTAGTGCTCATGATTAAGCCTCTCGTTGACAAAATTGAGACCCTGACAATAGAGGTATCGAGGTTGGGTGGTCTTTTAGACGAAATAAAACAGCCTATTGTTTCGCCTAGGGCACCATTGCAACCTGCTCATACTGCCCAGGAACCCCCTCTAGGGGAGGGCACTTTAACTGGCTCTGAGATTACTGCATCCAGTTAGTGATGGTACTCGAATTGATACAGTTACATCTAGTTGCAAGGGACCTATAGCTACTGCACAAAAAACAAACTATGTTAATCTCCCACCAGCCTGCGAACCATACGTGGTTATTTTATCTAATGTTCCTCCACTTGACCCTGTAACCTCCAAATCTCCATATGAAACACATGACTCACTTAAGAGGAAATCAGTTGCTTGGTTAAACAAAAACTGTGGTTTTCCCATTAACTTTTCAAACCAAATATTGTCAACCAGACGAGTTGCCTGGGTAGGCAACACAAGGAAAACATGTAAGGGGGATTGTGTCATAATAAATTTTAGACACCCCCAACATGTGGCAACTACCCTTCTAAGGGCAGCTTCTCTTGTTTTAGGAGAAAATGCTGTGCGTGTACATCCCCTGGGCTATTTCTATAGACATCTAGATAGATCATCACAAAAAATGACTAGGGGAAGTTTCGCTTGTATTAATAATTCTTTAACATTTGAAATCCCTATGGAGAATAGATACACAGTATTGAGCGACCTAGATGAAAATGATTGACTCCCAGAGGTCAGTAAAAATACAACCGTGGTCCCATTATTGGTTACCCACCCATTGAAGATTTTAAATGGTGGTGAAACGCCTGGTCCTAAAACTACGGTGGAATTGAGGCTTCCATCTAAGCCATTGGATGGGCAACCATTACATATAGTTGGGTCCTCTGGAGATAAGTGGGGAGAACAAGCTGTAGCTGGTTTAGTTATAGCTCCAAGGTTAACTACAGCACAGGCAAAGTCATCAGGCGATAAAATTGATTTCGACGATGACAAAGTGGCAGTAGATAGCGTTCCAGTGTCTGATATTGTTAGTGACGACACCGGATTAAGGGAACCTGAGAATTCTAATGTTAGTCTGTTATCATGGAATATTGCTGGCCTCTCTAGGAACCTGTTGGACGTAGCGGTATGCTCATTCTTCGATAAACATGATATTATTGTCCTTCAGGAAACCTGGATGGTAGAACCCCCCCATAGAGTAGGATACAAAACCTTTAGCTCTAAAGCGACACCGTCAAACAGGGGAAGAGCATCTGGGGGGTTGGTCATCTGGGTTAAAGTTTCCTTGGAAATAGAGGTTAGCCAGTTGTCTATTCCCTGCCCTGATCTGTTGGGGCTAAAAATTGTGACCAGCAAGAAAAATCTTATTTACTTAATAAACATCTACAATAGACCATACCCATCTAATAGAGAATCCAAGGTGATAGAAATTTTGGATTCTACCTTAGAGGGATTGGGAGACAATGGTTATTTTTTAATTTGTGGAGATTTTAATTGCAAATACGAACCTATTCAGGTTCTAGATAGATTATTTGATGAACAAGATATTGCTAGTGACATAATGCCCCTGGAGGCTTCAAGCTATGCTAAAAGTACAATAGCTGCCACACAGATCCTACAGATGACTGTGTCACATGATTTAAGATCATGTAACGGTCGCTTCCCCTCAGATAGTCCATCAGCTCCCACTTATTTTAAGGGAAGTCTTAGGTCACATATTGATTTTGTAATGGCCTCTCGGAATTTATGGAGATCACTGATCGATTTTAAGATCGATTCTAGACTGAAGAGTGATCACTTTCCCCTCCAATTATGGTTAGATTCTGCTCTCTTCCTTCTTAGAATATTTGTAGCAGGTCCGTTAAATTCTCCAATTGGAGACATGCAGATTTCCAACAACAGGCTTGCCATAAAATGGTCTTACATTGCGGGTAAAAAAGAATCGCTGACCAACATTTATGATAAATTCAGTGAAACCATTGGGTCGACCCAAATGCCTTCTTTAGGCACCCGGGGAGTTCTTGATTTACATTTGAAGTTGGTCGACGCACTATTCCCCTTTTTGAGTAAGGTCTATAAAAAAGAAGGGAATAAATTTATGGATCATGTAGAGTTAGAAAATCAGTGGTATAACCAAGATTGTAGGGCTGCAAAATTACAGTTGATCTGTATACTAAAAAAAGGGAGCCAATGTGACATAAAAAATGCAAGGAAGGTTTATAAAAATACTCTGAAAGAAGCTAAAAAACTATGGGACGCTAATCTATGGGACGATTTACTAAGTGCAGCTAAATTACGTGATCAAAGTACGTTTTGGAATTTAATCTCTAAGGGGAATAAGAAGGGTAGATCACCTAAGGATATTTTTCTGGATGAATCAACTTGGTGCGATCATTTTTCTAAACTTTATACGATTAGTAAGGATGATCTGTCCATAGACAATGTAGATAGCATCCCAGATAGTAGTACTACATTATTACATTTTTCATTAGAAGAAACAGACCAGGCACTACTAGCTGTTAAAATAGGTAAAGCCCCCGGCCCTGACAAAATTCCTGGCGACTTACTGAAACACGATGTTAAAGTGTGGGGGCCATATATTAACTTTTTATGCAACTCGATTGTGGCCGGTACACCAATTCCAGAATCATGGAAAGGGGCAGAAATCATAACAATATTTAAAAAAGGCGATCGCCATGATCCTAGCAATTACCGTCCTATTAGTTTAATTGATGTTTTACAAAAAAATTTTGCCAGACATATTTTAAATAGGATTTTAGATTGGATTGAGGAGACAAAACTATTGTCCAAATATCAAGCAGGTTTCAGATCAAAAATTAGCACAGTTGACCAAGTGTTTAGATTTATGTGCATTTGTTGGAAATACATAAAGATTAGGCAGGGTAGTCTCTATGTGGCATTTATAGATTTAAGGGCAGCTTTCGACCTTGTTCCCCGTAAGTTGTTGTGGTCCACATTAATGAAGTTAGATATTCCTTGTGAGCTTCTTAACGAACTTATCAAACTCCATACAGGGAACTACGCAAAAATTAGATGGGGAAAAGCTGGAGAATTATCTAAAGCGATCCCCGTAGATAGAGGGGTGCGTCAAGGATGCGTATTAGCACCCACACTGTTCTCATTGTATGTTAATGATATTCCAACATACTTGAGGAATTGTGCCCATGACTCCCCGAAGTTAGACGGTGAACCAATTACTTCTTTACTTTTCGCCGATGACACTATCCTTATTTCTCAGACCCCGAGAGGCTTGCAAAATTTGGTTAATTCCTTCCACAATTACTGTGTGGAAAAGGGGTTAGAAATTGACCCAACAAAAACAAAATACATGGCTTTAAACCCAACAAAAATGCCTAGGAAAAACTTGCTCTTAGAGAACCGTACACTGGAACAGGTAGAAAGTTTTAATTACTTGGGTTTGTTGTTGGATAATAAATTGACTTGGCGAGGCCAGCAGAATAAAAGTTTACTGTCCCTCAAACAAAACTCACTTCCTATCTTAAAAGTGCACGGAGCAAGTAGCTCCAAAGCTATTTCACCGGCACTGGAGGTTTTTAAAGCTAAGGCCCAATCAGCAGCCCTTTATGGTGCCGAGATATGGGGATACTGTAACTCCACCAAATTCGCATCGATTGAAAATAATTTTGTGCGGAGACTACTTAAAATACCGACTCGTACCCCCGTTGTTCCCTTGTTTCTAGATATTAATCTTAAAAGAACAGAGTACCTAGCTTCATTAAGACCACTATTGTACTGGATCAGGGTATGGTCAACCCCTGAGTTGAGGGATTACAAGGCTGGTCTGATTGAACTAATTAAATTGGATGTGTATTTAAAAACCCCATGGCTGAAGTATATTTGCACGTCATTTAAGAGATTAGGACTCCTTAACTTTTGGGAGGAGCCCCATAACTTAACCCAGTCTTCCAAAAAACTCCTTAAAGTTACTTTTTGGTCACATGTTAATGATGAAATAATTCTGGGATCTCGCACAGGTATTCTGTCTCAGAATTTTTTTAATGTAAAAGACACACCAAACTTTGAGGAATTTATGGATGAGATTGCCCCCCCTTTAGCAAAATCTCTCTATCTACAATTTAGGTATGGGGTGTTATTGATAAATTCCTATACATGTAGGTGGGCTGGGGAAAATGGTTCGGATGCTTGTATTATGTGTTCTCTTGGGGCCAGGGAAGATATCCCCCACTTATTTTTCTTCTGCACTGCTTATAAAAAACCAAGGACCTCTTGGATTAAACCCCTGTGTAGAAATATGGGGGTTCAGTCATACAAAGTAGCGGAACGCATATTAAAATCTAATTCCTCTCAAGTGATAGTATATGGTATAAGTAGATTTTTACTCAACGTATACATCATTAGGAAACGTTCGGGTTATAAATTGTAATTGTAGAAGGAAGAATCAAGGATCATCCTGTTTGTAGTTTTAAATTACTAAGTCTACCTCAGTTTTTAGCATTATTTATTTTATTGATTCTGGCTTTTAGATAATTTAATATGCTTATTTATATCTTATCTGGTATTGCTTAATCATGGAGAAATATTCACCTTTATTAATTTTATGTAAACTGTATGTCATGATTTATATGTATTGTTGTTCATGTATCTGACTTTTGTGGCTATA
The DNA here is from genome assembly GCF_964204655.1 of Triturus cristatus. NCBI lineage: Eukaryota > Metazoa > Chordata > Amphibia > Caudata > Salamandridae > Triturus > Triturus cristatus. Next base: position 533,093,618 of record NC_140590.1, read on the forward strand.
TACAGCCGAAATAAAGTATTGACTAACTCAAAATCCACCAGTTAGTTCCAGATAGTTCCATCGGATCTCTGCTAGAATCAACATCTCGCTCCATTGACATTTTCCTCATGAATTACGTAACAGCACTTCCATCCTATCTGAGGGACACAATAGATTTCCTAAATAAAATCAAGGGGATCTCATGGGAAGAAGGCAACATCATGGCTTCTATTGATCTTTCGTCACTTTATACCTCGATTCTCCATTCAGATGGAATAGCAGCGGTGAGATAGTTTCTACAGACGAGGTCCATAAGCTATCTTGAGCACTCGGAAATGCTAATAGAAATGCTCACATACTGCTTAACACACAATATCATCTTATTTAAAGGTGATTTTTTTTTTACAAAAGCAGGGACCTGCTCTGGGGACTTTTTTTGCACCGACTTACGCCAACCTTCTAATGGCTGTGTGGGAAACAGAAGTACTGAGAAATGAAAAATCTCGTAACATCAAATTTTGGTCGAGATTTATCGACGATCTTTTCATAATCTGGGAAGGTGACCATACAAACCTTCAGAACTTCCTAAATTATCTCAATACAAACAAAAAGAACTTAACATTCACATCCACAGTAAGTTCAACAAACATCATCTTTTTGGATGTGGAAATCTTTATTCAAGGTCAAAAGATATGCATAAAAATGCACAGGAAACCAACTCCATGCAACAGCATCCTGCATGCGAATAGAGGGCATCCACAAAATCTCAAATGCAGCATCCCCTGTGGGGAAATGCTGCGAGCAAAAAGGAACTGCTCTGAGACATTAGACCTGAATTTACAACTACAAGAAATGAGTGACCGCTTCCGAAAACGAGGATATCCCCTTGCAGTAATTACAACTGCAAGAACTAGAGTCACCTTAACAAGAGCAGATCTCTTACAATCCCCCCAAAAAAATCTGGAGAGAAACAAAAAAGATGAATTACGACCAGGCTAATCATTGATTTCAACAATCAAAGTAAAGAACTGAAAAAGATCATTCAAAAGAACTGTATTGATGTTACTATATTGATGTTAGATGAAACAGTTCAAAGGATTTTGTCTCCCCATCCCAATATCACTTACAAAAAAACTGCCTCCCTGGGAGACATACGAACACAAAGTCACTTTGAAATGAAAAAAGAAGTCACATCATCTTGGCTCAATACTCCAGGATTCTGGAAATGCTCAAAATGTAGAGCATGTGATCATGGTCAAAACATGACTACATATCGACTCCAAAATGGCCACATTGAAAAAATTGATGACCACATTACATGTGAATCAAAATTTGTTGTATATCTACTGGAATGCCCAAGCAACAAAACTGTATGTAGGGAGCACTGTCAATAAACTCAAGTCAAGAATCCTACAACACTTGAGAGCCATTAAAAACAAAGACTTCACCTACCCTTTGGCTAAGCACTTTCACGAATAGCACTCAAGTGATTGTAAACAATTGAAATACTCTGGAAACAAGATTGTGAAACAAAAAGAAAGAGGTGGAGACAGAACCCTCAATCTACACAGAACAGAATCCAGACTAATCTTAGCCATTGGTACGGAAAACCCGTTTGGCCACAATCTGGATGCCGAACTACACATCCATCTGTAGTGTAGGAAAATTAACGTGTCAAAATATGGCAAAAAATATTGAGTAATCAAAAAAGACATGGGGATCCTAGATATACTATGGTCATTGCTGTTTGCTGCTAGAACTGCCTTTTGAAAAATAAGATGGGATATAAAACATATGGAACATTGCCTTCTTAGCATGAACATTAAGAAATGATTATAGCTTTTTATTTTAAACATATGGACTAACTTTTGTACGATGCAATTTATGAACTCAGACTTTCTAATTATGATCCAAAATCCGACTAGTATTTAATCTTTGATGATCAACTATGTACTTTACAGTTACTTAGCATCTTAATTTGATCAAGATTATGAATGCACTAGTCACTTTAATAGGCAAGAACAAAAGTTGAAATATAATATGTTTCCAATGATTATCAGGTATTTGGTACAAAGTCACAAAGTACTTTACAGTAAATGATTTATACAAACCGAGAGTGGTCACAAAATGTACCTCGTTTTAGATCGCAAGAAACATATGTTTACTGAAATTGAAATATCATAGGTTTCATGCGAAAGTTATTATGGCATAAGTTGAAAAAATCAGAGTAACAGAAACTTAGAACCTACAAGGTTCTTCTATTTTTCACATGTATATCTCTCCCTGAAATCACTCGCACTTTAAATCAAATGAATTTATAATGTTGATGGATTACTGTGATTAGCAAGATTGCTTTTTTCTAAAGAAAATCAGGATTGATCTTTGTCTAGTTTGTCTTAATTTTTTATGTGGGTATCTGCACTAGCACTTTAAAAGAGACACTCTGGGCTCCAGGACTCTATGGTCCAGTTGAAGGCTGGGAGCCGAAACGTGTAGACCGTCCTCTACCGTTCATGACTGCACTTTGGTTTGAATAAAGCACTGTTTTCTTGGATTACCTGCCGGTTGTGGTGCTGCGATCCTTTTGCCGAGTTCCAGAAGAAGTGGGAAGGAGGTTTAGAAGAGTACTGAACATATATATATATACATATATATATTCAAGCTCCAGTTGCCCCTCTCGGCAGGAACGCACTCACACACTGATCGGAAATGAATCCTTTATTGGTCAGAATTGCCTCCAATGTGCAGATCGCATTACACAGCAAGGTTGTCGTTTCTGCCTGACGCGTTTCAAAGCCGTGTGCTTCTTTCTCAAAGGCTCGACAGCCATGTGCATTTTCAGAACACACCTTCTTTTGTAGTTATTCCACGCCCTTCAATGGGCAAAGACTTCTGGATCTCGTAGTGTGTCTTACATCAAACCCTGGATGGGTGCACTTAAATCCGCTGTTTTTTGCACAGTTCAAAGCCCTGGATGGGCCTCCGCACCTGGGGACAATCAGAAACCATAGTCAGTGTTCCATATTCGGAGCCAGGTTGAATACCAAGCCCCATGGCACCCAGTCTTCACGGGTTGGTGCGTGCCTCGCGGCAAGGGCTGCCGCGTTTAAATTCAAGCTCCAGTTGCCCCTCTCGGCAGGAACGCACTCACACACTGATCGGAAATGAATCCTTTATTGGTCAGAATTGCCTCCAATGTGCAGATCGCATTACACAGCAAGGTTGTCGTTTCTGCCTGACGCGTTTCAAAGCCGTGTGCTTCTTTCTCAAAGGCTCGACAGCCATGTGCATTTTCAGAACACACCTTCTTTTGTAGTTATTCCACGCCCTTCAATGGGCAAAGACTTCTGGATCTCGTAGTGTGTCTTACATCAAACCCTGGATGGGTGCACTTAAATCCGCTGTTTTTTGCACAGTTCAAAGCCCTGGATGGGCCTCCGCACCTGGGGACAATCAGAAACCATAGTCAGTGTTCCATATTCGGAGCCAGGTTGAATACCAAGCCCCATGGCACCCAGTCTTCACGGGTTGGTGCGTGCCTCGCGGCAAGGGCTGCCGCATTTAAATTCAAGCTCCAGTTGCCCCTCTCGGCAGGAACGCACTCACACACTGATCGGAAATGAATCCTTTATTGGTCAGAATTGCCTCCAATGTGCAGATCGCATTACACAGCAAGGTTTTCGTTTCGGCCTGACGCGTTTCAAAGCCGTGTGCTTCTTTCTCAAGGGCTCGACAGCCATGTGCATTTTCAGAACACACCTTCTTTTGTAGTTATTCCACGCCCTTCAATGGGCAAAGACTTCTGGATCTCGTAGTGTGTCTTACATCAAACCCTGGATGGGTGCACTTAAATCCGCTGTTTTTTGCACAGTTCAAAGCCCTGGATGGGCCTCCGCACCTGGGGACAATCAGAAACCATAGTCAGTGTTCCATATTCGGAGCCAGGTTGAACACCAAGCCCCATGGCACCCAGTCTTCACGGGTTGGTGCGTGCCTCGCGGCAAGGGCTGCCGCGTTTAAATTCAAGCTCCAGTTGCCCCTCTCGGCAGGAACGCACTCACACACTGATCGGAAATGAATCCTTTATTGGTCAGAATTGCCTCCAATGTGCAGATCGCATTACACAGCAAGGTTGTCGTTTCTGCCTGACGCGTTTCAAAGCCGTGCGCTTCTTTCTCAAAGGCTCGACAGCCATGTGCATTTTCAGAACACACCTTCTTTTGTAGTTATTCCACGCCCTTCAATGGGCAAAGACTTCTGGATCTCGTAGTGTGTCTTACATCAAACCCTGGATGGGTGCACTTAAATCCGCTGTTTTTTGCACAGTTCAAAGTCCTGGATGGGCCTCCGCACCTGGGGACAATCAGAAACCATAGTCAGTGTTCCATATTCGGAGCCAGGTTGAATACCAAGCCCCATGGCACCCAGTCTTCACGGGTTGGTGCGTGCCTCGCGGCAAGGGCTGCCGCGTTTAAATTCAAGCTCCAGTTGCCCCTCTCGGCAGGAACGCACTGTGTGGGGAGGAAGGAGTAATGGCTGGTTAATGAAATAAACCGCTTTTGTAATCTACCCCCTGGGAGAGTGCTGTGTGTAATTTTGTTTTGGTGAGAAATACATATATAGATACATACAACCAGAGCTCCAGTCGCGCTCGCGGGCTAAAAACCAACCAACAATCCATGATTTGATTTGATTTGTAAATTTGTAGAGTGCACGAATGCCCAGGGGCGTCTTGGCACTATGTCAATGTCAAAGTCTAGAACTGCCGGTGATAAAATGTTCTAACTAAGAAGTAAAAAGCCAGGTTTTTACATCTTTCCTGAATGAAAGTAGCGAGGGGCTATTTTTTATTGTAATAGCGAGAAGGTTCCAGGTCTTGGCTGCCTGCAGAAGGAAGCTTCTCCCCCCCCCCACCTGACCTGCTTGAATTTAGGGACCTGAATCAACTTTGCCTGACCAAATCTTTAGGGAGGGTTTATGGTGTGAATAAACCCCCTTTATTACATCTTGACTACCTGGCTTTTCTAATATGTTGTCAACCAACAAACCTCCCAAAGTGATAGTTTTAATAGAAGATACTGTAAACCGAACTGTAGTGAGGTATTGCTATTGTACTTATCGCCGAGTTGGCGTTGCAGCGCGCGCAATGTACATTTTTTATATATTTTTTTATTTACTTAGTTTTCTTCGGCCGTATGCCAGAATTTACTACCCCTGAACCCTGCCCCTCCCCCACCCGAACTCACCGCCTGCAGCACACCCTCAGCGAGCCGCCACTGCAAATAAAATATATCCTGTTCCCTTCCCTGTACTACAGTGCATGGTTTATAATCTGCCTACTATATATTTACAGTAGACAGGATATCCGTTATACGTGACCTGTAGCATAGTATTATTCATCTGCCTCTTATAAGTTTGGAATCAGAGTAGAAATGAAAAGGCAGTCTGAGAAGAGCAGGGCCATTGGAATTACTTATAATAAGTTAATACATTATCCATTACAGCTGCCCGAAAACATGCTGCAGAGAGTAGCAGACCCACTAGCATGCCCCATTAAAGTTGCGCATCAAGAATAATATTAAATGTGCTGCTTTTACACCATACTCATTAATAAGAGTTGATTTTAACACACAAAATTCCTGTTTAGTTTCACTATGAGATCCTTTAAATGAAATAAATCACTTTTATTTTAGTGGTATTCTGGCTTAATCCTTGCATTCAGTGCTATTGTTTCTGATGCATGTGTGGGGAAAACTTGGCACTGTGAATAATCACATTGAAAATTCCAATGACCTTAGGGAACCAGCAATCGTCTGCTACTGTGCCACTATAAACAAGTATTTGCATTGAACATTACAATTTGTGTTTTTCATTTTTTTGTCTTGATATGGGTGTTCCTGCTGCTGGAGGTCCATCCTGGCGGAGATAGCTGCCCGGCTGCGGCGCCACAGGATGGAGACCATTGTGGTCGAATATCACAGCTGGAGGCTTTGGAGGAGGAGACGGCATATGCTGCCAAATCCTCCCTCCCGCCCGACCGGCCTCCCTCCATCCCTGTACACCAGCACCAGCAGCAGCCGAGGTCCACCACTGCTGCCCAGCAGAATACCACTCCCCTCCTTATCGTCATCATCCACAACAGACCGTCTCCTCCATCGCTCTTGGCATGAGCTGGAGCAGATTCAGGTGCGCCAGCAGACCCTGGCGCAAGAGGTGGTACATCTACATGCCCTCCTAGATGCCCTCTAAGTACTTTTTTGATAGAGTTGTTTTGATGTGAGGGACTGTTCTGTTGTAGGTGGAGAGAGCGGGATCTGAGAAGGGAAGCTGGAGAAAGGTATGGACATTAATATTGATGGGACATTGGGGCTATTTGTGTGGGAAGAGGGGTAGGCCTGTTGTGGGTGAAGAAGGTGGGTTTTCTTTGTAAATAAATACATGGGTAGATTATAATATGCAGATCACTCGCAATCTGTCTTTGAACTTTGCACTGGTTTTTAGCGCAGCCTTGTGTTATTTTTAATTGACAAAAAGCTGTCCTCTGAACAGTCACATTCTGTACATCGCCTTTTTCTCCTAGACTTTCCCTATCAGATACTGAAGTCCCTTGCCATAATCTTGTTTGCTAGGCTACTTACTTTACCTATACGAAACAATACCCTGCTACCAGAGTGGTAACAACACAGACTAGGTGTGTCTGATCGCTTGATGAAGTTAACTTTTGTCACTTTTGCAGCACACAGCCACTTATCAAAGTGTCTACCAGTAAGCTACAATAATACCCTTGCCCTACTACCCTCTGTAACTATTGACCACTAGGGGGCTATACCTATGCCTACAACATACATAAAAAATCTTAATCTCACTTATCTATCTCTGCTTGCCAAAAAAAACAACTTCAGTAGAAGTTACTAACTTAACTAGTTCACCTCATTTCTTAGTTCTCTTGCCTGAATAGATGAAGCAACAGCTGCTACCTCTCCCACTCCTCCAAATCCTTATTGCAGGATTTCCCAAGGGGCCTTCTTAATGGTGGTGGTGGTAGTAGCAAGCAAGCGCTAACAGGGAAGACATCACAAGCAAGGTCTTACTCCCACCTATTGCAAATGAGGTAAACCTCAACTGTAGGATTACTCAGAAGGATTAGACTGAAGGAAAACATAGAGTTAGTGGGTTATTTATTATCATATCTTATCAAAGACTGAGACCAGACCACTGCCATTACTCAAAGACTTGATATTACAAAAACTAGCAATAGTAGCTTCTGAGCAATGAGAAGCTAGTATTCAATTGATGAAAACCATTAAAACTAAACTTACGAGTCAGGACTGGACTCAGGAGAAGGTTAAGCATTTAAGCAACACATGGCCTGATTCAGAAAGGTAAAGTATGTTACGTTTTGGTGTTAGTTTACTGACTCTTGCATTGCAGGTTTACCACTAGTAACGTTTACATAAGTAACTTTACTTACTAATCGCAAAGTTACTACTCAGAATCACTATCACTTACTTTAAAAGGAGTTACTACTACTACTAGTTCCTACTCATAAGGTTACTACTTTAAACTTCTGGTAGGTTAGTTAAACTGCAAGAGTCAACTTACAGCAAAAGTGCAATGTAAATCAGGCCAGATAGTGCACACTAGTGCAACTACCTATTGTGGAATACTGGAACAGATTGTAAAACAGTCAATGCCGATATTGTAGAGTAAAGGAGAAGATAAGCTTCATGAGGAGTGGACCAAGAGTATGGGGTGCGGCAGTGCAAAAGCATGATGACTCATGTGCAATTAACTGAGAAGTGAGAACAATTTTACAACCAATCCCAGACAAGTAGCTGCATGTACATGACTGATTAATCTCACAACTGTTATAACATTTAGCCGAGTGTGTCCATCATGTGACATGTCTGTCTCTAGTTACAGCCCCACCCTAACCAGAACAACTATAATAGAGGAATTTGACATTTGAGCCAGCACACTACTCAGTATTTCTGAAATCAACGCACCTCTTTCCATTCCACAGGGATGAGTAGGCCTCTTTGAGTCATGTTGGTTTCTCTTTTAACTTGAAGTAGATAACCTCCCTCTTCTGACTGTTGAGATAGTCCTAACCTGAGTCTGACTTCGTCCGACTCCCGAGTCCTTCTGACCCAAATGAGATTGACAAAGATAGACCTACTTAATGGAGGCCACAGCACATCTGCATAGTGGGTGTGTGCAGCAGGCCTGCAACGGTGCTTTGAAGGTGTGCCAAAGCCTAGCCCATCTGCACTCAGCACCAGGAACCCTGGCTGTCATTCACATATAGTCTGTGGCAGAACTCCAAGACCTGGATCCCACACGCCAAAACAACAACTGCTGCATCACATCCCCACGATCAACGGTAGGACCATTCTTCTGCCACTGCTGCTGCTTCATATGCAACTCAGGATCTTCCACCAGTATGAAAAACTTCGCCACACCCACTCCACCGACTGCAATCACCCTGGACCTGCTCCGTGCCTCCTGCTCAACCCCATATCCCTTTGTAAGCATGCCACCAAAATCTGGGACACCACCCTCACACCTGACATGATCTTCATCACTGAGACCTGGCTCAAACCCTCCTCCACCACGGAAATTGCCACTGCAACACCCGATGGTTACCAGATGGTACACCGAGACTCCACTAACAAACACAGAGGAGGCATTGCCATCATCCACAAAGAATCAATTTGCTGCATCACCACCGATGACGACATTACACCCATCATGGAACACCTCAACTTCCAACAGCAGAATGATCCTAAGAGGCACCCTTGCCTACTGGCCCCCAGGACCATGCTCCTGATTCTGCAACACCATCACCAAATTCATCGCCCCTGTGGTGATTGACTCCAAGCACTACATCTTCCTCAGGGACCTCAACTCCCACCTTGATGACCCCAAAGAAACTAACACCACCAACCTCCTGGAGAGCACGAGCAACATTGGCCTCAACCAACTGGTCACCAACCTGACCCACAGTGCTGGTTACACACTAGACCCTGTCTTCACCGCCAGCGACAGAATCAAGTACAACCATGACACTGAACTCCTATGGACGACCACACCAATCGTCCACTTCACCATCGAAAGACCTTCACGTTCCACCACCAGCCCCTGCAGCTTCTCCCACTGCAACTGGAACAAAGTGACAGAGACCCATTGGACACACGATCTCACCACCAGTCAACCAGTCCCTGAAATCAACCTGGAACAGGCCATGCAGAACTTTGGCGATTGGGTCACCAACTGCGCCAACAGAGTCGCCCCCATCAAGACAACCAAGACCAACAGACACACCAAACAAGCCATTTGATATACACAAAAACTCAGGACAATGAAACACAACTGAAACTGACTGGAGAGATGCTGGTGCATTAGCAGAAAACCCACAGACTAAGCCACCTTCATGTCATCCCTCAATATATACCATCAACGCCTCAACGAAACAAACAAAGATGCCCTGGCAGACTGCATCAAAGCAAGCGCCTACCACAGCAAAGAACTCTTTAGCATCGTCGGAGAGTTCTCCTGCCTCTCAGCCACCGGGAACATGATCCCCTCCTTCGCAGAAACTCTGCGACACCCTTGCAAGCTAGTTGCACAACAAGATATCCACCATTTTCAGCAACTTTGAACCCCACCCACCGATCTCTACAAACTCCTCACACCAACTAACGCTATCCACAACCACTGCCTCACCGTATGGAACAGCTCACCACCCAGAACACCACATCATGAATTCCATCCACTCCAGAGCACACACCGAACCCTACCACTTTTTCAACCTAGGAAGCATGGAAATGAGTTCCAAACTCATCTCCATTCTCAAAGCGTCCATCACCATGGCCGCCTTCCCCGAAAGATGGAACCACGCAGAAGTCAGACCCCTCCTCAAAAAACCCTCCGCTGACCCCAATGAACTGAAGAACTACTGCCTGATCTCACTGCTCCCCTTCCCTACCAAAGCTCTTGAGAAGGCCATCAACTGCCAGCTCACCAAACACCTGGAGAAACACAACCTGCTGGATGCCTCCCAATCCGTTTTCCATGCCAACCATGGCACCAAAACCTCCCTGATCACTGCCAGCGATGACATCAGAACCCTACTTGACCAAGGTGAAACCGCATCCCTGATCCTCCTCGGCTTCTTGGCTGCATTCAACACCGTATCCCACTACATCCTCATCAAGAGACTCCACCACATTGGGGTCCAAGGAGACGCCCTCAAATTGATCACCTCCATCCTCACCTCAGAGAATTTGCCTACCCCCCTTCACCTCGGAACCCAAGTGAATAATCTGCAGCATCCCTCAAGGCTCATCTCTCAGCCCTACCCTGTTCAACACACCACAAGCCAACATCATCAGAACGTATGCCTCAACATCATATCCTACACTGACGACACCCAGCTTATCCTGTCACTCTCGGAAGACACCACCACCACTAGAACCAACTTCCACAACTGCATGACAAGCATCACTGACTGGATGAAGACCAACTGCCTGACAAACAATACTGAAAAGATAGAAGTGCTGATCTTCGGAAACAACACCTCTTCATGCAATGACACCTGGTGGCCGACATAACTCTGAACCACACCCATGCAGACAGACCACACCTGCTACCTCGGCCTCATACTGGATAGCAAAATCACCATGAAAAAGCAGATCAACAGTCTCCTCTGCCTGCATCCAGAGCCTCCACAAGCTCTTCAAGATCTTCAGATGACTCCCCGTCAGCACCAGGAAATCTGTCACTGAAGCGATACCCACCAGCCAGCTGAACTATGGCAACACACACTATGCTGGGATCACCTCCCAATTCCAGCAGAGATGCCAAATGATACAGAAATCAGTGACTAGACTTGTCCTCAACCAACCCAAATGGACCCACATCATCACCCACCTCAGGAACCTTCCCTGGCTCCCAGTCTGGAAGAGATGCCAATTCAAGATGCTGACCCACACCTACTAAGCTCTCCATATCCAGGGACCAACATACATCAACCGCCACCTGAACTGCCACCAACCATCTAGGCACCTCTGATACATCTTACTCGCACACACTCCCTGCATCCGCCAAAGCTACAGTTGAGGGCATTCCTTTTCCTACCTCTCTGCCAAGTCCTGGAACAACCTCTCTCTCAACCTCAGAACAGCACCCTCTTTCACAGAATTTAGAAGGGGACTCAAAACCTGGCTCTTTGACCGAGCCCAGTGATATCCTAGTGCCTGGATACCCTCATAGATGATAAGCCGCTCCCTACAAATTTGGATTGATTGATTGATAGTACAGTGCTGTAGATAAACAAGAAGGGCAAAAGAATGTGAGCATGTTGTTTAGAATGTATTTGTTAACTAAACTGATTGGTCTCCGAACAACCTGAAAAAAAGTACAGTAAGGTGTAGACCATACAAGTGAATATAGCTAAGTGCGAAAGGGCCAATCATCTTCAGGCAGAATCACCCATCAGGCCCCAAACATTGCAAATCATCAAAATCAAGTTTACACATATTAGTTGAACAACACCCTCACTGTCTGCCTCCACAACAATCATCACCACTCACACTCACTCAGTAATACATCACTCATTCTTGCAATAGTTACCTGTCCCAATCCAAGCATGATGGTACACGTTGGTCTATTGTATCTCCCCAAGTCATTTCCCATGGAAGCAATACGATTGCTGTCTTGTAAATCTTTACTGGGCAGCCCAGCTAGGAAGTGAAAAAAGCATAAGGATGGGGCAGAGGCAGGAATTGTCTTTATGTCCTTCAAGCAATTGGGGAGGGATGCTTCTTCTGTGCGCATTGGTCCAACTCAAATCCAGCCATTCTTGTGTGACTAAATAAATGGTGGGGCTGCATAAGTTAGACAGCAAATCTATAAACGTTCCTTTAACACCTCCCTATGGAACGACACATGGTGGCCCTCTAAACTCAGACCCACACCAACAGACCACACTCGCACTTTCCACAACTGCATGACGAGTGTCACCAACTGGATGAAAACTAATTTCCTGAAGCTCAACACAAAGGAGACCGAAGTACTGAGTTTTGGGAAAAACATCTCCATGTGTATCAACACCTGGTGGCCCTCCGAACTCAAACCCACACTCATACTGACAGACCACGCCCGTAACCTTAGCATCATTCTGGATAGCAAATTTCATCATAAAACACCAGACCAATGCAGTATCTTCCGCCTGCTTCTACACCCTCCAAAATATCTTCAGATGGCTCCCCATCAGCACCAGGAAAACAGTCACTCAAGCCCTAACAACCAGCTGGTATCACCACCCAACTCCTGAAGAGACTCCAGACGATACAGAACTCAGCTGCTAGACTCATCCTCAATCTCCCCAAAGGGACCCAGAACCCCGCCCCCCCCCCAATCTCAGGAACCCCCATTGGCTCCCTGTCCAGAAAAGATGCCAATTCAAGATTCTGACACACGCCTGCAAGGCACAAGACGGAGGTGTCCGTGATCGCGGTTGATCAGCGATGACCTTGATTATCTCCAGGGGATGCATGGCTAAAAGTTGTGGGACAATGGTGTTTTGCGTGTATGAAAGCTGATAGCAACCATCTGGCTATGCTTGAAATACCAGTGAGTTGAAGACTGGTCCCCAAGCCCTGATGAAGTTGCTGCAAGTAGATTGGCAACAAAACATGTCAGACTTTCCTAATTGAAATGGTCAAATACATGCCATTCTTTTAATCTGAGGGTACTCACGGCATCCAATAAAGTATGTATATTTACAAAGTGAGTTACACCTAATTTTAGCTTGGAGAAGCAAATTTATTTTTATCTTTTCACGACGGAGGCCAGTTGGCATATAATGACACGAGCACTTATAGTGCATTCTTATGCACATCACTTCCTTCTTTTCTTCACCTCTTAAATTAGGACACTCTTTCTTTTTCTTTACGGTTATGAAAGTTACCAATGATGATAGTGTGGGCAAACTGGTGAGTGCCAACCAGCAGCTTTCTTGGGAACGCTTACGTGAGGTACTTCCTGACCTTCCACACATTTTTTCTTCCTGGCTATATTTACAAGATGAAAAGCCGCCTGGTTTATTGACAAACAGTGAAAATTGAACACTTTGATCTGGAGGTGACTCGTTAAAAAAGTTTTTAGTGTTCATGAATAATCAGGTTTTGTGTATTTGCAATTTGATGAGTGGGGGCAACCTGATTATTATTTCCCTCTTGTGCTCCTTTTGGTGTATGACACGCCTGCAAGGCCCTACATGATCAGGGAGCAGCATACATCAACTATGCCTTAACTTTCATCAACCCTCCAGACACCTGTTCTCCACCTCCCTAGCCCTCATGCTCACTCTCTGCACCCGCTGAAGACAGTGGATGACGTTCCTTCTCCTACCTCACCTTCAAGTCCTGGAATGACCTTCCCCTTCACCCCAAACATCACTCTCTCTCCCAGAATTCAGAAAGGGACTCAAGATCTAGCTTTTCGACTGAGCCCAGAGAGAACTTAGCACCTAGATACCCTCCCTGGTGAGTTGCTATGCTCTATAAATCCTAGTTGATTGATTAACTAAATAAAATAAAAAATGTTACCAAGCAGTCCAATGATAATATGAAAGTTCTATTGTGGTCTACTCTATCAAGGAAGTAGAGTTCGTCCTCAAACTTAGGCGTTTGCCCAGAAGTTGGTCACCTAACCCTTGTGCTGTTTCAGAAACAGTGTAATCTTGTGGTATGAAGTGTTGGGTCATTTTAATCATGGTCTATCTTGCCATGTTTTGAGGCAAGAGACTGGTCCGTCTGACTGTGACAACTGCACCAGCTACACTGTACACACTCAGCATACACAGTGGCTACCGGACAAACCTAATACTTTATTGCCATATACCTTTATTAGTGCATCTTCCCATACAAATAGACCAATGAGGTTTGATCCACATCGTCCTTTTTTTGGTTATCTAGATAGTTTTGAACCATCCTCCAAATGGTCATTGGTGCTTCAACTTGCTCGACCTCCGTTGCCCTGCCACTTGAAACCAAGCCATTGCAGAGGTTGGGTCCAATTCTTCTGTTGCTGGTGTGGCTGTTGCCAGTGTTATTGCTGGTGTTGACTGCTGTGAGACAACAGCACCCTCTCTGGAGTTTGAAGGCTGAATGCCAGAGCTCCTGCCTGGGCCTCTAGTTTCCAGCCATTCTTCCTTCAAGTCTCTCTCTTGCTCATCAATTCACGTCTTGTATAGTGAAACATCTCCTTCTGAAAAGTGGCCAGTATTTTTTTGTACCATGGATCACGTATTATGGCACAGATGTACTCTTTGAAGGACATTATCTCTCTTTGTGGCCTTGTATTAACTGCCAAGAAAAGTATCAAGCTCTCAACCAACTAGTGCGCTTCTTCATTCACACCGTGGAAACTTTGTGACACCTTTTTAACCGGTCCTGTAGCAGATGCAACAACTGGATAGCTTGGCTCATTGTACTGTCCTCCTTGCTGACTTCCCATGTGAAAATCTCAAAAGGAAGTAGCATTTGTGCAGGCATTTGGCTAGGCCACATTTGTCCATCTCCATGGTCATACTTTTCCCAATTGCATTCCTTCCTCTTTGAAGGATGTAGTCTGTGATCGGTCTGTAACATGTAGTAAGTAGAGTTTCAACATGTTGGCACCTCCTGGATGAGGGCTTTAACTGGTACTCTATTAGCATGCTGAATGATCCTCAACTGCTTCTGGGCATTAAAAAAGTGACTGAAATGAGAGCAGATTCTTCTGCAGGTGACCGGTTTTTTGCTGACTATGTTTTCCTTTTTAAGAAAGTCCTGAACAATCAGGTTGTTGCAACGTGCCAAACACGGGACCCTCAAATATATCCACAATCTGCCATAACCTTGATTATATTACTGCGATTTTTTATGGCAACAAATCCAATTCTGAGACCTCTGGGTTGCAGCCATTCAAACACCTTGCTGTTAAAGTCTTCCAAGATGTTTGCAGCTGTATGGGATTTTTCCATGGCAAATATCACTTCAGTTGCATGCTGCCGAACACCCTTAAAACTTTATTCAGCGCTGAGACCTGCAGATAGCTGTTGCCTAACCCCTACAAAAGAGATCCAATATGCAGTAATACACATGTAATCAGTTGCTTGACAACTGGTCCACATGTCTGTCTTCAGGCGTATAGTGTGAACAGTGCTCTGCTGTAAAGCTTGTCTAACCAATTGCAGCACATCATGATGGAGTACTGGAATAAAACCTTTCGCAAAATAGGTCTGGCTGAGAAACATCCAGTTCCAGCAGATGGCCCCCATAAAAACAAACAATCCCACTCCTTCCACAAAAAAAGTGTAGTGAAGATCATTATCTATATATGTACAATGCTAAGTTAGCACAACCGCGTTAGATGTTAGAAAGCCATCTTGCCGCTTTTGCTGCTTTTGCACACGACACTGTAGTCACATGTTATTAAATTGAGAAATGCTTACTCGACTTTGCTTCACATGAGAACTGTCTGTTGTTCACATCCCGAACATTGAGCAGCGACCTTGGTCTGTACACAGTGTAAAGAAACAGTCTGGGTCGCTAGACGGTGCATGTTGTTGAGTTCAGGTTGATCGGCCCACTAGTTTAGCCATAACACGCACGCAGCTGCAAATGCCTGAAAGTCGGGTGCTTTTAATGTTGCAGTGCTACCTGTTTTCATGACATTCGAAAGAAGAGCTTTCCCAGGAGCCGAGCATAGCTGATCCTGTGATGTGATCTCACTGAGCTGATCTTTACGGTATGGGGTTCCCCATTCAAGCCTAGAGACCTTTTACTAGTCTAATAATAATACTATTAGTTTGCTAGCGAAAGGAAGGTGGCTTAGATCCACTGTCATTTTAGTATGATCACTCCTTTCATTTTCTATGGTATTGTAACTATGCTGATCGTTTTGATTTTAATCGTTTGTCTGCTTATTTTAGCCAAACTGCTGCATCTTAGGACACGAGGTTTATAAAATTAACTCTTTAAACTTTTACCGTGTCTCTGTTTATTCTGTTGTGGACTGGTATGAGAATAATTACGAAAAGGTATTTCTGATTCCCACCATTCCTGAGAAATATACTAAGTCGCTTGTTCTGGGTTGTCTATACATTGGGACCGCCGAGCTAAACCTCGGATAACGAATGGGACACTGATGCTGGCCGGATAAGGGGTTCTGGGTTCTGTGGTGAGTTTTTGGTACACCACAATTCACTGAGGGCCTGGGTTCCTGCGCATAGTTCTGTGCATAAGCAGAATCCCTGCAACATGGCGCATCTAACGTTTGGTCTATTGATTTGAAACGCCTTAGTAGTGCTTGTATTAGTCCACAACACCCTCACTCAGGTTTCCGGATAATGGGATTGACGGTTTAACCTACCTGTGTTTCGACGAATAGGTTCCTTCAAGCTTGATCATTAAAAAGGTTATTTTTTCTGAACCCCAGTGCTACTGTTGATATCGTTGATACTCTTTAGTGCGTCCTGATGGCGGTTGACATAGCCGCGCATAGCCGTGCACCTCTGCGCCGTCATTTGACGACGTATGGGGTGCCGGATGATGGGATGGCTGTAATTTTTGTGGTCAGCGCTGATGCGTCATACCCGTATGAGTTGTTTTACTCATGGGTGACTTTTCCGGCAGTGGATGACGATGATACGTTTCACACCTACACTGCCACACAGCTGCCTGCGGTCTATACCCCATATAGGACACAGGAAATTCCAATCTCTGCCTGGCAGCATACTATTTGGTTTAATGGCGCCCTTCCCCATGCGGTTGCACCGGCGAGAATGGGCCCGTTGTCTATTGCAGGGGCCACATGGCCGGTGCTGGCCGGCTTTACACCTCATCCCCGCTATCTCACGGTGGGGGTGGCTGAGTTGCGTGTACTACACACAGCCCTGATTACGGTCCATAGGGCTTTAGTGCAGTACGTGTCGCGCAACGTGCAGGTGGGGGCACCTGCTGTTGCGGGACAACCTACGGACCACCACGCTGTGGTCATTAGTCCTGTCATGGTTAATTCGGTGGTCGGCAAGCGCCCCCAAAGTAAGGATGAATTTCCTTATTGGCTTGCTGAGAAATTTGACCAGTTGGAAGCGGTTTTTCCAAATACATCTCCTGTGGAGAAACACAAGATCCTCACCATTACTTTCCCTAAAGACCTGGTCCCGGATATGGCCGATTGTGACAACTGGGGTAAGGTCTTTGCCGCGACCTATTCGAAGTGCTATGGCACTCCGTCTATGTCTGTGCTACCATCCGTCATCAAAAAGGTTCAGGAGAATCATGGTGCGGAGGCTGCTATTGAATTGGGAATGAGGCTTGTCGACAGCTTCGATGTGGTATGCTCCATGGTAATGGGCAACCTCAAAGGAGATGCCATGCAGTTCCAAGTTGCAAATATGATGGGCCGCGTGGATGACCTCGACAAACCCAAAGAGTTCGCTAAAGTAATTGCGAAGGCATATAGGACCGTGGGTCGTAGTGCCTTGGGTGTAAAACCGACTGTGATCATTCCTGATATAGTACAGCAAACTAAGGTGAGCTCGTCTACGAAAGACGAACGCCCCAACTTTCCTAAACAAAGTTGGAGAGCTAAGAAACAGGGGAAACAGCAACAGAAACAGGGGTCACGTCCTGCCTCACCGGTACAGTCGTCTACCGAACGCACATATGATCTGCGCAACCGATCTCGTATTAAGTCACCTGATAGATTTCAGGTTTTCTGAACAACGCTCTCCTCGTTCTTCACAGGAAACATCGGCTCCACAATCCAGTGGCGGAGACCGTGGGAAAGGAAGGGGTGCTCAGAGTCGTGAGCAGCCCCGCCAGTCGGACGGCAAAGGCAAGCAGGACGAATCTGCACGTCAAAGACCCCCGTTTCAGAAGAAGAAAGTTGCTGCGCTGACAGCGAGGTATGCCTCAGATGGTACGGATGCAGCTTCAGAACCTGACATGGGCGCTAACGCTGCTAGACAGCGCGGCGGAAGTTACAGTAGTGCGACAAGCACTGCGTCCATATCTGGTGGCGACAGCAACTGATATATTCGTGAATATTGAAACTGCTGACACTCGGGTGTCTCCCCCTGATAGACTGTATAATATAGTCATTCATATTGAAGGTGACATACAACGTACAATTCAAGGGTTTTTTTGAGATAATCTAACCACTTCCTATGATATTCTATTGGCGGAGGCAGATTGGCCCCCGGCTTTCGTTTTAGATGCTCCTAGAGGGGAGGAGGTAATCCTCCCGTCCTTTGCGCACACAGTGCCGAAGGTCCAAGCTAAAAAGTACGCCGAGGAATGGGCTCAGGTGCAAGCGCCTGCGTTATATCGAAATCAGGTTGGCTGGGATAAATTGTCTCCCGGCCATGAGATTCCATTGCGGACTACGCCCCAACCTCAACCCCAATACCCCATGCGTCGCGAAGCTAGACCTCACGTCGCGTCGATCCTTGAACAATTGGAATATCAAGGAGTAATCGAAACATGTGTGTCACCTATGAATAATCCTTTGTTCACTGTGACGAAGCCTGACGGGTCGTACCGCCTAGTTTTGGATTACCGGCACCTAAACTCTCATTGCCGGACCTGTGCAGTACAAAAAACCCACAGTTCGGCTCTCGTCGATAGTCTCGTGAGAAAAAGGTTTAAAACCACACTTGACATTTCCAATGGCTTTTACAGCCATAACCTGTCCTCTCTTAGTAGTGAGTGGACGGCGTTCACCTCGGGTGGCAAACAAAAACAATTCAAAAGTTTACCAATGGGCTATAAAAACAGCCCTGGAGTCTTTGCCGCTCGTGTGGTCTCTCTCTTAGAGGGTGTAGACCCTGATGCGTACTCGTATGTGGATGACATTTATCTCACAGATGATGA
This sequence comes from Triturus cristatus, assembly GCF_964204655.1. Lineage (NCBI taxonomy): Eukaryota > Metazoa > Chordata > Amphibia > Caudata > Salamandridae > Triturus > Triturus cristatus. The sequence goes on from NC_140590.1 coordinate 533,112,526, forward strand.
GTTGGACCCGCATCTCCGTCGCATTGATCGCATTATTGTTTTGTTTGCAGACTTCGGTTACAAATTCAATTTTGCGAAGTCTCACATTGCGGAATATACAGTGTTGTTCTTGGGGTACGAACTCAACAATGAAGGTCGAGGATTGGCTCCGCACTTTCTAGAAAAGTGCGCATGCCTCCGTGCTCCTACATCACTGAAGAAGTTACAATCCCTGCTGGGTTTTCTAATTTTCGGTCGAATTTATATCCCGGATTATGCCCAGCGTATCAAGCTGCTTTATGCCTTGGTACAACCTACTTTTTCCAAATCTTGTTGGCTGCCAGAGCATTCAGCTGTATTGCAGTCATTGCAAGCTGATCTTCTTGCTTCAAAATACTTATTGACGAGTGATAACCACACTAACCTGGTCATAAGAATCGTGCCCGGCGCAGTTGGTTTCACATATTTAACGTTCAATGAGGGCGACACCGTCCCCATTGCTTACAAATCACACTTGTACACTTCGGCTGAACTGCGATTTTCCGCTGTTGAGAAGGTTCTGACGGCTGTGCAGATGGCGATTCTGAAAGAACGAGCGCTTTCGCAAGGTAAACGCATGTTGGTGGTAACACCATATCCTGCCCTTGAGGCGGTGACAAAAGCAAGTGTACCGAATTCTAAAGCTTTGCATCCAAGGTGGATACAATGGGCCACTTCCTTGACATCGCCGGACGTCACATATATCTTTGACGCGGCACTTCAGACTCAGGAGTTTTTGCAGTATGAGTTCGTCCATCCGGCTCCTCTGTCCTTGCGCCCGCTCGAGGATTACCATTGTGTCATTTACACTGATGGTTCTGCGCAACCGGCAACTGGATCAAAGCGCGCCTATTCAGCGGCTTGCGCAATTGTGGTTGGTACTTTCGTAAATGGAGAATTCCAGTCCGATGTCGTGCATACGCAGTCATTGGGTGATTGCACCACGCAGTTGGCGGAGCTTCGTGCTCTAGTGCTAGCGCTAGAGTTTGCTGATTCCCGAGTCACTACCCTTATAGTGAGTGACTCCTTTTATTGTGTTCAATCTTACAACGACAATCTACATTTTTGGTCTCAGAATGACTACCATGATTCCAAAGGTAGCACGATTAAGCATAAACTGCTTTGGGTTCGAGTGGCAGATCTGAAAGAACGTCTGCCACTCGTGAATGTAATTCACACTCTTGGTCACCAACGAGTTGGTGTCCATGCTGTCGGCAACAGCCTAGCTGATGAGGCAGCAAAAACAGCAGTGGCGACATACTTAGTAGCAGCAGTTACAAGATCCAAAAGTAAGATTGATGATGACATCTTGGGAGCTATTGCTGCTACAGAGCAGGGAACGAAATTTCCGAGAGGTTTCCCTGCTTGTTACCATTATCGCTTAAGTCCTGATAAAGTCCCATTAGTGAGGATTAATGACGTTGGTGACAGATTGATTCCCAACGCGGACTGCAGACCTTCTTTAATATTAGCGGCTCACGAGGGCATGGCGTCCGCGCATGCCGGCGTTGCAGCTACTGTATCTCTGTTACAACAACGTTACTGGTGGTGCGGTTTGTATAAACAAGCCAGAGCTTATGTTCTTAATTGTGACATTTGCCAGCAGACTAAACCTTCAACTGCGGCGCGCCCACCACAAACTCAGTTGTACATATCTAATAAACCAATGGGTTGTGTTTATTTAGATCATTGAGGTCCTTTTACCTCGGATACTGCGTACAAATACATCTTGGTTGCAGTTGATTCGTGCACACGTTTTCTGTGGGTGTGGCCACAAAGGAGTGCTGATTCTCGCACTGTCATAAAAGATTTGTGTGTCTTTGTTGGAAGTTTTGCATGTGGTACCTTTCATTCTGATCAGGGCCCTGCGTTCGCCTCTAAGGCGTACAAAGTAGCCATGAGAAATTTGCGGGTCCAAGTCAAATTTTCGTCTCCATACCGGCCTGAGGGTAATAGTGTAGTGGAGCGAATGAACCGTGACTTAAAGCAATCTTTGACAGCCAGAGTTTTAGGTACTGGCCGGAACTGGCTAGCCCACTTGTATGACGTGCAACGTGCACTTAATAATCTCCCTAGAAGGTCTCTGGGTGGGCGGACCCCATACATGATGCTCTTTGGTGTACGAATGTTTGTCCCAGACCTTGATGGTCTAGACATGGCGGCGTCAGCCGCACCCTTTGACGTAGATGAACACTGTGCTGTATTGCAGAATCTTCAAGAAGCAGGAGACAGTCTAGCGAAGGAACACGTACCCTCCTCATCTGATGCTGAACTTCATGTTCCGGTAGTCGGCTGGCTACTCGAGTGGGTGATCTGGTCCGTGAGAAGGTGGAGAACAAGAAGGAGTTCGGCCCCTCTTATCGTGCAACGGTTCCAGTGCTTGGAGTACAGGGTACTAGAACAGTCATTGTACCTCCACTTCCTGGTCGAAAGGATAACAGGTACATCTCAATTGACAATGTCAAGCTACAGCGAGTGGCCGATTCTCCTTAGTATGACTCCGGCAGTTTCTTGCCCCTCGATGCTGAGAAATTCTGTTGTGGCCCGAGCTTCTAACACAGTGCCTGATGTTGCCATCGAGATGCATACAGTTACTGGTCCTTCATTGCCACCGACACCTGGTGGTGTGCCTGAAGATGTTGAGAATGCTTATCCAGCGGATGTTACATTACCTGTTTTACAATCCACCACAGTTGCCCACTCACAAGACTGTTAGAAGGCGAACTCAGAGGGGCCCGGAGGGGGCCCTGACTGTCCTGAGACCAACCCTCGAGGTATCGTAGCCGGGCACTGGCGGGAGACTCCTCAGGGGAGGAATCTCGTATCTAGGATCGTACACTCGGCACCACACGACAAAGAGACACCACACTGAGAGTTCTTAAGAGCAAATCTTTATCAGATCGGAGTGGTAAGATCTTTATAATCAGCAAGGCAATATATATACAAGTAGAGCGCGGGCTCACAAAGTCTTGGAGGGGGGTTAGGAGGTAGTGGGACAGTCTTTGGGGGAATGGATCAAATGCAGGAGCGTATCCGGCGCACAGCTCACAATCCTCGAGCTGGGGGTTACGCTTGTCGTCGTGGGGTCCGGCGGGACCAAGGGAGTCTGGGGGCGCTGCGAGATACTCAGCAGGCTCGAGTACAAGTTCGGAGGTCTTACGATCTTCAGGGAGCCGCGAGTCACTCAGCAGGGCTCAAGCACAAGTTCGGAGGTCTTACGATCTTCAGGGAGCTGCGAGTCACTCAGCAGGGCTCAAGCACAAGTTCGGAGGTCTTACGATCTTCAGGGAGCCGCGAGTCACTCAGCAGGGCTCAAGCACAAGTTCGGAGGTCTTACGATCTTCAGGGAGCCGCGAGTCACTCAGCAGGGCTCAGGTGTTTCCAAGGCGAATCTGCCGGACAGTCCCAGGGCACCCCTTGTTATAGGGCGACTCCTCTTTGATGTCCGGAGTCTGCGCAGGCAGGGGTCTTGTCACCTGGGGGTCGCTTGTTGGGGGTTTCCTGCTATTGTCCTTTGATCCTTTCAGGGCCGGGTCGGGAGGAGCCCCAGACACCCAGCAGGCATGGAGCCAGCCCTCGGGGAGGCCGGCGGGTCGATCGAAACCCACCTTCCCAGGGAAGCGCAGAGGTGTGATGAAAATTGCTCCTCCCTCTCTCATCCCAAGGGGAGCGCGATGTCCTCCAGCCGGAGTGGCGCCTGTAGGCTAGGGTCGCGCTGGGGCCGGGCGGCCATCTTGGTGCATGAAGTGGGCACGCGGGCCCGGGGTGGCCGAAGGAGGAAGGCCTACGGACGGGGGAAGTCCGGGTCGGGTGTGTGTGTTCTGGTGGGAAGGATCGGCCGGGCCAGGGGCTGGTGTGAGGTGCAGGGGTCAGGTCTGACTATGTTACGAGGGCCGGGTCTAACACGCGTCCCCCCCAGCTGAAAGCCGTAGAGAACTACCCATCTTCTTGGGGGTTCTCTTCGCTGAGGCGGAAGAATCGGGAGAGGCCATCGGCGTTGGCGTGGTCCGTACCAGGGCGATGTTCCACGGTGAAATCCATCCCCTGGAGGGAGATTGACCACCGCAGAAGCTTGGGGTTTTCTCCTCGCATCTGCATGAGCCATCGCAAGGGGCGATGGTCGGTCTGGACCCTGAAATGGGTGCCGAACAGGTAAGGGCGTAGTTTCTTGAGGGCCCAGACTACTGCGAACGCCTCGCGCTCGATGGTACTCCATCTCTGTTCCCGGGGCAACAGCCTTCGGCTGAGGAAGGCCACGGGCTGGTCCAGACCCTGGTCATTTACTTGGGAGAGGACGGCCCCGATGCCATGCTCGGAGGCATCAGTTTGTACCACAAACTCTTTGGAGTAGTCGGGGGCCTGGAGGACGGGGGCCGTACACATGGCCGTTTTCAGGGCATTGAACGCCTCTTGGCAGGCAGGGGACCATGGTACCTTCTTGGGCTGCTTCTTGGATGTGAGCCCCGTGAGGGGACCGACCAGGCTGCCGTAATTCCGGATGAATCGCCGATAGTAGCCCATGAGGCCCAGAAAGGCTCGGACCTCTCTTTGGGTAGTGGGAGGTTCCCAGGCTAGGATGGCGTCGATTTTGGGCTGTAGAGGGGCGACCTGCCCGCTTCCGACCTGGTGCCCCAGGTAGGTTACCGAACCTTGCCCAATCTGGCATTTGCTGGATTTCACGGTGAGGCCCGCCTGGCGTAGGGCGGTTAGCACCCTCCGGAGGTGTTGGAGGTGCTCGCTCCATTCGGAACTAAAAACTGCGATATCGTCGAGATATGCAGCGCTGAATTTTTCCAGCCCGGCCAGGACTCTATTTACCAGTCGCTGGAAGGTGGCCGGGGCATTTTTCATCCCGAAGGGCATTACGCAAAAGCGATAGTGCCCATCCGGGCTGGAGAAGGCGGACCGCTCCTTGGCTCCCTCTGTGAGCGCAATTTGCCAGTAGCCGCAGGTGAGATCGAAGGTGCTGAGGAACCGTGCAGCTCCGAGCCGGTCAATGAGCTCGTCGGCTCGGGGAATGGGGTGGGCATCGGCTCGGGTGACCTCATTGAGTCCCCGGTAGTCCACGCAAAAGCGGAGTTCCGGGGCGACCCCGGGGGCGGCTGCTTTTGGGACCAGGACCACGGGGCTGGCCCAGGGGCTGTCTGAGGGTTCGATCACGCCTAGGGTCAACATTTTTGAGACTTCGGCTTGGATACAGGACCGGACCCGATCGGGGACTCGGTAGGCTCGGTGTCTCACTGGTGGGCTGTCCCCGGTATCCACATCATGGACACACCAGTCGGTGACCTTGGGGACCAGGGAGAAAAGGTCCGGAAACTGCCCTAGGAGCTGGCGGCAATCCTCACGTTGCTGGGGAGTGAGGGACGGGGAGAGGTTCACTCCTTCTACGGAGCCGTCCTTCTCCTTGGTGCATAGAAGATCGGGGAGAGGGTCCGACTCTTCTTCGGACCCGTCGTCAGTGGCCAGTAGGAGGCTCAGCTCTGTCCGCACAAAGTGGGGCTTGAGGCGGTTCACGTGGAGGACCCGGAGGGGGTCCCGGGGTGACTGGACGTCTACCAAGTACGTGATCGGGCTCTTTCGCTCAACTACTTTGAAGGGCCCGGTCCATTTATCCTGGAGAGCGCAGGGTTTCACGGGGGCCATGACCCACACCAGCTGGCCCGGCTGAAACTCGACTAGCGCGGCATTCTGGTCGTACCAGCGCTTCATCTCCTCCTGACTCGCCTCCAGATTGGCCTCTGCCATTTCCCGGAACCTCCTAGTCTGATTGCGGAGGGTCAGGACGTAACGGAACACGTCTGGGCGCCGCCTCCCACTCTTCTTTGACCAGGCTGAGGGGCCCCCTGACGGGGTGCCCGTAGAGTAGCTTGAAGGGGCTGAAACCCAAGGATTTCTGGGGAACTTCGCGGTATGCGAATAGGAGGCAGGGGAGCAGGAGGTCCCACTTACGCCGGAGGGGCTCTTCCAGGCCCGCGATCATCCCCTTCAGAGTCCGGTTAAACCGCTCTACCAGGCCGTTTCCTTGGGGGTGGTACGGGGTGGTGAACTTGTAGGACACCCCGCACTGTTGCCATAAGGACCTCATGTATCGGGAGATAAAGTTGGTACCGCGATCGCTCATGACCTCGCGGGGAAAACCCATGCGGGAGAAGATCCCCATCAGCGCCCGGCCCACCACGGGGGCCGTGACGGTGCGCAGGGGGATGGCCTCAGGGTAACGAGTGGCATGGTCCACCAAGACGAGGATGAACCGGTGCCCCTGGGAAGTTGGGGGTCCAGAGGTCCTACAATGTCGATCCCGACCCGCTCAAAAGGGGTACTGACGACAGGGAAGGGCTGGAGGGGAGCCTTGCGCTTTCCTCCACTCTTCCCACTGGCCTGGCACGTGGGACAGGACTTGCAGTGGGCTTCTACATCTGCTTTCATTCTGGGCCAGTAGAAGTGAGTCACGAGGCGACTGTATGTTTTGTCCTGACCCAAGTGGCCTGCGAGGGGGACGTCGTGGGCCAAGCCCAGGAGGAGGTCTCGGAAGCGTAGGGGTACGACCAGCACTCGGCCGGACCCTAGCTCCACCGACTTCTGTTCGCTGTACAGAAGGTCATTCTCCCAATAGACCCGGTGCGTCCCCGTCTGGTCGCCTGCGGCCTGGGCCTCTGCCTGTTGCCGGGGCCCGACCAGGGAGGGACAGGTAGCCTGCTCTCGGCAGAACTCCTCTCGGGAGGGGCCCCCTTCGTGGCGCCACTGTGCTAATTCGGGCAGATCGCCTAACTCGGTGTCTGGGGTGGAGCGGGAAGGCGGTGGTTCGTCACTGGCGAGCGACTCTTCTGGTGGGGGGATGTGGGGGCCCTCGGCTGGGACCATCTCATCTTCAGGGGTCGGGGCATCGTCGACGTCCCTCAGGGGGGTCAGTCGAGCCGCCATGGATCGAGTGGTGGCGCACACCCACTCAGGGAGGCCCATCGTCCCTAGGTGGGTCTTGTGCTCAACTTGCCCCCAGGGGGAACTTTCCAGGTCGTTCCCCAGGAGACAGTCGACGGGCTGGGATGTTCTCACTGCGACCTTCAGTTTACCGACCACCCCTCCCCACTCGAAAGGCACCAGGGCTACCTTACATAGGCTTTCTGTGTTGTCGGCTGAAATGACAGGGCAAAATACGTTGGGGAGGACCTGGTCCTCGTGGACTAAATGGCTGAGGACACCGGTGATACTGGCCCCGGTGTCACGTAGGGCTTCTACTTGGTGGCCATTGATCGTGACGAGCTGCCCATATTTCTTTGTGTGAGAGGGCAGGAGGCTCCCAGGGACCATCTCTCTATCTCCTAAGGACACTAGGGCCATAGCGGCGGGTTCCCACTCCTCGGCCTCCTCAACCTCCTCCCCCAGGGCTACATTGGCTATCTGTCTAGCGGGGGGTGCTGCCTGGTTGGTGCGTGGGGCCATGGGGCATTCAGGGTCGTTGGCGTAATGCCCGGGCTTCTGGCAACGGAAACAAGTGATGGTTACCCGGTGCCCCCGTCTCAGGGGGGGGGGGGCGGATACAGCTGGTGGGGGTGCCGGGAAAGGCGGAGGTTGGGACTTCGGGGGGCTAGTCTGGGGCTCTCTCTGTCCTTCCTGGTTTCCCCCCCCTCTCTGGCGGGGTGGTCCCTGACTGGCTCAGGGGTACTCTCCTACAGGGCCCCGGGAGACCCGGGTGTTGGTCCAGCAATCTGCCTCGACAGCCAGCTTTCTCGGGTACGTGAGCTTGCTGTCGAGCAGATGCTGGCGTAGTTCCACAAAGCAGTTGGCAGCCAGGTGTTCCCATAACATAAGGTCAGTTAGTTCTTCCAGGGTGGTTACCTTGCTGCCCTTGATCCACTCATCAAAGGCACGGCTGAAGAAATTCACATATTCCACCCAGGTGGTACCCGGGATCTTCCGGCAGTCCCGGAACCGCTGGCGGTACATCTCCGGGGTGAGGCCGTACCTTGTGAGGAGGGCCGCTTTCATGTGTTCATATGAGGTCTGCATGGAGGTGGGTAGGTCGAGCAGGGTGTCTCTTCCTTCGCTCAGGAACCGTCCCCATAACCCAGCCCCCCAATCCTTCTGCGGGACCCGGTGGGAGGTCATGGCGACCTCGTAGGCCCGAAACCACTGCTGAATGTCATCATTCTTGTAATATTCCTTGACCACATCCTTGGGGATGTGGACCTTCTGTTCCGTCGGGGCGGCCGCCTCCCGGTTCCCCGGGGGCCGCGCTTCTTCGCTTCTTGCTTTCAGTTCTATTTCCTTCAAACTGCGTTCATGTTCTAGTTGAAGTCTCCTTCCCTCGTGTTCTCGTTGGAGTTTCTTCTCTTCCAGTTCTCCTTGCACTCGCAACTGTTCTACTGCTAGCTTTTTCTCGGCTAATTTCAACTCGCCCTCAATTTTGAGTTTGGCTAATTCGAGCTCGTGATGGCGACTTTTTTCTCTGTCTGCGAGTTCCTCCGGGGATAGGCCCCCGTCTGGTACGAAGCCTCGCACCTGGTTGCTGCTGCGTTCTCCTTGGGAGGGTCCTGCTTCGTCGTGGGGCTCCACCGCTCCTTCTGGGCGGGGGGCTCCCGAATCCACCCAAGCTTTCAGTGTCTTTTGCATATCTTCTTTGGTGTTGAGACCAGTGGTAGCGATTCTGAGTTCCTTACAGAATTGCTTTAGTTCCCTGTGAGTGTACTCTTCCAGCTGTTCCACCTGGAACATGGTACTGGCGTCGTCTTCTACGAGAACCACGGTGTTTCCTTCTGCCATCTTTGTCGGTAGTGCGTCAGCCGTTCACGGTACGATCTCTAGATTATGGGCCCGAATCCCGTCGCTTGCCACCAATGTTAGAAGGCGACCTCAGAGGGGCCCGGAGGGGGCCCTGACTGTCCTGAGACCAACCCTCGAGGTATCGTAGCCGGGCACTGGCGGGAGACTCCTCAGGGGAGGAATCTCGTATCTAGGATCGTACACTCGGCACCACACGACAAAGAGACACCACACCGAGAGTTCTTAAGAGCAAATCTTTATCGGATCGGAGTGGTAAGATCTTTATAATCAGCAAGGCAATATATATACAAGTAGAGCGCGGGCTCACAAAGTCTTGGAGGGGGGGTAGGAGGTAGCGGGACAGTCTTTGGGGGAATGGATCACATGCAGGAGCGTATCCAGCGCACAGCTCACAATTCTCGAGCTGGGGGTTACGCTTGTCGTCGTGGGGTCCGGCGGGACCAAGGGAGTCTGGGGGCGCTGCGAGATACTCAGCAGGCTCGAGTACAAGTTCGGAGGTCTTACGATCTTCAGGGAGCCGCGAGTCACTCAGCAGGACTCAAGCACAAGTTCGGAGGTCTTACGATCTTCAGGGAGCCGCGAGTCACTCAGCAGGGCTCAAGCACAAGTTCGGAGGTCTTACGATCTTCAGGGAGCCGCGAGTCACTCAGCAGGGCTCAAGCACAAGTTCAGAGGTCTTACGATCTTCAGGGAGCCGCGAGTCACTCAGCAGGACTCAGGTGTTTCCAAGGCGAATCTGCCGGACAGTCCCAGGGCACCCCTTGTTATAGGGCGACTCCTCTTTGATGTCCGGAGTCTGTGCAGGCAGGGGTCTTGTCACCTGGGGGTCGCTTGTTGGGGGTTTCCTGCTATTGTCCTTTGATCCTTTCAGGGCCGGGTCGGGAGGAGCCCCAGACACCCAGCAGGCGTGGAGCCAGCCCTCGGGGAGGCCGGCGGGTCGATCGAAACCCACCTTCCCAGGGAAGCGCAGAGGTGTGATGAAAATTGCTCCTCCCTCTCTCATCCCAAGGGGAGCGCGATGTCCTCCAGCCGGAGTGGCGCCTGTAGACTAGGGTCGTGCTGGGGCCGGGCGGCCATCTTGGTACATGAAGTGGGCACGCGGGCCCGGGGTGGCCGAAGGAGGAAGGCCTACGGACGGGGGAAGTCCGGGTCGGGTGTGTGTGTTCTGGTGGGAAGGATCGGCCGGGCCAGGGGCTGGTGTGAGGTGCAGGGGTCAGGTCTGACTATGTTACGAGGGCCGGGTCTAACAAAGACTCTTTTGATTCTCATTCAATTTCCATTGCCCCGTCCAAAGTTTCGATTTTTGTGGCCTGGTTCAAAAGACATTTTTTAATTCCCTCTTGGACTTACATTTGGCTGGTGCTCATATGTGTTTTTTTGTTTATGTCCATTGGCTTTGTGGTAGTGTTTTTTAGACTTATCAATGGACACTACCTGAAAGAAAGATCTACGATTCGACTAATTAATGGAACTTTGGCCCCCCACTCCTCATCACACATTATGAAAAGGGACCAGACTTTTGTGAACATTACTGCCTGGCCTGTACGTGATGGGATCGCTTGGGATGCCGTAAAATTTCAAATTCATGGTCCCACTGAAGTAATTAATGTGCCAAATGTATTTTGTGTTTATATGGGTGATGTCATTAAGCAGAACATCCACTCAGATGACTGGGATGTTCAGGCCATAGAAGCACTATTTTCTGATTTGAAATATTATGCTGCATTTGATGCTGAGGATTTGTATTTAGATACTGCTAATTATGATGAGCAATTTTGTTATCAACATTATGGCACGCATTTCCTACACAAAGCAAATACGTTTAGAAATTTTGTAAATTATACACAATGGGAACACTGCCCCGCCCCTAGGATGGGCAGCTCTGCCACGTTGGTGGAAAAATTCACCTATTTTTCTGATTTTAGTGTGTCAAATCCGGCCTCCTTTTATTTTAAGGTTGCACCTGAGTCTGCTTCTAAAGTTAGACTGACACACACCAAAATGTTGTATTCCAAGTCCTTTATGGACGAGTTGGCAATTGGCGGGTATGATCTGTGGAAAGCTACTGTCGATCTTAAATCGGTTTGCGGCTCAAAACAATGGCAAGTACAGGGAACAGAAGCTTTGCATCGTGCCTGTCTTATCCCGAATCACATGTTATTTTTAAATTCGTCCATTTTTCAGACCACCTGTTTTGGATTGGCTACTTCTAAAAGATTAAATTCTCCCTCCGTTCCGGGTCTGGGTGCTTATCCCAATTGGGGTAATCATACGGATCTATCCCTTGCTATGTTGCAGACGTATGTTTCCAACACATCCTTCAATATTTCTGAACTGAATCCGGAAGGGTGGTTGGTGTGGCAAACGAGCTCGGATTCCTGTCAACATCGGTTTCTGGATTTAAAGCAGGGGTATACACAGGTTCGTGTAGACCCCCGTTTTGAATCTTCTCACACTGTAACTACCTACTCGGTAGGGAAGTTATGCCAGTCTTGGCTGCAACATTCCACTTTAGCTTCTGTTAAACTTCATTTAGCACGATTAAACGACAAAATAGATTTGAATGATTTTGTTAAGGGTCCTGCAGGAGGCAGGTCCAAAAGATGGGTGTATGCTGTTTACAACGAAGTTTGGAAGTTATCACAAATTGAGGCTGCATCCAGATTACGTGCTATTGATCAAGCCAATATGGAGAAGGTGTTGGCTGTTATAGATAATAGTATTAACACCCTATCTTCTAGAATCTATACCTTAGATAATATTGTATCATCTGTGGTAGACATTGTGCAGGATGATTTGTCTGTATTGTATCATGGTCAAAATCAATTGCGTTCTATTATGCAGTTTGCATGGACGTTGCAAACGTTAAAGGCAGGGAAAGTCCCTTGGGATTACATGAACACTTCATCTTTGTTCCTTCCTTTTAATTTAACTGCGAAGCAACAGTTCATGTCCATGAAAGATGCTACATATTCATTACTACACATTGAAAAGTTAGAACCTTTGCCTTTCTCTGTTGCTGAATTGAATTCTGCTGTGTGGCTTGTACATGGGTTGATCACGTTACCGTTCCCCCTGTTTAAGTTCAGTTCGTGCATTAAACATTATGCTCTAGGCAGATATGAACAACTCGGTACTGCCTTCCTGCACGAAGTTTGGTCACTCCCATTCATGTATAGATGTGTGAGAGACGGCAAGGAGGTTTACTTGAAAGGTGAAGAGTGCACTTCCACTCCAGATCACTCTGTTATGTGTAGGCACATTCAATTGCATGGTGCATGTAATGTGCACGCCCCTAATTTAGCTTGCGTCCTGAAAGGGATTCCTGTGCCAGTTATAACGCTGTCTTTTACACTGCTTGCTAACGGTAGTTATTTGCTATTAAATAATGAAGCTTGCTGTGGGATGTTAGTGGGATTCCCTACATAGAGACTGTATCACGGAGAGTAGTTTGCTGTAATAACGTCCTTTTCCCACCCCCGCATGGCCGGCTTGATGTATCCATCTGGCCTTCCATTCCAACCTTGAAAGCAGAGTTCAACAAGATGAGCAGATTAAGGGCTCTATTGTCTCAAAAAGAAGTCGCGTTGACTTCATCCCGGGAAACGATTGTCCTTCACGTAGCAAACACCCGCACTGAGGTGCAAGCGCTTTTGAATACTGATCTCCCACTTCATTTTGGGACCCTGATTCAGACTATCTTTAATGCCTCGTCAACAAGTGGCATGGCTCATTTTTTTAAAATTGTGGGCTCCGGCCTCGTGACCTCTTTTCAAACTATTTTTGGTGGGATCCCGGCCTTTTTTCATTTATTTTTTTCCAGCGTCTTCGGAAGTCTCCCTTTGCTTCTCACCCTCATTGCTGGAATACTTTAGTTGGTCTGCGCCCTGCGCTATGGATGCACAACTTGCGTCACACGACAACATGTCCCGGCTGCTCCATCTTCGTAGCCGGATGCTTGAATACTATGGCACTTTACCACTGGCAACTCTAAGCATAGCCTATGGATTGTCCTTCCGGTTTCCCTACTTTACTTGTGTGCAGCCCGTCTTTCATTGCCTAGATTGTCGGTTCCAATGGGCTCTGGATTTGTGTCTGTCGAACTCGGTGTCTCCTGCCCCGGATTATTATCAGCTGATGAGCCCCTTAGTGGCTCATGAGTTGGACTGTTCTGGCATTGGGATTATGGCCTGTGGAGCAGCACATGGATCCTTGGGAATTGGGACATCGGAACGGCTGCGATTGACTTCTTAGCAAGAAGTTATCTTGAAGAACACGCCAGTTCTCCTCGTCTGGTGCTGGAGGCTCCGGTGGTTGAGGAGCATGTATGTTCCTTCCCCGTCCTGAACTGGATGGCAGATAATTTTGCGGAACGCTCCAATGATTTTCTCTTGGAAGCTGTTGCAACTTATTGTGCTTATACATTGATGGATTGACTTTTGCACTTTCGTTTCGTCCTACGTCCTTCAATGATGTTTTTTTTTATCCTTAAACATGTTTTTTTTTTACTCCTTTTAAAAAAAATTCTTTCCTTATTTTTTTCTTTGAACTTTTTCACTTACCTTATATGGACTTATAGTTCATGCCCTTGGTTCCATTCTATCAAACTTGAACTCTGCGTTCTCTGCAAGTGCGCCCCTACTGGTTAGTGGTCCGATCAAGGGGGGTGTAGTGAAGATCGTTATCTATATATGTACAATGCTAAGTTAGCACAACCACGTTAGATGTTAGAAAGCCATCTTGCCGCTTTTGCTGCTTTGGCACACGACACTGTAGTCACATGTTATTAAATTGAGAAATGCTTACTCGACTTTGCTTCACATGAGAACTGTCTGTTGTTCACATCCCGAACAGTGAGCAGCGACCTTGGTCTGTACACAGTGTAAAGAAACAGTCTGGCTCGCTAGATGGTGCATGTTGTTGAGTTCTGGTTGATCGGCCCACTAGTTTAGCCATAACACGCACGCAGCTGCAAATGCCTGAAAGTCGGGTGCTTTTAATGTTGCAGTGCTACCTGTTTTCATGACATTCGAAAGAAGAGCTTTCCCAGGAGCAGAGCATAGCTGATCCTGTGATGTGATCTCACTGAGCTGATCTTTACGGTATGGGGTCCCCAGTCAAGCCTAGAGACCTTTTACTAGTCTAATAATAATACTATGAGTTTGCTAGCGAAAGGAAGGTGGCTTAGATCCACTGTCATTTTAGTATGATTACTCCTTTCAATTTATATGGTATTGTAACTATGCTGATGGTTTTGATTTTAATCGTTTGTCTGCTTATGTTAGCCAAACTGCTGCATCTTAGGACACGAGGTATATAAAATAAACTCTTTAAACTTTTACCGTGTCTCTGTTTATTCTGTTGTGGACTGGTATGAGAATAATTACGAAAAGGTATTTCTGATTCCCACCATTCCTGAGAAATATACTAAGTCGCTTGTTCTGGGTTGTCTATACATTGGGACCGCCGAGCTATACCTCGGATAACGAATGGGACACTGATGCTGGCCAGATAAGGGGTTCTGGGTTCTGAGGTGAGTTTTTGGTACACCACAATTCACTGAGGGCCTGGGTTCCTGCGCATAGTTCTGTGCATAAGCAGAATCCCTGCAAAAAAAGGGAGAAGGTCACGTACTAACAGTTTAGCCAGCTTTCCGTTGTACAAATGTGCCATTGGGTGGTTGCATTCATAGGTTCCCTCCTGCCTTATAGAAGCTTGGATTGTTTTCTTTTGTGCTGCCACTGATGCAGGTGACTTCTATAGGGAACCAGGAAGTGGTACACTCAATGTGCATCTTGGAAGAATCATCATTGTATGCAGTGGTGTCTGCATCTCAGTCTTGAGCCATTTGGAGGTTGCACTCCGTCTTGGGCTTAGCGCTGATTACTAGCGTTATTGGCCTACTGCTCCTTGGTAATCAGTGTTCGATGTTCCGCTGCCTAAACTGAAGGATTCCGACCTTTGTTGTAGGTGAATGCAAATTGATGTTAATTGAATTGCTGTGAAAGTGAATTGCTGACGCGCTGACTACTAGCGTCGTTTTGCTTGCATATTGTTTTTAAAAAAAAGGAAAAACATATATAATCACTCTGCTGACTCCTAGGAAATATTAAATGTTTTAAATTGCGCCGTTACCTAAAAAAGACTCTACTCACTTGCACGCACTGACGCCGCCATTTTCCCGCATACCACGTGACCCCTCAGTCCAGAGCGGACACGTGTAGCGGTTGGCACTCTAGTGGCTCAGCCTGCTCTTTCTCCCCGCCTACTTAAAACCGGATGCTGCGACCGCGCAGCGGGCGCGTGCAGCAGGCGCGCGCAGCGAGCGAACGCAGCTGGCACACCGTTGGCGCGCCAAAGGGAAGCCCTTCTGCGCCCGTCGGCGCCCGGAGCGCGACCAGCGCCAGAACCCCTGCTTCAATGTCTAGGCGGGTTTATCCCCACGAGGAGCTACTGTCCTTAAAATATGTTGACTGCTGGGACCTCAATCGGGACAGAGACCTTTCCATCTTCCCCTGGGTATACTGCGGTAGGTGTAGAGCCAATCAACTTAACTCCATCCAGTACGGGCCCAACCTTTGTTCCCAGCATATTAACACTAGGGCGTCGTATCCTGCACAGGGTGGGCTACACCGGCACTCCATCCCCTCAGACAACAACATGGCAACAACACGCGCCAATCCTATTAACTGCGTTCTAATTAACATCAGATCTCTGATGAAACACAAGACCGACCTAGAATGTCTCATTCAACTTCATCACCCTGATTTGATTTCTTTAACTGAAACGTGGGCTAATGAAGCAAGCGACCCTGACTGGAATCATGTAGTACCAGCAGATTATTTAGACACCAATCTGGATAGAACAGGGACTACCGGGGGCGGAATCGAGATTGTTTTAAGGTAAGAATGATACCTGAACCTCTTTTGGCGGCAGAAGCTATGTTTCTGAGCATAAAAATGAACAATGGGGAGATTTTTCAAGGAATCTTAGTCTATAGACTCCCCGGTCCTAGGCGTACGTTCATCACCCAGCTGCAAACCCGTATGGAGTCTTGTCTTAATACGGAATCCTTTACATTGCTTGGAGATTTTAATTTTCATTTAGAGGTAACTAAGAATGTGGACACCTCAAATCTAACTGACACCTTAGCTAGTTTTGGTCTGATGCAATTGGTGCAACAACCCACACATCAAGCCTGACACACCCTGGACGGCATTTTTACTAACAGTTCACTCATCACGGCTGTTAACTCATTCCCCCTTCTTTGGACCGACCACTATGCCGTCAACTTTCTCATCAATATTGCCGACATCAATCAGTCCCGTAGATTAAGACCCCCTCTGAGCAAAATTTGGGCCTGGAAAAAGGTCACGCAACCTGAGCTGTCCGCAGCCCTGAAAGATCATCCCACTTTCCAGACCGATCCCAATCTGGCAGCCTCAGACTTTAATAATTGGATTATTCAGGCCACTAATCCATTGGCCCCGCAAGTGTCTAAACCAGCAATAAAAAGACACGCGTCAGCACCATGGTACTCTGCAGAGTTAAAAAGTCTCAAAATCAAATGCAGACATAAGGAGCGCATTTTGCGCTCCTCCTATAGCCCCTCGCTTAAATCAGACTATGGTGCAGTCTTGAAGGAATACAAACAAGCTATAATTTTAGCTAAATCGACCTATTTTACTGCTAAAATTCTTACATCTCACAACTCCTCCAAAGAATTATTCAAAACTGTAACTGCACTGTCTAGTCGGCCTAGGGACTCTGTCTTCCTCCCCAACCAAGTTTTTATCGACAATCTAGCGGTCTTTTTCCAGTCCAAGGTTAATCTGGTCTATGATGAACTTTTGAATCTACCCCAGGTCAATACTGCTTCACCCCTGGAGGCGTGGGACAGACAGTCCCACCATGGCAGCTTAACTAACTTTTCAAATCTGGAGGTGAAGCAAGTGGTTGAATCACTCTCTCTAACTAAATCAGGATCCCCACTTGACCCTTGTCCCCCGTATATTCTACATCTAGCAGCGGAAGAGGTCGGCAGAGCACTGACCCCGCTGCTCAATCTAGTGATTGAAACTGGGATTTTTCCAGTAGGATGGAAACTGGCCTGTATTAGGCCTATATTGAAAAAACTCTCTCTTGATCCTTTGGAGGCGAAAAACTACCGTCCCATCTCATGTCTACCTATAACCTCCAAAATATTGGAAAAGGCCATTAATCAGGATCTAAAATCCTACCTGGAGGGAAACAACCTGCTAGATCCCACTCAGCATGGGTTTAGATCCCAACACTCTACCGAATCTGCGTTGATCATGGCAACCGAAGGAATTCGAAGGGTGTTGGATGATGGAGGTAGAGCTGCCCTAATACTACTAGACCTCACGGCAGCCTTTGATACTGTAAATCATACAGTATTACTAACTAGGCTGCAATCCGTGGGAGTCAGTGGCAAGGCCCTATCCCTTCTCACTTCCTTCCTTGACTCTAGGGAACAGCTAATCCACTGGGAAGGTATGAAATCTGAACGGTTCACTCTCCCGGGCGGAGTCCCATAGGGTTCGGCACTTTCACCCACTCTTTTCAACATCTATGTAACCCCTCTAGCCAGACTGATCAAGAGTCATGGCCTAGTGCTCGTCTCCTACGCTGACGACACACAAATTCTAGTGTCAATTACCCAAAATGACAATTTGCCAGCTGAGCGATTTCGCGACTGTCTCTCCTCCGTTATGTCGTGGATGAGGGTTAATTTTTTAAAGCTAAATACCCAAAAAACCGAGGACCTCGAGTTCGGAAATAAACCCTGCATTTGGAATCAGCATTGGTGGCCCCCGGAGGCTGGTACATGCCCCTCGCCAGTGACCAAGGCTAGAAATCTTGGCTTTCTCCTTGATGGTGGGCTCACCTGTGCCCCCCAAATCAACCAAGTGGTTTCCGCATGCTTCTTCACACTTAAAATCCTTTATAAAATTCTCCCATTTATCCTGCTTTCCCTCAGGAAAACTGTAGTGGGTGCTCTTATTCTATCTAGGATAGATTATTGTAATGCACTCTATTTGGGCTCGGGGGTAAAACAGCTGACCAAACTCCAATCTCTTCAAAACGCTGCTGCCCGAGTACTATGTGGCCTTCCGAAACATCCCACCTCCGGGAGCATCAAAGCACTCCACTGGCTTCTGGTAAGACGCCGGGTTGATTTCAAGGCCCTCTGCCTTGTACACAAAGCCCTCTATGGAGGCGGGACCGAAGATGTTCAATCTCTATTCCCTCGCTATACTCCAGCGCGTTTCTACGGTCGTCTGACGTCGGGCTGGCCCTTCCTCCCAAAATTAAGAGGGCAAGATGGGGTGGTAAACGCTTTTCATTCCTGGCAGCCAAACTATGGAACGCCCTCCCTGTCTCCCTCCGCCTTCAGCCCTCTCGCTCCATCTTTAGAAAGGCCATAAAAAAACAGGCTTATCTTACAAAGCTAACGTCGGTGCTTTCCCAGATGCGGCTACCTAGCGCCAAGACGCCTCAGCATAAGTGCGCTCTACAAATACAATCAGTCAGTCAGTCAGATGCAGGTGATGCTAGCACACTGCTGGGAAAAGGGCTGATTGATGTAAAGCTGTCATCTACTTCTTCCTCCGCACCTCCTGTCACCGTGATTGGAGCTGATTCCCCTCTGTCATCACTACCAACAGCAATGTTTTAAAGGTTCTCCTCCCACGGAATGCGTGATATTTTTTCATATAGGTCGTCTGGCCTCCAGTATCTTAGTGTGAACCAGGCTTACCTCGGCTAACACTAGCGTGGCAAATGCAGCATATTGCAAGGTTATCCTCCTGCTTGCTAATCATGAAGAAGTCCCAAACTGGGGAGGAGAACTTTTTTATTGTGCCACTGCCAATGCCTGAAGGAAAGCTGAAGATAGGTGGGTGTGCTGATTGCCTCTCCGCAGTACGTACTTCGACTGAGATAGTGGTGGATGAAGGTCTCAGCGGAGGCCTTACAAATATGGAAGCTGGCAGTGGTGATATCGGTGTCCTCTGAGCAGGCTTTCATACTGACAATCACTGGATTAACCTCATGACTGTCCTTTTCCATAATTGTAAGGCTTCCAGGAACTTTCCTTTAATCTTGTCTCTTGTGCCAGGTCTTGGACTCCGCCGGGGTCCAATCCTTGTTCAGATCATCAGAAGGGGGGCTTGGAGAGGATTGTGGAGTACCCTTTTTTTTCTTGCTGGAGATAGGGAATCCAATGGTCCATCAAGAGCTATATCCTGCTCAGCAGGTAGTTAACCTCCAGTTTTATTCCTACCGCAGAAAGAACTTTTGCTGACTCCTGTTGTCCACTTTGCTCAGTTTCCTGTGACGATTGGGTACTTTGCGGCTGATACACATCCAATTCTGACTAACTGCTCGTCACCATGATTGCAGTGGCTGCCTCACTGAGAGGCCTGTTTCTTGGGCTATGGTTGGGGTGGTGCAGTTGATGCGGGAGTGCTGCTCCCAGCTTGCTCCCCTGATGACGTTGCGGCATATCACGTGTCCCGAAAAGGGTGGAGGTTGGCATGCCAGTGGTGGCAATTTGCTTCTCCTCCTCCTCACTGGCCACTTTCTTGGCAGGAACACCATTCTGTGGGGCCATCTTCAAGGACTGTCATTTGGCACTGAGCTGCGGAAGCAGGCAGAGGAGGGCTGAGGTGTAGTGTGGTGTCACTGTGTGTCAGCCTTCTGTCTGGCAGTGCTGTAGAGGATGTCTCTTGTGTACCTAAAGGCATTCAAAAAAGAAAAATATTCTGTGAAATATGGCATTTTCGCAGTATGACTAATTCATTCAGACAATATATTTTAGAGAGGAAATACCATTCCCAAATAATTAACAGCAATAGTGTATCCATTGGCCATTCCAAACCAAACCGTAACATATTTCAATAAGGATAACAACAACATACAGATTTAAAAGTTAGCTTTATGTGTCTCTAAGGTGAGACACTCATGGCAGGCAGGCAGGTCCAAGGAAAAATGGACTAATCTAATCCTTCAAAAGGTGAATTCTGCTGTGTGCCTATGGCCTACGAGACCTATGGCAGACAGGGGGTGCAGGCCAGGGATTTTTTTTTTTTTTAATAATCCTTAGAAAGATGAATGCAGTTTTGCGCCTATGTCCTAAGAGACCTATGTTAGGGAGGGGATGCAGCTCAGCTAAACACTGGCCACATGTTCAAACACCAACAAGCAAGGAGGTATGGACAATAAAGAACGCATGCAGGCCTACGGCAAAAGCAAACTGGTTGAGTACACAAAATGGCTGTCAGCAACATGATCAAACAACAAGCAAGGAGACATGGACAACAAAGAACACATGCAGGCCTATGGCAAAAGCACACTGGCTGACTACACAAAATGACAGCCGGCCACATGGTCAAACGACATGCAACGGAGGCATGAACAAAAAAGCACACATGCAGGCCTATGGACACTGACCACACAAAATGAACACCAGCCACATGGCATGGAGAAGAAAGACAAAATGGTAGCTTTTGACAAACACATACACACACTGGCCATTAAACTCTTCTCCACTGGCACTGTAGTCCACTCTACAGCATCCTACTCTACTCTATGTCATTCTACTACATTACTCCACTCTATGATGCTCCACGCAACTCCCTCTATCCCACCCCATGTTACTTTACTCCACTCTATTCTATGACACACTACTCTACTCTATGCCACTCTGCTCTGATAATCTATGCTACTCCACTCAATGCCACTCAACTCTACAAAACTCTACTCCACTCTATGACACTCTAATCAATGACAATCTACTCCACTCAATGCCACTCTACTCTGCAACACTCTACTCTACGCAACCCCCTCTATGCCACTCCACTCTACACCACTCCACGATACTCTATGGCAGTCGGCTATAAGACACTCTACTCAACTCAGAAACTATACTCCACTCTATGCCACTCAGCTCTATGATCCTTCCACTCTACGACACTCTACTCCCTCTACGATACTCTACAATACTGTACGCTACTCCGTGACACCCCACTTCACTCCTCTACACAGCACTCAACTCTACTGTCCACCACTCCACTTCACTCCTAAACACTCCGCTCTACTACACTTTACAACACTCCACTCTCCTTCACCCCACTCTCCTTTATCCCCACAGACATTTAGCCATGGTGAACAACAGCCACTCTGATTTACAACATTGCTTTGTCAATTCTTGTTTTCCTTTTAGTTACTGATCTGAGTTTGATTGTTAAAGAGACAAAATCAATCAATAAGGTTTAAGTGGGGGCCTTCACGCAGGAGCTGGTTTAATCCCAAGCCCGCGATCGGGCCAGGGCTAGACTGACTTCTATCGCTATGGTTTATGGACGGGCTGGCCTGGGACTGGGACTGTATGTATGTTTTGCACGCACTCGTCACGACTTGTATCCCTTGCTTAAACTGTGGTGCCATGGTATCTTTGCATGCCGTTTTTTGGCGTAGAGGGCTCTCAGTGTGTGGGGCCATAACTGGCTGATGGTTCGGGGCGCTCTGGTGTCCAGTGGGCTCCTCCCCACCTTCTTTTCTGTTTTCTTCCCTTCTTTACTCTGTTCCTACTTTCTCTCTTCTCTATATTTCGGGTTCATTGGGCGACAGGCACTATGCTGGGGGGGGGGTAGGCCGTAGCCTCCGCATTGGTGTAGGGTGGGGGGGTAATACTCTGTTCTCAATTAGTTCTATGGGCCTTTCTTCTTTTATGTCTCTGTGCTCTACTTTCTTCGATTCGGGGTCCGGGTGTGGGGTGGATCGAGTGGGGGCGGCTCTGGAGGGGCGCGTACTTGCTCATGTGACTATCCTGATATATCTCTGCACCACCTCACTGATTGAGATTTTACTCCCATTGTTGTTCTTACTGATGTTGCTGCTCGCCCGTGTGGTGAAGCTATCTTGCGGACTCGAATCTACTTTGCTCTTATCCTTCATTGACTTTTTTCTCTGATAAAATTATCAAAAAACTTAAAATTAACCTTCACCTCTCCTTCCCCGGGTTTCGAAGATATCTCCAGTATGTGACTCATAACCTGTTGTTAATCCTGACCGTTGATGCACGGGGGCTGTAATGTGGGTATCAGTGCTTTACTGTATCGTGGCCGGCCTGACGGTTGTAGGCCCGTATTTGTTCTTTTAAGATGCACGAATAAAGGTTTTTAAAAAAAAAAAAAAAAAAAAAAAAATAAGGTTTAAGTGAGTGGAGGGGGGCAACAGGTGTGGGGGGGACCAAAGCAATGGAGGAAGAGGGGAAGGCAGAAATAACACAGGGAGCATGGTTGGGGAGAGGAAGCAACACAGGACGGAGCAGATGAACACAGGGGGTTGTGGGTGTAAGCAAAACAGGGCAGTTCATAAAAATATGTGTGAAAGAACAAAAGCTGTCCACCTATGGACATCAAAACTGTGAGGGTGGAAAGCTTGCCCTACAGATCTATTATCTTTTATAGTATCCTGAGGTCTTACAGGACCGTGCATGTGCTCTAATCTAATACAATTACATTGATACAAGTCACTTTGGATCAATTTTGTGCACTCTTTTGCTACAGATCACAATATTAAAAAGCAAGCATTGGCAAAGTCCATAGCTCTTGACTTTGGGGCCCTTTGTCTTTGCAAGGGGTCTTGAACCATGCTGAACAGCGTGCTTGATGCTGTGCAACATGGCTTAAGAATTAAGAAAGAAATGTCTTGATACAGCACACTGTGCCATGTTGTGGGACATTCAGCAGGCATGCACCCGCCTACAAAATTACACTGCTGCTTTTATATATGTATTTTTCTGATATGTGTTGGATGAGGCAAAATATGCAAAGATGTTTTTTTCTAAGTAGATGGGGGCTGAAGTCCCACGAGCGTTGATGGGGTGGAAGCAAAATGGGGGACATGGGTGAGGGAACAATATGCAGGGAATGAGTGGGTGGGCAAAGGGGTGAAACAGAAGAGCGTGGAGCTGGCAAATAGCAGCACACAGATGAGAAAGCAATGCAGTGGTGTAGGGGGTAAAGCACACAAGTGGAAAATGGAACTCAGGTTGAAGAATGGACGAAGGTAGTACGCAAAAGAGACAACTGGAAAACACATGTGCACTCATGGAGTACTTCACAAAAAAGAAAAACAAAGGGTACGTCACATTCTCCCGTTTCAAAAGTGACGCACCAGTGGCGTAAGGGGCTTGTAAATAAGCCCCCTAAGTTGCAAAAAGCGCACACTTGTGGAAGAAGAGGATGACCAAATCAAAGAGGTGGTAAACAGGCTATGATCCACAGGAGAGTTAAAGATATGCTGGATAGGCTGAAACAAATAAAGCCGATGAATTGAATGCAAGCAAATGTGAGTAAAAAAACACAAAGTTAATGGAAAGCAATGAGTGAAATGCCTTCCTATGTAAGCATTCAACTTGACCCCAATATGTATTTGCAACCAGGGAGCTGTGCTGTCAGATAGGCTTTGACCTATTAACCTTCAGATAATGCTATCAGTGAATATAATATTTGCCTGATTATGGGGGGAGCATCACAATTTAAAAGTCTACATTTGAATAGAAAGTAAGCAACACACTTGTGAAGTACTTTTTCAGGTTTATTTGATAGCTCCCCGCCTCCTTTTACTATAGATGTCAATACAGTAATATGCCAAAGTTGGAGTTTGTTTCTTTCTCAGCAAAAAAAGTATTACATGTACACACAATCCTCTTTTATATGGAATGGTACATAGGGGTTGCTTCTGCAAGTACTTGCTTTTCAGCAGGTCAGCAGATCTAATATAGTTCATGGGCTCTACAAAGAAATAGTAGTGATAAGAGAATGTACTTATGTCATAGAACCTACTCGATATTAAATCCCTTACTCAATATTAAATCATTCGTCAGTGACCCATAGCCACCCAAAATGTTCCCTAGAATTACCTAGGAGTAATCAACACTCACCCTGAAGTTGTCATGAAATTATCCAAAAGCAATTCACAATGACCTTAGAGTCACCATGAAGTCTCCCTAGAGTGATTCAAACTTTTTCTAAAGTTGTCATGAAATCATACTGGAGTAATCCATACTGATTCTAAAGTCATCACAGAATCATCCTCCAGTAATTCACAGTTATCTGGACGTTGTCCTGGAATTAAACTGTAATAATCTGCAGTCATCATGAAATTGTCTTAAAATCATCAGGTAGTAATTAACACTCATCCTGAAGTTGTCAACTGGTATTCCCTGAGTAGTAATGGATCATCACGCATATTTAACTGGAGTAATTGTGACACAATCCTAGAGCAGTTTTTGTGATGACTCTAGAATCATCTCATTTAAATGTTCGGCCCTATTCACATACTTCAGGATGGCTTTCCTGGATAATTACACGAATAGCCCAGCTGAAGTCATCGGATGACTTCAGAATGACTTTAGGAAGATCTTCCTTTTTGACTTGGGCAGACAAAGGATGCATGGCATACAATGAAGAAAACACTACCATTAACTCAGCAATGCCAAAAACAAAAATTAAGTCAGCTATAAAAACTTTACAACAATACACATCCTCCCAAGGCATCAAAATATATTATAGCACCAAAATAAAATACACATTTACAGAATTGTTTTTTGAATGATTTAATCCAATGCCATCCATAGCCTAAATCATAGATGTTTTAAAACAATATACACCACAGAAACATTTAAAATAAATGCAATAGTGCAAATTTAACCAGCATGGAGAAAATGTGCTTAACTGTGCAACTTCTTCCCTCATAAAAATAAATGCAGAAACATACTAGGCCCCTATTGCAGGCTACCCACCACAGCCACAATCAAATTTAACAAACTCAATAAAAGTACAAATATATACTGGTGTATGCCCTCTATCAAACAACACCCTTATAAAAACGTTTTTAACTTATATACGATGTCACAAAAACAAAGTCCTTATAAAATCTAATAGTATATATGCAGCGGTAATGGCAGACAGCGAGAGTGATCCTTTCATCTCGAAATCCAAATGAAAAGTGACCAGGAAATGGACAAAGCAGTGGGAGGAGCCTTCTGGACAGGAATAGGAAGTTGGAGTCTCTGTGCACTTCCGGAAAGAAGAAGAAAATGTTTGGCATACTAAAAAATAACCCAAACCTATCGTTCGAGTAGAATATCAATTCAAAAAGGTATTTCTGGGTTGATTTAGCTGCTTCTCAAGTGTAAACTCTACTGGAGAAGCAGCCGTTCACGTTCGCCGGTGTCACAAAGTGGTGCCGGAAGGCTCCATGGTGACCGGAAATAGAGCTCTCAAGCGCGCATTACAGGAGACTCGCATTGTTCACATGAGCCCTGTGAGGTGCCAATGGGAGAATAATTCTACCACGCACCGAATGGCGGACTTTGGCAGGAATTTTGTGTTACAAGCATAACGCGGTTTCAAAGAACAAGCGCAGGTGCACCACACATCAAAGAATTGGGAAGAACAATAATATAATTCATTCCCCACATCAAGGTTATTCAAAAATAGTTCCTTTTTATTCCAAGATTATAATGATTCATTTTTCCTTTTTTAAAATACAGAATCATAGAAACAATTTGATCTTGACAGCACAGCCGACGCGTTTCGTCCTTGAGGCGGACTTCTTCATGGCATGTATAAGATGCAAGAACTAATCAATCCTATTCGGCATGAATAGATACAAAGTCAGATCCATAACTTTGCTCGTTATTTTTCCTCTGCCCGCCAGCCGTTATCTCCGGAACACTCGGGCGCTCGATACAGCCTCATATCGGCTGTGAAGACTGATACCTTTCGCACTATGCAACAGGGAAATAGTTGGAATGACGTGACCTGATCAGACTTTTGAACATATGGTGACTCTAGAAAATACGACGCTCTGATATAATCTCATTCTACATAAGAAAAAAAGGGGAAGCCTCTACAGATTTTATGGATCTGACTTTGTATCTATTCATGCCGAATAGGATTGATTAGTTCTTGCATCTTATACATGCCCTGAAGAAGTCCGCCTCAACGACGAAACGCGTCGGCTGTGCTGTCAAGATCAAATTGTTTCTATGATTCTGTATTTTAAAAAAGGAAAAATGAATCATTATAATCTTGGAATAAAAAGGAACTATTTTTGAATAACCTTGATGTGGGGAATGAATTATATTATTGTTCTTCCCAATTCTTTGATGTGTGGTGCACCTGCTCTTGTTCTTTGAAATTGTTAGGTCCTGTTGGGGACTTGCATTGTAACAGTGGGTGCGATTCAGTGTGCACACAAACCCTTAGTTACTGTATAGGGATACAAATATGGAAGGGATAGCAGTTTAGGTGCTGGCCTATAGAGGGCTCCACTGTTGGGTGTGTTTCATGCCACTTGTTTGCATATAGCATAACGCAGTTATCAAATTCCCCTAACTATCGCAAATGGAATTATTTTTCCACCCAGGCCTACTGGTTACCCCCGTAAGCCTATAACACAAGGCACCATTAACGTAAATATACTTGTGTAAAACCAGATAATATGCCTTGTGAGTATCAGTAGAAAAGCTTAGCAGTGTATGGAAGTGGGGAGGCTTTGATTAACCCCCAATCAAACAGGATACAGGTATGGAGCTGAACATGAAGATAACATAGATGCGAGGAGCCAGGATGACTTTTAGTGAATTAAATTTGAGCAGAAAATTCCAAGTTGGCAGCAAGCAAAGTTCAGTGTCTGTTGAAGGGAGAGTGGAAGAGTTGACCTAATCTGCCCTAATCACCCCAGGGAACCGAAGGGAAGCAAAAACAAAAGGTGCACCATCTAAACTATGTGACCAGAATAGAGATCTTATCGACAGGGCAAAATTTAATACTGTGACTCGGTCTTTATTCTTCCCAGATTTTACTGACCTAGAACTGTACCAAACTTTCAGGCTACTTCCAGAATGTTCCAGTGTCTCCAGAATGTTCTGGTTCTTTTCTCTTTGCCCCAGAAGTGCTGACCTATGTTACCCCGTAACTTCACAGGCCTTTGCCTCCGAAGCACCCAATGGGCCATCTGCAACAGTCTCCAATGCTGGCCCATAGCCATGGACGTCAATTCACCAAAATGTCAGGGGTAGCGGGAGTGCCATTGCCTTTACTTTGACTCACACACACATTCTTACGCATACTAACAAGTTTGCACATTCTCAAGCACAGTAACACACTCTCACCCGCAAGCATGCATACAACATACATTTACCGAAATTTTTTACTTACCTTAGCTTCGTGATAGGGTCATATTCCAGCTAATGTACTCAATTTCGTATTACACTAAGAGTGAATAATATTATTAACTATTTGTATAATAAAAAAAATCGACAGGAACCAGGCAAAAGGAGCTCCAATCAGCGTCCATCAGGAAGAGCTGCCCCTGTGTTCCAGGCACTGATTTTTCAACCTCTGAGGTCAGGGGCACAAAAGCAGTGCCAGGGGTCCCAGCTGTGACCCCTGGTGGGCCTTAAATGACGTCCATGTCCATTGCAACCATGTACCATGGAATGTGAGAAAAGGGAGCACATTCCTGCAACAATGGAAGCAATCGCTGGCAAGCACTAACTCCAGGATTCCAGACAGATCAGATTTGTCAAGGTTACATATTAATTTGATACTACCCTTTTCTCTACAACAAAGAACCTAGCGATGTCTTTGAGAAGTGATGGTGATACCAGCTTGGCTGTCTCCCATTTATGTACCTGCAAAAGCGTTGGCAATGCCAATCCCAATTTTTGTTAAGGGTGTGTGCATTTTACAAATACTTTACACAGTTCTCCCACTCAAGGCCATTGTGGGAGTTCCCTAGGGCCATCACAGAGTATAAAACTGATGAGGGCTCATCTCGCACACTAATGTTTCAGCACTTATACACTTGATCAAGATTGGAAGTTTAGTTAACTTTGTTTTGCTTGACTAAGAGGACCTATTTCATGGCATTGTTTAATGTAAAATGGCAAATTCTTATAATTCATTGCCAATCTCCATGAAGGGATCCAGATATCCTGTAGTGGGGAGGAATGTAGCACACATGGTGGAATTCAGTTGCATGGATATAGTCGTGCAGAAAAGATTGTTTCAATTGGAATGGCTTAGGATTTAATTTTTACCCAAAACCATTTGCCCAGGAGGGTGTCAGGGAGAAGAAATTGATATTCATGGGTACAAGCCTACCAAAATAAGATTTAAAGACAGTAATTTATGGTAAGGTTTATGTGGTAGAGGGTGGTGCCCCAATACTTGGTTGGATGCATTAGTATCCTTTCCAAATTACCAAGAGATCATGGTTGTGGAAGACATCAGTGGAGATTACATTATCAGTCTGGCAAAGGAAGTGTTTGAGGAAAGGTCAAGCCAGCTCAAGGATTATGTTTACAAAATTGTGGTTAAACTTGATGCCATCCCAGTTCAATATACAATTGAGGTGAATATACCAATAATTGTAAGAGGGTCAGGAAAACCAATGTTAGAAGAAATGGTCAAAGAGGGTATCATTGAGCCAATAGAAACATCTAGTTGGAACTTCACCCATTGGAATTACAGAAAAGTCTGGTCACCATTTGAGATTCAGCGTACATTCAAGGAGTCTGAATCAAAACATTGTTGTGAATAACATTCCCTTACCAAACGTCAATTAACTCATCCCACTCTTGAAGGGGTAAAAATATTTTTCCAAACTTGACTTGCACAGCGCATATTGTGGAATCCAGTTGCACAATGATTAGAAGCACCTTTTCTACAGTAATTACAATGAAGGGTGCATTTTAATTTATGAGAATGCCTTTTGTCCTTTCTTCGGCTTGGAGTGTTTTCCAAAGAATGATGGCTGTAGCTTTTAAGGAGATATCAAGCCCACAAAACGTAATGGGTGGATGCCTGTAATAAGCCTAACCACTGGCAATCGCTCTAGGTTGAATTCCAACCCATCGTTCTTTTGCCCACTATGCTACCTCAGATTAGACCTAGCTATATGCAAATAAGTCTTGACTCTGCTCCAATAGGAACAATCAAGCCAGAACTGCAAAACCAGGTCCTCTCTGAACCGGAACACAAGCAACCCAAGACCGTTTTTGCCCATTAAGAGGATAAACAATGTTATTTACTTTCAAGAAGATATCTTGATATTTGATAAGACTGTGGAAGAGTATAATTTAGAGCTTTCTTGACAGGTTTTTTGAGGCAGGACTCACTTTGAGGAAAGACAAATAAAAAATGTTGGTGTAAAAGTAAATTTATTTTTGGTACTGCTAGCAGAAGTCAACGGAAAGTTGAAGTTTTTGTCTTTTCCTGTTAGATGCCCATTCTTAATGGTTAATGAATGAAATGACCACTACAGTGACCATTACTGTGCTAGAGAAAACTTATATGGAGTAGGGTTTCTGTCAAAGGTTTTTTGAAGTGCACTTTAGCAAAGAGAAGGAGCATGTTGTTTTAATACAAAAGCATTTTAGTAGCTCCTGTATTTAGTGTATTTGTATTGCAGCTTAAATGTCTATTGCTGGGGGCGTGGCTTACCAAGCCAAGATGGCAGTCGCACCTTGACGGTGCTCCTGGACCCCTCCGCCATCCGCCTGCAATCCACTAGTTTCCGGCATCATGCTGCCTTTTATCCTGTTGTCGATGCTCTGCTGCACCCCTGGCTGAAATCCTGGCCTTGGAGAACCTGGCGATCCGGTGTTTTCACGGTTCTCGGTCTGCCTGCCGGACACACTCCTCCAATATGGCTGCCTCTTTACTTTGAAGCTGGGACCCTGCGTCCCTCGGATCGGGCTGCCACGGCACACTCCTGGCCTTCGGGTGGGCGGACGTGACCCTTCAGAGCTGCAGTGCCTGGTGGCGACTTCTGGGCTCCTCCGGTGAGGTGCCCGCTGTGTCCTCCTCTCCCTGCCTGGCTGAGATTCTACTTCTGCAGCCGTTGCCGCTGCTCCCTGCCTGCCGGTGCTGAGTTGCTTTGTCAAACCGGAGGGCTGGTGCTGCTGGCTGGGGCGGCCGAGACGCCTGAGACTTCGCCCTCGGCTCCCCTGTGGCGCTGACGTGGTGTCGGCTGCCATTCTCGGGTGGCGGGAGTCCCGGGTCGGTGTGGGTAGAGAGCTGACTGGCACCCTGTGGGCCACGTGATTGGAGGCCCGATCCTCGGCGGACCTGGTGAGTGGCAGAGGCTGGACTGTGTTGTGGAAGGCCCCCCTCACGCGTGGACTGCCCGCTCTGAGGGTGCCTTGGGCCCTGGACGTTGCAAGCTGGGTGTTGGCCCATTGTCTCTCCCCACCTACCATGAGTTGCTGCATCCACCTGGCCTGATTGCCCCCCAAACCTGCTCCTGTGCCCTCGAGTTCCTTACCCCACTTGTGAGGGGACGAGACCTGAGGCAGGTGGACCCGGTTGTGCCCATTCGACGGTGTGCAATCCCGGCGACGGGCCCCTGCGGCCCCCTGCTCCACCTCTCTGTGACTGTGTTGTGAGAGGCCCCCCGCACGCACAATCCACCCGCTCTGAGGGTGACTTGGGCCCTGGATGCTGCAGTTTGGGAGTTGGCCCACTGTTCCTCCCTACCTACCATGATTTGTTGCACCTGCCCAGCCTAACGGATCCCCGGTGCTGCTCCTGTGCCCCTCCCTCGGGGGCCCCTACACCACTCCGGAGGAGACAAGGTCTGAGGCGGGTGGACCCGGTTGTGCCCACTGGACCGCGTGCGATTCCTGAGATGGGACCCCTGCGGCCCCCTGCTCCATCTCACTGTGGTCTTTCCTGAGCTGTCCTTGGGCCCTGGGCTGCGGCGACTCTCTTGCTGCTTTTGCTGCCCTTGGTGTCGAGCTGCTGCCGTGTTGTCCCCCCAGGTGCTGTGGCTCGGGGAAGTGGGTGTCTGGCCACATCCATCGAGCGGCGTGAGGCCCTGGGTGGGGCTTCCCCCGACACTCCCTGCCCACCCTGAATTACTCTCCTACTTCTGCTGCACCACCTCTGTTTGGGGGGTGCAGCCAGGGGGGTGGACTCGGCCACATGTAGCGAGCAGCGTGGGGCCCTGGAAGGAGACAGCTGCCCCTGCCATCCCCCTGTTCCCGAACTGTGGCCTTTCTTGGTTCCCGGAGTGGCCTCTGGCCCTGCCACGAATCCTGGAGTCGGACCCCTGTGCTGTTGCTTCGCCGTGGGAGCTCGCCAGTGGAAGTAAAATCGTCCGCGTGTACCATGCGGCGTTGGGTCTCACAGAGGCCTCGTCCATTGCCCCCTGTGGCTGACTTGGCCTGAGGCCCCCGCTCCAAAGACCTTGTAAGAAACAAGCCTGGCTCTCCTACCCTGCTGACTTGTGGCCATGGTTTGTACCCAATCCGCCAAAACCCCTACCACCCAGACCAAAATGGATCGTTTCACCATCACGGATTCCAGGGCGACTGGTGGAGGAGCGGAGAAGGATACCTCACCTGTTGCAGACCTATCTACCATCCTTCAAGCTATGCATGCCTCACAGTCCTCCGTAGAGGGCAAGATTGCTGAGGTCCAGGTGAATGTGACTCTCCGCTGGCAGGACCTTCGGAACGCCAAGGCTAGGATTAAAGAAAGTGAATCCCGAATATCCACCATGGAAGACGACGTTCAGCAACTTAAGGGACAACTCGCTCGCCTCCAGTCACACACCCAGGAGCTGCACCGGTCCCGCCGCAACAACCTCCGCCTGGTGGGATTTCCGGAGGGAGCGGAACAAGGCCGGATGGCGGACTTTGTGGAGAAGTGGCTGTGCTCCTGGATCCCCGAAGGCTCCCTCTTGAGGAAATATGAATTTTGTGATCAGTTATGTCCCCTATCGTAGACCCCAACGGCTCCATGTGCATGCTATAAGTACATGTATGTTCCCTCCAGTTCCAGTTATGAAGACGCAAATACATGTGCGTCCACCGTCAACATGTTCTCTTTCAGATTCGCCATGAATGGGTCAGATATTCCATTCCTAAGTATGAAAGGCCACCGACTTTATGTGGTTCACTTTCCACATTTTACAGATTCAGGCGAGTAGGCCCTGAATTCTGTCATCAAGCCTTTTCCTGCCTTCTGCCTCTGAAAGCTCCAGTCCGAACCTGCATCTGTATCCATGAACTTTGTCCTACTCCCTGCGCGGCTAACGGTGCCTGATCCAGCCTGTTGCCTGCCAAAAACTGTATTTCACCTTCAAGATTATCTGCTCCGCTCCTCATCCGATGCATTCCTGTCTAGTAGTTTAGGTAAACATTCTTCCAGCTACCGTGCAAAGGGCCAGGCCTCACTGTCCTCATGCAAGTAATTCATAGCCCCTGTTACCATGGAAGATTCCTGCCCCCTCGCATCTCATGTAGACACTTAGACGCTTTTACACGCACTAACAGTCAGTATAGAATAGATTCTGTCCGAGAGACCTTTCCTTTTGGATAATACAGTTCTTTAAACATAAGATATTAGATATGATTTGGGATTAGGTTGACATGACCCCTCAGACTTCTGTCTCCACATGTAGAGCTAAATGTCAAGTCCCCTTCACCCTCTAGCTGCACGTCAATCACACGTCATGCGGCTGCGCGCGCATCTCTGCCAAGTATTTCTGCTGACATTGCAGGATTCTCTTATGGATCCACCCACTTGTGACATCATGTTTAATGACGTTTTTAGTTACGCCTATGTTTATGCCTTTTTTCATTACGTATGTGTATCATTATCTGTACTATCAGTTGTTACGCCTCTTGCATCTGTCTTAATGTAATACTTTTCATATAAATATCATTACTTGTCAATAATGTATTGCCTTCCCTTCCTGAACCTTCGTGGTGATGGAATTTGAAGCCTACAGTTCGAACTGTAATTCCTTTGTAGAGGAATAAAGCCTTTTAGAACCTCTAATACCACGGATTCTGCCTCTTATATTTACTGAGTTATTCTTACTAGACTTTACCGCATAAAAAATAGTACCGGTAATGAAATATTTACCACATAAATTGGCGCCCGAACAGGGACACTTTCTCATCTCACGCGCCGGAGGTGCGTTGCAGGCCCGGTCTCCTGCCACAGCTGAACGGACAAAAACGCGTACCTGCAGGATTTCCTGTATCTCCCTCCGGCCGAGCGGGGGTGGCTGAGGCTGCGATCAACACCCAGACGAGGCGGTGAGAAGTGCGAAGTATCCCGACCAGAGCCTAGCTGAGAGAGCAAGATCCGAGGTATACAGAGGCCCACCAGGTTCCGAAGTTCCGAGTCCAGTCGAGTCGAGTCCAGTCCGGTCCAGTCCAGTTCAGTTCCGAGGCCTTCCGTTCCGCGCTACCCGGTGAGTACCATTGCCGGGGAGGCATTTAAACGTGCACATAGGTTGTGCCGGTCAAGACGGGTTTGGGTACACAAATCCGGTCTGCACTGTTTCAGCAGTGTATCTGTACTGTTTAGCAGTATATCTAGTATATCTTGCATATAATTCAGTATTATCTAGTGTTAGTATTATGTCAGTAACTAGTTTTCTTATTAGTTATCATCGTTCGTTAAACTGTTAAATGTTAAATGTTTTAATACGTTCTACATATTGTGGTGTGAATGATTGGTCATTATTGTGTTTTTTTTGTATTAAGTGTGTTCAAGTAATAAGGTCTAAAAATGCCGCTCTTTTCAAAATTAAGACAGATCAAAACTAGAAAAGGGGTACTCGAAGAGGCTGTTCCCATTCCACCTAGGGACACTCCAGGGTACTTTATGTATCATAAGCATGGCCTAGATGCCGTATTATTTCTTGATTTATGGGTGGACTACACCAAGGATTTGCCAGAGAGTCAGAGATGGCCCGCAGCGGGGACCTGGGATGCAGATTGCATCATGAGAGTAGAAGAAGAATTATGGAAAAAGAAAGCCAGACAGTCACAGAAAGATGCCATTGAATTATGGCGTAAAGAATCATATAGACGTACAGAAAAAGCGCTCAGACAGGAAGAGAAAGGTAAGGAGAATTCGAATAAAACCCGAGAAAATGTATTAATTGAGGAAGGTACCCGAGTAAAAACAGAACAAGTAGATAGACAAAGAAATACCCTTATGAATGGTATGTATCCTCTTCTGGCCGAAGGGTTACCTAAGGCTACCCCGGAAATACCAAAAGACTTGCCACCTCCATTGCTCCCGATAAAAGCACATCCCAAAGCACATCCCAAAACAGCAAAAGACGTTTTCCTTTCCTCCTATTTAGACGACGTAGCTCCCGAGTATGCTAATACCCTACCACACACACCGCTTGACGATGGTGTTCAACGTCAAGATCATCCGTCTGTATCCCCGCAACAACAAACTCCTACGCCCATTCCCACAGGTCCGTCCGTTTCTACCGTTTTTCCCACATCTACAATTACTATCTTACGTCCAACGAATCCTTTCTTGCCCAGCACCTCAGATGGTGCTACAGGAGGTACAACAGACATTTTTGCCACACCGCCGCGAAATAAACAGACCCTTAGAGATTTAGCACTCCAACGTACACCCCAACTAGCGACATCCGACATGTTTAAAGAACATCTTGTGGATTGTAGATACGATCCAGTGCCAGGTAAACAGGACAGATTGCTACTATCATCACTACGTATACGACGAGCTACATTGTATTTAATGACGATACCAGGAATGGTTGAACACCTAGACAATATATATCACTTTGTCCAAACAGGGCGAGGCCCAGAAAGTATTAACGAAGCTATGGAATACCAGAAAGTGGATGTACAAAGACAACTACTACGTTTTTTCATAAACTGCGTGATCAGGAACCAAGACAGGCCTGAGGCAGATCATGATACCATGCAAAAACTTGCCAAATGGGGTCAGAACATATCAGACGAGAAACATGATAGACAGGCGTGTATAATCGCCATGTATCGAAAGATCCGCAAGGAAGTAGAACGAATACATAAAGAAAGACGAGAAGCAGACAGAATTGAATCAGAGGGAGAGGAGGAGCAAGAATCAGAACAATTAGAAACGATAGCTTACGTAGGTAGAGGAAGACCCCATAATAATACCAGATGCTTTAATGATCCGATACGTCCGATACGTCCAGAATGTAACAGACATTTTCAAGCCCCTATGTTAAATACAAGGTCTCGTGAACACCTATTCCAAGTCACTGATAAACTACTCCGAGACCGAAGGGGGTACCATATGCTCGATTCTATGGACGAACAAGTATTAGCCAGGTCAGCAGTACAATGGGCTGACAGTCCCAGCAAATACAGTGATGATGCACTAGCACACACGTTTCTGAATCTTGCCCCAGACGAACAGCGTTTAGCTAGTATATACATGATCCAACACCTCCTTATATTATATAAAAGCCAACACTCCGATCCTGGACCCTTACCTGACATATTGACCGAATTACTCACGAATAAATGGAGAGGGTCAGGTACTGATTTAATTAAAGAAATTCTAGAATTTCGAAATCGGTATATAATTTTCGTATGCCCAGAACACGTTCCAGTTCCCACTATGGGAAGAAAAATGTATCACATAGATAGACAGAATCCCTTACGCGAAGTACACCCAATCAGAGGTGAAGATAATAACTTTACACGCGTGTTTGTGTACACGCCTATAACTAAAATTGAATTATTAATAATGAAGAAAGTAGTACCCAGCCATGACAAGGATCCAGCAGGTTTCCACCGTGAGATAAAAGACATGTTACTCATGGGAGAGTATACCTACCCCGACATTATGAAAATATTGAAAGTGTTAATGCCTGCCGGTGTTTACGAGAAACTCAAAGAAAAGGAATGGGAGGTGGGAGACCAAAAGATAGATTGGACAGCATTAGAAAACGAAGAAAAGGCCCGAGCTGCAGGATCAGGGCTTGGGGAAAAGACTACAGCACTACCAGGATTACTAGTGCAGGTACTGCCACGTTTATTAACTACGAAAAAGGAGGACTGGGGTGCAATCTCAGCCTGTAAACAAAAGCAAGATGAAGACACTAGTGATTTCTATTCCCGATTTGAAAAATGTTTTGGTATTAATAGTGGCATAAAAGCAAGTAGCGAGTCATATCCACATCTGTTTGTGACAAAATTAGTTGAAAATTCTCTGCCGCAAGTTAAGAATAGAGTATTGAAATTTGAGAGTACCTGGCAAGGTAACACCCCGTCACAGATGTTACAGATGTTACAGATGTTACAATATCACCACAATAGAATTAGAGAAGAACAAGAACATGAACAAAGACGTATGAAAGATACGAAAATGAAAATGCTTGTTGCCCAGTCAGTTCCAGCTGATGGTCATAAAAAGGGTGATTCCGCAGGTCCGGCGAAAGGGACATGCAACTATTGTAAACAACAAGGTCATTATATACACGATTGTCCAGTTCTGAAACATAATATCGCCACGAGTAGAACACAGGAAAGACCACGTCCACCTAGACAGGATCAGAATCAACAACAAATCCCTCAGCATGCACAACCTAGGTCAGCTCCGCAACAACTAGCTCTGCAACAGGCAGCTCCACAACAGACCGTAGCACCACCACAAGCGCAGCCTATTGCTGCAACACAAGCAACGACACAACAGATGTACCAGTATGCACAAAATGACTATCCCGATTATCAGCGATACACATGAAATAGCCTAGAGAGGGAAGTTGGCTTACCCCTTATCGAGGTTCCTGTAGATCAAGAGGGACCTTATGTACATAGTGAACTATTAGGGGAAGACAGAAAGTTTTTACTTGATACAGGGGCAAGCAGAACAACTATACGACGCAGTGAAGTTCCAGGGGCACCCCTCTCAGGCTCACAGAATATTTCCCTTGGATTCTCAGGAAAGCCTATCATTAATGAAGTAACGCAACCCCTTCCACTTACGGTTGGTCCATTGACACGTACTACAGATTTATTGCTTACTAAATCATGTCCAGAAAACTTGTTAGGTATAAAAACATTGAAAGCTCTAGGAGCTATAATATGTTGTTCTCCGGAAGGAGTACGATTATTTTTACGTGATTTCAAAGGTCACTACGTGTCCAGAGACATGGATCACCGGCTGCAGAATTTACCTACACATCAATGGGCACAAGGCCCCACTGATGTTGGTTGCATGAACATTACACCATATCGAGTCACACTAAAAACAGGAGTAGTACTACCACGAATGCGACAATACAAGTTACCACCAGATGCTGTTGTGGCTTTGCTGCAAATCATTGATGAGCTCATTGCACAAGGAGTGGTTGTAGAAACCGACTCCAATGTATGTAATTCCCCGATAATTCCGATTCTTAAGAGAACGGATCCAAAAGCACCACCAGTATATCGATTAGTTATTGATCTGCGCGAATTAAATAAATGTATTGTACCACAATACCCTGTGGTTCCGGATATCTCTTCATTACTAACCGCTATTGATTCAGAAGCAACGTTCTTCACTGTAATTGATCTCAAGAATGCTTTCTTTAGCGTCCCAATAGATCCGGAAAGTCAATATTTGTTCGGATTCAGTTTAAATGGACGAAGTTTTAAATTCACACGCGCTCCTCAAGGATTCACAGAAAGCCCCAGCATCTATAGCCAAGCACTAAAACGAGAACTTGACAGTATCCACATGCCAGTCAACACTGCCTTGCTTCAATATGTCGATGATCTGCTGATCACCGCCCGAAGCGAACCTGAATGTGAAACAGCGTCACTGACGGTTTTAAAATTTCTGCCCGACAAGGGGCACAAGGTGTCCCTTCTAAGCTGCAATTCTGTGTCCAGCAAGTTGTTTACCTTGGGCACTCGCTGTCCAAGGAGGGAAGACAGCTTACACCTGATCGCATCCAGTTAATCGCTAACATGCCACCACCCAAGACACAAAAGGAGGTGCGGGCTTTTATAGGTCTCACTTCATACTGTAGGCAGTGGATCCCTCAATATGCATTTCTAGCAAAACCACTCATCCAGTTGACAACACAGGAGGCAGCCACATCGACTGTCCTCCCTTGGACTCAAGAACACACACAAGCCTTTGAAAGCTTAAAGAAAGCTTTATGTCAAGCACCTGTTTTAGCAACACCATGTTACAGTAAACAGTTTACACTCTTTGTTACAGAACGCGAAGGTACTGCCTTGTCAGTACTCACTCAGGAACAAGCAGGATCACACAAACCATGTGCTTATTTCTCTAGTACATTAGATCCAGTAGCTCAGGCTCTTCCTGCGTGCCTGAAATCAGTGGCAGCAACAGCTTTAGCAATCAGACAAAGCGATGCCATAGTGCTAGGACATCAATTGACAGTACAAGTACCACACGCAGTAGAGGTTCTCCTGAACCGCACACAAACACAACACTTGACTATAGCAAGACTCACCGGTTATGAATTAACATTGTTTCAGCCACATATAGAAATCAGACGTTGTAATACGTTAAATCCTGCCACACTTTTGCCAGTAAATGGAACAGATCCATTAGCACATGATTGTATTGAAGTCATTACTATCACGACGAAACCCAGACAAGACTTGACAGACATCCCTTTATCAGATCCAGACCTGACATTGTATGTAGATGGTTCATGTATGAGAACAAGTACAGGAGAATTAGTGGCCGCGTACGCAGTCACAACAGACACTGAAGTCATTGAAACAAATTGTATTAACACTTTGTCAGCTCAAGCAGCAGAGCTCATCGCTCTGACACAAGCCTGTATTCAAGCCAAAAATAAGAAAGTCAACATATACACAGATTCACGTTATGCATTCGGAGTCGTCCATGACTTCGGCGTACTGTGGCGAGAGAGAGGTTATTTAACTTCTCACGGTGCCCACATCCAACACGGACCCCTCATTCAAGCCCTATTAGACGCGATTCATCTACCTAATGCAATATCGATTATGAAATGCAAAGCCCATACAAAAGTTACCGATATCATTTCTCAGGGTAATGACCTAGCTGACAGAACAGCTAAACAGACTGCTCAGAATCAGACTCATACAACTGACACGACAAAGACAATAGTTCCAACACCAACACATTGCATGACAGTTAAGGATCCCGCCCTTGATGTAATTGACATACAGACACATGCTACACCAGAAGAAATAAAGAAATGGACTGAATTAGGAGGGATCCAAACGGATCAAGGATGGATGACGAAGGAAAAATCTATATGGTTTCTTCCCGACTCCATGGTTCAAGTCATCATTAACACAATACATAGTCCAGCGCACCTAGGAGAAAAAGCTATGCTAGACAGCATTCAACACATTTGGTTTAACAAACATCTGCGAGCAGCAGCCAAACAGAAAGTACGTACCTGTATGATATGTTGTCAGTTTAATCCAGGTAAAAGCATCCCCGTAGAGCAGGGTGGATTTCAACCTCCCGATCATGCTTTTGAAGTCCTCCAGATGGATTATATCCAGATGGAACGATGTCGAGGATTCAAATATGTTCTCGTAGTTGTCTGTGCTCTTTCCCGTTGGACAGAAGCCTACCCGGTTTCAGATTACACTGCCCCGACTACTGCCAAACAGCTAGTTCGAGAATTCTTCCCACGATTCGGTTTACCACGTGTTGTATACTCAGATAACGGCCAGCCATTCTCATCCGAACTAATGAAACACGTTTCACTTCTGTTAGGTTACCAATGGAAATTCCACTGTGTCCGACATCCCGAGGCAGCAGGTCTCGTGGAACGCCATAATCAAACTCTGAAAATTAGATTGTCCAAAATATGTAGAGAAAAAGGTGTCGACTGGATAGTAGCCTTACCAGTTGCGCTCTTTTACATGAGAATGGTAGCACATTCTCAAACAGGGCTATCCCCGTATGAGGTGATCTTCGGTAGACCACCAAATATGTGGGGGACGCCTATACCACGTAAAATCACTGATGTTGACTGTAATATGCTGACAGATTACCTGGCTTCCTTGATGTCTGCACTACAATCTTGTCGTTCACAGGTAGCTGCAGCTTTTCCCGATAACACTGAGGTGAAGCCCCATGACGTGGTTCCAGGTGATCTGGTTCTTGTGAGGAACTTCGACCGAAAGACCCAGCTGGAGCCCAGGTGGAAGTCGCCCAAACTCGTCTTGCTGACAACAAGGACAGCCGTGAAGGTTGAGGGACGTAAAGGGTGGTTGCACTCGAGTCATATCAAGAAATTTTATGGACTACCGTCCGATGTGAACACTCAGCCCTGCATTCCCTCACAGACAGACTCAAAGCTCCCCTTGGTTGAACCAACAAAAAACGAACTCTATAAACTGAAACTAAGGTCTAGCAAGTCAGACAATTTGATTGTTTAAGTCCTCTCCAAGGTGAATCGGTTGAATTTGTCTCTGACATGTATCCTCTAGACCGAAATAGAGAGAGAAATAGACAGATAAAGCTTAAAAAACATGCGTACTGTAAATCGCTTCGTAGTCACTGCACAGTTACATTATTAATTTTGTTTTTTCTAAGTCTTCTGATCATCATTTCTAGTGTATTACTACATATGTATTACCCTATTTCTAAGCATGCTTACAATGTTACTGCTGAACATTCTTTTAGCGAATTACCTCCGCATGAGTTGTCCTATAGATTTGCGCTGCGCAACAATACTTTCATTAGTATGTTACATCATTCCCATCAGACCAGCAATGCTACAAATTGTTGGATATGTGGCCGACTCCCTCCCTATCAGAACTATAAGGGAGTTTTGCCCCTCTTTCCGTATCCGTTCACACACAATGGCTCCTGTGGAGCATGGTTTAGTTTGATTAATTCCCTAGATTCAAATTCAGTAGTTTATCAAGACAACTGGGTATGGGGAAACCTGAACCTAGTTTTGCTTAAAGTCTGCTACCCTAACAAGGAGGGACTTCCCAAAAGAACTGGAACTGATCTAGAAAATGAAGTATATGGATTAGGTAATTTTACACTTAACCTCCTGATTCTGAATGTTGAATCCGAAGCTACGCCAATCTTGCCCGCTATGTCAGTATTCCCAGTTAAAGGGGAATTATGTGTAAGAAAGAATGGTTCCATACATATGGGCCATAGTAAATGCACCACTGTAATAAAATTCAGTGATCAAGGCAAGTCTACATTTAGAGCTTCCCGTCATTCCTATTTCATATGTGGCCAGACCGCATATATACGTCTACCTCTAGATTGGGATGGTACCTGTTACATAGCATTCCTTCTGCCACCTGTTTTCCTAGCCCCTCCTGACTATTACAGAAATACCCATTTAGTACACAATAGACAGCAGAGAGATCTCCCGATTGTCGATTACACTGAAACGGCATGGGAGCAATACACAGATTTCAATAAAGGTTTCTTTCCCTATATAGGTACAGTCACTAATAGTAAGCTGATACGTAGATTAACTAGAACCCTTGAAGCAGTAGTGAACGAGACTACTTCCGCCTTAGGCAATTTAACAGAAGAGCAGTCTGCTATGCGGATTGTTGTGCTTCAAAATCGTCTTGTCCTTGACGTCATCCTGGCCGATAGGGGCGGAGCTTGTAGGG
This sequence comes from Triturus cristatus, assembly GCF_964204655.1. Classification (NCBI taxonomy): domain Eukaryota; kingdom Metazoa; phylum Chordata; class Amphibia; order Caudata; family Salamandridae; genus Triturus; species Triturus cristatus. The sequence continues at coordinate 533,153,837 of NC_140590.1, forward strand.
TCATCGGATCAAGTTGCTGTGTTTTCATACCAGAAAACTCGCCGTCAGTATATAAAGCCATAACTCGCCTTCATAAGATTATAAGCCAGATACACCAGAGTCCAGGCACCTGGACTTGGTCCGGTTGGTTCTGGAGCGTGTTGTCAGCCTGGGGATGGAGGATCCTATCCTTCCTAGGTATTGGCTTTCTCATACTATTCAGTTGCTGCTTATGTCTACAATGTGGGCCAGCGATTTGTGGTCTGTGTGCCACATCGTGTATCCCGCATCCAGGTTTTCGTTCAAGATCCCGGAAGAAGAAAGAAGAACAAATGATGCTATATGAACAGATCGATGGATTGATGAAGATCGATATCTCCTGAGGGTCCGTAGGGGACAAGGAGGGAATGAGGAAATATGAATTTTGTGATCAGTTATGTCCCCTATCGTAGACCCCAACGGCTCCATGTGCATGCTATAAGTACATGTATGTTCCCTCCAGTTCCAGTTATGAAGACGCAAATACATGTGCGTCCACCGTCAACATGTTCTCTTTCAGATTCGCCATGAATGGGTCAGATATTCCATTCCTAAGTATGAAAGGCCACCGACTTTATGTGGTTCACTTTCCACATTTTACAGATTCAGGCGAGTAGGCCCTGAATTCTGTCATCAAGCCTTTTCCTGCCTTCTGCCTCTGAAAGCTCCAGTCCGAACCTGCATCTGTATCCATGAACTTTGTCCTACTCCCTGCGCGGCTAACGGTGCCTGATCCAGCCTGTTGCCTGCCAAAAACTGTATTTCACCTTCAAGATTATCTGCTCCGCTCCTCATCCGATGCATTCCTGTCTAGTAGTTTAGGTAAACATTCTTCCAGCTACCGTGCAAAGGGCCAGGCCTCACTGTCCTCATGCAAGTAATTCATAGCCCCTGTTACCATGGAAGATTCCTGCCCCCTCGCATCTCATGTAGACACTTAGACGCTTTTACACGCACTAACAGTCAGTATAGAATAGATTCTGTCCGAGAGACCTTTCCTTTTGGATAATACAGTTCTTTAAACATAAGATATTAGATATGATTTGGGATTAGGTTGACATGACCCCTCAGACTTCTGTCTCCACATGTAGAGCTAAATGTCAAGTCCCCTTCACCCTCTAGCTGCACGTCAATCACACGTCATGCGGCTGCGCGCGCATCTCTGCCAAGTATTTCTGCTGACATTGCAGGATTCTCTTATGGATCCACCCACTTGTGACATCATGTTTAATGACGTTTTTAGTTACGCCTATGTTTACGCCTTTTTTCATTACGTATGTGTATCATTATCTGTACTATCAGTTGTTACGCCTCTTGCATCTGTCTTAATGTAATACTTTTCATATAAATATCATTACTTGTCAATAATGTATTGCCTTCCCTTCCTGAACCTTCGTGGTGATGGAATTTGAAAACTGTAATTCCTTTGTAGAGGAATAAAGCCTTTTAGAACCTCTAATACCACGGATTCTGCCTCTTATATTTACTGAGTTATTCTTACTAGACTTTACCGCATAAAAAATAGTACCGGTAATGAAATATTTACCACACTCTCTCCGTGTTCACGATTGAGCGTGTGCACCGCTCCCTTGCTCCCAAGCCACCCGCAGGGGCACCTCCCAGACCGGTCATAATGAGGATTCTCAATTTAAAGGACCGCGACTCTGTTCTGGCCGAGGTCCGCAAGCAGCAGCACCTCAAATATGACAATTATACCATCATGATTTTCCCTGACTAAACTCGCGAGGTCCAGGGTCAGCACCGTTCGTTTGGGGAGGTCAAGCAGAAGCTCTGCGCTCTTAACATCCAGTACAGGCTCCTCTTCCCAGCACGCCTGCGTGTGGTTTATTCTAACAGGACCCTATTCTTTGACATCCCTGAGGAGGCCTGGACTTGGGCCACGAAGGAATGCCCCCTACGACTCAGTGCACATAATTCATCCCCCAGGGGTGCTGCTGGGGGGGACGCCCGGTAGGGGCCCCCCGTCCTCAGCGCAACCGCTCACGTAAAATCCGTGGTCACGGACGTGCCCGCTCAGACTCCCCGCTGGGCCCCTTTCAGCAGCCGACACCACTCCCTGGGAGCCGCCTGGTCGAGCGGTGGTCTGGCTCCTCTGGCCTCCTGGACTCTGGGGGTGCTTCGCCTCATCAATCACTGCTGAATCTGCCGGATACGGACCTCTCACATAGCCGGAGGCGGCACATCGGCTCACCACTACTTCCATTCCTGACGGACTATCCTATGCACATCCTGATATGAGGAGGGTTCCTCCATGCTTCCCCCATTCCCAAGCGTTCTAGTTTCGTCTTTTGTTAATATCTCACTGTTCGGGCGACAGATGCTTCCGTTCCTGAAGTATAGGGTGGGGGTTGGGATTGGGTTGGGGAGGGGGGAACGTTGTCCCGCATTTTCTTGTTTGTTCTTTTAGCTTACTTGCACCAACACGTCCGCTTAGCTGGGGAACGACCTTACAGTGACCAGCATTGCAATCCTATGTCTGTTACCCCTCACACTTGTGCTACTATAGGTGAACACGTACTACCCTACACAATGACAACATACACACTGGCTCTAGACGCAGTCCCACTTTCATGATCTCTGCTATGCTCACCGGCTGCCCGGCCCCTTGCACGACTTCCCCCTGCGCGGCGATTCTAACAGGGCTTCGCTGCTCCATATACTGTCCTGGAATGTTAATGGCCTGTTAGACAAGGTCAAGTGCACAGCTGTCCTGCGGTATGCCCAGCGTCAAGCCGCAGACATACTCCTGCTTCAAGAGACCCACTTGATGGGCAATCATTGCCCCTTCCTGGCGCAGAATGGCCATGGCGGAGTCTGGCACTCTGGATTTAGTAGGGGGTCCCGAGGAGTGGCTATCTTGGTGCGTTGCACTCTTCCTCTGGTGGCACGTAAAGTGACGCACGACCTTCAGGGTTGTTTTATTCTCCTGGAAGGGACCCTTGGAGATCGCCCTCTTAATCTACTGGCTGTCTATTCTCCTCCCACCCTGCTGGCCTCCACACTACAGAGACTCACCTCAGAGGTTGCTGCTCTGCCCCTAGGAATGACCGTCATTGGGGATGACTTTAACACAGTTATGGACCCCGGCCTTGACACCGCCTCGCCCCCCTCTACCTCCAGGACTGCCCAATCCAGCCTCCTCTCAACATGGGCTGCCAGCCTGGGTCTCGGGGATGCCTGGAGACTTTGGTTCCCGACAGCGCGACAATACACCCATACCTCAGCCTATCACCACACACACGCGCGCATAGATTACGTTTTCCTGCCGGCCCAGGACTGCCGAGCAATTCAAAAGATTTCTATCCTTCTCAGGGGCTTGTCGGATCATTTCTCGGTGATGCTGCAAACCGGCTCCCCTCCCCCGTCCTCGCGCCCGATCTGGCGACTCAACGCCTGGTTTCTCCAAGATGAAGAGTTCAAAGACCAAGTAGGTGCTGAGCTTCGCCTCTACTTCACCACTAATCACGGTTCCGTGTCTTCCTCTCCCGTTCTTTGGGAGCCTGGGAAGGCCACCATTCGGGGCTTTGCCAAAGGCCAACTCAAGCTCACCCGTAAGGCGCGTGACTCCCAACTCACACGCTTGGAGGCGTAGGCTGCCCAGCTTGAGACACTGCCCCCGGCAGATAGGTCTGATGCCCAAGAACGAAGGCTTGCGTTCCTAAGGGATGTAATCAGACAAACCTCTCTGGAAGCTGCCAAATTGCTTTGGCGATCTTCCGTGGCCTGAGTGTATGGTTTGGGAGATAAAAATGGGAAGCTTCTCCATTGCCTTGCCACTTACCCTATGGTCAATCGTATAATACCAGAGGTAGCTGACGTGTGTGGCGGGATCTACTGCGCCCCGACTGCAGTGGCCGAATGCTTTGCCGCTTACTATGCCACCCTCTATTTGGCACTGGTGCCTAGTCTTTCGCTCCATGAGCTCCTCAGGCGGGAACAGTTCCCCCTTCTGCGTCTTAGTGAGTCTGAGGCAGAGGCGCTGGACCTCCCGATCACCCCCGAGGAAGTGTCAGACGCCATATCCCGCATGGCGGCTGGTAAGACGCCGGGACCAGATGGGCTCCCCCAAGAATTTTATGCATCTTGCTCTTGCGAACAGGCACTTGCTATCCCCCAATTTGTCTCTCCTTCTGGTCGATTTTGAGAAGGCTTTTGATTCGGTTGACTGGGGCTATTTGGGGGCAGTACTGGAGCAGATGGGCTTTGGAATCCCTTTCCGCAACCTGGTGAGGACGCTGTATTATCTGCCCTGGGCGCAGGTCCTTGTCAACGGGGCTCTATCTCGTCCCTTCTCTATCAGAAGAGGTAAGCGGCAGGGGTGCCCCCTCTTGTCGATCCTGTTTGCTTTAGCAATGGAAACCCTTGCCTGTCTTATTCGATCTGACCACTCTCTCACTGGCTGGCAGTGGCCCGGCTTTGTGGAGGATAAGATCGCGCTCTATGCAGACGATGTGCTGCTGTTCCTGGCGGACCCGGCCCAATCGGGGCCCAGATACCTTCGGGCCCTGGACCTCTTTGAACGCACCACCAGCCTCCAGTTAAACCCGGCCAAGTCCGTTTTGTTTCCCCTTCACTTGCCACGTGAATGCTTTGATTGGCATTCGCTGATCTCCCTTCGACGGCAGTCCTTCAAGTACTTGGGGATCTGGGTGGCACTTCTCCCTCACCTTGTGTGGTCACTCAACGTCACCCCTCTGGTTAAGCGGGTTCGCGCTGACCTCCTTAAATGGCGTACTCTACCCCTAAACCCTCTGGGCAGGATAGCCCTTTTTAAAATGATGATTTTACCTCGGTTTTTATATATGCTTCAAAATACACATCTTTCTTTCGCTAAGTCCTGGTTCCGTGAGATGGACGGTTTGGCCACTAAGTTCTTATGAGGGGACGGAGACCCAGGCTGGCCCTGGCCCAATGCCGAATCCCACCTTTTGATGGTGGTCTTGAGATGACGAGTCTCTACCTCTATTGGCTTCTTACGGTACACGATTGGTTCAACGGCGGCTGGTCCGACCCGGCGTACCGCCTGGAACTGCACTCCCTTGGCTTTACCACTATCCAAGGGATGCTATATGGAGATGTTGTCCCCCAAGCTCTCTCTTACGTCACACGTGGAGTGCTCTTGGCCTGGTGGGCCGCCCTGCGTCATACCCGCTGGTCGGGTAAGTTGACCCGGTATACCCCCCTGTGGTGCAGCACCAGGCTCCGGGAAGTTTCTTCCGTTTCGGGATTCCGGCTCTGGGACCTCATTGGGATTTCCCTGCTAGGCGATGTATGGAGCGGTACCCACTTACGCTCCTTCCAGGATTTGCAGACCCTACATTCCCTTCACTCATCTCAGTTTTTCCGCTATTTGCAGCTACGCCATGCCCTCCGCCCCTATATTTTGGACGCCACTTCGTTGCCCGAGTATAGTCAACCTGAGGCCCAGGTCATGACTGGCAACCTGGGACGGGGAGGGATCTCCCGTATTTACCTTTCACTCGCCAACAACACTCCCAACTCCCTCTCACAACTCCGGGACAAGTGGGAGGGTTGGTTGGGGACTCTGGATGATGCCGACTGGAGGGACGCCCTGATGGCCCCTAAAATAATTGCGGTCATGGCGAGGCTGCCGATAGTTCAAATATACTTCTTGCATGCTGCCTATCTTACACCGCTGCGTCTTCGCTTCGCGGGGCTTCGACCCGATGCCCTCTGCCCCCGCTGTCCCCACTCCCAGGCAGATTTTTATCATATGGTGTGGCTTTGCCCTGCGATACAGGGGTATTGGGAGTCAGTAACGGGGGAGCTCTCTGAATACTTGGGCTGAGAGGTTCCCAACGACCCTACACATGTTCTCCTGGGCATCACGGGAGGGGTTGGATGGAGCCAGGGCTGAGAAACTATTCGTTAATGCAGCACTACCGGTGGCCAAGAGGGACATTGCAGCTCACTGGCTGAACAATACCGCACCCAAATTGGCGCGTTGGCGTAGGGGGGTGGACCGGTGTGCCGCGCAGGAATGGCCTCTTTATGTGGCATGGGGTTGTCCTAAGAAATGTTGCCGAATGTGGGGCAAATGGGTCGGAGTGATAGAAGACTGATTTGGACTGATATGATATCTAGATTGGAAGTGGGTTTCCTGATATTGGCCCTATGCATGTCAAATCTTTTATACCAATGTGATATGCTTGTGTCTTGGTCTTGTTTTCTAAGGGGTATTTCTAAATGTTGCTGTGTTCTTTGTTGCAATCAAAAATCAATAAAATTGGTTATTAAAAAAAAATGTCTATTGCTGCTGCTAATTTTATTATCTTTTTATAAGACTGATTTTAATATTTAATAACAATGCTAAACGTTTAATTCTCGCTGCTATCTATGGTCCCAGTTTAGTTGCACTGCGACTTTAGCTATGGTTGAATTATTGTCTTTACCTGCGGTTTTACTTATTTTAAATGGAAAATAGGATTGTATTCCCTTAATGAGTTTTGATTATAATGTTGTTTGTAACTATGTGTACCATTTATGATTTGTCTTCTGAAGATCGAATCAAGATAATTGAATTGACTTGGATTGAATGGCTAATGGTGAGGTTATTTAATGAAATGACTACTACAATGACCCTTACAGTGCTAGAAAACTTATATGGAGTAGGGTTTCCCTTCATGCAGTTGACTTCACTGGAGATTAAGGAGTTTCTGACATTGTACAGGATTCAGCATAATGGCCCAGCACTTTATAACCCTCAAGCCAACTGGATTGGGGAGAGGGCCAACAGAGTGGTCAAAGGGATAATCAAATTAGTACTGCATATGCAAAAGATGGTTATGGAAATGGAGTGGTTTTACAGCAGGGCAGTTAATAGTGTGACCCAGGAATCCCCGTTTGTGATTATGAGTGGGAGGGAACCAGGTACCCAAAATGGTTCCCACGTTGATGAAGGAATTGGTGCTGATACAAATTTGAAGTTGGATTTTGAAGTTTATATTGGAGGTTTTCTGAAGTTCATCGAATGGGTCAAAGTTTACGTTTAGCTGGGTGAAGGGATGTATATCCAAGTTCAGAGGCCCTTTCATGGTTAAAGAAGTGCATGGTTTGCATGTGATCTTGGAGATTTGCGAGAAGGTAAACCACAGGAATGACACCACCAGAGAGGTGGTAGCTGTAAGGACAGTGTGGGAGTGAATTGCAGTGTTTCCTGCTGACGGCTAACTGAATTGTCCTGATCTTGGGGGAAAAAGTTGAGAGGGGTGGTTTAAGAGTGAGTAGTGAGGGTGGGGTTGAAGGCTCTTTGAGCAGAGGCTTATGAACATTTTTCTTTATGGATGGAACAAGGATAATGTACTGTTTTGCATGAATAGAGGGCTCAAAGACCCCCTGTATTTTCACATGATTTTTGTAAAATATGAAACCTTGTCCTAGTGCTTTGAGGATGCCACGCCCTCTTCAGGTCTGTGTATGTTAAATCTTAGAACATATTTTTCTCTTGTTTTTATGTTGAGATCTCTGTTATATTTAGTTTCCATTTTATTTTTTACAATGTTTTTGTTTTATTTGTGTTCTGGATATTGATGTTATGTTTTAAGACATACTAGGAATGTGAGTGTGTATTTTGTTCTTGTGTTGTTTCTTGAGAGGTAGCAGTCAATGCAAAGGCAGGTCATTCCTGGCTGGCTTTGGAGCCCTACACTCAGGTTGTACTCTACAATAAAAAGTTCTATTTACTTCAAGCTGCATCCTAGCTTCCTTCAAAACAGGGTGCTTAACCTATTGACTCTTTCATAGCTGATACTTGGTCATCAGATGTGGTGTTTGGAAATATGATGGTCACAAGGTCAAGTACCACAACTAACTTATCTTTTCATCGTTCTAAGGGTGATAAATACAACCGAGATAGTTTATAACACGCATAATTTATAGTACTCCTTAACTGCAAGATTGTGGTTACAGGTCCAATCATACTAGAAAAAAAAATACAAGAACAAATGTGTCTATTTATTTATCTACATATGAATGCATTGGGTTGGTTTTACTGGGAGCAGGGAAGTAATGTTAAATGACGGTGTAAGCCTAAGCCCTAAGACTCCTCTTTTGCCTTTTCTTAGATCAGGCTTCTCCAAACAAATAGCTCATGAACGTCTGGTAGCTTTCCAGCTACCTAAAAGTACCTCTCTGTGTGCAGACTAGCCTACTAAATTAGAAGCTTTTGCTTATTTCAACTGATCTAGGTATAGTAGAAATGAAACTCATGTACTCAAGGACATAGGACATTGCATCTATGGCTGTTGGATGCATTCTCCACACAGAGGCATTCCACATTGACAAAGTCTTTTTACATTACTTCTGGCAATCAATCAATTGGTATTTATAAAGCATGGCTGCATCACCCGTGAGGGTCTCGAGGTGCTGGGGGATCATGCTCACGCTGTTATCCTATTAGTTAAACATCCAGGTCTTGAGAACCTTCCTAAAACTGATGGAGCGATGGTGAGGCTCTGGGTTGCAGGGGGAGATTGTTCCAGGTCTTCGCCGACATGAGGGAGAAGGAGTGGGCTCCATTGTCATTCGGTGGATGTGATGGGTGGCTGCTAGGGAGAGGAATTCGGAGCGGAGTTTCCTGGAAGGTTGGTGGAAATTCATTTGATTGTTGAGGCATGCCTGTCCTTCACTGTGTAGTGCCTTGTAAGCTTGGGAGAGCAGCTTGAACTGGCCTCTCTTCATGAGTGGTAGCTAGAGGAGTTTCCTGGGGTGAGCGGTGATGTGCGTCCATCCGGGATGAGTCTGAGTGCTGTGTTCTTGATAGGCTGGAGTTTCATCATGGGTTGGGTGGTGATTCCTATGTAGAGGGAGTTGCCGTAGTCTAATCTGCTGGCGATGAGAGCTTGCATGACTGTTCTGAAGCCATCTGAAGACCTTCCTGAGCATTCGGAGGAAGAGGACGCAAGCAGAGGAGATGGCGCTGACCTGTTTCTTCATGGATACATGGCTGTCGAGGATGATGCCAAGGTTGCGGGCACGTTCAGCGGGTTTGAGGGTTGGGTCCACCTCAGGTGACCACTATTCATTGTTGTAGAGGGTATCCTTGTCTTTCCCGAAGATGAATACTTCTGTCTTATCGGTACTAGGTTTGAGGCAGTTGTTGTTCATCCAGGTGGCCACGTCTTTCATTAATCTTTGGAACTTGTTCTTGGTGGTCGTTGATCAGATGAGGAAGAGTTGGGTGTCGTCGGCATAGGAGATAATGTTGAGTCTATTGGTTCTTGACAAAGTTGGCTACTGTTGTCATGTATACGTTGAAGAGGGTTGGTCTGAGGGATAAGCCTGGAGGTCCACGAAGCTGGTGTTCTTAGGAGGCCAGGAGTAGGGAGGGAGAATGACCTTCTGTGTTCTTCCTGTAAGGTAGGATGCAATCTACTTGAGAGCTGCTCCTTGGATTCCGATCAGTTTGGGTCTGTTAATCAGTGTGTGGTGAGATATGGTGTTGAAAGCTGATGAGAGGTCAGAGAAGATGAGGGCTGCTGTTTCTCCATGGTCTAGCAGCATTCTGATGTCGTCCATGGCTGCAACTAGAGCAGTCTCAGAGCTGTGGTTTGCTCTGAACCCGGATTGGGAGGGGTCTAGAAGGCTGTAGATCTCCAGATGTCCAGTGAGCTGGATGTTGATGGCTTTCTTGATGACCTTGGCTGGGAAAGGGAGCAGGGAGATGGGTAGGTAGTTCCTAGGATCTCCTGGGTCCGCAGATGGCTTATTCAGCAGTGGCTTCACGTCAGCATGTTTCCATTTCTGGGGAAAGAGGGCCGTGGTCACAGAGGAGTTGAGGACCTTGGTGAGTTCTTTGCTGATTGGTTGATTGAGTAGGTTGAAAGTATGGTGTGGGCAGGGGTCTGCTGCGGCTCTGGAGCGGATGGATCTCATGATGGATGCTGTTTGCTTCTCAGTGGGGGTTTTCCACGAGGTGAGCTGGTGTGGTGTGTGTCAGTAGGTGCGATGCGGTTGATGCTGTCCTTGGCAGGTGCTTGAGGTGCAAAGTCTTGCGAGATAGTGTGGATTTTGTTATGAAGAAAGTCAGGTAGGGTGTCGCAGAGAGCTTGTGAGGGTGTGATGTAGTTTTTGGTTGACGAGAGGTTGGTGAACTCCTTGACTATGTTGAAAAGTTCCTTGCTGTTGTTGAAGCTGTCCTTGATGTGGGTTGCTAGGGCGGTCTACTTGGTGTTCATCAAGAGGTGGTGGTATTGCTTGAGGGCATCTTTGAAGTGTTTTTGGTCCTCGAGGGTCTTGCTGGCATGCCATCTTCTTTCCTTCTGTCTGCAGTCCTGTTTCTGATTTTTCAGTTCTGCCGTGTACCAGTTGGGGTGTCTTGTTCATTTCTTGGGATAGGTGGGTTTCCTGGGTGCGATTTAGTCAGTGCTTGGCATGATCCAGTTCGCTGCTTGTTCTATGTCTTCAGTGGTGACAGGTAAGTAGGAGTTGAGGGTGTTGAGCCATCACTGCTCTGATACCTTTGCCTAGCTGCGCAGTGTCTCGCTGGGGGTAGAGGTGAGGGAGTTACGTGGTTCCGAGATGATGAATTGAACGCTGTGGTGGTTGGTCTATGTGAGCTCTTCAGTGTGGGTGTATTTTACTCTGTTGCTGGCTGAGAAGATAGGGTTGAGCATGTGTCCTGTGGTGTGGGTGGGGTCAGTGACCAGTTGTTTGAGTCTGAGGTTGGCCATGCTTTTTAGGAGGTCGGCTGTGTTGGCGTTGTTGGTGTTCATCAAGGTGGAAGTTTAGGTCTCCCAGGAAGACATACAGATTCAAGTCAATGGCTTTAGGAGCGATAAAGTCGGGGATGGCATTGCAGAAGGCAGGGTAGATTCTCAGAGGTCTGTAGGCAAGGGTGCCTCTGATGGTGATTTTGCTGTTTGTTCGGAGTAGGAAGTTGAGGTGCCCCATGAAGTGGGTGGGGTTGTCTGTAGTGGTAGAGCATTCAAGGTTCTCTTTGTAGATTATGGCGATGCTGCCGCCATTTCTGTTGGATTGGTCCTGGTGTGAGATCTTTTATCTGTCCTGGGTGCTGTGGCAATGTCTGGAGCGAATGCAGGGTTCAGCCAAGTCTCTGTGATGAAGACGGCAGCCAAGGCGTGGGTCGTCATGGTCTCCCAGATTTCCTTAGTGTGTTTTCGGAGTGTGCGTTGATAAAAAAGCAGTGGTGTTGACTTCGACCTTGAAGGTGGGTGTGTGAGATGTAGTGTGGCTGATGGGCGTGGCATGGGTGGTATCCTTGCTGATGCAGGTGAGGCAGGAGTTCCGGCTGAAAAAAGGGGTTCGGTGGTCCTGGGGGAGGCATGGGCACAGTTGTTGTTGTCCAGGCGTCCGTGGTCAGGGCTCGAAGTTCATCCGAGGTGGTCCATGGGGGTAGGGGTCCTGGTGCTGGGCATGGTTCTAGTGCATGTTTGGCGAGCCCTCTGCATGCGTTCGTATGTGGTCATGCTGCGGTCTCCATACTAGAGGGAAACAGGGGTGCTAAGTGGAGGGCCAGGAGTTGCGTTGGACCTCCACAGAGGAGGTACCTGGCACGGCAGAGAGAGGGGCAGGAGCCGAGAGTGAGGGAGCTAATGGCTTGTAGGGTCAGATGAAGGGGACACCGGTTGTTGTGCTGGGCAAGATGCAGGACAGGGGCAAAGCAGGCAAGGTTGGCCTGGAGGGAGGGCAGGCAGACAGAGAAAGGCTTGCGTGGTGGGCTGAGCATGCCAGGAGCTGTGGAAGCGCTGCAGGCAGCTAGCTGCAGAGAAAACACTGGTTCCGGACAGGTAGATGGGCGAAAGATGGGCACAAAAGGAGGATAGGGTGAGGTGACTTACCTGGAAAATATGGTGAATGGAGAGTGGCCCAGCCTAGGTTTTTCCGGGCCCAGACGCCCCCCCCCCTGGCCTGGGCTTCGCCCGCGCATGTCTCGCGATGTGGGAGTTCACTTCAGAAAATAATACTGGCTATGGTGGGAAAATGAGGAAGCAGGTCTCCTCCCAGTGGCGGAGACTGCTGGGAGGGTTAGTCCACGATAGGGAAGAGGTGCAAGTCCCTGTCATGCCTGATAAACTGAAGTGATCACTGCTGGTTATCTTGCATACTATGGGCACTAATGTAATCTTGTTTTATGTGGTCACTATGACAACACTAATAGTATTAGTAGCACAAGATGATTTTCAACCTCATTTTCAACAGAAAAGGTTGGAGACTTCTGTCTTAAACATATCCCCTGAGTACAAATGGGGAGGTGGGTGAGGATACTGCATGGTATGTAATTATATTTGTCTAGCACAAACCTAGCAGTGAAGCACGAGTGGAGATAATGCTCTTTGAGGGGATGTTTCTTGAATTTATTTCTGAATTGTAGGAGAGGTGAAGTAGCTATGATGATGATGTGACTATTTTTCCAGAACCTGGATGAATGTATTGGGAAGGCTTGCCTTCTGGTCATTTCCTCTTTTGTGTTTCCTTGTCTCAAATCTGGTGATATCCTAGATCTTGCTATGGGCTCACACAGAAGCACTTCAAATGCGCCCATCTGGGTGCTTGGCGAGCTCTGCTCTTTCTTCATATATACTGATAAATACCTCTCCCATATGCATATTATCCTTATTGTATAATACCAATATACCCGACTATCCTATTCACGATAGAGTGTTTCATGAACAGTACAAAATCCCTTCAATTTCTATTTCTAGTAAATATTTATTATTTCAGGAGGGGCTCATGTTGGGTAACGGGTCAAATAAAAAGTATTCACTATACTGTATTTTCCTTTGCCTCTTAAAGTTCCTACTTACAATGCAAATTTCTTCTTACGACTGCTTTTTGTAATACTGTTTGATGGAGCAGGTTTTCGCAAAAATGAAACCTGCTTGGATCAAGTACCCCCATAATACGTACTAACAGAAAGTGATAATTCTAACATGCACCCACACAAACCTTGGGGAATTGCTTTGCGCATCCCAGAAAAAACACGTCATTAAATAGTTTGTAATAATCTTGTGTGTTGAAAAATAAATCAAGAAGTTGCACAAGTAGGCCACATATACATCAGTGTTTTGCAAATTGCATCCTGCTTTTAGAAATTAATCATTAATGCCGCCTTGCACTAAGCTTGTGCTAGGTAACACTAATGGGAAATCACACCAGGTGGGTGGTAAACAGTGAGGGTTGCTGTGTCATATGATTAATGAATGTCTATATATTTCATTTGTTTTAGTGGATCGGAAGAGAACCCACTTTTCTTTAAATTGACCAACCTAAAGGGAGGGTTCGGAATGGGAGCGAGACTGTCATGACAAAGCAGCCAGAATCTCTGAACACAGCAGAAGATGCCTAAGAGTTGAAGGTCCTGATGCTGAATGCTGCCAAGGGCTGTGATCGACCATGCGAAAGGCGAGAACTTCCGCAGATGATGTTTAATTTGAATAAAAAATGTTTATTTGGAACTTTTGTTAATTTTATGAGAAAGAACTAAGAGTCAAACTATGGGAAAGGAAGCGCAACAATAGTATAGTCAAAATGTAAGTGAAGTCACCGTGGTGTGACATCCCACCCCCCAAAATCAACCAATTCCTTGTCAAGCTTCACGAAATTCTGCAACTAATGTGGGACGGACATGTAGATTTTAGACTATAATTGGGGTGCTTTTAGGGGTGTGGTTATGAGCTTAGGCTGGCAGGAGGGAAGAGGGGAGATACGTCGCTGTCCGTCGGTTTTGTGCAGAGAGACCTAGCTGTTTCTATCCTGTCCTATTCCTGACCAAATCTTTGTGTTTCCTGATTACCCTTTGGGGAACCTCCATCATCTCCTGGGTCAAGGAAGTGGTTATCCTGCAGTCTGATAGGTTGATATTTAGCCTATGTCGTTCTCCACATTAATGAATTTATCTCTGAATCTTTTTCTCTCCACTTATCCACTCCGTCAACAATATACTGACATTATTTTTGGATGAACCTGTTGTCTATTCATCTATCCCTCCGTTAGGTATTACATTATTTGGCATAATCATTTTGCTCAACCCTTATGTCTCTTACTCTATCCACTCCTTCATTGCATAATGTTAATCTAAAGATGGGACTGTCATGAAGTTGCATTGTTTCTCTAATCGTGATGTTTGATGTTTGTAATTGTGACCTGATGTATATGAGCATTTATTTTAATTTCTGATCTAAAACTCACTTATTAACCTTACTGAGGGTCTGTGGTTAATTTGACAAATGTTTAGTGAGTCAGTGTCCTATCATTACCATCAACTATTCAACTAATTGGTCCATCGACCAAATAGAGGAAGAGTAGTTATTGAAACAAATTGTTCTAGGAGGTTTATACAAGAAATAAGAAATGTACGAATTAAATTGGCCCCAGCGCATTAGGGATACTGGGTGAATGTGTATGGGCCATTGTAGTGTTATGTGGATCATCAATCCCTGATCGATTATTGGTTTTGGCGCTGGATCAGTTTCTTGGTAGCAGAGGACGGTTTAATTATCGATTAACTTGGTAATGATTATTGATTAATGTTCTTAACACAAAGGGTTAGTGTCATGTTCTATGTTGTCTAGAACACCAGGGACAGAGATATATGAGGAATCATGGGAAGGGATCTGCACAAGAAGAGTGTGGTAAAGAAATCCCACTGCAGAAATACTTTGTCTGTTGAAATAATGCCTAAAAGCTACGGAGGGTTGTAGGTATTATAATTAGGGAAATTTCGTATGAGAGTACAGTGTTTGAATAGTGAAGGGTTTACTTCAGAAATGCTAGCCTTATTTCCAGGAAAATAGCAAGACTCCTTTTTAAGCCAAAAAGTCCTCTTGTGAAATCTTGGTTTTATCCCTAGAAAGGTAATAGGTTAACCTGAAGCTTGTCTGAAGGGTAAAAATAGCGCTGGTCATTATTAGGACTCAGAGTGAGAAAATCTCTGAAAAGGTGAAAATTATCTCTTTATTTAGTGGAGCATACAAGGTAGCATTGTTTTATGTTGTTGCTAACAGAATTTTGATTAGGAAAACTATTGCCGTACGATTTTGTGAAGAGAGGGCAAGTAGAAGGAGTGATACTGACATCACAAAAGGACGCGCTGGCTTTGGACAAGGCAGCGGGCGTGTAGTGAGCTCTTTTGTAATGGGAGGGTCAGTAGAACGAGTAATACTGACGTCAGAAAAGGCCACGTGATATTGGTCAAACTGCGGGCGTGTGCAGGACTGTGATTGATTGGTTGGTGTGGGCCGCGCTATTATTGGTTGAGACCTTGCTTACGTAGCAGAGCTGCAATTGGTTGGTTGGTGTGAGACGCGCTGGTATAGGACAAAAGTTAACCAAAAGAGTGAGTAGAATTACGGAATTATTGTTTTTTTGTTTATACATAAGACCCATTAGCGAAGGAAGTCAGAAAATGAAGCTAATGTAGAAAATAAAGCATTTTTTTAAGAAGGACAAACCAATTGTGACCAGACAGGGAATTCCGATTCCACCTCCAAAAACACCTGCTTCTTTTATGATGTTGCAACGAGAATATCACACGTGTATGTCGTTGGAAAATTGGAATGAGTACACAATAGGCGATGGTGTTTTAGCTTTTCCGCAACATGGCACATTAAATGTGAGGATATTACAAAATTTTAGAAACTGAATGAATTCCTGAGTCCCAAATCCTAGATTGACTCAGTACGAAGCATTGGAAGAATGGGAAATGGAAGCATTTGAGAGAGAGAAATATAGAATTGGTAATAGAGGGTACAGAAGTATCATGTTCAGATACCCCTTTGAGAGTAGAGATGAAAAATTGAAAAGATGGAGAAGAGCTGTAGTAACGGAAGGATTATACTCAGTTTTAACAGTTGATGAGCAGACTGGAAGTAAATGTAAAGAAAAAAGAAACCATCTGAAGAATCCAAGTATAAGAGGAAATATGAATGTTTCTGATGATGATGATGAATTGATAGAAGTAATCATGAATAAAAAACCTCCAACATATGAGGAAAATGTAGGGGTTGCGACTCCAAGTGTCTTGCAGTTAGGAACCCCGTTGACTCCGCAAGTTACAGATGTAGCGAAAGTAGTAAGAGAGAATGAAGCAAAGATGTTGAATAAGGCCAGATTGGAACAGGTTCAAAAATGGAATCAGCTGAGTTTTAATGCAGAAGCATTGACGGTACCAGTAACAATTGGACCTGTAGTACCGTTGTATGGAGATAGATAGAATGTATCGAAGGTACATACATTAGCTGTGGCAGGTAGCAGCATTAGGAGCAGTGTAAGTGGGAATGAACAGGCAAACGTAAATAAGACTTTGTTAGATCTTTTCAATTAACGAGCTGATAACTGAGACCTCACAGAGAAATGTTCAATTTGAGCCCAGAAGAATAGAACAGAATGATACTCCAATAGCAGGGAGTTCCATAGGTCCATCTCCGGAAGAGTTAAACAATTGGATAAAATAAATGACAGAGCCAAAACCACAACCACAGTGTATAAATTTGAGACAGTTAAAGGTTGACTTGGAAGAGATGATTATTGGAACATTAAGCCCAGACAGATTAGGAAACTATTGTGAGGAAGAGTTGTTGTTTTTGTGTTAAAGTATTACCTGCAGAGCAAAGAATTTACATGAAAAGATATCTGAAGCTGCCAATGAGTATGGAGTAGATAAAGAAAAATCAAAGGTGTTGCCAAAATCATACAGATTGGCCTTTACTGACAAGGACTTAGAAAGTTTGAATGCTTCAGGAAAAAGGTAACTGATAAAGGAGATAATGAATATTTTGAAGAAATGGGAAGATGTGGATTATTGGAAAGTTAGATGGTCTACAAGGAAGGAAGATGCAGCAAATAAAGGAGCGACTATGTTTCCTATGAAGGAAACCAAACCAATTGAAAGGGCGTGTCCAATGAGAGAAGTACCAGGTGGTGGATATGTACATGTTCTATGGTCAAGACACAACATATTGTCTTTTACCAATGATTTTCCTAGATTGAGAGAAAAACCGGTTGAATGGTATAATCAGGTAGATAGGTTTGTCAAGGTGTCGAAATATCTGTTGAAGGATTTAAATGGTTCATTTGATATTGTTATTCCCGCTGATTTATGGACAGAGTGCAAGATTACTGTTGATTGGCAAAAAGAGGAATAGCCTAGAGATCCTAAAACAGGTGCACCATCAGATGAAGTAATGAAGAAGTATAATCAGGTAATCACTTTCTTTAAAGGGAAAATCTCTCCAAAAGAAACATACTGGGTTAAGATTGACAGAACTACCCAGGAACCGAAAGAGTCAGTTCATGCTTACTATGAACAACTGCTTCAGGTATTTAAACAGTATAGCGGGTTTGAAAACATCAGAGATAAAGATATGGGACATTTTGTGTATCGCTTTGTGTTCGGATTGAGGCCGGAGATTGACAATTTATTCAACAGCATTTCATTTGCTGGCAGAGCATGACAGTGGATGTAATCCTATGGTATGTAAAGTATTGTAGTGATGAAATTGACGGTAAACATAAACAGTTAAAGGAGAAAATGATGTTGGCACAAGTAAAGGTAGCCGAACAACAAGAAAACAGCAATAGTCAAACAAATGGACAGAGTCAGAATGGGCTGAATTACAGTGGAGGTAAAGGTAAGGGGAAAATGAGTCAAGAAAAAGCTATGAAGAAATGTCCTTGTCATGCGTACAGAACATTGGAGGAATGAGTGTAGAACTGCTAAAAAGAATAATGGGGGAAATCAAAATTAACTTCCACAGATGCAGAATGAGTTGGGTGTAAATCCACTGCAGCAGCAGCAGCAGATAGTTACGCAACAGTTACAGGTGCCACAAGCTCCCAACTTAAGTAATGTGAATGCTCAGGTGCAAAGGTACAATGTGAACACCAGATATCACGGAGGAGACCCGCTCGGTAAGAATCAAGGTGAGTCAGCAGTATTGGATGCAATGCAATGGAATGATTCAGACTCATCTCAATGACGGTGTCTGAGGGGGGAGGAAGAGTGCGTACTTGGCGCATCAATTGCGGTAGATCAGTCAGATCCATTTGTTGACGGAAAAGTGGAAGGAAATGATATTACATTCTTAGTGGACACTGGTGCTACCCGTTCTACTGTGACAGCAGCAGAAATTCCAAACTGGTGCTACCCGTTCTACTGTGACAGCAGCAGAAATTCCAAACTTACCCCTCTTGGGAGAACCTATCCAAGTTGTAGGAGTCTCAAATAAACCTATTTGAACGCCAGTCACAAACCCTATAGAAGTTCACATCTCAAACTTCAAAGATATGCATCCGTTTGTGGTATGTGACTCAAGCCCAGTAAATCTCTTGGGAAGAGATTTGCTATGCAAAATGAATTGCATCATCTATTGTACCCCAGATGGAATTGCATTTCAGACCCCAGATGAGGATGTGGAGTTTAGGATGATGCTAGCGAAGCAGGGAACAGAAGTGAATGAGTTGTTTTCGCTTGTTACTGAAAATAATCTGCCTGAAGAATTAAAATGGACAGTGAACCAGGATGTGTTGGATTTTTCAGGAAAGCAAATTGGTTTAATGAAAAGAGTAGATCCAATTCAGATAACTGGGCAGAATGGTGCTGTGTACCCAAACACATCACAATACAAAATGAGTCCAGAAGTAATTGCAGGAGTTGCTCCAGTAATTGATCAAATGATTGAACAGGGAATCCTAAAAGAAATAATGAGTAGTCCTTGTAATTCGCCTATCGTTGGTATCAAAAAGCCTAATGGGAAGTAAGTGATAGTGCAGGATTTGCGTAAAATAAATAAAATTGTAGTGCCCTGTTGCCCAGTAGTACCAAATCCAGCAGTCATTCTTTACCAAATTCCTTGTGATGCAGAATGGTACACAGTAATTGATTTGTGTCAAGCATTCTTTTCAATTTCTTTGCGCCTGGATAGCCAGAATTTATTTGATTTCTGCTTCGGATACGGTGGTTTGGCATGGTGCCGAGTTCCTCAAGGGTATACAGAGAATCCTTCACTCTTTAATCAGATCTTGAAAAATGTCTAGAGACTTTACTCATGCCAGGAAATTCGGTATTGGTTCAGTAGATTGATGACCTACTGGTGGCATCAAAGACACGAGATGCATGTGTCACGGACACAATTGCCTTATTGAACCATCTTGCAGATGGAGGACACAAGGTGTCCCCAGCAAAATTAAAATTTTACAAACAGGAAGTACAGTACCTTGGACACAAAATAGAAAAGGGAGTTAGGAAAGCAACCCCAGAAAGAATCCGTGTAATCAAACAGATGAGTCCACCCAAAACTCAGAAAGATGTGTGAATGTTTTTGGGAATGGTTGGATATTGTCACCAGTGGATATGTAGTTTCTCATTGATTGCAAAACCTCTACAGAAATTGACATTAAAGGATGTGAAAGATCTAATTGTTTTGGATGATGAGGCCATGGATGCTTTCATAAAATTGAGAAGTAGTCTTTGTAGAGCACCTGCATTGGGAATGCCAGACTATACAAAAGAATTTGAATTGTACTGTTGTGAGAGAGATGGGTGTGCACTCTCAGTCCTAACTCAGAAAAATGGAATGGCACGACATCGAGTAGCATACTTTTCTGCTACCCTGGATACAGTGGCTGCAGCATTGCCAGGATGTTTGAGAGCAGTAGCAGCTACTGCAATCTCAGTCCTAACTCAGAAACATGGAATGGCACGACGTCGAGTAGCATACTTTTCTGCTACCCTGGATACAGCGGCTACAGCATTGCCAGGATGTTTGAGAGCAGTAGCAGCTACTTGCATGATTCTGAAGCAGAGTGAACCGATTGTGATGGGTTATCCTGTCAAGGTGTATGCGCCACATTCTGTTGAGATTCTTTTGACCCGCACTAGAACCCAGTACCTTACCTCTTGTCGGCTGACTAAGTATGAAAGAGTAATTCTGGGTGCTGGAAATGTGACTGTAGTCAGGTGCACAACTGTGAACCCAGTGACTCTATTGCCAAATTCTCGCTGTGAGGAAGTAAAAGAGGAAGCAGATCATGATTGTCTGGATGTGACAGAGTAATGTACGAAGCCTAGGCCAGACATTGAAAATAGAACTTTGGAAGATTCAGAATGTGAGTTGTTTGTTGATGGGTCGTGTTTGAGAAATGAAAGAGGTGAATTACGCACTGCCTATGCTGTTTGCACCTTGAAGGAGTCATTGAAGTGATCCAGCGCATGACCGGGAAGAAAGGGAAATAACATTTACCGATACCCTCCCTGCGTCGCAGACACGACGTCACACTAGCTCATTCACACACGCAGTCATTGGTGGGGCCCATAACACCAACACTCACACGTCTCTTTCACAAGTCTGCACACACAGGAGGGATGGGTAATTCAAGCGCTGGACATGTGAGGGGGTACCTTATTACCTATAGGAAACTATTTACATTAAATACATTATGTACATCTGCATCTGTAGAATCCTAGCTTTAACATCAAGGCACTCCACCCACTTGGTCGAATGGACCAATTTAGTTGGATTGGTTGATGGTGATTTAAAACCAGCTAAAACACATTTTAGGATTCAGAATCCTTATCTTTCTTAATGAAAAAACCCACAAACTCATTAATTCTAGTTAATCAATAATGGTTTATCTATATTTTCATAATGAATTATTATTTGCATTTGTCTCGTCAAAGTTTAGAGATTAGATCAATTCAAATCAATCGCAGAACGTCATATTTACCTAATCTGGCTATTTGAAGTCCTCTAATTCATTGGCTCTGCATAACCAAAGTTTTGTCATAGATTGTCTTAAAAGCAGGCCAAAGCTCAAAGTTCTCTGCTCAGCACGCTGCAGTACCAATTTATCAAAGGACCAGAAGACGTGCAAGCATCTATCATAGCCCGTAGATTTTGGAAATGTTTGCAGTCATCAAAACAATCGGGCAGCATCTGGATCATCAGGAAAAGTGTCACAACGAAACGTGGCACCCACTGCTGTAGGTAGGGGTAGGGGTAGCTAGCTTCCCTTTTCTATTAGCCTTTTTATAATAAAACAAATCATAGAAGATACAAATTTAAACTTTAGAGCAGTCGTGATTGGCTGGTTGAGATCGTACCACCACTATCCCAAGATTTTCAGTACAGTTCGAGGGGTGAGGTCATTGGTTAACGAAGTATCGGCTTGTTCCGGTTTACTGTAAGGATGATTGTTCCCCTTTCTTGGCGAAAATCCCATTTGCCATCCTTGACCAGGGACAGTCTGTGCAAAGGTCGCTACAAGGTTTAGGAGATTTCTTGCACATGCGCAGGTCACTCCGCACCTCATGAGACAGTGGCCACTTCATCGTGTGGTGACAGCGGCCATCTTAGATTTAGGCCCAAACGCCAACTTGAGCGAAACAAACACAAAAGAATAATTAATTAATGGAATTGGTGATCCTAATGTTAACCCCTTGCTAATCCCTCTATGTGCTTGTATTTATCTAGCATATAGCGACATTTAAAGCCATTATATTCACCTTTTCGATCCAATCAGGAACACAAACATCACAAAAGCAACACATATCATGCAGTATTCTATAACCACATATACAATTGTTATTATGCGTACAGATTTTAGTTATAAATGTTATTTAGCCATGCAAATTGCAAATCCCACGTGTAGCTTAAGTTTTAATAATATTGATTAGTATACATGCAAAATACGTTTAATAATTTTATAATTAATAGATTATTTATTATCATGCAAAATATAGGAGATATACAACATTTTGCACTACCTGCTCCATCAATCCCCCCTTTGGTGATTTTATCACCACAAAACCTAAAATTTTGTATAAATTTGTCATGAAAAGAGAAATGAATTTTTTTGGTTAAGTCACATTTCTGTTTATGATATAGAGCTAGCAGCAGACTTAATGAATGACGGGGAGTCTGCTGGCTCTGGGGGGCAGTTCTACTCTATGTCTGATGTTTCTGTCACTTCAAAGGACGCTAATGACAGTGTAACCAGGAATGAGGATGACTGGGTTGCTGATGCTAGCTTGCATTCGGAAGATGACGTCTTAAGTACAGACTCTATGATAAATCTAGAACCGTATGAAACTGTCCGGAAAGTGTTTGAGTCTGTGAGTTCATCAGTTAAAGATACATTGAATGCCAATCAGTCCCCATGGGATAGTTTACCCAGTCTGCAGTCTGATCGAGTAACGCCTAAAGGAAATGCGTATGCGGAACCAGAGGACGAGATTACCTTGGCAACTATCTATAAGGCAATATTGGTTCACAGGGAAGAAACCAAAGCCGAAGGGCTTCAGACCCAAGGGGCGGTGCGCAAGTTACAAAATTCTGTGCGTCGCATTGCTAAATCTTGCACTGAGGTCACTACTAAGGTACATGAAGCAGAGGAGCGGATATCTGTTGTTGAGGATCAACTAGTACAGCAGAAATCCTCTATTACAAACCTTCAGAAGACAATGGAAGATATTGATTGGAAGTTGACAGATTTGGAAAACCGCGCACGAAGAAATAATCTGCGCGTTTTAGGGGTTACGGAAGGTAAAGAGGGGTCAGACACTCGACGTTTTAAAGTTGAATTGTTCATGGAGGCCTTCCCAGACTTAACAGACTGGAATTGGGATGTTGAAATTATGAGGGCACATAGATTTCCTTTTGTGCAGAAACGGATTGCAGGGGGAGCTAAGGAAAAGCCTAGAGCAATTTTGATATGCTTAAATAATTATCTTTTACGTGAAGCACTGTACGACTTGGCTAGGCCAGACAGGCCATGAAAAGGGAAGGGATGCGATATTTTCGTACGCCCTGATTTTTGTTACACGACTGTACAACAGGGGTGGCGTTTACGCCAAATGATTGCGCCTTTTCAAGCCAAGGGGGGGCAAGCGTTTCTTTTAAACCCTGCCAAGTTGAAAGTGATTCATAAAGGAAAGACATTGTATTTTTTTTCAGAGATAAAGGCTCAGGAGTTTTTGGCTACAATTTGAAGCTGCTGATTATTAACTAATACTGAGTTTTCTTGGTTCTTAGAACCCCCTTTACGTTATTTTATGTGGTTTTCTGTGGTTAGATTAGTGTGGGGTTTTACATCCAGAGGGTAATGTATAAGAGGTGTGGTAGTTTTGTTTAATTAAAAGTAAGCAAAGAAAAAAGGGGAGTGGGCTGTAAAATTGGCGATTTGTAGGATTATGGTTGAGATGGGTCCTTCTCCTCTCCTTTTCATTTTTTTCTTTTTTCTTTTTTTCTTTTTTTCCTTTATTTTCTCTCTCTCATCTTTTTTTTTTGCGAATAGGTTATGATTATCCTACACTAACATTTAAGATGACCCACCAGTAACCACTAGGTGTGTATACTAAGAGGGTAGTGGCAGGGGGGGTTCCGGTTGTTCTTGGGTGGACACGGCGGGATGCACTCACATTCTCTCCCCATCACTGAGGACATGATCCTTACGCCTTTAGTGGGTTGGATATGGGGAGGGATGGGGGAGGGAGGGGTAGGGACGGGGGAGGGAGGGGGGTGCTCTGTGGGTTGGATAGGGGTGGGTTGGGTTGGGGCGATAAAAAAAAGAAAATAATGGTTCATGGGCATGCAGGGATGGAGTGTCTGATAATTGATTGTTTGTTGAGTACAGTGTGTATTAACTTTGGAGTAATTGATGTTGGTTAATGGTATTCGCTGTTGTTCACTCTATGTTAGCGGGCTGAACAATTACAATAAAAGGCAACGGGTGGCAAGGGAATTGACAATGCTTCAGTGTGATGTGTTGTGTCTTCAGGAAACCCACATTCCTTGGGCTAAAAGAAAGACCCTTTTGGAGCTGGGTTTTAAAGTTTTGATATGTACCCAGCAGTCTACTACTAACCGAGGGGTGGCAATCTTAGCTAGAAATCACATTAAAGGGACTGGTAGGGTTTTAGCAGATAAGCAAGGGAGATGGGCTATTGCTGAATGTATAATAGGACAGATGAAACAGAAGTGTACTGTTTGTTCCATTTATGGGTCAAATCTTGATGAGGCATTAATAATAGAGGAGCTTAATGTTGAGCTGGCTCAGTGGCCCTCTCCACTTTTAATATGTGGCGATTTGAATATACACTTGGGGCCCTCAGATTTAAGTAAAACTAATTGTCGGTATAACGGGAGGAAACCGAAAGTTTTTAAGGCACTACAATCACTAGTAGAGGATCATGGTCTTGCGGATGAACCGGGATACACTTTCTTTTCCTGCCCGCACCGTAAATTAGTGAGGCTGGATTATTTCTTGGTTTCACGTGTAATGTTGATTGGGGCTGCGATCCAGGTCTATCCACGAGCTTCCTCCGATCACGGCCCCTTGCATTAAGCCTAAATATTGGTAGGGTCGGTATTAGACCACATGCCTTTTCCTTTGATAGGATATTGTTGTGCGACACACTTTTTGTTAATAAGATGAATATTTGGATCAGGCACTTTTTTAAAATTAATCGGAATACCACGGGGATTGGTTGCGTCTGGGACTCTTTCAAAGCTGCTTTTAGGGTGGAAGCGCTTAGCTATGGTTTATATAAACAGAAACCACGACGCACTTCATTGCTGGGATTATATGCGGCATTAATGCGCGCTGAAGAAAAACTTGTCATAGTCATATAACGTGGATTGGATATCACTGAAACCTTGACAGCAGTAGCTTGCTGCAAAGCCAGGATTAATTTGCATTGGAGCACAGAAATAGCCAAATTATGCGAGACAAAAAAATATTTGAATTATGAGTACGGTGAGGCTAGTGGACGGTGCCTTGCTCAGAAATTAAGATCTAAAGAGATGGCTCAGCAGATCAAAGCAATTAGAAATACACGTGGGGATCTGGTAGAAACAGAGGCAGGGATTCTGGATGTATTTCATGAGTTTTACGCGACTTTATATAAAAGTGAAGAGTATGATATACAGGCTGGGGAGGCCTTTGTTCTGCGTTTTTGTGATAGCAATTTAAATAAGCAAGAGTCCGATCTTCTTGAAACTCCTATAACGGTGGAGGAGATAGAGCGCGCTGTTAATAACTTGGCCTCGGAAAAGGCAGCTGGGCCAGATAAACTCCCACTCGAAATATATAAAACTTTTTTTGATTCTTTGAAAGACGATATGCTGGCTACATTCAGACAGGCACAAATGGGTTTCCCCCCCCGGACATGGGATGAGGCGAGTACTATTGTTTTTAAAAAAAAAGATAAACCGGCGGATAATCCGGCCTCCTATCGTCCTATATCTGTATTAAATACTGATAGTAAGATTTATTCGAAAATCCTCGCAACCCGGTTAGCTGAAGTTATAATTCCGTTGGTATCGACTAGACAACATGGCTTTATCCCGCAGCGTGGGACGATTAATCATATTAACAGGGTGGTGACATTAATGGATATCGTTAATACCATGGGAGATGCTTTTAGTCTTATACTACTTGATGCCGAAAAGGCTTTTGACCGGGTTGCCTGGGGATTTTTATGGTCAGTATTACAACGACGGGGGTTTCAATCTAGTTTTATTCAGGCTATGCAGGCGCTCTACTCCCAACCCATTGCAAAAATCTGTACTATGGGTTTAGAATCTAATTGGGTGCCCATTACTCGTGGAACACGGGAGGGATGTCCCTGCTCCCCTTTGCTGTTTTCGTTATACATCGATCCTTTTATAAAAATGCTGGAAGCCAGTAGTAAGATTGAACCGGTGATAATTCAGCAAGAACATTATCGGGTGCTGGCTTATGCAGATGATTTAGCCATTGTTAGTCCTAACCCTGTTACAGCTTTACCAGAAATAGAGTTCTTTGCATCACAATTTGGTGTAGTTTCTGGTTACAAACTCAATGCTGCCATGACTCAAATACTTTGTGTCAATGTAACAACTTACATAGATCAAAGGGTTATGAATGAAGTGACTTATTTGGGGATTAAACTACGGGCCTGTTTATATTCACTGGTAGAGGCTAACTGGTCATCTCTTTTGAGTGAAGTAAAGAAACAGTTAGATAGATGTGAATACTTACATCTATCTATGGTTGGGCGTTGTAACGTCCTCAAAATGTTAATCTTACCTAAAATACTGTATTTTCTGAGAGCTGTTCCATTAGAGATACCCAGGGTCAATCTTGCGCGGCTACAATCTTTGTGTACTAGATTTCTGTGGGCACAGGGGAAAGCACGTAGAGCTCTTCGATTTATGATTTTACCACGTGAACAAGGGTGCTGGGCTGTCCCCAATTTCACTTTATATTACTTGGCATGTACCCTACAGCGTATGAATGTTCTTTTGACAGCGATAGAAGTGAGTAATCCAGCAGAAGCTCCTTCTATTTTTCAAATGTTACTGGGTAAACGAAAAATCGTTTATTTCTTAATGTAGATCTGAATTATTACAAGCGGACCCGGTTTAAGGTATTGATAGCAGCATTTAAAGCATGGCGATCTGTAAAAAAATATTATAACATGGGGGCGATCTCTGGATATACTCCCTTATCTGCGTTAGAACTTCTCCCTCTGATATTTGGGGATCGAATAGTAGATCGGTGGCGAGACAATGGTGTGCAAAGAATTCGAGATTTATACGTTAGTGGGGTTATCTGCTGTCTTTTGAAATGCTAGAGCAGAAATTTCAAGTTTGTCGCTCTGATTTTTTTAAAAATATCTTCAAATTCGGGACTACTTGTGTAAACATCACTGGAATATAGACTCAAATCCAGTAGCTGAAGCTGTGGGGAAGAATCCTCGTATTGGAGATCTGTACTGGTTATTAACTAAAACTATGGTTAACGACTTACAGCCTCATGCATCAAGCCAAAATCCAGTCAGTAAAATACCGATTCGCTAATAGCTCCCGGTATTGAGTTAAAAATACCCAATCCCAATGCATCAACCCAAAAGCAAAAATCGCTATTTAAGGAATCCTTAAATAGCGATTCCTTAAATAGCGATAGCATTTAAGGAATCCCAAATTGAGATTCCTTAATTTAAGGAATCTCATTTTGGGATTCCTTAAATGCAATGCATGAAAGTTAAAAAATTAGCGAATTCGCCAATAGGGGGAGCAAATTACCATGAAGATGAACTGCATGGTAATTTGCTAAAAGTTTGAAAAATGCACTTTTGTGCATTTTTCAAAGTTTCATGTTGCGCACACACATGCCCTTAGAGCATGTGTGTGTGCAACATATGTGCACATATCAATTTCAGGGGTGCAATAGGGTGTCATTTTGACACCCTTGCACCCTTGAAATTGCATGAGCAATTTGCGAGAACCTACGGGTACTCGCTATTTGCTCATGCAATCTCCAATTCATTCCTATGGGCCTGGAGGCCCATAGGAATGATTGGGATGGCATTCCTTAATTGCTACTCGCAATTTGCTAGTAGCAATTAAGGAAAGTTAAGGAATCGCTATTTGAATAGCGATTCCTACATGCATAGCCTTTTGCTATTCCTTATTAGCGATTCCTTATTTTTCACTAATAAGGAATCGCAAATGGCATTGTTGATGCATGTGCCCCTTAGAGATTCACAATTCTAAATGGGACCGTCGGCTGGGACGGGTCGGGACTCGAATTGAAATTTCTATTAAAATGGCTGGAAGATTATTTATGGCCGCTAATTTACGTGCACAACATTACAAAACCATTTTTAATTTATATTATACACCAGTAAAAATGCTTAGATGGGATGGGGGTAAGGATGGGAAATGTTTTCGGTGTGGTTTTGATGAGGCTGATATACTTCATATTTTTTATTCATGTATGCATTTAAATAGTTTTTTTGGACACATTGAGAAATTTTTGGAGGAGATATTGGTCGGAACAGTACAACTATCCAGTGTGTGTGTACTACTAGGGTTAGATGAAGAAATTGGGAGGGACTCTGTGATGTATAAATATAGATGTTTGATATTTATGGCCACTGCAGTGATAAGACTATGTATAGCCTCAATGTAGCTACAGCGTGATGCACCATCTTTTGAACTTTGGCGTGCTAGATTTCTGTCATCTTTCAATATTGAATATAGTGCACATGCTCTGAAAGGTTTGCGAAAAAAGAAACTAGGTCAGGAAATATGGGGACCAGTGATGACTTATATGAATCTGTAAAGTATAAGTGTATATGCAAAAATATTGGTGTTGCTGTGCTGTAACTAACCATTAACCGTGATTTTTTCTCTGTGTTTTTCCTTTTGTTTCTTCATTTATTTATTTATTTATTTTTACTTTTTTTTTGTATTGCTCTCCTTTTTGCATGCTCATGGATTATCAATGAGATCATTTAAAAAAAATAATAATGTTATAATTAATAGATTATTTAATTAGTATTTTCATGCAAAATAGAGGAGATATACAACATTTTGCACTACCTGCTCCATCAATCCCCCTTTTGGTGATTTTATCACCACAAAACCTAAAATTTTGTATAAATTTGTCATGAAAAGAGAAAATAATTTTTTTTGTTAATTCACATTTCTGTTTCCCCAATTTCTTCTCTTCTTGCTGTTTTATACATGCTATCTTTCATCTCTTATAATTCTACTTCTTCAAATTCTCTTTCTTGTCTTTTATTCTGTCTTCTTTTCAAAGTTTCTCTTTTGAAATTTTTCTGTATTTTCTTTCTTTTGTAACATAAGCATCCTAGTCTTAAAACTAATACTAGAAAAATTATACAGGTTAATGGAAACAAGATTTTACCTATAAATGTACTACCTAACTTTAATAGAAAATCTTTAATAGAAGATAATTTCTTTCCAATCTTTTCCCAAACACCTTCAACCTCCAATGGTGCAATTTCCTCATGCAAATCAGTTATATTTTTAATGTATGACTTTAGATCTTGACTTTCGTCAGGAATGTAAGTACAACAATGTTGAACTTTCAGCATTCCACAGACTCCACCCTCTGTTGCCAAAATTATATCAAGGGCAAGTCGTTTTGCATTACCATTGCAAGCATGGCAACCATTTCTGTATTTACCAATAAAAATCCTCCAGCGGTGCTTGTTGACAAGCGATCCACTACTGTTGATAATTTTCTAATTTTATGTGCATTCAGAGATATTCCCACTGCTGGTATCAATGCTCCAAAAATGTCTCCCACAATTTCTGACCAAGACTCTCTCTTTCTACGTGTTAGTTGTCTACCTAATTCATGTACACCATCTCTTCCTCTTCTCACATGGAATATCTTTGGAAAAACCAGGCCCACATAACATGTGCCAAACCAATGATCTGGTAATCGATAATATGCTTTGTTCCCGCAGATAAAATATAATCCAGGAAAAACTGGATCATTTCCTCCTTTAAATCCCCAACCACCCATGATTCGATATATATCATGGCAATCACTGTTACCTACAAAAGAATTATCATATGCAGTTTGATTCCTTCTAATACACAACTTCCCTTTCTGAGGCCAATCTAAAGCCATTGTTGGACTAGCTTCTCCCTTCAAATGTTTTTCCTTTTCAACATCCCAGACTGTCTTTTCCTCTCTTCCCTCGGATGCTTTCTTTTGCATTTTCAATCTCCTTTCTTCAACCATATCCAAAAACACTTTCTCCTCCTTCTTTAAACTACAAGTTAGATTATTTCTAAATATGGACTCTAATGTTAGTTCTTTAGTTTCTAGGAAAAAATCACCTAATACCTTTGCTGGTTTTACTTTATTCAATTTGTTAATTACAGGTACTTGTGAAAATATGTTATCTACATCTGAAAAATAATATTCTAATTTCCCTATTTTGTAAAACAAACTTGCTATTACACTACACGTTATTCCATACGTTACTGGGAGGTGATGATAGGTCACTCCCTCAGATACAGATGCAGATAACTGCATGCAGAAGTAGCAGTCTCTCACGTCGATCGTCTTTACATATTCATACAATAATTTAGAAAATACATTGTTAGGGAAATCATTTATGGACCTGTCTTTATGTAAGTAATTTCTATCTATTTTAGTTGGATTTACTTTCTGAAACTTTTCTACATTCGTTTTATTCTCACTATGTCCTTCTATTCTTTCTAGTGTAACTTTAAACGAAATCATCAAAGCCAACACACTCCATAGAAGCATTAGTAATCCTGTACAACAACACATTTTGAACCACCTTTTAAGAAATACACATTTAGTTTTTCTATTCTCTGTGTTTGCCATTTTGAAAAATGATCAGTGTCTTTTGACTTAGCCTCTTCTACTTCACAACTAGTTTGTCTAACCCAAGGCTCTAAGCAACTACTTGGTTCTATCAGTTATGTCCTTTCCAGCTATTTATTTTCTTTCCATTAGTAACACTTTGGTCTTTTCAGTTTGGCATTTGATCGTCTTTCACTTTCCTCTCACAATCTTGATACAGAACTTCCTGAACATCTGTTTCTTCTCCAATGTCGGACAAGATAACTCGCAGGATTTCCGATTCTTCGTCTTCCTCAACCACTTCTGGTACAGTCACCTCTGGATTTTCTTGGCTATCCGCCTCTTCCTTTATTTCAGGCATCGCCACATATGACCATTCTGGCGACTTATACTTCTGGTTAGGTTTTCTTGTTCTCTTCTTTTACTCAGTTGTCGTTTTACTTTCGTTTTTCAACTTTTCTTGACTAGATACTTCATTCACTTGTTCAGCTCTCGGTGAATTCACTCGTGTCAATCGGTATCTCAATCTCTTTATTTTGTTTGGCCAAATTTCATCCTTTGCTGGTCTTTTCCATTTGTTTCCTTTATCATTCTTCTCTGCTCTCCATGCTCTTTTCCTCAGAACTCGACCTTCAGGTACCTCTTCTTCACTGTCTTCTGATTCTGTTTCAACTTGTCTTTTACCTTCAACCGTTTTTCTTTCCACCACCTTTTCAATTCTCCCTACTTCTGTCCCTCCTCGTGTTTCTTGCACACAATCTTCCTGCTGACTAACTGTCCCTTCCTCTAACTGGATGCTTTGATTCCCTACAACTCCTCGGGGGTCTTCCGCAAAACTCTTTCCCTCACTCTCTGTATCTGGCACCTGACCATCTACTTCTGTTACTTCAGGTGGAATTTCTCTCAACTTTTCATCAGGGACTTCCTTATCAAGAACCTCTTTTATTGTCTCTTCACTGTTTTTCTCTCGTCCAGTATGTACTTGTGCTTGTTCTGTTTCTGAGTCTGAGCTGGTGTCTGATATCTGCAACTTTCTTCTCAAGGGAATCTTCTCTGGGGCAACGGTCAAATTTAGTTCTGACTCCCCCCTTTCAGAGTTTTGTCCTGCTCTATTGTCTTCAGTACCAGATTCAGAGCTAGATTCTGATTCTTCAAAATACTCTCCTTCCTTGTTATCTACTGGATTTGGAATTCGCAGGGTATGACTAGCATGGATCCAGTTCTTTATTCCTGCACACTTCACAGCTGTGGTCGTAGTTAGGATCACTTGTCGTGGTTCTCCCCAATGTGGGACCAAACAGTTCCTTTGTCTGTGCACTTAAATTCTTACCCAGTCACCTGGGCTTAGATCATGAGCTGGCTTCTTTTCAAGGGTGGTGGCATCCGATCCAACCTGATGAAACACAGAATGTACGGTGTCAGCCAGCCCCTTACAGTAATCCAACACCAAGTCATCAGAGATAGGCAATAACTTGTTGACTGGTATGAACACATGTCTCATTGCTCTCCCCATTATAATCTCATGGGGACTCAAACCTGTGTTTCTATCTGGAATTGATCTAATAGTCATGAGTACCAGAGGCAAGACATCAGGCCATTTCAGCCCTGTGGCTAAACACATTTTTCCTAATCTGTTTTTAATAGTGCCATTTACCTGTTCCACCACACCAGAAGCCTCTGGGCGATAGGCACAATGCAGTTTTTGTTGTACATTCAATGCCTCACAAATTAGCTTCATGATTTCATTATGGAAATGTCTTCCTCTATCTGATTCAATTGTAACTGGAAAAGCAAATCTAGGGATGAATTCCCTCAAAAGCAGCTTTGCTACTGTAATTCCATCACTTCTTCTTGTGGGATATGCTTCTACCCATCTAGAAAACAGGCAGACCATCACTAAAACATACCTCAACCTGCTACAGGGAGGCATCTCAATGAAGTCAATTTGCATTCTGGTGAAAGGCCCTCCTTCTCGACCTATTGTTCCTAAACTTACGACTGTTTTCCTTCCAGGATTAAACTGTTGACAAATAAGGCATCTTTGACAAAGGCTCTCAGCTACAAGTCTGAATTTTGCATTATACCATGTTTGTTTAAATAACCTAATCATGGCGTCTCTTCCTACATGTGCTTGTCCATGATACATCTGTGCCATGGCTGACACCATGCTATCGGGCATAACTGGTCTTCCATCCCGATAAACCCACACATGATCTGTTTCTCTTGGTGCACATCCTGCTTTTACCCGTTGTCTGATTTCCTCATCTCCTGCTTCTTCCTGTAACTGTCTCACTTCTTCCCATGTATTCACAATGTTAGTAAACAACAAGGGATATGAATTAATTTCCTTCTCTTTTGCCCTGTTGACCGAATTCTTGTTTCTCGCACAATATTGAGCCATATCGTTTGCATACCTGTTCCCTACTGCTACATAATCTCCAGTTTTGGAGTATACAGCACACTTCACTACAGCCAATTGCTTAGGCAGCTGTATCGCCTCTAGCAATTTCCCAACCACTTCAGCATTCTTTATAGGGGTTCCACTTGAAGTCAAAAATCTTCTCTGTGACCAAATCTGGCCAAAGTCATGCACGACACCAAAGCCATACTGACTATCCGTTATGACAGTCACTCTCACATTCTTTCCCAATTTACATGCCCTTGTTAATGCGAAGAGCTCAGCTACCTGGGCTGATTTTACTCCTTTTAGGTAAGATGCTTCCATTACTGCTGCAACTGTGCATACTGCATATGCTGCACATGCTGCACTCAGATTTACTTTGTCTGTTCTCAAGCATGACCCGTCCACAAACATCACATAATCACTTTCTGACAAAGGTTCATCTTTTATATCAGGACGTGGTTTGGTACAGAAATCAAGCACATCCAAACAGTCATGATCCACGTCGTCTCTGACTTCCACATTCTCAGCATCCGGCAATAACGTTGAAGGATTCACATTCAAACATCTCACAAGGCTCCCATTTGTTGCACCTAATATGACTTTTTCATATTTAGTCAGCCGACTATGCGTCATGAACTGAGTGCGGCTCCTTGTTAAAAGGATTGCCACATCTGAGGTACAAACACTTGCACAGGATATCCCATCACAATTCCTTCACTCTACAGCTACTGGGTCAAGCATAGCTGAAAAATATGCAATTGGTCTTCTCAGTTTTCCATGTTTCTGTATTAACACAGATAGTGCACATCCATTCCTTTCACTGCAGTATAACTCAAATTCCTTTTCGTAATCAGACATACCAAGTGCAGGTGCCTCGCACAAACTGTCTCTCAATTGTTTAAAAGCTGCTACTTCTTCCCTACTTAATTCAATGGGGTCCTTTACATCACTTCTAGTCAGGCGTACCAAAGGTTTTGCAATCAGGGAAAAGTTACTTATCCACTGACAACAATATCCAACCATTCCAAGAAACATTCTTACTTCTCTTTGTGTCATTGGGGCTCTCATTCCTTTTATTATTTTGATTCTTTCTGCTGTTATTTTCCTCAGTCCTTTTTCAATTTTGTGGCCTAAATATTGTACTTCTTTTTGACAAAATTGCAATTTCGATGGGGATACTTTAAGTCCTCCATCTGCTAGATGATTTAGCAATGCTATGGTATCCACTACACAAGCTTCTCGTGTTTTTGACGCCACAAGCAGGTCGTCAATGTATTGGACTAGAACTGAACTCTCGGACATCTCTAGATCTTCTAATGACTTTTTCAATATCTGGTTAAATATTGAGGGGCTTTCTGTATACCCCTGTGGGATTCGGCACCATGCCAAAATACGTTCGCCAAAACGGAACGCAAAAATATGCTAACTGTCATGATGCAACGGGATGGAAAAGAAAGCATGACACAGATCAATCACTGTATACCATTCTGCATCATGTGGAATCTGATACAAAATCACAGATGGATTTGGTACAATAGGACAACATGACACAACAATCTTGTTTATTTTTCTCAAATCTTGCACTATTCTAAATGTTCCATTAGGCTTTTTCAGTCCCATAATTGGTGAATTACATGGACTACTCATTTTTTCTCTCAAGATACCTTGTTTGATCATTTTCTTTATAATAGGAGTAACTCCTTCAATTATTTAGGGTGTCAATTTATACTGAGGAATATTTGGGTAAGTTATTCCTTATTTTACTGTCACTTTTACAGGGTCTACATTTTTCATTAATCCCACATCCTCTCCTGTGAAATCCCAGACTTCTGCTTTTACTGTCTTTTTTAGTTCTTTTGGTAGTTCTTCAGGGTTAAATACAGCAAATGCTTCAGTAATTTCGGTTTCCATATTGGCCATAGTCATTTTATACAATACATCTTCGTCAGGGGTCTCAAATGCTATACCATCGGGAGTGCAAAATATGGTGCAATTTATTTTGCACAACAAATATCTTCCTAACAAATTTACAGGGCTTGAATCACACATGACAAAGCGGTGCATTTCAGAAAATTTCCCTATGTTAACCTTTACTGGTTCCGTAAGATACGTTTTAATCGGTCTGTTGGATACTCCAACTACTTAGATTGTTTCGTCCGAGAGAGGAAGGTTTTTAACATCAGCTGACCTGACTGTGGATCGAGTAGCACCAGTATCTACTAGGAAAGTAATTTTTTCATCATTTACCTTTCCATCCACAAAAGGACATCTTTGGTCTACTTCTAGAGTTGCGCCAAGTACGCACTCTTCTTCCTCCCCTCGGCACCGTCAATAACTTTCTTTTGACTCACTCTCATCGCGTTGTAGCCAATACTGCGAAACAGCACTAGCGCGCGGCAGCTTAGTTACCTGTTCTTCGTTGTAGAATCCTGTCTCATTACTGTATTTCTGAGGATTTACGCTCTGTGGAAAAGGGGGTTTTGGCGCCTGATTCTGTTGGGCAACAACCTGCTGCTGTTGCTGTGGTGGACAACTCACCTCTTTCTGCACCTGCGAATTTAATGATGCATTATCACCATTAGTACTCGGGGAAATTTACACTCGGATTTCCAAGACCCTATTCTTCCGCAATTATGACATGGCCACTTCTTTTTGGCTTCTTCTATATTAAATTGTCCCTTTTCTTTTCCATTATTACATTTTTGTTTCATACCTTCACCATTGGCCTGTTCAATCAATTGAGCTTCCTGTCTTTCTGCCACCTTGACCTGTGCCCACATAGCTTTTTCTTTTAACTTACGCTGTTTGGCTTCAATTTCATCACTGAAATATTTTGCATGTCTCAGTACTTCTTCTATTTTCTTATTTTGTCAGTCCACTGTATGCTATTGACTCACTTCACTTATTTCTGGACGCAGCCCATAAACAAATCGGTATACAAAGTGACTTAAATCCTTTACACTCAAATTTTCATCACCACTAAATTGCTTAAAGGCGAGAATTAACCTCTCATAATAAGCATGTACGAACTCTTTAGCTTCCTGATGAGTCCTGTCAATTTTTACCCAATCAGTCTCTTTGGGAGGTACTTTGTTTTTCAGAAAGGCAATTACTTGTTCATATTTTTTCATGACTTCGGGATCAGGGGCTCCCGTTTTTGGGTCCCTAGGGGTATTCTTTTGTAGGCCAGCTAATCATGATTTTACACTCTGTCCATAAATCTGCTGGTACTATTATGTCAAAAAAACTATTTAAATCAATCCATAAAACTTTTGATAATTTTACAAACCTATCCACTTGCCTATACCACTCGACTGGCTTTTCGCGTAGTCGAGGGAAATCATTGGTAAATGACAAAATATCTTGTCTAGTCCAAGAGCCATGTACATATCCCCCTCCTGGGTTTTCTCTCATGGGACATTCCGTTACTACCTTTTCCTTTTCTCTTACAGGGAAAGCTGCAAAGGTTTTGTCTGAAACATCTTCTCATTTCCGAAACCACCTACTTTTCCATTTATCCACATCTCCCCATTTTCTTAACAAAATGATTATGTCTTTAATCTGAGTTGTTCTTCCTGCGGTGTTTACATTTTCAATGTCCTTTTCAGAAAAATCTACTCTGTAGGGCTTTTGTAAAGCTTTTACTTTCTCAAAGTCTATACCCATTTCATTTGCTACTTCTTCTAGTCTTTCATGTAGGTTTCTTGCTCTCCAAGTTATACTTTTACATAAAAATAGTAATTCTTCGTCCTGATAGGCTTTTAACCTCTCCGTGGGGATAGTTCCTACTATTAACTCTTCCAAAACAATCTTTAACTTGGCCACATCTATGGATTGGGGTTCTTTATCTTTCTGCTGTAAACTCCTTAGCCATTCACTTAATTCTTCTGAAGTAGGCCCTACACTATCTTTCTCAGTATTTTGTTGTGCTACTCTCTCTGGTGTTCCTGGTACTGATTCTGTCGTCATTATTATCCTATCCACTAAACTTTGATTTACTGTCAAATTTTTAGGCGTACTCTGATCTGAAATACTTGTTGTTTGTCTCCATGGGTTCTTGACTATATTCTTTTCTGGCCTCTCTGTTTGTTATAAGCAATCGTCAGACAATGCTCACTATCCTTCTGTTTATCAAAAATAGGCATTACAGGTCCTATGGTCACAGGAACAGTTACGGCTTCCACATTTTTAGTTAATTCCCAAATTTTTTCAGTTAATTCTAAAGTGGTTTTTGCTAGTTCAGCTGAATTTTCATTACCCACTTTACCATGTTGTGTTTGCTCTATTTCTTGAAAAGGATTGTTTCTTCCTGTTTCTTGTGATACTGATTCGAATTTCATATTCCGTGAAGTCTCTCTCATGGGGGCATTTGGTGTCAATAATGTGGAATCTGACTGATAAGGGGGTGGATTTTTATAAAACATGTTGTCAAGAACATCATCCTCCGATTCATGCACACCATACCCTTTCGACTCGATATTATTTCTTTTTTCCATACTTTTTCTATTGCAAATTTCTTCAGCATTTCTCACGGGAAACAAATCATCAGTCATATTTGCACTTCGCCATCTCTTCATTCTATCATCATGATTCTCCTGTCCATATGATCTACCAAACATGTACTTGTAACTTCCGCCACTCCTCTGCCGTTCCCTGTCATGCATCTCATCTTCCCATTTAGTTAATGCTTCAAACTGTGTTGGTCTAGGTCTCGGTTCTAGATTCATCATTCTTTCTCTCAAATTTCTCAAAACCGCTAAATTAAATGAACCATGTTCCGGAAATGCTAAGACTCCATCATCTTTTGTATACTTTGCCCAATTGTCCAACTAAATACAAGTATGATATCCGTATTTCGCAACCATAAAGGATGCGGGCGATTTTGGTGGAGGAAGCAACTGTCCCTCTCTAGTCACAATCGGTGTATCCTTCTTAAATAAAACTCTTGATCTTTCCAAACCTGGACTTTTTATCTTTTTCTGGTGGATCGTAATACATCATTTTGTCTTCCGTGTATCGCTAGATTTTCCCTATGACTATTCTGTTGTTTTAACCAATCGTAGCGCGACTCACACAAACGCACCAATCCGGAGCGTCTATGTCACTTCAGTACTTCTCCAATCCTAGCGCGGCGTTCACTAACACGCCAATCAGGAGCGTCTACGTTTCTTACCAACTGGCCAATCCCAGTGCGGTCTTTCTGACGTCAGCTTTTCTCACTACTCCTGCTTCTGCTGACCCCTCCTTTACAAAATTTATCGGCAAACTTTCTTTCATTCTTTCTGACTTACAAATCTGTTAGTAACAACATAAAAACGCCACCATTATCTGTTTCGCTAACAAAGAATAGATAATTACCTTTCTTACAAGAATTCCGTCTTTCCCGAGAGCAGCGCTTACCTCTGCCCTACTACGGAATCGTTACTTCTGTTGATAAAGTAGCACATCCCTCTACCTCACCCTTCTAACAAGCATCAACTAACCGTTTCTCCAGAATTAAGACACCTAGTTGGAGACGCTCTGCTCCTGAGAAATAAAACCAGAGTTTCACAATTATCCTGAATGCTATTTCATTCACGCACTTTCATACGGAAAAAGTAGTTCATTCGCACAGAATTCTGTCTTTCCCGAGAGCAGCGAACAGTCTGTCCTACTACAGAATTATGACACTCGTTAATAAAGTAGCACTTCCCTCTACTTTATCCTTCTAGCAAGCTTAGGGAACACCTATTACCTTTCCAGTGATAAGCGTAATCAGAGTGCCTTTTGGACTCCTGGTACCTAAGACGAAAATTTCACAGGTGACCTTCGCTACCATACATTTCTCTCAGACAGAAAATGTCCCTAATGGCAACACACGACGATGTTACCGAATCAAACCCAGACAATTCGTCGTGCAACTCCAATCGTCACTTTTTTTCCCCGTGTACCTACAGGGCAACAACTATTCCGTCTTTCCCGAGAGCAGCGCTTACCTCTGCTCTACTACGGAACCGTTACAAACTTCCGACTTCCTACATCCCAACATAAAACTCAACATAAAACTCAACGCAACTCAACATAAAGTGTTAATAAATAAACCAATACTTTCCCATAATCAATAAGCAATTTACAAGCAATAATCACCAAACCAAAACAATAAAAACCATCATACTGCTACCAGAAAAACTGATCCAGCGCGAGACCGGGAAGAATGGGGAATAACATTTACCGATACCCTCCCTGTGTCGCAGACCCGACGTCACACTAGCTCATTCACACACGCAGTCATTGGTGGGGCTCATAACACCAACACTCACACGTCTCTTATACGAGTCTGCACACACAGGAGGGATGTCAAGCGCTGGATATGTGTACCTTATTACCTATAGGAAAATATTTACATTAAATACATTATGTACATCTGCATCTGTAGAATCCTAGCTTTAACATCAAGGCACTCCACCCACTTGGTCGAATGGACCAATTTAGTTGGATTGGTTGATGGTGATTTAAAACCAGCTAAAACACATTTTAAGATTCTGAATCCTTATCTTTCTTAATGAAAAAAACCCACAAACTCATTAATTCTCGTTAATCGATAATGGTTTATCTATATTTTCATAATGAATTATTATTTGCATTTGTCTCGTCAAAGTTTAGAGATTAGATCAATTCAAATGAATCGCAGAACGTCATATTTACCTAATCTGGCTATTTGAAGTCCTCTAATTCATTGGCTCTGCATAACCAAAGTTTTGTCATAGATTGTCTGAAAAGCAGGCCAAAGCTCAAAGTTCTCTGCTCAGCACGCTACAGTCCCAATTTATCAAAGGACCAGAAGCCGTGCAAGCATCTATCATAGCCCGTAGATTTTGGAAAAGTTAGCAGTCATCAAAACAATCGGGCAGCATCTGGATCATCAGGAAAAGTGTCACAACTAAACGTGGCATCTGCTGCTGCTGCTGTAGGTAGGGGTAGGGGGTAGCTAGCTTCCCTATTCTATTAGCCTTTTTATAATAAAACAAATCATAGAAGATACAAATGTAAACTTTAGAGCAGTCGTGATTGGCTGGTTGAGATCGTACGACCACTATCCCAAGATTTTCAGTACAGTTCGAGGGGTGAGGTCATTGGTTAACGAAGTATCGGCTTGTTCCAGTTTACTGTAAGGATGATTGTTCCCCTTTCTTGGCGAAAATCCCATTTGCCATCCTTGACCAGGGACAGTCTGTGCAAAGGTCGCTACGAGGTTTAGGAGATTTCTTGTACATGCGCAGCTCACTCCGCACCTCATGAGACAGTGGCCACTTCGTCGTGTGGTGACAGCGGCCATCTTAGATTTAGGCCCAAACGCCAACTTAAGCGAAACAAACACAAAAGAATAATTAATTCATGGAATTGGTGATCCTAATGTTACCCCCTTGCTAATCCCTCTATGTGCTTGTATTTATCTAGCATATAGCGACATTTAAAGCCATTATATTCACCTTTTCGATACAATCAGGAACACAAACATCACAAAAGCAACACATATCATGCAGTATTCTATTACCACATATACTATTGTTATTATGCGTACAGATTTTAGTTATAAATGTTATTTAGGCATGCAAATTGCAAATCCCACGTGTAACTTAAGTTTTAATAATATTGATTAGTATACATGCAAAATACGTTTAATAATTGTATAATTAATAGATTATTTAATTAGTATTTTCATGCAAAATAGAGGAGGTATACAACATTTTGCACTACCTGTTCCATCAGAAGCATCCTGTCTGAAAGGAGTAAACTCCGCCCGGATAGCTGAGCTGATAGCTCTGACCAGAGCATGTAAAGTTGCCAAAAGTCTGAAAGTAACCATTTTCCCCGACAGCCAGTATAGATTTGGAATAGTGCATCATTTTGGCCAGCTATGGATGCAAAGGGGATTTCTGACTTCATCAGGTTT
This sequence comes from Triturus cristatus, assembly GCF_964204655.1. Lineage (NCBI taxonomy): Eukaryota > Metazoa > Chordata > Amphibia > Caudata > Salamandridae > Triturus > Triturus cristatus. Next base: position 533,194,330 of record NC_140590.1, read on the forward strand.
CCCCATTCGAAATGGTGAAATATTGAAAGAATTATTGGATGCTTTACAATTGCTCAAAAGAATTGCAGTAGTCAAATGTGCGGCACATCAATCAGGAGATGATTATGTGATGAGAGGCAATAGATACGCAGACCAAATTGCATGTTATTGTGCGCAAAACACAATGAACTTAAACAGATCAATTGAACGAGGAAATACCGAATGCCATCTTATGTTTATAACTTTAACAACATTAGAAACCTGGGATGAGGTGAGGCAGATGCAGGAAGAGGCAAGTGATGAGGAAAAGGAAAATTGGAAACTTTCAGACTGTAGAAAGAGAGCAAATGACGAGCTGTGGGTGTATCGGAACGAGAGACCGGTCTTGCCAGACTCTTTGCTTTCTAACATGGCCAAGGTGTACCATGGACATGCACATATTGGAAGAGAAGCAATGATTAGACTCTTCAAGCAGACATGGTATAATCCGAAGTTCAGGGTCATTGCAGAGAGTCTTTGCCAGAGGTGCATCATATGTCAGCAGCGAAATCCAGGGAGGAAGACAGTTGTAAATTGGGGACAAATTGGGAGAGCAGGAGGCCCATTTACCCGACTCCAACTTGATTTCATTGAGCTTTCCCTTTGCAATGAACTGAAGTATGTTCTAGTCATTGTATGCTTGTTCTCTCGCTGGAGGGAAGCCTACCCCACAAGAAGAAATTACAGACTTACAGTAGCCAAACTACTGTTGAGAGAACTGATCCCTAGGTTTGGAATTCCAGTCACTTCGGAAACAGATAGAGGAACTCATTTTAATAATGAGGTAATTCGGCTGATTTGTGCAGCATTTAAAATTGAACAAAAGCTGCATTGTGCCTATCGACCAGAAGCATCTGGTGTGGTCGAGCAAATTAATAGCACTACTAAATCCAAGTTAGGGAAAGTATGTGCATCCACTTCACTGAAATGGCCTGATGCTTTACCCCTTGTGCTGATGAGTCTGAGAAGCATCCCTGACAGAAACACTGGATTGAGTCCCCATGAAATCCTCATGGGAAGAGCAATGAGACAGGCATATGTACCAGCGATCAAATTGATGAGTATATCTGATGATCTGGTGCTTGACTATTGTAGAGGATTGGCTGAACTGGTACGTTCTGTGTCCCACCAGATTGGAGAAGATGCCACAACAATACATTGAAATCAAGCTCATGATCTGAGTCCTGGCCAGTGGGTCAATGTCAAGAAACACGTAAGAAAATCGTGTTTAGACCCCAGGAGGCACGGACCCCATCAAATCATCCTAGTAACGACAACGGCAGTGAAGTGTGCTGGCTTGCCTAATTGGATTAACGCGTGCCACACCCAATGGACCCTAGATCCACCTAAAAGACCAAAAGGGCCACAACCGGAAAATCAGAAACAAAGGTCAGTGGTTAAAGTGTCTGAAGCTGATGAATCTAGAGTGACTGATTCTGATGAACCTATGGATGATGAACAGCCGAGCACACGTCATGTAAAGTGGACAAGAGATTCTAGGGTAGCAAACACTGTTGTTGAACCAGAAGAAAGTAAGTTCACTGAAGAACAAGAAAAAAGTGAACTTCCCACCGACCCTGAAACAGGCAAAACTGTTGGTGAACAAGAAGAAAGATGATCCAGAAGAAAGTGAACTTCAAGCTGAAACAGGATTAGGTGAAACTGTATTTGAACCAGAAGACAGTGAGTTCACAGTTGAAAGGGAAGTTATTATAGAGCCAGAAGAACCCCAAAAAACTGAAAATCCAGAAGAAAATCAGCCAGTAGAAAAGGTAAACAAAAGAACTTGTGAACCAGATGTAGAGGGTGAAAACGAGGTCAAAGCTAACAAACCAAGGAAAGGTGATAATTGGACAAGTGGAGTGAAAAGATTAAAATAAGCTCTTGTGAAGAGAAGGTTAAGGAAAAGACCAGAACAAAGCAATGAGGTCTCAAGTCAAACAGATCAAGAAGAGTCAGAGGAAGAATTGGTGCGAAAAACAAGAAGATTAAGAATTCCAAGTAGAAAATACAGGACACCTGAGTGGACGTACGTGATCTTGGAAGATCTTGAAAGTCCAGATCCAAGACAAGAAAAAGAAAATTCTGACACCGAGCAAGTTGATGAAAGCAAGCTAAGACCTCCGTAAAGAACTGTGACAAAATTAAGATGAATCCTTGGTGCTTTAAAGAAAATGAACTAAAAACTCAAAGCACACCAAAGAAAAGGAATAAAAGAAGGGGGTAAAGAAGAAAGCCTTGAAGTGTAGGATTACACTACTATTTTTCCTTTTAATTTTTTTAATTTTTTTAGAAAATTAAGAGGTAAAGATAGATTTTTATATTTTTCAAGAAAAATGGCGGAAGCTGAAGTGACTGAACTTCCAAAACCTAGGTTAAAACATAGGTGTATTAAAGCTTGCTTCTGTAGTGTTTTGTTAATAACATTTATGTGGATATCATTATTTGCATGTGGGAACCACTCACCTCTGCTGATTTAGTCATTAACCAAAGGGGCCCTTCTCACAGCTTCCACATTGTCACATTGCAATACATGGCTTCTTCGTGGAATTCTATTTCTAGTATGGCTTGTGCCACCACACACGAGGCTGCCAAACTAATACCAAACACTTTCTGTAACAAAAGTCCAGACCTATTGGCTTTGCCAGTGCTTGTTCTCAAACTGTTCTCTACTCTCTTAGCACCCCTGTTTCTCCCTCCCCCTTTCTCTTTCTTCTTGTTCTCTCCTTTGTCCACGCTCAGGGCCGGACTGGCCGTAGGGGGCACTCCCCCAGTGCACCACAGGGGTGGGGGCCGGTTTTGGGCTCCTGGGGGCCGTTTTTGTTACAGGGTCGTTAACGGCCCTGTAACAAAATCGTCCTAAAACCGGCCCTGGCAAAGAGCTCGGTGGCACCTCCAAGTGTGGGGGGGAAATGGTGGCCCGGCTGAGCACTTTTCCAGGGCCGGTTTTGGTTCCCAGTCCGGCCCTGTCCATGCTGCTCCTCAGCTGCTGCTTAGGATCGCAGCTACTCACCATGTTGTTTGCATCTGTTGTTCTGGGTTCCTTTTCTATGGTTTCCAGCTTAGTCAGTTCAGTTGGAGTAGGGAATTCGCAGAGGAAGGATCTGCATGATGTGGGCTTCCATGTCTAAATAAACTTCTTTTGAAATGATCATCCGCTTTCCCTTCCGGATGATACTAAAAGCATAGTTCGCATTTGGCAATAATTTTCAAGCCAGGAGCCCACCGCCAGCAACATTTGTTGGAATTTCGCACCTTTTACTTGTGTCTGACCGCAGCCCCAGCGTAGCTGACAGTGCTGCAACTGAGATTGAAGTTTGGTGCGCCCACTTCAACGAGGAGCACTGTGGCCACTGGGGACTGCTGCAACCGCCTGAACGCCCAGTGGGCCAGTCGGTGAATACTACCCCTGCCGTGAAATGTGTCCAATTACAGGCTACAGCCATGGCGCAAGCCTGCCCCCAGGCTCATGGTGGAGTTCACCTAACACGCGCCCCATTTCAAAAGACACATACGTCAGCTCTGATGTCGCGTGCATGCCGATTGCAATCAGAGTTTTCAGCAGATGACTCACTGACGTAGGCACGTCAGGTAAACGACAGCCCTATTGCTTTTGTGAGGAAGTCCAATTATTCATTCTGAACATTTCATTTTACATGCTTTTGTCTTTAAAGAAACCCAATTGTCGGTTTAACGATCGCTGACACAACGCTTTTGTGGGAAGTTACTCCTCAGAAACCAGATTTTGTTGTTGTGGTATGTAAAATATTTTCAAATACATTTTAAGGCAATACTACTGCTGTTTGACTCATTTGACAGTTTCAGACTGCATTTCACCACAAAATGAGTAACTTACTGTAAAGAAGTGATCTGGAACCGGCTTAATGGAGTAAGTTCTTTATTTGGCTGTAAAGACGACACACCATAAACAGGAGTGCTCAGTGCGAATAGAAAACAGGAACGGTCAACAGTCAGCTGCAACTGTCATGTCAACTGTCACAGTGGAACGTCTAGCTGTCAACATTCCAGCTGGTATCACCACAGTCTCGCGCAAGGGAAAGGACTCGCGAGGAAGAGGGGAGGAATCAATAAAGGGGAACAGGCAAGGGGTTAACAAGGAACACAACACATCTCCTTTCCTTAAGGACCCTTAGATAGAAAACAAAAACTGGAAGAGGCACAGTACAAAAACAGGTTAACGAGTCGCACACAAAGTCTTTGTATTTGCTGGGTTTAACCAAGCTACGACCAAATCTACTAGTGCTGGCCACTTCTTCCATAGTGTCTCTTTCTGACATAAGCTCAGGTTCAGACGAAGGGCTGCTCCTTGAACCTAAAGAGCTACCAGTCTCACTAGTGACGAGATCTCTCTTCTCATCCCTAAATTCCAATGCGTCTTGATCTTCCATGGATGTGGTAATGCTACTAGCGCCAGGAGATACCTCTGAGGCACTAGTGCTAAGGTCTCTGAATTCACCAGTAGACTCAATGAGTTCACGGTCCTGACCGTCCCTGGTTCCATGCTCACTAGATGACGAAAATGTGCTATCTCCTTCTCCGTCCAAATCAGATGTTTCTTGGTGCAACCATCCGTACTTGTCCAGATCAACCACCTCATCCCCTTAATCCTTGGGCTTTTGTTCGTTGGTGTCTTTTTGGATAACCTCCAATCTTGAACAAACAGACAAAGCGGAGGCATGCCACACCTTGCCATCGCTGAGGAGCGCAGAGTTAAAAATACTTTTTCTACAATTAACGGTGCTGTAAACCTATTCTGTCCTTTAACAATGTGTCCACTCCTTTTTACTCTCACTCTATCTCCTTCTTTGAGGTTGATTTGTTTGCAGTTATGCTTACTGTCAAACTTCTCTTTGCACAGAGCTTGTGCCTCCTGGATTCTTTTTCTGACCGTTTTCGCTGACCATTCAGTTTTTCTAGTTTCCTTGAGCCATGCAATATTGTCTTTTGAAATGGGTGTCCTGCCTCTCATGATCTCGAACGAGCTTACCAATGTCTTCTCTCCTGGTGTAATCCTGTACCCCCAAATCATTTTGTTTACATCCTTTCTCCAACATTTACCATTGTTGTTTGCTAACTGAATGGTGCCTTTTATCACCCTATTAAATCTTTCCACTGCCCCATTGCCAGCCGGGTGGTAAACGGAAGTTGTTTTGTGGGTAATACCATTCCTGACAATGAATTTCTTAAAAATTTCCGACGTGAACAGACTCCCATTATCACTTACTATAGTTTTCGGTATACCCTCTCTCGTGAATATACCGTCCATGTTGCATCCACTTTCCTGCAAACATTTATTTCTGGCCACTTTGAAAAGTGATCTACTAAGACCAGTATGTGCACTTGTTCCTCCTGCCATTTTACAGGTCCCATTATATCAATTCCTACTTTCTCCCAAGGTATGTTCGGGCATTTCAACGGTTGTAGAGGAGGTCTGCGAGTTGTTTGAGTCTTATCAGAATTTTCACATTGTATGCAGTTCCTTACCGCTCTCTCTATTTCGATATCGCACCCAGGCCACCAATACCAATACCAATTCTTTATTCTATGTTTAGTTTTGTTAATGCCTAAGTGACCCTCATGGCAAATGTTGACTATTCTCTCTCTTAATGTAACCAGTGGTATCACTTTTCCTTGTCTTAAAACGAGGTTGTCCTCCACGGATAACTCACTTCTCAGTTCCCAGAAAGGCATTAACTCATTTTTCAGACATTTCTTCCTAGGCCATCCAACTACAACAGGGTTTACGAACTTCCTTTAATGTTTCATCATTAAGATACTCTTTTTTCCAATCCTCTTCTTGTATGCTTGGGAATTCTGCGTTGATGCTTGCTACGCAGAGTTCTTCTTCCTTTACTCCTTTCTCCCCATTATGCAATGGTAGCCTGCTAAGGAAATCCGCGACCACATTTTTTACTCCTGGCAAGTATTGTACATCATAATTGTAATCTAAAAGTCTTATAGATAACCGTGCCAACCTGGGTGAAGCATTGTACAAACCTTTCACCGTAAGTACTTTTGTCAGTGGTTTGTGGTCACAACGCAAAATTACCCTTTTACCCCAAATGTACTGCCGGAAATGTTCCAGCCCCCACATGCAAGCTAAGGCTTCCCGCTCGATAACTGAGTATTTTTCCTCAGTGGAAGTTAAAGAGCGAGATGCAAATGCGATGGTGACTTCCTTACTATCGCTTTCAATTTGTGTGAGGACTGCTCCAATACCCTTTCCGCTGGCATGCGTAGTGACCACACAGTCAAGATTAGTATCAAACCATTTCAGTGGTTGAGCGTCACAAATTTCCTTTTTAAGGCCTTTAAAACTCTCTTCGCAACATTGTGACCATTAAAATTTGTTTTTGTTTTTCAAAAGTGTCCTTATGCTGTAAGTTTTTGCTGAAAAGTTCCTTACAAATTTGGAGTAGTACTCCACCAGTCCTAAAAATGCTCTGAGTTCCTCCTTGTTTTGTGGAACCGGAGCATCCTTAATAGCTTTGAGTAGTTCTTTTTTTGGTTTAATTCCTTCTTGTGTAATTTCATGACCCAGGTAGGTGACAGTTTTATTACTGAATCTGCATTTCTTGTACTCTGCTGTCATTCCGCATTTTTCTAAGATTTTAAGTACTTGTACCAATCTGTTGTCATGGTCAATCTGATCTTTTCCCATAACCAGAATGTCATCCTGAAAGATGAGTAACTTTTTGACCCCTTTAAACATTTCCTGCATAGGCCTCTGGAATAACGCTGCTGCCGACGCTAAACCAAAAGGTACCCTTTTGAATCTGAAACATCCAAATGGTGAAACAAAGGTGGTGAGGTGTCTGCTTTCAGGATGCAAAGGTACCTGGTGGTAAGCAGCGGCTAGGTCTATTGTCGAAAATACTGTCATATCTTTTGTGAGGGATAACATCTCGTTAATTCTGGGAAGTGGGTATTGGTCTATAAGAATATTTTTATTGAGGTCACGCAATTCCATGCATAACCTCAATTTTCCATTAGGTCTCCTTACGACCACCAGAGGTGTGACCCATTCTGAAGACTGTCAGTTCAATTATGTCTGCTTCAAGTAGTTTGTTAATTTCTGTTCTTACCTCCTCCCTGAGTGTTAACAGAATGTGTCTTACCTTGTGCAAGCAGGGCACCGCATCATCTTTAAGTTTAATTTTGTGTTGAAAACCCTTGAGTTTTCCTATTTTTCCATTAAAAACTTTAGGGAACCTGTCAACTAAGTTACTACCCGCTAACATTTCCTGTTGCATGACTAGTACAGGTTCTGAGCTGTTCGGGTTAAGTGTAATCCCTAGTTTACCCTGGTCCTTCCATCCAAGCACCAAGGGGCCAGTGGCAGCGACATACAACTTGCTGCTAGTTTCTCTCTCCTTAAATGAAAACGTAAGTTCCTTGATACCCATAAGTTCAATAGGTTCGCCCGGGAATGTTTTAAGTGTGATATCCGGTTTTTCCAAATGCTTTCCTAACTTTTTAAAAAACTTTTCTCTCCACACATCACGGTTCATTATTGTGCAGGGTGAACCAGCGTCTGCAACTATCTCAATATTAACACCTCCTATTTCCACTATGCACATTGGTTTCTTCTTTGTGCATTTCTCTTTTTCCTCACTTTCTGTTTCTTCCGTCACATTTAGTACACACAAGTTGTAGTCAGAGTCATCCGAGGAGTTTTGCTCATCCTCCTCCTCATCCTCTACATATTTTACCTTGACTTTAATTTTCCTTTTACAAGCTTTTTGAAAATGATCTATAAGTCCACATTGTGTACATTTGTTATTCCTAGCCGGACACTTCCAGTCGTTTGCCAAATGCTTATTGCTACCACAGCGGTAACATTTTAATTGATCATACGTTCTAACGTTCCCTTTAAATCTTTGTCCTTCCTTCTCTTTGTGCTTATAAGCATTCTTGGTTCCACTTATTTTTGCCACTACGCTTGGTTCTTCTGTTTTACTTTTATTCTCATTGATAACCTCCTTAGCACAACATCCAGTCAATTCTGCTTTCTTAACTATATCAATAACTTGTTAAAGGGGTTTCTCCCCCTTTGCCCATAGTGCGTCCTGTATGTTGGAATTGGCAGCACACATTACTATTTGATCCCTTATCAAATCATCAAGCATGTTTTCAAATTTGCATTAGAGTGCTAAGTTCTTTAAGGCTGACACATAGTCCTCTATACTTTCCTCCTTACCTTGTTTCCTTCTGTAAAATTTATATCTGTGTACTGCAACACAGACAGTTGGTTTATAATAACCATCTAAGTCCTCCATGGCCTCATTATAATCATTTCTCTCTTCTCCTACTCTCACCTTTTTCGTGATATTGTTGTACACTTTCAATCCGCCCACTCCCAAACAGTGTAATAATATTTTTTTCTATTCCTCAGGTTTAAGCGGTTCATCTTCCTTATCAAATGTAGAAATGTAGTTACAAAAGTACTCCTTCCATTCTTCCCATTTTACCGGTGGTACTCCTGCTCCCTTCAAAAATGCTTCTGGAGGCTGCAAATTGTAAATGTTCCCTGAGGCCATAGTGAAATACTGTGCACTCGAATATATTTAATCCCAAAATGTCAAAGTACCTATTTAACTTACTTAGTCTCACAGTTACTTTAGAATATTTATCTCCTCAAACTTTATGCTGGAATATACTTAATCACACTTCTCACCTGTGTGTGTCTCAAACCGCTCCCATTTCTCCAGTTTATAAGCCATGTTAGCCTGTTTCTCCTGTACAATTCGCGTGTGCTCAAATAGACTCCCAATTCCACTCCGGTATACTTATCGGTAGTTTGAAGTCTTTGTTTATTTTTTCCCAAAATGGTGGCACGCATACTTCCTTTGCGTGATTAAAAGCCTAGACCGTCAATTTTGCACTTTCAAGATGGTGTTGCTATCATCTGACGTCATTGACACTCCCTCGCAAATGTGCCACAGCTCCTGAGGAGATTTCTTCGCGATGCCGTTGATCACTTCAACCAGGTTTGTCTACTACAAATATTTGTGTCACCTGTGAATCTAGCGGCTGGCTGCACAGCTTGCACACAGTTTCGCAGATCCTTGTGAGTTTTTTTTTAATCCTTCACGCCCATCTCCTCACTCACACCACTAGTCAGTAGCATCACCTTCGCTCGTAGTGCTGTGCTCCTGCTGAGGTTTCTCCGCGATGCCGCCGAGCCACTTCAAACAGGATTTTCACACTCATTAACTCACACGTGATACTTCTTCTTAATTACAACTCCTTATCTTCACGGCTGACTACACTGCTTGTATATTTTTTCGCTCTGCCTCCATTATTTTCTTAATTTCTCCTCTATCATCCACACATCTGGACAACTTGCCTTCGGTTATCGCTTTTTCTCATTGTCCAATGTTACGATGATTTCTTTTCACTTCAAAGTATCTCTTTGCGAAGTTCCACCCAATACTTCACTAATTCCAGATATTATTATTTTTCCATAAATTTCTTTCTTCCCTAATATCGTGGGTTCTTGGGTGTGCCGTCCAAGTACCTCGTCGCCATAAATGTAAAGAAGTGATATGGAACCGGCTTAATGGAGTAAGTTATTTATTTGGCTGTAAAGACGACACACCATAAACAGGAGTGCTCAGTACGAATAGAAAACAGGAACTGTCAACAGTCAGCTGCAACTGTCATGTCAACTGTCACAGTGCAACGTCCAGCTGTCAACATTCCAGCTGGTGTCACCACAGTCTCGCGCAAGGGAAAAGTCGCGCGAGGAAGAGGGGAGGAAGCAATAAAGGGGAACAGGCAAGGGGTTAACAAGGAACACAACACTTACCTCAGTCTGTACAATTACAACTTTCTTGCAACATACAGGTAACCACAATTAATGTGGTTTAGAGTCTTTGAGAATTTTTTGAGAGCGATTGATGCAGATAATTTGCACCCAGGAGGAAAGCAGCCCTTCTGCTCAGTCATCTAGGCACAGAAGGACAGCAGATCTATGGCAATTTACCACAGATGTTACCTCCTGCTCATTTTGATGACTTGAATATACAGAATTGGTTGCAAGGTTGGAACATAAATTCACTGAACAACCTACTGTTCTCCTTGAACGATTTAACTTCTTCAAAAAGAAACAAGCTCAAGAAGTAACTGTGAAGGAGTATGTCTCTGCCCTTAGAGATTTGGCAGCAAACTGCAATTTTGGTAATGCGTTGGATATTTATCTCAGTTTGTGTACAACTGCACTTCCAAGAAAATCCAAGAGCATCTACTTAGATGCCGCGATCCCAGTGTCGCTGAGGTGTAAGACATAGCCAAGTCTATAGAATGCTCCGGTATATCTAGTAGAGACATAGCCAGTGATTCTGTTACTCATGTTGTCAGTCTGGTATAAGACTGTGATACTGTAAATGCTTTATCTTTTAAAGAGGCACAAAGTCACCACAAAGGAAGTATGTGCCCCGTTGTTTCAGATGTGGTTCCAAGGCACATATGAGTAATCATTCCTTTTGCCCCCAGTAAGTAAGAGATGCAACAAGTGCCAAAAAATGGGGCATTTTCAGAGTGTTTGCAGGAAAAGGTAATGTGCAGATATGCTTGCTGCATGTCACTTCACCATTGGAAGAATGTACACATGATTTCTCCAAAGTGTTACTCACACTTGACATTGAAAGTAAGGAGTCCAAACCCCTTAAAGGACCGTTCTGTGATATACAGATTGGAGAAGTTAAGTTGCAAATGATGGCTGACTCTGGGGCACCTATCACCATAGTGTTGGATACATTTTTCACACAATGTTGAGCTAATAATAAAACACTCAGCGCCCCAGATGTTGCTCCGAAAGCTCACGGGTGACAAAGAGTTGACATGTTAGGGTTTTTCATGAAAAAGTGAAATGTCTTGGAAGAGAGATCATGACTAAAGTATATATGGCCATGAGTGGTAAACTAATTGTTGGTTAGCAGGAATTTGCCAAATTAGGTCTAATGCTAGTGCCAGGTTCAGACAACCCTGTGGTCTTTCACCAGACATATGTGGCTTCTGTTGTAGACACTTAAGATACCACTTTAAATGTAAACCTACAATATTCAGCGGTAATCCAGGCAAAGATTGGCACCATACATAAATTTGAGCAGAAAATAAAAATAAAAAAACAGGCAGTAAGACTTGCCCACAAACCTAGACCAGTACCATTATTTTTTTAGAGCAAAGCTCAAACTATTATTGGACAAACTCGCAGAGGAAGGAGTTAAAACTCACAGACTCTTTCAAGTCAGTTAGCCCTATTTTGATTGTTGGCAAAAAAAAAAAAAAAACAGGTGACCTAAGTCTATGCGCTGACTTATGCACCGTAAATGAGAACATACTTGTGGATTCATCTGCTCCCCAAGATACAGGATTCCACTCGCTGCAGACTCCCAGGATCTCACCACATTTGTTACCCTGTTTGGGGCTTTTAAATTCCTATGTTTACTTTTTGATCTGGCTTCTGCAGCAAGTATTTTTCAAAAATTGATGGACTCCATTATGTCGAGCATTGTTGGTACACAAGCATATCAAGATGGTGTGTTAACATTTGCAGAGTCAGTTCAAGAGCATAATTTAATCCTGTGGAAGGTGTTAGATTTATTCAAGGAAGGAGGTATTACTCTTAAGCCAAACACATGTAGTTTTCTTGTACAAGATTTCAATTACCTGTGTCATTACACTTACATGAATGGTATTAAGTCCAAATTCTACCTTATACAAGCTATAAGGAAGGTGAGGCCACCCTTAGACACCCTTAAGCCATTTTTGGGCATGAGCGAGTACTGCTTGACATTTATCCAGGTATTTGCAATGTTGATCCAACCTTTATGCAAAGTAATCCAAAAAGGAGTGAAATTCATTTGGGACAAGGCAGCTGCCCAAAAATGTAAGAGAATAAAGGATCTGATTGTCGAGACACTGACTTTTTCTCCTTTTCAATCAGGCCACAAATGTATACTTACAGTGGATGCCAGTCAAGGTGGTCTGGGAGCAGATTTGTCTCAATTGGTCCAGAGTAGTGAACATACCATTGTGTTCGCCTCCCGCTCTTTGAAGCAAGCTGAGTTACATTACAGCACCAATGAGAAGGAAGTGTTAGCTTGCTCTTGGGTGATTGAAAAATGTCACCCTTTCCTCAAGGGCAAGAATTTTGAGGTTTACACAGACCATAAACCTTTACTTCATATGTTCAACGAAAATAGTTCTGGTAAGGCCTCTGCCAGACAAGTCAGACTTTTGTCTCACCTACAGAAGTGCAATTTCACCATCAATTATATTCCTGGAGGTAGGAATTTGAGAGCGGATTTCCTCTCCAGAATGCCTCTGGACTTTACTGTTCAGAACGAAGGTAAAGATTATGTTGAATGCCTAGTTGCACGTTAGATGATGCTTTAGGCTCATCCGTGAGTGAGTGGATGGATGCCTTAAGTAGGGATGAATTTTTGTCGTCGGTAATAGACTTAGTTACAAAAGGTTGGCCCAGAGAAAGGTTATTGGCTTCTCCTCTCAAACTGTTTGCCCAGGTTGGGGATGAACTATCCCTGGTGAATGGGGTGTTAGTGGGAAATGATGTTTGCATTCCATCATCATCTGTATGTAAGAAATTGAGGGTGGTTTCCAACTTCAGTGTAGTGAGTTGGAGTTGGAAGTGTGTCAAGGAAGGATCTACAGGACGTGAGCTCCCATGTCTAAATAAACTTCTTTTGAAACCATCTCATCTACTTTACCTTCTTGATGACACCAAAAGTGTACTTTACATTACTGCATTCCTTACATCCAAGTTCTCAATTCACCTTCCCTTGCCTCATGCTTTGCTTTGCTGAAGCCCTGTCCTTCGAGGTGGCTGCAATGGTAAATGAGGCCTCTGGGCTGAGTTTCTTGTGCCAAGGACTGAGGTGCAGCTCCACACCAATCAGGATTCTCCACTGTGACTCAACTAACTTTTTTTTGGTGGTGGCTATTTCTGTATCTCAAGCCTGTTGCAGACTATTAGCCGTTATGCTCTGCTACAAGCTCAATGCAGTTCAATCCTGAAATTCGTAGCGAGATCAAAGACCGGCCCGTTCCAGCATAGTCAATCCTGTATCCCTCTATGACAGTCTGCTTCCTCAGCAGATCCTAACTTCGGGAGCTTGCTAGTCTTCACCCTCTAGTCTCTCCTACTGCAAGGCAATGCACACTTCCTCCTTCCCTCAGCAGTAAGGTGGACTTCTAGGGTCTTTAGACAGACTCCCAGCTCTTCAAGAAGAAAGTCTTGACTTCAGGTGATATCTTCTCATCTCTGGAGACTGGCTGTCAGCCAGGCACCAGCCCTGGCTGAACAGCAGCTCTTTGAGTACATTGTGGAGCACCCCCTTCCTTGGTCAAGAAGAACTTGGAACAAAATGGGGTGGTTTGGATCCTACGGTTATGCACAATTTTGAGACAGGGGCTGTGGATCCACTACCTCATGCTTCAGAACCGGTGTGGATTGGTTCCTTTTCAAAAGTAATTTACAGACTGATCACTAGACACAGCATTTGTGTAAAGTGATGCTCCTCATGGTAGGGAGCAATGGGGCTGGATCCCAGCAGGACAACCTACAAATAGTGGCACATTTAAGTGTGAGTTTTCAGCTACTGGCTAACATTAACCTCCTTGATGAATTTTCTGAGATAGACAAAAGGACAAACCTGACCTAGAAACTTACTCACCTTGAACAACAGAAACTGTAGCCTCACCCCTACCATCCACCAAAAAGTATTGAACCGGAAGAGCTCCTTATTAGCCCTGTGCTAACAAAGTCTTTATGAAACTTCTAAAGGTTGCCCTGTCTCCACCATCCCCACTTTTGTGTATGGGTCTCCATTCTCCAGCCAAAGGAATGTAGTCAATATCATGTCACTATCTGGGTAAACTATCCTCACCCTCCAACCTATGCCATGCTAACACCAGGGGCATCCACTGGACCCACTAGCTGCAATACTGAGACACATACACACACACCCCAGCCCCCAGCATATTATCATTTATGTATCACACAACCACTGGAAATACATGAATTCCATGTGTGCATTAGATATCAGTGGTAAGGCTTGTGTTCCAAATAACAGAGGAAATGTACCAGAAAGGGGCAGTCAATGGCCCTTTCATTGACCCAGAGAAAAGGTCTGGTCACACTATAAAGCCCAAACGTGGACGCTTCCAGCACCGCTTTGCTTGATAAGACCAACACAGACAGTAGTCTATGGTCTACTAAGAGGGGACACTTGATGTGCCCCTCTAGGTCACAGCACAGGTCCTGAACCTCTCATTTTTATAGGTAGACCTAGATCTCTGTAGACATGCTAGATTAGTGTAATGCTAGGGCCAAAATAAAAGTCAGGACACCAGGTTCAAATGCAGTTGGGCACTCGGGGTAGGCATATATGGCAATTTACTATACACAGCACATTTTAAGCCAACACTTGTAATACACAGGCACTTTGATGCTGTAGTGTTCTATTGGAAGTCTAGTCTGTTCCTTCTCACTATTTTTGGAGCTGCAGAAAACCTGGGCGAGGGCATATCTGAGTCTCCTATAAGAGAGATCAAAGTGATTTGACTGTACTTTAGGACACTACACTGACTCTAGTAAAAAAGATTGTTCTTCAATGGGAACCGGCAATGGAGTAGAAGGCCTTCTGAATAGACACCTTTTTGGACTTTTAAAATAAAAAAAGGGTTTGGTTCATTGTTTGGGCATAGTGAGTTTTTCATCGATTTTCAATTGACCACACTTATATCGAATTGATCTGCCTATTTGAGTTTTCCATTTGAATCTCCTTTGTACAATGAAGTGCTTGTAAGTAATTTTTCATTGTTTGTTTCTTAAAATCCATATACAATCCTCAATAAATACATATCAGAATTATTAAAATCCAAGCCAGAGTAAAAGACTCAAAGGTTAATCCAACTTAGTCTACCTTTCACCATGTTTTGTTCTCAATAAATATACTTTCTAGATGAAGTTCCTTGTGCTTAATTACAAACTTTGATATGGAAATATAAAAGCTTAGTGAAATGTGTAAAAGATAAGCATATGTTGACCGTGGATTTCTTCCCACATTGCTGTTGGGGATTTGGGAGTAAGGACTAGGGGTCATATTATCAAGCACGGCGTTAAAATTATCGCCGCTTTAGCAGCAGAAAACTGCCGCTAAAGGGGTGATAATGGGCTTGATAATATGCCGCAGAGAATTCCAATAGAAGCCCATGTTGACACCAGAACATGGGCTTCTATGGAAATTCTCAAGGGCATATTATCAAGCCCATTATCGCCGCTTTAGCAACAGTTTTCTGCTGCTAAAGCGGCGATAATTTTAACCCCGTTTCTTGATAATATGCCCCTATGTTATTTGTGTGGAAATAGAGGTGCGGGTTATGTGTGATTCTGAGGACAAAAGGCAAAATTAAACTTTGCCAGCAAAGAAATAAAAACGTCCAGTGGTGGAGGTAGTTGCTTTACACCAGTGGCAGCCATTGTGGTGGACATATTTCTCCACAAAACCCCTCCTGCATGCATGGGATTAGCAGCTTTAATGGGAAATTGTGGCTTTATACCTGCCTTGCCATCTTGGTGGAACTGTTGTTACTTATAGTATTCCTGGAGATAGACACCCAAAGTGGGGGCCAGTGCCCAGGAATCCTACAAAAAATTTCTCTATGTGATGGAGATTTTTTCTTTGCACATGGGGGATACTTTTTTTTAAAATTCTTTTTATTTGCAGTTTTCAAAAACAAACTTAAAACAACATCACACACTGTTGTGTACATATGACAAGCGATGACGATAAGCCTCCACACCAAGCAGATCATCACAATGTGGGTACCATCACACGAACTCAGTGCTACACTATCAGGTGCGTGGCATTCAGCAGCCGAGCGTCCCATCCCGCCCGCATGCGTCACCTCAATCCGATTCATCACCCAAAAAGTCCCCCTGAGAAATACAGTCACCGCCATTTACGTCCGCCTTAGGGAATAGTATCGAGTTACAGCGCCTGCAGTGTAGCTTGCTCCAACCATTGTGTGAAAGGCCCCCAAATGTCCTTAGGTCGTGAACGCAGCGGCATAAGCTCCCAGTACAGGGCAAGTTGTGTCTGGCAGTAGACTGCGCTCGTGACCCACGCTCGAATGCTAGGTGACGTAGCAACTCCCCAGTGCATCGCAACTTGTCTTCTAGCTAGTAACAATAGCATCGCTGGTAGCTTACGGTGTTTGGGCTTAACCATGTGCAAAATACCAAGCAGCGCAGCCTGTGGGGTGCACGGGATCTGTAGGCCAGTGATTTCGCATATAATCTCTACTACCCTTGCCCAGAATGACGACAATGTAGGACAGTTCCATGCCATATGCAGAAAGGTGGCGCCCTGAGTGTAGCAGCGCCAACATTCATCCGTGTCTCTTAAACCCATCCGGTGCAATCGGCTAGGGGTACGGTACGTCATGTGTATATATTTGAAGTGGATCAGGCGCAGCCTATAGTTGGGGGACAAAATCTCAAGATTCTTGCAGCACAAGTCCCAATGTTGATCCGAAATATCCGTACCCAGTTCTGCCGCCCACATGCCCCGCGCCGCCGGCAGAACCACGGGGTGGCAAGTCTGCATTTGCACATACAAGCGGGATATAAGTTTGCGCCCGGACTCCACAGCTAGTACATTTTCCAAGGCAAGCAGGGCCGGCGGCGGCGCCGGGAACGCGGGAGACAACCTCCGGCACGAGTGACGGAGCTGATAGTAAAGAAGCGTGTCCAGCACCGTCGGAGCCTCTGCATTACACATCTGCTCCGGAGTTAGGAAGGTGTCTCCCGGAAACAAATCGCCCCCAGTGCGGAGGCCCAGCTCTTCAGCTCGCTCCCCGGTCTGCATGCTGCGCAGCGGCGGCCACATCGGGTTCCCGCGCAGGGGCACAGAATGTGAATAAAGAAGGTCAAGTCCGGCCCTCCGCCGCAGCCCATCCCATGCCCACCTGAGTGCGTGCACCGGGTCTATGTCCGTGCATCTCCGGGTGTGTGGCACGTAAAGTGCTACATTTAGCGGCAGCGGGGCTACTCTGTCCGTCTCTATCGCCACATGTGGTTGAAACGGTGTAGGATGTGCCCAGTAATGCAGGAATTGTGCCTGTGCACAGTAAGCATATAAGGAGAAGTCCGGCGCCGCCAGGCCTCCCTGTCGCTGTGGGAGAGTCAGAGTCTCCCATGCCACCCTCGGTTGTTTACCCCCCCAGGCCAGCTCCACCATCTTCGAGCGTAGCCGCCGCAAAAAATGTGCATTCAGGGGTAGTGGGATATTCCCAAACAGGTAGAGGAGTTTGGGCAGGATCACCATTTTGGCCACCGCAATTCTTCCAGCCAGCGAAAGGGGCAAGTGCTTCCAGCGGTCGACCCTCTCCTCCACCCAACTCATCACCCGTCCATAATTCTCCGTCCATATTTGCTGTTTATCCGTGCTTATCCAAATCCCCAAGTATCGCACCGGGCCAGTGGCCCATTTCAGCGGGCAATCCGGAGTAAAGCGGGGAGTCCCGGACGTCAGGGGCATAATTACCGACTTTTCCCAATTTATATTCACCCCCGATAATTGACCATAATGCGTCAGTTCACCCGTCAGAGGGGAGAGGTTCGTCTGAGGATCAGTGACATATAACGTGATATCATCAGCATACAGTGATACCGTCAAGGCCCTCGACGAGAACCCAATGCCTCTAGCCGCGTGATGCTGCCTGATGCGAGCAGCCAAAGGCTCCGTGGCGATAGCAAAGAGCAGGGGCGACAGGGGACATCCCTGCCTGGTACCCCTCTGAATTGCAAAGGGCGCCGAGACGAGCCCGTTAACTCTCACCCTAGCCGTGATGCCGGTATAGAGCAGTCTAATGTAGCCAATGAAGGCTTCACTCACACCCATGCGCTGCAGCAGCGGAAACAGGAACCCCCATTCCAGGGAGTCGAACGCTTTGGTGGCGTCCAGTAGCACCGCCGCAGCCTTAACATGTGGGGCCAAATAGTGTAGTACTCCAAAGAGGGTACGGAGGTTGTGAGAGGTCGATCTGCCCGGTACAAATCCCGACTGATCCGGACGGATCATGAGGGGCAACACCGGCTGTAGCCGAGTGGCCAGCATTTTCGCAAAAATCTTCGCATCAGTGTTAATTAATGACAGTGGCCGGTAGGAGTCGCATTGTTGGCTATCCTTGTCCGGTTTCAGGAGGGTGATGATGACAGCCTCTCTAAGCGACCCTGGGAGCATACCCGACTCGACCGCCTCAGCATACATTGCCAACAGCCGGGGGACCAGAAGATCTGCGTATTCCTTGTAGAACTGCGCCGGCAGTCCATCCGGACCCGGCGCCTTTCCGGCCGCCAAGGAGCCTATGGCCTCCCGCACATCATCCGCCTCAAAAGGCCGATCGAAGTAGCCTTTTTGGTGCGCATTGAACCAGATAAGCTGTACAGTATCCAAATATTCAGCAAGCTCCACCGGCGTGTGGGCCTCCCGCGACCTGTAGAGGTCTCTGTAGAAGGTCCGAAACGTATCTAGGATTTCAGGGGGAGTGCATACGTTATCCCCTCCCTGTGTCATCACTGAGGATATGAAGGGAGATGGTCTTTGTGCGCGCAGGAGCAGGGCGAGTGTTCTACCCGGGCGGTCCCCTTCTCCATATCTACGGGCCACAGCATGCTTAGTCAGGAACTTAAGTTCCCTGTCAGCCTCCTCCTGATATGCAGTTAGCGTTGTGCGAGTTTCGGCCAACGTGGCCGCCGAGGGGTCCGAACAGTATTGCACCTCTAAGGAATGCAGGCGATCCTCTAATTTGCCTAGCGAACACCTGATAGTCTTTAGGACCCTTGCCTGCCCCGCAATGCAGTGGCCTCTTACCACCACTTTAAATGCGTCCCACAGCGTGCCTAGCGAAGCCACAGATCCCTCATTCAGCTCAAAGTAGTCAAGTATTTGCTGATGAATCTCTTCCCGAAACACCTGATCTGTCAGGGCATGTGGTGGTAGCCGCCACGTGAAGGGTGTGATATATGGCTTGGGGACATTCAGAGTTAGTTCGACAGGAGAGTGATCGGAGAGGGAACGCGCCCTGTGAGTGACTGCAGAGACCCATACATGTACCTGCGGGGTTAAGAGCCAGTAGTCCAAGCGGGACCAGGCACCCCTGTGTGGGGTGAAGCAGGTGCCTTCCCTAACCGCGGGATGCAGTACGCGCCACGTGTCTAGTAGAGTGTAATCTGCCATTAGGCCACGGATGAGGCCAGCCGCTAGCGGATGATGCGTGCGGGCCACCCCCTCCCTATCTAGCTCCAGTGAAAGTACAGCATTGAAATCTCCACCCCACAAGCAAGCCCCCCCACCCAGGGATTGCGCCAGGTGCCAGACATTCCGGAAAAAGCCAGGGTCATCCGAGTTGGGGCCATATACATTAATCAACGTGATCGGCATATGAAAGAGCTGCCCAAGTAGTATGATGTAGCGCCCATCCGAATCAGCTTGTACCTTGAACGTCTGCCAGGGAAGGCCTTTACGGATAAGAATGGCCACTCCACGGGAGTAGTTGGAGCAACCCGATGTGTGTACCTCTCCCCACCGTGCATTTCTAAGCTTGTCCCCGGCGGCGCGAGTCAAGTGGGTTTCCTGTAGGAAACATATATCTATTTGGTGTCGCGTCAGATGTGCATGGGTCAAGCGTATTTTTCGGTGATCGTTAAGACCACGGATATTCCAGGTAAGGCAGCGCAACGCGGTCAGGGCGGCTTGTGTGTGCCTTTCTCATGTAGACGTGTGGTCACCGAGGGACCCAGTAGAAGGGCCCACTCGCAGGTATCTCACCCTCCCGTCCTATGAATCAGCAACCACAGTAAGTCTGCCCGTGTCTGGACCGCATCGCCATGTAGTGGTGTAGCCAGAAAGTGTAGTGATGTAGAACCAACCAACAATAACCCCAACCCCCCCCACCCACTCCAACCCCCCAATCAGGTTGAGATATCATCCCCACCCACCACCCCCCCCAACTGAAACTGTCTTGCAATAGTATCTCGGGAATCATCCCACAGGGGCGTGGGGTTACCGGCTCACTCCCCAGTCTATAAACGACCGGGTGGCCGGACATTTCCGCCTAGCATTTAAAGCAGTATCTCAAGGTACAGCTTGGAAGTCCCTGCATGCTTCTCATCACAGTTCTCCGCAGGATACTAGTAGTGTTAATAATGCATGAACAGACCAGTCTCTCAGCTCAGGGACGGACCTATCTCCCTCTGCAGGTCTCAGGGACACTCAGTGTTGGACATAGGGCGCGCGCCCTACATTAATGTAGTATAGCGACCCAGCATGGGCACGCGTGTCTTTGTGTCATGTCATTCAATGTCACTTAGCTGTCCCATCGGCGGATTCTATTGGTCATCTTGCCTCTCACGTTGCGAACGTTCCGCCTGTCTCGCAAACTTGATCGCGTCTGCCGCCGTAGTAAATACCATGGGCTTCCCTTTATGATGGATCCGCAGCTTGGCCGGGTACAGCATCGCATACTTAGTCCCCACCTTCTGGAAGATTTTTTTGGCCGGTATGAATTCGCGCCTGGCGGCCTGCACAGCCTGCGTAAAATCCGGAAACAAGGAGATAACCATATTTTGAAAAGTTAGTTCCCCCTTTTCACGTGCCAACCGCAGGATGGTATCCCTGTCCCGGTAGTTAAGAACCCGGGCCAGGATTGGCCGCGGCGGAGCCCCCGGCACGGGTCGCGGCCCCAACGTGCGATGTGCGCGTTCAACCAAGAACATGGCCGACAGTCCCTCTCCAAACAGTTCACGGAACATTCCTTCCACAAATAGTTCCATATTTCCAATGTTAGTGGATTCGGCAACCCCAATAATTCGTACATTATTTCGGCGGGAGCGAGCTTCCAAATCTTCGTTGCGCCCACGTATCACCTCCAGGACCCTGTCCATTCGGAGTAACTTCTCCTGGGTGTCTCCGTGGCCCTCCTCGCAGTCCGCAATTCTCGCTTCCATCGCCGTGATACGCTCCTCATGCTTGTCGACCCTGTGCGATATGCCATCCAGTCGCTGGGCCATGGAGTCGAGTTTTCCGTCAATTTCCTTTAGGCAGCCCTTAAGGTCACGGAACATACTTTTGACATCATCGTCCGGTGTTGGGTCCAACTGTGTTTCAGGGACCACCGTCTGCGACTCCGGCACCGCTTCGGCGCCACGGAAGGTCTGCTTCTCGAAGGGGAGCTTCCTCTGTTTGGCGTCCGATTTCCCCATGGTTCCCCCGAGGGCCCGCCACCTACCAACAATGGCGGTGAGGGGTATCAAGCAACAAGCAGGCCACCAAGCGCAAGGAACGCGTAGGTGGAGTGGTCACCACACAGTCACCCCCTCCACACGAGGAACACCGCCAAGTAGGGAAGACCAGGCCAGCTCTCGTCACATTCAGGGCGCGGGTCTGCGTTAGTCGGGTAACAATGGCGGCCTCACCGTCCTCTCGCAGTGGCCCGGGAGGCAGCCCGGCCGACCTCCCGCTCAGTAAGCCTCTCAATCGCCGTGTCTCCCCGGCCCGCCGGCACACAAGGGTTAGAGCAGGTCGTCGGCAGGTTCCGGCAGCCGGATATCACCTTCTGCGGGCAGGGATCGGGCCCACCAGCGGGCGCCACAGCTTCCTTCTCCCGTCTCCTCACTCCAGCAGGCCCATCGGCCCAGGCATCAGACCAGGGCGCAGACACGCCGGATAGGCCTAGGCAGCCAGTCCGCCAGCTCAGCCTCCCCCCGGTACCAGTTCCCCAGCAGGGGCCGGCCTCAGCACGTCAGGAAGCCACCGCAGCCACTCGGGCGCCAGTCGCAGGGCTCACCACGTCTCAGCTGGGTCCACGAGAGCCGCCTCGTATCCGCCAGATCGCGGCCCTCGACCAGGGTCTCGCGTAGGAGAGGTCTCCGCCCAGCACGGTGCCCAAAAGCCGCTCGGCCAGTCCGGCCGTGTAGCTCCGGATCTCCGAGGCCGATTTCAACCGCAGTGGCACCGCTAGGATCCCCTTCACCTGGGCACTTCCCGCCGTGTATTTTAATGGTCAAAAAGCAAGGCAAAGGTCGGATTGTCTGACGGATTAGGTGTCCGGCCGGCAGAGCCCCGTTACACGGCGGCCATCTTGCAGCTCGGCTCGGCCACGCCCCCTGCACATGGGGGATACTTGAAAGGTTTTATGGCTAGTACTGACATGGTTTAAAACAGCAGCCCCTGACAGAAAGGCCACAATCAGGAATGACATTGGTTTGGAGAATAAATTGTTGATGATTTAGTAAAATCAGCAAGAAAATATTAATATCAAATGAACGAGGTGTGTTCTGAAGACTTCGGTCTGATATTTACCATGTGCTGTGGTGGAGTTGCAGTGGCGTGCAATTGATCATGAAATTGATGGGCTGAAATTGGTATACTGATTAGAGAATGCAAGTTTCATGCTGGCATGGACAACGGTATTGGGTTTACTTTGCCTCCAGTGTTTTCTGTATGTTAGAGGAAAGGTGTGTTGCATGCATTTCTATAGCTATATGAAGCCATTTAACATTTCACACATGCCTCAGCTAAATAGGTTACAAATTATTAGTTTACAAGATGGTCTAAGCTCAGGGTTCGAGAGAGGCGGCCAAGGACGTCAGAAAGGGCGTGAAGAGAGGGCATTATTTCTCAGGCACCATGATTTTTTCAGGACCATGTGCTAGCTCCAAAGTGTATTTTGATGCAAACCAGCCTTGTTCATTTATGGCATCTAATAGAACTTGCACCATTAAAGGACAGCAGATGCTGACTCGTGGATCCAGCATAACACCTTTGTCCCATGCCCGCCAAACACCTCCAACGTGCCTGTAGGCAGCTACCATGGAACAAGTGATCAAATATTTCAATTGAATTTCCACAAAAGAACCTTTTTCGGATAAGCCACTTATAGATAATGGTCTCATAGGCATTTTTCCCATTGCTTGGGGTGCTGCCTGTGCTGCACCTCTGCGATCGTGACACTCAGGGTGGGCTTTAGTGGTGGTGGCGCCCAGTACGACAATGTTAGTTGGAACCTCCCAATGACCACCTCCGCCCCAGATTCCCTCAATACCACTCTTTAACACTGCCCCTCAAGTCTCCTTAACCAATTGCTCCATAACCACTCTCTGTCAGATATATTTATATAGTTGTATAGCGTCACTCATACTAGGGTAGGGTGTCAGAGCACATTCCATCACACACTCTACACAGAGACAATCAATCATATGTGTGTAAATCAGTGTATAGGAATTTTATGTAAGACAGAGGACTACAAGATGCAGGAGTCACATGTCATCCATACTGATAAACAGTATAGTTTGAGTGCTTGGTCTTTGGAAGCCCAAACTCAGGATTTTAAACATAACAATATGTTTAGTGGGGTTCTCTTTAGTAATAAGAATTGCTTTCTATCCAAATGACGCTTTTTTTCAACATTAGGATAATGAAAGACCGGGGAAAAATCATAACCCTCTAATTTATAACTTGCAGTTTGCATGCAGCTATTTGAGGACTGTTAAATAGCCCACTGTTCTATGTTGGGATTTTAACTTGCAAACTGCAAGTAACAAAAGGACCTCTCAGACAAAAGTGGTAACCCATTGACCTATTTACATTATATGCACGTTGTGTTCTGCATGGTACAAGTTCTTTGCAGCCGGCATACGAACCCACTGTGCGATTTTACCATGAGTCAAAACCTTCACTAGACAAACTTCCAACATCTGTCTAGGAAGAACCTTATTCGCCGGAGTTGTCTTGACATTTTTATTGTTGCTTGAAAATTGCTGGAGGCCAGGAACGAGGCATCATGTGCTTTTCAAACCATAATATACTTGCAAAGAGGACGCCCCCGCCCGAAGTTAGCACCCGGTGCGGTCGCACCTGTTGCACCGCCCTGGAGCCGGCCATGGTGGCACTGATAGATCGCCAGGTCCGTAAATGGTAAATGTCAAGACAGAGCTAATAAAGGGAGCCCAAAACAAAAAGAGGAAAGGGGGATCTTGAAAAAGTGAATCAGCTATTGTGCGCCTGCCCTGCAGTCTGTCCCTTTTCCCTGGCCTCTGTGTGCAGTCACCTCTGTCCTGCCCTCAGGCTCAGCCTCAGGAGCAGCACTCCCTCTCCACACAACACGTCTCTGTGCAACTACCTCCAGGGTGCAGACTCCGCCATTGGCACCACCTGACCTCAATGTTGTCCCTGCTCTCACTGTGTGTTCTGTTCCTGTTTACATTGTTATGCTGGGCCTGTAAATTATATACAGTTGTGGTCACAAGACGGAGACTGTTTTATATTTATCGGCTGCCATCCTAAGCTAACTTGTGACAATTGCCAGAGAAACATCCACGTGGAAGGATTTAACTATGTGCACCTGCACCAAATTGGTGACAAAGTGTCACTATTAGGGCTCTTGAAATGACATAAACCGGTTGATTTGGATGTTGGTGTTGTGATGGACAGATTGTAGAGAGCTTGGTGAACCAGCAAGTTGCTATGTCAAGAGGAGTTAGTAATGAATTGCTGATCAGATCATGGGCTTTGAAATGCATCGTGAGTTTTGTGGACCAATGAGGGTGAGCCGTGAAGGATAACAAGCTGAAGGTGTGATGCTTTTATAGGACAAGATGAAGAAAGCGGAATGACCACCTTGTGGATGAGGTCTGCAGCTTGAGACAGATCACCAGGTACAGACCCCGGGGTGGAGGTGTGGAGTCCAAAGTGAGGATCCTGAGGGCAGGTGTCGTTGGAAACGAGAAGCGCTTTTTGTGTGTTGTGTTTTTTGCAGATTTTAAATAGCGGGAACTCGACCCGAAGGTATTGGAGCGCTTTACATGATCACTGGTTACCTTACACATTCAGACACGGGGAGATTAAATGCTTTGCCCAGAATCACAGGATGTGGACGCAACCTTGAGGCTCGAACCCTGGTTTGCAGCACCAAAGTCGGCAGTCTAGCCGACGGACCACATCCTCTCCCAGGAGCCAGGGTAAAGAGTGTCATAGGGGAACATTTTACTAGAGACACGATGGAAGTATGCTTTGCATTATTATGCTAACTTTGTAGTTTTGCTGCATAACTCCTGTAATGGCATTTTCTTTGCATATATCTATTGAGTTTATGAAAAGAGGGTGATATGTCCGTGTCTATCATCAATGAAAAAACCTTTGACATGTTTCTCTGAAGACGTCCCGTGCTGCAAAGCAACAATAACCCAAACAAGTCAATTACAGAAATGGAAATAAGTATATTTTTTATTTTGGAAGACTGCCGGGAAAACTGTTATATAATGAGTGGGGGCTTATAGAAATAGGTTTGCCTACACACAGGATCCATTTAGCATCGGAGAGCTCGAGTGTTAAAACCGCAGCAGGACATTCCGACAACGCATGCCCTTCTCGCGGGGATCCGTCTCCAGAAGAAAGGGAAAGGGACAGAGAAAACATTTCTGGGAAGATCTCAGTGTTTTTGCTTTTGTCCATGGATAAACTGGCATGTATTAAGTGTAAGCATTTGAAATTCATTTAACCATGTTTTCAACATTAAGTCAATAACATCTCTGGCTAGTCGAATAGGCTTTGACCCAACCCGCTGGGATTTCTACCTGCCCCTGTTCACAAACCAAAAAAACAGTGTGAGGAAACAGGCTTTTTGAAGGTTTCGCCCAATTTTTTTGGCCCCATTTGGACTACTAGCCGCTGTTTTTTGGACCCTGCTAACCAGACCTCACTGCCCTTGTTCTAACACGTTCTACAGTGTATGTTGAACTGGCTATCCTCAATTGGCATAAGCTGACTAACTTATAAGTCCCGTGGTACCAAGGGTACCCAGGGCTTGTTAGACAGCGTCCCCCCAGGGCTGCAGCACTGATTGCGCCACCCTGTGTGGGACAAAGTAGACTCCCACCCCGCCAGCGCAGTCTGGAAGAGCAGTTTTAAAACTGATAGTTCGTCTTAACCCAATAGCAAAACCTGCACTTCCCTTAACAATATATGTGAGTCTCCCATAAGGAAGGCCTATTGAGCCCTAAGGCAGGAAGCTGCATATTGTTAAATAGAACAGATACTTTTAATATTTTCTAACAGCAAAAGTTCTAAATTTACATTTTTGCTGTGGAAAAGTGAGTAGCCCCATAGGCTAACTCAGAGTTACCGGCTGAACTTCTCAGCCCAGCTAACTTCTGAATGGGGCTATAAAAATGGCTACTTCAAGGTATCAGATTAATTGTGGCATTAAACCCGACTTGAAGCCCAGGTCGAATTTAATGTCATTTTTAAGGAAAGGCAATTTTTCGAAAGTTGCCACTCTCTAGCCTAGTTTGTCCAGTAGCCTCACACAATTCACTGGCCACCAGACAGCCTTCTGCCTTCCTGGGAAGTCATGTGAACGACTCCAAGGTCCAGGAACAATAATATCCTGCCACAGAGAATGTTGTCACATCTCCTTTGCAGGAAGTCACACAGGGTGTGGGCCCAAAAGACAAGCTGCAAAGGTGAAGCTATATTTGCTTGGCAAATGGCAATCACACTCCTGTGGGGCTTCCACTTTGTTCAAGTACGCAGAGGGAACAGAGAAGGGAGACCAGTGCCCAAACGGGTTTTCCCATGGGTGAGTAACTCACAGGTAGCCACACCTCAAGGGTGGGCTATCAAGCTGCTAACATTCAAAGAAGGGTACATACATCTTGAGAGTGGGCAGAATAGTGTACTCTGGGATTGCTATAGGCCTCACATAGCCAGAAGTCATCACAGGGTGGAAGGGATCCTGATCTCCCATTGTCTGGTGACCACATCATTCACAAAGGGCATTTTCGGGGCATCTCTGGCACCCTGAACCTCATGTCACAATAGAACTGGAGAAAGGACTGACCTGCTGACCCCTGGACCTGGCAAGAGAGGCTGCATTGTCTGCTGGACTGCACCTGCCGCACCTTTGGCTAGCAAAGAGAGGACAGTGACTGTGGCTCCTAGCTCATGAAAAAGTCACTCCTGAGCCCCAGACCAAAGAAGTGACTCCAAGGGTCAGCCGGCTGACCCCCTGGAACCAGACCCAGGGTCAACAAAGCTGAAGAAGCCCACTTCAGCAAATCAGTAGCCGTATTCTTCAGCTCGCTGCTGACTTCTGCTGGGGCACCGAAGAGACCAATCATCAATTGCCACAAGTTCCACCCAAGTCTGCTGGACCCGGGACTGTCATCTAAGTCCAGATTGGTCACCAAAGACCAGCCTTCACCAAAGCAGGCATCTGGACCCGCTGTGTTTGGAGCTCAGTAGCCCAGCCGCTGCTGGCCTTCTACTGGCTCAAAGACGGCTTAGAAGGGACACCGACCCCTGTGGCCAAAGTCACCCCACCTTACCTGTGGACTAAGGAATAACCATAAGTACACCCCTGTCGACTACACAGCACCCAGAGCATTTTCCAGCATTGCCAGTATCAGGATGACTCCATTGAAGCCTATGATGGTTCTTGATGTGAAGTGTGGAACTGAGTTGAGACTGCTCTAGTGACCAGGTGACTGTCCAAATACTCCTTAATGGCCCTCCCTACCTTCTCCCTTCCAAATTTAGTTGCCCCAATAGGGCCAGAGTAGCCAAACAAAACTCTTTCAAATGATTGAAAAGTTTTTAAACTTCACGGTTCCGAATCCTTACTTGTGCTTTAAACTAAAAAGCTGAGATTTACGTTTTACTTAAAAATCTATATCTCTGGAAACCTCTGCTGGATTTTGTTCATCTTGGTGTCTAAACATTTATAAAATAAAGTCTATTTTTTATAAATTGGTGTTGGATTTATTTTGTGTTGCACTACTTTCTTATTTCGTTGTTTGGTGCTTCGAAATGCTTTACACAAGTTTCTTTGCTTAAACCTTGTCACTCAAAGCCACAGCTACCCAGAGGTGAATTCATGGTTTTACAAACAAGCATTACTGAATCCGAACCAGGCAACCTGGAGCTATTACCATTGAGCCATGGGCTCTTAAAATCCTGCACATTAGAGATGCTCTCTTACAGGACACGACTATTATTTTGAGGAGAATGTGGGATCGGTTTCCTTGGCAGTCACACGCTGGGGGGCTTACGGAGCAGTAATTAAGGGCAAGGCGCTATCATTGATGGTGGGGCACCGTACCAAACGCTCCCGTAGGGTGGTCGAAATAGAAACTGACATCCTAGCCCTGGAGGCTGACCTGTCACGGTCCCCAGATCCCACTAAACAACACACCCTCAAAATTAAGCTACAAGATTATAGACAGCTCCTTTTGGAGGAGGTCACGATGAGTTCCTTGAATACTAGACATCTAATCTATGAACATGGCGAGCGCACAGGTAAGTTCTTGGCCTGGCTGGAACGCAAGGAGCAGGTGACAAGATGGGTCCACGCTATTGCCGATTCCGATAAGGTCCTCGATACCGATCCCCAGGAGATCGTGGATATATTTGCCTCATATTTTGAGGACGTTTATAGGGTCCCCGATGATTCTCAGGCATCACTGTCGGCTGATCTTCTCACCACAATCAAGGTGGCGAGCATTTCCCCACAAGATAGGGATGTCTTGGAGGCAGACATCACTGCGGCGGAGATTCAAAAAGTCATAATGGGGTTAAGGTCAGGTAAAGCGATTGGACCCAATGGGCTTCCCACTGAGCTCTTCAAACCTATATCAGCTAAATTGGCACCTCACCTCCTGAGCCTCTATAACGAATGCTACCAGTCAGGGCTCCTTCCTGCGGACATACGCACTGCGGCCATAGTGGTAGTGCATAAACCCAATAAGCCAGCGGGAGAATGCAAATCATACCGACCCTTCTCCCTCCTTACAGTAGAGGCCAAAATCCTCGCTCAGCTCCTGGCTACCCAACTTCTCCCATATATCACTGAGTTAATACACCCGGACCAATCCGGCTTTATGCCGGGTAGAAACACCGCCAGAAATCTACAGAGAGTACACTGGCCCTGGAGAGAATTGATACTATTGAAGAGGAAGCAATCCTGTTATCCCTTGACTCCACAATGGCATTTGATACCATTGACTGGAACTTCCTCTTTGCCGTGTTGAGCCGCGTCAAATTTGGCCCTAAACTGATAGGCTGGATTTGGCTACTTTACATACAACCAATTGCATACGTCACTGTCAATAATCATTGTTCTTCCACTTTCCCCCTTCATCGGGGTGCCAGGCAGGGTTGCCTACTCTCCCCGCTTCTTTTTGCCCTGGTATTGGAGCCTCTGGCGGTATGGATAAGGGGAGACCCAGAGGTGTGAGGATTCAAAGGGACACACGACCACGAGGACCGCATTTCCCTGTACGCGGACGATATCCTCCTCTACCTAACGTCCCCTGCCGGTTCGCTGCGGAGAGTGCTCCATATATTCCATATCTTTGGAGCACATTCTGGATATCGGCTAAATTGGTCCAAATCCCAGATGTACGCACTGTGGGGCGAACCCCAGGCTAGCCCTAGGGGTTATGAAATACCCGTGGCCGCTCAGGGCTTCCGGTACCTGGGTGCGTTCATGACCGCAGACGCTAAACTCTGTTTCGAGCGGAATCTGCTGGAGACCCTCCAACGTTTTAAATCGGATGCGAGTCACTGGCATATGCTCCTTCTGACCCTTCTGGGATGAGCATCCCTGTTTAAGATGCTTGCACTCCCTCGTTTTCTTTATGCTCTCCAAAATACTCCATACCCGATACCAGAATCATATTTTGCTCAAATCGACAGTGTGGTACGAGGTTTATTATGAGAGGACCGTCCACCTAAGGTCGCCATGAATAAACTTACCATGGGATGGTATGACAGGGAGATAGGACTGCCTGATATACGGCTATACTATCAGGCATCCCAGCTGACGGCAATTAATAATTGGGTATTCGGCACACATGACGACCCCAACTTCCGCACCGACCACTGGCTCATGGGTAAAGGGGGATATAATAGGGCGTTGTATACCAACCCCCGTAGGCTCCACTTGACAGGCCCCACAGCCCGTACTGTTGAAATATGGCACAATCGCTTAACAAAAGCAACTCCGTTATGGGAACCAGATATCCTGGGCGGTCTCAGCCGCTGCCCGTGATTCGATAAGTGGGACACTATTGGGATCTCTACAGTGGGAGACTTGTGGGTGAAAGGGAAAGTGGCTACATTCCCTGACCTCCAGACTAAATACCGCCTTGTGTCCTCGGAAAGGTTTAGATATCTTCAAATCCGACACACCGTCTCTGCGGCCCTACCGAAGGGTACCCCTCTCCCAGATTCATCTCCTCTTGAGGATCGGTTATTACTGGATCCCATGGAATGTAAGGCTATCTCCCTAACATATAAAAAACTGGTAAATAATCGTATGGATCCCATGCATAAAATACGCACGAAATGCGTATTTGACTTGGGGAACATAGACGACTGGAGAGACGCCCTTGCCTCTCCTCGAGAGGTAGCAATTTCAATGCGTCTTCGCCTTGTACAGCATAAAATACTGCATCGTGTATATTTTGATGCTCAATTCCTGTTCCGCCTGAAGAGGCGGCCAGATCCGCTCTGTCTTCGTTACAGCAACCAAGTTGGTACTTTCCTACATATACTTTGGGAATGTCCGCATATACAAACCTATTGGGAAAGGGTGACTCTTCAACTGGCCAAGACATGCGATAAGCCCCTACATCCCTCTCCTAAACTCTGCCTCCTCAATATATGGGACGCGACCGACCTCTCACAGATGTAACAGGATTGGGCCTCAATGGGATGGATGATTGCTAAACGTAATCTTGCACAGAAATTGGAGCAGGACACTAGTCCGTTATTATCAGACTGGGCTAAAGATATGGACAGAGCCATGATAGCTGAAAAAATGGTTTTCAAAGTCCGGGGATATCCTGTGATATGGGATCGTAAGTCGGGGAAATGGAACAAATACCGGGGGGAAATCTGCGTATCCCCAACAGTGGAAATGCGACAAGAGAGAAGAGAGTTATTGGCCCGCATTATGAATGACACCGGGCCCCTACTCCCAGAGGTATGACACATAGATAACTGCGTGACCCCAATATAGTACTACAGCAAGGGGGGAATGGTTCCGGTTCCAACATGTGTGCTAGATATACTGAGGATCCCCCGGACGTAGCAAATGTATGACTTACTTTATACGCTGTATGTATTTAGATGATGCCAATGTCTTGTCTTCAACTATGGACATGTCAAAACAATTGTATGTTATTTGCACCGATGCTCTTTCTTATTAATAAAAAACAGTTCATAAAAAAAAGCATGACTGAATCCAAGACTGTTTTACAAGTGTATTTAAGGATAAGGTTGCACTACCATACTATATAATACACCACAATCCTCACATAGAGCATCATATTCGACCACAAGCTGTTTTTTTCAGGTGCAAAACGTATTATTACTAGTCTTTCTACAAGGGTGCCTGTGTTGCATGCAGGATTGTTTTTGTGGAGCAAGGGCAACTTTCCTACACAAAAACAATCCTGCGAGTCATATTCCTCTATGTGTGCTGAAGAATGCATCACACATAGAAAGTGGAAGTACCAAGGAAAAATACAAATATTTCTCCTAGTTATGCCTCTCCTGGGAAGATGCATCTTATTGGAGAATTCCCAGATTTACCAGTTCTGGTAAATCTGGGAAGGTATCAAAAACCATGGTAGTTGTGTGAGAACACCCACGCAATGCCCATGGAATACCTCCCTATCACAGAGTAAGGCAATGCAGTGACTTTCTCTGCGTTGCTATACTTGAGATTTATGAATCCACTCAGAGCCACGCAAAGTAGCCTTGCGTGGCTTCATACATCTAATTTTTCAGTTGCTTCGCGCATGTATCACGTTGCCCCTTATTCCTAACCGAGCGAGGATGGAAGCACAACTGTCATAAGTATAATAGTCTATGTAGATCTAGTTGTGCCTGTGGTCAATACTTTTTCAGGCATTTTACTGATCACTGGTAACCCCACAGAGGGGCAGTAGCTACTCAGGTCTTCCAAGTTCAGTGTTAGTTTCTTCAATAGAGAGCTGCTATTCTGCTGGACATTCATTGTCTAATATTCGAAAACCCATATGCCACATCTAGGTCATATAAATACAATGCCCATTTTACCAGAGAAATGTGCATTTATTAATACCGAGGACCTTTACCACATGATGGAATCAACACCTTTCAACACCCCACAACCGCAGAGCTATTTAGTGTACAACCCAAGGAGATTAAGGGCAGCTGCTGGCCCTATATGGTTCGCATTTAGACTCAGCAAATTATAATTTATTAATTCAATGGGGGCCCGCTCCATCTACTTATCTGAATAGGAGCTATTACAGCACTATTACTTCCCAGCAGACACCATCGATGGACGGACCTCCAGGATGTGGCATCCATGTTCTTGTGAACATGAAACTAGCCCACCCGCAACCCTTGCGTACAGTGCTAGAGCCTATACTTCTGAAATTAACCAAGGCTCATAAAATTCCCTTTACAGTGCCATCACCCCCCTAACTCTTGTCCCAGGGGCTCCTCATCCTATTCCAGAAAACTGGAGTCATATCATGGGGAATATGTGTGTGTGTCTGGGCCAATTATGTGCAAAAGAAGTTATCGTCACTTTATTCTTCAAATGCATCAACATTTAAGCAACATTGAAGCAGACGTGTACTCATTCCTTGCAAAGTTACAAAAATCTCTTCTTCTATTTTGTTTAAAACCTTCAGCTTGTGCGTGGCAGAGCCGTCGACCAAGATGGCCGCATGGCAATGAAGCTCCGGTGTTCAGAGCCCTATATACGGCAGGAACTACCTACACCGTGTGCTTCCCCTCAAGCTTAGTGGTCGAGGCTGCTACGGATGATCACCTGCAGGCCTGGGCCGAAAATACCCAATACTGAAGACCCTGCAACGCTCCTAGGCCAAAGGTGCAGAGCCGGGTGGAGCTGCATGGCAACCTTGCCTGCCTCGGAGGCCCCGTGGTGAGAGGGTCCACGGGTGTGCCTGAGGCTGGAGCAGTGGTTCTCCGCCGGGTCAACCGCTGCCCCTCCCAGCACCTCTTCCTACCAAGGTAATGCTGGCCTCGCTGCTTGGGGACACGTCGGAAGACATTTGCGCATGGACCTGGTCTGGGTAAGTGCCGAGTGTGAGACCTGCGGCGCCCTGAAGCCTTACTCGTGAGCTCACTGCGTGTCCCCTGACTGCCACCGATCCGAGGCAGCACCTACGATCCCCCCCGCTTCAACGCATTTACCGAGGGTCCTGGTCACCTCTGCAGTAGTGACAGGAGTGAACTGGGGTTCTACGCATCTGAGGCCCGACCAGCGGGTTGCTCCGGTTGGGGGTCTGGCTGCAGGAGTGCAGTACTGCCAGAAGGCCTATCTGCGGCACATTTCTCGGGGCAACAATTACTGCCCATTGAGTAAGTGGGGCTAAATTTGACTTCTGGGGGCTGTGGGCCTCATGATTGGAACATGGGGCAGTTCCTTTCCTCTGCATGCGCCTGGGGGCCCCGACTGTGACATGGGATTGAGACCTTGGGGCCTTGATTATTTGGCTGCTCGTCTGGAAGTGGGGCTCCACATTACTATTGGAGTGTCTCCGCAGCTGAATGCATGTTTGTGGACCCCAGGCCTACCACTACCAGGGTGGTGTACCTGCCTCTGTCCGCCTCCTTTTTCTATGCATGTAGCCGAGGGTCCTGGCAGAGACTTGGGCTTATGACCACTGGTCCTTGGCTATTTTGCTGCTCACCGAGGGTGGGGCACCGCGGTCCTGCCTGAGTGTCCCCCGCAGCCCAACACACGTTTGTGGAGTCCAGGCCTACTGCTACCTGAGCGGTGGGTGATACCTCCTCACCGCCTCCCCCCGAAGCACGACACCTGACCATTATAAAGACAAATTCATTGCCTCAATCCTCCATTGGAATATCGCGGGCTGCATCGAAGTGGGTTTCCCTACTAATTTTGAAGCGTAGGGCATCTATCTCGCCCCTCCCCCCAGTGGACTGGATGAGGTGTGGGACGCTTACCCTTTCTGCTGTACTTTGGTCCTCCTACGCTACAGTCATGGGTCATCGGGACCCCAAACAACGGAAACTAAACTTTGATAAACAGGGGACGTCATAAGACCACAGTGCCGAAAGAGGGGATGGTTTGGAACATGACGAGCTGTCGCAGGGACCAGACGGTACCACAGCTATTATGGCGGAACGACTAGAACGTCATGATGCCAGGTTGAACGAGGCCGAGAAGCGTATCTCCTCTCACGAGGATCAATCCACAGATACACGGTGTCATTTGGAACGAGTGGAGCATTTACATTTAATCAGTGGCAATAAAGAATGAGGACCTGGAAGCGAGGTCTCAGAGGAATAATATCCGCATAATGGGTCTGGTGGAATCTACAAACATGGCGACCTGAACCCTTTATCGAGACTTTGCTGGCAGAACTGTTTGGGGTTGACAACTTCTCCAGGGCATTCATTGTAGAGAGGGCGCATAGATCTCTTGGCCCTCGTCCCCCCTCCGGAGCCCCTCTACGACCCATTATTGCCCACATGCTCAACTATAGGGACCGTGACACGGCGCTGCGCATCGCCCGAGAAAACACGCCTATTCAGTATCAAGGTGCCATTGTTTAGTTCTATCCGGACCATACAATGGTAGTCCAGGAGGCCCGCTGCAAATTCACGAATGCCAAACTCCAGCTTCGCAAACTGGGCCTGCCCTACGCTATGCTCTATACAGCTAAGCTCTGAGTGATAGTAGACAACAAGGCATGTTTCTTTGAGACTGCCGCTGATGCTGTATCCTTTTGTAAACAATTTTAAACTGCGGCCCGTAGAAGCCCGGCCCGCATGTCAGAACACTCCTCCCCGATCAGGCAACTTGCTGCAAGTGCAGAACAGTTCACCACAGAGTAACACCTACTAGGAGGTTGATAGTAGGCGTTGGAGTGATTTGGCCCTATATCCTTGTGGTTGTTGGGATAGCGCCATGAGTTTTTTCTTTCCAAATGGTTCAAAAAATTCCTGCATTTTTATATTCTGTAAAATGGTCATTTTAAATGATGGACTTCGAGCGTCCGAGGAGTCGCACCCGCCTCCCACGGATGACTCCATATGGTTTGTCTTTGGGGTTTTTCTTTCTTGATTAGGAGGGGTGAGGGTGGCTTTTCACCGGACTTTTGAATTCAGGTGTGTGAGGGGGGTGGTGGTGGTAACCTTTTTCATTGACATCGTTTTTTGCATTGTTCATGTGTGGTTCTTTAAAGATCCCAATGTTGTTTTCCCTAAATGTCTCTCTTCTGAAATCGAAGTATAAACGCAGATTTACCAACTATATGTGCAGGCACATACCCCGTAGCTGGACATGGCCACAGACTTAACTGTTAAGATTAATATGATCACTTGGAACATTAGGGAACTTAACAATCCCAGAAAGTGTAAATTAGTACTAGTGTATCTCCGAAGGCACAATGTTGAGAAAGCACTCCTACAAGAGACCCACCTCCTGGTGCAGACTGCACCTCCGTTTGCATCGTCCTGGGGAGAAAATAGATTGCATGCCAGTTACAGTAACTATTCTCGTGGGGTGTGCATTTTAATTCATCACACTCTTCCGTTCACAGTAAAAACAATGGTAGCCGACAGGCAGGGCAGATATTTGCTGGTGGTGGGGTCAATAAATGGTAATATGGTGGCATTTCTCAATGTCTATGCACCCAACGTAGATGATCCCGGATTTTTTACAAATCTGCACACATTATTGCAGAGATACGAATATGACTTGATTTTTCTTGGGGGAGACCTAAATATATGGTTGTACCCAGAGCGCGACTCCTCGAGCTCTATACACAACAGTAAGCCCCATGCCCACCGGGAGCTAACAGACATAATTCTATCCCGAAACCTGCATGATCTCTGGTGCATAAACCACCCAGCACCCTCCCGTTACACCTTCCATTCGGCACCACATTCCACCCAGACACACTTAGATTATTGGCTTGTTGACACATTGGAATGCCACTGGACAAAAGGCGTAGACACACTGCAGCGTACGCTTTCTGACCATGCGCCAGTGGTCCTCCACTTAGGCATTCCCCATGCGGTTGGGTGGGAGCCGAGATGGTCCTTTCCTGCTACTGCCCTGCTGGATGACCTGTTTAAGTCTGAGCTCCGAGAAGTTATTGAAGAATATCTTACTTTAAAAACCGAGTCAGTAGATAAAAATGCCACTGTCTGGGATGCCTTTAAGGCGTATATCCGAGGTATATGCATATCTAAACAGGCAGGTGTATTGCGCGCTGTACTTGGCAGCCTTTCCGGGGTCGAGAGAGAGCTGTCGCTGTTAGATACGACCATAGATACTCCTGATTCCTTAGCTAAACGGAACTGGAATTTAATGAGCATGCCGATAGGGAAGCTACCTTGTTAGGTAAATTTTATACAGCCCGCCGTTATGGTGAGGGGAAACGCCCCGGAAAGATGCTGGCGCGCTTGGTGAGACCCCCTTGGGGAGCAGGGCACATAGTGGCAATAAAAACATTGGGTGGAGTGGGTCTCAGAGAATTTGAAACTTTACCACCTTTTGGAAATGCAGGACATTTAAATGTTTTTGGCTATGCTATAAAACAACTGACCAATAGATATGGTAAAAAGGTTAACATTGTAATGGATAGATTCAACTCTTATTCAAGAGTGCAAAACAAAGAAAGCATAGAAGAGTATGTATTTACATTAGCATCGTCGTGTGAGTTTGAGACCAAAACTTATGACCAGGTTTTAACCCCTTCGGTGCTCATGACGGAATGGTTCCGTCATGACCCACGGTTGAGCTGTGCTCATGACGGAACCATTCCGTCATGACCACGCCCGCGCAAGATTCCGCCAGCACAGCGGCGGAATCTGCGCAGCATCGAAGGGGTTAAGGGGCCAGATCATCATGGGAAATAAAAGTAAGACGGTGCAAGAAAGACTTGGAATTGACATAATGTTGAATGTCACTGTTACTACTGTACAATCTCAAAAGTTGGTAGCAGAGATTGGAAAAACCTGAGTCTAGTACAGGTGTCAGTGCAGGTGTCAAAACTATTAAGAATGATAAAGAGAAGGAAATTGCTGTTAACAAAAATAAAACGTTTATTAATTGTTACATATGAGGCAGTAGTTTTCATCTTGGAAATTTTAAAAGATGTCCTGCGGTTGAGAAGTCTTGTAACCGCTGTAAGAAAAAAGGGCATTTTGGAAGAGTGCAAAGGTAAACCTGAAACAAATGTCAATTGTGTGATGAATGAAGATGAAAAGAAGAGTTGAATCCCAATGCAATATTATCTATTAGAGATGGGTGTGTGAATAGCTTTCCGAAATGGGTGGTTGACATTAATGGAAAAAATCTAGAGGTTATGGTGGATTCCTGCGCTTGGTTCAACGTTATCAGTAAATCGTTATGAGAATTGAATTGGCAAAAATTAAAAGTTGATGTGCATCCTAGCGGCTATACTGGTCACGACCTGCTTGGGTATTGGCTAACATTTGTTTTAATGAAAGGAAAACTTGTGGCAAAATGGATGTGGCTACTAAAGGTTATTCAATTTTAGGATGGCCTCATCAACAAGAATTGAATATGAAACTAGACCCTAATGCTGTTCCACCTGTGTACGCTATGAGGGAAGGAAAACATGACATGTTTATGAATGAAGTAAAGTCAGAAATTCCTGAGGATTTTGGTGACAAATTAGGAATATTTGTTGGATTCAAAGAAAAAAAATATTTTGTTGAAAAATGATGTGCCTTTCAGGCATAAGGTTCAAAATATTCGTTTAACGTATAGAGTGAAATTGAAAGAAATGCTGCAGGATTTATACAAGAAGGAAGCGATTCCGCTGATAGAATCATTACCATGGGTTTCACTTGTGGTTATAGCTTTGAAGCAGTTAGAAGATCGCTGTTTATGTGTGGATCTTAGGTGTCTGAATAATGAAATATGGATTAATAGGCAACTATTGCCCAATTTATATGAACTAGTCTATACTCTGGCAGGAGCAACAGATTTTTTCCACATTCCACTTTGCCATTGCATATCACCAGATTGGGTGACAAGAAGAGTCTTGCCATCTAAATACATTTTTCAGGCCAGAAGGAACGTTCAATTCTGTGGAATGCTTTTCAAATTGACTAGTGCAGCGTCTGTCTTCTCAGCAATTAATGAAAGAGGAATTGGAGGGTGTCAGTGGAGCCATAGCGTTCCAAGACATCATTTTCGTGTATGGTTGGGATGAGAGGAACATTTATTTAATCTAAGGCAGGCTCTTCAACATTTGGTCCAGAAGGGTTACATTTGAAGGAATCTAGATGTAGACTGAAGTGTGAGGAAGTAGAATATCTGAGCCAAAGTATCATTAAAAATGGTATTAAACAAATGCAAGATCATATGAAGGCTGTAGAGGATGCCCCTGTTCCAAAAACAAAAGACAAAGTAATATCCTTTTTGAGTCTGACCGATTCTATTCTAAAATTATTGACAACTATGTTTCTAAAGTTAAGCCTCTATGTAAACTGTTAAAAAAGAACAATACATTTTTGTGGGGGGTTGAACAGAGCAAAGCTTTCGTGATTCTGACAAAAGAACTAGTCAAAGCTCCTTTTCTGAAATCATTTGAGTTGGGAAGGGAGTGTATAGTTGCTGTGGATGCCAATAATTATGGTTTAGGGGCCACTCTTTTACAGAAAGAAAGATCTGAGGATTATGTGGTGTCATATGCCTCCAGAGCATTGAGAGATTCGGAAAGAAACTATTCTGTGATAGAAAAAGAGATATTGGCATGCACCTGGGCTGCAGACCATTTCAGAAAGTTTCTATGTGGAATGCGTTTTGTGATAAGGACTGATCACAAACCACTGTATTGCTTCGCACTCCAAAATACTGCTCTCCCACATGGAGGCTCAAACACGACTAAACAATACACACAAAACAAGAAAATAAAGAACTTCAAAGACTGTTCTCAGAATGAGGCTTGGGGTTTTATGCTGCCTAACAGGAAGGCTTTCGCAGATGTCAAAAAACAACATTCAAATATATTTTTGAATGTTATTTGAATATATACATATATAAAAGCAATAATAACACGCTTGTCAAATGCATCTGTTAAATGCATAGATAATAATAATAAAATACACAAGCAGATTATGCTGGACGTCCTGCAAGAAATCAGAAAGATATATACACTAAATATATCAGATGATTAACTTGGATGTGCGCACAGACTCTCACACATCACAAAGTCAATACTCAAAGAAAACACCTCACTGACCAATCTGATTTGTAACTGCAACCAACAATCGCTAGTTCTAACAGGCTGATTTGTTTATCTTTTCTGTAATTTCTAAAATATTCCTGCACGTTACAATCAAAGCCAAGTACATGAAACTGTGTTTCATTTTCTCGAGTCTTTATTATTTCAGAAGCTTCTAATTCAACCAAAATACTATTAATTTCTGGCTGAGGAAAGTCCTTCAAAGAATTAATTAAAACCTCCTGTGAGAATTGTAAATTAACCTGCAGCTCTTCTGTATCCACCTTCCTCATGAGCGACTCACCCTAGCTAACTAAACAGTCTGGCATTATGCCCCATATTTCGCGATCTTGCGATGCCTGGTAAATTTCCAACTCTCCTTTCCATGATCTTTTTTCAAATG
Source organism: Triturus cristatus (assembly GCF_964204655.1). Taxonomy (NCBI): domain Eukaryota; kingdom Metazoa; phylum Chordata; class Amphibia; order Caudata; family Salamandridae; genus Triturus; species Triturus cristatus. The sequence continues at coordinate 533,234,121 of NC_140590.1, forward strand.
TTAAAAATATCTGAATTTTCAATGGCTCTAACCAACTCCTTTTGCATTTCATTACATTTACTTTCTAACTGTAAACATTTTTGATACACGCTGCTCAATACATTCAAAATGACACTACTCTTTCTCTCAAAAACACGAAGATATTTTGATAAGAAGAATCTTCTAAGCATTTAAATATCTGTGCTTGCCCCTCACCTGTTAAACATGCATTAGAGGCAACTTCCCACCAAAATAACTCAGTTGGCATCAGGGAATCTTCAACTGAAAACATTGACATTTTAGAAAGCATTTCCCCTTCTACTTATAATTTTTTTCCGAATCCTGTTCGTCAGGCAAAAAATGTATTGCTTCACACCCCCAAATCCTCCTCTCTCACTAGGAGGCTCAAAAACGACGAAGCAATACACACAACACAACACCATCTGGAAAGGGATTTCACTTTATAAAATGGAGCACATCAAAGACTGTCCTCAGAATGAGGCTTGGAGTTTTATTTATTCAATGCTCTCTAACAGAAAGGCTTTCCCAGATGTCAAATGAACAACATTCAATTGTATATATATAGGAGTCGAAACGCGTCTTTTTTATTTCTGCTCAATAAATCAAAACGTTTAAGCATCTACTGCTGGAGTGGCTCGTTATTCTTCGCAAGAAGCTGTTGGAGGATTTCTATGCATATATATATATATATGTATATAGAGATTTAATAAAAGCAAATATTTTTTGACTTGCCTGGAGTGCCTTTGCTCTTGTGTACGAGAGTTTTTGAAGTATATATTTATATATATATCTATATATCTATATATATATATATATATTCACTGAAAAAACCATAGGTTTCACACACGTTATAGTTAGGAATTAGCATTTTAAAAACCTTGCAAATTCACTGAAAAATCCATAGGTTACACACATGTTATAGTTAGCTGGACATTTCACTCGTAAAAAACCAATGAAATTCCCCCGTTATAGTTAGTTCAGCTAACTATAACTCGCGCGCCCGCAATCCACTGCTGATGACGTCACATATTACATCACTCATGACATGGTCAGTGACATCACTCATGACATCACTCATGACATCTCAAATGACATCACTGATGACATCACTGATGACGTCATCCAGTGAGTATGTGTTTCTTAACAATTTTAATATGTTTAATATATATAGGGAAAGGCCTGTTGAAGAATAAGTGGGTGTACAAGTGTGTAAATGGATGATTTTCTGTGGTGCGTAACTGATTCTATAAGTGAGTCAATAAATGTATCTTACTGGAGACTAATGACTAAACTGTGTAAATGTCTGTATGTGTCTGAATGTTGGTGTATAAGTGGCTATATGGTTTTGTGAATAGCTATATGAGTGTCTATATGAATTATTTATTGCTTGTCTCAATATCTGTATGGGTTCCTGAGTGTTTTTGTGGGTAGGGTGTGTGTGACTCTATGCATAGATTTGTGAGTGGGTGATTCTATGGGTGCATGGTTTTAAGAGTGCATCTGTGATGGACTGTATGGTTGATTGAGTGTATCTATGGGGGTGTTAGGGATTGAATGTATATCTCAGTGGTACATTTGTGACTAACTACATATGTGAAAGGCAGTATATATGCGTTTAAGAGTATATAAGTGGGTAGATGTGAGAGTGTGTGATTGTGACAGTGAGTGTATGAATGATTGTGTGCTTGTATCAATGATTCTATAAGAGCGTAAGAATGTGGTACTATTTTTATGAACTTGAGTGTGTATAACTGCATAGGTGAGTAAATAGGAGTGTGATTATTTGCATAACTGACTAGGTGTGAGAGTACCTCTATGGATGATTGCTGGTGTGTGAGTGTCTATATAGGTGTATAAATGCATATGATAGTCTTTTATGGAGTGACTGTACAGGTGAATGAGTGGAGGTGTATGTAGACCTAAGAGTTAATGAGTGGGTATGTATTTATTTGTATTTGAGTATTTATGGTTTTGAGAATTGAACTCTTAAATTTTGATTCGATGTATCAAAGGTTATATTAGGGTGTGAGAAGATGCGGTAATTTATCACATAGATGACGTCATCAGTGATGTCATCAGTGATGTCATTTGAGATGTCATCAGTGATGTCATGAGAGATGTCACTGACCATGTCATGAGTGATGTAATATGTGACGTCATCAGCAGTGGATTGCGGGCGCGCGAGTTATAGTTAGCTGAACTAACTATAACGGGGGAATTTCATTGGTTTTTTGACGAGTGACATGTCCAGCTAACTATAACATGTGTGAAACCTATGGTTTTTTCAGTGAATTTGCAAGGTTTTTAAAATGCTAATTCCTAACTATAACGTGTGTGAAACCTATGGTTTTTTCAGTGAATTTCAAAGGTTTTTTAAATGCTAATTTATGAATTTTTTATTATATTTTTTATATATTTCTTTTACATCAAGTTACCTATGTATATATTTATAGATTATCTGTTTCCTTTCATTTGGAATGGCTCTGCTTTTTTTTTTGAATTTGGATAAAGTTGAACAGCATATTTAATATCTTCTATTAACTTATATATATTTTAATTCATTCATTTTTTTTTAAACTGCTTTTTTTGCCGTGCGCGCTCTGTGCGCGCACCCAGTACGCATGCGTACGTTTTTCGTGTACGCATGTGTACGTTATCTCCGTACGCATGCATACGTCATAGTGTGCGCTCGGTGCGCGCACCAAGTACGCATGCGTACGTAGATAACGTACGCATGCGTACACGAAAAATGTACGCATGCGTATGTCGTGCGTGCTCTGCGCGGTACGTTTGCGCATGCGCGCGTACTACACGCGCTGAGTTCGCCCATGCGCGCGTAGTGCGTTTGCACATGCGCGCGTGCTTCGTACGTGCGCAGCATACACGCGTAATTCATACGCGCATGCACGCGTAGTACGTTCGCGCATGCGCGCGTGCTTGTTATGCGCGCTACGTATGCACGTAATACATACGCGCATGCGCGCGTACTCATATGCGCGATACGTACGCGCGTAATACTACGCACATGCGCGCGTACTCGTTCACGCATGCGTACTTGCTCCGCCGTGCGCGCACCGAGCGCGCACCTCAAGTCATGTGATTAAAAAACAACACTTTTCATTGGTTCATACTAGTTTCAGTTTTAGATTCTTCCAACTCCACACAAACTCCCCTCATGGCAAGTCATGTGATCTAGAAACAACACTTTCATTGGTTCAAAGTAGTTTTAGTTCCAGATTCTTCCAACACCACACCCACTCCCCTCATTATTACTTCTGATTCACTAGGAGAAGGAGCTAATCTGTTTTTGAGATACAATGGCAGAGCAGCAGCCATCTTCTGAGAGTGAACAGGATACTCTTGTGAGACAGAGTCAGAGGAAGCAGAAAGACTCCTTCATATGGCAGTTTTTCACTTTTCCAGAAGGACAAAAGAAGGTAAATGCACCAAAAGTCACCTGCATTCTTTGTCAGCGGACCTTATCACGTGAAAATGCTAATAAGAAATACTCTTTTAGTATTCACACAATGTTAAGGCACATTGAAAAAGTGCATCCTGCGACTTTTGCTCGAGCTGTTAGTGAAAACCCACCAGCAGCTCAGCGGAGCACATCCGCAACAGCTCAGCCGAGCACACTATTGGCAGCTCAGCCGAGCACTTCTTTTGCGGTGGTGCCTTCTCCTACTTCTACACCTCTGGATATACGCCCTTCTTTTGGGAGGCTGTATACACGGTGCATGGATTGTCATACTCTCATTTCTCTGGGTAAGACCAGTATTGATCTCATTGAGAGGAAATTAGAGGAGCACTTATGCACTAGGCCATAGTTTTTTTCATTTTTTCGTTTTTCTCTTCCTCTATCCCTACATTAACACAAGGGCTCTTTTTAGAGCCACATAAAATCTAAACAGAAAAACTTTTTTTTTTAAATCTATTTGTCGTTTTCTTTTTAGGGTGCGCGCACGGTGCGCGCACCATATGTGTTTTTTAAAAAAAATAATAGTTTTTTTCACCCTTTGTGATCCTTCAGTGACTCCCTGACAAAGACTAGGGGGTCAGGAAGTCTCTACCATGCCCCCTTTCCATATTCTCCACCTTTGTTTTAAATTTAAACACATTTTGAAATGTTTTTTTAATTGCAAGTAAAATGGATTACATTTCCTAAATTTTCTTTCAAGATCTGAAAAAAAGAAAAAAGTATCACTATTCAACAATACATTTTCTTAAGCAGTACGTATTTTTTCATATTTAACAAAGCAATTTTTGCCCTTTTTTGCTGTTTTCAGAATGTATTGAATTTCACTGAAAATAGTGATATCAATTGTTTTCATCATTTAACAGCGGGCAAAAAAAAAAACAATCTGAAAGATTGTTTAAAAAAAGCCCTGAATCTTTTCTCACTAAAACAAACCTTGATAGAAATGTCACAAATATATTAAAAATACCTTCTAAGAACGATAACTATTTGCAATAAATAACGTCTGTAAGTCTTGCAGCTTAAGCACGTACACCAAAATATTATCTGTCAAACAAGTCCACAATTGTTACCTTTACCTTTCCTTGAGGCCAAATGGTAATTTTAAAATCCTTTGTAAGTGAAATATCCAATGTTAATCCTATTAAATTGAAATAATGGTTTCTTCAGATGCTGGAATTTGTATCTAAAATTTTGGTTTTAGAAAAATTAAGTAACAATTTGGTAAATCATAAGGCAAACGTTGCTTGAAAAACAATTGAGAATCATTACACAGTGTCCATCCTTTTTCACATTTAAGATAAACTGTGTAATGACCAGAAGTTATAGAAGATCCATCATGAAAAATAATTGCAACTGCAACAAAAGTTTTACCTGATATGGATAATTGATTTCCTACAAACTTCTTTAGTAAAGTTTCCATTTTAGTTCCATCTACTCTACAGCGTTGCATCATTAAAATTACATACTGTCCATATTTATGTAAAAATAACGTTGATAACATGTCTGATTTACATTGAGAACATTCCATGTTGTGATTTGCATCTTTAACTAATTTACTAAAAGTTACTGTTTTACTCTCTGGTAATGTTAAATATATGAACCTTTCAGAATCAACATTACTGCTGCATGTGTTCATACAGTTTTCACAACAATGTTCCCATTTATATGAGAAAACTAATATATTTTCTATTTCTACCCCTTCATCTTCCAGTACCATAAGCATATACATCAAGAATTCCTGTGCATCTTGCTGGACATCTTGTGTAAACTGTGTACATCCAGAACATTCATCTAAAAGATTTCTAACATCAGAAGCACTTTCTATTTTAGTTTTATCATTACTCAGCTTCTCATAAAGGAGACTCAGCAGAGAACAGAATCTTTTTCCATGATTTAGTATTATCTGCGCTTGCAAAATTTGAAGATAAAATACAACATTCAGCACTACATTTGCGTAGCAGTTGACACCAGAGCTATTTTCAAAATGACAACCAACAACCTCTTCAACACTGTCCTTTTTCTTTTTGCTTGCAGTCACATTACTCTCTTTTTGTTTTCTGTTCTGTACATCCTCATTACAGATATTCTCAAATCTCCTTTTCCTACAAACAACACGTTTTTCAAACACAGGATACTGACCTAAATGAGGAGCATAGCTTCTTCTTAATCTATTCTACTCCTTTACACAGTTTGCATCAGCACTAACTTTTGAGTCATCAAAGTCTATCATGAATAAACCAGAATTTTTTTTCAAGCGTGACAAACCAACATATGCCATACCTTCTTTAAACACAGTAGATCCAATGTTTACAAATGCACTATCTACAGTTAATCCTTGAGATTTGTGAATAGTTACAGCATATGCTAGTGAAAACGGAAACTGCTTCCTACGTACATATAAGTCTTTCACAAGCAAGAAACAAACTGAACAACGACAAATGTCTTTAACCTCTTCAATCTGATCAAATTTTATTTTTAAATATTCAATTCCAACTTTTTTCTGGTAATTAACAAAACCCACAACTTTACCCATAGCTCCGTTCACTAAACCTTTTTCTACATCCAAATTACGTCTTAAAATTACTCGACAGTTCATACATACATAAAGATTCTTTTCTAAACCGGCTGTTTTCGAGATGTTTTTCTCTAGTGAATCCAATTTACTTGTCAATTTTTGTCAATATAATAGTTATTCCTTCATGTTGTTTTTTATCCACAGCTTCCAGTTTGACAATCTCTTCATTTTCCAATTTCAAAAGTTCTTGATTGAATATAGAGCATTCCTGTAGTGTTGGCATTAAGCAGATTACAGTATTTTTTCCAGCAATGTTCTTGTATATTTTCTCTGGAACTATTTGTTCTGTTGGAAACACATTACATAGCAATCGACTCTGTAAAGCTTTTCTGCCATGTTCTGTCAGTAGTCCAATTCTGATATCTTTGAGAATACTTGCATAATCCTCATCATTGGCTTGCCGCATATTGGTAATGAGTTCTATATACTCAAAGTATGTCCAAATATTCACATTACCTATACTTCCTAATGACTTTTTCGTGTCTTCATGTGTAAGGGTTTGAAATACTGGTTGTCCTTTAACTGGAGTAAGCTGCAGAAGATCCCCAAAAACTATAACATGTTTGCCTCCAAATAGCACGTCATAGTTTGTCTTTAGAATTTGCTGCATTCTTAAATGCACAAAGGCAAGCATTAAGTTTGATACCATGCTTACCTCATCAATGATGAGAACTTTCATTTTTTTCAATACTCTTGCAACTTCAAAACATGCTTCTCCTGTTAGCTTGTGGTATTGTATTTTGTTCTCGTGCTCTACTGGTAACATTAGCAAACGATGAAGGGTAATTCCTTTTATGTTATATGCTGCTAACCCAGTTGGAACAGTAACAACACAAGACAAAGTTGAATCAGTTTTTTGCTGTTGGTAGCTTCGAATTACTTTAATCAATAAACTTTTTCCAGTTCCGGCTTGTCCACTCACATACATTCTGATTGGTTGAAACAATGTGCATGAGCACTCTTTATTTTCATGTAGTAATCCGTGATCAATTTTTTTTCTGACTTCCTCATAAATTTGTTGTTGTTCATCATTCAGTTGTTGTTCCATATTTGGTAAGTTTATTAAATCTTCCTGAGCTTGATTCATAGCTGTTTCGAATGCAGTCATGGCTATTGCAGCTTCATTTTCTACGATTGGTTGTCCTAGAGGATCTTGACCGAACGTCCCAGAACTTTGACTGTCTTGAGAACTGTCTCTAGCTACTTCAGCTGCAATTGTTGCTTCTTGTTCAATTTCTTCATTTAACATTTGAACATAAGTTGAGAAAGTACTGCATTCTATGCTATCTTTGCAAGCATTAAAGGAATCTTCATAGCTCGGAAAATCTCCAAGTAGTTCGTCCTCTGAACGCCATGGTTTAAACAGCTGTAAAAGTGCCAAGTAGTAAAATTCCTTTTTGTCAGTAGTGTCACAACTCAGCTTCCGGTGATTAATCAAACTTCCTTTTGTTTGTTTTACCAAACATCCTTCCTCACCAGTGACTTTATATTTTCCATTGTTGATGTCTTCTGTGGTATTCCGTTTATAAATGTAGTTCTGCAGCACTTCATATAGACACATGTTCTCAAGATGATGACTTCTTTGTGGGTAATATGTGTCCAACATGTTTGTTCTTAAAATGTCTGTACTTTCAGGTTCGTACTCTGCTAAATATTCAATTTCTCGAACAGATTTCAGTACCCGATTTCTCATTCCTGCAAGGCCTAAACTTACCCAAATTATTCTTCTGGATTTGGAGTACAGACTGGCAGATGATAACCTATCTGAGCATTCGTAGGATCCAATTTCTCGATGCGATAACATCTTTAAACTGAAACTGTATAGCTTTTTACTGACAGTCTTCTCGTGAGAAATCTCTTCCCTTTCTTTCAATTCTGTTTTCTCAGATTTAGTGATGTAAGATGTGACATACCGAGCAACAGCAATAGAATTGTCAGCTACATACTGTATATCCATGTTAGCATTCCACATGGATAAAATGACTGGGTTGTAGTCATTTATATATTTTGACTCTTCTTTTCTTCTTAGGTTGTAGGTATTCTTAGGCGATTTTCTTGTAATAGTATGTCGCACAGCTGACATAAAACTGTTTACTCTTCCTTTTGAAAGAACAGGTCGTGGAAATCCAAATCGACATTTTGTGTAGAATTTATCTTTACTCTTGTACTTTCGTCGACAGTATTTTCCACACCGATGTCTTTGGAAACGTAAAACTTGCTCTTTTAAGTTTTTTTCTTCTGTGCTTTTAGGTATAGCACATGTTGCATATTCTTCAATGAAAGATAAAACTGCATCATCAGAATCTGTTCCAAATTTTGGGGCATCCTTGATCCACAACAGCATATGAATATGAGGAGCACCTCTTGCTTGGTACTCTTTTCTCCAAAAGAAATCCACAACTTCTCCAAGAGGTGGATTTTTTTTATTGCAGATGAAGGACATCATAGCCTCAAATCTATGATTGAAATATCTGCAAACATTAACTGGATCCAATGAGCACAATTCTCCTGCTGTCTTGTATTGGATGTTTTCAATATTTGAATTTGCCTCTCATAGAAAATCCAGTAAATCATCCCAAGCGTACTCAGCACAGCTTAGGGTAAGGAACCATGTAGGAGTTCCTAAATTCCGTAACATACATTTCAATTCTCCATGGCGTCGGTACCAATATTCATTAGTTCCACGCTGACAAGCCATCAAATTAATCAATTGAGATTCCAAATGATCATCTCGCTGTTGCACTTTGATCATAAAATCCTTTGCAGACACATTATGTAGATGTACTCCAGTTTTTAAAATGTGATTTACTGCATAAGATAGTGCAGACAAGTCACTTTCAAATAAAAGATGGAACAAATATGGAATACTTTGACGAAATCTTGGATCTTCTGCATATAACCTTGTAGTCCGATACTCAGAAGCAGGAATCTGTACTGGACGTTCATCATATCGTCCACCTTTTCCTGTAGGAAACAGCTGGGGAAAACAACGAGCTTCCAAGCTCTCCTCCCATACACTCACGGGAGTTCCTTGTGCTTTTTTCATCTGAAACAGATCAATAGTGTTCCCATAACTTCTTTAGAATGAAGAGGATGTATGCTGAAATGTTCATACATTTCTTCTTCTTTTGACTTATCCACTTTTTCAATTTGCCCAGCTGGTATTCCTGAGTCTGGTAGTAAAACTTCTTCATCTTCATCCATATAAATTGTTTCATACCATTTATTATTTCTTTTCAAATATAAATTTGCTCTTTGTACTTTTCGTACATCTACCAGCTCCTGCCATATTTTCTTATTCTTTGTTGGTACTCCATTAACCAGAATAACTAATGGTTCAGTTTCCAATCTATCTGCATCAATTGTTTCCATATTTTTTTTCAAATCCAAAGGCAAATAGACAACTCTTCCTTTTAAACCTCTTTTTAAATCCGAAGGATGTAATTTACCTGTTTTTGGCTCCATACGCACTATGGTCTGAAACGGATGGACACATTGAATGAGTATACACTCATACGTATTTAAATCAGAAAGTTCTGCAGGAATATCAACCAATTCTAAATTATTATGTACGGCTCTGGCTGGCATTCTATTTTCTTCTACCTTGTGATAACAGTATTTACAAATACGCTGATCTTCACCCAAATCAAATCTATTTTCCAGAAATATATATGTTGCAAAATACTTCCACTTATATTTATCTTCATTTTCACTTTTTTTATACAGACCAACATTTCTTGTTTGAATTTTATAATGGCTTCTCCGGCAACAAATACAAGTAATATTTGGTCTTTCATTAGAGATGATAGCAAATTTTGTCATTTCATCTTCAAAATTTTTACTAACAGTGAGTTCTACATTCTCTTCCACATTTTCCTCAATAACTGTGTCATTTCCTGCACTTTCTTGCTCTGGACCAAAGTAACAAAACTGAATATCATCAGTAACCTTCACTACATCTGATACAGATCCACGGAACAGAGCACTATTCAACTCATTTAACTTTAGTGCTGGACTTTTAGCAAAATACAATGTTCTCACAAACTTTCTCATTTCAGTATGATGAACAGCCAGCATCCTAAAATGGTGAAAAACACTTTGGCAAACTTTCCTAGATAGACAAGCAAGAGAATGTCCTTGCAAACCAGTATTCTCTCTCACTCTGCATGGGTCTAGTCTTTGAAGCACCTTAATCTTCTGTTTAACATTCTTTTTACTATATTCTCTTAGGAAGTCACGTAATTTATCAATAGATTCCTGTCGCACAGTGCAAATACTACTACAATTCCAAGTGTACACTGGGGCTTTAGGACGTCTCCCCATAACCTCATCAGCTAACACTTCTTCCTCATTTCTTGGAACCATTTTCTCCTTTTCCATTACACAACCATCTTTAACTTCATAAGCTCGACCATTGGTGTCAACTGCATACAACAAACTATTACTTTGAAAATAACTCTCTTCATTAAAAAATGGCTCAGTACTTGAACTATGCTTCCATTCTCCTAAGAACACTTTACAAAAGTTATTTTTCACTACTCTTTTCCTTTTGCTTTGTGCCTTCATTGCTTTGACTAATTTTTCTATTCTACGCATCCTGTTCAAAATTAAAATGAATAGTTTTCGTTTTATTTCCAAAGCCTTAGCAGCAATTGTTTCAATATATTTTTTTTTATAAAATTTGGTTTTATTCTTATATTTTTTCACATCCTTTAGCAAATTTAACATCACTCTTCTCTGAAACATTTTTCTACGAATATTTTTAAAATCTATTTTTCGTGTTAAGTCACTCTTTCTTACTTCTGATTCAACATTGGCTTTTCGTATTTTCTGTCGACTCTGTTGTTGTTTTGTACTTGAAACACTATTTGCATTTTTTCTTTGTTTGAAGATATTTTTTAAAAAATCCTTAGTCTGCTTACCAGAAGACTTTTTCTTTTTTCCAACATGATGTTCTTCAACTATTTTTTTTGGTCCAGTTTTCTTTAAATATAGATGTTGTTGCTGTTCTTTTCTCTTTCTTGACTTTATAGGCATCTTTAATTAATTTCACTGTTGTTCAGCTATACCTGAAAGAAACTAAAAATAAATATACCTTTATGTCATTTTAATACATAACATTTTTTTTTGAGCTTTTCAAATCCTATCATATGACCTGTCCCTTTCCTACAACTGCAAGTCTGACAGAACAAGAGCAACACGTATTAAATCTCTAACATCAATTCCTGTGTGCACACAGACTCATGGTGTGATTCTAGGCAAAAACAAATTTTGGTTTGGCAATTTCAAAGCACATTTACTACTGTGGAAGAGTAAGTGATAATTACTATGGCAGCCTGACACATTTTCCTTATATTTTAGAGAGGCAGAAAAGAGTACATGTGCTAACAACTACTTGAGGCCATCAGCATGTGTTACAGGGTGAGTGATTAGAGTAGAGCAAAGGAAATGAGCCTTGGTGACGTTGAATGTGTTAGCATTACACACTGCTATCTGAAATACCACACAGAACTGAATAGTAAGCATGAGAGTGCAGGAGAAGCACCTGTCTGTGTTAAGAGCGTGCTTCTGGAGACCGTGTATTGTCAGGTGCAACACAGATCTGCATGTCCGCTTGCACAACTGCATGAAGACTGCAGACATGTATGTAAGACTACATGTGTGGTAAAGGTTAATTAGACTTTTGAACATGTAAAAACTACCTCACCCATTGCGGAAGTGGAAGGAAAATGTACCATGCTAATTTCAAATGTGTTAGCATTTGCCTCTCATTTGTGAGAAAGTGATTTCTGGTAAATGCTAACCATCACAGTTCTTGAAAACAAGCTGCCCCTTTCCTGCGAGTGCAAGTCTAACAGAGCAAGAGCAACACAAATTAAATCTCTGACAAGAATTCCTGTGTGCACACAAACTCATGGTGTGATTCTAGGCACAAAACAGTATCCCTGGGTGATACCAGTACACCTCAACTTATGGTGAAGACATACTCCATAATATCTTTTAAATTCAAGGCACTTAAATATCTTCCTTAACATAAAATGTAAAAAACACAACTTTAAAAGTGGAAGGAAATTTTACCATGCTATTTTCAAATGTGTTGTCATTTGCCTCTCATCTGTGAGAAAGTGATTTCTGCTAAATGCTAACCATCACAGTTCTTGAAAACAAGCTCCCCCTTTCCTGCGAGTGCAAGGCTAACAGAGCAAGAGCAACACAAATTAAATCTCTGAGAAGAATTCCTGTGTGCAGACAGACTCATGGTGTGATTCTAGACACAAAGCATTATTTCTGGGTGATACCAGTACACCTTAACTTATGGTGAAGACATACTCCATAAGATCTTTCAAGTTCAAGGCAGTTAAATTTCTTCCTTAACATAAAATGTAAAACACAACTTTAAAAGTGGAAGGAAATTTTACCATGCTATTTTCAAATGTGTTTGCATTTGCCTCTCATTTGTGAGAAAGTGATTTCTGCTGAATGCTAACCATCACAGTTCTTGAAAACAAGCTGCCCCTTTCCTGCGAGTGCAAGGCTAACAGAGCAAGAGCAACACGAATTAAATCTCTGAGAAGAATTCCTGTGTGCACACATACTCATGGTGTGATTCTAGACACAAAGCATTATTTCTGGGTGATACCATTACAACTTAACTTATGGTGAAGACATACTCCATAATATCACATTTCTATTATTTATATCCAACTACACCACATACATCCCCTCTCAAATTCATAACTCACCTTTAAAAGTAGTCAGTTGAGAAAGAAATGTGCCACTCACACAGCAGATTATCAGAGCCAGAATCTCTGAACTGTACACCTCTCAGCAGAACCAGTAAATGGCAATGTTTCCCTCTCTTTTTTCACACATATACATGTTAACTTCATATCACAGTGTTTCCCACATTTTTTCAAATGGAATCACACATTTCTATTGGTTGCAAATTTCAACCCTTTTCCAAATGATCCCTTCCCCCAACATGACTTCTGCCTGCTACCATAGCAACAGCTCATGGAACACTGGTGTGAGCAGAGAGGTCAGAAGTTCAGCACACAATGTTTCAAATCCAAAGAGCAAGAGTGCTTGACTTTTCAAACCTAACAGCAAATCCAAACTAATGTTCTGTGGGAACACATTTTTCTGAACCAATACAAAACATGTTTTTAAAAATTTAAACATACAGCCTAGTTTTTAGTGTTGAATGGTCTGAAACAGCCAATCATTTCTTTTTATTTTTAAAAAAGTATGTAAGCCTCCATTTTACAACTATCTTTCTTTTCATATTGCCATTCTACTGAAAGACACCTTCTGAGTACATCCAGATCTCCTTGGAAGATGTTCACAGTGTGGATTATAGGTCACCGCTATGTCTTCTGGTGTGAAACGTTTGCAGAAAAAAGAGGTATTGTGAAAGATCTTGCTTTGCCAAATGTAGACATTAAATGGATTGGTCAGAGAGGGTTAAAGTGGCACCAATTAATGCCTTTGGTGAAAACCTTTCTACATCTCCCACAGCCTAACCTTATTATTGTGCACTGTGGTAGAAATTACCTAGGCACTTTAACTGGGGTAGGTCTGGAAATGCTTATTAAGGACACCTTTCTGCAATTGATGTCACTTTTTACTCAAACTGCCTTTGTATATTCTAATATATGCCAAAGGCAAAAGTGGAACTGGTCCAACCAACATTGTCCGCAGATTGAGAAAGCAAGAAAGCACGTCAATAAGTCTGTTTCTGCTTTTCTCAGAGACTATGGTATGGGTTCTATATACCACAACAACTTGCGTTACAACATGCAAGACATTTATAGAGGAGACGGTGTACATTTCAATGATGAAGGGAACAGAGTCTTCCTCTTGAACTTTAGACTCTGGATCAGTACTTACTTGTAGGTACCAAAAAACACCCTATAAACACAACGGCTCTTTTTAGAGCCACCTAATATCTAAACACGTAATCTTCTTTTTTTCTCGGCCCCCGCTTGACGAATCACCCCGAGACTGTCAGGGTAGGAGCTGAGCGGAGCGCCCCATTAGTTTTGAAAATTTCGCGAGGATTCGTCAACCGGCGCCAAAGTTATTCAAAATAGAATTTTCAGATTTCCTATGGAAACACGGTCCTAACTATAACTATCTACTGGCGACCGCCAGTAGATAATATATGTATATATATATATATATATATACATATATATATATTCACTTAAAAAACCATAGGTTTCACACAGGTTATAGTTAGGTGGATATTTCACTCGTAAAAAACCAATGAAATTCCCCCGTTATAGTTAGTTCAGATAACTATAACTCGCGCGACCACAATCCACTGCTGATGACGTCACATATTACATCACTCATGACATGGTCAGTGGCATCACTCATGACATCACTGATGACATCATCCTTGTGATAGAGTGGCGGTCGCGTGAGTTATAGTTATCTGAACTAACTATAACGGGGGAATTTCATTGGTTTTTTATGAGTGAAATATCCACCTAACTATAACCTGTGTGAAACCTATGGTTTTTTAAGTGAATTTGCAAGGTTTTTAAAATGCTAATTCCTAACTATAACGTGTGTGAAACCTATGGTTTTTTAAGTGAATTTGTACGTTTTTTTAAATGCTAAGTTATGTATTTATAAAAATTTTTTTTTTTCAAGGTCTTTCACCGTGCGCGCACTGTGCGCATGCTTTGGGCAACGTGCGCGCACCCCGCGTTTTTTGGGGAAAAAAATTCTATGGTTTTTTTCCCCTTGGTTGTCCTTCTGTGACCCCCTGACAAAGGCTAGGGGGTCAGGAACTCTCTTCCCTGCCCCCTTTTCACGTTTTCCACCTTTTTTCCCCCCTTTCCTTTTCAGTGCGAGAGACAAAATGGCGGCCGACACTTCCTGATTTCGACCGATTCGAATGTTTACCGACATCTAACAACCAATCAGAATTTCGCTCGCGCACGGCACCGTGCACGCACCTGCGCGCGTATAGATATTTATATGCTTTTAAATGTTATTTTCTCAGGAAATACTGAACAGATTGACACCAGACCTGCAAAAGGCACTTCCCTGACCTGAGGACTACCTCTCTGCCAAATTTCAAGTAATTCTGTTCAGCCGTTCGGGCTGTACCTTCGACTAAAGGTCCTATGGAAAAATGCATGGGGAAAACGCGTTTTGGGACCCCCCTTTTTTCTCGGCCCCCGCTTGACGAATCACCCCAAGACTTTCAGGGTAGGAGCTGAGCGGAGCGCCCCATTTGTTTTGAAAATTTCACGAGGATTCGTCAGCCGGCGCCAAAGTTATTCAAAATAGAATTTTGAGATTTCCTATGGAAACACGATCCTAACTATAACTATCTACTGGCGACCGCCAGTAGATAATATATATATATATATATTCTTGGATTCCCTCGCCTCCTTCGTTCCTCTGGCGAAAGTCACGGCACCACAGCAGGTAAGGTTCAAATTATTTTATTTAAACACCATTGTGCAAAAGTGCAGGGGTTAGGATGGCCTATGCGTTTCGGCTACATATATATATATGTATATATATATATGTTCCACCAATTGCCCGACGCATTTCAAGACGCACACACAGCTGATTCAAACCGGATGGTTCATTCAACAAGGCATACCAACAGCTTCATTTTGGTATGGTTACCGGGTGCAGCAAGCCTCTTCTTCTTGGGCAGCTTGAATGAATGTTCACAGAGTGCTCTGCATGCTATTTTAATCTCCGCCCTCAATGGGCATTGCTTAGTGCTTCATTCTTGATTAAGGCATGCTGGGAATAGTAGTCCGTTCCCTTGAGTTCATTACACCCTCAGTGGGTTCTGTAGCATTCTCTTTGCAGCAAATGTATTACCCTATAGTAGGGGTCCATAAAGAGCGTTGGTTTCATGCGCTGAATCAGCTGTACTGCATACCCAGCATGAAATAGTTTCTGCCTCGCAGCCTCTTCGGGGATTCTTGATATGGTGCAGTCCTGTGCGGAAGGGCCTCTGCGCTAAGTCTATGTTACACCAGTTGCCCGAAGCATTTCAGGACGCACACACATCTGATTCAAACCAGATGGTTTATTCAACAAGGCATACCAACAGCTTCATTTCGGTATGGCAATCAGGTGACAACGCGTTTGAAGGCAGCAAGCCTCTTCTTCTTGGGCAGCTTGAATGTTCACAGAGTGCTCTGCATGCCATTTTTATCTCCGCCCTCAACAGTGTTTGAGATGTCATCAGTAATGTCATCAGTGATGTCACTGACCATGTCATGAATGATGTAATATGTGACGTTGATGCAGCGCAGAACGTCAAATTTCCCCTTCGGCACAGACCAACTACCTCATCATTCAATTTACTCACATACATTCATTGATGGGGCCTATAACACCAAATACTTACACTCGTTTGACCTGTTTTCTGAGGGAAAATACGCTTCTCAATGCTGACATGAGAGGAATACCTTTACTTTACCCTAAACACTTTGACAGCAAACCTAAGATATTCCTCCCGTACGGAGATGGATCATTTAGTTGTTTTACTTGGTTTTAATGAATAATGCTCGTCTATCTATACATTACTTCCTTACCACATTTCTTTTATTCAAATAACTGACACAACACATTTGTCAATTAATCAAATACTCTTTATCTAAATTATTTTGCAAGAAAATTAGAAATCATCATCATCAGCATTTCAGAGCATCATATTTACCTATTCTGGCTAAGTCGTCCTCTAAGTCAATCAGTCAAAGAAGAATGTATTCAGCAAAATTAGGCCGCAATTCAGTCTCTCAAAGATTCAGGATAACAGCTGTCCAGCAGTGTCACCGTCCTCTCCGTCAGCATAACATCAGGAAATCGAGTTCGTCAAAGAAGAGCGAGCCAGTCGTAGCGTCGAGATAGAGCGAGCAATCGAGCGTACGATCCTACCCTAATTTCCCTACCTACTTTTAAAATGAAAATACTAACAAAATTGTAACAAGATTGGATTTAGAGAGTTCTGATTGGTCAATTTCGACTGGCGATGAGCGGTTCTCAGAGTGTCGAAGCTGAAGTCATCAAACTTGCTTGTTCCGGCTTTTAAATTGGGCGTTGTCTCTTAGTCTTGGATGGGTTCCCGGAATGACCTTGGAGGGTACATGTTCACCCGGGGTCAGGACCAGGCCACTGTTGCTGGTGGTGATGCATGCGCACTTCACCCAGAACCTCGTGTTGTCAAGGCAGTCACGTTTACCGTCCCGTTCAGCCATCTTGTATAGGCCGAAATGGTCAACTTAAGCAAAAGAAACACAAAAACGTAATTAAAAGATGGAAATGACTAATAAAATGTTATCCCCTTACTAATGCCCATATGTGTGTGTATTTATCTAGCAGAAGCAACACTCAAAGCGGTTTATACTCACTAAATAAAGCACAAATCACAAATACATCACTTAAAGCAACATATAACATATAATATTCTAATTTTCTAATATTAATATGCGTACACAAGTTAATTCACAATTAATATAGCCATGCAAAGTGCAATTCCCACGTATATTTCTCCTGTTAATATAGTTGGTGAGTTAACACTTCAAACAGATTAATAATATTACAATTAATTGATTATTCGGATTAATATAAACATGCAGAATGGAGGTATACAAAATGTTGTACTACCCGCTCCAGCAACGTCATCAGCAGTGCATTGCGGGGGCGCGAGTTATAGTTAGCTGAACTAACTATAACAGCCGAATTTCTCTGGTTTTGTACAAGTGAAATGTCCAACTAACTATAACGTCCCTGAAACCTGTGGTTTTTTCAGTGAATGTCTAAGGTTTTTAAATGCTAATTTCTAACTATAACGCCCGTGAAACCTATGTTTTTTCAGTGAATTTCAAAGGTTTTTTAAATGCTAATTTCTAACTATAACGTCCCTGAAACCTGTGGTTTTTTCAGTGAATTTCAAAGGTTTTTTAAATGCTAATTTCTAACCATGCATGCAAAGGTAGGACATGTGAAGAAAGTGGATGAAAGGTACAGAAAGAAGCAAGAGAAATACAGAAAGAGGCAACAGAAGTACAGACAGGGACAGAAAGAAGCAAGAGATGTGCACAAAGAACCACCAGAGGAGCAGAAAGAGTCTGTTGCAAAGTCATCCTGTGCCCCCAACGTTTTGCTGACGGGTACTGGTGGTAACTGACTCTGACTAACCAGGCCCAGAGCCAGTGCTATGGTGAAAGACACTTAGAATACAGTAAAAACACCTACATACACTAGAGTACACTATGGGTTGGAGTACCCCTGTGATTGGCATGACCTCCCCTGTATGGCCCTAGTACATAATAGGGCAGGGGGATTAAAACTACCTCTAACTAAGAGGTGTAGAAGGAGGCAAGAGAAGTGCAGAAAGAAGCAACACAGGTGCCGAAAGAGGCAAGAGAGGTGCAGAAAAAAGCAAGTGAAGTGCAGGAAGAGGCAGTTGAGGTGCAGAAAGAAGCAAGAGCAGTGCAGAAAGAACCAACATGAGGTGTAAAAAGAGGCAAAAGGGGTGCACAAAGGGGTAGGAGTGGTGCACAAAGAGGTAAGAGAAGTGTAGAAAGAGGCAGGAGGGGTGCAGAAAGAAGGAAGAGAAGTGCAGAAAGAAGCAAGAGAATTTCTGAAAGAAGCAACAGAGGTGTAGAAAGAAACAAGCGAAGTACAGAAAGAGGCAGGTATGGTGCAGATAGAAGCAAGAGCAGTGCAGAAAGAACCAACAGAGGGGCAGAAAGAGGGAAGAGGGGTAGAAAGAGAGGCAAGAGGGGTGCAGAAAAAGGTAGGATGGGTACACAAAGAGGCAAGAGAGGTACAGAAAAAGGCAGGAGGGGTGCAGAAAGAAGGAAGAGAAGTGCAGAAAAAGGCAAGAAAAGTGCAGAAAGAGGCAAAAGAGGTACATAAAGAGACAACAGAGGTGCAGAAAGAAGCAAGACGGGTGCAGAAAGGAGCAAGTGAGGTGCAAAAAGAGCCAACAGAGGTGCAAAAAGAGGCAAGAGAGGTGCAGAAACAGGCAAGAGAAGTGCACAAAGAAGCACGAGAACTGCTGAAAGAAGCAACAGACGGGCACAAAGAAGCAAGAAACGTACAGAAAGAGGCAAGTGAGATGCAAAAACAGGCAGGAAAGGTACAGAAAGACGAGTGCATAAAGAGACAGCAAGGGTGCAGAAAGAAGCAAATGAGGTGCAGAAAGAGGCAACATGGGTGCAGAAAGAAGCAAGACAGGTGCAGAAATCCATGTTCATGACGATTCAGGCAATGCTGACTAACATAGATGGGAAAATTGACACTCTGACCTATAGAGTGGACCGTATGTCTGAACGCCTGGACAGACACACAGAGCGGATAGATATGGCGAGAGACGGATCTCGGACACAGAAGACGCACAGCGTCAAAAAGAAACAAAACAGGAGAAAACCAAAAAAACTCTCACAGCTATAATGACGAAGTCAGAGGACTTGGAGGCGAGATCCCGCCATAATAACCTACACTTTATGGGCATAGCAGAGTCAATGAACACAGGCAATATGGAGTGCTACATTGAGAACTTGCTGTTGACACTATTCGGCAAAGACACTTTTTCAGATGTCTTTTTTATTGAGAGGGCGCATAGATCGCTTGCTCCGCTGCCTCCGCCAGGGGCAGGACCACGCCCGATCATAGAAAAACTATCGAACTATAGGGATCACAATGCGGCACTCCGAAAGGCCAGAGAGTTAGAAATCCTAACGCACAAAGGGTTGACCATTTACATTTATCCAGACTTCACACCACAAGTCTCGGAGGCGCAGAAGAAGTTTGTGGCAGTTCAAAAGAAGCTACGGGACCAGAACATTCGATACGCAATTATATATCCAGCCCGTCTCCGAGTAACACTTGGTGGGAAAAGCATTGTATATAATGATCCCAAAGAAGTGCTCAAATTCCTACAACTAAATGGCTCCCAAGCTACGTGCAGGAGATCACCTAGAGATGAACAAGAAGAACAAGGGAACACCTCAGATGTTGAATAATAAAAGCTTCCCCTGAACTGTGAGCAGTATTGGTTCACTGCCCATTGGCTATCTCTGGCAACGCTCTACATGGACACAGATGAGTGCTCACCATGAACTCATGGTTTGTTTTATAGTTTAAAATAGACACTGTGGGCATGGTGCATACACTCATGGTGCAGTAGTGCAAATAGCGATGAAGCTTGTAATGTGGAAAGCACGTTGTTTCTTTTTTGAGTTTAGCAGGTTGTGTCGATTGTATTATTTCTTTCTTTTCTACGGTTGGATGGGCGACACCCACGTGGCGTCGCCACTGGGGTTCCGGCTGGCAGCTTCCGCTACCATGTGTGCACCACAATGTAATTTTTTTCCTGTATGGGATTGTTTGGGGGGTGGGGGTATAGGCACATGTTTATTGGGCTTGTCTTCGCTGTAATTGGGATGGCGGAGTGGGTGGGGGGGAAAGAGTGTACATTTTCAAACTACTGTCAGCGCGGAGAGGGCAGACGCCAAAATCGTAACAAGACACACACTCCTACAGCACAGCTTGGATAATGAAACCACCACAGCAGAGTATGGATAATAGAACGCATTCCACTAGAAAATTAACACTTATGACATGGAATGTACGTGGTCTAAAAAAAACACAGAAAATTCGGAAAGTTCTTGCATATTTTGACTGCCATAACATAGATATAGCTTGTCTTCAGGAAACGCATCTCACAGACATCTCCGAGAGTAGGGTTGGGGCTAGATGGGCCCCTTTTAGACTTGCGTCCTCTTACTCTACATACGGTAGAGGGGTATTGCTTCTTGTAAGAAAGGGTACACCATTTACGCTGCTTCACTCAATAAAGGATGAGCAAGATAGGTATGTCATTGCTTAGGGCAACTTTGTCGTAACAGTCTTAACCATAGTTACTGCATATGGACCGAACACGGACGACCCCTCTTTTTTTGTACAAATTTGGGCTAAATTGCACACATTACCAACATCAGCAATACTTTGGGGCGGAAAGTTTAACACATGCCTTGACCCACTTCGTGACAGGTCTACGCATAACGATAAATATGGTAACAGTCTTCCATAGCACTCAAAGAGGGTATGGAGGAACATAAGATGACAGATATATCGAGCCTAAGGCATCCAAATCAAAGTGAGGGCACCTGTATCTCTACCACTCACCACATGTGGTCCAGAATTGATTTCTGGATAGTTACTGCAGATGCGTGCACATGGACTACGGCAATAGCACATATGCCCAAAAACCTTTCAGACCACGCGCTGGTGCGCTTAGAACTTGCCATCCCCACACATACCCCGCAACAGTACTCATGGCGCTTACAGCCCAGCGCTATGCTAGATCAGGTGTTTAGAGTTGAACTACAGCAAGCCATTTCTTAATTCTTTAAGAAGAATGACGGCTCAGTGGACAGCGCAAAGGTGCTGTGGGAGGCTTTTAAGGTGACAATACGTGGATTCTGTATAGGTATTTAAAACAAAAAAAAAGAGTGGCTTGCGCACCATTAGTACCAATTTAACACCCACATTTAGCAATAAGTAACAAGTGACAATTCTAGGTTTGCAAAGGGCCTTCCACCAAGCTGCAACACTTGTTGCTGCATTTTGGTAACATTTGACCCATTTCAGCTAGAAACAAGGCTTTTTTTGTTCAAATCTGCAGATTAGGATGCAGATGATGAATTATGTGGCTAATGCAGAAAATGTATAATTGTGCAAAAGTCTGTGCAGCCAAACAGTCACATAATTCCAGTGGCCCTGCTCATACCTCTGACAAGGTCCACAAGTGCTCCTCAGTGATTCCATCTATTTTTGTCTCCCTGAGTTCATAGATGAGCTTCTATGGAAACGAGGAAGACTAAACCTGAGGTTACCACTCCACAACACAGACTACCATACCACATAATTGCTCTCCATAACACATAATCCCACTCTACATAATTCATATACACTAAATACCACATACTTTCTATCCACATAATTTCACTGCACAACATACCACATAATTCAACAACACACAACGTACATCCACTCCACTCCAAAAAACATCAGTAAAAAACGTTTGCATTTACAACGCCAATAGCTCTAAATCTCGCAAATACAAAACCTATCACATTGCAACACTTCTTTCACTAGTAGTCGCGTTTGCAGAGTGGTGGAGAAAGGGTGCTGGACCTCCGAGCAGCGCTCAGGAATTCCGGTGCTTAGGGCTTACAGGAGGTACCGGTAGGGCTTCTTGGCCCCCAAAGACCCTCAGGAGAAAATTGGACTACATCCCCCATCCCGTAGTCTGCCAGGAGGCACGTTTGCAGAATGGTGGAGAAAGGGGGTGCATGGCCTCCGAAGATATCTTAGCAATCCCACTGTGCGAGACTTACTGGAGGTAACAAGAGGGGTAGTTGGCCCCCAAGGACATCCTTGGGTGCCAACTACCCTCCTATTACCCCCAGTAAGTCCAACACAGCAGCATTGCAAAGTTCGAAGAGCAGGCCACGCCCCCTTTGCCCACCACTCTACAAACGCGCTCCCTGGTGCACTCTTGGATGAGGATTAAAGTCCCCTTCGCTGCTGGGGGTCCTTTAGGAGCCAACTAGCCTACCTCATACCTCCAGTAAGCCCCGCACAGTGGGATTGCTGAGAGGTGGACAAGGGCCACACACCCTTTCTCCACCACTCTGCAAACGCACCCCCTGGTGCGTTCTAAATTGGGGGATTAAGTCCCCTTGAATACTGAGGGTCCCTGGGGGCCAACTAGCCCACCAGGTATCTCCAGTAAGCACCACACAGCTGCGTTGCAGAGAGGTGGTCCGAGACCATGCCCCTTTTTACACCTCTCTGTATTTCTTTTTTTTAAAGAAATGGGAAGGGGGCGCATGGCCCCCCTCCCGGGCCAATTTCGGCCCCTGGGACCCCATCCCCCATGGCCTGGCCAACATTCTTTTTTAAAATATATATTTGGAGGGGAGCCGCGTGGCCCAACTCCTCAGGCCAATTTTAGCCCCGGGGACCCCATCCTCCGGGCCAGCCTTCTCCTTTTTAAAAAAAAATTTATTATAGGGAAGGGGGGCCACGTGGCCCCCCTTCCCTGGGCTACTATTGGCCCCAGAGACTCCATCCCCCGGGACATGGCCATTATTTTTTTATAATGATTTAGAGGAGGAGGGCCGCGCAGCCCCCCTCCCCAAGCCGATTTCAGCCCCGGGGACCCCATCACCCGGGGCCCAGCCGTTTAAAAAAAAAAAATGTAAGACTTGGCCCCCCTTCCGTGCCAATTCTGGCCCCAGGGACCCCATCCCCCAGGGCCTGGCCGCTCTGCTGGGGACTGTGGGGGTGCCCCAATGCCCCCACGGTCCTGCCGACTCCCCGCCTCCTGCGGGAGCTGGCATTGCTTTTTCACAAGGGGAGCTGCTGACATGCAGCTCTCCTTGTGGAAAAGCAATCTGCTTTGGATTTTGGAAGCAAGAGCAGAAAACCTGCTCTCGCTTCCAAAATCCAAAGCAGTGTTTGCTATGGCAGGGCGGGAGCCGCACGGCTCCCGCCCTTCCATAGCAAACAGCAGTGTCCTGGGGGTGGGCACCCCGGGACACTACAGGAGCCAGCCCTGGGGGTTAGCGGTCCCCAGGGCCATGGTGGGCTCCAGGAGGGGGGCCGCGCCGCCCCCCTCCCTACCATTGCAAAGCCCCGGGGAGGTGGTGGTCCCCGGGAGCCCGTAGCGGACCCCTGCATTTACATTTTTAGTGCCCCGGGGAGGTGGTGGTCCCCGGGGCATGTGGGGGGTCTTGAGCCCCCCACACAGGTTTCATTTAAAAAAACATAGAGCCCTGTGGAGGTGGTGGTCCCCGGGGCAGCGTGGGGGGATTGGGACCCCCAATGCATTTTTGTTTACAGCCCAGGAGGTGGCGGTCCCCAGAACTGCAGGGGGCCATGTGCCCCCATGCATATTTAAGAAAAGCCTTGGGGGGTGGCGGTCCCCAGGGCTTGGGGGGCCTTGGGCCCCCGCTACATAAATAAATTGCCCACGGGACTTGGCCCACCTGGGGGCTTTGAAAACGAAGCACGGGAGACTGCACTTCGTTTTTTTAAATTTCCGGACGCATTTGCATACCAGGCACGACCCCGCCAGAAAAGAAAGAAAATGCTTTTTATGGGCCTGGTGGTCCCTATGGGACCCCCTGAGCAGGCCTGGGGGGTCAGGGTGTTTTAACCCTGCCCCCTTTTCTTGTTTTTTTTATCTTTGTCTTACCTTTTTATTTCTCTCTCCGTCCCAGGCACAAGATGGCTGCCAACACTTCCTGGTTTGAAGTGTTAGCAGACAATCAGAGGCAAGCTCGTGATCGGGAGGAGATGTGTGGTTAGGTTCCGCCCAAATATCAAAACGTTTTCTTTTTCTAATTTCTCAGGAACTACTGAACAGATTTACACCAATTAAAACAAGGGCTCTTTCTGCAACAAAACCTACCTTTTTGCCAATTTTGGTGTAATTGCGTTCAGCAGTTCGGGCTGTAGCTTTGTCTAAAGTTTTCTATGGAAATTAACATGGGGAAAACCCATTTTGGGACCCCCCTTTTTCCACAGCCCCCGTGTGTCGAATCACCCCGGAACTTTCAAGACAGGAGCTGACCGGAGCGGGCTACTAGTTTTGAAAATTTCACGAAGATTCATCAACCGGCACCAAAGTTATTGGATCAGAAAAAATGTTTTTTCTATGGAAACTAGGTCCTAACTATATCTACATAATATATATATATATATACATATATATATATATATATATATATACATATATATATATATATATATATATATATATATATATATATATATATATTATCTACTGGCGGACGCCAGTAGATAGTTATAGTTAGAGGTAAATTTTATGCAGATAATGAGGACCCCCTGAAAATTCCTAGGACAGGGTAACATATGTTTGTAGAATAACAACCTAGGCAATTCTTGTAAATAGCAATTGTAAATATTTTCTCTCTAATAGTCAGACCAGTTTAAGCAGTGAGACGAAAAAATGAAAATTGTAATTCTTTTTTAATTATAAGTTCTGAGTACATTCACAATTAAAAACAAATGTATTATATACATGGTAAAAAAATCATGACAAATAATAAAATAAATTGTGGGTTACATAGGGATAAAGGATAAACAAATGTGGTGGCACAACTGTTTATTATTCGACGCGCGTTTCGGCGTAGTTAACGCCTTCGTCAGGAGAGCTAAGGCCACAATTCCTGTTTTTCAAGGTTCAGGAGGGGGGTTTTCCAGGAAGTTAGGTAGGTTATTTTTCTTGTAGGTGAAAACCTTAATGGATGTTTATTCATTCAAAGATAGTGGATGTTGAGAAGGGATGGCTATTCTTTTATGATCTGAATTCCGATAAATCCATGAACATAGCACAACCTTATTTGTCGGAAGTTTTACGTATCAATGACAGTTCTTTGGTATTTCGTTACAAGTAGTTCTTATATGTGTTAAAACCTGGTATCTAATAGATTCTTGTAAGTGCCGGTCTTGATAAAAGTTGTTGATAAATAAAACAATGGTTGTAGGGGCGTCGCAGGTATGATATAACCTTCGTATTCGACGCGTTATCGATGTCGACCGGGCTCCTGGGATAATAGCCCGGGCTCCTGGGATAATTGCACTGAATACTCATAGAACAAGACACATGTCTAGATTATAGTTAGGACCGTGTTTCCATAGGAAATGTGCAACATTCTATTTGGAATAACTTTGGCGCCGGTTGACGAATCCTCGCGAAATTTTCAAAATAGGTGGGGCGCTCCACTCCGCTCCTACCCTGAAAGGCTCGGGGGGATTCGTCAAGCGGGGGCTGAGAAAAAAGGGGGGTCCCAAAACGCGTTTTCCCCATGCAATTTTCCATAGGGACCTTTAGTCCAAGGTACAGCCCGAACGGCTGAACAGAATTACTTGAAATTTGGCAGAGAGGTAGTCCTCAGGTCAGGGATGTGCATTTTGCAGGTCTGGTGTCAATCTGTTCCGTAGTTCCTGAGAAAATCAAAAGTAAAATCATATATATATGTGGGCGGAGCCTAACCACACATCTCATCCTGAGATCTGATTGGCTGTTAGCACTTCATCCATGAAGTGTTGGCAGCCATCTTGGGACCAATATACATATATATATATATATATACATATATATATATATAGATATATATCTATATGTATATATAGATACATACATATATATATACATACATATATAAATATATATTATCTACTGGCGGTCGCCAGTAGATAGTTATAGTTAGGACCTATTTTCCGTAGGAAATCTGCAACATTCTATTCCCAATAAGGCTGGCGCCGGTTGATGAATCCTCGCGAAATTTTACAAACTTTTGGCCAGCTTCGCTCCGCTCCTACCCTGAAAGTTTTGTGGTGATTCATAAAGCGGAGGCCGAGAAAAAAGGGAGGTCCCAAAACGCGTTTTCCCCCATGCAATTTCCCATAGGATCTGTTGTCGCAGCTACAGCCCGAACCGCTGAACGGAATGACACCAAATTTGGCAAAGAGGTAGTCCTCAGTTCAGACTCGTGCCTTTTGCATAAATGGTGTGAATCTGTTCATTAGTTCCTGAGAAAATTAGGGTAAAAAAGTTAGTGATATTTATGGACCCTACCCGCACCGTAAGCGCACCCTCCCCGAATCGAGCAGGCACCCTCCCGATCGCGTGCTGAATGCTAATTGGCTGTCGAGTGTCTGTCTACATTCGAAACCAGGAACTGTTGGCGGCCATTTTCTGCCTCGGTAGAAGCGAGGCTGAAGAAGCAAGGGGAATAAGTGTGTAAAACATATAAAGGGGGCAGAGTGGAAATACTCTGACCCTCTAGAGGTGCTTAGGGGGTCCCAGAAGGACTCCCCGGGGCCCCCTTTAAAAAAAAACTGCCAAATGCGCGCAGTGCGCGCGCATCCTATCGCGTTTGGTGCCTGGATCCTCTCGCGTTGGGTGCGCGGATCCAAGAAAAAAAAATTTGAAAAAAGACAAGAAATCATTGGTTGTATGACAACTTTCTACACTGAAAGGTAGGGTGTATATTTCTGTTTTTTAAACGCATGATTCTTATTGGTTAACAAAAACTGATTGTAAGGAACATTATATATGATAAGCTGATATGTTGAAAAGTCAAGCACACTTGCTGTCTTGTTTAGCAACATTGTGTGCTGAACTTGTGACCTGTGTGCTCAGTACGGTGTTCCATGACCTGTTTCTATGGTAACAGGCAGAAGGCAGATTGGGGGAAGGGTTGAAATGTATTTCATTTGGAAAGGGTTGAAATGTTTAACCAATAGAAATGTGTGTTTGCTTTTGAATTTATGTGTGAAGGATTGTGATTTGATGTTTACATGTATATGTGTGGAAAATGAAAGGGAAACTTTGCCATTCTTTGTTTTTGCTGAGAGGTGCACAGTGCAGAGATTCTGTATAAGAAAATCTGGTGTGTGACTGATATCTGGTGTGTGACTGATATACTTCTTAATCTACAAAACAACTTGAAAGGTGAGTTATTTAATTGTGAGGGGATGTATGTAGACTATTTTGATTTTAATCAGACTAATGTATTTCTCCTGCTAAAGTGTAGAGAGTACTTTTTTTCTCTACAATCTTATTGACAGTGTGGGTGCATGTAGAAACCATTCTGTGATGAGCATTTGTGTTTTTCATGTGTTTGCAGACAGATAACTGTGCTGTTTTTATATTTTGGTAGAATTACAAACCAGTCATTGTTTATGAATTTGTGAAATGAGTTATGTTTCTATACTAAAATGTAGTACTCCTTCTAGATGAAGAAATGTGTTTTGGTATAGTGCAAGGGATAGTGTTGTTTGTCTAGAATCACACAGTGAGTATGTGTGCATTTGGGAACCACTGTGAGAGAAGCATTTGGTAACATTGTGTATTTGATAACAGATAACAGTTTTAAAACCTGTCATGTTGTCAGGTTTTAGTAGCATTAGAAGCCAGTCTTTGCTTATGCATTGATAAAATAAGTCATGCTTTGACACTAATGTGCTGTACTTAAATATGTAGATTGTGTGCAGTACCCTTACCTCTTCTAGACTAGTGAATGAGTTTTGGTAAACTCCTTGGATAGTGTTGCTTGTCTAAAATCACACTGTGAGTCTGTGTGCATTTGGGTAAAGATTGTGATAGAAGCATTTGGTTACATCGTGTATTTGCTGACAGATAACTGTTTTAAAACCGGTCATGTTGTCAAGTTTTAGTAGCTTTAGAAGCTATTCTTTGCTTATGCATTGATAAAATGAGTCCGGGTTTGACACTAAAGTGCACTACAATGTACTATTCTCTTCACTGTGCCAAAACTGAAAATTTAAAAGTTTTACCCAGGCACTGTCCTAGCAGTAGTCTGATGATTTAGTCAGTTTCCAAGTACTCATGTTGTGAACCATACATTACCACATAGACTGCTTCAAATGGCTATGCAGTATGCATGCAGTCTTCTAACATACTATACACTTGTCTTTCACACCTTCAATCCCCTAGTCAGTATCCATACAGTCCAGCAAACATCCTGTCACTCCCTTTGCACTCCTCTAGTGACCCATTCAGTACCAAGTACTAATCCATTCACTGTGTCAAACGCCAACCACTTATAAATTCACCCAGGCACTCTCCTTGTTGTAGTCTAATCATTCTGTCAGTACCCAAGTACTCATGCAGTGAGCCAGGCCTTAGCACATAGATTGCTTCAAATGCCTATTCACTATGGATTCAGTCCTCTAATCACCTACACAGTTGTCTTTCACACCTTCAATTCCCCAATCAGTATTCATACACTTCCAGCAAACACCCTGTCACTCACCCAGTGTGTCTCCTTATAGTACTGTAATCATTCAGTCAGTTAGCATGTAGTCTTTTAGTGAGGTAGGCTTTAGGGCATGAACTGCTTCAAAGTAGTATGCACTATGCATGTAGTGTGTTAACCATCGTCACACTTGTGGTTCAGGGCTATATTTTCTTAGTCAGTTTTTATATAAAATGTGTTTGTACAGTAATGGAATAGTATAAATTTGAAAGTTATTAATATACATTTATTTGTGATTCTTTTTTACAGATACTGTTTTTCAACGTAAAAATAGAGAAATCATGCCAGAAAAAAAAAAAAAAAAGAAACTCAGAAAGGAGCAGGAGTGTTTCTCATCCGTTTGCACTCTTCTTGTGCAAGATTGTTCGGATGAAGGGTCCTTAGGTGTTTCGTCATACTTGCCGTGCCGTACGAGTATTTCTTGTTAGGATCCCCTCGCGACAGAACTCTTTGGAAATCTTGCACGTGACCAAGGTGGCATTGGTC
Organism: Triturus cristatus; assembly: GCF_964204655.1. Taxonomy (NCBI): domain Eukaryota; kingdom Metazoa; phylum Chordata; class Amphibia; order Caudata; family Salamandridae; genus Triturus; species Triturus cristatus. The sequence continues at coordinate 533,263,537 of NC_140590.1, forward strand.
TTTGTTTGCCCCTCGGGAAAAGTAAAAAATGTCCACACCACTGAAGAAAAACGTTGTGGGTGTGGTGCCTTCTCCAAAAATGTATCCTCCGATTCGGTGAATATTTTAAAGCAGCAACATTTACAGTTTTTGTAAGTTAAACTTATAAAATGTTGTTAGCTGTAAGCATTTTATATATCTGTGATTTGTATCTTGTGGTATTTTGCTGAGAATAGCATGTTGTTGTTTTTTTTAACAATCTTTCTGATTGTTTTTTTTTTGCCCGCTGTTAAGTGATGAGTACGATTGAAATCACTATTTTTAGTGAAATTCAATATATTTTGAGAACAGCAAAAAAGGCAAACAAATTACTTTGTGGAAATGATGCTGTGTTGTAAAAGATTTATTATTACATGTTATAATTCTTTTTTCCTCTTCTTTCACAGATCCAAATTTTAAAATAAGCAATTTATATGAATTTAGATTGCAATGAAAATCTGAAAAAAATGTATACCATTTTTTATTCCTATTACTGTGAAGGTAAGTTTAACTAAGTCTCAATATGCAGAATGAGGAGGTCTGCAAGAAGCTACAAAGTTAAAACACGTTTCTAAAAACACTCTGTTTATACCTATGTAGTTTTGAAATCTGACCATAATCAGATATCATGTGACCTGCAAAAAAAGAGATTTGAGGGGTTCATAATATTTCTCATTGTACCTATTGAAGGACCACAATCATTTCAATCATTCTTCTTTGAACATCTTTGCAGACAAAACTCTGTGCTTACCTTCTATCATTCGCAAGGAATTTTAAAACCGGAAATATATCATTTTATTTAACATAGTTATTGTGCAAGACACTCTTTCATATTTACAAAGAGAGGAAAAGGCACTCTGTGCACTTTTTATACTCCATGTAAATACAACCTCATTATGCACACCACTTTGCGTTGAAAGGGTGTTCTATAAGTGTTGTTGTGCATGATTGCACTGAATACTCATAGAACAAGACACATGTCTAGATTTATCAGAAATCATAAATCTCGATATGTGTGTGAATGCTGCACCATTCTAAAATTGGTGTAGGAAAGCACAACAAGGAGAATTGTTTTCATTTCTCCACATTTTTATATCTTCAATTCATGCTACAATGCTCAGCATACATTGAAAGAGAAAAATGCCTTTACTGATTGTTTTTGTGCAGGAAGGTGTGTCTTCCTGTACAAAAACAAACAGCACATGACACAGATATCCTTTCACTATGGTGCAAGGGTGCCTGTGTCACCACTTGGCTGCAGTTTAAGCAGCCGTGCAGAGAGAAGCATAGATTTGCAACATATTTATGTACATATGTTTCATCCCTGTGCTTTGTAAGTACTACAGCACACTGCAGCTAAAGAGGTTACTGTGTGATGCTGCAGCACTTCATAGTTCTGAACTTATACATTCACCATACGCTACTAATGCATTCATTCAGTCAATTACATACTACACATACATTCATCTAAACTTTCACACACTAACAAAGAAATTTAGCTCTTTTTTTAAACCAGGAAAGTTAGTTCTTACAAGAACGTTTTTTTTCTTCTTTTTTTTTTATTTATTTTTTGGGTTTTTCCAACAATTTTTTGATTTTTTTGGATTTTTTGGAAAAAAAATCCAAAAAACAAAACAGGAGGAACCAAACAATGAACTTCAGGAAACATTAAAAAAACAAAAAAAAAACTAGCAAATGTGACTTTCTTGCCGGCGGCAGATCAGATCAATCGACTGCTCACCGTAGCACAAAGTCGCATTGCACTTAGTGCAGAGCACTTTTAAAAATTGAAATTTTGGGCTGATGGATGCACTGTTGAAGTGCTCGGCTGCGATGAGGTGGAAGGCGCAGGAGCAGGAGTGTTTCTCATCCGTTTACACTCTTCTCGTGCAAGATTGTTTGGATGAAGGGTCCTTGGGTGCTTCATCATACTAGCCGTGCCGCACGAGTATTTCTTGTTAGGATCCCCTCGCGACAGCACTCTTTTGCAAATCTTGCATGTGACCAAGGTGGTATTGGTCTTATTCTGCCCCTCGGGAATAGTAAAAAATTTCCACACCACTGAAGAAAAACGTTCTTTGCGTGGCGCCTCCGCAAAAAATTCATCCTCAGATGTATGAGAGATGCAGGTGATGCCTGCTGCCCTGAAGCCATTTTTAGTTGAAAAAAGTTAGAGCTAAGTGTAAACTTAGTCTAAAAAATCTTCTTCTCTGCAAAGAGATGCTCCTCCAAAGAAGGTCAAAGAAGAATGATTGAATTGGGTGGGGTCTTTCAATAGTTAGAACAGGAAGTGTAATAAATCAATCAAATCTCTTTTTTTGCAGGTCACATGGGATCCGCGCACCCTGCGCATAGGCAGCACGCACCCAGCGCGCATCCGCGAAATTGAATTAAAAAAAATTATAGGATTAGATGTAAAAATATATTAGTTTTAAGACTAGTTTAGAGCTTGTCTTCAATTAATATTCACATGAAAGACATAAATATATGTTTTTTAAAATGTTAAATATTTCGCGGGATCCGCGCACCTACCGCGTCATAGACGCAGATGACGCATCGCGGAAGCGCGTAAACGTCGCGTTACGTACATCGAACGTGTCGCGTATAGGCTGGGAGTTGCATACCAGTCGCATTGCGATCGCGCACTAAACACGTACCCAACGCATACCATGCGCAGATGCTAACGCGTACGGATCGAGAACGGTGCGCATAGGGTGCGCAGATCCAAAAACATGGAAAAAATATATATAAAATAAAGTTTTGAACATATAGTTAAAGAAATATTTTTTAAAATATGTTTGAAAAACCCAATAAAAACAAATAATATTTTTAAATTTGATTAAATAATTAATTAAAAAATAAATTTAAAAAATGGTGATAAAAAAGAATTTCACAAAAACATAATTAATGTAATTGACACACTGAATTTGACAAATATAGAAATCCAATGAAAATCATTAAACATTATATCTTTAGAGATAAGTTATAGATAGGAATTAGCATTTAAAAAACCTTTGAAATTCACTGAAAAAGCCATAGGTTTCATCCACGTTATAGTTAGGAATTGGCATTTAAAAAACCTTTGAAATTCACTGAAAAAACCAAAGGTTTCAGAGGCGTTATAGTTAGGAATTGACATTTAAAAAACCTTAGAAACTCACTAAAAAAAACATAGGTTTCAGGGACGTTATAGTGAGCTGGACATTTCCCTTGTTCAAAACCCTAGAAATTCCCCTGTTATAGTTAGTTCAGCTAACTATAACTCGCGCCCCCGCAATGCACTGCTGATGACGTCACATATTACATCACTCATGACATGGTCCGTGACATCACTGATGACATCACTGATGACATCTCAAATGACATCACAGATGACGTCATCCATGTGATAAATTAGAGCATCTTCACACATCCTAATATAACCTTTGATACACCGACAGACGGCTATTTTGAAAACCATAGATACTCCAATACCAATAACTACACACCCACTCATTGACTCTTAGGTCTACATACATCTCCACTCACTCACCTGTACAGTCACTCATACTTACAGTCACTCTGTACAGGACCATCATATGCATTTATACACCTATATAGACACTCACACACCGCCAATCATCCATTGAGGTACTGACACATCTAGTCAGTCATGCAAATAATTAATCACAGTCCAATTTACTCACCTATACAGTTAAGCACACTCAAAATCACTTACTCATAAAAATACTAACAAATTCTGATGCTCTTATACAATTACTGATACAAGCACACACTCATCCATACAGCCACTCCCAAAATCACACACTCTCACATATAGATAGCTATATACTCTTACACACATATACACTGCGTTTCACATATGTGGTTACTGACACATGTACAACTGAGATATACATTCAATCACTAACACACCCTTACATACAGTCACCCAACCATACAGTCCATCACAGATGCACTCTTAAAACCATGCACCCACTGAATCACCCACTCACACATCTATGCACAGAGTCACACACACCCTACCCACACAAACACTCAGGCACCCATACAGATACTCAGACAACCAATCAATAACCCATATAGACACTCATATAGCTATTCACAAAACCATGCAGCCACTTATACACCAACACACAGACACATACAGACATTCACACAGTTTAGTCACTAGTCTGCAGTAAGATACATTTAATGACTCACTTATAGAGTCAGTTACGCACCTAGAAAATCACCCATTCACACACTTATACACCCTCTCATTCTTCCATAGGCCTTTCACTATAAATATATAAAACATATTTAAACTTTACAGAAACACACAGTCACTGGATGACGTCATCAGTGATGTCATCAGTGATGTCATTTGAGATGTCATCAGTGATGTCATCAGTGATGTCGCTGACCATGTCATGAGTGATGTAATATATGACGTCATCAGCAGTGCATTGCGGGGCCGTTAGTTATAGTTAGCTGAACTAACTATAACAGGGGAATTTCTAGGGTTTTGTACGAGGGAAATGTCCAGCTAACTATAACGCCCCTGAAACCTATGTTTTTTTTAGTGAATATATATACAACCTGACGTCACCGTAAAGGGAGGTAGTCTTCTTCACGAAGGGGTGAAATTGCAGCATGATTGAACATCACCCCACTGTGGTTCTAATGTGACTTTATTGCTTGCACCACAGGACGGACTCACTTGAGGTGATTGTGTGCAACTACGAAGACCAGAAGGCCTGAGAAGTGGCCACGCCCACTGGGGCGGTCAAAGTGAATATAATGCAGCTGCACTTTACCGGTCCTGTGGTACAGAATTTGCCGTTGCCATTGAAGAAGGGTCAAGAGACTTGAAACGCGTCTGGCAGTGAATGGCAGTAATATTCTGATGACGTCTTTTCACATCTGTGTGCAGCCTTCATGATTAAATAAAGAAGGAATCTAACCTACCTGGTGTGGCTCTTCCATAAGGGGCAACTCTTGTTTGTTTGGATATATATATATATATATATATATATATATATATATATATATATATATATATATATATATATATATATGTATATATATATATATATATATATATATATATATATGCTAGCAATAATAACACACTTGTCAAATGCTACTGTTAAATGCATAGATAATTATAATAAAATGCACAAGCAAATTATGCTGGACGTCCTGCAAGAAATCAGAAAGATATATATACTAAATTCATCGGATGATTAACTTGGAGAAAACACCTCAGATGATTATAGCCACTGGAAACTGAAGGTGCACACAGACAGTTACACATCACAATGACTGTTATTGCCACTGGAATCTGAATATGCACACAAACAGCCACACATCACAATGGCAACAATCAAAAATCAAACACTTCACCTGGTGCAAACTTCTTTCTGGCCCACTCCAGACTGAGAGGTTCACAGCTGGGGTCAAGAGACTCAGCAACCATCAGTCAGGCTTCCGAGCCAACCACAGCACCGAGACCGCCCTCATTGCAGCCACCGACGACATCAGGACCATGCTCGACAACGGGGAAACCGCTGCCCTCATCCTTCTAGACCTTTCTGCCGCCTTCGATACCATCTGCCACCGAACTCTAAGATCCCGCCTCCACAACGCAGGGATCCAAGGAAAGGCCCTGGAATGGATCACCTTATTTCTCTCCGACAGAAGCCAGAGAGTCCGCCTCCCTTCCCGTCCACGGCAACCAAAATCATCTGCGGCGTACCCCAAGGCTCCTCACTCAGCCCGACCCTCTTCAATGTCTACATGAGCCCCCTCGCCGCCATCGTACGCAAACACAACCTCAACATCATCACCTACGCCGACGACACCCAGCTGATCCTCTCCCTCACCAAAGACCCAGCCACAACCAGAATCAACCTCCAGGAAGGAATGAAAGACATCGCGGAATGGATGAAATACAGCTGCCTTAAAGCTAAACTCAGACAAAACAGAGGTCCTCATCCTGGGAACATCACAATCTGCCTGGAACCACTCTTGGTGGCCCACCGCGCTGGGCTCCCCACCAACACCCACGGACCACGCACGCAACCTAGGATTCATCTTGGACTCCTCGCTCACCATGTCCAAACTAGTCAACGCCATCTCGTCCTCATGCATCAACACCCTGCGCATGCTTCGAAAGATCTTCAGGTGGATCCCGACCGAAACGAGAAGGACGGTCACCCAGGTCCTCGTCACCAGCCGGTTGGACAACGGAAATGCCCTATATGCAAGAACCACAGCAAAACTTCAGAACAGACTCCATTGCATACAGAACGCATCCGCACGCCTCATCCTGGACATCCCCCGACACAGCCACATAACCGCCCACCTGAGAGACCTGCACTGGCTCCCCGTCAAAAAATGAATCACGTTCAGGCTCCTCACCCATGCACACAATGCACTCCACAACGCCGGACCCGAATACCTCAACAGACGCCTCACGTTCTACACTCCAACCCGCCAGCTCCGCTCCGCCACCCTCGCCGCCATCCCACGGATCCGCAGAACCACCACCAGAGGAAGATTGTTCTCCTACCTAGACGCCAAGACATGGAACTCCCTCCCCGCCCACCTACGTCTGACCCAGGGCCACATCACCTTCAGGAGACACCTCAAGACCTGGCTGTTCGAGCAGTAGCAGCACCGCCCTCCCTCCCCCCAGCGCCTTGAGACCCTCACGGGTGAGTAGCACGCTCTATACATTTCTTGATTGATTGATTGATTGATGCCTGCACTGACGATACGTCCACCGTTCAGGGTCAAACAATCCTGATCTCTAAGTCAACAAGACTCAGCATTATGGTCTCAAAACACACTAAAAGGTTCTGAGAGGCTTTCCTTTGCGCCAAGGAAACTAACTGGAGTAGGCCTCTTTCCATGCAAGCATTCCAAGGCAAAGGAGTTCTCACGTTCCCACTGCATTTCATGTGTCCCAGCCTTTATGTTAACGAAGCTTACAAAAGTATCCGGCAGTACATTCAACAATAACAAAGCAACCTTGAACGTGAATAACCCAAAAGTAATCTGGGGGCCTGCCTGTGCATGCAAAAAGCTCAAGCAAGGGAGAGTCCAAATTCAAGATGACATGAGGGCATGTCAAAGCCAATAGTAAGAACTTCATAATCCTCCCCAATGTCCAACACAATGCATATTTGTGCACTATTGCCTATAGCATCACATACTTCATCTCTCAATGTACAACACAATGCACATTTTTGCACCACTGCCTATAGCATCACATACTTCATCCCTCTCTCTTATGCTTTAAATGCACAACCCACATGTTCTGTTCCTCGCAAGGCTGTTCTACTCTGTGACAGCTCTCACTTTAAAACTGCAAAGAGATTATACAAAAGAAATCTTCAAGGAAAAAGGCATATGCAGGATGTTAATTCAGGCTAGGGTAAAGTAAAACACCAAAAGTCAATTAAAATTATGGTAGTAAGGTGTCATCATGCGGTTTCAAGCCATAGGAGTGCCTCTAGCACTACAACCACTTGTATGTTCTTTCTCCTGGAGGGGGCAGGTTTTTGACAGCTAAACTGGCACGATTAGCTGCAAAATTACAATCTTCTCAATTTAGAATTGAATATGTGCCTTGAAGATTGAATGTTCATGCAGATATTTTGTCACAGTCACCTTTAACTGGGAAGTCTGTTAAAAATGAAGCAGATGATGATTGTAAAGTGGCATTTATGGTGGAGGACATCAAGGCCTGGGATCACTCAAGTGTAGATCTGGGTGTAATTTCTAAGGGAGTCTGGGAAAGTCAACTAATGAAGGATGTTGAAATAAATTTGGTATCTAACAACATGAGTACGGGCTGGCCGGAAGAGAAGAAATTAAGTGGAGAAACTGCTGTATTTTTTAAAGTGAGAAATGAGTTAATGTGTAATGGGTTTTATTTGTTTCGGGGTGATAAGGTTGTGACACCTTTTGGTTTAAGGAAGGACATTTTCCATATGAGACATAAAGGACATATTAGGATGCCAGCCAGTAAGAGGCGCATTCATGAACTTTATCCGTGGCTTGGTACTTATGGTATGATTGAGGATTTGGTGAGAGGGTGTAATTTGTGTGCCAACAGTGACAAATCGGTGAAACAGTGTGGTACTGAATCCTCTTCCATTAAATTTGCTACAGGTCATGGAGGAAGTTGGACGTGGATATTTTGGGTCCGTTTTGTATGTTTCTTGAGAAATAGGCTTTTGCCATTGTCATAGTCAATTATGTTTCAAAATAGCCAGTAGTTAAGATGACTGAAAAAATAACTATAGAGGCCGTCATTGAATTTTTGGGGCATGTTTTTTGCAGAGAAGTGTTACCAGACGAGTTGATCTCTGACAACGGCCCACAGTTTGTAAGTAAGGTTTGAAGACTATTTATCAAGGTGTGGTGTAAAGCATAAGAAAGCTGCCAACTATTATCCCCAGTCCAACAGTCAGAGTGAGAGATTTATCCGAGTTGTTGCAAATCTATTCAGTTGACCTGTAAGGTTGGATGACCTTGGACAAAAGCCTAGAAGGCCACATTATTGTCATATTGTACGATGCCGAATTTAGTTTCAGGATACCTGCCTTTTGAACTACTTCATGGCAGGAAACCGGAAACCAATTTGCCTCCGTAGTGGTTGAAGGATTGTAAAGGAGATTTAGATGCAGGTATTGGTTATAAAAAGATCAAGGAATGTGTGGAAGCTTATGAAGAAAAATTTAGGAAGGTTATGGATAAGTACCGAGGAAAACCATCAGTTTTATAAATGTATCTAGGTGACTGGGTTTGTATCAGGAAGGTGTTAGTATCAGGGAAAGAGGTACCCAAATGGACAGATCCAATTGGGGTTGTGGAGATTTATGATAATGCTCTGAAGGTCCATGGAGGGAAAATTTGGAATATGAGCACAGTCTCTGTAGAAATCCCTCCTGTTCTGAGTCAAATGATATGGAGCAGGTTTCCATGAGAATGGATGAAACTAATGTCTTCATGGATGTGGAATGAGTACTATGGGTGTTGAAAATGTATTAAGAAAATGTTCAAGAACCAAAGGGTCTCCTGCGAAATGTTCAAAATATGTCAATTATTAAATAAATAGCATGCCCTGAGCTGGAAGTATATTTGTGATGGTGATGTAGTTATTCTTATTTATGTTCTGCTCACATATTTTATTTAATATTTTTATATAGTTTGTTTATTAGTTTTAGGGATTAATTATGTTTTATAATTTTCTGTTTCTGTCAATGTATTTTTCGCCAAAGGGGAGAGGTGTGTTATATCCTTCATCTTGGAACCTGGGAGGGGCAGAATGCGGGTGGAATGGTGTGGGTAGAATGAAGTGGGATAGAAGCTTCAGGTGGATCCAAGAAAGGCATTTAGACAGATAGAGAGCTCTCCTTTGCTGGCTGTGATTGTTGACTGCCTTTTTGTGTGGAAATAAATCTACTTTAAAACCATTGTACCAGAGTTCTTCATTGCTACACTTACTGTATATTGTTGCGTCGAGATAACCCAGATGAGTTGAGCCATGCATGTTAGCAAGTTAAATAATTTGTTCATTTATACATATGAACATCCAGGTTCATTTCAACAGGATGTGGTTTGAGTTTAATATATTTTTTAAAGTTTGCATTTGTTAACAGAACATCTGAATTTTTTATTAAAAGCCATCATGATATCAATATCTGATTACCTACTTTGTCTCAACTAACAGACATGGTTAACCATTTGAAATCATTTGCTTCTCTTGTTTGAACTATTGGATAATAAAATAAAAAGCATGACAAATGTAAACAAAATTTGTTTATTTGCTTTTGATTAGAATAATCAAACAAACAATCATGGTTTTGTGGTGAAGGTCGGTGTTCTGTGATCGTACCCTGGGGTTGGTTTCTCATAGCTCTCACTAGAAAGGTCAAAGGTCACCCTTCCGGGGTGTCTCTGGTTGAAGGGCCTCTGTGAGTATCAGCAATGTATTATTAAATGCTGGGTTTCCCTTGGGGGTATACTTTGAGTGAAAGCAATATTTTAGCAGGGTAGTGTGTGGAAAGGGGCATGAGGTGAAGTTGTTTTATGGATGTACAAGAAGAGGGCACCATGTTTTTTTTGGTTTTTTTTAACTCTTTTATATTAAACAAGCTCAAAAAACAGTAAGGGCACCATGGTTTGAAGCCCAGGGCATGGTTGTTGTTAGTTCAGCAGGCCAGGCCACCCATTGCACTGGGTGGCCTGGTAGAGTGAGTGGCCCACATCACCCCAGTTATGGCTGCCTTTTACCACCCATCCAAGAGGGAGCAGCCAATTTTCTTGTTAATTCACTGAGTTAAACCTGACTGCCAGGCTCCTACTGCAGAAATGCCTCCTTTGGATTGGATTGTGGCCCCCTTGATGACAGTGTTGTCAATGGTTAAACCATGATGGGTTTAAAGGTTGTCTGTGGGTACACACTTCAGAAGCACACAAACAATAAATGGATGCAGAGATTACTAAAGCGGGACATGAAGGCTGGCCTTAGAATGGACGGTCTGTGTATCTGTACTTCAGCATCACTGAGCTGTCTACAGATGGATTTATTGGGGTTTCCTCTAAAAACCTCTAGGTGCCTGAGAGTACTTAGGTATCATACATATGTACAGAGGTGGGACCCCTGGAGAGGGACGCAAGTGGCCAACCTGTAATTGGAGTGGCATCTCAAGACACAGTGCTTTACACCAAGACATGTCATGGGCACTTTGCTGTGGGCTGATGAAGTGACTATATGTAAATCTAGAGATTACTAGGCAGTGGTCTCATTGGAAATCCTGCCACCTATTCATGCTGCTGAGGATTTCTGCTTCCTTGGCTGCTTTTCGACATTTGCTTAATCTGTGGCTACGGTGCTGTGTGACTGGGTTTCTTAAGGGAAACCAAGGAGTTCTGCAATATCTTGACTGTGTATCAGGTCTTTAAAAGTACTTTTGTCTGGCTGTTTGAAAACCAGAGGCCCAGATGAGGCTTTCAGTTTGTTAATTCCTCCTAGAGACATAGATGGACTTGTGGCAACAGAAAGGGGAGTCAAGCTGAGCACAGCCGCGGAAACTGAAGGCCATTATCCTCCGACAAAGCCTCTACTTCTGGGTTGCCTAGCCCTTGACAGTCAAGAGTGAAGTTAGCCCCCTGTGTGCATTCAAGGACTTTCATGCCCTCCAGGGGCCCCTGAGCTATGAGGGCTAACAATAGAGAACTTGATCCTTTCAACTGGTGCACTCTGTCCTATTACAACGTAATGTTTACCTCCTGACATTTAGTACCCTGTAATTATGGCTTTGAAAACATGCTAATACCCAGATGTCCACTTCGAGTCCCAGTAGTCCCTTGTTGAAAGGACTTGTTCCCATGCCAACCTGGACAGTCTGATGCTGTTGGCCAATCAGGGCCTGTAAAACAATTGATTGCCTAAGAAACCCTAAGGTCTATGTTTTGGTTAGAGGACCTGGCAGTAGGCTAACACTCACTGTTCTGGTGCATGAATGCATGGCCCTGCACTGGGTACAGCATCTCGATGAAGGTGAGTGAGCCTACAGTGACCTCGGATGGGCCCAGAACCTTGAAGCCACACTTGGAGTAAAATGGTATGAGATAATCTTCACACATGAGTATGGCCCGGCGGGCATAGGGCAGACAGCGTAGGTACTGCAGGTAGCGCCCCATCAAGATGGATCCCCTCCCTTGCTGGCGGAAGGTGTGATGCACAGCCAGCACATGGATGTGAACTGTGGTGCCTTCCTGCTTGTGCAGCGTTAGAGCATCCTGAGGAGAAGACAAACAGCAAGATACACATCAGTCATTTTATGCATGGCCAGTTAAACACCTGTACAAAAATGCCAGCTTTAGAATGGCAGGCCTTATCGCTAAGCAATCGGGGCCTTATTCACAATGCTGTCATGGAGGAGTCTGTACTCATGGCGGAATCTCCACAATGATAGTTGAGCTGGAATCTCAGCAGTGAGAATTCTCACTGAGGAGATTCTGCTCTGCGTGCTGAAACTCCCCCACGACTGTAGGGCTTTCGCCACGGGTACGGGGCCTTCGCCACAAGTGTGGAGGCTGTTTGCGAATCAGACCCTCAGACTTTTAATTAAAGTGAAACAACTGGATCAGTTAAAAGACCAGTGTTTAATATGAGTGGTGGTTGATGGTGGTGCCCCATCAGCACTCTTGAGAACCGGCACCTATTTCTCCTAATTTACTGTAGTAGTGTAGTTATCCACAAGAACTCCAGTAAGCGTTGATTATCTATGAACAATGTCACTTGCTTGTCAATGCCTGGCCACCAGTAAATGCTTTTAAGAGCCTTAAGTGTTGCAGAAATTCCTAAATGACCATTATGTGCAATATTTATTAACTTTCCCTTAGAGATACGGGTGGAACGAACAAACCATTTCTCACACATACTCCATTTTCAAATGATATCTATTCACTAATTTGAGCAAAAGCCTTGATATCATTACTTAAACCTTTAATAGCTGGCAATTTACTTTTGTTGAAAATTCCCACTTTTTTAAGAGTTTCATCATGTTCCATTGCTGAAGCCCACTCCTCTTGTGATATGCTGCCATTGCATTTAGAGACAGCATCTATGAGACCAACTACACAATCTTTGTGGAAGTCATCTTCACCTTCACTACAATTGGGCAAAGGTATGCGAGAAAGGCAGTCAGCACAGATATTTTTACCACCTTGAATATACTTGATGTTAAGATTATATTCTTGAAGTTTAGATAGACAGTAAGTGGTACAGGTCTGACTTTATGTATTATTGGTGTGGCGTTCTTTTTCAACATTATGGTGTGTTTGTATCCTTTTACCACCCCCACTGTGTTCTTGAATACATTTGGAAAAAAACGTATAATGTTTTCTACCTTCATGTCGGATTGAATACTTGTCACAATATTGGAAGGAATATCACCAAGTACTACAGGGGGATCCTGTCCAGGGCGTAATATTATGCCCAGGAGGGCAAGATCTTTCCAACCTATGATGTCTCTTCCTCTGACGGCTACGTAGATCTTTGTCTTAACAGCTCTGCCAAGACACTCTACTTTATCCCAAAAGTAACCTAGGAGTTCTATATCTTGCTCTCCAAAAGCTTTTGGGTTGATGTCAGGAGCTATCAGTGGCATTTCAATCTGCCAAAACTTATAGAATGTGCTAGCTGCAAGAATAGTAACAGGAGCTCCCGAATCAGCCATCGCTAAAATTGTTTTCCCATCAATAATCATGTCACCTAAAGGACCTTTAATGGCACTTCAATAGTGACCACGACATTTGCAAATTGTGAAGTGCAGTCTTGTACTTTTTGACCCTCCAATGAAATATTATACTTTAACTTTGCTTAAATTAGCATTCATGTTACTTCTACAGGCTCCTTGAAAGTGGCCAACCTTCTGACATTTAGTGCATTTTTTCCCTAAAGCAGGACAACCAGGATTGTTCCCTGTGTGGCTTCTTGAACCACACCGAAAGCAAACCAATTGACCTCTTAGAGATTGGCTTTTGTAATTCCTATTCCTGTAATATGTTTGCCTGTTATTAATAGCACATACAGCACTGTCATCAGAAATCAAACTCACATTTGAAGAACATGGAGGTTGCATATTTGTCTGTGTAGGAGAGGTTAAGGTTTGGTTAGATTGACTAGACAACACTTTGGACGTAACAATCGACCTCTCAATGCTTTTTGCTATGTCAATTGTTTCGGCCAAACTCGGATTGCGTGAGGTAAGTAAACGTTCTTGAATCTTCTTGGAGAAACAATGAAATACAAATTGATCTCTAATATAAGTATCAATATCAAGACCAAATTCACATTTTTCAGCTAACACTCTCAAGGTTGCTATGTAATCTTCTACCGATTCTTCACAAGACTACTTACACATTGCAAAATTAAATCTTTCCAGTAAAACACTTGAGGTATCAGAATACTGTTTGGCCATACGTAACTTCCCTTCAACATAAACGTTCCACACTATGTCTTCTGAAGTGGGGGCAGGATGTCTCGGTAAGTTATCAAAAACTCTTCTACCTGCTGTGCCCAAATGATTAACTAATAAGGCCAATTTCCTTTCTGGCAAGTATTTATCTGCAACGATTGCTGTCAGGTAATTTTCAAAGTCCCTAAGCCATTCTGTCCATTTAAGTTCAGGTTTACCTGGTTTCAATAAAAATGGTGCTGGCTGGATGACGCCCTGACTTGAAGTCATTTAAAATAAAGAAGTAAAACCTTGTTTCTCCTGTTTAGAGTAATGAAGTTGGCTTAGTTCTCTTTGACCGGTTTACAATAACATTTGTTGTTCAGAAATGGATGTAATACAAAATCAGAATTAGTGAAAATAATAAGTTCTGTCTATCAATGCATCGCTAAACTCTCTCTGCAAATCTTAAATGGGAAGATAAGGTGTGTGAATCACTGTGTGTCACACTAGCAGGAACGTTGTACCCTTTCCTTTGCCATGACTGGGAACGCGTAATTGATTGATGTCTTCATCGCGGCGTTTCGTTGAGGCTCTAATTCAAAGTTATCAATGTTCACGAAACGAGGAAACAAACTCTTCCTCCCAATTTAAGATGGCCGCCGACATGCGTGTACGGTAAGACATCACGACGTCTCCCAGGACGCAATGCGGCAAAGAGGAGAGAGAGGAAAGAACATAGAGCGCATGAGGCTGAAACGCTGGAGTCAGGACCACCGCCTCGTGTCATCCTTAGAATGAAGCCTCGAGGTAAGCAACGTCGCTCGTCCATCATTTAAACAATGCTAGTAAATGTACATGTGTTGTACTTGTATAGCGCACTGTTACCCTAGGGTGTCCTGGCGCTGTACTCATACCGCTGTGGAACCCTTCCTGGCTTTTCCCTGTGAAATGTCCACTCCTGGGCACCCCCAAGGTGAAGCCAGGCATCCCAGCGCTGTTGGGGCCATTGTGGAGATTAAGCAAGCTATTGCCCAGAGTGGGACCCATGATTAGAATAGGCACCGAGGCGAGAATTAACAGGTCCGAGGAAATTGAGCCCAAGACTCGCCAAGGCGGGAATTGAACCCTGGTCCCGGGCCAGACCTCTGCATCAGGGTCTGCCGCTCTAACCATTGAGCCACACTTCTCCGCTTCTAGTCAGCAACAGTCCTTCATATTAGCCGGTATCACTCAGCAATATTAAAATTAATTTGTGATGAACTCCGACTTGCCTCGCTTGGTCTTCTCGCACTCCACAGGTCAAAATTTAGTTCGCAATCTTTGCGTGCAGAGGTAGGATAGATTGTAGAACCACAAATCTGCTGACAAATAGGTCTGCTCGTCTGAAGTCACAACGTAGATAAGGCAGACGAATTCTTAAAATTTAAAGATTTTGAACATACCAGTCTCTGTGAAATGGTCCGATAAAGTTTCCCCGATACAATCACCATGGAAACCAAAATTTTCCGGAGATTGAAGTCGTACCCCACTTCTGGTACCAAATTGTAGTAGTGTAGTTATCCACAAGAACTCCAGTAAGCGTTGATTTCAATTAAAGTTGGTTTAATGATTAGATATCCCATAAAATTGTATGCTGAGAGTTGGAGTAATGATAAGAGCGACTTAACCAGGTATAAGCCAACCGCTAACTCCCTAAAGCAGAATCTAACATGTATGACATAACATAGTTCTAATCTAGAATCATATCATTTAAAGTAACAGTAGTGAATCACAAATTAATACACAATACTACATTTACCCAGAGCAACACAGAACAAACCTTAAAAGAGTGTTGTGTTCTTACATTGATGTATTGCTTGGCAACTTAGGAATTCTCTGCTGGAATATTAGGGTTTAGAACTTAGGGCACAGGTGTGTTACTAGGAGAGGACTAAGCAGTGAAGCTGGACGTGTTGCCTTAGCTCCGGACAATAAAGCAGTACTTACACCAACCTATTCGTGTGTATTCGTACTTAACAATTTGGCGATGATTGTCTGGAGTAGAACCCACAAGCTGAATAATTGTAACAGACCTTTCGGCTACCTGATTACTAGAACAATCCTTGGAAACAATACCTTGGATACGTCATTCACGTCCTTTCCCAAGACTTCTCTGCTGCTACGTCCCTACCAGAACTGATATATATTTCCAA
Source organism: Triturus cristatus (assembly GCF_964204655.1). NCBI lineage: Eukaryota > Metazoa > Chordata > Amphibia > Caudata > Salamandridae > Triturus > Triturus cristatus. The sequence continues at coordinate 533,279,714 of NC_140590.1, forward strand.
GACTGTGGATTTACTTCTGCTACGTCCCTACCGGAACGGAGTCGTATCTCCAAGGGTGTGGATTTACTTGAAGCAGTGCACATTATTGTCATTGCGAAATGAATGACGTGTATTGTGATGAAGGACAGCCGTCTATCTACTGACGCGCTGCGGATCCTGTAAGGATTTTATTATTCGGATTTTCACACGTCTATACCGAAATTGGAGACTGTTTACCTTCAAGTTGACAGTTTGTTTAACTGCCATTTGTGTCAGCATTCTTGAGCCATCAGGATTCTACGAGCGTCATCGCAGCTGGAATCTTCATTGTCGGAGTCTCGGCTCGGAACTTCTCGTCACAGCATTCTTCTTCCAGTACTTCTTCGTTGGACGTCACCTCGCATCGGATGTCTATATGCAAGCGTCAGGGTCAAGAAACGTGACCTGCGTAACGTGACGCCATTTTGTTTCAAGTTAACTTTATTGCTATCCATAACGCCAGACAATCTACACGGAGTGGCATTTGTGAGCAATTCCACAATCAAAGGAATTTCTTTTTCTCTCCTGCAGTGATCGATTTCTTCATCCATTTTACCCTGTTGTATTCAAAGTACTTTCACTACATTGTGCATCAAACTTATGGTGCTATATTACATTCGATTCATAGTACTATACTGTATTGCTCCATTGTGCATCCTATTCAAAGAACTATTGTTAAAAGTCGCATTGGTTTTATTTTGCTATTCTTCATTTGTTAATTCAATATTTACCAAACCATTTTTAATCAACTTACATTGTTCTTTATTCCACCCACATAGCATGGCAACTCAAAACTTTTCAATATCCACCCCACATTTTTTTGGCTGTCTGGTGTGGAACCTCCACTTAAATGGAGCAAATGGAAAGACTATTTTTTTAATTACATCGCAGCTATAGTTTAAAAAAATGACTGCTGCGCAAAAGAAACGCATTTTATTACATTCCTTAGGACCTTATGGTTTAAATATTTACAATCAAATGTCTAAAACGCCTATTGTAGGGGATGCTAATGTTTTTCTTGCAGCCTTAAAAGATCTTGATAGTTATTTTGCACCTAAAGTATGTATCGGCATAGATAGGTACATATTTTTTCAGCGTAAACAGCTTGATGGAGAATCTGTTGACCAATACGTAGCTGAGATAAGGAAATTAGCCTTGGATTGTAAATTTGGGAATCTCTTAGATAATTTCATAAGAGAACAGCTTGTCATGCATTCAAACAACCAAGCTGTTCAAGGTCATTTGTGGGTGAATGGTGACTCTCCTCTGGTTGATATTATTGCACTCAGAGGAGAAATGTCATGCAGGTGTGCTAAAGAATTAACTGACAATAGTAAAAGTTTGGGTGTTGTTGCTAAAGTTAATAATAAAGTTGTCAAAAGCAGTACAAACCTCAAGCTAGAACAACTACCGTAAGTAATTACTGATGCTATAGGTGTGATAGTAGGGACCATTTAGCACACAGCAAATCCTGCCCTGCCTTAAAACAAAAATGCACCAATTTTAGTATCATGGGCCATTATGCCAAGGTGTGCAGAAGGAAAAGAAGTTGGAGTTAAATGTGTATTATAGGAAGATTTCCCTGAGGATGATTGTGGCAGAGATTTTGATGAGGGTAATGTCGACAATATTTTGAATCTGTCTAACAAATTAATTCTTAACATTGATGTCAACGTTACCATGAACAAACCAGAATGTTTGCTTAGTATTGGTGGTGTAGAGATCAATATTTTGCTGATTCTGGCTCATCATACACCATCATTAATGATGAATTGTGGAACAGTACGTTCATACATAAGTTGGGTGATACCTTATATGAGCCTGATATACATCCTCAAGGATATTCTGGCAAAACCATTGAAATGTTGGGGTACAGGTGGTTTACATTCAAGTTCAAGGGAAGAAGTACTTGGGCTAAATTGTACATTGCAAAGAAAGGTCCACCAGTATTGGGTTGGGTAGATTAAGGCAAGTTACACATTGTTTTTGACCCAATAGTGAGGATCAAGTTAAAGTGGTGGATGATGGAACATTGGTAGCCAGCACTATGTCCACTTTATTTCCTGAAGTTTTCAGTAAGGTTTTGGGCAAGGTAAAAAATGTTGAGCATCGCATAGTTTTGAAGGGTAATGCGACTCCTAAAATTCATACGGTTAGGAATATTCCTATCATGCTCAGGGAGTAGGTGTTAATTCAATTGAACAAATTGGTAGCATCCAATGTCATTGAACCCATTGACGCTTCAGAGCGGATTTCTCCCTTAGTTGTTGCATGACGAAGTAATGGCAAAGTTTGTCTGTGTGTTGATTTACACCATCTCAATGAAAACATTGTAATTGACCAATTTCCCTTACCCAAAATTAATTAAATGGTGAGTAGCTTGAAGGGTGCGGAAGTTTTCTCCACAATCAATTTGTCATCGGCGTATCACCAAATCTCCTTAACATCTGATTCCAAAAATCGGACAGCTTTTATCACACCTATTGGTTGTTTTCAGTTTAAAAGAATGCCATTCGGACTAGCTTCCTGAGGGCACCAGATTTTTTTCAAGACAACATCCTTGTTTTTGGGGAGAACAAAGAAAGTCATGATTTCATGAGACAATGGCCTTACAGTTGAATTATCTAAGTGTAAATTTGCTGAAGAGAAAGTTTCATACTTAGGACATGAAATTGTCAATGATGGGGTAAAACGTAAGGCTGCTCTGGTAAATGCTATTAAGGAAGCTCCTGCCCCTAGTAACAAGGATGAGTTAAGGTCCTTTTTAGGACTTGTGGAGTATTGCTCCAAATTTATTTCCCATTTTGCAACCAGAAGTTTTAACATGCGACAGTTGTTAAAAAAATAGAGCAAAATTTGAATGGTCAAAAGCATATCAAGAGGAATTCCTTCTCTTCATCACAACCATTGATAAGGTTTATGCCTTGGAGGGATTTGATCCAAATCTGGATAGTTATATCACCACTGATGCAAGTGGAAAAGCATTAGGAGCTGTACTATCGCAAAAGGATGATAGTGGTAAAGAGGTAATTGTTTCGTTTGCATCAAGAGCTTTGACACCCACTGAAGGAAAGTATCCTGCAATAGAAAGAGATGCCTTAGCCTGCACTTGGGCCCTGAATCATTTTAGAGCCTTTGTGTGAGGAAAACCTGTCACTATATTTTGTGATCACAAACCCCTTGTTAAACTGCTAACAACAGAAGGTACTGTGAATGCATCTACTAGGATTGCGATACTTCCTATGCGGATGTAAGGTGTTATCCATAAAGTGGTGTATCTATCTGGTAAGGACAATGTACTGGCAGAGTGCTTATCAAGATTGCCGCTTAAATTAGAAGACAGTGAAGAAGATATTTGTGATAATTTTCAAGTGGCATTTGTACATGATGATGGTGGCTGTGCGGTGAGTAAAGAGGAATGGTTACTTGAGTGTGGAAAAGATGTTGTACTTAGGCAAGTTACTGAATGCATTCAAAATAATTGGGTGAATAAGTCCAAGTGTAATGCGAAATTAAAACCCTTTTGGGAGGTCAGATCACAATTGAGTATCGAGAATGACATGATTCTGAGATGCGAGAGAATTGTACCGCCAGCTGGGTTGCGGAAATTCATTATCCAGTTATGTCATGACGGTCATTTCGGGATTGTAATGACTAAAAATGTTGTCAGAGATTTGTTTTGGCGGCCTGGCGTTGATGCAGAAGTGAAAAGATATGTGAGGAATTTTAGGAATTGTTCCATGGCGGTTAAAACTTTACAAACCTTATGGCCCCCCCCCCCCCCCTTGTTCGAAAGTGTACCGCCTAAGTGTCCTTGGCATTCTGTAGCCATTGATTTGTTTGGAACAGTGGGGAATGTTCAAAAGTTTGTTGTTGTTCTGCTCGATCTTTTTTCCAAGTGGCCGGTGGTGGAGGTTGTGGATGGAATAAACACTTTAGTGATTCTGGAATTTTCAGACAAGACCTTTGTATCTGAAGGTTTACCTAGGGCCATTCTGAGGGACAACGGTGTACAATTTTTGTCGAATGCAGCTAAGGAATATTTTATGAAGGTTGGCATCATTGATAAGACTACTTTGTTATACAATCCCAGTGGAAATGGTGCTGTGGAAAGGTTCAATCGAGTGATTAAAGGTGTTATTCAGTAAGCATGTAATTGTAGGCTTGATTGGGTGACACAATTGTACAAGGCTGTTTGGGCTTACAGGGTGACTAAGAATGATTGCACCCGTCTCTCACCCTTTGTGATGATGAGAGGACAGAAACCTAGATCGAAGTACAACCCTGTTTGGTTATGTAATTCTAATTTGTGTCATTGGTCTCCATCATCTGTTTTTTAATAAGTTTATGGAACATCATGCCATGGTCAAGGTTTATTGCGATGATTAACGTGGAGCCAAACCTGCCATTGTTGACATTGGAGATTGGGTTCGCATAAATAAACCTGGAAAGGTTAAACAGGGCGAAAGCCAATTTTTTGAGCCGGGGGAAGTTGTGAAAGTCCTGAATAATGCTGTTAGAGTCAGAAGTGGTAAAGTATGGAATATGCATAGTGTTGCTTTAACTTCCAAGTTATTTGGAAGTGGTGAGTCCATGCACATGCATAACATTCCTGGTGATTTCCATTGGTTGGATGTTGATCCTAACAGTGATAGTGGAAGTAAGGATGGAATCATTGTGCGAACAGATCTTGAAGAGATTGTGGAGAGCGGGGTGAATGCAGAAGGTGCTGGGTCTAGTGGAACTACTACTCAGCCTTGTAGTGATGTAAGTCAGTCGGATGAATGTCCTGAAGTAACCACACCGGAGCAAGTTATTGTTCCTGAGGACAGTGATGGAAGTGTTGTGGAAAGGTCTAGGAGACCTCCAAAATGGTTGGAGGATTATGTGCTAGACAGTGTTAAGGCCCTGAAACATCAATTGTTTCAGGTAGATTTTATGCTTCATTGTATTGTATTTCCGGTACGCATTTTATACATGTTAACCTTCTTCCTTTTCAGCTCTAGTAGGATAGCTTTCTTTTTGTATTAGTTAGATTTTATTATAAGAACGGGGATGTGTTGTGTTCTTGCATTGATGTATTGCTTGGCAACTTGGGAATTCTCTGCTGGAATATTGGGGTTTAGAACTTAGGGCATGGGTGTGTTACTAGGAGAGGACTAAGCAGTGAAGCTGGACATGTTGCCTTAGCTCTGGACAATAAAGCAGTACTTACACCAACCTATTCTTGTGTATTTGTACATAGCAAAGAGGAACCAAGGAGGAAGAGACAGACGGAAAAACAGTAGCAAAGAACTAAATCAGGAATGAAAAAGAACATGAAGGAGTGAGATAAAAAGCCAGGGAATGTCAAGTTGATGATGAAAGACCCATGAGGTGGAATCAAGAAGACTATGAAATCTTTAGTATTCACACTCTGACACTCGATAGCACTGGCCACGGGCTACAGAGCAAAACTTTGGGCCCGCACCTATCTACAAATTAAGCGCCGGTCAAAGACATGCATGATGCGCACGCCAGGTGTCTTTTGAAAACAGCCCGTCCACAAGGGGGTTCATTAAGTTTTGTGACTGAGAGGACGAAATGGGGAATCACAGCGCCATCTTGGTGTGCTTACTTGTCCCCTTGGAGATTCTAGGTGTCCCTACCAACTCCACAGAGCGTCAGCTATTTATACCACTCCCTCATTTCAAAATCTACACAGAAGATGCTCTGCCATGGTGATTGTTCCATCAGACTACTGCCTCCACAGTACAAGAGCAGCGAAAACATGTCAGACATTGTCTCTGATAGAAAATGTGCACGCAAAGAAAGCAAGCGAAAAAAAACCTGCTCGAGGTTTAGAACATATTTAAGAACTTGTAATAATAAATACATGGTGGAATTCCAGACTGAGATCTCCATCAGCCCCAAGCCATATTGCTATAACTTGGAATCGAGTAATGTATTTAAGTAATTGCACGCTGTAAATTTAACTTGGGGTCCACTTTCTGCCCTCCTTTAGGGTTGTGTTACTTGAAGGCAGGGCATATTTTCTTTCTCAGATGCATAACGCTGAATATTGGGCTAGACATGCACCTCTCTAACCCTCCTTTTCCACCGACCACCACCATTCTCTTTGAGCCTTCAGTAAGTAGGAGGTACCGAAAGGACAGGGCTTTGGATACCTGGGTGAGTTTTTCCTGGTCCCAGCGGGTACCGATGATGAAAGCCACCAGCCGCCCTTCTTCAAACCAGCCTAGTGATAGCTCAGGACACAGGTTTAAAAAGTGCTGCACTTGGTCCATCTGCAGGGGGCACTCACCACAGACAGAGATAAAAGCTGCAAAAGAAGAGCAAACGCAGTCAGAGCAATACTATAAATTTAGTGTTAGAACAACTTCTGTCCAACTACCTTTCAATGTGGTTGTCTTTCTGTTTTTTTAGATGCCTTGCCTCTGTTTTGTGGTACCTGTTGTTTTCAGATTTTAATTACTCTACCTTTCGCTCCCTTTGCTTGCTTCTCTCTGAGTTACATCTCTGTTATAATTCAGCTGCCTGTTTTGCATTGCTGTATGTTCTCTGCCTCCTGTGGCTTTCTGTGTTTAGCCATGGAGATCTCTGTGGCAGTATGTTAGTATTTTTGATATTTCTGTACAGTGTCGGCACCTTTGGTATTATATGTTTAGGTCATGTTCTATCTCTTTCTTTGAATCTTGTTTACCTGGTTTCATGTTTTTATCTTAATGTATACAACTGTGTTATGATGGCATGTGTATCACTTTGTACAGTGTGTGGCTTGTGTGTCTGGTTGCTACTCTAGGGTTTCAGAGCACTTGATACTTTCTGTATGTCTGTCTATTGTTATTAATATGTGTATGTCTCATGTTTTATGTTGGTTTCTCTTAGTTTCTGGGGGATATGTATAAGTGAAGTGGCGGAGTGAGGTGTTAGCCTTCATGGCTTAAGGCCTCACTCCGCCACTTCTGAAACGCAAGGCTGCACCATATTTATGAGGATATGGGGCAGCCTTGCGTTTCTCCCTGCACTGGCACTACACTTAGCAGTGTAGCGCCAACGCAGGCACCCTTGCACCATAGTGCAAGGTTGTCTGCGTGCAGGGAAGGATTGTTTATGTGTAGGAAGGTGTCCCTTCCTGCACATAAACAATCCTAAAATGACATTTTGTCACTTTTATGTGTACTGCTTCATGCAGCAACATGAAAGTCACAAAATTGTATTTTTACAGATTGTCTATGTGCAGGAAGAGGGTTTCCTTCCTGTACACAAAGAATCCATGGCAGTTTGTTTTATCCATGTGTGCTGGTTATTTGCTTCTGCCAACCTGCTTTTGGAATCTGCTTGCTAGTCAGTTTGTATTGTTTTTCTGTGTATTTAACTCTGTACCTTGTGTTTGGCAGGAAACTAGAGCTACATATACCACCAGACTCATGTTGACCGTGTTTGTCTGCGATTTTGTTTCTGTTGTGCTGTGTATTGTTTTTCAACCTTTATTTCACTCTGTAGAGCTCTGCTCTAGTTTGTACATTCTCATGTGTTTGTCTCTCGGCTTTTGTATTTCTCTGATCCAGCTCTCTCTTTTTGAGGTCAAACCCTGAATGTGATGAGATATGAACTGCCAGGACTGCTGCTTTACCCATCCTCTTGACTTCTTATAAAGAACACTCCTATCTGGTCTGTGGTTTTACCCACAGATGCCCTCTTTGTAGAGTTGGGTATTAGTACTTTTGTGACTTTCTAGATGTATGATACTCTAACTTTAGTATATGATTTCTCCAGGTGTACCTGGTTCAGAATCCTTCTGTGCTAGTTTATGAGTTTCTCACTACTGCCTTTGTAAGAAGTGGGCAATGCTTCTCTCATTTTTGGGAGTTTGGCTTCTCTCAAGTGTGTCTGATCATTCACTTGGTAGGTCTCCTCCTTAAATCTCACTGGTTTATTGTGTCCAGATCAGTCTTTCCAACCAGGTTATATGTGAAATTGTGAACCTAGTTCTGCAGCTCTGTGTTGGAATTTGTGCTTGGAGTTGTTGGGGTTTGTGTCTCCTGGTTGGGTTGGCCTTTCCTCATATGTGCTGATGGTATTGAGCATCCTTCCTGAGCAAGGCTGTGTTAGGGTAATGTCCTGCACTGCAGCTTACACAGGTGTACTGTGCACTCCTCAGTTCCCAGCCCTTTGTGAGGTAGGAAGTTAGAAATGTTCTCTGCCTCTTCTGGTGAGCCTGAGAACCGTTAGCCGGATATACAACACACTAATAGCCCAGAAGGGATGTCAGATCAGCCCAGGGCCAACGGTTAGAGGTGAACACCTTACTCAATTGGGTGTGAAAAGTCTATCGGGCGCATGTGTGTATTGTGTGTGCCCTCTCTCTAGGAAAGACATGCACACACGTTGACTGGCACAAGTAGTGTGACCGAGGTACATTGAGTTTGTCTAACATAGATGAACCTTGTGTCCAGCAAACCACAAGAATCTCTGTTTCACCTAATATGTGAACGTGTCTCTCTACCCTATGCTGAATGTGTCTATAATAGGCTTTGAATAGCAACCTATTATTATGTCTCTATCACATAGGGCCATCATCTTACCTGCTGGGAGTAATGACTAAGAGCCAATACTGCAACCTGTCTCCCAGGAGAGGATGTGATTTTGTCTGCATGTTATGAGAGACCCTATCAGTAGCCTCTGAGAGTGGACTTTGCTAAGAGGAGCAGGAACTTCGATGACAACCCCACCAAGGTAATTCATCCGTGAGGTATCAAGGGTCATGCCTGACCTTACTCATGGGTGTTTCTGACAAGTGCAAGGTCCTGTAATCAAATCCTCTTAGCATCAGACCCCAAGGACAGGCCCCTGTGACTCAGACACTGGTTTGCGTGGGAACTACAGAGTGTACCGAAAGCTGCAGGTGAAGGATTCCCATATGGTGTGCTCAAGAGGTGTAGGCCTTCTGTGTATGTAATTGTATTTATATAGCGCTTGATGAGGTGTTGAAGAACTTTACCCTGGGCAGCACGCTGCTCTGGAACCCGAGGTTAGTGGTTAGTCCAATGTTATTGGTTATTGTTGGTTATCAAGATTAGTCTTGTCCGCTCAAAGCAAACCTTTCTATGCATTTACTCCAGTTTCTTTGTAGTAAAGTAATTGGAGTTAAGTGTGATCATTTGTGGGAAAAGTGGGATATATGAGTTTGGTAGAGTTAATAGATGATTTAGTGAAAACTAGGTAGAGTGAAGATGCAAGGATATTTCTTTTGAAAAAAAGAAGAGGTCGTGATCTTAGAAATGAGTTGTGGGAAATTATCTAAAGTATATTATTAGAGATTAAGACAAGCATGCATGTGACTTAGAGAAGGTAGTTCTCAGAGACAGGAGGCGTCCAGTGGATGGAAAGGAAGAGCCCATTGAAAAGAAAAGGAGAGGTGATGATCACAAGTTTGAAGTAAAGATCAGTTTTTCATTATGGATGTTTGCAATCTGAAGGATGTTTTTTGAGCTAGCATGCTATTTGAAGAAGCAACACTGTAGAAAGAAACAAAGAAAATTGTGTGTAAGATAGTGCTTTTATTGGCGCAAAAGTAAGGCAATCAGTTTTTCCACTAGTAGGCGACTGTTTCAGCAAGAAGCGCTGTTCAGCTCAGAGCTTTAAAGCATAAAATAATGACTGGACACAAACATGGAAAGGAGATTCTGCATATCCTGGAGCTTTTTGTCTTCCTTGATCTCACTTTCCCTTTGGCTGATGAAAAGGAAGTGCTGAAAACCTCACAACTCTTTGTGTGTCTGCTGTGGAAACTGCAGGCTTGTAACTAGTCTATGGTGGCTGGAGAGCAGCCTGGCAGGGTCATATGAAATGTACATCTGACAGCCAGGTGATCCTGAGAGACAAATAAATTCTATTTATTGTTTTGTTTTCAAATTTTCTATTAGATATAACGGCCAGAGCTGAAGACTTTGGAGCTGGGGAACCAGGTTTGCATCTCGGCATTGGTTCAACATCCTGTGGTTCTGGGCAAATCACTTAATCTCTCTGTGCCTACCAAAAATAAATGTGTCCTTATGTAACGTAAATGGTGCTCATGTAAAGCACTCCAATACCTTGGGAAAGTGATAAGTCCCGTACCACGGTTGAGACTCCCATCAAAGCAACAGAATTTCCTTCCAGGGCATGGCAGAGGTGGGGGTTAGATATATTTGGCCCTTTCCGTTGTAGAGGGTTTGATGGCAAGTATGCCCTGGTACTAGTGGATTACTACTCTAAGTGGCCGGAGGTAGCTTTCACTAAGGATATAAAAGCATCAGACTTAGTAAGGATCTGTGATGAAGTATTTAAGAGATGAGGGTGTCCGGAGTGCCTAGTGTCAGGGAATAGTCCACAGTTAGTGGCAAAGGAATTTCAATGTGTTTTACAGGAACAGGGCGGTAATCATCACAGAACAGCAGTTTACCATTCACAGGATAAAAATGGTCTCGTGGAGCACTTCAATTCTGTATTGAAGGAGTGCATGCAGTTGGCTGTGGGTTCTGGTTTGGACTGCAAAACTGAAAGTAAGGATATGCTCTGGAGTTATCGGAACACTTCACACTCAGTTACAGGTGAAACGCCTTTCCGTTTGTTGAGAGGAAGAGTTGTCTGTACCAGGATAACACCTGCTCGGATGGAGACTGTGAATCTTCCATGTGTGATTAATGAGAACCTTGAGAAGAGGGTAGAAGAATACCAGAACAAATATGTGACTAGACACAATGATAGGTTGGTGAAAATGTTTATTTATTTATCTTTTTATTATTTATTTATGTGTTTTATAGAGTGCAAACTTGACCCGTGAGGGTATCAGAGCGCTTTACAGGAGAGCAAAACGATATACAGACAGATTTAGAATCAACCAATTCTAGCTCGAATAGCAGTGTGGTGCGGAGTATAACGGTAAAGAGGAGCATGTATTTACAGTTTACGTAATCAATTACACAAGCGAGATACCATATTTACAGAGTACGTTTTCAGGTGTTCTGACCAGGTCCCAAGCTTCTGAAGTTACGGACGATCCGGTAGTCAGAGGGGAGGTAGTCGGCCGCCATAGTTTGTGCCATAAAAGTAGTTAAGGCAATGTTAGACAAGACATTTGCCCATAAGGAAGGTTTTTGCATCCTTTTTTAAATGAGTCAGTGAGGGGATTCTTCTGATGTCGGGTGGGAGAGAGTTCCATATTCTAGGAGCAGCCCCAGAGATTGCCCGATTGTAAGGTTTTTTTTTTCCGAAATCGAGCAGGTTGGAGCAGGAGATCTCTGGTGGATCTGGAGTTTCTGGTTCCTCCGGAGATCACGAGTTTCTGTGTCAGATATGCAGGGGAGTTAGAGTGTAAAGCTCTGTGCGTGATGCAAGCTAGTTTGAGCTGTATTCTTGCCTTCAGGGGAAGCCAGTTGAGAGCTTTCAGGTGTGCGGAAATATGATCGTATTTCCTTGTGCCGGTAAGTAGTCTGGCGGCCGCATTGAGGCAGGCTTTAAGAGTTGCCAGGGAGATCTTGGGTAATCCCGAGAGGGTAGAGCAGCCGTATTCAAGTCTAGAGATGACGAGTGCTTGGACTGCCATTTTTAGGTCGGGAGCATCAAGGAAGGGTTTCAATTTCCTAAGGCAGCTCAGATGGAATCTGGCTGTTTTAGCCATAGAGTTTATGTGGTCCGGCATGTTAAGGTTGGTGTCAAGGGTAATTGCCAGGGATTTAGCCGAGTTCACAATGGTCGGTGGGTAATTTAAGTCTGTAATAGCCTTAATCCATGATTGAATCTCTAAGTTGGCATTGGGAGGGGAGATCAGGAGAAATTCGGTTTTCTTTGCATTGAGTTTGAGTTAGTTGGATGCGAGCCATTGGACGGTGAGTTTCAGGGTTTCGTACAGGGAGAGAATCTCTTCAAGAGAAGAGGTTTTGATGTAGATCTGGGTGTCATCAGCGTACATACGATAGGAGATATTGCTGCACGCAGTACTTCGGTAAGCAGTTCTAGGTAGAGGTTGAAAAGGGTGGGGGACAGGGTTGATCCTTGAGGGACTCCAACTGTGTCCGGGGATGGTGATGAAAGGTTGCCATTGATCAGGAATCTCTGTGATTGTGTATGGAGGAAGGACCTAAACCAATCTAGAACAGTGCCATCTAATCCCATTCTGAGTTTGAGGCGCTCGAGTAATTTTTCATGGTTGACTGTGTCGAAGGCCGAGGATAGGTCCAGGAAGATTAGGAGACAAGTTTTGCCTTGGTCGAGGGCTTGGAGGGCATCATCCACAATGTGGAGCATGGTGGTTTTAGTGCTGTGCCCTGGTCTAAATCCGGATTGAAAGTCATCGAGGAGGTGGAAGTTTTAAGGATGGGTAGGACTTGGCCAGCTTTTAAAGAGTCTGGCATCATTCCCTGCTGCAGTGAGGCGTTGATTATTGTAGTCCAGCTGGGAATAATGGATTGGGCGACGACCGCTAGGCAGTTGGCAGGAAGCGGGTCATTGAAATGGTTGTTCGATTTTAGGGTAGAAAGGATTTTAGAGATGGAGTCTACATCATAGTCTTTGAAGACGGACCAGTGAGCGTGATTTTTGGGCGGGGCTTGTGGGTGCATCGCTGGGGGTGGAGGCGGGTCAAGAGGGGGTTGAGGGTGAGTGATGGCGCTGAGTTCGGTACCAAGGGCAAGATTTTGTCAGTGAAGAAAGAGGAGAAATCTTCTGAGGATATAAGAGATCTGGGGGTTTCTTTTGAAGATTTGGCCAGTTTATTAGATTGATGTTTGACCAATTCGAAGAGCTTGTGCGGTCTGTTTTTGGCTTTCTCAAGTTCTGTTCTAAAGAAGTCTTTTTTGGAGTTGAGTATGTTCCTGTTGTAGGCATTTCTGGCCTGGCGGAGGAGTTTTACATGTGCGGTAGAGGGGTGCTGCCTCCAGGATCTTTCCGCTTGCCAGAGGGCTCTCCTCTCGTTGTTAAGGGATCCCGTGAACCAGGGGTTTCGGTCTTTGATTTGGGTTCTTTTCAGATTTAATGGGGCTAGCTCATCCAGGATGTATGAGATGGTTGCAGAGTAGTGATCATTGAGGTCACTGACTGTTGTGATATGCGAAGGGGGGGGGGGGGGAGGTTGGATTTACATCGGGTCACAAGTTCACATCGGTCCAAGTTCTTGGTGTCTCTGATCCAGCGTTTAGGAATCGTTGGTTGCGGAGCTTTTGTCTTGTGGGTGCCAGGTAGAAGAAATGTGATGGTCAATAGAGATAAGCTTGACAGTTGATTCTTTGGAGATGATCCAGTCAAGGGTGGTCCCTTTTGAGTGAGTTGGTAGTGAGCAGGCTTGGGTCAGGGCTTGATCTGCCAGGAGGTCTTTGATGGCGTTGACATGTGGATCCTTGGGATCGTTCCAGTGTAAGTTAAAATCGCCTAAGAAAATATCTTTGGGGTTGGTGGGAAACTTAGCTGTGATGATTTCCAAGAGGTGGTCGGTGAAAGAGTCATTCCTGCCTGGGGGGTGGTAAAAGATGTGAGGGTTGCATAGTAGGGTGGAGTTGCTGCGAATAGCGAGAGCGAGGTATTCGCAGGATTCGGTGGAGTCCGCCAGAAGTTCGGTGACGAGGAGGTTAGAGCGGTAGATGCAGGCGAGCCTCCTCCTTTCTTGTTGGATTGTCTGTCCAGCCTTGCGATGTTGTAGTTAGGGGGGACTAGGAGGTCCAGGTATGGGGATGAGGATTCATTGAGCCATGACTCTGTTAGGATTACTAAGTCGAAGTTTTTGGAAAGGATGAGATCAGCAATATCTGCGGCGTGCTTAGCTACCGATCGGCAGTTGATTAGAAGACCATACATGGAGGATTTGGGTGGAGTTTCGGGGGTCTGGGCAGACTGGTGGAAAGGTGCTAGATTGCTCGTGACCACAGCTCTGTTATGGAGGGTGGCTGGCCTGTTAGGGTTGATGGTGACCGAGTGGATGGGATGTTCAGAGTTCCCGTCAAAGGGAAGAGGGGTGGCAGCGGTGGGGTTGAAATCTCGGAGGATGGCCAGGATTTCAGATTCAGTGAGGTCTAGTGGACTTAGAGTTGGTGAAGCGGTGTAGGAGAGGGCCAGAGCGAGGCTTTCTTCCTCTGAGAGGTGGCATGGATGTTTACGGGGACGAAGCTGCCTCAAGACTAGAGGAAGGGGTTGTTTCAGGTGCTCTGTCAAGTGTGGGGGTGTGGAAATAGGCAGGGACATGAGGTTAGTGAGGGAGAGTTCGGCGAGATGGAGAAGGTTCGTTAATTCCAAGATAGAGATGTGAATGCTCTGGGTAAGTTTGGTAGCTCTGGAGAACAGAGAGGCCATGTCCCTATCCGGTGGGGGCGAAAGAGGGCGGAGGGGCGGTGGTTCAGGGACCATTCAGTCTACATGTGTAGGAGATACGGCGGAGGACTAGTACGGCCTATGTTGTAGGTCTGGGTCAGAGCTGGGGCTCCTCTGCGGGTAGGGTTGCGGGCTAGGAGAGCAAGAACGGCTAGTATCATAGGTCATAGGGGGCGTACCAGTGGCATAGTCTACATGGGGGGATAATAGGAGGGGGACCGGAGGTCTGGGGGAGATTCTGGGGGCAAGGTCGGGTGCCGTGTTGGAGTGGATAGGGGGGTCTGTGTTGGAAGACATTAGGGGGTTTGTGAATGGCTGGCTACGCTGGGAAGGCTAGATGAGGGCTCCTCGGGGCGGGACATGATTCCCCTGCCTGAGTCATGCACGTGGTTTCAAAGGAGGGTGAAAAGGTCTGCAAATTTGTCCAAATTTTTGGCTGAGGCTTGGATCAGGATAATGCCATTTTTGTAAAGAGTGATGGTGAGGTCAGCTTGCAGAGTAGGGGACGGTGTTATTGTTAGCTTAGTGCCGTATGGGATGTTCTTTGTCGTGCATACATTGAGAAGGAGGGCAAAAGTTTTGCGCCAGGCAGAAGTCCTTCTGGAGTAGAAAATGAGGTCGTTAATGATTATGCCGTTGTCCGCACTATAGCGAAGGTCAGAGATCAGTGACTCAGGGTGTCTTTTCAGGGTGGTGTGCTTGAAGTATTTAGCGGCGGTTTTAGAGAGGTGGGGGGGTAGACCAGAGTGTAAGAATTTGCCCCCGTAGCGGATAGGCCAGGATTTGCCATATTGGCTCGGATGGGCAAGTCGAGGATCAATAGGGACAGTCGTGTAGTGGAGTGGGTTGCTTAACATGGGGAAAACAGGAGTTGAAGGGTGTCAGTGTCAGGGGAGAGCGCACTATGGCTCTCAAGAATATCTGGCAGGGAAGAAGAAGGTTGGCTGGCAAACTAACTGGAAATAACTAGAGAAGGGAGAGGATAGAATGGTTGTCTATAGGATTTTCACCCTTATGAGGACAGGCAGTGAGAGGTAAATGTGTTGTCTTAAACAGTGGCCATTTTGGGGTCAGGCGATGAACAGTCTGCCAGGTATGAGAATGCAGTGAGGATACCGATAGCACTACATGGTTGATGATAGGCAGTATATACTTTTTAACTGCTAAGTGCTCACCTTGATGATGCTTGAATGAGTGATCAAATCAGGGAAGAGCCATGGTCCCTTTATTTAGTGAGGCGCCGCCATTTTAGGTCCAGGCCACCATGGGTGTCTGTAATCTTAACTTAAAGGGATCCAGGAGACGCAGTGATCCCGTAGTTGTCTTGGCACCGTAACCATTGTGATGTGTGGCAGATTGAAGGTACAGGCTATAATAGACGCTAGGGGATCCGGGGGCACAACGTTTGGAGCGCCGCCATTTTGGGTCCAGGCAGAGATGGGTGCAATATCAGAGCGTTGAAAGTGATCGACCGAGGCAGCCTCCGGTGCGTCGCTCCAAATGAGGGGAGATGCGGCATAAAATCTAATCGCCGTAGCGTTGTAGTGCCGGCTCACGATTCGGCCGACTTTGGTGCGGGAGACCCTTATTCGGCCCAGGACAGTGTCCGGAGCACACCGCAGAAGCCGATCACAGACCCAGCCAGCTGGAACGGCACCCGGCCCTGAAGTCGGGTCGCGGCCTCAGAGCGGGGGAGGCTGGCATGCAGCCAGCGGGCAGCACCACAAGAGCTGACCTCAGGCTTGGTGCGAGTCGGCTGCGATGTCTCGGGTCCGGAGTAAGTTGCAGGCTGTTCCCGGGATCCCGATTCACCGGAACAGCTACGGCGGGGACCGAAGACCCAATGTAATCAGTCAGGGTTCCATCACTGAAAGATCGGTCCTCCCAAGGTGCCAGACAACAGCCAGGCAGCACGAGGATCAATCCGGGAGCAGGACACCAGTCAGGTCGAGAAGCGCTGGGGTCCAGGCAGAGAGGGCGCCGATCAGAGCTGCGGTGGTGGATAATCCGGTGAGTTCACTGCTAAACTCTGTTTTTGTGGGATGATACAGAGGGTTCAGCGGTCCGGTCCAGGGAGCGGGCAAAAGATGTGCAGGTGAGGTGGTTTTACAGGGGATGTTCACCAAATGGTGATCCCCAAGCCAGGAGCTCCTCGAGGTGCTCCTCCTTGTGCGGAGGGAGAGTGGGTAAGAACTAGAGGTGTGGGGAAGTTTACTAGATGGCCACATTCTCAGAAAATTGACATAGTGACAGGGAATACTTTTTGGTTGGAGGATGGGAAGTGCTATATTAGGAAAGTTACAAGGTGCAATGACATTGATCGTGCATAGTCATTCATTTCATTTTAAAGTTTTATTCGGTATATAATATACAACCATAAAAGCATTCTAATCATAAAAACAGCGGTACATGTTAACGATCCTTCTTTGATTATCTATACTAGTGACTATCCCATTATTAATCACGATAAAATAAAATAAAACATAATAAAATACACTTGTAAAAAGACAGTTCAATAACAACTAATACTCTGACTAAAAGAGTATAAAAAAATCTCTCCCTTACAAAGGCAATGATTATGTAAACTTAAACTCGTAGTCACAATACAAAGTGCAATAATACTTCATCTCAATTAAAAAGTCACAACAATTATGTAAACAGATTTCTAGAGGGGGTAAAGTGCATATTTATTGTGCAATAACAGGTTTTTTTACTTAAACTCGCAGTCACCATACAAAATGCAATAATACTTCATCTCAGTTAATAGTCACAATAATGATGTAGACAGATCTCTGGAGGGGGTAAAGGGCATGTATACAGTGCAATAACGTGTTTTTTTAACAGAATGTTTGGAGCCTAGACAAGTAGTAGGAAACCTACATGCTTTCATATGTTATGGCTTCCAGATGGTAATTATCCTTACGTCTCCTGATTGACATTTGTGTGAAGACTATAACTGCATTGCAGATTTTATCATTTGCTAGTCTACAATATAATTAAAAGCGGGTTTATATAAATACAATCTGTTAGCTAAGAATAAAGGTCTTAAAACGGATTTCCTAATATCCCGATAAGAACTACAAACAAGTATAAAATGCAGTGTAGCCTGTGAGGACTTTCCATCACAAGGACAGTTTGGGAGGTTATGGCTCCACTTTCCCATTCTAGGGTATGCGATCTGGTAGTGTAGTGTGCCCAACCTCAGCCTGTTATATAAAATCTGTGTTGCAAATTTCTTACCGAGATAAGATACATTTGAATACCCATCCAAAGAGGGCCTTTGCATTATAATCTAACACACAGCCTTAAGCCTATTCCTGCGTCTCTTACCATATCCTTTGAGTTAACTAGCCTCATCTTTAAATCCCTTTTACTATAATCCTGGATGGACTCAGGATCATTGGAATCGGTGTCCACCTTACATTCTTTTAAAAGGTTAAACATATACTGTAACCAGAGGATTTTGTGATGTAGTCAAGAGGTATGCAATCCAAAATTATTTCCTTAGTAAATTTAGTCTCGTCTTTGGTCCATATCCCATGCCAGAGCATGAGGGCTGCTGTGCTGACAAAAATTGCTAATATAAGGTACACACAGCTCCTTATAGACCATGTATGTGGCAGTTGAATTGGGAACACCTAAGACCCTTTTTAGAAATGTATTTTCCTTGATTTGCAACAGAGTGGTTTTTGCTCTCCCCCAGAGTGCTGCTCCATATAGTGTAAGGATTTCCCCGACAGGTTTATTGCCTATTTTTGTAGCAAATCTAAAAATACCCTTGCTCGCTCGTAAGAACTTTAGCTTGCATAAATCAATGTGTGCGCCCCAAGTACCGTTTCCATCAAGGATACCTAAACAAGAGAAAGATATTATTCTTTCGATGCGGATGCCTTCCACATGATGTTGCATACTCTTTACTCATGAATTGCGTGAAATTTCCTACTAAGAACTGGAGCCCGCTTGCAGTCGTTTGCATCGTCTGCATATAAGAGTACTGACGTTACACGTGTACCAGCTCTAAGGGCATCAGCACTTAAACTCTGTAGGGATAGGTCGACATTGTTAATATAGAGAGAAAATAAAAGGGGCGCAAGGACACAACCTTGCCGTACCCCACGGGTAACTTCAAGATCAGAAGAACATTCGCCTTTTGGGCCAATGCGAACTCTTGAGGTTAAAAAGGAATATATTTGTGAAAGACAGATTATGATTTCATTAGTGCACCCATCCCTTGCAGCGTTTGCCATAGTTTAGCATGATTAACTAGATCAAAGGCACTAGTGAGGTTGACGAAATAGAGATGCAGGGGACCTTCTTTGGCAAGGGTATATTTCCCTATTAATAACTCAAGGTTTACGCATTGCTCTGCCATCCCTATACCGCTTCTAAATCCATACTGGGCATTGGTTAGGACGTTATTCTCGTTTGCCCAGCATTCCAATCTTTCTAACATGATTCTGCCCATAAATTTGGATGTTGAATCGAAAAGGGATATGGGTCAGTAGCATTTTGCGTGCCCTCCATCACCTTTTTTTAAAATAGGGACACTGATGCTCTCAACCCAGGTTGCAGGGAACACACCTCCTAATGTAGCGTTAAAAACACTTAATAAAATTGGTGACCAATAATCTATATTAGATTTAAAAACATCAATAGGTACCCCGTCCGGGCCTGCAGCTTCACCATTTGCACTTTTGTTTAGAGCAGTTTTCATTTCATCTAAGGTAATGGGTACTGTCTTAACAAAATCAACTAGAATGAGATTACTATTAACATCTTTCGCGATGGTCTCATTATTAAAGTAAAAAATGTGCTCAAAGTGCATCAACCAATCATCTGGAGTTACTAACGTTTCTATCTTTGCCACTGATACATAGTTGAAAAAAGGTTGATTTATTGTTTACCAAAACAGAATTGGGTCACGTGTCTCGGATGCTTGAATCAGTTTTTCCCATGCCCTCGCCCGTATTTCAATTATTCTTGTTTTTAACGTTTGTTTATAGTTTTTCCGTAATGTACAGATCCTTTCTCTATCCCTAGGTCTTGCTTTTAGTGCTTCCTTTAATTCCTTATTTAATTTTGAGCACTGCTTATCAAGCCACCTGGGGTTAGGATCGCTATTGTTTTTTCAGATCTCTTGAGATTGCAGCTGTAATATTTTAAAATTCACTTACTATATCTATATTTGAGGAGGATCTATCCAGGCAGATATTTATATATTCTTGTTTTTGGAGATTATATTTTCCATAAATATTGTAGGGTTAACACCTGACCATTTGATTGAAATTCCGTTCTCTCCTTGTGTTTTAAAAGGGAGACAGCCTTCACAACAAAACTGTTACAACGCATGCCTTTACATCGCATGTCGTTGCAACGCAAAAGGTGTGCATCAGTGGGTAGAAGGTGTTGGATTTGACTCCAACACCTTTCCTACTGTTGCACACACTGGAGTTGGAAAAGAAAAGTAATCTATTCCAACTTCCAGCGCCCCCGACAGAAAGTCGGAGTAAACGTTTGTGTTGCAATGGAATGCGGTGTAATAGTATGCGTTGTAACGTCACCTATCCATTTTAATATCAACAGAGGATACTCACACCTTTTATTGTTGGGGCAGACTTAGTTTCAAAGTCAAAAATAATGGATGGTGGTCACTAAACGGGCTGGCCTGAATGTAAAATGTTTCCACTAGTCCCTTGCAATTGACTGATACTAGGGCATGATCAATGTTTGACGAGGATCTTGCTCCTTCATACGTTTGAATAATAATTTCTCCTACCTGTTCATCTAACTCCATAATTTATAGGTTATATTTATATATAACAGTATTAATTGCTTCTCCATAAGGTTTATGAGGGCTTGGCTCGCCATATTTACCGCTGTGACCACATTGTTCCCCAGTTGGGATTATGCACTTTTCACAATTAAAATCACCGGCCCAAATTAGCTAGTAATCTCCCCCAACCCCTTTAAGAAGTCATCTAGCTCTTCTTCCAATGACATAATTACCCTATGTCTTGTGCTATCAAAAACATTATTATAAAAATTGATTACAATTAACTCTGTTTCGCTTTAGTGCAGAAACATAAAATCTGCAAGAACTGTGATTTAATATTAACTTTCCTTAAAATTACTGGCAAAGTTACTGAAATTAAGGCCTCTAAGCCTTCTTTTGCTCTCCCCGCCTTCGAGGGAATCGCTTGTGTGGAGATCGTTTTAAAGCCATTAATAAAGAAAGATTCTGTATGCCATGTTTCTTGTAGCAAAATTAAAGTGCAATCCTGTATCGTTTTAAGCTATTCTCTATCATTTATTTTATTTTTTACCCCTGAAACATTCCATGACATAATGGTTAAAAACCCATGTGAGTGAAAGACCACTTGAGTTATTATTTACAATAGTAATAGGGATACGGTCATGGTTACCGTCTAGAGGACACAAAACATCCTTCTCCTGTCAATCGGTTTCGCTGCAACCTCTCAAAGGAGTGAACCTATTAGACGTGGGAGGTGTCACAAGTGGATCTATATAGGGGGGTATGTTACTGATATATTGTGTAAACTCATTTCTGGGTTTATAAAGGTAACCGAGTGGGACAGCAATGATGGTGCCGTCTCGATGGTTAAGAGGCCCAACACATTTGTTGAGAGTTCTTCCAGTAGGGGCCCCATAACATCGGAACTTCGGAAATTCATGACTACACAGTCTCCCTGTCATGTTTTCTTTGTACTGCCCAACCAGCTAACTCTTCTTAGCATGATTATATTCTGATGGAGTATATCAGTGCTACAGCTGGTATTAGAAGCGAGCCAATGAACAACCCAATTTTTTTTAAATCCCCCGTGTCTCAGTGGTTTTATCTGCCAGTTTTGGAACATTTTTCAAGACAATTACATAGGGGGTTGCCTGAGGTGGTAGATGGAGTCTAGCCTGATCAGGTTTGACTAACCACCAATTCCCAGTGGTTTTATTCTCATGATCGGTGCCTTCAGATACTGTATAATTTATGTTACTTGGCTTGTAATCTCTTGGTTTTACAGCAGGAAAAGATTTCTTTGTTTGTAATGGCGTCGTTGAGTTGATTTTTCTGGTTACAACTTGTGAGTTTACCCTACTTTTGACCTCTCCTCCAAATCTCTAGCAGGTATTGCCATGTGGGAAATTTTCGGGGGCAGTAAGTTTTTAACCAGATCAGTTAGAAGGGTAACATCTTTTTGTACCAATTTAATTTCCAGCATCCGTCGTCTCTCGATGTTATATATTTTACTGTGCAGATTTTTAAATAGGGTGTCAAGTCTTTGCATATGATTTGTTAGAATGCCGTCAACTATTCCTATGGTCTCCCCTTGTTTTTTTTTCCTTCCTATAACTTGGTTTTCAGATGTAATAGCTGGTGTGGAGGTGGTACTTTAATTTTTTGTGTTTCTTGTTTGCTCTTTTTAGCTGGTGGTGAAGCTAGGTCAGAGTTATTTGTTAATATAGAAATCTCTAGTGGAAGAGTTGATATGCAAGGGCCCTCTATTAATTTATCCACATTCAGTACATTTTCCTCCTTATTTAGGCTATCTTCACTAACCTCAGAGACAGGTTCCATTTGAGGTTCTGGTTCTGAATCCACACGGATTGTCAGTTCTGACCTGGTCTCTTTTAAAGCTGCATTAAGTGCTGTTTTAGTAGCAGCCAAACGCTCCTCCACTTGAACGATCTCATTATCGATTAGCCCCACGGCGTTTTTCAAATAGTTGGTAATTGGCTCGTTTTTACCTGCTTGCTTCCCATTGGTTGGTGGTAATTTTCTCTTACCCATTATCCCACGCAGGTATTTAAGCTCGAGTTGTAATAATACCAAATTTTCTTACCCCTTCCGTGGAGCCAAGGGGGGTGGCCCAGCCCAGCGTTGTCTTGCCGTTGACGGGCGCAGATGGGCCCACCCTTGGCCCTGGCTTCGCCTGGGCCCAGCCCAGGCACGCTCGCGCACGTACTGCGCTGCGGGAGCCTTGCGGTTTTAAGCGCCTCCTGGCACTATGCAGTGACGTGCTGGGTGCCCCAAGGGTTCCTGGGCATGGGTGTCCTTGCCCGGTTGCTGCAGTGGCTGTGGCAGGCAGAAACACAAAACGAGCGTCCCGCGCTGCAGGAGCCCTGCTGCGGTTTTAAGTGCCTCATGGCGCTATGCAGTGACATGCTGGCTGCCCCAAGGGTTCCTGGGCACTAGGGTCCCAGCCAGGTTGCTGCAGTGGTTGTCACTTTTGTCTGTTCTTTCTGAGCAAATCGGACCACCAGAAGAAAGTTTCTATAATCCTTCCGTCAAGTATCTGTAATGTTGTCAACAATAAACAAAACCACACGAGGAAAAAGGAGCAATGAAGCTATAGTCTTGTATGGCAACTGGTAATGGAAAAGGTATTACTGATGAGACACAGATTAGAATGGATATGGTTCAACGTGCACAATCTTGTACGGCAACGGATGATGGAAAAGGTACTTCTGATGAGGCACAGATTAGTATGAGTATGGCGGGAAAGCGTAGATAAAAAAACCTGGCAAGTTAGATGATTATGTATGTCATTAACCCTTTCACTGCTAGGCCTTTTCCCCCCTGTGCTAAGCCTTTTTTGAGCTATTTGGGTAGTTCATAAATAGGCCCCTGTAACTTTTTGTCCCCATTAGGTATCCATGCCAAATTTGCGTCCTTTTCTTCCAACATCATAGGGATTTTAAAGGCACCCTGGAGGGGACCCAGAAACTAGCCAAAATACAGCTACATTTTGTTGTTTGGGGGAAAAATGGGGGGAAAGTGCTGCAGAAGAAAGTGTCTGTTTTTTCCTGCAAATGGTATCAGCAAAGGGGTTGTAGTGCTGAAATCACCATCTTCCCAGCTTTCAGGGACGGGCAGAGTTTTGTCAGCAAAACATTTCTACACAGTTTTGGCATTTTACTGTGACATTGCCTATTTTTGCTACTTTGTTTTGCTTTCAACCTCCTTCCACTTAGTCATAGAAAATGGGTGTGAAAGCAATAATGGATCTCAGAAAGTTATACATTTCTGAAAAGTAGACACAATTCTGAATTTAGCAAGGGGTAATTTGTGTAGATCCTTCAAGGTTTTCTTTATAGAAACTAACAGTTGAAAGTAAAAAATATTGAAAATGTTTTGAAAAAAACAGCTATTTGTGCCAACTCTTTGTCCTGTAACGTCAGCTAAGTATGACATATTTTTAAAAACAATATACCGTTACATCTGCTGGACCCTTCTGGTTGTGGGGATGTATAGGACTTGTAGGATCATCAAGAACCTGAGAAATCAAGAGCCAATAACTGAGCTGCGTCTTGCAATGGTTTTTCATTATATACCGGGTATATAGCAATTCATTTGGTAAAATATAAAAAGTGAAAAATAGGTATCAAGGACACCTATGTATTTCCGAAATGGGAACAAAATATCGAGTTTAGAAGCAGTAGTTATTTGCACATCTCCGAAATTGTGTGTACCCATACTAGCATGTGAATTATAGGACATTTTTCAAAGTGACTTCTTTTTTACACATTGGCTTACATTTGAAAGGCAGAAATGCATATAAAGTCAATAGGTAATAACAGTTGCTCTACAATTGTGTGTTTCTCTAAGTCTCCTGATAAAAATGGTACCTTACTTGTGTGGGTAGGCCTAGCGCCCACGACCGGAAATGGCCCAAAACGCAACGTGGACACACCACATTTTTACAGTGCAACAGTCCCTTTGTTTGCAAATTGCCTAGCTGTGCATTTTGAACCCTAACTCAACCAACAACTAGGGAAACCTAGCATACCTATACATTTTTGAAAACTAGAAAACCCAGGAAAATCCAGGATGGGGTGACTTGTGTGGCTCTCACCAGGTTCTGATACTCAGATTCCCTTGAAAACCTTGAACTTTGTAAAAAAAAAAAAAAACATTTTCCTCACATTTCTGTGATGGAAAGATCTGGAATCTGCGGGGATCCACAAAATTCCACCCACAACGCATTTCCCAAAGTCTCCCAAAAATAATGGTACCTCACTTGTGTGGGTAGGCTTACTGCCTGTGACAGAAAACAGGCTAAACGCAACATGGACACACCACATTTTGAAAGTGAAAACTGATCCTTTTTTGGCAAAGTGCCTAACTGTGGATAATGAACCCTATCTCAGCCGGTACCTAGGGAAACCTAGCAAACTTATAAATGTTTTAAAACTAGACACCCAGGGGAATCCAGCATGGGGTGACCTGTGTGGCTTTCACACAGGTTCTGTTACCCAGAATCCCTTTCAAACCTCAAACTTTCTAAAAAAAAAAAAAAAAATCCTCACATTTCTGTGATGGGAAGCTCTGGAATCTGCATGGATGCACAAACATCCACAGACCGTGCATTCCCAAAAGTTTCCTGATAAAAATGGTACCTCACTTTTGTGGGTAGGCCTAGTTCCCGTGATAGGAAACAGCCCACAATGCAACGTGGACACATCACATTTTTCCAGTGAAAACTGACCTTTTTTGCAAATTGTTTAGCTGCGGATTTTGAACCCTAGCTCAGCCGGCACCGTAGGAAACCTATCAAACCTATACATTTTTTTAAACTAGACACCCAGGGGAATCCGGATGGGGTGATTTTTGTGCCTCTCACCATGTTCTGTTACCCATAATCCCTGGCAAACCTCAAACTTTGTACAAAAAAAGAAAAAACACATTTTCCTCACATTTCTGGTGGGGCGGGTATCCATGCAAGTCTTACCTCCCTGGACTCGCTAGGGTGTCTAGATTTCAGAAATGTGTGAGTGTGGTAGGTTTCCCTAGATGGCCGCTGATCCCGGGGCCAGAAACCCAGGTGCCCCCCTTGCAAAACCAGGTAATTTTTTGATAGGTAATTTTGATGTCTCCACAATACGTTTTGGGCCCTTGCCTGTCACGGGTACTTGGCCCACCCACACAAGTGAGGAACCATTTTTATCGGGATGCCTGGGGCAACGCTGGGTGGCAGGAAATTTGTGTCAGCATGGTGATCCCAGAACTTTCCCATACAGAAATGTGAGAAAAATTAGATTTTTTCAGCTAAATTTGAGGTTTGCATTGGATTCTGGGTAGGAAAACATTGGGGGATCCGCGCAACCCATACCCCCCTAGACTTCCCAGGGTGTCTAGTCTTCAGAAACGTGTGGTTTAGTAGGTTTCCTTAGATGACTGCCGAGCCCAGGGCCGAAAACCCAGGTGACCTGCCTTGCAAAACCAGGTAATTTTGTGATTAGGTAATTTTGACGTCTCCACAACGTGTTTTGGGCCCTTGCCTGTTGCTGGCACATGGTCCACCCACACAAGTGAGGTACCATTTTTATCGGGAGACCTGGGGGAACGCATGGTGGTAGGAAATTTGTGTCAGCAAGGTGATCCCACAATTTTCCCACACTAAATTTGAGGTTTGCAGGGGATTCTGGATAGGAAACTTTTGGAGGATCCATGCAAGCCATACCTCCTTGTACCCTCCAGGGTGTCTAGTTTTCAGAAACGTGTGGGTTTTGTCGGTTTCCCTAGATGGCCATTGAGCCCGGGGCCAGAAACCAGGTGCCCCCTTACCAAACCAGGTAATTTATGGATAGGTAATTTTGATGTCTCCACAATACGTTTTGGGCCCTTGCTTGTGACGGGTACTTGGCCCACCCACACGATCGAGGTACCATTTTTATCGGGAGGCCTGGGGGAATGCTGGGTGGCAGCAAATTTGTGTCAGCATGGTGATCCCACAACTTTCCCCACACAGAAATGTGAGAAAAAGTAGATTTTTTCAGCTAAATTTGAGGTTTGCATGGGATTCTGGGTAGGAAAACGTTGGGGGTCAACTCAAGCCATACCTCCCTGAACTCCCCCATCTGTCTAGTTTTAAGAAATGTGTGGGTTGGGAAGTTTTCCCTCGATGGCCGCCGAGCGCTGGATCAAATACCTAGGTGACCGCCCCTTCCAAAACCAGGTCGTTTTATGATAGGTAATTTTGAAGTCTCCACAGTACGATTTGGGCAATTCCTGTTGCGGCCACTATCCCTACCCACACAAGTGAGGTACCATTTTTATCGGGAGTCCTGGGGGAACGCTGGGTGGTAGGAAATTTGTGGCAGCCCAGTGATCCCACAACTTTCCCACACAGAAATGTGAGAAAGATTTGATTTTTTCAGCTAAATTTGCGGTTTGCTGGGGATTCTGGGTAGGAAAGCATTGGGGGGTCAACGCAAGCCATACCTCCCTGAACTCCCCCATCTGTCTAGTTTTGAAAAATGTGTCGGTTAGGTAGGTTTGCCTAGATGGCCGCCGAGCGCGGGACCAAATACCCAGGTGACCGCCCCTTCCAAAACCAGGTCGTTTTATGATAGGTAATTTTGAAGTCTCCACAGTACGATACGGGCCATTTCCTGTTGCGGCCACTATGCCTACCCACACAAGTGAGGTACCATTTTTATCGGGAGTCCTGGGGGAACACTGGGTGGTAGGAAATTTGTGGTGGCCTGGTGATCCCACAACTTTCCCACACAGAAAAGTGAGGAAAATGTGATATTTATTTAGCTAAATTTAAGGTTTGCAGGGGATTCTGGGTAGGTAAATGCTGAGAGATCCATGCAAACAACACAACCCTGGAATCCCCTGGATGTCCAGTCTTCAGGAATGTCTGGGTGTGGTAGATTTCGCTAGATGGCCGCGAAGCCCGGGACCAAAAGTGGAGGTGACCCCCTTGAAACACCAGGTCGTTTTGTGATAGATAGTTTGGCACCTGTGTTTTTGTTCCTGGGTTTGCAGATAGCTAGAGGAACCTAAAAAACCCAGACATTTCTGAAAACTAGAGATCTGTAGTACTACAGGGAGGTGTGGCTTGCGTTGATCCCCCAACATTTTCCTTTCAAGAATCTGCTGAAAACCTCAAGTACTTGCTTACTTACTTGTGTGAATTGGCCAAGTGCCTATGAAATGGAAGGGACAAAAATGTGTAGAGATTGAGGAGGGCCCAAAGTGGGTCTAAAAGGGCTGTTTGTTTATACATTTTTAGGCTAAGGCTAACTTGGCCACCCACACAACTTAAGTATCATTTTTTTCGGGAGACCAAGGGGAATGCTATGAAGTAGGAAATGTATGCCTACGCGGTGATCCTACAACTTACCCACACAGAAATGTGAGGAAAATGTGACTTTTTAAGTAAATTTGAGGTTTGCGGGGGATTCTGGGTAAGAAAACACTGGGGTATCCATGCAAGCCACAATGCCAGCCAAGAGTCAGTACACGTGCACCACCATCCATGCACACCACCAGCCAAGTGCCATCCATGCACACAGTCAGCCAAGCGCCATCCACGTACACCACCATCCAAATGCTAGCAGTGCACACAGTCAGACAAGCAATATCCACGCACTTTGCCAGCCAAGCGCCATCCCCGCACACCACCTGCAAAACCAGTCCCCAGTGACAAAACCATCACCCATGGCCAGAAAACCAGCTCCCACCCCTCCAGCTCACTGGGGAACTGTTTGGTCCCCACTACGGCCAGTCCGGCCCTGCAGCCAAGCACCATCCATGCAAACAGCCAGCCAAGCACCAGTGCATGTACACTGACAGCCAAGTGCCGATCTACACACACCATCATCTACCGTGAGTCCACTCACACCATTAGTCAGGTGGAGGTCGACACACACTGTCAGCAAAATGCCAGCCAAAGGTCAGTACACACAGACCGTCAGCCAAACTCCAGTTTACATGCACACACACCCTCCCTGGTTTCTAGTGGTTTTCTGCCCCCGCTTGGGTGCAGATTGGAATAAAAATATCACTAAAACAGCCAAAATGTGTGCCTGAAAAAAGGGAGTGACCCTTGCCTATGGGGCTTCTCACTGGCATGCCCATAAACATATCCCTGGTGCCTAATGGGCTCTCTGCTACCCCCGTGGGGGGCAGATAAGGAGCTATTGCCCAGATCTGCCTCCCAGGGGAGGCAGATAGACTGTGGAATTTTGCAGGGGTGGGGCATTGGCATGCCCATCTTTGGCAGCTCCGACCCTTAATTTAAATAAGAAAAATAATCCCTGGCATCTAGTGGGCTTCCTGCCCCCAATGGGGGTAGATCAGGGGATATTGCCCCTATCTGCCGCCCAGGGGTGGGGAGCAGAAGGACTGTAATATTATGACTCATCTCAGGAAGCCCCAACCCCTAAATTCATTATAAAAAATAATCCCTGGCATCTAGTGGGTTTTCTGCCCCCTCCCCTCCCCCCCCCCCGGGTGGCAGATCGAGGGTTCTTCCCCTATCTGTCTTCTGGGGGGGATGTGGGCAGAAAGACTGAATTTCCCTAAATTATTTTGGGGGGAGCAAAAGCCCTTGCCCAAGGGGCCGCTCCCCCCTCCCTGGTGTCCAGTGGGTGGATCCCTGCCAATATACCCCTCCATTAAGGAAGGGTATATTGGAAAGGGGAGATTCTCCCCTTTCCAGTTATACCTCTCCTGTCTTTCTATGTGCCTGGGGGCTGAGATAGCCCCAATAGCACGTAAGAAAGTGAAACTTAAATGAGCCTATCAGCTCATTTCAGTTTTGGTTTCTCTGAAATGACGTCAGCATGACGAACGCGCTGATAGTCGTTTCAGGGAAACCAGGGGAACAGCCTCAAGTGCTGGGGAAACTCTTCCCCAGCTCCTGAGGCTGTTGGGGGGGGGGAAGGAAATCCCTTTGGTGCCCTCATCAGAGGGATTTCCAGTGCCATGGCGTCGGACACGCAGAAGCCATCCAACGCACATGAGTACTTATACGTCGGACAGCTCCTGCGCGGCCGATGCATAGGAAGTGGTTAATTCTTTGTTTCATTTTTGCACACTATATGCCATTCGTGTTTTTGTGCATGTTCTGTGATGTTTGCATATTTTGCTAAGTAACTTTTAGCATTTGTATAAAGTTTAATAACTGCTGTTGAATTTTACTGTGACTTAGGTAACATACTATTGTTTTTATTATAGTTTCGATGTGAAGGAAAGGGTGTTTCCATATTGGGTGTTTCCATATTTTGTTAAGTAATTTTTAGCATATGTATTACGTTTAATAACTGATGTTGTATTTTACTGTGACTTAGATAACATACTATTGTTTTTATTATAGTTTCAATGTGAAGGAAAGGGGATGTGGTATGTATTCCATAAATGTCTTATGTAGCCTAGCATGCGCATCATCTATTGTCTGGCAGTCTCATTCCATCTTAGAGCTGCCGTGCTGGGTTCCAGAACTCTGGCGAGATAACGGTCTCTCCTGCCAGGAGTTGGTCGCTCATAACATTAGTCTTATCTTCAATAAAGACTACCATTACAGCCACATAAATTGCGTGATCTAGACTCTGAACTGGCCCTGTGGTGCACTCTGCACCGGAACCTGTTGCAGATGCAGCAGGTCAACAGTCCTAAGCTCAAGGAGCTTCCGATTGGGTGCACAGGAGTCTAAGGATCCTGTGACCTAGTACCCTAGGGTGGGACCATTAATGCTGCACAGAGAACTCCTGTGGCACCAGTAAGCTCAGCTGCTGTTTCTATGGCTGCTCAGAGACTGTGAGCTGAGAGTCAGAGGGTATAAGTGGTGATGGGGAGTCCGAGGTGTGACAGGTGCAGCATGGTGAGCGAGCACGGCATCTAATAGAGGAGCAGAGTGAGTAAGCAGGGGGCGTTTCATGAGGTAGGATCAGAGTTCAGGGGCGAAGGTCAGAGTAAATTGTTGACGCAAATGTAGAATCTATTTGGAAAAGGACAGGTGGAATAAGATAGTAAAATTAAGGGGTACAGACACTCACTGCCTCAATTCAGGAAGGACCTCAAGACCTGGTTCTTCGACTGAAACATAGCGCCTTCGACAGATCAGCAGTATCGCTCCCCACCAACGCCTAGAGACCCTTACGGGTGCATAGCAGCGCTTTACAAGACACTTGATTGATTGAGACAGAGAATGGAAATAAAGAGCGATGAGTACTGGCAGAGCCTTTATGTGTAAAGTGCAAGCTTAAGAGATTAAAGGAAAGAACTATGGGTATGGCCAGAGTGAGTTGAAGTTTTATAATGAGGAAGGAGAACATTGAGGGTAAAAATGGTAGGGCCACAGTGAAGCTGTCACAGAGTGAAAGGCTGCGTGAGGGATTAGGAAATGAGTGAATAATGAGGGCCAGAGTGATGGGTAGAGGCAGGATGCAGGGGTAAACTAGTGGCATATATGAGAGTGTTGAGTGAGGGAATGAAACATTCATATGGTGGGTATAGAATGAGAATATAGGATCAGATGAGTGCGTAGGAGTAGAGGATTCACCTATAAGCAGAGTTAAAGCTCCGGGTGGAGTGAGGAAGGTGTGCACCGTGTGGAGGAGACTCTGTAATGCCCCTGCTCAAGGATTGGGGACGGCAGATTTAGAGGACAGCAGGTCTCTTATCCATGACATCGGTCCTTAGGCCATTGTAATTTTGTATTACAGCCTTGGTAAATTAATGTATGTATTGTGGGCAGTAAAGCAAACAATCATTTATGCATGTTTTGTGTGGGTCCATTAATAAGTTTACAGCCCGCTGCTAGAGATGCTTATATTGCCTGGAGTTACATGCACGTAGTACATTTGATTAGCTGGCGTGGGTATAGCGGGCTGGACAGAGAACAGGAAGCCCGTCTCTACAAAAACACAAGGAGCGCCACATAGAGCTATGTATTTATGCTTCTCAGTTCTGAATGCTGGGGGATTTGGGGCTTTGTGCGGTGAAGTCTCAATAGGGTCAGTAAGGGGTTGTTCAGAGCAACCTTTATGGGCACATAGTCCTGAGCTGTATTTTCTACTGAGAGACAAATGAAGGATGTGTCCATGAACATTTACTTGGAGGAGGTGATAAGTCTCACTCAAAATGTCACACACAAGATGTGGCAATGTCACACCTAAGCACACCTCAAACAAGGAAATGTTACGTATAAGAAAACTTGTCACCTTTGGGATGGGAGTACAAACATACAAGTGTGATGGATCTCCTTGACTTGGTAATGGAAAGAACAGGGGGCATATTTATTAAAGAGTGGCGCTGCCCTTGAGCCACGCAAGAGCGTGCAAGAGCGATGTTGCTCTTAAGGTTTATCAAGACAGTGGCTTGATAAAACCAGAGTAACACAACGCAGCGCAAATGGCTGCTTTGCATTACTCTGCCCCAGGGAGACATTTAATGGGTGAAGTGTGGGTTTTTCCACGCATCCACCCATGAATTTTGGTGCATTCCCATATTCACCATTACTGGCAGACTTGGATATGTGTCCAAATGCTATGCCTCTCAGGTGAAGATTAACACAGAGAAATATCTTCATTCTCCTTGTAACTTCCTCTTCCTGCATAGGATTGTTTTTTTGCTGGAAGGTGTCCTGTCATGCGCATAAACAATCCTGCTTACAACGCAGGCACCCTTGCACCATGGTTGTGCAAAGGTTGGTCGCACACTGCTCGTCACACCAGCAAGTTGCCCCAAAGGACTGTGGTAAATATAGTGGCGACGGCGGGTACGCCTATGCCACGATGTATAAAGAACAGTATGTGTTGCGTTAGCCATCCCTGGACACGTGTTTCGAGGTAGTTGCCTCTCGTCAGCAGGGAGCAGGTCAGTGTAAAGGGGTGCCGTGTGGACTGCCAAAATGTAATTAAAACAGGTCAAGTACCTCTCATGGCGCGCAGGTGCAGATCCAAGGCTCGTCAGCCAATTGGCTCAAGGGAGCCGTAATAAATTGTGCAAAGGTTGGTCGCACACTGCTCGTCACACCAGCAAGTTGCCCCAAAGGACTGTGGTAAATGTAGTGGCGACGGCGGGTACGCCTATGCCACGATGTATAAAGAACAGTATGTGTTGCGTTAGCCATCCCTGGACACGTGTTTCGAGGTAGTTGCCTCTCGTCAGCAGGGAGCAGGTCAGTGTAAAGGGGTGCCGTGTGGACTGCCAAAATGTAATTAAAACAGGTCAAGTACCTCTCATGGCGCGCAGGTGCAGATCCAAGGCTCGTCAGCCCGTTGGCTCAAGGGAGCCGTAATAAATTGTGCAAAGGTTGGTCGCACACTGCTCGTCACACCAGCAAGTTGCCCCAAAGGACTGTGGTAAATGTAGTGGCGACGGCGGGTACGCCTATGCCACGATGTATAAAGAACAGTATGTGTTGCGTTAGCTATCCCTGGACACGTGTTTCGAGGTAGTTGCCTCTCGTCAGCAGGGAGCAGGTCAGTGTAAAGGGGTGCCGTGTGGACTGCCAAAATGTAATTAAAACAGGTCAAGTACCTCTCATGGCGCGCAGGTGCAGATCCAAGGCTCGTCAGCCCGTTGGCTCAAGGGAGCCGTAATAAATTGTGCAAAGGTTGGTCGCACACTGCTCGTCACACCAGCAAGTTGCCCCAAAGGACTGTGGTAAATGTAGTGGCGACGGCGGTAACGCCTATGCCACGATGTATAAAGAACAGTATGTGTTGCGTTAGCCATCCCTGGACACGTGTTTCGAGGTAGTTGCCTCTCGTCAGCAGGGAGCAGGTCAGTGTAAAGGGGTGCCGTGTGGACTGCCAAAATGTAATTAAAACAGGTCAAGTACCTCTCATGGCGCGCAGGTGCAGATCCAAGGCTCGTCAGCCCGTTGGCTCAAGGGAGCCGTAATAAATTGTGCAAAGGTTGGTCGCACACTGCTCGTCACACCAGCAAGTTGCCCCAAAGGACTGTGGTAAATGTAGTGGCGACGGCGGGTACGCCTATGCCACGATGTATAAAGAACAGTATGTGTTGCGTTAGCCATCCCTGGACACGTGTTTCGAGGTAGTTGCCTCTCGTCAGCAGGGAGCAGGTCAGTGTAAAGGGGTGCCGTGTGGACTGCCAAAATGTAATTAAAACAGGTCAAGTACCTCTCATGGCGCGCAGGTGCAGATCCAAGGCTCGTCAGCCCGTTGGCTCAAGGGAGCCGTAATAAATTGTGCAAAGGTTGGTCGCACACTGCTCGTCGAGAGGCAACTACCTCGAAACACGTGTCCAGGGATGGCTAACGCAACACATACTGTTCTTTTGACACATCGTGGCATAGGCGTACCTGCCGTCGCCACTACATTTCCCACAGTCCTTTGGGGCAACTTGCTGGTGTGACGAGCAGTGTGCGACCTACTTTTTCACAACCCTTGCACCATGGTGTAAGGGTGTCTGCATTGGCGCTAGGCAGTACATTGTGCCCCACTGCAGGGAAAAAACAGTAATGCACAGTAATATATTAAATATGGCTCATTCCTGCCCTTTCCTTATCACGCAGCACAGCAAGGTGACTTGCTGCGCTGCGTGATTTTTCATAAATATGCCGCCAGGTGTGAGTATGAGAGGATGACAAAGTGGTAGAGGCAAGGATTGTCCCAGACTCCTGACAATAGGCACTGACCATTGTGGCATGACAGAGCAGGAATGGAAAGGACGATGCAAAAGGAGGTACGGTATGCTAGGGCAGGGCCTTACCTTCTCGTTCAATCTCGAAGACACTGATGGCATCTTCCGGCTTAAGGAAGCGGAACTCGCTAGCTGGGGTGTGTCGCCGCAGTCGGCTTGGCGATTTGGCAGCGCAGCCCAGGTGGGCTGGCTTCAGGAAGGGAAGGGCGCCCAGCACTGACATCTTTTCTCAAGCGGAAGTCTTAGTCTCTGACGCTTCTTGGCGGGAAGACACCAGGCCTCACTTTGACTCTCTGTCACGTTCTGACCTCCTTTTCTCGCACGGTTATTAGACTTCCTGTGGTCAGACACTTTGGGGTGTTGAAGACAGACCTGTCCGGAAAAACAAATGAGATTGTACTGAGGGAGATCATATTTATATATGTATTCACATGCGCATACACGTGTACATCTACCTATAAAATGCTCGTGTGTCTGACTCATCGCTGCAAGGGCACGGATTGATGGGCACCACATTTTATTTCTTGATGCAAATAAAACATTCAAATGGACCGACAGCTGTATGCACTTGTTTCAGAGTGTAAACATAGACACCCAAACACACACATGCCAGACATGGAGGAGCAAGCTGAGGCAAGAGGCAGAGCTGAGCAATGACTGGCCACAGGATAAGTGCCTTTGGATGATGACCGGCACTCATAGTGCCAAAAGGGTCACTTGGGTGGGTGCCAGAATGTACATATTGATGCCAATGTGATGTTCCACTCTTGTTCTCGTAGGCATCTGACATGGTACCAGGGGTAAATGCTTCTATGAGCAGTGAGATGTAGTGCCCTTTCTCTCAGAGTAGAACCATGTAGGCACTCAGAATCTGACTGAATTAAAGGGACAGTCGGGCACATCCCACCCTCTTATCCACTGGCTTGGTCTTTTCTACAGCTTTACCATTACGTGCCCTGCACTGGTGTTCCCTTGTTTTCGTCTCTGGAGCTTTCAACTCATTTGCCCTTTTTATCTTCATCAGGTTCAACTCTGCATTCTACCCTCCTTCCAATGAAAATGTTTCTTTTTAATGTTGCTCCAAATCCTCCCTTCTTCCAATTTGATATTTTGATCAGTTGTCCTCTACTGTGAAATGTGTTCTCTGTCGCATATATATTAAGTTCTCCAGCCTCCCTCTCAGGATTTGTCTTTTGAATTATGCACTAGTTTTGCTGTCCATCTGTGGATGGGTTCCAGTCTGTCCCCATGCATTTGGAGATGAGGCCTCCAAACCTGGAATGGGAACAATACTATAAGTGAGGCCTCGGCAGTGCTAGCACAATGCTGACTCCTCCCCTGACTCATTTTGATTAAAACTAGTGTCCCTGGCCTTTTTGTTTCTACTATGCATCCATAAAACATATGTGTGTGTGTGTTGGTTGCTTCTAAAAGAACACAAGCACTTTGGCTTTCTCCGCCTCCAGTGCTTAATTTGTAAAGAAATTGACTGTCAGGGACTAGAATATTTATCAGGAGTCGACTGCAGGTAACACCACCCACAGCTCCTTCCACTGCTGCCAAAAGTCAGCAGCAGTTTTAATTAAAACGAGTGTCACGTGATGGATAGGAACATTGTCGACATCACTAAGTTAGCAAGGCTCGTGCAACCATGATGCTGCTTTTGCGCACGTTACTACATAACTTTATTTTAGCAAGACTCTGTTTGTACCTTTCACATGAGAACTGTTTGCTGTGTTCGTTCTCTTCCTGTTTCTGGGGTTTAGTCTGAACATTGTGATCAAGATCGATAAACAAATGCCCTTTGTTATTCTGTTCTGGTCAGGCCCTAGCACCTAGCCAAAACATATCACTGCAGCTGCTGCTGGAGTCTCGTACTTTGATATCATAGGGATACATGTTTAGGTGCCACACACTTGTAGAGGGACCTTTTTAGGGAGAAGAGCAACACACACCTTCAATGTAGAAATCCCATCTATGCTATAAGGTATGGGGTCTGCTACAAAACCCAGAGATCTTCTGCTATAAAATCATACTCATCCTACCAAAGGGAGGCAGGTTAGGCACTATAGTCCTTTCTCTGTTGTCTTTGTACGATGACATCTCCCTTCATAATGTATGGACTGGCTGTGATGCTAATTGTATTACTGTTATGCATTTTTATTCTTCTTGTGGCACGTATACTGCATGTTAGAGCACGTTAGTTAAAGTAAACATTTTGAACTATATTCGTGTCTCGGTCAAATCTTATTGTGGACAAGAGCGAGAGTGTGAGCGAAAAGGTTTGTCTTGTCACAATTCCTGAGAGATCTGGGAGTGTTGTGTTCTGAGTTGTCTAATCATTTGCTTCTCCGTGTTTGTGTTGGAGAGCGAGAGAGACACTATAGCTAGTCGGTCCTAGGCTTGTGGGTACTAAGGCGGTAGGAAGGGTCAGCCCCTATACATCAAGGTCCCGTAATCCTGCACATAGTTCTGTGTATGTGCAGAGTCCCTGCAACACGAGTGTCCATGGCCTTTCCTTTCTACCATGCCTGCATATACAAAATACGCACACGCTGTGTGTGCATGTTGTATATGGATGCATGGTAGAATCTAAAGGTGTATGTTGTATATGGAGGCATGTTAGAAACAAAAGGCCGCACATTTCATGATTTCGTTTTCTTTTCTACCAGGCCTCCATATACAACATATTCAGTAAAGAGGCAGAGATGTGTTACAGGTGGGAAACACTTGGAGGGCCTGTTTCTGTTGGTTGGCTGTGCTTGGCTTGGGGGTCACTTCGCAATCAGACCAGTTTGAGGATTGGGCACATTTTTGATTTGTTTCTAATGTTTTATTCACACTTGTCCTTTAAAATGCTATATTTGGATCGCCTTTTTTCAACAATTTCCAGCAAATATGAGGTGTAAAACCTACCATTTGAATACATTTTTTTCAAAGCTTTCTAGCGGGGGAGAACAACCCGCACCCTCCTTTTCCAGTTCGGGCTCGCTCACTTCACTTGCTTGCTCATTATATTAGGGTACTAAATTTTTTCGCAGCACCACTTTCAAAATCCACCAGCTGCCACTGGCTGTATGCTGTCCGTTGTTTGATGTGAAGCATGAACATTGTATACATAACCATAAGTGGACTTGTTACATGATGAAAAAACAATGGCCTATCCAGCATTCTGCGAGAGTATGACTGTAACATGGGAGAAGTGGCCCAGGGGGCTTTATGGTTTGTTTACAAACCTCTCAGGTTGTTAGAAGGCTCATTGACCCGTGGTTCGTTTGTGCATAGTGCTGATGCGAAAGTAGCAAGTCCATGCTCTGTTGGATGTGTGTGTATACTATGCTGAATGTGTTTTGATTTGTTTATGTGCTTATTTTCTTAGCGGTTAGTGTTGTTGGAAGCATGAAGATGCCTAACTGCCTGGCATATTTTTGCTGTGCTGAATGTGTGTGGCCATTTCTGTTGATATATTTTGTTTCAATAAGTGCTGGAAGAACGAAGCAAGTTCTGTTGTATATCTGTGATGAGAACCTTGGTGGTTGCTGCTGTAACATGCCACCTGATATATGACAATATGGTATGTCTATGCTACGTGGTATGTAACCAGGACAATCTGATTAATGTGTTCATTAGCATTGTGTGTGGTGAATCTCTGTCACTAGCACCATGGAGTGCAAACTCTGGCCAAATATAGTGCACCTATGCTGTGTTTGATGTATTTACTGTGGTCTGTATGTGTGGAATATAGTACTGACCGTGTCTGCTGTCTAATTATATGAAATATATGTGCTGCATTGAATGGACCTAATTTTTACAAGGCAAATTTTAGCAGAAAATCTTGCTAGGAGTTAACCGATTACTGGCTGTAATACCTGTATTATGTTGCATGCATGTAAGAAGTTCCCTCCTATAGACAGAGAGAGGGCGAGAGTGTGTGTGTGTGTTTGCTCAATGAATAAAGCTGTTGAAAACAAATTGCAAATCTGTGCCCCATAAATGATCATAAGATATTGTCTTGAATGTATCCTGATGTGCTGCTTGAGGGGGAATAATATCTACATTACTTTAGTTAGGTGCAGCAGCTTTAGTTAAGTCAGGCATTTTATAAACCTGATCATACTTTATCACCCATTTCACATTAGTAGAAGGAGCTGAGATGTTGTTGAGTTGCAGGACACTTATAAATTGAACTATATAGTCCAGCATCTCTGAACCGAGACAATCATTGGTGGCAGAGTAGGGGAGAGAGTGATTTAATACCCTGTTAAAATATAGGTGAGCTATCCTGTTTTAGGTTTAAACCTATAATAACTGTTAAAACTCATCCGAAATGGAATCAGCCACCTCCTCAGTGTAAATATATAAACACTTAAAAATACCTGGGCAACCATGAACTAAAATTCCATTAATGGAAGTGAGAGATAATTAGTAATTTTGTTATTTCTTCCTGAAGGGGCCCACACCATGTAAATGAGTTTTATAAGGTAGTAGCAAGAAAGACTGGTCTAGGATGATTCTGCTTGTATTTTTGTTGATTAAGGATGACACTAAAATATTGTTTCTTCTTCCTTATGTTTCTTCCAATTTTGTGTGCTTGGATTAAAGGTGCATGGTTTATAAACACATTTTAGGTGTGATCTAATTATTTTATACACTGTAGAGAATCAGGTAATATTCACATCATTTGTTATGTTTTTACAGTGTTTAATTATTTCTCTGATTGGTGAAATGGTTGGCTAATAAAAACTGTGGCTAGTATGTACAATCAAATTTATCTAGAGGCTCAGATAGGGTTAAACCCTTTGATATATCAGCCTCCTTTTCCAAAAAGTCATTATCGATAGCAGGTCAATTGTCAAACACCCCAGGCTTAAAATATTCAATGCAAATTGTAGGGACGGGTACCTGTGGAAGAAAGAGTGCTTTCATCCTGTACATGGATAGTGGTGCAAGTTTGACACAAGGCTTTCCACATACCAACAGAATTCGTAACTGCAAGGTGTCCTGTTCGTATGTGTGACACCTTCAGCTAATCTTGGCTTTTTACTCAATTACACTTTACTACTGGGGTTTTTGAGCCCATACTTAAAATGCTTTTTTTTAAATACATTTCTTTTATTGATTTTATAGTATTAGGATTCAAAGATAAGTGCATCTATCAAAACACTATGCAAATACCTGTTTTTATATTTCAACAGAACAACACCCTTTTCCAGCCCCTCCCTCCCCCTCTCAGGAGAAAAAATAAATAGATCTATTGACCTCAGAGTGATAAAGGCAGTGTGGTAAAGTATCTAAACATGAAGACAGAAACAGCATTACAATCATCCCTTTATTTTTGCACAGAACAATTGTAAATAGTTTACTCGTTTCGTGCATAGCTTCACCCATACCCTTCCTCGTATGTATAATTGGGAGGATTGTAAAACCTTACAGTTTAAGCGGGCATACTCTCTGTGGTGGCTAAGTCTCTTCAGACACTCAGCTCTAATATCATCTGTCTCCACCCTTTCAAATCATCTTCAAGTTTTTTGTCCTATCTGACTTGTTTCATTCTGACTTCTTCCGCCGTAGCCCACTCTATCATATCTGGCAACTATTCCCCGTAAGTCGGGTGGCATGGGTTCAGCCATCTACTGGCTATGCGGTGTTTTGCTAACACCAGCCCCAAGTTCAGGAACCTAAGACTATGTTTTTTATTGATTGGGGATGGTAGGAGACCCAATAGTATCTCACTTGGAGTACCCTTAAATTCCCACTCTGTTGCTCTTCTAAGCATACCAAGTATCTCCTCCCAAAATGACTGTACACCCACACAACCCCAAACTACATGTAGAAAGTCTGCTCTAGGCTCCCTGCAACGTGTGCACTCTTCTGATCTGGTGGGGTAGATTGTATGTAGGAGCTTGGGGGTGAGATATTATTGGTGAACAATGTTAAATTGAATCAATTCATACTGGGTATTCGAGCTAATCGTATACGTCCCCTCATGGATTTTCTGCCAAACTGATTGAGTCGTCTTTGAAGCTCTCCTCCCATCTAGAGAGTGTTTTTAGAACAATCATTTGGGGCATCTCCCTTACAGCTCATACTTAGAATGTTAATAGCAAAATGTCAAGTACCAGAATACAATGTGATGTCAGTTAATATGTCATGACAGTCTTCAAGTGACACATTTGCCTTAGAGGACACATGGCAGCTATGAATATCCACACAACACCAGCACTACTCTCATGTAGACAGACAAAGAGTGCAAAAAATCAGTGCCGATCATGCTTAAAGCATCATATTTCAGGTGCCCTAGTATGCAGGGCTAAAAATTAATTTGGTGTAATTCAAAATGATAAAGGTTTTGCAAGGTACTCTGCTGTTGGCATGGTTGAACCCTCCTACAATGTCATAATATTCAGTAAGAAGTAGGTGAATGATCACTAACAACATCCAGGAATTTGTTTATTAAAACATTTGAATATAGCACTCTTACTTTTTTCATCCATTAAGAGTCCTGTAAACCAGACATAATCCAGACAGACTGAGTGTAATAGATAATGAGAGATGAGAGCCGGTATTAATATGTGAGTGTGAATGAAAGCGCTTTACACAGACCTTTCTATGTTTAGCACAGTCTAACATATGTCAATTGGACACACTGCCAACAGACAGACACTTCGTACCATGCATTACTTTTATTTTAAAGTAAATATGTGATTCATAAAAATCACTGCAAAAACATGTTTTGTAATCACTAGGAAAATACAGTTTTTGTCTATTTTGTGGTTAGTCAGCTGAATAAACACTGATAAGCACAGATTTAAAAAGGTTTGAAAAATACAGAGAAAACACCACAGAAATCCACAAAAAATTGCACAGGAAACAAGACAGCCAAAATATAGATGGTATCTAATACAAACAAATATCTCTGTTAATGATTATTATTTTCATAGATAATTATTTATTTATTGGAGTTCTTAACACCAGGGATGTCACTTATTGTGATTTCATCAAGATCTAGGTAATGTGACATCACTTACTGGAAATGTCGAGGGTCGAAGGTCATGTAATACCTTCTGTGATGTCATTGATGTTAAATATTATATGATGTTACTACCACTGGCATTTTGGAAACCGACATTCATGGTCGAAAGGAGCCCAAGAGACAGTGATGCAGCAAACTGAGCCACTTATAATGAACTCCACCATCCACCTACAATAATAAATGTAAGTGCTTCTTTTATCAGACACAGTATCATACTGCATATGTCATTGCATTAGATTTGATTAAGGCTCCTACCCAAACATTTCAAAGAGAGGCTGGAATAAGATGGATACAACTGGCACAGTATTGAGTGCTGGTGTGGCTGAACCAGAGCAGGATATATACCTGGTCTGGCCTGTGTTGGGTGGCTTAACATCATTTGGAGCTATAAATGCAATTACATCCTGAATTAGAGCATGTGACATGCCAATGTGGCTCCAGACACAGCCACCATATAGTCTAGAGGGTGAGGTGGATAAAGCCAAGAAATGGGCAAGGTTTATGTAAACTGTCCAATTAATGTATTTGGAGATTGATAAAAAGGGGTCACTTGCCACATGTTTGAATGAGAGTGTAGTAAAGGCACTAGGCCCTTTATAGGTACAATGGGCCGCAAGGACAGCATGTCAAATGGGATAGAAAAAAAGCTTAGGGGATGAGATGAAGCGATATAGAGCAAGAGGCTAAGTATGCCTGCTGGGTTGATGTGAGTAACAGAGTTAACGGATTGGCTTAATTGTTACAGAGCAAGCACTCACTTTGGTCGCCATAACACTGTTTATAATATGTCATATTAGACAATTGAAAACACAGAACTCCAGAAGTAGCTTCTGTTTTGAACAAAATATGTCAGAGGTTACCACCAGGATGGGATGCAGTACTACAGGTGACATGCCCAGACTTCAACGAGACCCACATGCTTTCTCCAGAAATATAGAAACTACTATGACTGAGTCCTTAAAACTGAACACAGCACACCAGCAAAAGCCCCAGAGCCACACACAAGAACCAAAGCTGGGTGCAACCCTCAAAATGACACCTTCAGACTAAACACAATACTTCAGATGTGGTCCTGTGAATTAGGAGTAGTTCTCTAGATGAGATATCCTAAACTGGACTTGACATCCCGGTACCAATCTATCCCAGTCATGTGACATAACACTGCATATGACCCCGTCCGGAATTTTTAGCACTGCAGATGTGGTTTCCCACCTGGACACAAACCTCCCGAACAAAACATGTCCAGAACCAAACACAACAAGCAGCTGGTAGCCACAGCACAGGGATCACCATGCTAAAGAAGGTCTCCAAAGATAGCCACATTACTCCACATTAGGTACGAAGAACTGAACACAACAATCCAAAAGGAGCCTCCAAGTTTCCTATGCACAACACCCAAACAAGCAAGCTATACCAGAAGTAAGCATGACACATAGTACACCAGATGCAAGTTCCAGACTGGGACTCAATATGCCAAAGGTGGTCTTTCAGAGTAATAGTACAACAGCAGGTGAGGCATTGAAGCACCAATACTATCCCCTTGAGCTCCCTCCAGATTGGTACACAGTTCTCCAGGTACTCATGTACCATCTATTAACCTTTAGGTTCTGCTACAAGCTCAATGCAGTTTAATCCTGAACTTCGTAGCGAGATGAAAGATCCGCCCCGTTTCAGCATAGCCCCTCCTGTATCACTCTCTGACAGTCTGCTTCCCCTGCGGATCCTCACGTCGGGAGCTTGCTGTTCTTCACCCTCTAGACAGTCTCGCCTACTGTAAGGCAATGCACACTTCTACCTTTACTCAGCAGACAAGTGTGCTTCTAGGGTCTTTAGACAGACACCCAGCTCCTCCAGAAGAAAGTCTTGACTTCAGGTGATATACTCTCATCTTTAGAGCCGGACTGTGAGTACTTTGTGGAGCACCCGTTTCCTTGGTCAAAAAGAACTAGAACAAAATGGGGTGGTTTGGTTCCCACATTTATGGACACTTTTGAGACAGGGGCTGGGATCCACTATCTCATGCTTCATAACAGGTTTGAGTTGGTTCTCTTATTTACAGAATGATCACCAGACACAGCTTTTGTGTAAAATGATGCTCCTCACAGTAGGGAGCACTGGGCCTGGATCCCAGCAGGACTACATAAACATAGGGGCATATATAGGTGTGAGTTCAGAGCTACTGGCTAACATCCGTCTATTTGAAGCAGTTTTTGACACAGACAAAAGGACAAGCCTGACCTAGAAACTTCCTCACCTTGAACAACAGAAACTGTAGCCTCACCCCTCCCATCCACCCAAAAACATTGAATAGGAAGAGCATATTGGTAGCCCGTGCTAACAAAGTCTTCATAGAATTTCTTAAGGTAGCCTTGTCTCCACCATCCTCACTTCAGTGTATGGGTCTCCATTCTCCAGCCAACTTATGCTATGCTAACACTAGGGGCATGGAACTGGACCCACTAGCTATAATGCTGAGATATGTACACACGCCTCCACCCCCAAAATA
Source organism: Triturus cristatus (assembly GCF_964204655.1). Lineage (NCBI taxonomy): Eukaryota > Metazoa > Chordata > Amphibia > Caudata > Salamandridae > Triturus > Triturus cristatus. Next base: position 533,323,037 of record NC_140590.1, read on the forward strand.
TGATCATTTATGTACCAAATTACTACTAAAATACATTAATTCCACATGTGCACTGGATATCAGTGCTAAGGTTTGGGTTCCACATAACAGAGGAAATGCTCCAGAAAGGGGCAATCGATGGCCCCTTCATGGGAGACATCCGTTACATCGCGGCCTTCACACCGCAATACGCTTACAACGCAGGCATTACAAATTAAGTCGTTACAACGACTTGAGCTGGATGGCGCTATACACTAAGGAATAGTATGATTTACTATTCAAACACTTTCCCTACTGTTACGTAGGCTGGAGTTGGAATAGTAAATCATACTATTCCTAAGTCCAGCGCCCTCCAGCGCAAGTCGTTGCAACGACTTGCGTTGTAATGCCTGCAGTGTAAATTTATCGTGGTGTGAAGAACGTGATGTAACGTCATATATTCCCCTTTCACTGACCCAGAGAAAAGTTCTGGTCACACTATAAAGCCCAAAATGGATGCTGTCAGCACTGCTTTGCTTGATACGACTAAGACAGACAGTAGTGCACTGTTTACAAGAGGGTATACGTTCTAGGTCACAGCACAGGTCCTGAACGTATCATTTATATGGGCAGACCTAGATCTCTGTAGACATGCTAGATTAGTGTAATGCTAGGGCCAAAATAAAAGTCAGGGCACCAGATTCAAATGCAATTGGGCACTCGGGTAGGCATATATGGTAATTTAACAGACACTTTACCACTGGATTCAAGCTAGCCTGGTTTATGAGGGGTATTACCCTGAAACCGGACCTAGGATGCTTGTTTCCAGTCTAGGGAAAACATGGCTTGGCAGTTCAGACTGGACTGTTCCCATGAGGCACAGGTTCAAGACGGATTTGCATATAGCTGGGTCTGAACTGGTGTGGCAAAGTGAGCTAAAGAACATTGGATTCAACCCAGACCTTGACTGAGAGTGAGTGTCTGAAAAGTTTCAGCGCTCTGTCCATCATCTCTTTCTATTTGCTTTGTTCGCCCTAAGTTGGCAGGATATACCCATACGTGGATCCCTTGCTAACTTTGCCACTGGATTCAAGCTAGCCAGGCTCATGAGGGTTGTTACCCTGAAACCGGTCCTAGGATGCTTGTTTCCGGTCCAGGGATGACCTGGCCTGGCATTTCGGGCTGGACTGTTGCCATGAGGCATAGGGTCAAGACTTATTTACATATAGCTGGGTCTGAACTGGGGTGGCAAAGTGAGCTAAAGAACAATGATGAATTTAACCTAGATCCGTGACTGGGAGTGAGTGTCTGAAACATTTCAGCGCTCCATCCATCATCTGCTTGTGTTTGCTTTGTTCTCCCTAATGGATTCAAACCAGATCTGTGACTGGGAGTGAGTGTCTGAAAAGTTTCAGCTCTTCGTCCATCATCTCCTTGTGTTTGCTTTGATTGCCGTAGGTTGACAGGGTATGCCCAGATGTAGGTTTCTTGCTCACTTTGTCACTGGATTCAAGCTGGCCTGGCTGATGAGGGGTGGTACCCCAAAACCTGTCCCAGGATGCTTGTTTCTGGTCCAGGGAAGACCTGGCTTGGGAGTTCGGACTGGACTGTTCCCATGAGGCACAGGATCAAGGCTGATTTGCATATAGATGGGTCTGAACTGGGGTGGCAACGCTAGCTAAAGAACGCTGATTGATTTAACCCAGATCTGTGACTGGGAGTGAGTGTCTGAAAAGTTTCAGCACTCCGTCCATCATCTCCTTGTATTTGCTTTGTTCTCCCTAATGGTTTCAACCCAGATCTGTGACTGGGAGTGAGTGTCTGAAAAGTTTCAGTGCTGCTTCCATCATCTACTTGTGTTTGCTTTGTTCACCCTAAGTTGGCAGGGTATGCCCAGACGTGTGTGCCTTGCTCACTTTGCCAATGGATTCAAGCTAGCCTGGCTGATGAGGGGTGTTACCCCAAAACCGGTCCCAGTATGCTTGTTTCCAGTCCAGGGAAGACTTGGCTTGGCAGTGCAGGCTGAACTGTTCCCATGAGGCACCGGGTCAAGACTGATTTGCATATAGCTGGGTCTGAACTGGGGTGGCAAAGTGAGCTAAAGAACGATGATGGATTCAACCCAGATCTTGACTGGGAGTGAGTGTCTGAAAAGTTTCAGGGCTCCATTCATCATCTCCTTGTGTTTGCTTTGTTCGCCCTAAGTTGGCAGGGTATGCCCAGACGTGGATCCCTTGCTAATTTTGCCACTGGATTCAAGCTAGCCTGGCTCATGAGGGTTGTCACCCCAAAACCGGTCCCAGGATGCTTGTTTCCGGTTCAGGGATGACCCTGCTTAGCATTTTGGGCTGGACTGTTTCCATGAGGCACAGAGTCAAGACTGATTTGCATATAGCTGGGTTTGAACTGGGGTGGCAAAGTGAGCAAAAGAACGATGAACCCAGACCTTGACTGGGAGTGAGTGTCTGAAAAGTTTCAGAGCTCTGTCCATCATCTCTTTCTATTTGCTTTGTTCGCCCTAAATTGGCAGGGTATGCCCATACGTGGATCCCTTGCTCACTTTGCCACTGGATTCAAGCTAGCCAGGCTCATGAGAGTTGTTACCCTGAAACTGGTCCTAGGATGCTTGTTTCCGGTCAAGGGACAACCTGACTTGGCATTTCGGGCTGGACTGTTCCCATGAGGCACAGGGTCAAGACTTATTTGCATATAGCTGGGTCTGAACTGGGGTGGCAAAGTGAGCTAAAGAACGATGATGAATTTAACCCAGATCCATGACTGGGAGTGAGTGTCTGAAACATTTCAGCGCTCCATCCATCATCTGCTTGTGTTTGCTTTGTTCTCCCTAATGGATTCAAACCAGATCTGTGACTGGGGGTGAGTGTCTGAAAAGTTTCAGCGCTTCATCCATCATCTCCTTGTGTTTGCTTTGATCACCGTAGGTTGACAAGGTATGCCCAGATGTGGGTCCCTTGCTCACTTTGCCACTGCATTCGAGCTAACCTGGCTTATGAGGGGTGGTACCCCAAAACCGGTCCCAAGATGCTTGTTTCCAGTCCAGGGAAGACCTGACTTGGCAGTTTGGGCTGGAATATCCCCATGAGGCACAGGGTCAAGACTGATTTGCATATAGCTGGGTTGGGTCTGAGCTGGGGTGGCAAACTGAGCTAAAGAACGATGATAGATTCAACCCAACTGGGAATGAGTGTCTGAAAAGTTTCAGCGTTCCGTCCATCATCTCCTTGTATTTGCATCATACCTGCCTTGCCAGCATGGTTGAACTGTTGTTACTTATGGTATTACTGGAGATGCACACCCAAAGTGGGGGCCAGTGTCCAAAATCATTCACAATGAGCCCCAAGGTGCTGGATTTTTTGTCTGGTCTGTGCACATGGGGGATACTTGAAAGGGTTTATGACTAGGACTGACATGGTTTCAAACAGCATCCCTTGAGAGAAAGGCCACAATCAGGAATGACATAGGTTTGGAGAATACATTGTTGATGACTTGCTAAGAAAAATATTAATATCAAAAGAACGAGGCGTGTTCTGAAGATTTCAGACTGATATTTACCAAGACTGCTGTGGTGGAATTGTGGTGGCCTGCAATTGATCATGACATTGATGGGCTGAAATTTATATACTGATTAGAGAATGCAAGTTTCATGCAGGCATGGACAAAGGTATTGGGTTTACTTTACCTCCAGTGGTTTCTATGTGTTAGAGGAAAGGTGTGTTGCATGCATTTCTATAGCTATATTAGGCCCATTTAACATTTTACACGTCTCAGCTACATAGGTGACACATTTTTAGTTTACAAGATGGTCTAAGGTCTGGGATCGAGAGAGGCAGCCAAGGACGTCACAAAGGGGGCGAGGAGAGGGCTTTATTTCTCAGGCACCATGATTTTTTCAGGGCCCTGTGCTAGCTCCAAAGTGTATTTTGAAGCAAACCAGCCTTGTTCATTTATGGCATCTAATAGGAGTTACACCATTAAAGGGCAGCAAATGCTGACCCGTGGTTCCAGCATGACACCTTTGTCCCCTGACGTGCCTGTAGGCAGCTACCAGGGAACAAGTGATCAAATATTTCAATTGAGTTTCCACAAAGGAGCCTTCTTCTGATAAGTTATTGAAAGAGATAATGGTTTCTTAGGCGTTTCTCCCATTGCTTTGGGTGCTGCCTGTGCTGCACCTCTGCGATCGTGACACTGATAGGTCACCAGGTCCGTAAATGGTAAATGTCAAGACAGAGTTCATAAATACAGCACAAAATAAAAAGAGGAAAGGGGGTCTTGAAAAAGAGAATCAGCTATTGTGCGCCTGCCCTGCAGTCTGTCCCTTTTCCCTGGCCTCTGTGTGCAGTCACCTCTGTCCTGCCCTCAGGCTCAGCCTCAGGAGCAGCACTCCCGCTCCACACAACACGTCTCTGTGCAACTACCTCCAGGGTGCAGACTCCGCCATTGGCACCACCTGACCTCAATGTTGTCCCTGCTCTCACTGTGTGTTCTGTTCCTGTTTACATTGTTATGCTGGGCCTGTAAATTATATACAGTTGTGGTCACAAGACGGAGACTGTTTTATATTTATCGGCTGCCATCCTAAGCTAACTTGTGACAATTGCCAGAGAAACATCCACGTGGAAGGATTTAACCATGTGCTGAAGAAAAGCTTTCAGTTGGCTATTCCAAGCCTTCGTCCATGCTGCACCTGCACCAAATTGCTGACAAAGTATCACTGTTTGGGCTCTTGAAAAGACATAAACCGGTTGATTTGAGGTGGATTTGGATTTTGGTGTTGTGATTGACAGATTGTAGAGAGCCTGGTGAACCAGCGAGTTTCTATGTCAAGTTTTATCTCAAGTGTAGTTAGTAATGAATTGCTGATCAGATCATGGTGAATATTCTGGGGATTGGTGTTGAACTGCATATTGAGTTTTGTGGACCAATGAGGGTGAGCTGTGAAGGATAACACACTGATGGTGTGATGCTGTCATACGACAAGATGAAGAAAGCGGAATCACCACCTTGTGGTTGAGTTCTGCAGCCAGAGACAGATCACCAGGTACAGACCCTGGGGTGGACTTCTGGTGTGGAGTGGTGGAGCCCAAAGTGAGGATCCTAAGGGCAGGTATTGTTGGAAACAAGAAGCGTTGGAGCCAGGGTAATGTGTGTCATAGGGAAACATTTTACTAGAGAGGCGATGGAAGTATCGTTCGCATTCATTATGCTAACTTTGTACTTTTGCTGCATAACTCCTGTAACGGTATTTTCTGTAATTAGCAAGGTCTATTGACAATATAAAAAGAGGGTGATATGCCTGTGTCTATCATCATTGATAAAAAGTTTGACATGTTTCTCTGAATTCATCCCTGGCAGCAAAGCAACAATAACCCAAACAAGTCAATTACAAAAATGGAAAAATAATGTTTTTTTATTTGGAAGACCGCTGGGAGAACTTTTATATAATGTATGGGGGATTATAAAAATAGGTTTACCTACATGAAGGATACATTTAGCATAGGAGAGATCAAGTGTTAAAACCGCAGCAGGACATTCCAAAAGCACATGCTCTTCTCGCAGAGATCTGTCTCCAGAAGAAAGGGAAGAGGACAGAGAAAACATTTATGGGAAGATCTCAGTGGTTTTGCTTTCATCCATGGATAAACTGGCGTGTGTTAAGTGTAACCATTAAAAATTCATTTAACCATGTTTTCACCATTACGTCGTTAACATGTCCGGCTAGTCAGATAGGCTTTGACCCAACCCGCTGGGATTTCTACCTGCCCCTGTTCACAATCCAAAAAAACAGAAAAACAGAGTGTGAGGAAACAGGCTTTTTGCAGGTTTCCCCTAATTTTTTGCCACGTTTGGACTACTAGCCCCTGGTTTTTAGGTCTCGCTGAGCCAGTGCAGGCGTTGCTCTGCGAGAAATTTAGTGACTGGCTTTTTGAAAGTGCTACCAGAGGCTTTTGCTGGCCTCAAGCTTGCGTTCACGCGTGCGTGCACACGCGCAGCCGCCATGTGGGTTTCTGTCAAGGCTCATTGCGTGCCTCTCTCCACCTTGCTTGCTTGAGCTTCAATTCCCACTCCCTCCCCCACAACAGATCGTGTCACTCTGCTGGCCTCCACTCTCCCCCCGGCCTCTCTATACGGTAGCAGGCCGTAGCGTGCTTTAAAAAAAATATATATATTTTAGCGTGCGCTCGCACGCAACTCCCGGGACAGTTTTTTTTGTATTGGAGACTCCTGCTGCCACTTATTTGCTAGTGCCGATGTTAGGGGCATACTTTGGCACACTTCCTTCAATTGTTGGAGTTAACTGTGCATTCCAAAAGGGTTCCTAAAGTCCACAAGTAACAATGCGGTCAGCGTTGTGCACAAAATACGGCATATTTAGAGACTGTAAGTAACGTCCAGTATTAATAAACGTGCACATGAGTAATCCGAATCCATTTTCTTCTGTGTTTATTGTGAAGTGCAATGTTTTGCACCCTATTGGTTCTTTGCTGTACTTCCTGCGTCTGTCTGTTGTGGCCTCTGAGCAATGGAAGCGTGTCTGCTTTTTCTGACAACACAACTTGTGGTGCTGTAACTTGCTGCCCTTACGCTGTGGTCTTATACATGGCCAGCTTGCCTCCTCTCCGCGCTCGAAAGGAGTTGTAAAGGAAGGCGACCCAGCCATGGCAGAAGAAGCAGATGTTGTTATTGACGGAGATCAGGTGTCTGAAATAGGTGTCGGTGGGTGAATAATTGTAATTGTATTTATATAGCGCTTACTACCCCCTTCTCCTGATTTTAGGACCGGTACAATATGCCGCTTCCTGGCCAGATGTTTTTCTTAAAATTTGTAACGCGCTCGTTCTGTTCTGGTTTGATGGTATGCAGCACTGTGCATTCTGGGAATTGTAGTTTTGTGTAGTAATGGGGTCTTATTCCTTATTGTAGTATGCAGAAATGTAGAACTTCGTGATGTAAAATAGAACATGTGGTTCTGTATTAAAGCAGTCGTATGGAATGTTATTATTACATTAGTGATTAGTAGCTGCTGCAGCTGTAGACATCCTAGTACCTAAAGAACTACTTGGAGAAATAAAGGAAGAATAAATATTCTTTGTATGCGTGATTACTACATTTTGCTTCTCAGAATTCTAAGTATTGACCAAAGAGTCACATACGAAATGATGTTGGTTAAAAGGCCAGGATATCCCACATGACATCTAGCCCGCTCTGTACCATGACATTTAAACTATTGATTAGATGTCTACATTTATCCATGAGAATAAAGTCTATATGAGTGCTTTACATAAGTGATTAATAGAGTACCTTAAAACCTTACCTGGTTAAAGCGTACCTTAAAACATTTCTGTCGACAGCAGCATTTGAACGTTATATGCAGACAACTGTGTGGTATCTTGTTCTGCTTTCTGGCTTGCTTTTGCTGACATGGTGGAATGTTGTCATTGGAACTTCACCATGTCAGTGAGGGTACTGGAATGTGATGGGAAGAAACTGGCTGTTGATAGAGGACGCTGCTGGGTTGTGGATGGTATCTTCTATGGAGAATAAACTACACGTTGTAACTCAACCTGACTTGACTCCTCTTCTTGCTACTAGCCGCAAATACTACACTCGCGTAGTCGGCAGCTTCCAAGCATTGGCATAGCCAATAGGTCTTGCTTTTGGGACCTTATAAATGTTTACCCATGCAACAGTTGATGTTGTTGCACCAAGGCTATTGTGCTGCATAACTAAATACTTATAAGGTCCCAAAAGCAAGACCTATTGGCTATGCCAATGCTTGTTCAACCCTTCTAATGAGACCTCACTGCCCTTGTTCTAACATGTTACAAAATGTATGTTGAATTGGCTATCCTCAATTGGCATAAGCTGACTTACATATGTTCCCTAGTATGTGGTACCAAGGGTACCCAGTGCTTGTCAGAGAGAGTGTCCCGGCAGGGCTGAAGCACTGATTGTGCCACCATGGGTGGTACAAGGTACACTCCATCCCTACCACTGCAGTCAGTTTTAAGACTGCTAGTCCGTCTTAACCCAATGGCAAAACCTGCACTTCCTTTAACAACATATGTGAATCTCCCCAAAGGAAGGCCCCATGAGCCCTAATGCAGGAAGCTGCATATTATCAAGTAGAACAGATACGTTCTAAAAGCAAAACTTCAAAATTGTCATTTTTGCTGTGGAAATGTTAGTAGCCCATAGGCTAACACATAGTTACCGGCTGACGTTCTCAGCCCAGCTAACTTCTGAATGGGACTATTAAAATGGCTACTTCAAGGTATCAGATTAATTGTGGCATTAAACCCGCCTTGATGCCCAGGTCGAATTTATCCTAGTTTGTCCAGTAGCCTCACACAATTTCTGGCCACTGGACAGCCCTCTGCCCTCCAGGGAAGTCATGTGAACGACTCCCAGGTCAAGGAACAATAATATCCTACTACAGAGGGAATTGTCACATCTTCTTTGCAGGAAGCCACACAGGGTGTGGGCCCAAAACACGAGCTTCAAAGGTGAAGCCACATTTGCTGGGCAAATGGTGATCACATGTTGAAGGGCTGCCCCTTTGTTCAAGTTAGCAGAGGGAACAGAGAAGGGAGACCAGTGCCCGAATCGGTTTTCACATGGGTGTGCAGCTCACAGGTAGCCACACCTCAAGGGTGGGCTATTAGGCCCCTAACATCCAAAGAAGGGTTCAGACATCTTGAGAGTGGGCAAAATAGTGTACTCTGGGATTTCTAGATGCCACTCATAGCCAGAAGTCATCACAGCGTGGGAATGATCCTTGAAGCCCATTGTCTAGTGACCACATCATCCCCCAGGGCATTTTCTGGACATAAATAGGGCATCTCTGGCACCCTGAACTTCAGGTCATGACAGAACTGGAGAACGGACCGAAGGACTGCCCTGCTGACTCCTGGACCTGGCAAGGGAGCCTGCACTGTCTGCTGGACTGCACCTGCCGTACCTTAGGCTAGCAAAGAGAGGACTCTGCCTGTGGCTCCTAGCTCATGGAAAAGTCACTCCCGAACCCCAGACCAAAGAAGTGACTTCAAGGGTCAGTCGGCTGACCCCCTGGAACCAGGCCCAGGGCCAATACAGCTGAAGAAGCCCACTTCGGCAAATCAGTAGTCGCATTCTTCGAATCACCGCTGACTTCCTCTGGGCCACCTAAGAGACCGATCTTCAATTGCCAAAAGTTGCACCAATTCTGCTGGACCCAGGAATGTCATCTCAGTCCAGATTGGTCGCCAAAGACAGACAGCAGCCTTCAACAAAGGATGCAGCTGGACCTGTTGTGTTTGGAGGTCAGTAGCCCAGCCGCTGCTGGTCTTCTACTGGCTCAGAGAGGACTTAGAAGGGACACCGACCCCTCTGGCCAAAGTCAGCCCACCTTACCTGTAGACTAAGGAATAACCGCAAGGACACCCCTGTCGACTACAGAGTTTCACGAGAACCTCAAGAGAGAGGAACCATAACCACACAAAGAGGGAAGTGACCAATTGAATGAGCATACATTGTATATTGATATTGTTTCAAAAGACAGCCAATTATGTTCTATACATATACCCACACGTGTTGGTGTCCCCCGTGTGTAATTTACAAATGAAAGGGTCTGTCTTTAGTTGGTGTCAATGGGGTTTTGACACTACACAGGGTACGAGGGTTTCATCAGGACTGTAATAAACCTGGGGGATGGTTGCGTAGACAGATGGAGACTATATGCAGAATGGCAAAAGACCACTGGGTTGGCCGCATGTAAGAGTCCCGGGGGTGATTAGCACTTAATCAGGCTGGTGGATGCATTATTGTGCAGACAAGTAATTAGCAAACTCCCGATGAGATAATCACTAGATCCGAAGATGATCATCTTCGGATCTAGCAATTTTCCAATCAAGAGTTCGCTAATTACTGCTGCTATCATCAGCTGTGCTCACATCAGGAGCCTCCGGCTGCAATAACTATTAAGGCACGGGGCAAGCCTGTGTGATCCCTTTACACCTCAGCCATGTCTGCATATTGATCCATTGAAATATAAGAGTGGTGAGGCACACTGTTGTTTTTCAAAACATTCTTACGATTCCTTTGTAGTCAATGCGCTTTGGTGCAAATATGCTGGCGCCCTTCGACTTCAGGGCATAGACTGAATAATACTTGAAAAGCGCTGGGTGAACCTCACCCAGCGTCCCCTTGTTGCACTCATGAGGGTTCAAGGACCCTTCTTTAAAGTTCAATAAAATATTTCAATAAAATATTTCATTAATCAGATTTTTTCTTTTTGCTTTCTGTATGTTTATTTACTTCATGTTAACTCACAATGTTATCCATCACATGTGAATTTTAACGTTCATCTTCAAAACGAATTCTCATTTGTACAGTTAACCATTACATTGCCACGTTCCCATTCCCAATACATTTCGGGTTTAACCCTTCATCAGGGGAATAATTACTCTGGAAAGAAATAAAACTCAATATCAAGAGCCGAAGGCCTCCAGTATCATATAAACATGAAAATACTCAGTGGGTGCCACGATGTTAAAAGGATGCAAAAGAAAAAAGACATTGTGCCTAAAAATCAGAAAAGTCGAAAAAGTGAAAAACGACCGTAAGTATAGTTACCTGTGTCCGTTGGAGTGCATGCAAAAGTTTGAACAAATATCATCACAAATGTATGTGATGGAAACAATCTGGAGAATACCCAATATCACCGAGCAGTGCGTAGAGTCAAACTATCGTCGGTGCGCTGATACAAGTGAAGCGTAATGTTAGTAAAAACTCTTGTGTTCCCGGTCATCACGAAGGTGTAATCATTAAATTGAACGAGATGCAGATAAGGGTGTAGTGGTATGTAAATCAAATTCACGAGTTTCCCGGTGTCATACGAAAGTGCTCATTAAAACAAAGAACCTACCTAGTCAATGCCGTATAGTCATCAAAGTTAGGGACTTATATCAATGGCCAGTACTTCCAATATATTCCGGCATTAGGAACGAGAAGTAAAGCATGGGTATAACTACATGAAAAGCATAAAAAGCCGTATTACCGTATCCTCATCTAAGACGATCGTAATAGCTTACCTTGCCGGTGGTTCAAGTGCAATGTCCAGTGAAGTGTTGTGCCCAGTCAAACCGTACCACCCATGTGACTTCTGCAAACTAAATGCGGGGTCTTATGGGTGATGGTGATCTACATAATAAAAAAGACTAAGGAGTGGAGAAAAATCAACACCATGTTGAAGCGAGTGAAATGAAATGGTCTGCATTACAAACAACTAAAAAGTGACGTGTGGAAGAATGCTAAAGAAGATCAGAACAAAGAAATTTAAGGAAAGTTGGAATATGTTATAAAGAGTTCAAGAGTACATCACAAAACTGGATAATCTGGTATTCAAAAGATACACAAAATTAATATTGGTATAAACAATCATACTAAATTCTAAAGGAGATCTGAAAAAAGAAGGTTAGGGAAAGTTGAAATAAGTTATGAAGAGTTCAAGAGTACATCACGAAACTGGATAATCTGGTATTCAAAAGATACACAAGATTAATGTCGGTATAAACAATCCCAGTTTTTGAGAGCCAAAATAATTACATCCAACAGTGAACAGTATGAAGCAAACAAAAACAGATTAGTCAGCAGATTCAAAGAAAGGAAATATCCCACTAGTGTATTGGAAAGTGTCATAAACAGAGTTGAATGCATAGACAGAAGTGCATTATTAATGGGCAACCGAAGAACTCCCTCCATCTGGAACTCCACTGTATTGCATATCACATTTGATTCCGGAAGAGCCTAAAGACTTTCATATTTCTGCCAGCACCATGCACATCTTTTCCTTACCATCCCTTTCTGTCCACCTTCTGGTGAACATGCGCTTTGTAAATAAATAAACCATGAATGCTTTTCCTTCCCCTATACATGGCTGAATTATGAGGCACCTGCAACTTTTCAATCGTTATGTAACGACCAAGTGGAGGTCATTGGTGTAGTGTAGTCTGCAAATAACTAAGAAGAATATTGACTTCTTAAGGTGGCCAAGTTATACTACATTCCAAACCAGAAGAGCAAGTGAAAATGTTTTTCATTACAATGTGGGTTGCGGCTTCAGTGCAAATAATTGGTCTAGTATCACTCCTATGTGTTATACTGTAGAGAGTAAGATAAACTGATGACCAAAGAATGCTGGAAGCGCCTGCGGGTTCACTAAATGTTAAATTGCATAACAGATGCTAAGTACCGCTAGCACCGCTGTCTCTGCTCCGTTCAGCTAGAATCACTACCTATTCACCAAAGCTTTGATAACCTTAACTCAACCCGAGAGATTTCTATATTAATCTTGTGACCCATCCATTTTCAAGTCATTCATTGTATCATCAGCCTAGGGTTACAGTTAAAGGCCTAAATGGCATTGACGGCAAATATTTGCCAATTTGTTGAAAGCGCCAGACAGGTTCAACAATACCTGCATAGACACATGTCCCACCCATGCTTGCCCAGATGTTTTTCACAGTGTCAAGAGCACAGTCTATGTGCCACAGCCAGGCAGAATAATAAAATCAAACAGTAGACTTGGGAAGTGTAGGCCTTAACTTTTTGGGAAGATTACATATAGTACTTTTGTGAAGAGTATGGTTAAATTTATTTACTGTATAATTGAATCATACAACAGTGGTGCTCCCCAAAAAACTGTGACGTGCAAGTAAATGAGTGAGATTAAGGTGCACAAGTGATATATACAAAGCATATATATATAAATAGGGCTGATCTAGGATTGGACTGAACAATAAAGCCCTTGTTTAGAGTATGGTATACATAAAATCATAATTCTAGACAGTCCTCAATTATAATCGTCAACGTTTCTACCCTAATAGATTGAATTGAAAGTGTCATCATCAGGATCAAAGACTAGGAAGCAAACAATGGCAAATGATAATTGCAGATTATAGCTTACATACAGACAGGACTCTTTTCATGACAGCTTCTGAAAAAAACGATCCTCCCCGTTGCTCCACATGTTAGGGGGTGTCCTGTCACCGATCCTCTGACGGTGTCCAATATAATTTGCTAGAAACAGTAGGATTTGTTCTTTTTTAAGTAACTGAACATGCTTTGTATATCTCACCTGTGCACCTTAAGCTCACTCATTTCACGTGCACTGCGCCGTTTGTTTGAGCACCTCTGTTGTATGATACAATGTGTTTGCATGTTCATGAAACAATTGCACACCTTATACATTTGACTGTACTCTTTGCAAAAAGTACTATGGAACATATTTATGAGAATTGTCAAGCAGTGTAGCACAGCATATCACCTTGCTGCGCTGCACAGAGTGACAGAGAAAATGCAGAAATGCGCTGAATTTAAAAGAATACCGTGCATTCCTGCCTTTGACCTGAGCTTGCCCCGTTTTGGCTGCCTAGCCCCAACAGGCCACCCTTTCACCATGGTGCAAGGGTGCCTGTGTTGCATGCAGGATTATTTTTGCACAGGGAGAGTCACCTTACTGCACAAAAACTATCCTGAGAATTATATTACTCTATGTGTGCTGAAGATTGCAGGACAAGTACAAAGAGGAAGCAACAAGGAGAAATAAAGGTATTTCTCCTTGTTAAGCCTCTACTGGGAAGACGTCTCTTTTTTGGCACATTCCCAGATTTACCAGCTCTGGTAAATCTGTGAATGCATCAAAGACTATGATAGTTGTGTGGGAACACCCACGCAATGCCCATGGAATACCTCCCTGGCGCAGAGTAAGACAAAGTTGAGACTTGCTCTGTATTGTTTTACTCGAGATTTATGAAGCTACTCAGAGCCACGCAAAGTGGCCTTGCGTGGCTTCTTACATCTCATTTTTCACTTGCGTTGCCCATGTACCATGTTGTGTGGTGCAAGCGTGATGCAACTGGGGTTATAAATATGGCCCTCTATGTCATTTGCATAAGAAGTTCAAGATTACTCTTTCCCCGAGGGGACCAGTTTTTAGGTCTCGCCTGACCACGCGCATGCGCTGGTCTGGCGAGACTTTTTGTGAGGGCAAAAAAAAATGCTACCATGGCCGGCCTAGAGCTACAGTGCATGTGCGCGGGCATGCGCCGTGCTTGATCGCGATCACTTTAACTTTCGCGGCCACACGGCCGCTTTGATCGCGATCACTTTCACTTTCGCGGCCGCTTTGATGTTCTCCGTGAGTTTCTCCGTCAGCCTATGCTTGTTGAATCTGCATTACGTGACAGCTTCAGTTAATCCTGCCTTCTTATGCCACAGCCCCTTGCAGTCTGACACTTGTGGTTTCACTTTTAACATTTTAAGTAATCTCATAAATCCCAGTTTACCAAATGATGTAGGACGAAGGACTGGCTAAAAGTGACAGGCTTGCCACAGAAAGACTTGCATCGATCATTAAAATGTTACCCTCCTGTCCATCTCCCCAATATTTATATCTTTCTTTTCTAAACAACTCTCTGCCGTATTCCCTCTGTCATTCTTTCCAGCATCTCCTCTGATTTAAAAAAATATATATTCCGGGAGTAAAGGGAAGAACAAACAGAACAAGGTACACGCGGTACAAAATAATAATAATAAATCGTCCTCATTCCCACTCCATTACTCCGTTATCTGTTCACCTCCCCTCATCCAACGGATGCATTTTTTTATAGCCCCAAACTTGTGGACATCTCTCACGTTTCATAAAATTTACATTTGGCAATTGCAGATCTGGCGTACTAACTGTGCCTACAATTTCACAGCCTGCTGTATAGTGAGCGTGTGCTTCCTGCTTCTACAGCTCTTTCCTCTCTGCTGGAAACAGACAACAGGCGCCACTGGGGCACAACATAGACAGAGCCATCCTGCTTAATGAGTGGTTTGGAATTCCACGTGTTAACAGTAAACAGACCCGAGGCGCCAGGAGAGCACAAGCCACACAGAGTTTCACCCCCCCCTCCCTCCCCCCCGCTTTCGCCTTAGGCAATTCCTAGGCAGTCAAACGAGGTGTTTGTAACCAAGGGCTGTTTGGGTTCACGCTGGGTAACGCTGCAGCCATTGACTCTCCCCAGCCCTACTATTGGCTTCTATAGCGCACCGTTATAGTACGGTTAAGGTGGGCTAAAATACAGGCACTTTCTGCTAAACTAAACACATGTTTGTTGTAATCTCTTTGTTTTAAAGTGCAAAAAATGTTTTAAAACGTTGCCCCTGTTAGTTACACGAGGTGTTTGTAACCGAGGACGCGTCTCCACGTGAGCGCCTGCCTCTCACACGCATGTGAGTGCGTTTCAACTATGTTTTATTAGTACCGTGCTGTGCGTTGGCTTTTTCATATGTTGTCATGGGTCTATATTATTATAATAATGGCCATCTTTTTAACACAAATCAAGTTGCCCTATGGTACAGTAGTTATTTTATTTATTATTAAAAAAAATCCACATTACGAAGATAAAAAAATAAAAAAACAGCACTCCTGGCATTTGCCCTATAGCCATTAAGGGGCTTAATTTGAACAGGTGTTTAATGGAACGCTTATCCGCAAAAGGCATTTAAACATGTAAATTTACTGGTTAAAATATATACCATCAGATAGAGCGTTTCATAAATAGGGCTTGGAAGTCGAAGCATTTGATCTGTTTGCTGTTTGGATTGTGATTGTGAATTACTGCTGTCTCGCACACACCCTGTATATCTCCAAACACCAGCTTTCATGTGTGTATAACCTGCTAACATTACAGTCACAGGGTTTCCCTTAGAAGAAACATTTGTTTTCCCCATTTACAAGATGTGGTCCTTTCACACACTCTCACTCTCTCTCTGTCTCTCTCTCCCTCGCCCTGCTCCCATCCTCTCACTCACACACAAAGCAAGCAGGCGGCAAAGGGAGGGGGATGGGAGGGGAGCTGAACAAGCCTTTCTGTATACAGAGATATCAACGCAGCCGCCCACGAGCTTGCTGAAAGCTAGAAATCGGGATAAAATAGAACAGAACAAAATATTTTACGTAGAGGAGGCAACCCCTTGTTAGCAAACAATCCCAGTGGCATTCGCTCTGTTAGCCTCACAATGATCGGAGAGTATATTACTGTGCGGCCTGCATATCACACACAAATTACAGCAGTGAGCATTGAACTCCTGAGCTATCCTACCAGCTGTGATGATGCATTGAGCAAAAGGAATCCTGCCGAAGAAAGATTTGTTTCCTCCTTTTCCAAGTTGGGGTCTTTCACGGGTTGCTCAGGCAGCTAAGTCACAGTACAGAAGAAGTCTGTTCTAATTCTCTCTCTCTTTTGTCTGCTTCCCTCTCTCACTTCCTTCATCCGTCCCACTTGATCTGTTTGTCTCATTCACTTTTCTTGTCCCTTCTCCAATTTATGACCTGCTGATCACTTCAGATGTTCTCACCGCGCATGTAATTGCCGATCTATCTAGAAAGAATGCTTTACAGGGGCTTAATTTTAACAGGTGTGTGGCGGAACGCTTATTATGAAAAGGTATGTAAACTGTCGGGACTACCAGCTCCGATCAATTCCCGTAGTGAAGAACTACTAACATGGCGGCCGGCTTTAAGCGCATGCGCGGAGGAGGGCGGGCGTGTGTTAAAACCCGACCTCCCGTAGCTGCTGCCGCTTCGCGCTCTTCCTTGGTTCAGCGTTCCAGCGTTTCCGGGTCTCGTTTCCTCTCACGGTGTTTGGAGCTTCGTACGGCGTCGGGATCAGTTTCCCTCCTTGAGACTGGTCTCTGTTCTTCCCTGGAGCAGCGTTTGGCGACGGCGGGTACCTTTTGGATTCTGGGTCCTCTTGCTGGAGTTACTTTCATTGTGTGGATGCCCTCTTCATTTGGTGTGTTCGGCGGAGATCCCTGGCGGCAGTCTTCTTCGTGAGGTTGCGGGGGGTACCTCCGAGAGAACCTTTGCGACCTGCTGTGAATCTGTGACCGAAAGGGAAACGTCAAAAGTGAAACTAAGGCTATTATGGTAACAGCGCTCCTGCGCTGCACTTTTTATTTAATACCTTCTGATACATACTTATACTTACCTGAGTTGTTCTGGCATTGTGGGATCCGTCCATTTTTTGTTGCTAAACAATATTTGAAAAACAAAGGAAGAGAAAAACCTGAAGTTAAGGTTAATTTTTTTTGTTTAATCGACAAGACTTAACAATACCAGCAAGTACTACACTAGGTGTGTGCTAGAACAGTACAGACATTCTTTCTGCATTGTTTCCCTCACATACCATTAGAAGTGTTATCTTTCCTTCATTGTCAAATTCCAGATTATACAGAAGCAATACACATACGATTCAGAAGAAGGGAAGTTTGGACAAGCCTCTGTAATTTGTACGCAAGGTAAGAGGATAAAATATTAGGAAATTAAGGAGAAGACATAGCTTATACAGGGTTCTGGGTGCATTGTAATATTATTTGTTTGTATTCTGTTTTTTCTAGCCAAGTTCTTCATCCTGATGGGTCCTGAGCCATAAAGAAATTTACCAAAGGATCTTCCCTCTGTTCCTTGTTGTGTTTCCCTTCTTCCCCGAATTACCTTTGGCACTTTGACTGTTTTTGGGTGCGATGGGTGGTTTAGGGAAGTAGTGGACATTGCTTCATGCCTCTGACGTTCCTGCAAGCATTAAGCGAATTTTGACAGAGCGCGAAGCCATAAAGAAAGTTATTGTCTTGCCCGAACGTCATGGACATGAATCAGGTGACCCTTCAAGACTTAGCACACATGATAGGCAACTTACAGAAGGAAACACAAGCCTTGTAGTAAGAGTAGATACAATACAGCGAGGAATTAGATCAGAATCGGCAATGAGTGATGTTGGGGGAACACTTTACACTCCTACTCAGATTTCAAGTGCAAGTCTTCCGGTAATTCAGGTCACAGCTCCACAGTCTATTCCATTAGCCTTGCCTGAAAAATTTCTAGGGGATCCAGCCAAGTTTGCAACTTTCATCAGTCAGTGCCAATTACACTTTATGTGTAAAGCCTCCTGTTTCCCGTCGGATCAAGCGAAGGTGGCTTTTATTATATCTTATTTAGGTGGGTCTGACGCAAACTGGGCCATTCCCCTAATTGAAAGAAACGATCCTCTATTGCAAAATTACTCTGCCTTTACAACCGAATTTAAGAAATTATTCGATAAACATTCGTTTGTACAATCTGTTGATACTGATCTCCTGAATTTGAAACAGGGAAACAAGGACTTAGCCACTTATATTTCAACCTTCAATAGGTTAGTGGCAGAAGCGGGTTGGCCTGAGGAGAAACGTAGCATGTTATTTTACCATGGTTTGAGAGATGAATTGAAGGACATGTTAGCCCAGGTGGTAGATCCACCTGAGTCTTGCTCCGCTCTTATTGATCTTGTAGTTAGAGTAGACCACAGACTGTCAGAAAGAAAAAGGGAAAGAACTAGGCCTGAAGGGCGAATTACCTCCTACAGAGAAAAGAAAGGAGAACCCGAAAAGTGTACAAAAGAACCAGAACCTATGCAAATAGGGAGTTTGAGCGGGCCTCTTAGTGAGGAAGAAAGAAAACGACGACGAGAAAAGAAATTATGTTTGTATTGCGGAAAGCAGGGACATTTTCTTAGGGAATTCCCTGTAAAACCAAAACAGACAAGACAGTCGGAAAACTAGAAGGCCCGGGGTCTCGCGAGACAAAGGCTTCGGGTACTTCGGGTATGATTGTCTCGTTAATTCCGTCTATACCCAGTCATTTCTTTCTTTCCTCACGTCTCATTTGGGGGCAACAAGTTACAGATGTGCAGATAATGATAGACTCTAGCGCTTCGGGCAATTTCATGGACACACAGTGGGCACAGGAGAGGAACATTCCAAGGGTATCTAAGGAATCCTGGGAAGAAGTTACCACCATAGATGGGAGTAAGCTAAAATCTGGTCCTATTACTCATACTACTATACACTTAACCTTAGTTGTTCAGAATGAACATAGTGAATTGATTGTTTTTGATCTCATACGCTCCCCTCAGTTTCCGGTCATTCTAGGATTGCCCTGGTTACGTCAACATTGCCCGCTTATTAATTGGAAAACACTGACATTGACCTTCAACCCAGACGTCTGTAATACACACCTTCTTCCTGAGTTAACTGGTACCCAGTCAGCTAATACCCTTATCCAAAGTAAGGAACCACAACCTTTGGTTTATCAGGATTTTAAAAAGAAGTATTCGATATAGAAAAGGCTACAAGTCTTCCACCTCATAGATCTTTTGATTGCAGGATAGACCTATTACCTGGAGCCCGTATACCCTGCAGTAGGGTGTATATTTTAACGGAAAAGGAAAACTTATATTTACGGGATTATCTTGATGAAATGGTAAGAATAGGTTTTATTCGTCCTTCCAAGTCTCTGGCTTCCTCGTCTCTTTTCTTTATACCCAAAAGAGAGGGAGGCCTGAGATGCTGCATAGACTACATAGCCTTAAACTCTGTCACTATTAAAAACAGGTATCCGCTGCCGTTAATCTCCTCTCTCCTTGATCAGATAAAGAAAGCTTGAATCTTCACCAAGCTTGATTTAAGAGGGGCTTACCACCTTGTGAGAATTAAGGAAGGAGACGAGTGGAAAACAGCCTTTTGCACCAAATACGGATTATATGAGTATTTGGTGATGCCCTTCGGGTTGTGTAATGCCCCTTCGGCCTTTCAGTTCTTCATTAATGAGGTTCTAAAGGACATGTTGAACTTATTCGTCATTGCTTATATAGACGACCTGTTAATCTACTCCTCCTCACAGCAAGAACATGAAGTCCATGTTCGAAGAGTTCTTGAACGTTTGCGAGACAACCACCTTTATTGTAAATTAGAAAAGTGTAGCTTCCATAGGGAAGTTAGTTTTCTTGGATTTGTGTTAGCTCCTCAAGGAATTAGTATGGACCCACAAAAGGTGGAAGCCACTATGCGTTGGCAAGCACCACAAAGTGTAAAAGAGGTTCAGAGTTTTCTTGGTTTTGCCAACTTTTATAGGCGTTTTATTAGTCATTTTTCTGAGGTGGTATCACCGATAACTAGGTTATTAAAGAAAGGGGTTAAGTTTAATTGGACCAATGAGGCAGAAAGAGCTTTTTCGACATTGAAGAATGCCTTTACTAAAGCACCGATATTACGTCATCCAGACCCTTCTCGACCTTTTGTAGTAGAGGCCGATGCTTCTCAAGTGGCCGTGGGAGGAGTCCTTTCTCAAACTAATCCTGAAACAGGACAACTTCACCCTATTGCATATTATTCCTGAAAATTGTCACCAGTCGAACAAAATTATACCACTGGTGATAAGGAACAATTAGCTATTAAAAGAGTATTCGAGGAATGGAGACAATATTTACTAGGAGCAAATCACAGAATACTGGTTCTCACAGATCACCGTAACTTACAGTTCTTGAAATCTGCCAGGGCTTTATCTATGAGACAACTACGTTGGACACAGTTCTTTAGTGACTACGATTTCCTAATTCAGTTTCAGGCAGGAAGACGAAACGGTAAAGCAGATGCTTTGTCCCGCCTAGGCTACGAAAATTCAGACATACAGGGTGACCCTCCCCCTATTATAGCAAATGATAGAATTATCGGAGTCCTAAGTTCCGAGGATGATTTTTTAAAAGCTCTCAGAGAACAACAATCGTCCCCTGCTATGAAACAAACAGTAGAAAACCATGAAGTCACTAGAGAACAGGGTCTCTTATATGTTCAAGGGGGTTTAGTTCTCCCCACCCAAGCCTTAAGGTCACAAGCATTAGAATGGAGCCATGCTCATCCTCTAGCGGAACATCCAGGGTATCAGAAGACACTGGGCCTATTAAAAAGACATTTTTGGTGTCCTTGTATGGGGAGAGATGCAAAACAGTATGTCCAAACGTGTCATATCTGTGCCCAAGGGAAACCTTTACACCAAAGCCCTGCGGGATTATTGCAACCGTTACCTACACCACCTAGCCCCTGGCATACTGTGTCTTTGGATCTTATAGTAGATTTACCCAAGACTACCCTGGGAAATACAACACTTTTAGTAGTAGTAGATTTACTAACCAAAATGGCACATTTCATCCCTTTGAAGGCTCTCCCGTCCTCAAGGGTTTTGGCCTCTGTCTTTGTCCAACACATTGTCCGATTGCATGGCATTCCTTCGGTGCTCATTTCCGATAGGGGGATCAATTCATTTCCAGATTTTGGAAAGGGATGGGGGCCTTGTTACAGATAGATATCAGCTTATCCTCTAGTCACCACCCGCAAACTGATGGCCAAACTGAGAGAAAGAACCAATGCTTCGAGCAATACATCAGATGCTACACCTTATACTCTCAAGTAGACTGGGACGAAATGGTATGGGTTGCGGAGTTCTCTTATAACAACAGTTGTCACTCGTCTACATCATACTCCCCCTTTTATTGCACTTACGGCTTTCATCCACGATCTTTATTAGCAACACAACCCGCTTCCTATCCTGCCCCTGCGGCCATAGATTTCATTAAGGGATTACAAGAAATACACAAGATGGCTCGAAGCACACTAGAAAACACCAAAGCAAATGATAAAAAAGGGGCGGATTCCCATAAGCCCACAGAACCCAGGTACCAACAAGGTGATAGAGTTTGGCTATCCTCGAAATATCTGGCCTTGAAAGGACCTAGCAAATTTAAACCCAAGTATATCGGACGATACAAGATAAATAAGGTGATTAATCCTGTTGCTATGAAATTGGAACTTCCAGCTTCTATGAAACTCCATCCTGTATTTCATGTGTCACGCTTAAAACCAGTGGAGCCTGGCACACGTTTCCCCAAGGATCCACCCTCTAAAATAGTGAATGGGGAACCAGAGTATGAAGTTGGGGCAATCATTGACCCCCGTAGAGTAAGACGTCAACTCCAATATTTGATACATTGGAAAGGGTATGGCATTGAGGACCGTACATGGGAGCCAGCCAGCCAGGTACACGCTCCTCGACTAGTGCGGACATTCCATAGATTGCACCCTGATAAACCCAAGCCAGTTGGAAAGATTGTAGGGGGGGTGTACTGTCGGGACTACCAGCCCCGATCAATTCCCATGTGGGATTCGGGCCCGTATGTAAAGTTAGCATAACGTATCTAGGGTTGTGTCTCCCTCTATGTACACTAGAACTGCTTCATAAGATGGCTTATTCTTTATAGTATCCTGCATGATAGAAAGGGCCGAAAAGCCACAGTTCAGCCATATTGGATCATGACTAACTATGCCTAGGTCACGTGGTTCTCTGTGAACACTTGCAATGCTTTGCATGCTGAACCTATAATGTATATAAGTGTTGTTCTGTCAAGGAGCCAGCAGTCTTCTTCGGCGCACCTGATGGGTGAGGTTCGATGAGGCTCCTCTATGTAGAATTCTGTTGTGGCCAATAAACGCTTGAACCTTCTACGTTGCCAACTGCTTATTATTGACTCGATATTGCGGGCCACTGGTAAGTGTGGCCCTTGGGATTACTATTAGATTACTTCAGTTGGCGACCATGAAGGGACCCTGTGATAGGGTCTTCTCCTTCCCCGTAAACGGGTGAGAGGATCGGGGGCGTCTTGGCCGGGTGGGCGGAGGGGAGTCTACATCCGCTCCGCGCTTCCGATCGGGGTGCCCTCTGCGGTTAGTGACCCTTCACCGGGGTCCTACGGGCTTGACCCAGGAGCTGACCATATTGGTGGTAAGAAGTTGGCAGCGGAGAACGAACATTCGTACCTGGGTGCACCCGGTGAGTAATTTGTTTGTTTGAAACATGCGCTGTTGAGCGGTGCATTTGTTTGAAGCACGTGCTGTTGAGCGGTGCATCTGGAACAGTTAACTGTATTTGATTTGAGGGGTCGTGAGTACCCTAGGAGAATTACGGAGGTCTTGCAGGGTGGTCCGGTTTTGAGATACCGATCAGATGCCTAGTTGTTACTTGTGAGTAATGCACGGCCGGATTGCACTCGGAAGAACCTGCGGCTATAACTGGGTAGCCATGAGACATATCTGAGGTACTGCTAGGTCTACATCAGAACAGTCTCAGTGGTGAACCAGGGAGGTCATGGGATGGTCCGTAGTCCAGTCCGTGGTTACCCCTGTCTGATCATCTCCTGCCAGTCTGTTGTACGACGGCCTGTTGTGATTTTGTTGATCCTTTTGAATAATTCTCCACGAACGGGAGTCGACGGGCTCCGTTCGTTTGTTTGGATGCATCAACTTTGGATAGGTTGAACTGCAGAGAGTAATGTCGACATACATGTTATCTGTGGCATAGAGTCTGTTATATGTTATTTGTGTCTGTCTACTAACCAACATGTCGTGTTTCAGCAAATTGAATTGTTTTGGTTGTTGTTGTCGGACCAGCTACTCTCGGTTGGCCGAGAGTCAGCCTGCCCCACCGGAGGGCAGCCCTAGCCATTTCATGTATGTGAAGCACGGAATTGCCCCCATATTGTTCAACACCCTGTGGCATAAGTATACTAAAGGTAATGAAGAGTTGCAGTGGCTGAAGACTGGTTCATTTGACGAAAAGAAAGTTGCCTTTCTACAGGAGCAACTATTCTCCAGGCGCAGTAGGCAATCTATGTTTGATGCCTTAAGCGCCTGGCAGAAAGAGGCCAAGCAGAGACGGATAAGGGGGGAGAAGCTGGCGAGAGCCAAGGCGGGACAGACCGTAACTCAGAAAGCTGTAGCCTATGACAGAGCAAGGGTAGAGAAAGGAATCGATTGTATGAATCGGGAGTTTAGATTAAAAGTTGATAAAAGTTATGTGGCCCGACCCAATGCAGAGGATGAAATAGAAGACCTGCTGGACATGCAACCACCGCCCCCGTATGTTCCGCAACGGTTGTACCCGGAGGTAACAGCTGCTATTGTATCGGCTGGAGGGAAGACCGGTGACTCCATGCCGGCGCCAGTTGCCTCTACAGCAACTTTAGTCGCATCGGCGCCTCAGCCCCCCTCCCTTGTGCCTGTCGTTGATCGTTCACGGCTGTCTTCCTCTGTTTCGGAAATTATGGCCTTATTGCCCAATTTGCTGTCAGCCTCGACAGCTGAAGCCTCACAGCTGTCTCCGGGGGCCGTATATTCCCCTTCTGCCCTGACCTCCTCTTCGGCGAGTGCAACTCCTTTCACAGCTGTTTCAACTCCTGTACATCCGACCGGTTCATTAGATGGCAGGAAGTTGTTCACTCGATCAACCTTAGGAACGGAGGAGAAGGAGGTCATTGCAGTCCAGGCATCCCAGTGGATGCGGCAACCTATTTATACCTTGACTGACATATGGAACACCATGCGGGATTATGAACCAGTGATGCAGCAGCACGCGCTGGCCCATATGGCCCAACGCCTCATTTCATTGTGGGAACAAGCCTATAAAGGGGAAAGAGCCCCGGCCATACTGTATGATATCCACACTCATAGATCTCAGCTAAGTCCAGAAGCAGTGTACGGGAATGTGAACACTCTGGTCAGTTACAGAATGCGCCTGCAAGCAGCTAGCCCTGTAGGGGTACAGCAGTTCCCAATGCGTGAGGTGCACCCTATTTATCACCCCGAAGTAACCGAGATAGTAGACGCACAAGGGGCGGTTACCTGCCCAAGAGTAGACGCCCGTTTTCAGGAACAATGGGTCTATACCCCATGGAAACGTAGTGAGGTACTTTCATTGAAAACCCAGTTGCCTGACCCCAGAAAGAATCCTACCGCATACTATAAGGAACTTGCTCTATTGGTGCCGGTGGACATATGGCGGCAGGTGCATGACCAGGATCATGTGGCTGAGTTTGGGGGAACATGGGAACAATTGAGAGACTGGGATAGGGATCGTAAGCCAGGACATAAACCTAGAACTGAGATATTGACTTTGCCGGAGAAAATAATAACCTATATGCATTCCCTAATCCCTCCGAGGAAGGTGGATTGGACAAATTGACTGCGTGCAAGCAGAAGAAGGACGAGAGCGTGTCCGACTTCTTCACGAGGTTCGAAGGAGTTTTTATTGATTTTAGCGGGCAAGATCTGTCTAAGGAGGGTGGCATACGCCTGTTTGTTAATAGGTTTGTAACTAACCTGTTGCCTGAGATATCAGCCCGACTTCAGGCCGCGGAGAGTACCTGGACTACATCAACCCCCTCGACTATTCTAAGTATGGCTCAATACTATGAGCATCGTGAGAACGAGAGTAAGGAAAAGACGGAAAAGAGATCGAAGGACTTGAAAACTAGAGTCTTGTTACAGGATGTTGAGAGGGGACGCGGTAGGGGTCGGGGAGCGCAGAACTTCGCCCCCGCGAGGGGCGGGGCCCGGACAGGATGTAGGACGAACAGATTTAGGAATAAATCAGTGTGCATTCTGTAAGCAGGAAGGTCACTGGCGAGCTCAGTGTCCGTTGTTGCAGGCACAGACCGGCGTCCCGAAGGGTCAAGGGAGAGGCCGTGCCAGTGGTCGTTAAGGTGGATATACGAGACAGGAAGGAGTTGGGCAAGGTGAGGATAGCCAGAACTGTTTCGACCATGGTCAAGGAAAGCAGTATTATAATGAAGGATGTGTAAGTAACGACTCGGCAGGCTATTCTGAGGCATAGGGGAGCCGAGGACAGAGTGGGGGACGCGTGTCAATTCCGATCGATCAAAACGGACCTTATGTACATGCTCGTCTAATGGATGCATCGGGTAAGTTTTCAGTTGACACGGGGGCTATGAATAGTTCCGTTTCACATGCCCTTGTCCCTGGGGCTGTTCTGTCTGGCCAGAATAACGTGTCTGTAGGTTTCTCCGGAACTCCAGTGGTAAGCCCCATCTCCCAACCTCTTTCTCTTAACTTGGGGCCAATTTCAATTGACTCACCTTTCCTTCTGACTTCACAATGTGGTGAGAATCTTTTGGGAATGGATTTACTGAAGAGGCTGTATGCCCGCATCTATTGCTCTCCAGACGGTGTTTACCTGACTATTAGGAAACCTTTCCCTCCCTCCGCACAATGTTTCTCTAAATGGACCCTCTGCCCCCTGAACTTGCAAAGATTCCACAGAGTCTCTGGGCTACTGGAGATACTGATGTAGGGTTGTTGAGCATACCACCCATTTCGATCACTCTGAAACAAAATGCTCGATTACGTAGAGTTCCGCAGTATAAGATTGCCCCCGCAGGGGAGCGGGCATTACTGTCCATTGTTCACGACTTGATCCGCACGGAGGTGGTGGAAGAGACGGCTTCTAACACGTGCAACAGCCCTATTCTTCCTATTCTTAAACGGGCCCCGATAGATCAGAGTCCTGATTATGCTGATACTTATCGTTTTGTGATTGACCTGCGTGAAATCAATAAGATTGTCGTACCCCAATACCCCGTGGTGCCTGACATCACTACCATCTTGACAATGATTCCCCCGACGGCTAGATTTTTCTCTGTCATTAATTTGAAAAACGCCCTTTTCAGTATTCCTATACATCAAGATAGCCGTTATCTTTTCGGCTTCTCCTTAGGAGGTCACAGCTTCAGATTTTGTCGCGCTCCCCAGGGCTATACTGAAAGTCCTAGTATTTACAGCCAAGCGCTCAAAACGTTGTTGGACACATTGACCTTGCCGCCCGGTAACGTTTTAGTGCAGTATGTGGACGATCTTCTCGTGGCCTCTGATACTGAGCAGGGTTGCCGAATGGCGACGACTGCGTTGTTACAGCACCTGGCAGACCACGGTAATAAAGTTTTGTTGTCAAAATTTCAATATTGTCGACCGGAGGTGACCTATCTCGGTCATCTCCTGTCGAAGGAGGGATGACGGCTAACCCCTGATCGTATTCTAACCATATCTAACATGCCTGTACCTTGCACGCAACGTGATGTCCGCGCTTTGCTTGGCATAACTTCTTACTGTCGCCAATGGATCCCTAACTATTCCTTACTGACTAAACCTTTCCTGCATCTAACGACTAAAGATGTGCATGAACCTTTACCTTGGACAGCTGAATGCCAGAATGCTTTTGTTTCTCTGAAATCTGCTCTTTGCTCTGCCCCTGTGCTTGGTACCCCTGATTACCGGAAGCCTTTTGTGCTCTACGTGCATGAGGTGGACGGTTGCTCGCTTTCAGTGTTAACACAAGGATTTGGTGGTAAGCAAAGACCTTGTGCATACTTTTCGGCGGTCTTGGATAATGTCGCCAGGGCACTTCCCAGTTGTCTGAGAGCCACGGCTGCGGTTGCTGTGGCGATCCGACAATCGGAAGGGCTCGTCCTGAATACGGACCTGACAGTGATGGTGCCCCACGCTGTGGACGTATTATTGAACAGGACACAGACTCAGCACTTAACTTGTGCGCGTCTTACGGGGTACGAATTGACCCTGTTTGCACCACACATCACTATCAAAAGATGTGTCACCTTGAACCCTGCTACGTTACTACCTCTCCCTCCGGAGGATCACAGTCAAGATACACATGATTGCATATTTCGGACAGAAGAGGAAATGAAGGGGCGGATAGATTTGACAGATATTCCCTTATCTGACCCTCAGGGGGAATTGTATGTCGATGGCTCATGTTTTCGGTTACCCAATGGCACTACGACCGCTGCTTATGCGATCACCACGTTGCAAACAATAGTTGAGACGGCCAAGGTACCTTATCGATCAGCCCAGGCTGCTGAGTTAGTCGCACTACTGAGGGCTTGTGAGTTGGGTGAAGGGTTGAGGATAAATGTCTACACCGATAGCCAGTATGCTTTCGGCGTACCACATAGCTTTGGAAGATTGTGGGCGGAGAGAGGTTTCCTTACATCCCATGGTCAGAAGATACAGAATGGTCAGTTGGTTTTGAGGTTGTTAGCCGCCCTGACCCTGCCCCAAGCCATAGCTGTTGTTAAATGCAGTGCTCATAAAGCAGTAGTTGATGATGTAGGTAGGGGTAATTCCTTTGCGGACAGAATCGCTAAAGAGACTGCCCAATCCAATACCACTTCTATGTTCGTGACGAGTTCACATAAAGGGATGATAGAAGCAGAGGCATTCAGTAACACTATAGACAGCGTAAGAGAATTGCAATTAGAAGCAACCCCTGAAGAACTAAAATACTGGCAGGACAGGTAGGAAAGCTGGATGACAATGGATGCTGGATTGATCTATCAGAAAGATGTAGGTGGCTGCTGCCGAATGCATTTGTGAATGCGGTCGTGTCCATGGCACACGGTCCTGCACATGTGGGGATTCAAGGTATTTGCGCAATACTAGATCCTGTATGGTATAATACCAACATCCACAGGACCGCGAAGCAACTAGTTCAGAATTGCATGATTTGTCTACAGCATAACCCAGGGGGTAGCATCCCTGGTTTTACTGGTAGCTTTGCGCCACCCACTCTACCTTTTGAGGTACTACAAATGGACTTCATTCAGTTTGAACGGGTTAACAATCTTAAATACGTTTTGGTGGTGGTTTGTACATTTAGCAAGTGGGTGGAGGCGTACCCTACCAAGGAAAACACTGCCCTAGCCACCGCAAAGGCCCTAGTTAAAGAGTGCTTTCCTCGCTACGGGGTGCCCCGGGTGATCTGGAGTGACAATGGGAAACATTTCAATGCTGACCTTGTTGAACACGTTTGCAAGGGTCTGGCAATACAGCAGAAGTTTCATGCGGCTCGCCACACCCAATCAGCAGGATTGGTGGAAAAATATAATGGGATCTTGAAATTGAAATTGGCTAAGCTGCAGGACACCACAGGTCTAAAATGGCCTGATCTCTTACCTTTGGCTTTACTATCTGTAAGGACCACTCCCCACTCCCGCAGTGGAATATCGCCATATGAAGTGATATTTGGTAGGCCCGCTAATGTATGGGGTGTGCCGCGACCAAAATCCCTTAGAGACATCGAGTACCCTATGTTGGCAGACTACCTTTATGCACTAACTAAAGATCTTCGTTCCATTCACCAACAGATAGCAGCAGTGCTGCAGCCTCTGCCGGAGGGTCCCGGACACGGCGTGGAGCCTGGACAGTGGGTCCTGGTTCGGAACTACCAACGGAAATCGAGTCTAGACCCACGCTGGACCAAGCCTTTCCAGGTGCTTCTGGCCACGAGGACGGCTGTGAAGGTTGAAGGGAAGCGGCATTGGATCCATGTGTCTCATCTCAAAAAGGTCCCACTTCCCTTGCCAGATGAGCAACGGGACCAAAGCGAGGTGTTGAGACACGAAAGCGATAAATCGACCGAAGAGTCACCTTCCGCGGAAGCCCAAGGAGAAGTGGATGGGCGAGCGGAGGGTGTCGAGAGTTCGGAGACATCTGTAAAAGGTAATCAGGCACCTGGGGTTGCAACAGGTGACGGGGGAAGCCACACACTCAATCCTGTACCTGACCCCACTGTGCCTGTTCTTTTCATTAATCCTGAAACACCGGGTCATGTTCGCTATAACCTGCGGCCCCGACCGAAAGCAAAGATCCCAGGCTCAGGCTAGAGAATGAAAGTAAGAGATCTGAGTAGTCTCTGGGAATAAGTAAAACACTGGACTGAACCCGTTGAGAGCCTGGAACTTTTGATATTGCTCTGTTCAGAAAGAAGATAGAGACATTGGTTGATTGGTAGAGGGCCCAGGTGGAGTTTTCCTTTCTACAAGAGTTGCGTCAAGTACAACTCCGACGCGAGAAGTTTTTGTGTTCATTTTTCCTTTTTTGTGATTACATGGAACAATAGGAGTCTGCCTGTGAGGCTCTATAACGGACACAGGAAAGAAGCACCCTCCGGCAGGTTGGACTGCTTATAGGTTTTCCGTTTCCCCGAGCTTATGTTTGGACGTTTAGTGAGAATGTACCCTTTTGCTCGTTTTGTCCCTGAAGAGGAGCGCCCCATAGTACACCGCCCTTTGCATCCACATTTGCCGATGTTTTCTACTTGGAGCCTGCGGGCCAAGATTGTTTTTATTGTCATAATAGTTGTTTCATTAATATTATGCTTAGGAATGTTCATTTATCTAGAATTCCGCTATCCTGTGCATACCCTGATAGCTACCACCCCCGTCCCCGAGGAACACCATTTTCAGACTTTTGCCCCGCATAAAGAAAGACACCGCCAGACCTATGTAAATAATGCTTTCATTGAAATGTTGCATCAAACCCACAGTTCAACGAATACCACAAACTGCTGGGTATGTGGGCTCCTCCCCTCAGTAATGCACAAACATGATCTGTTCATTTCAATGCCGTTGTCATATTTAGGCAGTTGTGAAGCATGGTTTAGATTATTGTCGATGATGTATGAACATTATGCAGTTGATGGATACCGATTTTCAGAAAAGGATTATGAGTTGATTCTGGCCTATATAGAAAGACATCAGGGATTCAGTCCAAATGCTGAGGGTACGGACGGTACCCTGGATCCTACAGCTTGTATGAATGTGTATACGGAACATGAGAATGACACCTGGTTAAGGGACGAAGTATCGGATTTTGTGTCCTTCAACTTTACCGAGTATTTTAGATATTTTCAGGAGCGAAATGTGTCAAATGAAAGAATCATCCCGCTCCCCGTGTTGAATAGCTCATCCTCCTTTTGCATACATGGTACTGGCCATCTATTTGTTGGTTATAGTAAATGTAACTATACCTATAGATTACAAACCTTTAGCAGCCCACCTATACTCACTCCCCCGAATGTATATTTTGTATGTGGAGAAAATGCTTACACTTGGCTTCCCAGAGGATGGTCAGGTAAATGCTACTTATCCTTCTTATACCCTCTTGTTTATATAGCGCCTTCTGATTATCACAGATCCCACTCACTGAATCGACGAAGTTTAGACTCAGTAAAAACTAATGGAGATGCCACTGACCAGACTGACACCCCTGCCCAACATTTTGTGGATATACTAAAGGGAGTTCTGTCTATGTGGGGACCAGTAAAGAAATTAGAAGACTGTCCAAGGTAGTAGAGGGAGTAGTAAATACCACTGCTGGGATACTGACCAATATCACGGTCGAGCTTCAAGCGACCAGACTCGTGACGCTTCAGAACCGTCTTGTTTTAGACGTTATCCTAGCTGATCGCGAAGGAGCATGTAGAGTGATTGGCAGCTCCTGCTGTGTATATATACCTGACCCCGTCCCCTCAGTCCATCTGGCCATACAGAAGTTACATCGATTGGCATCCAAGATTCATACGGAGACCGGAACCTGGTCTATTTCAGGCTGGTTCTGGGATCTCCTTACCACATGGGGTTGGAAAATCTTCATGGTTCTTCTAGGAATAGGAGGTTTCCTTTTCACTTGTTGTGTCTGCATTCAATGTGGGCCCGCTTGTTGCTCCTATTGTGCCACCCAAGTTCGCCTTGCCTTACCTACTGCTAAAGCAAACCCTGGTAAGGTAAACGCTCAATTAGTTCAGAAAGAGATACACGACATAATGCAAATAGACGAGGGAATTTTCGAAGAATAGTTCCATGGATAGCTACATTATGCTAAAAAGGGCCGTTCTGTGGGATTCGGGCCCGTATGTAAAGTTAGCATAACGTATCTAGGGTTGTGTCTCCCTCTATGTACACTAGAACTGCTTCATAAGATGGCTTATTCTTTATAGTATCGTGCATGATAGCAATGGCCGAAAAGCCACAGTTCAGCCATATTGGATCATGACTAACTATGCCTAGGTCACGTGGTTCTCTGTGAACACCATCTGTATGATTTAGCTCGTACCAGCCTAAAGACAGGGTGAATTGTATTTACGACTGAGGCCCAAGGTCACATCTGCAGTAGGGAGTATCAAGAGACATTCCTCTACGCCCGAGACGAAAGGGAGTCACCCCGCCGACCTTCTCTGAAGAGATAGTAACCTTATGTGTGCAGACAGTATGAGCTCATCCAGGAGCTCTAGGGCTAACTGGTACTTTTCCACTTGCAATGCTTTGCATGCTGAACCTGTAATGTATATAAGTGCTGTTCTGTCAAGGAGCCAGCAGTCTTCTTCGGCGCACCTGATGGGTGAGGTTCGATGAGGCTCCTCTATGTAGAGTTCTGTTGTGGTCAATAAACGCTTGAACCTTCTACGTTGCCAACTGCTTATTATTGACTCGATATTGCGGGCCACTGGTAAGTGTGGCCCTTGGGATTACTATTAGATTACTTCACCCATAGTGAAGAACTACTAACATGGCGGCCGGCTTTAAGCGCATGCGTGGAGGAGGGCGGGCGTGTGTTAAAACCCGACCTCCCGTAGCTGCTGCCGCTTCGCGCTCTTCCTTGGTTCAGCGTTCCAGCGTTTCCGGGTCTCGTTTCCTGTCGCGGGGCCCGATTCACAGAACTAACTTAAGACAAAATCCTAAACTTACTACCATTTTGGTATTCACAGAAGGTACTTACTCATTTTGGTATTAACAGAAGGCACTTACTCATTTCGGTATTCACAGAAGTTAGGAGTCCTAACTTTAGGACTCCTAAATGCCTTCTGTGAATACCGAAAGTCTTAAAATTAGGATTTTTCTCAGTTTAGTAGTAGTATAGTTAGGACTCCTAACTTTAGGACTCCTAAATGCCTTCTGTGAATACCGAAAGTCTTAAAATTAGGATTTTTCTCAATTTAGTAGTCCTAAATTTAGGACTCCTAACTTTAGGACTCCTAAATGCCTTCTGTGAATACCGAAAGCCTTAAAATTAGGATTTTTCTCAGTTTAGTAGTAGTATAGTTAGGACTCCTAACTTTAGGACTCCTAAATGCCTTCTGTGAATACCGAAAGTCTTAAAATTAGGATTTTTCTCAATTTAGTAGTCCTAAATTTAGACTTAGGACTACTAAATTGAGAAAAATCCTAATTTTGACATAAACAAGCAATTTTACTTGTAAAAAATATACTAGGCGATTGGGAGGGTAAGTCATTGGTTTGAAAAATAAATAAAGCAGTAATATTGTAACTGCATAGAATTAAAATTATTTCATCCGGAATTATAAACATTGGCCAAAAAAAAGAATTGCCTTTACAAATGCTTCTGCCTTACCTTACACTACTATGCTGTTACTAAGGAATTTACAGTTTCCGTTGCTTGACCATATAACACTGGGACTCTGTGTCCTAGTCTTGTGCTTTTTTAAAATAACAATGCATTCTGAGATCTGTAGTCTTTTTTCAATACAATTGAGCCATTGCTCGCCATTGCATTTCTCTAAGGGAAAGAATGTGAGGCTTATTTTATCAGGCGCATCCCTAACTCTTTGCTCTACGGCAAATTAGCTGCCCCTTGGACTAGGATGAAAGTACTTCAGTTCAGTTCACCAAGGAACAAAAGGGTCCACAATCTTAGCTCTGGGGTTACTGATCATTAGAAAAATATCCATAGGCCTACATCTGTGTCTTGTGGAAATTTACATGTTAATTCATTCTTGCCTGGCCTCAATCATTGTACATTGGGAGTCATTACACATGGGGACCAAGCCATGAGGCCTCGGATGGCACTTGGATGTTACAGTGTTGGGTTCCAGTCAGCAGAGCTCTATTGAGGGGAGGCTCATGTCCCTTTTCAAGGCAATATTTCTATAATATGGACCCTACACCCATTCTAACCTCCTTGGCAAAGTCAATAGCTCTGCCTAAACACTTATAAATATATTGTGCTGCATAACTAAATACTTATAAGGTCCCAAAAGCGAGACCTATTGGCTATGCCAATGCTTGTTTCTTTTATTATTGATTTGCCCCGTTTGCCAGGGCAACAGAGTTGCTCCTTATTCCTAACACAGTCAGTATGGAAAAGCAACTATCATAAGTCTATATAGATCTAGTTGTGACTGTGGCACTACTTTTCAGGAATTTTACTGATCACTGGTAACCCCACAGTGGGACAGTAGCTACTCAGGTCTTCCAAGTTCACTGTTAGTTTCTTCAATAGAGAGCTGCTATTCTCTGCTGAACTTTCATTGTCTAATGTTTGAAAACCCATATGCCACATCTAGGTCATGTAAACACAATGTCCATTTTTGCAGATTAATAGTGCATTTATTAACCCCTTGCATGCGTCGGACGCGCGGGAGCCGTCCAACGCATAAGTGCTCATGTGCGTTGGACGGCTACCACGCGTCGGATGCCATGGCACAGGAAATCCCTATGGTGCGGGCACCAGAGGGATTCCCTTTACTCCCCAACAGCCTCGGGATCTGGGGAAGAGCTTCCCCAGCTCCCGAGGCCCCCCTCCATCCCCCGGTTTCCCTGAAATTACGATCAAAGCGCATGACATAATTTCAGGGAAACCGAAACTGAAATGAGCCAAGAGGCTCATTTCAATGTCGCTTTCTATGTGCTCAGGGGGCTATCTCAGCCCCCTGAGCACATAGAAAGATGGGGGGGGGGGGGTATCGTTGGAAAGGGAAGAATCTCTCTTTTCCAATGGTACCCAACCCCAGTGGATTCCTGCTTGGGGAAGTAGGAATCCACCCACTAGCCACCAGGGAGGGGATAGCGGCCCCTTGGGAAGGGCCTTTGCCCCCCCATAATAATTGGAACAGGTGGACCACCGGGGGGACGAAAGCCCACTAGACCCCAGGGATTTTTTTCGGAACTATACTGAGGGTGGGGCTGCCAAAAACAGGCATGCCAATGCACCCACCCCCCTGCCAAAATTACAGCCTATCTGCCCCCCGGGGCGGTCAAAAAGCCCACTAGACGCCAGTGATTTATTTTGGGCATTTGTGATTAGGATGGGGGCTGCCCAAAATGGGCATGCCAATGCCCCATCAAGAAATTACAGTCTTTATGCCCCCTCGGGGGGCAGATGGGGGCAGCAGTCCCCAATCTGCCCCCACCGGTGGGGCAGAAACCCCTCTAGACGCCAGGGAATTATTTTGGGCAATTATACTTAGGGTGCAGGCTGCCCAAAATGGGCATGCCAATGCCCCCACCCCCACCAAAATTACAGCCTTTCTGCCCCCCCGTCGGGAAAAGCCCACTAGACACCAGGGATTTATTTTGGGCAATTTTAATTAGGGTGGGGGTTTCACAAAGCAGGCATGCCAATGCCTCCACCCCACCCCCCAAAAAAGGACAGTCTTTCTGCCCCCTCGGGAGAGCAGAAAGCCCACTAGATGGCAGGGATTTCTGTTTGGCAATTTTACTTAGGGTGGGGCGCTGCCCAAAACAGGCATGTTAATGCCCCCATCCCCCCACCAAAATCTCTACGGGATCTGAGCGGGTAGGTCAGAGGGTTCGGAAGGCCCAGTAGGACGTATGCGGGAAATCGTGCTATTTGTGTGTCAAGGTGTTTGTCCACTTCATCAAGTATTTGAGTGCAGTATGTCTGGATATGTGTGCACTCCCACAGCAGGTGTACCGGGGTGCCCACCCTCCCGCAACCCCGCCAGCACTTCGCCCCCTGGGAAGGGTCTCTGGAGTGAAGGCGCTCCGGAGTGTAGTACCAATAGGTAACTAGTTTGGTAAGGGTTTCGGTCAGACCCATGTGGTATGCTGAGTGGCTAACTCTATGGTATATTCCCTTCCAATGCTTGTGGCTGAGTGTTCTGCCCAGTTCCCTTTCCCATCTCGCGCGGTTGGTGTTGTACATATGGTTGTTTCTGGTTAGTAACATCTTGTACAAGTCCGAGATTAGTTTTTTATCTGAAGTGCGAGTGAGGAGTCACTTCTCATAAGCGGAAAGGAGTCTACCGGCAGTCGGCTTAATCCGGAGTGTAAGGCCCAGTGCCTAAGCTGGAGGTACCCGAGCCGTTCAGTTTCAGGTAGCCCGCATTCCAGCTTGATTTGTTGGAATGGTAAAATCCCATCTAAATCGAAGAGATGACCCAGGGAGCGGCACTCTGAGGATCTCCACTGTGTGAAGGCTGCTGCATACATGCCTCTATGGAAGTCAGGGTTGTCAAGCAGCGGAGTACGTGGCGAAGGGAAGGTGGTGGGATCGTGTTTGATGTTGGTTTGGTCCCACGTTTCAAGGGTAACCCGGGTGATATGGGACGCCTATCAGTTAAGTGGTCTGTGCACCTTTCGAAGGGAGGGGATATCCTGTAGGGGTCTGGCAGCCACTGCCTGGTCCTGAAACAACCAGTGTTTCTCCGACTCCAGCCGGCTCTATTCAACCAGGTGGCACAGCCGGGTCGCTTGGAAATAGAGATGGAGATCAGGGATACCGAGGCCCTCCTCATCCAGCAGAAGCATCGCCAGTGCCTGCTTCATCCGTGGCTTATGGCCGTTCCATATGAATTGTGCAAGTTCGGATTGAATTTGTTGTATCCACCCCTATGGGGGTCGGAGAGGCAAGGTTTGAAACAGATATAAGATCTGAGGTAAAATGGTCATTTAAACTGCTGCTATTTTACCGAGCCAGGAAAGTGGGTAGTGCTTCCATTGGCTCAGTTCCTTGTGGATCGTCAACCGAAACCGTGCGTAATTAGTGGCTACTATGCCCAACAAGGAGGGAACTAGATGGATCCCCAGATAGGGAATTGTGTCAGTTGCCCATTGAATGGGGTGACGGTCCTGGAGATGTGCACGGGTGGGAGGTGCTAAGGAGAGATCAAGCGCTATTGATTTATCCATATTCACCATAAACCCTGAGGCATGCGCAAAAGCCTCTAGCTCTGCGAGGCATGCTGGCAGTGCAGGAGTTGGGTTCGACAGTGAGATCAGGACATCATCAGCATATAAACTGATCGTGTGGGTATAACCTCCAAATTTGATCCCTGTGATCGTTGGGTTATGGTGAAATCGGTGGGCCAGAGGCTCCATATTGTCAGGTTCGAGCCTCGCAGGGTCCAGATGCGTTGTGCAATGGTCCACCTCCTGATATCACCAACACCCCGGAATATACCAGAAGGCACGGGGTGTTCGAGGGATCAGGCGAGGGAAGGGAAAAAAGGGAAGGAACTGCGCGGGATTTGATAGGCTCTGAAATGACAAGGAACACAGCATAAATAAGGAGCTTACACAAATGACTACTCTCATCAATTCTCACTAACGTGACCGTGTACCTGTAATGATGGCTGCGATATCCTCAAGCCCCCTCAAATGCTTGAGTACTGCAAGATCACCACCCTAGTCCTAATAGCCTTCACGGCCTTCAAATGTGAAGCCAGGAAACAATCCCCATAGTCTCGTAAGCTTCCTTCCCCTCCTCCCTTGTGCAAAGAATAAAGAAAGGATCCCCAACAAACAACGGATCCAAAGCAAACAATGTAATGGTGGTAAGATCCCAGCCGGAATCTTAAAGTGAAGGATGTTCCAGCACACCCACTCACGCGAACAGTTGAATAGTACTTCCCTGAGGAGGGTAGTCTAGGACGCCTAAGCGTGGTTAGAATCACCACGATACGTAGGCGGCTAGAGGGCCTATAAGCACTCCACGGACGGCAACCAGCGGAGGACTTCCCCCGCGTTCCGCTACTCGCTCCGTTGCCTCTCCGGCTCGTTCCGTCACGAGCTGGGCTTAAGTGCTAACCTCGAACCCCGGAAACGGGAAGGCGCAGCTCCCACAATTACGCCGCTGCCTTCCGCTCAAGGGGAACGGGTCACGTTTCCAAGTTACTCGCTTCCCTACCGGGATTCAGCGGAGTCCAGCGTCGGGTAAGGCTCCTCTACTCCTCTCCGTGGCTAGGCTTCCCAGCCGTGAACGAAGCCTCCAGATACGCTGAACGATGCCCCCAAGTACGCTGGGGGGAACCTCTCACCCAGCCGCACGGGGCCCAACACAAACAGGAAATCGGAATTACGCACGCCGACACCCTCACGCCGGCGTCTGAAGTACTGCCCCTGCCCCAGGGCTTCTGGGAATTGTAGTTCGGGCTGCGTAGGCGCCGCTACGCCGGGATCCTGACACATATAAAATGCAAAAAGGAGGGGATTTCCCCTTTCTATGGGAAACCAGGATGACGTGTAGCCATTTACTCAGACCGTGGCTGTTGGGAACCGATAGCAGTTGAGGATGTATGTCCGAAATTTCTCCCCTATCCCCACACACTCGAGAACCCGTTCCAGCTACGGCTAGTGGACCCTATCGAAGGCCTTCTCGGCGTCGATGGCTAGCATCATATACTCCCCTTGCGTCCGTGAGGCCTTCTCAATAAGGTGAAGAGCTCCCTTTGTATTGTCGCTTGTTTGGCGCTGGGGAATGAAGCCTGCTTGGTCTGGGTCAATCAGACCAAGCATGTGGGGTGCCAGGCGAGCAGCCAAGATCCCAGTGTATAGCTTGAGGTCGATATTGAGAAGAGATATGGGGCGATATGCTACGCATGTAGTCTTGTCCTTTCCCGGTTTCGGGATAACTACTATTGCAGCTTCAAGCATGTCCCCAGGTATCGCACCAGGTTCAGCGAATAAGTTAAAAAGCCTAGTTAGGACCAGGGCCGCAAAATGTTTTGTTAAAAATGGCAGAGAAGCCATCGGGCCCAGGGGCCTTGGCAGGTTTAAGACGGGAGATGGCTGCAATGACCTCGTCTATTCTATTCTGATGTCTCTGTCTAGGTGATCAGCTTGGGCTTTAGTCAACGTGGGCAGGTCAGCGGCCTCAACAAAGGCAGCTCCATCGGACAGAGATGAGCTGGTATAAAGGCAGGCGTAAAAATCTCTGAACGCCTCAGCAATCTCGGAGTCCTCGGAAACTCGCCGACCGTCCCCACGTTGAATCTCCCAGACCCCCTGCCTCTGCCGGTTTTCTCGCAACTTATGGCAAGGAGGCGACCGCTTCTATCTCCCCCGGTGTAATAGGTGTGCCGCAGTTGGAGGGCAGCAAACTCCGCTCTGTCCTGGTCCAAAGCCTCGAGCTGTTGTCGCACAGCTTTCAGTTGACGCCAAACCCATGGTGCCCCTGTCCGTTGATGCATCTGTTCTAGCTCCTTTGTTTTTTGGGTAAGACAGGCCCTTTTGCGCTGGCGCTCCGCGTCTTCCACTGCTGAAATGGCCAACAGTTCCCCGCGTATAACCGCTTTAAGCACTGCCCACTGTGTGTATAGGGACGTGTCAGTGTTAGCGTTATGGGAGAGATAGTCTTTTATGGCGCGCTGTATCTGTTCAACTATCGCTGCGCGATTTAAAAGAGTATCTCGGAAGCGCCACAGTCGAGAGGGTCGTTGCATGGGAAGGAGAGTAAAAGTTCCGATGACTGGTGCGTGATCGGATAGGGAGGCTACACCCATCTCCACGTCTGTTGCTAGCACGTGTAAAGGTGCCAAAGCCAACAGGTAGTCAAGTCTGGCTTAGGTTTATGTGCATTAGAGTAATAGGAGTATTCGCCACTATGAGGGTGAAATCAGCGCCACAGGTCGCCGAAGCCTAAGTCTTGGAGTTGAGTTAAACCTGCCGTCGATATCGCACCTGTCTGACTGGTGCGTTGGCAAGATCTGTCTGCGTCCTTGTCAAAAACTAAGTTCAGGTCACCCCCCAAAAGGATCCGTCGGTCTGTTGTGGCCGTCGCTTCCGTAAGTGCTCTGTGCAAAACCTTCTCTTGTCCCTCATTAGGGGCGTACACTGAGCCTATGGTGAATGTTAGACCTCCTAGAGTGAAACGATAGGTTAGGAGCCGACCCCTAATTTCAGCTTCCTTTTGAAGGACCTCCCCCTGAAATCCCCAGGCAACCAGTATGGCAACACCAGCTGATTTGGTTGGGCCCGAAGAAAACAGTTGGGTTGGGAACCTGCGGGTTTTGACAATCTTTGGACAATAAGTGTGTTTCCTGCTGTAGGCATATATCAGCATTAGTGTTCTCCAAACATGAAAAAACAGTTTTGTGTTTAACAGGGTTGTTAAGGCCCCTCACATTCAGGGTGAGTATCCTAAGTGTGGTAGTGGTCATTTATCCAGACAAGGATGGTTGGGAGCCCGAACGGGATCTGTGATCCGCAGCCGTGAAATAGTGATTGGGGTGTGGAACTGGAAAGCTCTTCTGTTGGGACCTATGCTATCAAGTAAAAAGGGTGGGCAAGGAACCCCAGTACCCCTGAAGAATAACCCCAAACATACATCTAAAAAAAACTGATCTGTAAAAAGCAGAAATAAGAAAGGAAAATAGTGAGAGTTGTATCGTAGTCCATCATCCTCGGATGATCGGATGAAAGTTTCCATGGGGAATACGTCGTGAGCGAGGACGTCCCCCTGCCCTCCCGCTAGCTGCCCACTAACCGGAGGGACGCATCAAAGGGGTCAATAGTTTGGATGCGCATCAGCCAGGCTGTGTCTTTGCAAATACCGCGGGCAGAGTCTCGAGAGCTGCTTTCTGTCCCTGTGAAATTTCTGCGGGGTCTGGTCGTCTCTGAGCCGGTGCCGTCGACCCTGTTGCCTCCAACGTGGCCTTGTACCTCCTGCACCAGGGGTAGGGCCTTCGTCGCTGCTCTCCTCCGCTGGGGGGTCGATTCCCAGCAGACAGTAGGCCTCCGATAGACAACAGAGCTGGAAAAGTTTGCCGTCCATCCGGAAGACCAGACAAAATGGGTGACCCCAACTATAGGAAATGTTTCGTTGGCGAAGGTGTGAGGTGATGGGCCTGAAAGTCCTTCTCTTTTGTAGAGTAAGTGCCACCAAGTCTTGGTACAAGAAGGGGTTCTGGCCACGGAAAGTTAGGGGGTGCATCTGTCAGGCTTTCTGTTAGATTTCTTCTTTGGTTCGAAAGTCTTGAACACAGACTAGGATGTCGGATGGCGGGGCTGTGGCAGGGCGTGGTGGACCCACTCTGTGTGCCCTTTCTAATTTGAGGTCGGAGTCTAGTGGGTTGCCCAGGATGTGGTTAAAGAGTTCCCTGGCGTATTTGAAGATGTCGCCCACCTCCCCGTCGGTCGTCACCCCCCAGATTCTGATGTTGTGGCGGCGTGAGCGATTCTCCGAGTCTTCTAGGTGGGATTGGAGGTTCACTTGTTGATCGTTAATTCGAATTACTTCTTGTTGGAGAATCCAAAGCTCCGTGTCCCCACCATCACATTTCTCTTCCAATTCAGCGACCCTCTCACCTATGCTATCCATGTCTCTTCGGACATCTTTAATTTCAGCTATGAGGTCCCGTTTAAGTGTTTGCAGGTCCTCTCTCAGTGCTACAAACAGAGATTCTAGGAAGGCTTTCGTTATTGGCTCCCCACCTTCCCCACTCGCTTGTGCGGACAGTTTGGAGCTTGCTGGTGAATCGCCCATTTGTTGACCTCCTTGGGCCTTTTCAAACATGTCTTTTGAGGTTTTGTCTTTCCGCCCTCTGGAGGAGGACATGCTGCGCCTCAACAGGCGATCTGAGTGGGTACCGGCAGCACCCATATGAATCTATGCGGGGCGGAGCGCAGCGGCGGCGGACCCTCATGCCTTCCCTTGGTTCCTCCTCAGTAGCACCACGTGCCGATCCAACTCCCTATGTTGACTCTCCGCCGTGGGCCGTCGGTGTGCTCTGTCCGATCTACAATGGCGAGGCTCTGAGAGGTCCCTGCTCTGTCCCCGGGGGAGCCCGCTGGCCCCGCTGCCCAGCTGCCGTGGTTCTTGTGCCTTCTTCGTGCCTGGGGCCCAATCCTTCTGAAAGTGGGTCTACATCCCACGGGGAGCTCTGGGGGGCCGCCATTTCTCTTGCAACCCGTGCAGGCCTGAAGCGGTGTGTCTCGGGATCAACCGGGTCTTCTGCGACAATCCTCTGGATGACCCCCCGTGAGCTTGGCGGGTCCCGAGATCAGCTATGACCAGGTCAGCCTCCGGTGCCCAGCAGAGCCCGCTGGCACAGTTCACCTTGGCCGGGCACCCCTCGCTGCACCTCCAAAGCGTTGCTGTGTCCCAGGTCCCACTCGAGTCGTCGGGGCTGGCCTGCTGCAGGTTCTCCCCCAAACGTGGCTGAAGTAGTCCCGAGGTTGTAGCACGGATATCTTTAGGGGCCAAACACACCTCAGCTGTGCCCCAGGGCTCCCGGCGCCGACCCCCGTCCCACTCCGCACGCTCCTAGTGTCGAAAGCACACTGCGACCTTTCTCCCTGGGCTAGTCACTTGCCTGTTATGTGGCAGGATGGGTGGAACCCCGTAGGTTCGTGGCACTGTCCACCAGCCCCAGGATCGCCAAACCGCTGCTGGGCCTTGTCACAAGATGGCGGGCGCTCCACCGCATGTTGCCCGCTCCGCTGCCGCAGGTCTGCTGGCCTCCCCTGCAGCGTAAGGCGCAGAAAGGACACTCGCCACCCTCTGGTTGCTGTTGGTTCGGCCACCGGTCTATTCTATCTGCCTCACTCTTGTGGTCTCCGCGATAGGGCCGGGCCGCCCTCGAGTCCCGGCTCCCGGCTGCTGCCACGCCAGTGCAGGGCCGCCTCCAAGCTAGGCCGCACCCCCGTTGGAGCACTCCCGGGATCACGGCTAAAATGAGCGCCGCAAGCAGGAAATTCGTCGGCTGCTCACCACAGCGGCGATCACTGCATCCGCACGATATTTAGGCACTGCCGAACAGGAGTCCCGCAGCTGGTATCGGCGGGACGCCGGTTCTTTGCCAGGCCGCCAGTGGGAGAGACAGAGTGGCACATCCTCTCAAGCCGCCATCTTGACCATGCCCCCCCACAAGTATCTTTTTATGCAAAACCCTCTCGCAATATTGTGAAGATCATAACTTCTGAACTCAGTGTGACTCCCGAGTTCCATCTTAATTCAGAAACCTTGACCTTGAGTGCTAGTTGTTATATTCTGCATCTTGGAATCTGGAAGGGTCAGGATGTTGGTGGAATGGTGTCTGTGGAATGATGTGGGATGGAAGGTTCAGGTGGTTCCAATAGAGGGAATTAGACAGATAGAGAGCTCTCCGTTGCTGTCTGTGATTGTTGGCTGCTCTGTTTGTGTGGGAATAAGCGTACTTTTAAACCATTGTACTGGAGTACTTCGTTACTACATATTGGCGATGTCTGGGAGCAGGAGAAGCCACGAGGTCTAGCTGTGATGTTCAGTGCATACGAGTGGAAATAAGCGCTTATGAGAGGAAATCGCCAGAGATCAAGATCGACAGGTTTTTGTCCAACGTCACTCGGAGAGCCCCTGGGTGGCTAAAGTAACTTTAGCTTTGAAACAGTATTTGTCTTTACTGGCAGTAACATAACCAAAGCTGCAAGGGGGAAATTGCTCGTGAGCAGCTACTCGAGCATGCTGGTTACCCGACACGCACATTCACGAACGCTTGACGCAGTTGGTTCACTAGCTGTCAAGCACTAACACAGTCTCAAATGATGCAGGCAGCAACGAATGATGCACGGCAGCGGCCATCTTAGATTGGGTCCAAACTGTTTATGAGCGCACGGTGGTATTCTCATTGAGTACCGCCACATTCAAAGATGCATTCAAGAGCATACACACAGTGATGCGCTCACCATTTTAAAGGTTGCAGCATACAAGATCACATCAGCTGTGATTTGCTCACTATTACAATTCATTCAAGAGCGTGTTAATGGTACTACGCTCACCAAAATTTTAATCACAGGCTGTTGCGAATAAGAATATACCTACGGTGATATGTTCATCATTTTTAATAGCCGGTGATACTCTCCCCTATTTTTAACTGTTGTACTCTGAGGAGTGCATGAAAGGCTTGCAATTGTTATTTCGTGTATGCAATTTTCAGTTTTGGGCTTCATTTGAACAAGTCTGTCCTCATTTAGAGGAGTTAATTACTAGCGCGTGGGAGTTTTTGCCATTCTTGCCCCCATATTTTTGCTTTCTAACTGGTTTTTGATATTGTTTAGTCATATCACAACAGCATTCAGATATGTCTAGCATTGCTCCACCTCCTTCATTTTTACAAAACAAAGGTGATCCACCTATGGAATGTGAACTCCAATGTTTCTAACCTATGTGGAGGTTTTTTGAAGGGGAGGAGTGTACTCCTAAAGAAAATTAGCATTCTTAAAACAAACTTTAGGTGGAGTGGGTCTCAAATGATTTAAAAATTCACCGCCCTGGAAAATCCAGGAAATGTAAGTGTTTTTGGCTATACTGTAAAACAACTGACCAATAGATATGGTAAAAAGGTTAAAACTGTAATGGAAAGATTTAAATTTTATTCAAGAGTGCAAAAAGAAAAAAGTGTAGAGGAGTATGTATTGGCTCTTAGAGCATTAGCATCATCGTGTGAGTTTGAGCCCATAACTTATGACCCGGTTTTGAGGGACCAGGTCATGATGAGAAATAAAAGTAAGACGGTGCAAAAAAGACTTTTGGGTTGGAATTGACATGACGTTGAGTGCCACTAGTTTGTGCTAGATATTAGAGGGTCTAGTGGAAATGGTGGCAGAGATTGGAAAAAACCTGAGTCTAGGACAGGTGTCAGCGCAGGTGTCAATGCTATCTAGAATGATGAAGGGAAAAATTTTGCTGCTAACAAAAAGAAAACGTTGACTAATTGTTGAAGATATGGCAAGAGTTTTCATCTTGCAAATTTTAAAAGATGTCCTGTGGTTGAGAAGTCTTGAAACCGCTGTAAGTAAAAAAGGAATTTTAGAAGAGTGTGCAAAGGTAAACCTGAAACAAGTATCAATTGTGTGATGAATGAAAATGAAGAGAAGAGTGGAATCCGAATGCAATATTATGTATTAGGGATGGGGGTGTGAATAGCTTTAGGAAATAGATTAGTGGCATAAATGGAAAAAATTTAGACGTTTTGGTGGATTCCTCTACTTGGTTCAACTTTATCAGTAAAGCGTTATGGGAATTGAATTGGCAGAATGAAAAGTTGATAGAGCCTAATGTGCATACTTGCGTCTATCCTCATCACAGGATTGCCCTGCTTGATGTTTTGGGGCTAACATTTGTTTTAAGGAAAAGAAAACTTGTGGAAAAATTGATGTGGCTACTAAAGGTGATTTGATTGTAGGATGGCCACATCAACAAGAATCGAATATGAAACTAGACCCTAATGCTGTTCCGCCTGTGTACACTGTGGGGAAAAGAAAACATCACCTGT
This sequence comes from Triturus cristatus, assembly GCF_964204655.1. NCBI lineage: Eukaryota > Metazoa > Chordata > Amphibia > Caudata > Salamandridae > Triturus > Triturus cristatus. Next base: position 533,367,846 of record NC_140590.1, read on the forward strand.
TTATGAATGAAGTAAAATCAGAAATTCCTTAAGTTTGTTGTGACAAATTAGGATCATTTGTTGGATTCAAAGAAAAAAGTATTTTGTTGGAAAATGCAGTGCCTGTCAGACATAAGGTTAAAAAATTTATTTTTACATATGGAGTGAAATTGAAAGAAATGCTGCACGAGTTATGAAAGAAGGAAGCGATTCAGCTGATAGAATCATCACCATGGGTTTCACCTGGGGTTATAGCTTTGAAGCATTCAGTAGATCTCAGTTTATGTGTGAATCTTAGGTGTCTAAATAACAAAATACGAAATATGGATTAATAGGCAACCATTGCCCAATTTACATGAATTAGTCAGTACTCTGGCAGGAGCAACAGTTTTTTCCACATTTGACTTTGCAAGTGCATATCACCAGATTGGTTCACAAGAAGAGTCTAGCCATCTAAATATGTTTGTCACTCCAGAAGGAATGTTACGATTCTGTAGAATGAATTTCAAATTGACTAGTGCAGCAACTGTCTTCCCAGCGATTAATGAAGAAGGCATTGGAGGGTGTCAGTGGAGCCATAGTGTTCCAAGATGACATTTTGGTGTATGGTTGGGATAAGAAGCAACATTCATTTAATCTAAGGAGGGCTCTTCATGTTTGGGTTTGAAGGGTTTAACTGTACACAAATCTAAATATAGATCATTAAAAATTGTATTAAACCAAATCAAAGTCACCTGAAGGCTGTAAAGGGTGCTTCTGTTCCAAAAACAAAGGAACAACTACTATCACTTTTGGGTCTGACTGATTCTATTCTAAATTAGGCCTGGGAAGTGAACTCTGCTCCGTTCATGGAGTTTCCTGCACTCCGCGCTCCGCCGATCTTGCGGAGAGCAGAATACCAAGCTCCACATAGTGCAGCAAAGTTTTTTCCCCGCTCGCGAACGGTAAGTTGGCTAGTGCGAGCTGCTGCTTGGGTAGAATTTCTACCCAAGCAGCGTGAATGGCAGTTCGCACTGCACTCCGCCACTTGCAGAACTCCGCAGAGTTTTTTTGTCACTTTGCTGAGTTTCACGTAGCGAAAGTCCGCGAACTACGCCCAGGCCTGCTCTAAATTTATTGACAACAATGTTTTTAAAGCTAAGCCTTCATGCAAACTGTTAGGAAAGAACAATTAATTTTGGGGGGGTGTTGAACAGAGCAATGCATTTGTGGATCTGAAAAAAGAACTGGACAATGCTTCTTTTCATAAATCATTTGAGTTAGGAAGGGAGTGTATAGTTGCTGTGGATGCCAGTAATTATGGTTTAGGGGCCACTCTTTTACAGAAAGAAAGATCTGAGGATTATGTGGTGTCATATGCCTCCAGAGCATTGAGAGATTCAGAAAGAAACTACTCTATGATAGAAAAAGAGATATTGGCATGCACCTGGGCTGCAGACCATTTCAGAAAGTTTCTATGGGGAACGCAGTTTGTGATAAGGACTGATCACATACCACTTGTATATTAGGGGTGGGCAGAGAACTCCACTCCGCCAGCACAGCGGAGTTAGCCAGCCACCCCCGCCCCCTAGCCCGGTACCTGCTTCTGACCCCAGCAAGGTCGGTGAGCCTGCCCTGGCCCCGATGGACCACCCTCTCCAGTGCCCGGACCCTCGGCTGGCTTGCAGGATGGGGAGCTCCGGCACCCCGGGGCCTGCCAGATGGAGCTCAAGCCCCGGGCCCCGTCCCAGCTTCTGAACCATAGCCAGGCTGGGGAGAGCCTACCCGGGCCCCGATGAACCCCCGTCCCCAGCGCCCGGACCATCGGCTGGCTTGCAGGACAGGGGCTCCTGCACCCCAGGGCCCGCCGGACAGAGCTCAAGCCCCAGGCTCGGTCCCAGCTTCCAAACCCTAGCCAGGCCGGGCAGAGCCTCCCTGGGCCCCCAATGGACCCCAGTCCCTAGCGCCCTGACCATCCTCTGACTTGCAGGATGGGAGCTCAAGCCCTGGTCCCGGTCCCAACTTCCGAACCTTAGCAAGGCCGGGAGAGCATCCCCGGGCCCCGAAGGACCCCCGTCCCCAGCGCCCGGACCCTCGGCTGGGTTGCAGGACGGGTGGCTCCCACACCCCCGGGCCCGCCGGATGGAGCTCAAGCCCCGCTCACAGCTTCTGAACCCTAGCCAGGCCGGGGAAAGCCTCCCCTGGCCCCGGTGGACCCCCGTCCCCAGTGCCCGGACCCTCAGCTGACTTGCAAGACAAGGGGCTCCCACAACCCAGGGCCCGCCAGACGGAGCTCAAGCCCCGGGCCCGGTCCCAGCTTCCGAACCCTAGCCAGGCCGGGGAGACCCTCCCTTTGCCCCAGTGGACCCCCCATCCGCAAGCCGCTGCCATCCCAGACCAGGCCCAGGTATCCCCTGCTCAGGGCTTCTCCAAGCTCTCCAGGGGCTCCAGCTCTGGCTTGGTCTCCCTTTCACGCAGTGCTGGCCTCCTGCTGCTCCTCGCCCCGGAGATAGCGGGGAGCTAGGCAGTCCTCCCCACTCTGCAGCCTCCCGCCCTGCCCTGGCTACTGACTTTCACACCCACACCCAGACCCTTGGGCATAAGGGTGCTGACTCGGGCGGGTGTGCCTTCCACCTTCCTGGAGCACGGGGGCAGGAACCAAGGAGTGTTAATCCCAGGCCACGTCCTCTCCCCGCCTACCTGCCCGGGGAGCCCATTTTCTGCGACTATTAAGCCCCCACGTAATGGGTGCTTACAGAACCCTGGGGAAGGACAAAGGGTGGAGGCAGCCCGGCCGGCCGGCCGGCAGGCCCAACATATGGTCACCCAGCCCGCAGGGACATCTGGTCACACAGCCCGCATGGCCATCTGGTCACCTGGCCCGCAGGGCCATCTCGTCACCTGGCCTGCAGGGCCATCTGGTCACCTGGCCTGCAGGGCCATCTGGTCACCTGGCCCGCAGGGCCATCTGTTCACCCAGCCGCTGGGCCATCTGGTCGCGTAGCCAGGCGACTAGAAGGCCCGGGACGACCCATCGCCCAGATCGCCTGAGACAGCTGGACCCAGTTGCCCTTGCAGTCTGACGACGGTGAGGGTGGCCAGGTGCTCCGAGGCCACTGCTCGGGAGGCTTCTTCCTCGGGGCTGCTCGCCATGCTGCTTGACTTGCGTGGGAGCAGGGGGAAGGGGGGACCGGCTGGCCCAGGCTATCTGGTCAGCCTGCTGACCCACAAGGGATGGTGGCCCCCATGCCTGCACCCCGGTGGAACAGGGAGGGGGAGGCCCCCGTGACAGATGGCACGTGGTGGAGGCGGCCCAGAATCAGGTCATCTACGAATGATTTATCACCGGTGCCCACGATTATGCAGTGCACTAAGGCCGCTAGAGGCATCCCCCTTCCGTCCGCGCTCTGGTCCGCAAGCGAGCAGCTCTACGCACTGGTTGCCCGAAAGAGGCCGTCTATCCCAGGCCAACCGAGGCTCCACGGCACTGCGGTATTGTTACGATTTAGGGGAGATTCTGACTTAGAGGCGTTCAGTCATAATCCCACAGATGGTAGCTTCGCCCCATTGGCTCCTCAGCCAAGTACATGCACCAAATGTCTGAAGTTGCGGTTCCTGTCGTACTGAGCAGGATTACTATTACAACAACACATCATCAGTAGGGTAAAGCTAACCTGTCTCACGATGGTCTAAACCCAGCTCATGTTCCATATTAGTGGGTGAACAATCCAAAGCTTGGTGAATTCTTCTTCACAATGATAGGAAGAGCCGACATCGAAGGATCAAAAAGCGATGTCGCTATGAACGCTTGGCCGCAACAAGCCAGTTATCCCTGTGGTAACTTTTCTGACACCTCCTGCATGAAACCCAAAAAGTCAGAAGGATCGTGAGGCCCCGCATTCACAGTCTGTATTCATACTGAAAATCGAGATCAAGCGAGCTTTCGCCCTTCTGTTCCGTGGGAGGTTTCTGTCCCCCCTGAGTTCACCTCAGGACACCTGCATTATGTTTTGACAGGTGTACAGCCCCAGTCAAACTCCCCACCTGCCACTGGCCCTGGAGCAGGTCGTGCCCAGTGGGCACCAGGTGCTTGGAGCCAGAAGCAAGAGCCCCATGGGGCTTGCCCCCCTGCCTCACCGGGTAAGTGAAAGAACGATAAGACTAGTGGCATTTCACCGGCGGCCCGGGGGCCTCCCACTTATCCTACACCTCTCATGTCTCTTCACAGTGCCAGACTACAGTCAATGGAACCTCCTTCACTGCTGATTCTGCCAAACCCGTCCCCTTGGTAGTTACGCTACATAGTAAGTAGGGACAGTGGGAATTCTTGTTCATCCATTCATGCGCGTCACTAATTAGATGACGAGGCATTTGGCTATTTCTGTACCACCACGTGGTGGCTCATTCTGGGTTACTATGCTGCCCATCAGCGTCAAATTGGTTTTGCTTCCAACAATACAAGATTCAAACCGCTCCGGAGTACAGCCACACTGAACGCTGTCCTCACTGGAAATGGGATCACGTATAGGCCAGAGATAGCACACCCTGAAGTACTATTCCAACAATTTAAAATTGTCTAGGGACAGTCCTGAGAAGTTAAAGTATGATTAGCAGGACATCAATAATCAATGTGTGGTATGTAGTGATGTGGTATGTAATTATTTGAGACCTATTCTTCATTCAAAACATTTTAATAATCATGATGTACACATTTGTATCTAAATTGTTAGAAGCACACATCTATAAAAAATACACACCTATAAATTGCACATCTAACTAGAAATGCACATCTATACAAATTCTAGAAAATTCACAACTATAAAATTCACATCTATACTAATTCTTGTGTCAACTATGAACTATTATGTAACTGTTTAACCACATTTAAATATTAATGAATCAACATTTTAAAACAGTATGTTTTATAAGAATGACATGCGTGCTGCAAGACAGTGTACATCTCAGCATTTAGTTTGACATTTAATTGTACATGAATACTTGGCACATTTTAAGAGTGTCCATTAAAGTAGTCAGGCAAACAAAAATCTTGAATGTGAATGACATTTGCAGACCTAGATCAGCCAGAGCAACATCATTACATTGAAGCCAAATACCACAACATCCAACAATAAAGCCATGACCTTTTACAGTGTGACATTTGGGGAGATCTTTGATTTGCTGTGACAGATCCTGATAGTATTTAAATTTAATCTTAGAATCTAATTCAAGGGAATTCAGTGAGTTTTCATAACGAATTGAAACATCAATCGCTACAGCTGTACCACCTTTAGTAAACACTACATCTGGTGTTCGTAGTTCACCTTAATTATTCTTAACATGAGGTTCCCTATATGCCATCCATCCACACCTTTTTGCTCTATCAATGAGAAATTCCAAAATGTAGTTATAACTTTTTATCTAATGTCCTTGGTTTAGAGACATGCACGTGAAATATGTGAAATTGTTTCGCAAACATCTTTCCAATTCCTACATGTAGCAAATGTACAATTTCTTCCCCTAGTGATGGTTTCTCTAGTATACAAGACATTTGCTCTCAACATCAGCGCAGCTATGTACTGATTTTCTTTCATTTTGTTATGCTTGCTGATCCAGAAATTTGAGGTTGGATTATTTGCTAAGTATTTTATACCATCACCTTGGACAGGGAGATTTGCCCATTTCTCAAATTCTTCTTTTTTCTCCAATCATATGTTGCTAACAAATTCAAATCAGAACTCAAAAAACCTAATGTCTAAAATGTTGAGTATGTGTGTTTTGATGATGTTATCAATTTTTTCATTGATTACTTCTCCTGCATCCATTAATTAATGAGCTATGTACAGACCTGGAGCTGCCCTGAGATGCAATAAACTATTGACTTTGTTTAGACCAATTGTTGTACATAGTTTTGGTATACTGAGGCCCCAAAAGGATCTTTTCAAATATAGGAGACCATCACCTGTGTATGCAGGTAGGTGGAGGAAATGTTTGACATACTTTTTCATTGTTTGATCCAACATGTTTAAAGTTTTAGCTTCTGTTCCTTTCATTGCCAATTTAAATTACAGTTTAGCGATCAAGTAGTGACACAAACTTTCTATTTTCTGTGTGGGTTTAAGTGTTAGTTTATCAGGTTTTTTAGCCCAATTAACAAGAACCTCATTAATTTTGTTGTTGCTCGTATGGCAAGTGTGTGCATCTAAGTTCAATCCGAGATATCGCTCACTTTCTCCTGGATAAATGTTTTCAATGTTTTGTGTTTCAAATTGCCATGGTTTACCATTGTTAATCAGGATTTATCTTTATGGTGACTTCTATAAAATCCATGAGTCTTTTTCACATTAATTTGTAATCCTGTTGTTTTACTGTATTTTTCAATGATCTTCAGATTTGTACTCATTCCTTCCCAGGTGTTGCTGAGTACTGCGATGTCATCGGCAAAAGCTAGAGCGGTTATTTGCTCAATGAGGCCATCAGCTCCTCCCACTTATCCTACACCTCTCACGTCTCTTCACAGTGCCAGACTACAGTCAATGGAACCTCCTTTACCGCTGATTCTGCCAAACCCGTCCCCTTGGTGGTTACGCTACATAGTAGGTAGGGACAGTGGGAATCTCGTTCATCCATTCATGCGCGTCACTAATTAGATGACGAGGCATTTGTCTATTTCTTTACCACCACGTGGTGGCTCATTCTGGGTTACTATGCTGCCCATCAGCGTCAAATTGTTTTTGCTTCCAACAATACAAGATTCATTCGCTCCGGAGTACAGCCACACTGAACGCTGTCCTCACTGGAAATGGGATCACGTATAGGCCAGAGATAGCACACCCTGCAGTACTATTCCAACAATTTAAAATTGTCTAGGGACAGTCCTGAGAAGTTAAAGTATGATTAGCAGGACATCAATAATCAATGTGTGGTATGTAGTGATGTGGTATGTAATTATTTGAGACCTATTCTTCATTCAAAACATTTTAATAATCATGATGTACACATTTGTATCTAAATTGTTAGAAGCACACATCTATAAAAAATACACACCTATAAATTGCACATCTAACTAGAAATGCACATCTATACAAATTCTAGAAAATTCACAACTATAAAATTCACATCTATACTAATTCATGTGTCAACTATGAACTATTATGTAACTGTTTAACCACATTTAAATATTAATGAATCAACATTTTAAAACAGTATGTTTTATAAGAATGACATGCGTGCTGCAAGACAGTGTACATCTCAGCGTTTAGTTTGACATTTAATTGTACATGAATACTTGGCACATTTTAAGAGTGTCCATTAAAGTAGTCAGGCAAAAAAAAATCTTGAATGGGAATGACATTTGCAGACCTAGATCAGCCAGAGCAACATCATTACATTGAAGCCAAATACCACAACATCCAACAATAAAGCCATGACATTTTACATTGTGACATTTGGTGAGATCTTTGATTTGCTGTGACAGATCCTTATAGTATTTAAATTTAATCTTAGATTCTAATTCAAGGGAATTCTGTGAGTTTTCATAACGAATTGAAACATCAATCGCTACAGCTGTACCACCTTTAGTAAACACTACATCTGGTGTTCGTAGTTCACCTTAATTATTCTTAACATGAGGTTCCCTATATGCCATCCATCCACACCTTTTTGCTCTATCAATGAGAAATTCCAAAATGTAGTTATAACTTTTTATCTAATGTCCTTGGTTTAGAGACATGCACGTGAAATATGTGAAATTGTTTCGCAAACATCTTTCCAATTCCTACATGTAGCAAATGTACAATTTCTTCCCCTAGTGATGGTTTCTCTAGTATACAAGACATTTGCTCTCAACATCAGCGCAGCTATGTACTGATTTTCTTTCATTTTGTTATGCTTGCTGATCCAGAAATTTGAGGTTGGATTATTTGCTAAGTATTTTATACCATCACCTTGGACAGTGAGATTTGCCCATTTCTCAAATTCTTCTTTTTTCTCCAATCATATGTTGCTAACAAATTCAAATCAGAACTCAAAAAACCTAATGTCTAAAATGTTGAGTATGTGTGTTTTGATGATGTTATCAATTTTTTCATTGATTACTTCTCCTGCATACATTAATGAATGAGCTATGTACAGACCTGGAGCTGCCCCTAGATTCAATAAACTATTGACTTTGTTTAGACCAATTGTTGTACATAGTTTTGGTATACTGAGGCCCCAAAAGGATCTTTTCAAATATAGGAGACCATCACCTGTGTATGCAGGTAGGTGGAGGAAATGTTTGACATACTTTTCATTGTTTGATCCAACATGTTTAAAGTTTTAGCTTCTGTTCCTTTCATTGCCAATTTAGATTACAGTTTAGCAATCAAGTAGTGACACAAACTTTCTATTTTCTGTGTGGGTTTAAGTGTTAGTTTATCAGGTTTTTTAGCCCAATTAACAAGAACCTCATTAATTTCGTTGTTGCTCGTATGGCAAGTGTGTGCATCTAAGTTCAATCCGAGATATCGCTCACTTTCTCCTGGAGAAATGTTTTCAATGTTTTGTGTTTCAAATTGCCATGGTTTACCATTGTTAATCAGGATTTATCTTTATGGTGACTTCTATAAAATCCATGTGTCTTTTTCACATTAAGTTGTAATCCTGTTGTTTTACTGTATTTTTCAATGATCTTCAGATTTGTACTCATTCCTTCCCAGGTGTTGCTGAGTACTGCGATGTCATCGGCAAAAGCTAGAGCCGTTATTTGCTCAATGAGGCCATCAGCTCCTCCCACTTATCCTACACCTCTCATGTCTCTTCACAGTGGCAGACTACAGTCAATGGAACCTCCTTCACTGCTGATTCTGCCAAACCCGTCCCCTTGGTGGTTACGCTACATAGTAGGTAGGGACAGTGGGAATCTCATTCATCCATTCATGCGCGTCACTAATTAGATGACGAGGCATTTGGCTATTTCTGTACCACCACGTGGTGGCTCATTCTGGGTTACTATGCTGCCCATCAGCGTCAAATTGGTTTTGCTTCCAACAATACAAGATTCATTCGCTCCGGAGTACAGCCACACTGAACGCTGTCCTCACTGGAAATGGGATCACGTATTGGCCAGAGATAGCACACCCTGCAGTACTATTCCAACAATTTAAAATTGTCTAGGGACAGTCCTGAGAAGTTAAAGTATGATTAGCAGGACATCAATAATCAATGTGTGTTATGTAGTGATGTGGTATGTAATTATTTGAGACCTATTCTTCATTCAAAACATTTTAATAATCATGATGTACACATTTGTATCTAAATTGTTATAAGCACACATCTATAAAAAATACACACCTATAAATTGCACATCTAACTAGAAATGCACATCTATACAAATTCTAGAAAATTCACAACTATAAAATTCACATCTATACTAATTCATGTGTCACCTATGAACTATTATGTAACTGTTTAACCACATTTAAATATTAATGAATCAACATTTTAAAACAGTATGTTTTATAAGAATGACATGCGTGCTGCAAGACAGTGTACATCTCAGCGTTTAGTTTGACATTTAATTGTACATGAATACTTGGCACATTTTAAGAGTGTCCATTAAAGTAGTCAGGCAAAAAAAAATCTTGAATGGGAATGACATTTGCAGACCTAGATCAGCCAGAGCAACATCGTTACATTGAAGCCAAATACCACAACATCCAACAATAAAGCCATGACATTTTACAGTGTGACATTTGGTGAGATCTTTGATTTGCTGTGACAGATCCTGATAGTATTTACATTTAATCTTAGAATCTAATTCAAGGGAATTCTGTGAGTTTTCGTAACGAATTGAAACATCAATTGCTACAGCTGTACCACCTTTAGTAAACACTACATCTGGTGTTCGTAGTTCACCTTGATTATTCTTAACATGAGGTTCCCTATATCCCATCCATCCACAACTTTTTGCTCTATCAATGAGCAATTCCAAAATGTAGTTATAACTTTTTATCTAATGTCCTTGGTTTAGAGACATGCACGTGAAATATGTGAAATTGTTTCGCAAACATCTTTCCAATTCCTACATGTAGCAAATGTACAATTTCTTCCCCTAGTGATGGTTTCTCTAGTATACAAGACATTTGCTCTCAACATCAGCACAGCTATGTACTGATATTCTTTCATTTTGTTATGCTTGCTGATCCAGAAATTTGAGGTTGGATTATTTGCTAAGTATTTTATACCATCACCTTGGACAGGGAGATTTGCCCATTTCTCAAATTCTTCTTTTTTCTCCAATCATATGTTGCTAACAAATTCAAATCAGAACTCAAAAAACCTAATGTCTAAAATGTTGAGTATGTGTGTTTTGATGATGTTATCAATTTTTTCATTGATTACTTCTCCTGCATACATTAATGAATGAGCTATGTACAGACCTGGAGCTGCCCTGAGATGCAATAAACTATTGACTTTGTTTAGACCAATTGTTGTACATCGTTTTGGTATACTGAGGCCCCAAAAGGATCTTTTCAAATATAGGAGACCATCACCTGTGTATGCAGGTAGGTGGAGGAAATGTTTGACATACTTTTCATTGTTTGATCCAACATGTTTAAAGTTTTAGCTTCTGTTCCTTTCATTGCCAATTTAGATTACAGTTTAGCAATCAAGTAGTGACACAAACTTTCTATTTTCTGTGTGGGTTTAAGTGTTAGTTTATCAGGTTTTTTAGCCCAATTAACAAGAACCTCATTAATTTCGTTGTTGCTCGTATGGCAAGTGTGTGCATCTAAGTTCAATCCGAGATATCGCTCACTTTCTCCTGGAGAAATGTTTTCAATGTTTTGTGTTTCAAATTGCCATGGTTTACCATTGTTAATCAGGATTTATCTTTATGGTGACTTCTATAAAATCCATGTGTCTTTTTCACATTAAGTTGTAATCCTGTTGTTTTACTGTATTTTTCAATGATCTTCAGATTTGTACTCATTCCTTCCCAGGTGTTGCTGAGTACTGCGATGTCATCGGCAAAAGCTAGAGCCGTTATTTGCTCAATGAGGCCATCAGCTCCTCCCACTTATCCTACACCTCTCATGTCTCTTCACAGTGGCAGACTACAGTCAATGGAACCTCCTTCACTGCTGATTCTGCCAAACCCGTCCCCTTGGTGGTTACGCTACATAGTAGGTAGGGACAGTGGGAATCTCATTCATCCATTCATGCGCGTCACTAATTAGATGACGAGGCATTTGGCTATTTCTGTACCACCACGTGGTGGCTCATTCTGGGTTACTATGCTGCCCATCAGCGTCAAATTGGTTTTGCTTCCAACAATACAAGATTCATTCGCTCCGGAGTACAGCCACACTGAACGCTGTCCTCACTGGAAATGGGATCACGTATTGGCCAGAGATAGCACACCCTGCAGTACTATTCCAACAATTTAAAATTGTCTAGGGACAGTCCTGAGAAGTTAAAGTATGATTAGCAGGACATCAATAATCAATGTGTGTTATGTAGTGATGTGGTATGTAATTATTTGAGACCTATTCTTCATTCAAAACATTTTAATAATCATGATGTACACATTTGTATCTAAATTGTTATAAGCACACATCTATAAAAAATACACACCTATAAATTGCACATCTAACTAGAAATGCACATCTATACAAATTCTAGAAAATTCACAACTATAAAATTCACATCTATACTAATTCATGTGTCACCTATGAACTATTATGTAACTGTTTAACCACATTTAAATATTAATGAATCAACATTTTAAAACAGTATGTTTTATAAGAATGACATGCGTGCTGCAAGACAGTGTACATCTCAGCGTTTAGTTTGACATTTAATTGTACATGAATACTTGGCACATTTTAAGAGTGTCCATTAAAGTAGTCAGGCAAAAAAAAATCTTGAATGGGAATGACATTTGCAGACCTAGATCAGCCAGAGCAACATCGTTACATTGAAGCCAAATACCACAACATCCAACAATAAAGCCATGACATTTTACAGTGTGACATTTGGTGAGATCTTTGATTTGCTGTGACAGATCCTGATAGTATTTACATTTAATCTTAGAATCTAATTCAAGGGAATTCTGTGAGTTTTCGTAACGAATTGAAACATCAATTGCTACAGCTGTACCACCTTTAGTAAACACTACATCTGGTGTTCGTAGTTCACCTTGATTATTCTTAACATGAGGTTCCCTATATCCCATCCATCCACAACTTTTTGCTCTATCAATGAGCAATTCCAAAATGTAGTTATAACTTTTTATCTAATGTCCTTGGTTTAGAGACATGCACGTGAAATATGTGAAATTGTTTCGCAAACATCTTTCCAATTCCTACATGTAGCAAATGTACAATTTCTTCCCCTAGTGATGGTTTCTCTAGTATACAAGACATTTGCTCTCAACATCAGCACAGCTATGTACTGATATTCTTTCATTTTGTTATGCTTGCTGATCCAGAAATTTGAGGTTGGATTATTTGCTAAGTATTTTATACCATCACCTTGGACAGGGAGATTTGCCCATTTCTCAAATTCTTCTTTTTTCTCCAATCATATGTTGCTAACAAATTCAAATCAGAACTCAAAAAACCTAATGTCTAAAATGTTGAGTATGTGTGTTTTGATGATGTTATCAATTTTTTCATTGATTACTTCTCCTGCATACATTAATGAATGAGCTATGTACAGACCTGGAGCTGCCCTGAGATGCAATAAACTATTGACTTTGTTTAGACCAATTGTTGTACATCGTTTTGGTATACTGAGGCCCCAAAAGGATCTTTTCAAATATAGGAGACCATCACCTGTGTATGCAGGTAGGTGGAGGAAATGTTTGACATACTTTTTCATTGTTTGATCCAACATGTTTAAAGTTTTAGCTTCTGTTCCTTTCATTGCCAATTTAAATTACAGTTTAGCGATCAAGTAGTGACACAAACTTTCTATTTTCTGTGTGGGTTTAAGTGTTAGTTTATCAGGTTTTTTAGCCCAATTAACAAAAACCTCATTAATTTTGTTGTTGCTCGTATGGCAAGTGTGTGCATCTAAGTTAAATCCGAGATATCGCTCACTTTCTCCTGGAGAAATGTTTTCAATGTTTTGTGTTTCAAATTGCCATGGTTTTACCATTGTTAATCAGGATTTATCTTTATGGTGACTTCTATAAAATCCATGTGTCTTTTTCACATTAAGTTGTAATCCTGTTGTTTTACTGTATTTTTCAATGATCTTCAGATTTGTACTCATTCCTTCCCAGGTGTTGCTGAGTACTGCGATGTCATCGGCAAAAGCTAGAGCGGTTATTTGCTCAATGAGGCCATCAGCTCCTCCCACTTATCCTACACCTCTCATGTCTCTTCACAGTGCCAGACTACAGTCAATGGAACCTCCTTTACCGCTGATTCTGCCAAACCCGTCCCCTTGGTGGTTACGCTACGTAGTAGGTAGGGACAGTGGGAATCTCGTTCATCCATTCATGCGCGTCACTAATTAGATGACGAGGCATTTGGCTATTTCTTTACCACCACGTGGTGGCTCATTCTGGGTTACTATGCTGCCCATCAGCGTCAAATTGTTTTTGCTTCCAACAATACAAGATTCATTCGCTCTGGAGTACAGCCACACTGAACGCTGTCCTCACTGGAAATGGGATCACGTATAGGCCAGAGATAGCACACCCTGCAGTACTATTCCAACAATTTAAAATTGTCTAGGGACAGTCCTGAGAAGTTAAAGTATGATTAGCAGGACATCAATAATCAATGTGTGGTATGTAGTGATGTGGTATGTAATTATTTGAGACCTATTCTTCATTCAAAACATTTTAATAATCATGATGTACACATTTGTATCTAAATTGTTAGACGCACACATCTATAAAAAATACACACCTATAAATTGCACATCTAACTAGAAATGCACATCTATACAAATTCTAGAAAATTCACAACTATAAAATTCACATCTATACTAATTCATGTGTCAACTATGAACTATTATGTAACTGTTTAACCACATTTAAATATTAATGAATCAACATTTTAAAACAGTATGTTTTATAAGAATGACATGCGTGCTGCAAGACAGTGTACATCTCAGCGTTTAGTTTGACATTTAATTGTACATGAATACTTGGCACATTTTAAGAGTGTCCATTAAAGTAGTCAGGCAAAAAAAAATCTTGAATGGGAATGACATTTGCAGACCTAGATCAGCCAGAGCAACATCATTACATTGAAGCCAAATACCACAACATCCAACAATAAAGCCATGACATTTTACATTGTGACATTTGGTGAGATCTTTGATTTGCTGTGACAGATCCTTATAGTATTTAAATTTAATCTTAGATTCTAATTCAAGGGAATTCTGTGAGTTTTCATAACGAATTGAAACATCAATCGCTACAGCTGTACCACCTTTAGTAAACACTACATCTGGTGTTCGTAGTTCACCTTAATTATTCTTAACATGAGGTTCCCTATATGCCATCCATCCACACCTTTTTGCTCTATCAATGAGAAATTCCAAAATGTAGTTATAACTTTTTATCTAATGTCCTTGGTTTAGAGACATGCACGTGAAATATGTGAAATTGTTTCGCAAACATCTTTCCAATTCCTACATGTAGCAAATGTACAATTTCTTCCCCTAGTGATGGTTTCTCTAGTATACAAGACATTTGCTCTCAACATCAGCGCAGCTATGTACTGATTTTCTTTCATTTTGTTATGCTTGCTGATCCATAAATTTGAGGTTGGATTATTTGCTAAGTATTTTATACCATCACCTTGGACAGGGAGATTTGCCCATTTCTCAAATTCTTCTTTTTTCTCCAATCATATGTTGCTAACAAATTCAAATCAGAACTCAAAAAACCTAATGTCTAAAATGTTGAGTATGTGTGTTTTGATGATGTTCTCAATTTTTTCATTGATTACTTCTCCTGCATACATTAATGAATGAGCTATGTACAGACCTGGAGCTGCCCCGAGATGCAATAAACTATTGACTTTGTTTAGACCAATTGTTGTACATAGTTTTGGTATACTGAGGCCCCAAAAGGATCCTTTCAAATATAGGAGACCATCACCTGTGTATGCAGGTAGGTGGAGGAAATGGTTGACATACTTTTCATTGTTTGATCCAACATGTTTAAAGTTTTAGCTTCTGTTCCTTTCATTGCCAATTTAGATTACAGTTTAGCAATCAAGTAGTGACACAAACTTTCTATTTTCTGTGTGGGTTTAAGTGTTAGTTTATCAGGTTTTTTAGCCCAATTAACAAGAACCTCATTAATTTCGTTGTTGCTCGTATGGCAAGTGTGTGCATCTAAGTTCAATCCGAGATATCGCTCACTTTCTCCTGGAGAAATGTTTTCAATGTTTTGTGTTTCAAATTGCCATGGTTTACCATTGTTAATCAGGATTTATCTTTATGGTGACTTCTATAAAATCCATGTGTCTTTTTCACATTAAGTTGTAATCCTGTTGTTTTACTGTATTTTTCAATGATCTTCAGATTTGTACTCATTCCTTCCCAGGTGTTGCTGAGTACTGCGATGTCATCGGCAAAAGCTAGAGCCGTTATTTTCTCAATGAGGCCATCAGCTCCTCCCACTTATCCTACACCTCTCATGTCTCTTCACAGTGCCAGACTACAGTCAATGGAACCTCCTTCACTGCTGATTCTGCCAAACCCGTCCCCTTGGTGGTTACGCTACATAGTAGGAAGGGACAGTGGGAATCTCGTTCATCCATTCATGCGCGTCACTAATTAGATGACGAGGCATTTGGCTATTTCTGTACCACCACGTGGTGGCTCATTCTGGGTTACTATGCTGCCCATCAGCGTCAAATTGGTTTTGCTTCCAACAATACAAGATTCATTCGCTCCGGAGTACAGCCACAATGAACGCTGTCCTCACTGGAAATGGGATCACGTATTGGCCAGAGATAGCACACCCTGCAGTACTATTCCAACAATTTAAAATTGTCTAGGGACAGTCCTGAGAAGTTAAAGTATGATTAGCAGGACATCAATAATCAATGTGTGTTATGTAGTGATGTGGTATGTAATTATTTGAGACCTATTCTTCATTCAAAACATTTTAATAATCATGATGTACACATTTGTATCTAAATTGTTATAAGCACACATCTATAAAAAATACACACCTATAAATTGCACATCTAACTAGAAATGCACATCTATACAAATTCTAGAAAATTCACAACTATAAAATTCACATCTATACTAATTCATGTGTCAACTATGAACTATTATGTAACTGTTTAACCACATTTAAGTATTAATGAATCAACATTTTAAAACAGTATGTTTTATAAGAATGACATGCGTGCTGCAAGACAGTGTACATCTCAGCGTTTAGTTTGACATTTAATTGTACATGAATACTTGGCACATTTTAAGAGTGTCCATTAAAGTAGTCAGGCAAAAAAAAATCTTGAATGGGAATGACATTTGCAGACCTAGATCAGCCAGAGCAACATCGTTACATTGAAGCCAAATACCACAACATCCAACAATAAAGCCATGACATTTTACAGTGTGACATTTGGTGAGATCTTTGATTTGCTGTGACAGATCCTGATAGTATTTACATTTAATCTTAGAATCTAATTCAAGGGAATTCTGTGAGTTTTCGTAACGAATTGAAACATCAATTGCTACAGCTGTACCACCTTTAGTAAACACTACATCTGGTGTTCGTAGTTCACCTTGATTATTCTTAACATGAGGTTCCCTATATGCCATCCATCCACACCTTTTTGCTCTATCAATGAGAAATTCCAAAATGTAGTTATAACTTTTTATCTAATGTCCTTGGTTTAGAGACATGCACGTGAAATATGTGAAATTGTTTCGCAAACATCTTTCCAATTCCTACATGTAGCAAATGTACAATTTCTTCCCCTAGTGATGGTTTCTCTAGTATACAAGACATTTGCTCTCAACATCAGCGCAGCTATGTACTGATTTTCTTTCATTTTGTTATGCTTGCTGATCCAGAAATTTGAGGTTGGATTATTTGCTAAGTATTTTATACCATCACCTTGGACAGGGAGATTTGCCCATTTCTCAAATTCTTCTTTTTTCTCCAATCATATGTTGCTAACAAATTCAAATCAGAACTCAAAAAACCTAATGTCTAAAATGTTGAGTATGTGTGTTTTGATGATGTTATCAATTTTTTCATTGATTACTTCTCCTGCATACATTAATGAATGAGCTATGTACAGACCTGGAGCTGCCCTGAGATGCAATAAACTATTGACTTTGTTTAGACCAATTGTTGTACATCGTTTTGGTATACTGAGGCCCCAAAAGGATCTTTTCAAATATAGGAGACCATCACCTGTGTATGCAGGTAGGTGGAGGAAATGTTTGACATACTTTTTCATTGTTTGATCCAACATGTTTAAAGTTTTAGCTTCTGTTCCTTTCATTGCCAATTTAAATTACAGTTTAGCGATCAAGTAGTGACACAAACTTTCTATTTTCTGTGTGGGTTTAAGTGTTAGTTTATCAGGTTTTTTAGCCCAATTAACAAAAACCTCATTAATTTTGTTGTTGCTCGTATGGCAAGTGTGTGCATCTAAGTTAAATCCGAGATATCGCTCACTTTCTCCTGGAGAAATGTTTTCAATGTTTTGTGTTTCAAATTGCCATGGTTTACCATTGTTAATCAGGATTTATCTTTATGGTGACTTCTATAAAATCCATGTGTCTTTTTCACATTAAGTTGTAATCCTGTTGTTTTACTGTATTTTTCAATGATCTTCAGATTTGTACTCATTCCTTCCCAGGTGTTGCTGAGTACTGCGATGTCATCGGCAAAAGCTAGAGCGGTTATTTGCTCAATGAGGCCATCAGCTCCTCCCACTTATCCTACACCTCTCATGTCTCTTCACAGTGCCAGACTACAGTCAATGGAACCTCCTTTACCGCTGATTCTGCCAAACCCGTCCCCTTGGTGGTTACGCTACGTAGTAGGTAGGGACAGTGGGAATCTCGTTCATCCATTCATGCGCGTCACTAATTAGATGACGAGGCATTTGGCTATTTCTTTACCACCACGTGGTGGCTCATTCTGGGTTAATATGCTGCCCATCAGCGTCAAATTGTTTTTGCTTCCAACAATACAAGATTCATTCGCTCCAGAGTACAGCCACACTGAACGCTGTCCTCACTGGAAATGGGATCACGTATAGGCCAGAGATAGCACACCCTGCAGTACTATTCCAACAATTTAAAATTGTCTAGGGACAGTCCTGAGAAGTTAAAGTATGATTAGCAGGACATCATTAATCAATGTGTGGTATGTAGTGATGTGCTATGTAATTATTTGAGACCTATTCTTCATTCAAAACATTTTAATAATCATGATGTACACATTTGTATCTAAATTGTTAGAAGAACACATCTATAAAAAATACACACCTATAAATTGCACATCTAACTAGAAATGCACATCTATACAAATTCTAGAAAATTCACAACTATAAAATTCACATCTATACTAATTCTTGTGTCAACTATAAACTATTATGTAACTGTTTAACCAAATTTAAATATTAATGAATCAACATTTTAAAACAGTATGTTTTATAAGAATGACATGCGTGCTGCAAGACAGTGTACATCTCAGCGTTTAGTTTGACATTTAATTGTACATGAATACTTGGCACATTTTAAGAGTGTCCATTAAAGTAGTCAGGCAAAAAAAAATCTTGAATGGGAATGACATTTGCAGACCTAGATCAGCCAGAGCAACATCATTACATTCGAGCCAAATACCACAACATCCAACAATAAAGCCATGACATTTTACAGTGTGACATTTGGTGAGATCTTTGATTTGCTGTGACAGATCCTGATAGTATTTAAATTTAATCTTAGAATCTAATTCAAGGGAATTCTGTGAGTTTTCATAACGAATTGAAACATCAATCGCTACAGCTGTACCACCTTTAGTAAACACTACATCTGGTGTTCGTAGTTCACCTTGATTATTCTTAACATGAGGTTCCCTATATGCCATCCATCCACACCTTTTTGCTCTATCAATGAGCAATTCCAAAATGTAGTTATAACTTTTTATCTAATGTCCTTGGTTTAGAGACATGCACGTGAAATATGTGAAATTGTTTCGCAAACATCTTTCCAATTCCTACATATAGCAAATGTACAATTTCTTCCCCTAGTGATGGTTTCTCTAGTATACAAGACATTTGCTCTCAACATCAGCGCAGCTATGTAATGATTTTCTTTCATTTTGTTATGCTTGCTGATCCAGAAATTTGAGGTTGGATTATTTGCTAAGTATTTTATACCATCACCTTGGACAGGGAGATTTGCCCATTTCTCAAATTCGTCTTTTTTCTCCAATCATATGTTGCTAACAAATTCAAATCAGAACTCAAAAAACCTAATGTCTAAAATGTTGAGTTTGTGTGTTTTGATGATATTATCAATTTTTTCATTGATTTCTTCTCCTGCATTCATTAATGAATGAGCTATGTACAGACATGGAGCTGCCCTGAGATGCAATAAACTATTGACTTTGTTTAGACCAATTGTTGTACATAGTTTTTGTATACTGAGGCCCCCAAAGGATCTTTTCAAATATAGGAGACCATCATCTGTGTATGCAGGTAGGTGGATGAAATGTTTGACATACTTTTTCATTGTTTGATCCAACATGTTTAAAGTTTTAGCTTCTGTTCCTTTCAATGCCAATTTTAAATTACAGTTTAGCGATCAAGTAGTGACACAAACTTTCTATTTTCTGTGTGGGTTTAAGTGTTAGTTTATCAGGTTTTTTAGCCCAATTAACAAGAACCTCATTAATTTTGTTGTTGCTCGTATGGCAAGTGTGTGCATCTAAGTTCAATCCGAGATATCGCTCACTTTCTCCTGGAGAAATGTTTTCAATGTTTTGTGTTTCAAATTGCCATGGTTTACCATTGTTAATCAGGATTTTATCTTTATGGTGACTTCTATAAAATCCATGTGTCTTTTTCACATTAAGTTGTAATCCTGTTGTTTTACTGTATTTTTCAATGATCTTCAGATTTGTACTCATTCCTTCCCAGGTGTTGCTGAGTACTGCGATGTCATCGGCAAAAGCTAGAGCGGTTATTTGCTCAATGAGGCCATCAGCTCCTCCCACTTATCCTACACCTCTCATGTCTCTTCACAGTGCCAGACTACAGTCAATGGAACCTCCTTCACTGCTCATTCTGCCAAACCTGTCCCCTTGGTGGTTACGCTACATAGTAGGTAGGGACAGTGGGAATCTCGTTCATCCATTCATGCGCGTCACTAATTAGATGACGAGGCATTTGGCTATTTCTGTACCACCACGTGGTGGCTCATTCTGGGTTACTATGCTGCCCATCAGCGTCAAATTGGTTTTGCTTCCAACAATACAAGATTCATTCGCTCCGGAGTACAGCCACACTGAACGCTGTCCTCACTGGAAATGGGATCACGTATTGGCCAGAGATAGCACACCCTGCAGTACTATTCCAACAATTTAAAATTGTCTAGGGACAGTCCTGAGAAGTTAAAGTATGATTAGCAGGACATCAATAATCAATGTGTGTTATGTAGTGATGTGGTATGTAATTATTTGAGACCTATTCTTCATTCAAAACATTTTAATAATCATGATGTACACATTTGTATCTAAATTGTTATAAGCACACATCTATAAAAAATACACACCTATAAATTGCACATCTAACTAGAAATGCACATCTATACAAATTCTAGAAAATTCACAACTATAAAATTCACATCTATACTAATTCATGTGTCACCTATGAACTATTATGTAACTGTTTAACCACATTTAAATATTAATGAATCAACATTTTAAAACAGTATGTTTTATAAGAATGACATGCGTGCTGCAAGACAGTGTACATCTCAGCGTTTAGTTTGACATTTAATTGTACATGAATACTTGGCACATTTTAAGAGTGTCCATTAAAGTATTCAGGCAAAAAAAAATCTTGAATGGGAATGACATTTGCAGACCTAGATCAGCCAGAGCAACATCGTTACATTGAAGCCAAATACCACAACATCCAACAATAAAGCCATGACATTTTACAGTGTGACATTTGGTGAGATCTTTGATTTGCTGTGACAGATCCTGATAGTATTTACATTTAATCTTAGAATCTAATTCAAGGGAATTCTCTGAGTTTTCGTAACGAATTGAAACATCAATTGCTACAGCTGTACCACCTTTAGTAAACACTACATCTGGTGTTCGTAGTTCACCTTGATTATTCTTAACATGAGGTTCCCTATATGCCATCCATCCACACCTTTTTGCTCTATCAATGAGCAATTCCAAAATGTAGTTATAACTTTTTATCTAATGTCCTTGGTTTAGAGACATGCATGTGAAATATGTGAAATTGTTTCGCAAACATCTTTCCAATTCCTACATGTAGCAAATGTACAATTTCTTCCCCTAGTGATGGTTTCTCTAGTATACAAGACATTTGCTCTCAACATCAGCGCAGCTATGTACTGATTTTCTTTCATTTTGTTATGCTTGCTGATCCAGAAATTTGAGGTTGGATTATTTGCTAAGTATTTTATACCATCACCTTGGACAGGGAGATTTGCCCATTTCTCAAATTCTTCTTTTTTCTCCAATCATATGTTGCTAACAAATTCAAATCAGAACTCAAAAAACCTAATGTCTAAAATGTTGAGTATGTGTGTTTTGATGATGTTATCAATTTTTTCATTGATTACTTCTCCTGCATACATTAATTAATGAGCTATGTACAGACCTGGAGCTGCCCTGAGATGCAATAAACTATTGACTTTGTTTAGACCAATTGTTGTACATCGTTTTGGTATAGTGAGGCCCCAAAAGGATCTTTTCAAATATAGGAGACCATCACCTGTGTATGAAGGTAGGTGGAGGAAATGTTTGACATACTTTTTCATTGTTTGATCCAACATGTTTAAAGTTTTAGCTTCTGTTCCTTTCATTGCCAATTTTAATTACAGTTTAGCAATCAAGTAGTGACACAAACTTTCTATTTTCTGTGTGGGTTTAAGTGTTAGTTTATCAGGTTTTTTAGCCCAATTAACAAAAACCTCATTAATTTTGTTGTTGCTCGTATGGCAAGTGTGTGCATCTAAGTTAAATCCGAGATATCGCTCACTTTCTCCTGGAGAAATGTTTTCAAAGTTTTGTGTTTCAAATTGCCATGGTTTACCATTGTTAATCAGGATTTATCTTTATGGTGACTTCTATAAAATCCATGTGTCTTTTTCACATTAAGTTGTAATCCTGTTGTTTTACTGTATTTTTCAATGATCTTCAGATTTGTACTCATTCCTTCCCAGGTGTTGCTGAGTACTGCGATGTCATCGGCAAAAGCTAGAGCGGTTATTTGCTCAATGAGGCCATCAGCTCCTCCCACTTATCCTACACTTCTCATTTCTCTTCACAGTGCCAGACTACAGTCAATGGAACCTCCTTTACCGCTGATTCTGCCAAACCCGTCCCCTTGGTGGTTACGCTACGTAGTAGGTAGGGACAGTGGGAATCTCGTTCATCCATTCATGCGCGTCACTAATTAGATGACGAGGCATTTGGCTATTTCTTTACCACCACGTGGTGGCTCATTCTGGGTTACTATGCTGCCCATCAGCGTCAAATTGTTTTTGCTTCCAACAATACAAGATTCATTCGCTCCGGAGTACAGCCACACTGAACGCTGTCCTCACTGGAAATGGGATCACGTATAGGCCAGAGACAGCACACCCTGCAGTACTATTCCAACAATTTAAAATTGTCTAGGGACAGTCCTGAGAAGTTAAAGTATGATTAGCAGGACATCAATAATCAATGTGTGGTATGTAGTGATGTGGTATGTAATTATTTGAGACCTATTCTTCATTCAAAACATTTTAATAATCATGATGTACACATTTGTATCTAAATTGTTAGAAGCACACATCTATAAAAAATACACACCTATAAATTGCACATCTAACTAGAAATGCACATCTATACAAATTCTAGAAAATTCACAACTATAAAATTCACATCTATACTAATTCATGTGTCAACTATGAACTATTATGTAACTGTTTAACCACATTTAAATATTAATGAATCAACATTTTAAAACAGTATGTTTTATAAGAATGACATGCGTGCTGCAAGACAGTGTACATCTCAGCGTTTAGTTTGACATTTAATTGTACATGAATACTTGGCACATTTTAAGAGTGTCCATTAAAGTAGTCAGGCAAAAAAAAATCTTGAATGGGAATGACATTTGCAGACATAGATCAGCCAGAGCAACATCATTACATTCGAGCCAAATACCACAACATCCAACAATAAAGCCATGACATTTTACAGTGTGACATTTGGTGAGATCTTTGATTTGCTGTGACAGATCCTGATAGTATTTAAATTTAATCTTAGAATCTAATTCAAGGGAATTCTGTGAGTTTTCATAACGAATTGAAACATCAATCGCTACAGCTGTACCACCTTTAGTAAACACTACATCTGGTGTTCGTAGTTCACCTTGATTATTATTAACATGAGGTTCCCTATATGCCATCCATCCACACCTTTTTGCTCTATCAATGAGCAATTCCAAAATGTAGTTATAACTTTTTATCTAATGTCCTTGGTTTAGAGACATGCACGTGAAATATGTGAAATTGTTTCGCAAACATCTTTCCAATTCCTACATGTAGCAAATGTACAATTTCTTCCCCTAGTGATGGTTTCTCTAGTATACAAGACATTTGCTCTCAACATCAGCGCAGCTATGTAATGATTTTCTTTCATTTTGTTATGCTTGCTGATCCAGAAATTTGAGGTTGGATTATTTGCTAAGTATTTTATACCATCACCTTGGACAGGGAGATTTGCCCATTTCTCAAATTCTTCTTTTTTCTCCAATCATATGTTGCTAACAAATTCAAATCAGAACTCAAAAAACCTAATGTCTAAAATGTTGAGTTTGTGTGTTTTGATGATATTATCAATTTTTTCATTGATTACTTCTCCTGCATTCATTAATGAATGAGCTATGTACAGACATGGAGCTGCCCTGAGATGCAATAAACTATTGACTTTGTTTAGACCAATTGTTGTACATAGTTTTTGTATACTGAGGCCCCCAAAGGATCTTTTCAAATATAGGAGACCATCATCTGTGTATGCAGGTAGGTGGATGAAATGTTTGACATACTTTTTCATTGTTTGATCCAACATGTTTAAAGTTTAACTTCTGTTCCTTTCATTGCCAATTTTAAATTACAGTTTAGCGATCAAGTAGTGACACAAACTTTCTATTTTCTGTGTGGGTTTAAGTGTTAGTTTATCAGGTTTTTTAGCCCAATTAACAAGAACCTCATTAATTTTGTTGTTGCTCGTATGGCAAGTGTGTGCATCTAAGTTCAATCCGAGATATCGCTCACTTTCTCCTGGAGAAATGTTTTCAATGTTTTGTGTTTCAAATTGCCATGGTTTACCATTGTTAATCAGGATTTTATCTTTATGGTGACTTCTATAAAATCCATGTGTCTTTTTCACATTAAGTTGTAATCCTGTTGTTTTACTGTATTTTTCAATGATCTTCAGATTTGTACTCATTCCTTCCCAGGTGTTGCTGAGTACTGCGATGTCATCGGCAAAAGCTAGAGCGGTTATTTGCTCAATGAGGCCATCAGCTCCTCCCACTTATCCTACACCTCTCATGTCTCTTCACAGTGCCAGACTACAGTCAATGGAACCTCCTTCACTGCTCATTCTGCCAAACCCGTCCCCTTGGTGGTTACGCTACATAGTAGGTAGGGACAGTGGGAATCTCGTTCATCCATTCATGCGCGTCACTAATTAGATGACGAGGCATTTGGCTATTTCTGTACCACCACGTGGTGGCTCATTCTGGGTTACTATGCTGCCCATCAGCGTCAAATTGGTTTTGCTTCCAACAATACAAGATTCATTCGCTCCGGAGTACAGCCACACTGAACGCTGTCCTCACTGGAAATGGGATCACGTATTGGCCAGAGATAGCACACCCTGCAGTACTATTCCAACAATTTAAAATTGTCTAGGGACAGTCCTGAGAAGTTAAAGTATGATTAGCAGGACATCAATAATCAATGTGTGTTATGTAGTGATGTGGTATGTAATTATTTGAGACCTATTCTTCATTCAAAACATTTTAATAATCATGATGTACACATTTGTATCTAAATTGTTATAAGCACACATCTATAAAAAATACACACCTATAAATTGCACATCTAACTAGAAATGCACATCTATACAAATTCTAGAAAATTCACAACTATAAAATTCACATCTATACTAATTCATGTGTCACCTATGAACTATTATGTAACTGTTTAACCACATTTAAATATTAATGAATCAACATTTTAAAACAGTATGTTTTATAAGAATGACATGCGTGCTGCAAGACAGTGTACATCTCAGCGTTTAGTTTGACATTTAATTGTACATGAATACTTGGCACATTTTAAGAGTGTCCATTAAAGTAGTCAGGCAAAAAAAAATCTTGAATGGGAATGACATTTGCAGACCTAGATCAGCCAGAGCAACATCGTTACATTGAAGCCAAATACCACAACATCCAACAATAAAGCCATGACATTTTACAGTGTGACATTTGGTGAGATCTTTGATTTGCTGTGACAGATCCTGATAGTATTTACATTTAATCTTAGAATCTAATTCAAGGGAATTCTCTGAGTTTTCGTAACGAATTGAAACATCAATTGCTACAGCTGTACCACCTTTAGTAAACACTACATCTGGTGTTCGTAGTTCACCTTGATTATTCTTAACATGAGGTTCCCTATATGCCATCCATCCACACCTTTTTGCTCTATCAATGAGCAATTCCAAAATGTAGTTATAACTTTTTATCTAATGTCCTTGGTTTAGAGACATGCATGTGAAATATGTGAAATTGTTTCGCAAACATCTTTCCAATTCCTACATGTAGCAAATGTACAATTTCTTCCCCTAGTGATGGTTTCTCTAGTATACAAGACATTTGCTCTCAACATCAGCGCAGCTATGTACTGATTTTCTTTCATTTTGTTATGCTTGCTGATCCAGAAATTTGAGGTTGGATTATTTGCTAAGTATTTTATACCATCACCTTGGACAGGGAGATTTGCCCATTTCTCAAATTCTTCTTTTTTCTCCAATCATATGTTGCTAACAAATTCAAATCAGAACTCAAAAAACCTAATGTCTAAAATGTTGAGTATGTGTGTTTTGATGATGTTATCAATTTTTTCATTGATTACTTCTCCTGCATACATTAATTAATGAGCTATGTACAGACCTGGAGCTGCCCTGAGATGCAATAAACTATTGACTTTGTTTAGACCAATTGTTGTACATCGTTTTGGTATACTGAGGCCCCAAAAGGATCTTTTCAAATATAGGAGACCATCACCTGTGTATGCAGGTAGGTGGAGGAAATGTTTGACATACTTTTTCATTGTTTGATCCAACATGTTTAAAGTTTTAGCTTCTGTTCCTTTCATTGCCAATTTTAATTACAGTTTAGCGATCAAGTAGTGACACAAACTTTCTATTTTCTGTGTGGGTTTAAGTGTTAGTTTATCAGGTTTTTTAGCCCAATTAACAAAAACCTCATTAATTTTGTTGTTGCTCGTATGGCAAGTGTGTGCATCTAAGTTAAATCCGAGATATCGCTCACTTTCTCCTGGAGAAATGTTTTCAAAGTTTTGTGTTTCAAATTGCCATGGTTTACCATTGTTAATCAGGATTTATCTTTATGGTGACTTCTATAAAATCCATGTGTCTTTTTCACATTAAGTTGTAATCCTGTTGTTTTACTGTATTTTTCAATGATCTTCAGATTTGTACTCATTCCTTCCCAGGTGTTGCTGAGTACTGCGATGTCATCGGCAAAAGCTAGAGCGGTTATTTGCTCAATGAGGCCATCAGCTCCTCCCACTTATCCTACACTTCTCATGTCTCTTCACAGTGCCAGACTACAGTCAATGGAACCTCCTTTACCGCTGATTCTGCCAAACCCGTCCCCTTGGTGGTTACGCTACGTAGTAGGTAGGGACAGTGGGAATCTCGTTCATCCATTCATGCGCGTCACTAATTAGATGACGAGGCATTTGGCTATTTCTTTACCACCACGTGGTGGCTCATTCTGGGTTACTATGCTGCCCATCAGCGTCAAATTGTTTTTGCTTCCAACAATACAAGATTCATTCGCTCCGGAGTACAGCCACACTGAACGCTGTCCTCACTGGAAATGGGATCACGTATAGGCCAGAGATAGCACACCCTGCAGTACTATTCCAACAATTTAAAATTGTCTAGGGACAGTCCTGAGAAGTTAAAGTATGATTAGCAGGACATCAATAATCAATGTGTGGTATGTAGTGATGTGGTATGTAATTATTTGAGACCTATTCTTCATTCAAAACATTTTAATAATCATGATGTACACATTTGTATCTAAATTGTTATAAGCACACATCTATAAAAAATACACACCTATAAATTGCACATCTAACTAGAAATGCACATCTATACAAATTCTAGAAAATTCACAACTATAAAATTCACATCTATACTAATTCATGTGTCACCTATGAACTATTATGTAACTGTTTAACCACATTTAAATATTAATGAATCAACATTTTAAAACAGTATGTTTTATAAGAATGACATGCGTGCTGCAAGACAGTGTACATCTCAGCGTTTAGTTTGACATTTAATTGTACATGAATACTTGGCACATTTTAAGAGTGTCCATTAAAGTAGTCAGGCAAAAAAAAATCTTGAATGGGAATGACATTTGCAGACCTAGATCAGCCAGAGCAACATCGTTACATTGAAGCCAAATACCACAACATCCAACAATAAAGCCATGACATTTTACAGTGTGACATTTGGTGAGATCTTTGATTTGCTGTGACAGATCCTGATAGTATTTACATTTAATCTTAGAATCTAATTCAAGGGAATTCTCTGAGTTTTCGTAACGAATTGAAACATCAATTGCTACAGCTGTACCACCTTTAGTAAACACTACATCTGGTGTTCGTAGTTCACCTTGATTATTCTTAACATGAGGTTCCCTATATGCCATCCATCCACACCTTTTTGCTCTATCAATGAGCAATTCCAAAATGTAGTTATAACTTTTTATCTAATGTCCTTGGTTTAGAGACATGCATGTGAAATATGTGAAATTGTTTCGCAAACATCTTTCCAATTCCTACATGTAGCAAATGTACAATTTCTTCCCCTAGTGATGGTTTCTCTAGTATACAAGACATTTGCTCTCAACATCAGCGCAGCTATGTACTGATTTTCTTTCATTTTGTTATGCTTGCTGATCCAGAAATTTGAGGTTGGATTATTTGCTAAGTATTTTATACCATCACCTTGGACAGGGAGATTTGCCCATTTCTCAAATTCTTCTTTTTTCTCCAATCATATGTTGCTAACAAATTCAAATCAGAACTCAAAAAACCTAATGTCTAAAATGTTGAGTATGTGTGTTTTGATGATGTTATCAATTTTTTCATTGATTACTTCTCCTGCATACATTAATTAATGAGCTATGTACAGACCTGGAGCTGCCCTGAGATGCAATAAACTATTGACTTTGTTTAGACCAATTGTTGTACATCGTTTTGGTATACTGAGGCCCCAAAAGGATCTTTTCAAATATAGGAGACCATCACCTGTGTATGCAGGTAGGTGGAGGAAATGTTTGACATACTTTTTCATTGTTTGATCCAACATGTTTAAAGTTTTAGCTTCTGTTCCTTTCATTGCCAATTTTAATTACAGTTTAGCGATCAAGTAGTGACACAAACTTTCTATTTTCTGTGTGGGTTTAAGTGTTAGTTTATCAGGTTTTTTAGCCCAATTAACAAAAACCTCATTAATTTTGTTGTTGCTCGTATGGCAAGTGTGTGCATCTAAGTTAAATCCGAGATATCGCTCACTTTCTCCTGGAGAAATGTTTTCAAAGTTTTGTGTTTCAAATTGCCATGGTTTACCATTGTTAATCAGGATTTATCTTTATGGTGACTTCTATAAAATCCATGTGTCTTTTTCACATTAAGTTGTAATCCTGTTGTTTTACTGTATTTTTCAATGATCTTCAGATTTGTACTCATTCCTTCCCAGGTGTTGCTGAGTACTGCGATGTCATCGGCAAAAGCTAGAGCGGTTATTTGCTCAATGAGGCCATCAGCTCCTCCCACTTATCCTACACTTCTCATGTCTCTTCACAGTGCCAGACTACAGTCAATGGAACCTCCTTTACCGCTGATTCTGCCAAACCCGTCCCCTTGGTGGTTACGCTACGTAGTAGGTAGGGACAGTGGGAATCTCGTTCATCCATTCATGCGCGTCACTAATTAGATGACGAGGCATTTGGCTATTTCTTTACCACCACGTGGTGGCTCATTCTGGGTTACTATGCTGCCCATCAGCGTCAAATTGTTTTTGCTTCCAACAATACAAGATTCATTCGCTCCGGAGTACAGCCACACTGAACGCTGTCCTCACTGGAAATGGGATCACGTATAGGCCAGAGATAGCACACCCTGCAGTACTATTCCAACAATTTAAAATTGTCTAGGGACAGTCCTGAGAAGTTAAAGTATGATTAGCAGGACATCAATAATCAATGTGTGGTATGTAGTGATGTGGTATGTAATTATTTGAGACCTATTCTTCATTCAAAACATTTTAATAATCATGATGTACACATTTGTATCTAAATTGTTAGAAGCACACATCTATAAAAAATACACACCTATAAATTGCACATCTAACTAGAAATGCACATCTATACAAATTCTAGAAAATTCACAACTATAAAATTCACATCTATACTAATTCATGTGTCAACTATGAACTATTATGTAACTGTTTAACCACATTTAAATATTAATGAATCAACATTTTAAAACAGTATGTTTTATAAGAATGACATGCGTGCTGCAAGACAGTGTACATCTCAGCGTTTAGTTTGACATTTAATTGTACATGAATACTTGGCACATTTTAAGAGTGTCCATTAAAGTAGTCAGGCAAAAAAAAATCTTGAATGGGAATGACATTTGCAGACCTAGATCAGCCAGAGCAACATCATTACATTGAAGCCAAATACCACAACATCCAACAATAAAGCCATGACATTTTACATTGTGACATTTGGTGAGATCTTTGATTTGCTGTGACAGATCCTTATAGTATTTAAATTTAATCTTAGATTCTAATTCAAGGGAATTCTGTGAGTTTTCATAACGAATTGAAACATCAATCGCTACAGCTGTACCACCTTTAGTAAACACTACATCTGGTGTTCGTAGTTCACCTTAATTATTCTTAACATGAGGTTCCCTATATGCCATCCATCCACACCTTTTTGCTCTATCAATGAGAAATTCCAAAATGTAGTTATAACTTTTTATCTAATGTCCTTGGTTTAGAGACATGCACGTGAAATATGTGAAATTGTTTCGCAAACATCTTTCCAATTCCTACATGTAGCAAATGTACAATTTCTTCCCCTAGTGATGGTTTCTCTAGTATACAAGACATTTGCTCTCAACATCAGCGCAGCTATGTACTGATTTTCTTTCATTTTGTTATGCTTGCTGATCCAGAAATTTGAGGTTGGATTATTTGCTAAGTATTTTATACCATCACCTTGGACAGTGAGATTTGCCCATTTCTCAAATTCTTCTTTTTTCTCCAATCATATGTTGCTAACAAATTCAAATCAGAACTCAAAAAACCTAATGTCTAAAATGTTGAGTATGTGTGTTTTGATGATGTTATCAATTTTTTCATTGATTACTTCTCCTGCATACATTAATGAATGTGCTATGTACAGACCTGGAGCTGCCCCGAGATGCAATAAACTATTGACTTTGTTTAGACCAATTGTTGTACATAGTTTTGGTATACTGAGGCCCCAAAAGGATCTTTTCAAATATAGGAGACCATCACCTGTGTATGCAGGTAGGTGGAGGAAATGTTTGACATACTTTTCATTGTTTGATCCAACATGTTTAAAGTTTTAGCTTCTGTTCCTTTCATTGCCAATTTAGATTACAGTTTAGCAATCAAGTAGTGACACAAACTTTCTATTTTCTGTGTGGGTTTAAGTGTTAGTTTATCAGGTTTTTTAGCCCAATTAACAAGAACCTCATTAATTTCGTTGTTGCTCGTATGGCAAGTGTGTGCATCTAAGTTCAATCCGAGATATCGCTCACTTTCTCCTGGAGAAATGTTTTCAATGTTTTGTGTTTCAAATTGCCATGGTTTACCATTGTTAATCAGGATTTATCTTTATGGTGACTTCTATAAAATCCATGTGTCTTTTTCACATTAAGTTGTAATCCTGTTGTTTTACTGTATTTTTCAATGATCTTCAGATTTGTACTCATTCCTTCCCAGGTGTTGCTGAGTACTGCGATGTCATCGGCAAAAGCTAGAGCCGTTATTTCCTCAATGAGGCCATCAGCTCCTCCCACTTATCCTACACCTCTCATGTCTCTTCACAGTGCCAGACTACAGTCAATGAAACCTCCTTCACTGCTGATTCTGCCAAACCCGTCCCCTTGGTGGTTACGCTACATAGTAGGTAGGGACAGTGGGAATCTCGTTCATCCATTCATGCGCGTCACTAATTAGATGACGAGGCATTTGGCTATTTCTGTACCACCACGTGGTGGCTCATTCTGGGTTACTATGCTGCCCATCAGCGTCAAATTGGTTTTGCTTCCAACAATACAAGATTCATTCGCTCCGGAGTACAGCCACACTGAACGCTGTCCTCACTGGAAATGGGATCACGTATTGGCCAGAGATAGCACACCCTGCAGTACTATTCCAACAATTTAAAATTGTCTAGGGACAGTCCTGAGAAGTTAAAGTATGATTAGCAGGACATCAATAATCAATGTGTGTTATGTAGTGATGTGGTATGTAATTTTTTTTTTTTATTTTTTTTTTTTTTGATTTTTCAAAACCTTTATTCGAGAGAGTACATCTACAACACAGCTTCACGCCTACAACCCCTCGGGCCGGCCACTGTCCATCACAATTCTAGCTATCATCTGTATGATACACAGCCATATATCCGACAGCCCGGAGGCCCGGTGGCGAGGAGCAATCCCTCTTCTTCCGCCTTAATTCAGATCTGTGCACACTGAGCGTAGTTCCATAACGGTGCATTGATCTATCAGCTCGCATGTCTATTCTGTACAGAGCTGACACAATCCCTCACATGGATATCGGAGCAATAGTCCAACTACCGCCCCCCACCCACATCAGTCCCCAGTCGTGCCCCCGCCCGCCTCCCGAGTTCCGTCCAGCCCAGTAGTGTCCTCTGCCCCTAAATATGCTCTGAGCGGGTCCCAAATATCCTTGGCTCTATTACGCACTGGTTGTGTTTCTGCATAGATTAGGTTCTGTTCCTGACAGTGTAATAAGTCAGCAATCCACTCCTTAAACTTCGGGGCCCGGCCCCTCCCCCACCGACAAGCGACTCTCCGTTTCGCCATCAACAGGGCGATGTCCCCAAACTTCCGATGCGCCTTGGGTAGCTTCATGGTGTAGCCCAGCAGCATCATAAGCGGATCACATTCGACCGCGTCTCCTATCATGGTCGTCAGCGCTTTGTGGACCTGTGTCCAGTAGTCCGCCACCGCCGGACAGAGCCAGGCCAAATGCAAAAAATCCGCCCCCTCCATGTGACATCGCTCACACCTGTCATCCTCTGCCAAGCGAAACCGCAGCTTCCTCGCAGGCGTATAATACATGCGCTGCAGGAAGTTATAATGGATCAGCCGTAGCCTACAGCTAGCCGCTATCTGCGAGGTCATCCCGCAGCAGTACGCCCATTGTTCCTCCGTTACGTCCCTCCCTAGATCCGCACTCCACTGCCGGAGCGCTCTGCCGCCCCCGTCGCCACAATGCTCTTGAATACTGCGGTATAGGTGGGAGACCAGATGTTTGCCATCCTCTGATGTGAGCACTAGTTGTAGAGGCACTACCACCTCAGGCTCCTCTGGGAAGTGCGGAAGAATGACCCTCAGCCCCTGCCGCAGACGAAGATAATAAAAGATCTCCAGCGGGGTATGCTGGGCCCCATGGAACCACTGCTCCTGTGTTTTAAACCGCCCGTCCAGGAAGAGGTCCCCCCAGGTCCCAACCCCCAGTCCAGCGCACATCTCCTGGAACCCCTTCTCCCGCAACAGGGAGAGCTCCGGGTGATAAGCTAGTGGCAATCTAGGCGCATACAAGAAGGGGAGCGCTACTTTGCGGAGGATCCGCTGCCATGCGTCTATCGTGCTCGTAACCGTTGCCGCCGGAGTGTCGAGCGCTCCGACCGGCCCGTAAATAATGCCCTTCAGTGGCAGCGGCCGAACAATCCAGTCCTCCACAGCCAGCTGCGGCATAAAGGGCGTGGGCGCAAACCAGTGGTACGCAAATTGGGCCTGAGCGCTAATGTAGTATGCCATAAAATCAGGGACATCAAACCCCCCTGTCCCATAAGGCTGGGTAATAACAGACCATGCTAATCTTGGCTGCTTTCCAGCCCAGAACAACCGTATCAGTTCCGTGCGGAGTGTACGGAAGAAAAAAGCACCCGGATAGTAAGGGATATTCTGAAATAAATATAAAAACCGAGGCAGCACTACCATTTTAATGAGTGAGGCCCTCCCAGCCATGGTGAAAGGCAGGGAAATCCATCTTGTCACATCCTCCGTTAACTTCGCTACCGCTGTACCATAATTTAACCGCACAGTCTCTTCCCGAGTCTGAGAGATCTGTATCCCCAAGTACCGCAGATCGGTATCGCACCAATCGAGTGGGTACTCCAGCGGGAAGCGGCGCACTGCAGGGGTCAGAGGAAAGAACTGCGATTTCTGCCAATTAATTTGTACCCCGGATATCCGGCCGAATACCAAGAATTCCCGGAGCAATGGGTGAAGATGCGTCTCCGGATCCACCACATACAACGTCAAATCATCAGCATATAATGACACGTCTATCTGACGTTGGACGCATTTGAAAGCGCTCGGCTTGTGCAATTGTCGAACCCAGCAGGCCAGTGGTTCGATCGCAATAGCGAATAACAACGGGGATAGTGGGCACCCCTGGCGCGTACCTCTGGTCAATGAGATCGGGCGCGACATTTCGCCATTAATTAAGACCCTCGCCCTCGGGTCCGTATATAGCAAGCGCACCCAAGCAACAAATATTTTCGGAAACCCCATTCTATATAGGATAGCAAATAGATAGTTCCACTCCACGGAGTCAAATGCTTTGGTAGCGTCGAGGAATACGGCCGCCACCGGCAACTCCGGCGCAATGGTATGCATTAGGGAGAAAAGAGTGCGTAAGTTATTGGCCGTGGAGCGCCCCGGGATAAACCCGGATTGGTCTGGGAGGGCTATTTTGGGCATCAGGAGCGATAATCTATTAGCGAGCACCTTCGCCAGGATTTTAGCGTCGCAATTTAACAGTGATAGTGGCCTATACGCACCGCAGTCGGTAGGGTCCTTGCCCGGCTTCAACAACGAGGTGATCAACACCTCTCTCATGGACCCAGGCAACATTCCTACTTCCAAAGACTCCTCGTAGACCTCCTTAAGAACGGGGGCCATAATATCCACGTAGCTTTTATAGAATTCCGCCGGCAGCCCATCCAGGCCCGACGCCTTCCCGTTGCTAAGAGACATAATGGCTTCCCGAATTTCGTCTAATTCGAATGGTGCCCCTAGGAACTGTCTGTGGTCAT
The DNA here is from genome assembly GCF_964204655.1 of Triturus cristatus. Classification (NCBI taxonomy): domain Eukaryota; kingdom Metazoa; phylum Chordata; class Amphibia; order Caudata; family Salamandridae; genus Triturus; species Triturus cristatus. The sequence goes on from NC_140590.1 coordinate 533,402,723, forward strand.
CACTCAACCAGCACAGGGCGACATCATCGAGAAACCCCCCAGAGTCCACCTCGCCTACACTGCGCGCTGTATATAGATCCTTGTAGTGTGCAGTGAATTGCTCCAAAATGCCATTGGTATCTCGACTGGTACCCCCCTCCGACGTTCGCAACTCCAGTATGTGGGTGTTGTAGCGCGGCGGCCGAGTGATTTCCGCCAGCGCGCGCCCTGGCCGCTCCCCTTCGCAATACCTGCGAGCCTGCCAATATTTGCCACAGAACCGGGCCTCCCTTTCCGCCTCTTTTTCGTACTGCGTGAGACGTTCCCTGAATTCTGCATGGAGGGGGCCCATCTGCCCCTGACTCATCCTAGTCTCCAACCCTTTAAGTTCCTCTTCCAGTTTCGCGAGCGTTTGTCGTAAGTTTTTCAGGACTCCAAAGCTTTTCGCCATGTAGTAGCCTCTAACCGTCACTTTAAATGCCTCCCAGATGCTTTCTACGCTATCCACCGAGTCTTTATTGCGGGGAAAGAACTCTGCAATTTCCTCCCCTAGCTCTGCTTGAAATAACGGGTCCAGAAGGGCCGTGGGTTGCATCCGCCATCTTGCGGGCGCTCCACCGTATCCCGGAAGTGCTATCTGGGCCAGTACCGGGCAATGATCTGAGTATGTCCTTGGTAGATGCACAACCTTCCCCAAATCCACCGCTATGCCACGAGACACAAAACAATAATCCAGTCTAGTCCAGGAGTTGGCAAAAGCTGTAAAATGCGTACCCTCCCGCAACCCACCGTGTACGAAGCGCCAGCTGTCTATTAAGTGGCCTTCCTCCAAGATACCCGCCAGCGCATCTCTCGCTTTCTTATTGTAGTGAACACCACTATCCGATCTGTCCAATCCAGGGGCCAGAGCCACATTAAAATCACCTCCCCATAAGATATGCATAGAGCCTATGTGGAGCATCTGTCCCCATAGGTGCGCGAAAAACACTGGCGAGTCAACATTGGGGCCGTAGCAGTTCACAATCGTGATGGTGTCAGTGCCCAGCCTACCCCAAAGCAGCACATATCTACCCTCCGTGTCCACACGCTCACCAAGCCTCACAAACGGCACAGTCTTCTTGATCCAAATCGCTACCCCCCTAGCGTACCCTGAGTAGGACGAAAAACTGCGTACCCCCGCCCATCTACCAGCCAGCGCATAGTGCGCTCGGGGGGCAAGATGTGTCTCCTGCAACAGCGCTATCTGTATATGGTGCTGGTCTAGGTATGCCAACACCTTCCTGCATTTTCTAGCGTCATTTAGGCCCCGAACATTCCACGATAGCACCGTAATCCGTTCTCTCCTGGGCGTCTCAGTCATCATTCGGCCCACACTCGTTTTCCCGGCAGCATCTCATCTCCCAGCCCCTCACCTTCACATACAGTCCTGCGGTCAGCCAATCACACCTCCGCAGCAGCGGCAGGAGCCCCAAGAGAGGCAGTAGCACAGTCATCTTCAACCACTCCATCCCAAGTACTCTCCACGAACAACATACACCCTCCACCCCCAACACTCCCTCCCCCAACCTGAAACTCCGAACTCCCCGCTCCCCAACGACCCCCCCCTCACCCCCCACCCACTGAAGCAAACCCCAATCTGCCAGCCATGTTCCCTCCCCGTCCCTCCCCCAACCACCCCCCGAACAGGGGCGAAAACTATCCCCATAGCTCCCCATAAGTTCTCGGGTATTTCCCTTCGGGGAATCCGCCTAGGTGGCTTCACTACTTCCCCCTCATCTACCCCGGTCCTCCACCAATGTGGCAGCCGAGCACGAGGTCCTAGAGGGGGTGTCCGGCGTTAGAAACCTTGGCAACCCCAGCATGCCATCCTCACCTCCCCGCAATCCACAACGTAAGGAGTAATCTCGCCCAGTATGATCCCCAAATATCTCGTGCAAGAGCAAACACTTACAACCCTTTCCACGGTCCCCCCCATGTCCTCCCGCCCCGCAGCCCCGGGGAGGGCCGCGGAGCACCAGTCCAAAGCTGTGCCTTCTTCAAATGCGTTAGCAGTTCACTTATTCGACCCCGGGGGATAGTGGTGAATGTTCATCCACGCTACTTACAGTTCGCCGTCCGGCCTCTCTCCGGGCCGCAGTGCCTGCTCATCGTCCACCTCCGCCCCCGAGTTGCGGGAGCGTTTGTAGTGCTTGAGGAAGTCCTCCACCTGCTGCGGATTCGTGAAGAACCGCTGACGGCCTTGGTACGTGACCCGTAGTTTCGCTGGGTAGAGTAGTGCGTAGTTCAGTTGCAGCGTCCGCAGCTTAGCCTTCACCGCCATGAATTTTCTGCGCTCCTCCTGGACCATCGGTGTGAAATCCGGAAACAATGTGAATGCATTGCCCTCATACGAGAGAGACCGGGTGCTCCTCGCCGCTCTCAGGGCCGCGTCTCGATCTCGGTAGTTTAGTAACCGGGCAATGATGGGCCTGGGAGTCGCCCCCGGTTTCGGTCTGGGGGCCAGGGAGCGGTGCGCCCGTTCCACAATAAAGTGAGGTGAGAACACGTCAGGGCCAATCGCTGTGCGGAGCATCCGTTCCACATATTCCTCCATTTTGCCTACATTGGTCGTCTCCGGTATCCCTAGGATGCGAACGTTGTTGCGCCGACTTCTCGCCTCCAAATCCTCGTTCTTGGACGCGATGATACGCAGTAAATTATCCATCCTGGTAAGCTGCGAGGTGTGCTGCGAGACCGAGTCTTCTGCGTCTGATATCCGTTGTTCCGCACCCTTTAGACGCTCTTCATGCGCATCCAACTTATGCACCACAGCGTCCATTCTCGACGATATCCTGTCCACTTTGTCTGCGATCGTCGCGAATCCCTGGCGCATCTCGCGCAGCATCTCCTGCATGTCCGCCGAGGCAGCCGAGGATTCTACTGCAGCTCCACTCACTCCAGCCGGGGCCTGCACCACCTCCGATGATTTGGTCCCTTTCTTACCGGTATCAAAAGACAGCTTGGGCTGTCGCGCGTCCGGCTTGCCCATCACGATCTGCTGGCAGGTCAGGCCACTCCTTCGGCCACTCCGCAGGCCCTTCCGCAGCAGGCCCGGGCCCACGTCGTTCTGAGGACTCGTGAGAGGGGTAGGGACGACCCTGCGTCTAGCCCCCGCCGACAATAGCACCAATGCCCAGGCCGGTCCAGCCGACGTCCTCTACTGGTGCAGTTGTTACCGCTCCCAAGGGAGGGTATATGGGCCGCCTCTGCTGCTCCCCCCGGCACCAATATTCCGCTGGTATGCAGTTTCAGTCGGCGGGACACGCCGTGCAGGCCCCCTGTCTCAGCGAGCAGCGCCTTCTCACCGGTTGTCCAGCCCAATCAGGTACGGTGGTCAGCTCCGGTCCGCGAGCCCCTCCCGGCCACCATGCAGCCGCCAGCGGCACCCCCAGCCGCCCGCTCGAGCTGCTGGTCAGCCTCTGCAGGTCCGCCTAAGGGGTGGGTCGCAGTGGGGCCCCTCGCGACCCGCCCGGCCCTGTCGCCAGCGTCCGCGGCTCCCCCGCAGCTCCGGTGGGGCGGGAGGGGGGGGGGGGACAGGGCCTCCGATCTTCGATCCCGGGGGGGGGGGCTCGCTCCGGTCTCTCCAGCTGCGTCGGCTATCGAAATCCGCTTCGCGCCTCTTTCAGCCGGCAGCGGCCTACGGCAGTTAGTGCAGCCTCGGTCTCGCTTAGCGGACGTCTCCCAGCGGGCCGGTACCTGTCTTCCAGCCGCGCAAGGCGCCGGGACTTCCAGGGCGTCTATCTTCCTCACGGTAGCAGCTAGCGGACCAGGACTTGGACAGTCCACACCGGACCTCTCAGGGATGCGATTGGTGGGGTCGCAGCCTTCTGGGTCGCCAATTAAGGAGGTCTGCAAGGATAAATGTCGCCGAACTGCGGGAGCCTTACACGAAGGCGACCATTTGCTAGTGCGCCACCTAGCGTCCCCCATGTGGTATGTAATTATTTGAGACCTATTCTTCATTCAAAACATTTTAATAATCATGATGTACACATTTGTATCTAAATTGTTATAAGCACACATCTATAAAAAATACACACCTATAAATTGCACATCTAACTAGAAATGCACATCTATACAAATTCTAGAAAATTCACAACTATAAAATTCACATCTATACTAATTCATGTGTCAACTATGAACTATTATGTAACTGTTTAACCACATTTAAATATTAATGAATCAACATTTTAAAACAGTATGTTTTATAAGAATGACATGCGTGCTGCAAGACAGTGTACATCTCAGCGTTTAGTTTGACATTTAATTGTACATGAATACTTGGCACATTTTAAGAGTGTCCATTAAAGTAGTCAGGCAAAAAAAAATCTTGAATGGGAATGACATTTGCAGACCTAGATCAGCCAGAGCAACATCATTACATTGAAGCCAAATACCACAACATCCAACAATAAAGCCATGACATTTTACATTGTGACATTTGGTGAGATCTTTGATTTGCTGTGACAGATCCTTATAGTATTTAAATTTAATCTTAGATTCTAATTCAAGGGAATTCTGTGAGTTTTCATAACGAATTGAAACATCAATCGCTACAGCTGTACCACCTTTAGTAAACACTACATCTGGTGTTCGTAGTTCACCTTAATTATTCTTAACATGAGGTTCCCTATATGCCATCCATCCACACCTTTTTGCTCTATCAATGAGAAATTCCAAAATGTAGTTATAACTTTTTATCTAATGTCCTTGGTTTAGAGACATGCACGTGAAATATGTGAAATTGTTTCGCAAACATCTTTCCAATTCCTACATGTAGCAAATGTACAATTTCTTCCCCTAGTGATGGTTTCTCTAGTATACAAGACATTTGCTCTCAACATCAGCGCAGCTATGTACTGATTTTCTTTCATTTTGTTATGCTTGCTGATCCAGAAATTTGAGGTTGGATTATTTGCTAAGTATTTTATACCATCACCTTGGACAGGGAGATTTGCCCATTTCTCAAATTCTTCTTTTTTCTCCAATCATATGTTGCTAACAAATTCAAATCAGAACTCAAAAAACCTAATGTCTAAAATGTTGAGTATGTGTGTTTTGATGATGTTCTCAATTTTTTCATTGATTACTTCTCCTGCATACATTAATGAATGAGCTATGTACAGACCTGGAGCTGCCCCGAGATGCAATAAACTATTGACTTTGTTTAGACCAATTGTTGTACATAGTTTTGGTATACTGAGGCCCCAAAAGGATCCTTTCAAATATAGGAGACCATCACCTGTGTATGCAGGTAGGTGGAGGAAATGGTTGACATACTTTTCATTGTTTGATCCAACATGTTTAAAGTTTTAGCTTCTGTTCCTTTCATTGCCAATTTAGATTACAGTTTAGCAATCAAGTAGTGACACAAACTTTCTATTTTCTGTGTGGGTTTAAGTGTTAGTTTATCAGGTTTTTTAGCCCAATTAACAAGAACCTCATTAATTTCGTTGTTGCTCGTATGGCAAGTGTGTGCATCTAAGTTCAATCCGAGATATCGCTCACTTTCTCCTGGAGAAATGTTTTCAATGTTTTGTGTTTCAAATTGCCATGGTTTACCATTGTTAATCAGGATTTATCTTTATGGTGACTTCTATAAAATCCATGTGTCTTTTTCACATTAAGTTGTAATCCTGTTGTTTTACTGTATTTTTCAATGATCTTCAGATTTGTACTCATTCCTTCCCAGGTGTTGCTGAGTACTGCGATGTCATCGGCAAAAGCTAGAGCCGTTATTTTCTCAATGAGGCCATCAGCTCCTCCCACTTATCCTACACCTCTCATGTCTCTTCACAGTGCCAGACTACAGTCAATGGAACCTCCTTCACTGCTGATTCTGCCAAACCCGTCCCCTTGGTGGTTACGCTACATAGTAGGTAGGGACAGTGGGAATCTCGTTCATCCATTCATGCGCGTCACTAATTAGATGACGAGGCATTTGGCTATTTCTGTACCACCACGTGGTGGCTCATTCTGGGTTACTATGCTGCCCATCAGCGTCAAATTGGTTTTGCTTCCAACAATACAAGATTCATTCGCTCCGGAGTACAGCCACAATGAACGCTGTCCTCACTGGAAATGGGATCACGTATTGGCCAGAGATAGCACACCCTGCAGTACTATTCCAACAATTTAAAATTGTCTAGGGACAGTCCTGAGAAGTTAAAGTATGATTAGCAGGACATCAATAATCAATGTGTGTTATGTAGTGATGTGGTATGTAATTATTTGAGACCTATTCTTCATTCAAAACATTTTAATAATCATGATGTACACATTTGTATCTAAATTGTTATAAGCACACATCTATAAAAAATACACACCTATAAATTGCACATCTAACTAGAAATGCACATCTATACAAATTCTAGAAAATTCACAACTATAAAATTCACATCTATACTAATTCATGTGTCAACTATGAACTATTATGTAACTGTTTAACCACATTTAAGTATTAATGAATCAACATTTTAAAACAGTATGTTTTATAAGAATGACATGCGTGCTGCAAGACAGTGTACATCTCAGCGTTTAGTTTGACATTTAATTGTACATGAATACTTGGCACATTTTAAGAGTGTCCATTAAAGTAGTCAGGCAAAAAAAAATCTTGAATGGGAATGACATTTGCAGACCTAGATCAGCCAGAGCAACATCGTTACATTGAAGCCAAATACCACAACATCCAACAATAAAGCCATGACATTTTACAGTGTGACATTTGGTGAGATCTTTGATTTGCTGTGACAGATCCTGATAGTATTTACATTTAATCTTAGAATCTAATTCAAGGGAATTCTGTAAGTTTTCGTAACGAATTGAAACATCAATTGCTACAGCTGTACCACCTTTAGTAAACACTACATCTGGTGTTCGTAGTTCACCTTGATTATTCTTAACATGAGGTTCCCTATATGCCATCCATCCACACCTTTTTGCTCTATCAATGAGAAATTCCAAAATGTAGTTATAACTTTTTATCTAATGTCCTTGGTTTAGAGACATGCACGTGAAATATGTGAAATTGTTTCGCAAACATCTTTCCAATTCCTACATGTAGCAAATGTACAATTTCTTCCCCTAGTGATGGTTTCTCTAGTATACAAGACATTTGCTCTCAACATCAGCGCAGCTATGTACTGATTTTCTTTCATTTTGTTATGCTTGCTGATCCAGAAATTTGAGGTTGGATTATTTGCTAAGTATTTTATACCATCACCTTGGACAGGGAGATTTGCCCATTTCTCAAATTCTTCCTTTTTCTCTAATCATATGTTGCTAACAAATTCAAATCAGAACTCAAAAAACCTAATGTCTAAAATGTTGAGTATGTGTGTTTTGATGATGTTATCAATTTTTTCATTGATTACTTCTCCTGCATACATTAATGAATGAGCTATGTACAGACCTGGAGCTGCCCTGAGATGCAATAAACTATTGACTTTGTTTAGACCAATTGTTGTACATCGTTTTGGTATACTGAGGCCACAAAAGGATCTTTTCAAATATAGGAGACCATCACCTGTGTATGCAGGTAGGTGGAGGAAATGTTTGACATACTTTTTCATTGTTTGATCCAACATGTTTAAAGTTTTAGCTTCTGTTCCTTTCATTGCCAATTTAAATTACAGTTTAGCGATCAAGTAGTGACACAAACTTTCTATTTTCTGTGTGGGTTTAAGTGTTAGTTTATCAGGTTTTTTAGCCCAATTAACAAAAACCTCATTAATTTTGTTGTTGCTCGTATGGCAAGTGTGTGCATCTAAGTTAAATCCGAGATATCGCTCACTTTCTCCTGGAGAAATGTTTTCAATGTTTTGTGTTTCAAATTGCCATGGTTTACCATTGTTAATCAGGATTTATCTTTATGGTGACTTCTATAAAATCCATGTGTCTTTTTCACATTAAGTTGTAATCCTGTTGTTTTACTGTATTTTTCAATGATCTTCAGATTTGTACTCATTCCTTCCCAGGTGTTGCTGAGTACTGCGATGTCATCGGCAAAAGCTAGAGCGGTTATTTGCTCAATGAGGCCATCAGCTCCTCCCACTTATCCTACACCTCTCATGTCTCTTCACAGTGCCAGACTACAGTCAATGGAACCTCCTTTACCGCTGATTCTGCCAAACCCGTCCCCTTGGTGGTTACGCTACGTAGTAGGTAGGGACAGTGGGAATCTCGTTCATCCATTCATGCGCGTCACTAATTAGATGACGAGGCATTTGGCTATTTCTTTACCACCACGTGGTGGCTCATTCTGGGTTAATATGCTGCCCATCAGCGTCAAATTGTTTTTGCTTCCAACAATACAAGATTCATTCGCTCCAGAGTACAGCCACACTGAACGCTGTCCTCACTGGAAATGGGATCGCGTATAGGCCAGAGATAGCACACCCTGCAGTACTATTCCAACAATTTAAAATTGGCTAGGGACAGTCCTGAGAAGTTAAAGTATGATTAGCAGGACATCATTAATCAATGTGTGGTATGTAGTGATGTGGTATGTAATTATTTGAGACCTATTCTTCATTCAAAACATTTTAATAATCATGATGTACACATTTGTATCTAAATTGTTAGAAGCACACATCTATAAAAAATACACACCTATAAATTGCACATCTAACTAGAAATGCACATCTATACAAATTCTAGAAAATTCACAACTATAAAATTCACATCTATACTAATTCTTGTGTCAACTATAAACTATTATGTAACTGTTTAACCACATTTAAATATTAATGAATCAACATTTTAAAACAGTATGTTTTATAAGAATGACATGCGTGCTGCAAGACAGTGTACATCTCAGCGTTTAGTTTGACATTTAATTGTACATGAATACTTGGCACATTTTAAGAGTGTCCATTAAAGTAGTCAGGCAAAAAAAAATCTTGAATGGGAATGACATTTGCAGACCTAGATCAGCCAGAGCAACATCATTACATTCGAGCCAAATACCACAACATCCAACAATAAAGCCATGACATTTTACAGTGTGACATTTGGTGAGATCTTTGATTTGCTGTGACAGATCCTGATAGTATTTAAATTTAATCTTAGAATCTAATTCAAGGGAATTCTGTGAGTTTTCATAACGAATTGAAACATCAATCGCTACAGCTGTACCACCTTTAGTAAACACTACATCTGGTGTTCGTAGTTCACCTTGATTATTCTTAACATGAGGTTCCCTATATGCCATCCATCCACACCGTTTTGCTCTATCAATGAGCAATTCCAAAATGTAGTTATAACTTTTTATCTAATGTCCTTGGTTTAGAGACATGCACGTGAAATATGTGAAATTGTTTTGCAAACATCTTTCCAATTCCTACATGTAGCAAATGTACAATTTCTTCCCCTAGTGATGGTTTCTCTAGTATACAAGACATTTGCTCTCAACATCAGCGCAGCTATGTAATGATTTTCTTTCATTTTGTTATGCTTGCTGATCCAGAAATTTGAGGTTGGATTATTTGCTAAGTATTTTATACCATCACCTTGGACAGGGAGATTTGCCCATTTCTCAAATTCTTCTTTTTTCTCCAATCATATGTTGCTAACAAATTCAAATCAGAACTCAAAAAACCTAATGTCTAAAATGTTGAGTTTGTGTGTTTTGATGATATTATCAATTTTTTCATTGATTACTTCTCCTGCATTCATTAATGAATGAGCTATGTACAGACATGGAGCTGCCCTGAGATGCAATAAACTATTGACTTTGTTTAGACCAATTGTTGTACATAGTTTTTGTATACTGAGGCCCCCAAAGGATCTTTTCAAATATAGGAGACCATCATCTGTGTATGCAGGTAGGTGGATGAAATGTTTGACATACTTTTTCATTGTTTGATCCAACATGTTTAAAGTTTTAGCTTCTGTTCCTTTCATTGCCAATTTTAAATTACAGTTTAGCGATCAAGTAGTGACACAAACTTTCTATTTTCTGTGTGGGTTTAAGTGTTAGTTTATCAGGTTTTTTAGCCCAATTAACAAGAACCTCATTAATTTTGTTGTTGCTCGTATGGCAAGTGTGTGCATCTAAGTTCAATCCGAGATATCGCTCACTTTCTCCTGGAGAAATGTTTTCAATGTTTTGTGTTTCAAATTGCCATGGTTTACCATTGTTAATCAGGATTTTATCTTTATGGTGACTTCTATAAAATCCATGTGTCTTTTTCACATTAAGTTGTAATCCTGTTGTTTTACTGTATTTTTCAATGATCTTCAGATTTGTACTCATTCCTTCCCAGGTGTTGCTGAGTACTGCGATGTCATCGGCAAAAGCTAGAGCGGTTATTTGCTCAATGAGGCCATCAGCTCCTCCCACTTATCCTACACCTCTCATGTCTCTTCACAGTGCCAGACTACAGTCAATGGAACCTCCTTCACTGCTCATTCTGCCAAACCCGTCCCCTTGGTGGTTACGCTACATAGTAGGTAGGGACAGTGGGAATCTCGTTCATCCATTCATGCGCGTCACTAATTAGATGACGAGGCATTTGGCTATTTCTGTACCACCACGTGGTGGCTCATTCTGGGTTACTATGCTGCCCATCAGCGTCAAATTGGTTTTGCTTCCAACAATTCAAGATTCATTCGCTCCGGAGTACAGCCACACTGAACGCTGTCCTCACTGGAAATGGGATCACGTATAGGCCAGAGATAGCACACCCTGCAGTACTATTCCAACAATTTAAAATTGTCTAGGGACAGTCCTGAAAAGTTAAAGTATGATTAGCAGGACATCTATAATCAATGTGTGGTATGTAGTGATGTGGTATGTAATTATTTGAGACCTATTCTTCATTCAAAACATTTTAATAATCATGATGTACACATTTGTATCTAAATTGTTAGAAGCACACATCTATAAAAAATACACACCTATAAATTGCACATCTAACTAGAAATGCACATCTATACAAATTCTAGAAAATTCACAACTATAAAATTCACATCTATACTAATTCTTGTGTCAACTATAAACTATTATGTAACTGTTTAACCACATTTAAATATTAATGAATCAACATTTTAAAACAGTATGTTTTATAAGAATGACATGCGTGCTGCAAGACAGTGTACATCTCAGCGTTTAGTTTGACATTTAATTGTACATGAATACTTTGCACATTTTAAGAGTGTCCATTAAAGTAGTCTTGCAAAAAAAAATCTTGAATGGGAATGACATTTGCAGACCTAGATCAGCCAGAGCAACATCGTTACATTGAAGCCAAATACCACAACATCCAACAATAAAGCCATGACATTTTACAGTGTGACATTTGGTGAGATCTTTGATTTGCTGTGACAGATCCTGATAGTATTTACATTTAATCTTAGAATCTAATTCAAGGGAATTCTGTGAGTTTTCGTAACGAATTGAAACATCAATTGCTACAGCTGTACCACCTTTAGTAAACACTACATCTGGTGTTCGTAGTTCACCTTGATTATTCTTAACATGAGGTTCCCTATATGCCATCCATCCACACCTTTTTGCTCTATCAATGAGCAATTCCAAAATGTAGTTATAAATTTTTATCTAATGTCCTTGGTTTAGAGACATGCACGTGAAATATGTGAAATTGTTTCGCAAACATCTTTCCAATTCCTACATGTAGCAAATGTACAATTTCTTCCCCTAGTGATGGTTTCTCTAGTATACAAGACATTTGCTCTCAACATCAGCGCAGCTATGTACTGATTTTCTTTCATTTTGTTATGCTTGCTGATCCAGAAATTTGAGGTTGGATTATTTGCTAAGTATTTTATACCATCACCTTGGACAGGGAGATTTGCCCATTTCTCAAATTCTTCTTTTTTCTCCAATCATATGTTGCTAACAAATTCAAATCAGAACTCAAAAAACCTAATGTCTAAAATGTTGAGTATGTGTGTTTTGATGATGTTATCAATTTTTTCATTGATTACTTCTCCTGCATACATTAATGAATGAGCTATGTACAGACCTGGAGCTGCCCTGAGATGCAATAAACTATTGACTTTGTTTAGACCAATTGTTGTACATCGTTTTGGTATACTGAGGCCCCAAAAGGATCTTTTCAAATATAGGAGACCATCACCTGTGTATGCAGACAGGTGGAGGAAATGTTTGACATACTTTTTCATTGTTTGATCCAACATGTTTACAGTTTTAGCTTCTGTTCCTTTCATTGCCAATTTAAATTACAGTTTAGCGATCAAGTAGTGACACAAACTTTCTATTTTCTGTGTGGGTTTAAGTGTTAGTTTATCAGGTTTTTTAGCCCAATTAACAAAAACCTCATTAATTTTGTTGTTGCTCGTATGGCAAGTGTGTGCATCTAAGTTAAATCCGAGATATCGCTCACTTTCTCCTGGAGAAATGTTTTCAATGTTTTGTGTTTCAAATTGCCATGGTTTACCATTGTTAATCAGGATTTATCTTTATGGTGACTTCTATAAAATCCATGTGTCTTTTTCACATTAAGTTGTAATCCTGTTGTTTTACTGTATTTTTCAATGATCTTCAGATTTGTACTCATTCCTTCCCAGGTGTTGCTGAGTACTGTGATGTCATCGGCAAAAGCTAGAGCGGTTATTTCTCAATGAGGCCATCAGCTCCTCCCACTTATCCTACACCTCTCATGTCTCTTCACAGTGCCAGACTACAGTCAATGGAACCTCCTTTACCGCTGATTCTGCCAAACCCGTCCCCTTGGTGGTTACGCTACGTAGTAGGTAGGGACAGTGGGAATCTCGTTCATCCATTCATGCGCGTCACTAATTAGATGACGAGGCATTTGGCTATTTCTTTACCACCACGTGGTGGCTCATTCTGGGTTAATATGCTGCCCATCAGCGTCAAATTGTTTTTGCTTCCAACAATACAAGATTCATTCTCTCCAGAGTACAGCCACACTGAACGCTGTCCTCACTGGAAATGGGATCACGTATAGGCCAGAGATAGCACACCCTGCAGTACTATTCCAACAATTTAAAATTGTCTAGGGACAGTCCTGAGAAGTTAAAGTATGATTAGCAGGACATCATTAATCAATGTGTGGTATGTAGTGATGTGGTATGTAATTATTTGAGACCTATTCTTCATTCAAAACATTTTAATAATCATGATGTACACATTTGTATCTAAATTGTTAGAAGCACACATCTATAAAAAATACACACCTATAAATTGCACATCTAACTAGAAATGCACATCTATACAAATTCTAGAAAATTCACAACTATAAAATTCACATCTATACTAATTCTTGTGTCAACTATAAACTATTATGTAACTGTTTAACCACATTTAAATATTAATGAATCAACATTTTAAAACAGTATGTTTTATAAGAATGACATGCGTGCTGCAAGACAGTGTACATCTCAGCGTTTAGTTTGACATTTAATTGTACATGAATACTTGGCACATTTTAAGAGTGTCCATTAAAGTAGTCAGGCAAAAAAAAATCTTGAATGGGAATGACATTTGCAGACCTAGATCAGCCAGAGCAACATCATTACATTCGAGCCAAATACCACAACATCCAACAATAAAGCCATGACATTTTACAGTGTGACATTTGGTGAGATCTTTGATTTGCTGTGACAGATCCTGATAGTATTTAAATTTAATCTTAGAATCTAATTCAAGGGAATTCTGTGAGTTTTCATAACGAATTGAAACATCAATCGCTACAGCTGTACCACCTTTAGTAAACACTACATCTGGTGTTCGTAGTTCACCTTGATTATTCTTAACATGAGGTTCCCTATATGCCATCCATCCACACCTTTTTGCTCTATCAATGAGCAATTCCAAAATGTAGTTATAACTTTTTATCTAATGTCCTTGGTTTAGAGACATGCACGTGAAATATGTGAAATTGTTTCGCAAACATCTTTCCAATTCCTACATGTAGCAAATGTACAATTTCTTCCCCTAGTGATGGTTTCTCTAGTATACAAGACATTTGCTCTCAACATCAGCGCAGCTATGTACTGATTTTCTTTCATTTTGTTATGCTTGCTGATCCAGAAATTTGAGGTTGGATTATTTGCTAAGTATTTTATACCATCACCTTGGACAGGGAGATTTGCCCATTTCTCAAATTCTTCTTTTTTCTCCAATCATATGTTGCTAACAAATTCAAATCAGAACTCAAAAAACCTAATGTCTAAAATGTTGAGTTTGTGTGTTTTGATGATATTATCAATTTTTTCATTGATTACTTCTCCTGCATTCATTAATGAATGAGCTATGTACAGACATGGAGCTGCCTGAGATGCAATAAACTATTGACTTTGTTTAGACCAATTGTTGTACATAGTTTTTGTATACTGAGGCCCCCAAAGGATCTTTTCAAATATAGGAGACCATCATCTGTGTATGCAGGTAGGTGGATGAAATGTTTGACATACTTTTTCATTGTTTGATCCAACATGTTTAAAGTTTTAGCTTCTGTTCCTTTCATTGCCAATTTTAAATTACAGTTTAGCGATCAAGTAGTGACACAAACTTTCTATTTTCTGTGTGGGTTTAAGTGTTAGTTTATCAGGTTTTTTAGCCCAATTAACAAGAACCTCATTAATTTTGTTGTTGCTCGTATGGCAAGTGTGTGCATCTAAGTTCAATCCGAGATATCGCTCACTTTCTCCTGGAGAAATGTTTTCAATGTTTTGTGTTTCAAATTGCCATGGTTTACCATTGTTAATCAGGATTTTATCTTTATGGTGACTTCTATAAAATCCATGTGTCTTTTTCACATTAAGTTGTAATCCTGTTGTTTTACTGTATTTTTCAATGATCTTCAGATTTGTACTCATTCCTTCCCAGGTGTTGCTGAGTACTGCGATGTCATCGGCAAAAGCTAGAGCGGTTATTTGCTCAATGAGGCCATCAGCTCCTCCCACTTATCCTACACCTCTCATGTCTCTTCACAGTGCCAGACTACAGTCAATGGAACCTCCTTCACTGCTCATTCTGCCAAACCCGTCCCCTTGGTGGTTACGCTACATAGTAGGTAGGGACAGTGGGAATCTCGTTCATCCATTCATGCGCGTCACTAATTAGATGACGAGGCATTTGGCTATTTCTGTACCACCACGTGGTGGCTCATTCTGGGTTACTATGCTGCCCATCAGCGTCAAATTGGTTTTGCTTCCAACAATTCAAGATTCATTCGCTCCGGAGTACAGCCACACTGAACGCTGTCCTCACTGGAAATGGGATCACGTATAGGCCAGAGATAGCACACCCTGCAGTACTATTCCAACAATTTAAAATTGTCTAGGGACAGTCCTGAAAAGTTAAAGTATGATTAGCAGGACATCAATAATCAATGTGTGGTATGTAGTGATGTGGTATGTAATTATTTGAGACCTATTCTTCATTCAAAACATTTTAATAATCATGATGTACACATTTGTATCTAAATTGTTAGAAGCACACATCTATAAAAAATACACACCTATAAATTGCACATCTAACTAGAAATGCACATCTATACAAATTCTAGAAAATTCACAACTATAAAATTCACATCTATACTAATTCTTGTGTCAACTATAAACTATTATGTAACTGTTTAACCACATTTAAATATTAATGAATCAACATTTTAAAACAGTATGTTTTATAAGAATGACATGCGTGCTGCAAGACAGTGTACATCTCAGCGTTTAGTTTGACATTTAATTGTACATGAATACTTTGCACATTTTAAGAGTGTCCATTAAAGTAGTCAGGCAAAAAAAAATCTTGAATGGGAATGACATTTGCAGACCTAGATCAGCCAGAGCAACATCGTTACATTGAAGCCAAATACCACAACATCCAACAATAAAGCCATGACATTTTACAGTGTGACATTTGGTGAGATCTTTGATTTGCTGTGACAGATCCTGATAGTATTTACATTTAATCTTAGAATCTAATTCAAGGGAATTCTGTGAGTTTTCGTAACGAATTGAAACATCAATTGCTACAGCTGTACCACCTTTAGTAAACACTACATCTGGTGTTCGTAGTTCACCTTGATTATTCTTAACATGAGGTTCCCTATATGCCATTCATCCACACCTTTTTGCTCTATCAATGAGCAATTCCAAAATGTAGTTATAACTTTTTATCTAATGTCCTTGGTTTAGAGACATGCACGTGAAATATGTGAAATTGTTTCGCAAACATCTTTCCAATTCCTACATGTAGCAAATGTACAATTTCTTCCCCTAGTGATGGTTTCTCTAGTATACAAGACATTTGCTCTCAACATCAGCGCAGCTATGTACTGATTTTCTTTCATTTTGTTATGCTTGCTGATCCAGAAATTTGAGGTTGGATTATTTGCTAAGTATTTTATACCATCACCTTGGACAGGGAGATTTGCCCATTTCTCAAATTCTTCTTTTTTCTCCAATCATATGTTGCTAACAAATTCAAATCAGAACTCAAAAAACCTAATGTCTAAAATGTTGAGTATGTGTGTTTTGATGATGTTATCAATTTTTTCATTGATTACTTCTCCTGCATACATTAATGAATGAGCTATGTACAGACCTGGAGCTGCCCTGAGATGCAATAAACTATTGACTTTGTTTAGACCAATTGTTGTACATCGTTTTGGTATACTGAGGCCCCAAAAGGATCTTTTCAAATATAGGAGACCATCACCTGTGTATGCAGACAGGTGGAGGAAATGTTTGACATACTTTTTCATTGTTTGATCCAACATGTTTAAAGTTTTAGCTTCTGTTCCTTTCATTGCCAATTTAAATTACAGTTTAGCGATCAAGTAGTGACACAAACTTTCTATTTTCTGTGTGGGTTTAAGTGTTAGTTTATCAGGTTTTTTAGCCCAATTAACAAAAACCTCATTAATTTTGTTGTTGCTCGTATGGCAAGTGTGTGCATCTAAGTTAAATCCGAGATATCGCTCACTTTCTCCTGGAGAAATGTTTTCAATGTTTTGTGTTTCAAATTGCCATGGTTTACCATTGTTAATCAGGATTTATCTTTATGGTGACTTCTATAAAATCCATGTGTCTTTTTCACATTAAGTTGTAATCCTGTTGTTTTACTGTATTTTTCAATGATCTTCAGATTTGTACTCATTCCTTCCCAGGTGTTGCTGAGTACTGCGATGTCATCGGCAAAAGCTAGAGCGGTTATTTGCTCAATGAGGCCATCAGCTCCTCCCACTTATCCTACACCTCTCATGTCTCTTCACAGTGCCAGACTACAGTCAATGGAACCTCCTTTACCGCTGATTCTGCCAAACCCGTCCCCATGGTGGTTACGCTACGTAGTAGGTAGGGACAGTGGGAATCTCGTTCATCCATTCATGCGCGTCACTAATTAGATGACGAGGCATTTGGCTATTTCTTTACCACCACGTGGTGGCTCATTCTGGGTTAATATGCTGCCCATCAGCGTCAAATTGTTTTTGCTTCCAACAATACAAGATTCATTCGCTCCAGAGTACAGCCACACTGAACGCTGTCCTCACTGGAAATGGGATCACGTATAGGCCAGAGATAGCACACCCTGCAGTACTATTCCAACAATTTAAAATTGTCTAGGGACAGTCCTGAGAAGTTAAAGTATGATTAGCAGGACATCATTAATCAATGTGTGGTATGAAGTGATGTGGTATGTAATTATTTGAGACCTATTCTTCATTCAAAACATTTTAATAATCATGATGTACACATTTGTATCTAAATTGTTAGAAGCACACATCTATAAAAAATACACACCTATAAATTGCACATCTAACTAGAAATGCACATCTATACAAATTCTAGAAAATTCACAACTATAAAATTCACATCTATACTAATTCTTGTGTCAACTATAAACTATTATGTAACTGTTTAACCACATTTAAATATTAATGAATCAACATTTTAAAACAGTATGTTTTATAAGAATGACATGCGTGCTGCAAGACAGTGTACATCTCAGCGTTTAGTTTGACATTTAATTGTACATGAATACTTGGCACATTTTAAGAGTGTCCATTAAAGTAGTCAGGCAAAAAAAAATCTTGAATGGGAATGACATTTGCAGACCTAGATCAGCCAGAGCAACATCATTACATTCGAGCCAAATACCACAACATCCAACAATAAAGCCATGACATTTTACAGTGTGACATTTGGTGAGATCTTTGATTTGCTGTGACAGATCCTGATAGTATTTAAATTTAATCTTAGAATCTAATTCAAGGGAATTCTGTGAGTTTTCATAACGAATTGAAACATCAATCGCTACAGCTGAACCACCTTTAGTAAACACTACATCTGGTGTTCGTAGTTCACCTTGATTATTCTTAACATGAGGTTCCCTATATGCCATCCATCCACACCTTTTTGCTCTATCAATGAGCAATTCCAAAATGTAGTTATAAATTTTTATCTAATGTCCTTGGTTTAGAGACATGCACGTGAAATATGTGAAATTGTTTCGCAAACATCTTTCCAATTCCTACATGTAGCAAATGTACAATTTCTTCCCCTAGTGATGGTTTCTCTAGTATACAAGACATTTGCTCTCAACATCAGCGCAGCTATGTACTGATTTTCTTTCATTTTGTTATGCTTGCTGATCCAGAAATTTGAGGTTGGATTATTTGCTAAGTATTTTATACCATCACCTTGGACAGGGAGATTTGCCCATTTCTCAAATTCTTCTTTTTTCTCCAATCATATGTTGCTAACAAATTCAAATCAGAACTCAAAAAACCTAATGTCTAAAATGTTGAGTTTGTGTGTTTTGATGATATTATCAATTTTTTCATTGATTACTTCTCCTGCATTCATTAATGAATGAGCTATGTACAGACATGGAGCTGCCCTGAGATGCAATAAACTATTGACTTTGTTTAGACCAATTGTTGTACATAGTTTTTGTATACTGAGGCCCCCAAAGGATCTTTTCAAATATAGGAGACCATCATCTGTGTATGCAGGTAGGTGGATGAAATGTTTGACATACTTTTTCATTGTTTGATCCAACATGTTTAAAGTTTTAGCTTCTGTTCCTTTCATTGCCAATTTTAAATTACAGTTTAGCGATCAAGTAGTGACACAAACTTTCTATTTTCTGTGTGGGTTTAAGTGTTAGTTTATCAGGTTTTTTAGCCCAATTAACAAGAACCTCATTAATTTTGTTGTTGCTCGTATGGCAAGTGTGTGCATCTAAGTTCAATCCGAGATATCGCTCACTTTCTCCTGGAGAAATGTTTTCAATGTTTTGTGTTTCAAATTGCCATGGTTTACCATTGTTAATCAGGATTTTATCTTTATGGTGACTTCTATAAAATCCATGTGTCTTTTTCACATTAAGTTGTAATCCTGTTGTTTTACTGTATTTTTCAATGATCTTCAGATTTGTACTCATTCCTTCCCAGGTGTTGCTGAGTACTGCGATGTCATCGGCAAAAGCTAGAGCGGTTATTTGCTCAATGAGGCCATCAGCTCCTCCCACTTATCCTACACCTCTCATGTCTCTTCACAGTGCCAGACTACAGTCAATGGAACCTCCTTCACTGCTGATTCTCCCAAACCCGTCCCCTTGGTGGTTACGCTACATAGTAGGTAGGGACAGTGGGAATCTCGTTCATCCATTCATGCGCGTCACTAATTAGATGACGAGGCATTTGGCTATTTCTGTACCACCACGTGGTGGCTCATTCTGGGTTACTATGCTGCCCATCAGCGTCAAATTGGTTTTGCTTCCAACAATTCAAGATTCATTCGCTCCAGAGTACAGCCACAGTGAACGCTGTCCTCACTGGAAATGGGATCACGTATAGGCCGGAGATAGCACACCCTGCAGTACTATTCCAACAATTTAAAATTGTCTAGGGACAGTCCTGAGAAGTTAAAGTATGATTAGCAGGACATTATTAATCAATGTGTGGTATGTAGTGATGTGGTATGTAATTATTTGAGACCTATTCTTCATTCAAAACATTTTAATAATCATGATGTACACATTTGTATCTAAATTGTTAGAAGCACACATCTATAAAAAATACACACCTATAAATTGCACATCTAACTAGAAATGCACATCTATACAAATTCTAGAAAATTCACAACTATAAAATTCACATCTATACTAATTCTTGTGTCAACTATAAACTATTATGTAACTGTTTAACCACATTTAAATATTAATGAATCAACATTTTAAAACAGTATGTTTTATAAGAATGACATGCGTGCTGCAAGACAGTGTACATCTCAGCGTTTAGTTTGACATTTAATTGTACATGAATACTTGGCACATTTTAAGAGTGTCCATTAAAGTAGTCAGGCAAAAAAAAATCTTGAATGGGAATGACATTTGCAGACCTAGATCAGCCAGAGCAACATCATTACATTCGAGCCAAATACCACAACATCCAACAATAAAGCCATGACATTTTACAGTGTGACATTTGGTGAGATCTTTGATTTGCTGTGACAGATCCTGATAGTATTTAAATTTAATCTTAGAATCTAATTCAAGGGAATTCTGTGAGTTTTCATAACGAATTGAAACATCAATTGCTACAGCTGTACCACCTTTAGTAAACACTACATCTGGTGTTCGTAGTTCACCTTGATTATTCTTAACATGAGGTTCCCTATATGCCATCCATCCACACCTTTTTGCTCTATCAATGAGCAATTCCAAAATGTAGTTATAACTTTTTATCTAATGTCCTTGGTTTAGAGACATGCACGTGAAATATGTGAAATTGTTTCGCAAACATCTTTCCAATTCCTACATGTAGCAAATGTACAATTTCTTCCCCTAGTGATGGTTTCTCTAGTATACAAGACATTTGCTCTCAACATCAGCGCAGCTATGTACTGATTTTCTTTCATTTTGTTATGCTTGCTGATCCAGAAATTTGAGGTTGGATTATTTGCTAAGTATTTTATACCATCACCTTGGACAGGGAGATTTGCCCATTTCTCAAATTCTTCTTTTTTCTCCAATCATATGTTGCTAACAAATTCAAATCAGAACTCAAAAAACCTAATGTCTAAAATGTTGAGTATGTGTGTTTTGATGATGTTATCAATTTTTTCATTGATTACTTCTCCTGCATACATTAATGAATGAGCTATGTACAGACCTGGAGCTGCCCTGAGATGCAATAAACTATTGACTTTGTTTAGACCAATTGTTGTACATCGTTTTGGTATACTGAGGCCCCAAAAGGATCTTTTCAAATATAGGAGACCATCACCTGTGTATGCAGACAGGTGGAGGAAATGTTTGACATACTTTTTCATTGTTTGATCCAACATGTTTAAAGTTTTAGCTTCTGTTCCTTTCATTGCCAATTTAAATTACAGTTTAGCGATCAAGTAGTGACACAAACTTTCTATTTTCTGTGTGGGTTTAAGTGTTAGTTTATCAGGTTTTTTAGCCCAATTAACAAAAACCTCATTAATTTTGTTGTTGCTCGTATGGCAAGTGTGTGCATCTAAGTTAAATCCGAGATATCGCTCACTTTCTCCTGGAGAAATGTTTTCAATGTTTTGTGTTTCAAATTGCCATGGTTTACCATTGTTAATCAGGATTTATCTTTATGGTGACTTCTATAAAATCCATGTGTCTTTTTCACATTAAGTTGTAATCCTGTTGTTTTACTGTATTTTTCAATGATCTTCAGATTTGTACTCATTCCTTCCCAGGTGTTGCTGAGTACTGCGATGTCATCGGCAAAAGCTAGAGCGGTTATTTGCTCAATGAGGCCATCAGCTCCTCCCACTTATCCTACACCTCTCATGTCTCTTCACAGTGCCAGACTACAGTCAATGGAACCTCCTTTACCGCTGATTCTGCCAAACCCGTCCCCATGGTGGTTACGCTACGTAGTAGGTAGGGACAGTGGGAATCTCGTTCATCCATTCATGCGCGTCACTAATTAGATGACGAGGCATTTGGCTATTTCTTTACCACCACGTGGTGGCTCATTCTGGGTTAATATGCTGCCCATCAGCGTCAAATTGTTTTTGCTTCCAACAATACAAGATTCATTCGCTCCAGAGTACAGCCACACTGAACGCTGTCCTCACTGGAAATGGGATCACGTATAGGCCAGAGATAGCACACCCTGCAGTACTATTCCAACAATTTAAAATTGTCTAGGGACAGTCCTGAGAAGTTAAAGTATGATTAGCAGGACATCATTAATCAATGTGTGGTATGAAGTGATGTGGTATGTAATTATTTGAGACCTATTCTTCATTCAAAACATTTTAATAATCATGATGTACACATTTGTATCTAAATTGTTAGAAGCACACATCTATAAAAAATACACACCTATAAATTGCACATCTAACTAGAAATGCACATCTATACAAATTCTAGAAAATTCACAACTATAAAATTCACATCTATACTAATTCTTGTGTCAACTATAAACTATTATGTAACTGTTTAACCACATTTAAATATTAATGAATCAACATTTTAAAACAGTATGTTTTATAAGAATGACATGCGTGCTGCAAGACAGTGTACATCTCAGCGTTTAGTTTGACATTTAATTGTACATGAATACTTGGCACATTTTAAGAGTGTCCATTAAAGTAGTCAGGCAAAAAAAAATCTTGAATGGGAATGACATTTGCAGACCTAGATCAGCCAGAGCAACATCATTACATTCGAGCCAAATACCACAACATCCAACAATAAAGCCATGACATTTTACAGTGTGACATTTGGTGAGATCTTTGATTTGCTGTGACAGATCCTGATAGTATTTAAATTTAATCTTAGAATCTAATTCAAGGGAATTCTGTGAGTTTTCATAACGAATTGAAACATCAATCGCTACAGCTGAACCACCTTTAGTAAACACTACATCTGGTGTTCGTAGTTCACCTTGATTATTCTTAACATGAGGTTCCCTATATGCCATCCATCCACACCTTTTTGCTCTATCAATGAGCAATTCCAAAATGTAGTTATAAATTTTTATCTAATGTCCTTGGTTTAGAGACATGCACGTGAAATATGTGAAATTGTTTCGCAAACATCTTTCCAATTCCTACATGTAGCAAATGTACAATTTCTTCCCCTAGTGATGGTTTCTCTAGTATACAAGACATTTGCTCTCAACATCAGCGCAGCTATGTACTGATTTTCTTTCATTTTGTTATGCTTGCTGATCCAGAAATTTGAGGTTGGATTATTTGCTAAGTATTTTATACCATCACCTTGGACAGGGAGATTTGCCCATTTCTCAAATTCTTCTTTTTTCTCCAATCATATGTTGCTAACAAATTCAAATCAGAACTCAAAAAACCTAATGTCTAAAATGTTGAGTTTGTGTGTTTTGATGATATTATCAATTTTTTCATTGATTACTTCTCCTGCATTCATTAATGAATGAGCTATGTACAGACATGGAGCTGCCCTGAGATGCAATAAACTATTGACTTTGTTTAGACCAATTGTTGTACATAGTTTTTGTATACTGAGGCCCCCAAAGGATCTTTTCAAATATAGGAGACCATCATCTGTGTATGCAGGTAGGTGGATGAAATGTTTGACATACTTTTTCATTGTTTGATCCAACATGTTTAAAGTTTTAGCTTCTGTTCCTTTCATTGCCAATTTTAAATTACAGTTTAGCGATCAAGTAGTGACACAAACTTTCTATTTTCTGTGTGGGTTTAAGTGTTAGTTTATCAGGTTTTTTAGCCCAATTAACAAGAACCTCATTAATTTTGTTGTTGCTCGTATGGCAAGTGTGTGCATCTAAGTTCAATCCGAGATATCGCTCACTTTCTCCTGGAGAAATGTTTTCAATGTTTTGTGTTTCAAATTGCCATGGTTTACCATTGTTAATCAGGATTTTATCTTTATGGTGACTTCTATAAAATCCATGTGTCTTTTTCACATTAAGTTGTAATCCTGTTGTTTTACTGTATTTTTCAATGATCTTCAGATTTGTACTCATTCCTTCCCAGGTGTTGCTGAGTACTGCGATGTCATCGGCAAAAGCTAGAGCGGTTATTTGCTCAATGAGGCCATCAGCTCCTCCCACTTATCCTACACCTCTCATGTCTCTTCACAGTGCCAGACTACAGTCAATGGAACCTCCTTCACTGCTGATTCTCCCAAACCCGTCCCCTTGGTGGTTACGCTACATAGTAGGTAGGGACAGTGGGAATCTCGTTCATCCATTCATGCGCGTCACTAATTAGATGACGAGGCATTTGGCTATTTCTGTACCACCACGTGGTGGCTCATTCTGGGTTACTATGCTGCCCATCAGCGTCAAATTGGTTTTGCTTCCAACAATTCAAGATTCATTCGCTCCAGAGTACAGCCACAGTGAACGCTGTCCTCACTGGAAATGGGATCACGTATAGGCCAGAGATAGCACACCCTGCAGTACTATTCCAACAATTTAAAATTGTCTAGGGACAGTCCTGAAAAGTTAAAGTATGATTAGCAGGACATCAATAATCAATGTGTGGTATGTAGTGATGTGGTATGTAATTATTTGAGACCTATTCTTCATTCAAAACATTTTAATAATCATGATGTACACATTTGTATCTAAATTGTTAGAAGCACACATCTATAAAAAATACACACCTATAAATTGCACATCTAACTAGAAATGCACATCTATACAAATTCTAGAAAATTCACAACTATAAAATTCACATCTATACTAATTCTTGTGTCAACTATAAACTATTATGTAACTGTTTAACCACATTTAAATATTAATGAATCAACATTTTAAAACAGTATGTTTTATAAGAATGACATGCGTGCTGCAAGACAGTGTACATCTCAGCGTTTAGTTTGACATTTAATTGTACATGAATACTTGGCACATTTTAAGAGTGTCCATTAAAGTAGTCAGGCAAAAAAAAATCTTGAATGGGAATGACATTTGCAGACCTAGATCAGCCAGAGCAACATCATTACATTCGAGCCAAATACCACAACATCCAACAATAAAGCCATGACATTTTACAGTGTGACATTTGGTGAGATCTTTGATTTGCTGTGACAGATCCTGATAGTATTTAAATTTAATCTTAGAATCTAATTCAAGGGAATTCTGTGAGTTTTCATAACGAATTGAAACATCAATTGCTACAGCTGTACCACCTTTAGTAAACACTACATCTGGTGTTCGTAGTTCACCTTGATTATTCTTAACATGAGGTTCCCTATATGCCATCCATCCACACCTTTTTGCTCTATCAATGAGCAATTCCAAAATGTAGTTATAACTTTTTATCTAATGTCCTTGGTTTAGAGACATGCACGTGAAATATGTGAAATTGTTTCGCAAACATCTTTCCAATTCCTACATGTAGCAAATGTACAATTTCTTCCCCTAGTGATGGTTTCTCTAGTATACAAGACATTTGCTCTCAACATCAGCGCAGCTATGTAATGATTTTCTTTCATTTTGTTATGCTTGCTGATCCAGAAATTTGAGGTTGGATTATTTGCTAAGTATTTTATACCATCACCTTGGACAGGGAGATTTGCCCATTTCTCAAATTCTTCTTTTTTCTCCAATCATATGTTGCTAACAAATTCAAATCAGAACTCAAAAAACCTAATGTCTAAAATGTTGAGTTTGTGTGTTTTGATGATATTATCAATTTTTTCATTGATTACTTCTCCTGCATTCATTAATGAATGAGCTATGTACAGACATGGAGC
This sequence comes from Triturus cristatus, assembly GCF_964204655.1. NCBI lineage: Eukaryota > Metazoa > Chordata > Amphibia > Caudata > Salamandridae > Triturus > Triturus cristatus. Next base: position 533,428,464 of record NC_140590.1, read on the forward strand.
TGCCCTGAGATGCAATAAACTATTGACTTTGTTTAGACCAATTGTTGTACATAGTTTTTGTATACTGAGGCCCCCAAAGGATCTTTTCAAATATAGGAGACCATCATCTGTGTATGCAGGTAGGTGGATGAAATGTTTGACATACTTTTTCATTGTTTGATCCAACATGTTTAAAGTTTTAGCTTCTGTTCCTTTCATTGCCAATTTTAAATTACAGTTTAGCGATCAAGTAGTGACACAAACTTTCTATTTTCTGTGTGGGTTTAAGTGTTAGTTTATCAGGTTTTTTAGCCCAATTAACAAGAACCTCAATAATTTTGTTGTTGCTCGTATGGCAAGTGTGTGCATCTAAGTTCAATCCGAGATATCGCTCACTTTCTCCTGGAGAAATGTTTTCAATGTTTTGTGTTTCAAATTGCCATGGTTTACCATTGTTAATCAGGATTTTATCTTTATGGTGACTTCTATAAAATCCATGTGTCTTTTTCACATTAAGTTGTAATCCTGTTGTTTTACTGTATTTTTCAATGATCTTCAGATTTGTACTCATTCCTTCCCAGGTGTTGCTGAGTACTGCGATGTCATCGGCAAAAGCTAGAGCGGTTATTTGCTCAATGAGGCCATCAGCTCCTCCCACTTATCCTACACCTCTCATGTCTCTTCACAGTGCCAGACTACAGTCAATGGAACCTCCTTCACTGCTGATTCTGCCAAACCCGTCCCCTTGGTGGTTACGCTACATAGTAGGTAGGGACAGTGGGAATCTCGTTCATCCATTCATGCGCGTCACTAATTAGATGACGAGGCATTTGGCTATTTCTGTACCACCACGTGGTGGCTCATTCTGGGTTACTATGCTGCCCATCAGCGTCAAATTGGTTTTGCTTCCAACAATTCAAGATTCATTCGCTCCGGAGTACAGCCACACTGAACGCTGTCCTCACTGGAAATGGGATCACGTATAGGCCAGAGATAGCACACCCTGCAGTACTATTCCAACAATTTAAAATTGTCTAGGGACAGTCCTGAAAAGTTAAAGTATGATTAGCAGGACATCAATAATCAATGTGTGGTATGTAGTGATGTGGTATGTAATTATTTGAGACCTATTCTTCATTCAAAACATTTTAATAATCATGATGTACACATTTGTATCTAAATTGTTAGAAGCACACATCTATAAAAAATACACACCTATAAATTGCACATCTAACTAGAAATGCACATCTATACAAATTCTAGAAAATTCACAACTATAAAATTCACATCTATACTAATTCTTGTGTCAACTATAAACTATTATGTAACTGTTTAACCACATTTAAATATTAATGAATCAACATTTTAAAACAGTATGTTTTATAAGAATGACATGCGTGCTGCAAGACAGTGTACATCTCAGCGTTTAGTTTGACATTTAATTGTACATGAATACTTGGCACATTTTAAGAGTGTCCATTAAAGTAGTCAGGCAAAAAAAAATCTTGAATGGGAATGACATTTGCAGACCTAGATCAGCCAGAGCAACATCGTTACATTGAAGCCAAATACCACAACATCCAACAATAAAGCCATGACATTTTACAGTGTGACATTTGGTGAGATCTTTGATTTGCTGTGACAGATCCTGATAGTATTTGCATTTAATCTTAGAATCTAATTCAAGGGAATTCTGTGAGTTTTCGTAACGAATTGAAACATCAATTGCTACAGCTGTACCACCTTTAGTAAACACTACATCTGGTGTTCGTAGTTCACCTTGATTATTCTTAACATGAGGTTCCCTATATGCCATCCATCCACACCTTTTTGCTCTATCAATGAGCAATTCCAAAATGTAGTTATAACTTTTTATCTAATGTCCTTGGTTTAGAGACATGCACGTGAAATATGTGAAATTGTTTCGCAAACATCTTTCCAATTCCTACATGTAGCAAATGTACAATTTCTTCCCCTAGTGATGGTTTCTCTAGTATACAAGACATTTGCTCTCAACATCAGCGCAGCTATGTACTGATTTTCTTTCATTTTGTTATGCTTGCTGATCCAGAAATTTGAGGTTGGATTATTTGCTAAGTATTTTATACCATCACCTTGGACAGGGAGATTTGCCCATTTCTCAAATTCTTCTTTTTTCTCCAATCATATGTTGCTAACAAATTCAAATCAGAACTCAAAAAACCTAATGTCTAAAATGTTGAGTATGTGTGTTTTGATGATGTTATCAATTTTTTCATTGATTACTTCTCCTGCATACATTAATGAATGAGCTATGTACAGACCTGGAGCTGCCCTGAGATGCAATAAACTATTGACTTTGTTTAGACCAATTGTTGTAAATCGTTTTGGTATACTGAGGCCCCAAAAGGATCTTTTCAAATATAGGAGACCATCACCTGTGTATGCAGGTAGGTGGAGGAAATGTTTGACATACTTTTTCATTGTTTGATCCAACATGTTTAAAGTTTTAGCTTCTGTTCCTTTCATTGCCAATTTAAATTACAGTTTAGCGATCAAGTAGTGACACAAACTTTCTATTTTCTGTGTGGGTTTAAGTGTTAGTTTATCAGGTTTTTTAGCCCAATTAACAAAAACCTCATTAATTTTGTTGTTGCTCGTATGGCAAGTGTGTGCATCTAAGTTAAATCCGAGATATCGCTCACTTTCTCCTGGAGAAATGTTTTCAATGTTTTGTGTTTCAAATTGCCATGGTTTACCATTGTTAATCAGGATTTATCTTTATGGTGACTTCTATAAAATCCATGTGTCTTTTTCACATTAAGTTGTAATCCTGTTGTTTTACTGTATTTTTCAATGATCTTCAGATTTGTACTCATTCCTTCCCAGGTGTTGCTGAGTACTGCGATGTCATCGGCAAAAGCTAGAGCGGTTATTTGCTCAATGAGGCCATCAGCTCCTCCCACTTATCCTACACCTCTCATGTCTCTTCACAGTGCCAGACTACAGTCAATGGAACCTCCTTTACCGCTGATTCTGCCAAACCCGTCCCCTTGGTGGTTACGCTACGTAGTAGGTAGGGACAGTGGGAATCTCGTTCATCCATTCATGCGCGTCACTAATTAGATGACGAGGCATTTGGCTATTTCTTTACCACCACGTGGTGGCTCATTCTGGGTTAATATGCTGCCCATCAGCGTCAAATTGTTTTTGCTTCCAACAATACAAGATTCATTCGCTCCAGAGTACAGCCACACTGAACGCTGTCCTCACTGGAAATGGGATCACGTATAGGCCAGAGATAGCACACCCTGCAGTACTATTCCAACAATTTAAAATTGTCTAGGGACAGTCCTGAGAAGTTAAAGTATGATTAGCAGGACATTATTAATCAATGTGTGGTATGTAGTGATGTGGTATGTAATTATTTGAGACCTATTCTTCATTCAAAACATTTTAATAATCATGATGTACACATTTGTATCTAAATTGTTAGAAGCACACATCTATAAAAAATACACACCTATAAATTGCACATCTAACTAGAAATGCACATCTATACAAATTCTAGAAAATTCACAACTATAAAATTCACATCTATACTAATTCTTGTGTCAACTATAAACTATTATGTAACTGTTTAACCACATTTAAATATTAATGAATCAACATTTTAAAACAGTATGTTTTATAAGAATGACATGCGTGCTGCAAGACAGTGTACATCTCAGCGTTTAGTTTGACATTTAATTGTACATGAATACTTGGCACATTTTAAGAGTGTCCATTAAAGTAGTCAGGCAAAAAAAAATCTTGAATGGGAATGACATTTGCAGACCTAGATCAGCCAGAGCAACATCATTACATTCGAGCCAAATACCACAACATCCAACAATAAAGCCATGACATTTTACAGTGTGACATTTGGTGAGATCTTTGATTTGCTGTGACAGATCCTGATAGTATTTAAATTTAATCTTAGAATCTAATTCAAGGGAATTCTGTGAGTTTTCATAACGAATTGAAACATCAATTGCTACAGCTGTACCACCTTTAGTAAACACTACATCTGGTGTTCGTAGTTCACCTTGATTATTCTTAACATGAGGTTCCCTATATGCCATCCATCCACACCTTTTTGCTCTATCAATGAGCAATTCCAAAATGTAGTTATAACTTTTTATCTAATGTCCTTGGTTTAGAGACATGCACGTGAAATATGTGAAATTGTTTCGCAAACATCTTTCCAATTCCTACATGTAGCAAATGTACAATTTCTTCCCCTAGTGATGGTTTCTCTAGTATACAAGACATTTGCTCTCAACATCAGCGCAGCTATGTAATGATTTTCTTTCATTTTGTTATGCTTGCTGATCCAGAAATTTGAGGTTGGATTATTTGCTAAGTATTTTATACCATCACCTTGGACAGGGAGATTTGCCCATTTCTCAAATTCTTCTTTTTTCTCCAATCATATGTTGCTAACAAATTCAAATCAGAACTCAAAAAACCTAATGTCTAAAATGTTGAGTTTGTGTGTTTTGATGATATTATCAATTTTTTCATTGATTACTTCTCCTGCATTCATTAATGAATGAGCTATGTACAGACATGGAGCTGCCCTGAGATGCAATAAACTATTGACTTTGTTTAGACCAATTGTTGTACATAGTTTTTGTATACTGAGGCCCCCAAAGGATCTTTTCAAATATAGGAGACCATCATCTGTGTATGCAGGTAGGTGGATGAAATGTTTGACATACTTTTTCATTGTTTGATCCAACATGTTTAAAGTTTTAGCTTCTGTTCCTTTCATTGCCAATTTTAAATTACAGTTTAGCGATCAAGTAGTGACACAAACTTTCTATTTTCTGTGTGGGTTTAAGTGTTAGTTTATCAGGTTTTTTAGCCCAATTAACAAGAACCTCAATAATTTTGTTGTTGCTCGTATGGCAAGTGTGTGCATCTAAGTTCAATCCGAGATATCGCTCACTTTCTCCTGGAGAAATGTTTTCAATGTTTTGTGTTTCAAATTGCCATGGTTTACCATTGTTAATCAGGATTTTATCTTTATGGTGACTTCTATAAAATCCATGTGTCTTTTTCACATTAAGTTGTAATCCTGTTGTTTTACTGTATTTTTCAATGATCTTCAGATTTGTACTCATTCCTTCCCAGGTGTTGCTGAGTACTGCGATGTCATCGGCAAAAGCTAGAGCGGTTATTTGCTCAATGAGGCCATCAGCTCCTCCCACTTATCCTACACCTCTCATGTCTCTTCACAGTGCCAGACTACAGTCAATGGAACCTCCTTCACTGCTGATTCTGCCAAACCCGTCCCCTTGGTGGTTACGCTACATAGTAGGTAGGGACAGTGGGAATCTCGTTCATCCATTCATGCGCGTCACTAATTAGATGACGAGGCATTTGGCTATTTCTGTACCACCACGTGGTGGCTCATTCTGGGTTACTATGCTGCCCATCAGCGTCAAATTGGTTTTGCTTCCAACAATTCAAGATTCATTCGCTCCGGAGTACAGCCACACTGAACGCTGTCCTCACTGGAAATGGGATCACGTATAGGCCAGAGATAGCACACCCTGCAGTACTATTCCAACAATTTAAAATTGTCTAGGGACAGTCCTGAAAAGTTAAAGTATGATTAGCAGGACATCAATAATCAATGTGTGGTATGTAGTGATGTGGTATGTAATTATTTGAGACCTATTCTTCATTCAAAACATTTTAATAATCATGATGTACACATTTGTATCTAAATTGTTAGAAGCACACATCTATAAAAAATACACACCTATAAATTGCACATCTAACTAGAAATGCACATCTATACAAATTCTAGAAAATTCACAACTATAAAATTCACATCTATACTAATTCTTGTGTCAACTATAAACTATTATGTAACTGTTTAACCACATTTAAATATTAATGAATCAACATTTTAAAACAGTATGTTTTATAAGAATGACATGCGTGCTGCAAGACAGTGTACATCTCAGCGTTTAGTTTGACATTTAATTGTACATGAATACTTGGCACATTTTAAGAGTGTCCATTAAAGTAGTCAGGCAAAAAAAAATCTTGAATGGGAATGACATTTGCAGACCTAGATCAGCCAGAGCAACATCGTTACATTGAAGCCAAATACCACAACATCCAACAATAAAGCCATGACATTTTACAGTGTGACATTTGGTGAGATCTTTGATTTGCTGTGACAGATCCTGATAGTATTTACATTTAATCTTAGAATCTAATTCAAGGGAATTCTGTGAGTTTTCGTAACGAATTGAAACATCAATTGCTACAGATGTACCACCTTTAGTAAACACTACATCTGGTGTTCGTAGTTCACCTTGATTATTCTTAACATGAGGTTCCCTATATGCCATCCATCCACACCTTTTTGCTCTATCAATGAGCAATTCCAAAATGTAGTTATAACTTTTTATCTAATGTCCTTGGTTTAGAGACATGCACGTGAAATATGTGAAATTGTTTCGCAAACATCTTTCCAATTCCTACATGTAGCAAATGTACAATTTCTTCCCCTAGTGATGGTTTCTCTAGTATACAAGACATTTGCTCTCAACATCAGCGCAGCTATGTACTGATTTTCTTTCATTTTGTTATGCTTGCTGATCCAGAAATTTGAGGTTGGATTATTTGCTAAGTATTTTATACCATCACCTTGGACAGGGAGATTTGCCCATTTCTCAAATTCTTCTTTTTTCTCCAATCATATGTTGCTAACAAATTCAAATCAGAACTCAAAAAACCTAATGTCTAAAATGTTGAGTATGTGTGTTTTGATGATGTTATCAATTTTTTCATTGATTACTTCTCCTGCATACATTAATGAATGAGCTATGTACAGACCTGGAGCTGCCCTGAGATGCAATAAACTATTGACTTTGTTTAGACCAATTGTTGTAAATCGTTTTGGTATACTGAGGCCCCAAAAGGATCTTTTCAAATATAGGAGACCATCACCTGTGTATGCAGGTAGGTGGAGGAAATGTTTGACATACTTTTTCATTGTTTGATCCAACATGTTTAAAGTTTTAGCTTCTGTTCCTTTCATTGCCAATTTAAATTACAGTTTAGCGATCAAGTAGTGACACAAACTTTCTATTTTCTGTGTGGGTTTAAGTGTTAGTTTATCAGGTTTTTTAGCCCAATTAACAAAAACCTCATTAATTTTGTTGTTGCTCGTATGGCAAGTGTGTGCATCTAAGTTAAATCCGAGATATCGCTCACTTTCTCCTGGAGAAATGTTTTCAATGTTTTGTGTTTCAAATTGCCATGGTTTACCATTGTTAATCAGGATTTATCTTTATGGTGACTTCTATAAAATCCATGTGTCTTTTTCACATTAAGTTGTAATCCTGTTGTTTTACTGTATTTTTCAATGATCTTCAGATTTGTACTCATTCCTTCCCAGGTGTTGCTGAGTGCTGCGATGTCATCGGCAAAAGCTAGAGCGGTTATTTGCTCAATGAGGCCATCAGCTCCTCCCACTTATCCTACACCTCTCATGTCTCTTCACAGTGCCAGACTACAGTCAATGGAACCTCCTTTACCGCTGATTCTGCCAAACCCGTCCCCTTGGTGGTTACGCTACGTAGTAGGTAGGGACAGTGGGAATCTCGTTCATCCATTCATGCGCGTCACTAATTAGATGACGAGGCATTTGGCTATTTCTTTACCACCACGTGGTGGCTCATTCTGGGTTAATATGCTGCCCATCAGCGTCAAATTGTTTTTGCTTCCAACAATACAAGATTCATTCGCTCCAGAGTACAGCCACACTGAACGCTGTCCTCACTGGAAATGGGATCACGTATAGGCCAGAGATAGCACACCCTGCAGTACTATTCCAACAATTTAAAATTGTCTAGGGACAGTCCTGAGAAGTTAAAGTATGATTAGCAGGACATCATTAATCAATGTGTGGTATGTAGTGATGTGGTATGTAATTATTTGAGACCTATTCTTCATTCAAAACATTTTAATAATCATGATGTACACATTTGTATCTAAATTGTTAGAAGCACACATCTATAAAAAATACACACCTATAAATTGCACATCTAACTAGAAATGCACATCTATACAAATTCTAGAAAATTCACAACTATAAAATTCACATCTATACTAATTCTTGTGTCAACTATAAACTATTATGTAACTGTTTAACCACATTTAAATATTAATGAATCAACATTTTAAAACAGTATGTTTTATAAGAATGACATGCGTGCTGCAAGACAGTGTACATCTCAGCGTTTAGTTTGACATTTAATTGTACATGAATACTTGGCACATTTTAAGAGTGTCCATTAAAGTAGTCAGGCAAAAAAAAATCTTGAATGGGAATGACATTTGCAGACCTAGATCAGCCAGAGCAACATCATTACATTCGAGCCAAATACCACAACATCCAACAATAAAGCCATGACATTTTACAGTGTGACATTTGGTGAGATCTTTGATTTGCTGTGACAGATCCTGATAGTATTTAAATTTAATCTTAGAATCTAATTCAAGGGAATTCTGTGAGTTTTCATAACGAATTGAAACATCAATCGCTACAGCTGTACCACCTTTAGTAAACACTACATCTGGTGTTCGTAGTTCACCTTGATTATTCTTAACATGAGGTTCCCTATATGCCATCCATCCACACCTTTTTGCTCTATCAATGAGCAATTCCAAAATGTAGTTATAACTTTTTATCTAATGTCCTTGGTTTAGAGACATGCACGTGAAATATGTGAAATTGTTTCGCAAACATCTTTCCAATTCCTACATGTAGCAAATGTACAATTTCTTACCCTAGTGATGGTTTCTCTAGTATACAAGACATTTGCTCTCAACATCAGCGCAGCAATGTAATGATTTTCTTTCATTTTGTTATGCTTGCTGATCCAGAAATTTGAGGTTGGATTATTTGCTAAGTATTTTATACCATCACCTTGGACAGGGAGATTTGCCCATTTCTCAAATTCTTCTTTTTTCTCCAATCATATGTTGCTAACAAATTCAAATCAGAACTCAAAAAACCTAATGTCTAAAATGTTGAGTTTTTGTGTTTTGATGATATTATCAATTTTTTCATTGATTACTTCTCCTGCATTCATTAATGAATGAGCTATGTACAGACATGGAGCTGCCCTGAGATGCAATAAACTATTGACTTTGTTTAGACCAATTGTTGTACATAGTTTTTGTATACTGAGGCCCCCAAAGGATCTTTTCAAATATAGGAGACCATCATCTGTGTATGCAGGTAGGTGGATGAAATGTTTGACATACTTTTTCATTGTTTGATCCAACATGTTTAAAGTTTTAGCTTCTGTTCCTTTCATTGCCAATTTTAAATTACAGTTTAGCGATCAAGTAGTGACACAAACTTTCTATTTTCTGTGTGGGTTTAAGTGTTAGTTTATCAGGTTTTTTAGCCCAATTAACAAGAACCTCATTAATTTTGTTGTTGCTCGTATGGCAAGTGTGTGCATCTAAGTTCAATCCGAGATATCGCTCACTTTCTCCTGGAGAAATGTTTTCAATGTTTTGTGTTTCAAATTGCCATGGTTTACCATTGTTAATCAGGATTTTATCTTTATGGTGACTTCTATAAAATCCATGTGTCTTTTTCACATTAAGTTGTAATCCTGTTGTTTTACTGTATTTTTCAATGATCTTCAGATTTGTACTCATTCCTTCCCAGGTGTTGCTGAGTACTGCGATGTCATCGGCAAAAGCTAGAGCGGTTATTTGCTCAATGAGGCCATCAGCTCCTCCCACTTATCCTACACCTCTCATGTCTCTTCACAGTGCCAGACTACAGTCAATGGAACCTCCTTCACTGCTGATTCTGCCAAACCCGTCCCCTTGGTGGTTACGCTACATAGTAGGTAGGGACAGTGGGAATCTCGTACATCCATTCATGTGCGTCACTAATTAGATGACGAGGCATTTGGCTATTTCTGTACCACCACGTGGTGGCTCATTCTGGGTTACTATGCTGCCCATCAGCGTCAAATTGGTTTTGCTTCCAACAATTCAAGATTCATTCGCTCCGGAGTACAGCCACACTGAACGCTGTCCTCACTGGAAATGGGATCACGTATAGGCCAGAGATAGCACACCCTGCAGTACTATTCCAACAATTTAAAATTGTCTAGGGACAGTCCTGAAAAGTTAAAGTATGATTAGCAGGACATCAATAATCAATGTGTGGTATGTAGTGATGTGGTATGTAATTATTTGAGACCTATTCTTCATTCAAAACATTTTAATAATCATGATGTACACATTTGTATCTAAATTGTTAGAAGCACACATCTATAAAAAATACACACCTATAAATTGCACATCTAACTAGAAATGCACATCTATACAAATTCTAGAAAATTCACAACTATAAAATTCACATCTATACTAATTCTTGTGTCAACTATAAACTATTATGTAACTGTTTAACCACATTTAAATATTAATGAATCAACATTTTAAAACAGTATGTTTTATAAGAATGACATGCGTGCTGCAAGACAGTGTACATCTCAGCGTTTAGTTTGACATTTAATTGTACATGAATACTTGGCACATTTTAAGAGTGTCCATTAAAGTAGTCAGGCAAAAAAAAATCTTGAATGGGAATGACATTTGCAGACCTAGATCAGCCAGAGCAACATCATTACATTCGAGCCAAATACCACAACATCCAACAATAAAGCCATGACATTTTACAGTGTGACATTTGGTGAGATCTTTGATTTGCTGTGACAGATCCTGATAGTATTTAAATTTAATCTTAGAATCTAATTCAAGGGAATTCTGTGAGTTTTCATAACGAATTGAAACATCAATCGCTACAGCTGTACCAACTTTAGTAAACACTACATCTGGTGTTCGTAGTTCACCTTGATTATTCTTAACATGAGGTTCCCTATATGCCATCCATCCACACCTTTTTGCTCTATCAATGAGCAATTCCAAAATGTAGTTATAACTTTTCATCTAATGTCCTTGGTTTAGAGACATGCACGTGAAATATGTGAAATTGTTTCGCAAACATCTTTCCAATTCCTACATGTAGCAAATGTACAATTTCTTCCCCTAGTGATGGTTTCTCTAGTATATAAGACATTTGCTCTCAACATCAGCGCAGCTATGTACTGATTTTCTTTCATTTTGTTATGCTTGCTGATCCAGAAATTTGAGGTTGGATTATTTGCTAAGTATTTTATACCATCACCTTGGAGAGGGAGATTTGCCCATTTCTCAAATTCTTCTTTTTTCTCCAATCATATGTTGCTAACAAATTCAAATCAGAACTCAAAAAACCTAATGTCTAAAATTTTGAGTTTGTGTGTTTTGATGATATTATCAATTTTTTCATTGATTACTTCTCCTGCATACATTAATGAATGAGCTATGTACAGACATGGAGCTGCCCTGAGATGCAATAAACTATTGACTTTGTTTAGACCAATTGTTGTACATAGTTTTTGTATACTGAGGCCCCCAAAGGATCTTTTCAAATATAGGAGACCATCATCTGTGTATGCAGGTAGGTGGATGAAATGTTTGACATACTTTTTCATTGTTTGATCCAACATGTTTAAAGTTTTAGCTTCTGTTCCTTTCATTGCCAATTTTAAATTACAGTTTAGCGATCAAGTAGTGACACAAACTTTCTATTTTCTGTGTGGGTTTGAGTGTTAGTTTATCAGGTTTTTTAGCCCAATTAACAAGAACCTCATTAATTTTGTTGTTGCTCGTATGGCAAGTGTGTGCATCTAAGTTCAATCCGAGATATCGCTCACTTTCTCCTGGAGAGCTGTGACAGATCCTGATAGTATTTAAATTTAATCTTAGAATCTAATTCAAGGGAATTCTGTGAATTGAATGGGAATGACATTTGCAGACCTAGATCAGCCAGAGCAACATCATTACATTGGAGCCAAATACCACAACATCCAACAATAAAGCCATGACATTTTACAGTGTGACATTTGATGAGATCTTTGATTTGCTGTGACAGATCCTGATAGTATTTAAATTTAATCTTAGAATCTAATTCAAGGGAATTCTGTGAGTTTTCAAATATAGGAGACCATCACATGTGTATGCAGGTAGGTGGAGGAAATGTTTGACTTTTTCATTGTTTGATCCAGCATGTTCAAAGTTTTAGCTTCTGTTCCTTTCATTGCCAATTTAAATTACAGTTTAGCGATCAAGTAGTGACACACACTTTCTCATTAATTTTGTTGTTGCTCGTATGGCAAGTGTGTGCATCTAAGTTCAATCCGAGATATCGCTCACTTTCTCCTGGATAAATGTTTTCAATGTTTTGTGTTTCAAATTGCCATGGTTTACCATTGTTAATCAGGATTTTATCTTTATGGTGACTTCTATAAAATCCATGTGTCTTTTTCACATTAAGTTGTAATCCTGTTGTTTTACTGTATTTTTCAATGATCTTCAGATTTGTACTCATTCCTTCCCAGGTGTTGTGGAGTACTGCGATGTCATCGGCAAAAGCTAGAGCGGTTAATTGCTCAATGAGGCCATCTGCTCCGAATGTGAAGCCCTTGCCGGCTTTCTGAAGATCACAGATCAGAGGATCCATGGCAATGTTAAATAGCAGTGGGGAGAAAAAGAGTGACCTTGTTTAACACCAGATTTCATTGTTATTTTAGGAGTTGCTTCGTTTTTCTTTCCCTTGAAAAATGTTGTTGAGTCAGTATATAAGTCTTTTATTATGTCTCTGATGTATGATGGAAATCAGTGCCTTGCAAGACTCTGTAAAATGTGACCATGGCTGACGGAGTCAAAGGCTTTTGAGATAACTATGAACACTACTGCTAATGAGTTACTGTTCTTTCATGCCCCTTTCATGATATTTTGCAGAAGAGTCAGATTTTCGAGACAACCTCCCACCTTAATGAAGCCTTTTTGACTCGTATTCAATTCAACAAGAAATGAGAGTCTTTTAGTTAGTATTTTTGTGAATAACTTCATGAATGCAGTACCGATGGTAATTGGTCGCCAATTACTGATTTTTTTAAGTTCGCTAATCGGTACATTCTTAGGTATCAATATCGACTGGTTCTTCTTAATACTCTCTGGTACTCTTCTCATCTATAACCAAGACAGCGGACGCGCGCAGCGGGCGCGCCTAAGGCAAGCCCGTCTGCGCCCGTCCGCGCCAAGTCCGTGCCCAGGACCCCGCTTTGTGCATCCTCAACATTAATATATACGAGCAGTGCTCTGCGCGCCCTGGGACATCCTAAGGAGTTGACTTGTATTTTATATCCCGGGGCTGCGACAACTAGCTGTGTTTGTGGATTTGCTCTTCCCCTCCCCAGACCGGTGATGGCATTTCGCGCTCATGAGCGACTAGAGGAGACCTTGCCACAAGTCCAGCCTGTTTTTCAAGGCGGACTCATCAATGCTAGGTCCTTGGGCAAGCACAAGTATGAAATTGCTCATATGATAGAGTGCTTGGCCCTAGACAGATTATTCGTAACAGAGACCTGGGCTGATGCGGCATCTGATCCCGACTTTATCACGGCCATACCTACGGGTTATAAAGCCATCAGAGAAGATAGGTCTGCTAAGCGTGGGGGTGGAGTTGCCATTATTCTCAGGGATCAGTTCCCGGCAGCTCATCATTCCATCTCCTCCCCCCTCTATGAAGGCCTCCACTTCTCGCTCACACTTCATCCCAAACTAACATTTAAGGGAATTCTTCTCTACCGCCCACCTGGCCCTCGCACTACGTTTTTAACTAACTTGGACAGTCTATTTGAATCAGCTATTTTAAACTCCGATTTCACCATTCTTGGAGATTTTAACTTTCATTTAGAGGATGCAGGTAACAAAGACACTGCAGAGCTATTGGATAGCCTTAGTTCCTTAGGACTCTCTCAACTGGTGCAATCCCTCACACATACAGCTGGGCACACACTAGATGGCGTGTTCTCCTCAGCTCAGGGTCTTATGATCAAGGAAACGCTTCCTTTAATTTGGTCAGACCATTCCCTAATTAAATTCACGCTCCCCATTCCCAGTGAAGGTAAGGAGGTTGCCATTAAACGTTCTGCTTCTGCTGGGCTAGCATGGAACAAAGTAGACTTACTGTCCTTTAATGCTCTGTTAGAAAGCTCCTATCCCTCCCTACAGGATCAGGCAGACCTGGCCGTAGATAGCTACACTAATTGGATACTGGATGCAGTGAATGCTTCAGTCCCACCAAGAACTCTCTCAGCTAACAGGTCTACACCTTCCGCCCCCTGGTTCTCTGATTGTCTCCGTCTAGAAAAACAGCACTGTCGTCGTTTAGAACGACGGTGGCGGATAAACTATAATGAGCCACAGAAATTAGCATACAAAACAGCATTATCAAAATATAAAAAACTTCTTATATCTGAAAAAAAAAGATATTTCACCTCTCAGATCGAGTCTGCTGCCAACTCCTCCAAAGAACTGTTTGCAGTAATTAATAAGCTCTCGACACCCATCAACTCAGGCAGGAGGGTCAACCAGGAATTCTGCAACGAGGTGGCCGAGGTTTTTAAATCCAAGGTTTTAGACATCTTTAAAGCTTTTAAGGAGGTTTCTGATTCTAGCCCATTATTATGCCCAAACAGCCCAAGCATTAACAAGCACCCACCATTTGTGTTTTCTGCAATCTCGATAGACACAGTAAGAAACTATGTCCTCCTAGCTAAATCGAGCTCACCTCTAGACCCCTGCCCCCCGAGGGTCTATCAAGAACTGGCAAACTCGGTGAGTCCTCAACTCACCGATATTTTTAACCTGATGTTCTCCTCTGGTGTTTTCCCGATTAGCTGGAAGCAGACATCCATTCTACCTTTACTAAAAAAAACAACTCTTGATGCGACCAACCCCACCAACTATCGGCCCATTGCCAGACTGCCGCTGCCAGCAAAGATAGTGGACAAAATAATGAACGACCAATTGTCCCTATTTATCAATGCCAATGGCCTATTGGATTACACCCAATTTGGCTTTCGCAAGGATCATAGCACGGAGTTGGCATTGATTAAAGCCTCCGAGGAGATCAGGGCAGTTATGGACGGTGGAGGTGCAGCAGCTTTGGTGCTCCTCGATCTTTCTGCGGCGTTTGATACGGTGGATCATCGCCTTCTGCAGAGATGTTTGGAAAGGCTAGGATTAGGAGATACAGCACGAGCACTTATAGCCTCCTTCCTCTATGATCGAAGATCCACCGTATCCATAGATGGTTTCAATTCAAATCCTTACACCCTTCCATGTGGTGTCCCGCAGGGTAGCTCTCTGAGCCCCACTCTATTCAATATATACGTCTCTGAACTAGCGCCCCTTATTCGGGAATTTGGTTTCAGCCTGACCACCTATGCTGATGACACCCAGATTGTGGTGGCAGCTTCCAAATTCCAACAATCTCCGGCCGCGCAGTTCAGGAGTTGCATGAGTGCAATTAATAAGTGGATGACAGCACACTGCCTGAGACTCAACTCCAGTAAAACGGAAGTCTTGATCTTCGGCAGTGTGCAGCCCCCCTGGAATGATCTGTGGTGGCCTGTCGAGTTGGGCTCCCTGCCCAATCCGGTGGTTAAGGTAAAGAACCTGGGTGTGCTTATGGATGCTAAACTCACTTTCCATCACCACACCAATGCGGTAGTGTCGGCATCGCATTTTCTCATAAAAAAATTTGGAAAATCTTTCCTTACATCCCCAATCACACCAAGAGAACAGTAGTCTCTTGCCTTATCTCATCCAGGCTGGACTATTGCAATGGTTTGTTCCTTAACGCCCAGAAGCAACACCTGCGCAAACTACAGATGATCCAGAACTCAGCAGCTCGTCTCATACTGGATATCCCTAAACATCACTCAGTCGCCAATGAAATCCGTAATCTTCACTGGCTTCCTGTACCCCAGCGCATCGATTTCAAAGCCTTGTGCATAGTTTTTAAGGCCTTGCATGGCATTGGTCCGTCCTTCCTGCAGGATCATTTTTCTTGGTATTGTCCCACCAGACAGCTGCGGTCCACTGGAGCTCGATTACTTGCTGTCCCAAGAATCTTCAAAGCCCACTGGGGTGGACGCAGTTTCTTTTACGGAGCGTCTAAACTGTGGAACACCCTTCCCTTTTCTCTCAGGAATGCCAGCTCCCTGACGATTTTCAGGAAACAACTGAAAACTTGGCTCTTTCAGCATTAGGGGCAAGGCAGCATTGTGTCACTGTTATGTCTAGCGCCAAGACACCCCCGGGTATACATGCGCTTTATAAGTTCCTGTAGCATAACATAACATAACAATAAGATTCTAGGCAGCCTTCTTAGTTGCTTGTTATGCACATTATTCAAGTCATTCAGCCTATCTTATCAGGCCCCACTGCTTTCTTTATATCGGAGTCATCAAAAGCATTAGTTATTTCGAGCAGTGTAATTTCTTTACACAAATGTATAATTTCCCATTCATCCGGTATCCTGTAAATCGGTATGAATTTAGGGTTTTTCTTGTTCTCTTTTTCAATTATGTCATTGTAGTATTGGAAAATTCCATCAGCACTGATTTGGCAAGTGGCATCTTCTGCCCCATTAGTGATTATCCTCACAATTTTCTTTTTGTCTTTTTTCAACATTGCCTAGTATTCTTTGTAACTGCCCTTTGCTTTTGCATAATTTTTCTTGTGCGTCCGATCGAGCCTTTTTTTTTCTTGTCTTTCTTTGGTATCTTGTTTTCTACTGAGGCATTCTGGTGCTCATCTTGAGCAGAGTTCATAGGCTCATTATTGAGTTCACATGCTAGTTCGATTTGTTGGTACAGGGCTTATATCAGTGGTATTTTCTGAGATATAAGTCACTATCTCATCCATCAAATTCATAGCAGCATCGTGTTGCTCTATGTTTTTGGTGTACTTCTCGCCTTCTGTGATTCTATCCTCCAGCTCATCAAAGGTTTTGATTTTTTTGCGCACGGTTTCGATTGATAAAGTCTCTGCGTTTTTCTGTTGTTACTTTCACTGTAACCTCTGGTTCATCGCAAGAGTCATTCTTCGAGACAATTGATGCTTGCAGTACATCTTTTGCCGATTATTTTTTTACTCTTATCTCTTCTATCTCTTCTTTTTTCTGCAATTTGTTTTCTGTTTTTGTCACAATGCAAAACCATCAGCGCATTAATATTTCTCTTGTTCTCGTACACTTTTTCCAATTCTGCTAATAGAAGTATTTCTTCCTGTGACCATAATTTTGAAGGTTGGCTGCTTGCTAGAGCTGCTAGTCTAGCCTCATTTGGTGCTCTTGTGTGCGCATGCCGTGCATACTGGGAAACTCCAATCTTTTTTCCAAATCTGAGGTCACAGAAGCTGCACAGGAATTGCAGCTCTCCTTTTTGAGGTCTTCCTTTACATTTGGCACAATGGCAGGTAATATTGTGGTATTCAGCTTCTTTGTCACATTTTGAGCAATAGGTTTTGAGATTAAAGCCTTTATGCTTGTTAGAGACAGGTTTTCTTAGGTCTTTAAATGTTCCCAATATGTCTCCACACAAGTCACATTTATATTTTTGGTATGGGTATTTCCAATACGTGACTTTCTTTATGTAATCCCTTTTCTTTGTATTTAATTCTTTGCTTACCTTGTACACATCAGGTACATTTTCAAAGTTGGTTGTAACAATGTCATTCTTGGCTGAGGAGGCCACAAATTCAATGGTTTTGCTGAGATCTGTTGATGTGTCTTCGTCTGCTATGGGGGGTGAACTAGGTGCTTATCGTGACCTGAATCGTTGTTGCTTGTTGCATTGTTTGAAGTGGGTGCTGGGTTGTCAAATTCGGTGAGGAGGTTAATGATTTCTGGAAAAGACAGCACATCCTTACGCCATCTTAACAGGGTTTTTAATCTCCAGGAACAACCCCATCTGGAATTGTGTTTGTTTGCTTCGCCATTTCTCGCTATCATGCTCGCCGCCATGATAGAAGCTTGTTTGGCCTGTCTCTATAGACGCAGAGTCTAGCATTATAGAGGTAGTTACCAGCGAGACCACTGGGTGGTAAAGGCCACTTCAGCTGAGAATAGGTTAAGAGAGTCATAGCTACTCCCGCCGTTTACCCATTCTTCATTAAATTTCTTCACTTTGACATTCAGAGTACTGGGCAGAAATCACATTGCGTCAACACCCGCCTCAGGCCTTCGTGATGCTTTGTTTTAATTAAACAGTCGGATTCCCCTGGTCCACACCAGTTCTAGGTCAGCTGCTAGGTGCCGGCCGAGGCAGAACGTCGGCCACTGGGGAGTGGGACACGGAGTGAGGCAACCACTGCAGCTGGGGCAATCCACAGGAAGGGCCTGGCTCGTGTCCAGAGTCGCCGCTGCCCCGGAGGGCAGCACCTCATCCAGCCACAGCGCGCGTCCAGCCCCGCTTCTAGCCCGACTGACCTAGTTCTTAGAGCCAATCCTTATCCCGTTACAGATCTGACTTGCCAACTTCCCTTACCTACATTGCTCAGACATGCCAGAGGCTGTTCACCTTGGAGACCTGTTGCAGATATGGGTACGGCCCGGTGCGAGATTTACACCATCTCCCCTGGATTTTCAAGGACCAGCGAGAGCTCACCAGATGCCACCAGAACCTCAGTGCCTTCCAAGGCTCGGACCCCTCTCTCGGAGCGAACCCATTCCAGGGCGCCCTGCCCTTCACAAAGAAAAGAGAACTCTCCCCGGGATTCCCGCCGGCTTCTCCGGGATCATTTGGGTTCCCTTCCAAACTGCGCTCGCCCATCTCTTAGGACCGACTGACCCATGTTCAACTGCTGTTCACATGGAACCCTTCTCCACTTTGGCCTTCAAAGTTCTCATTTGAATATTTGCTACTGCCACCAAGATCTGCACCTGTGGTGGCTCCACCCGGGCCCTTGCCCCAGGCTTCCGTGCGCACCGCAGCAGCCCTCCTACATATCGCGGCTTAGTCCCCGCGGCTCTCAGCACCGGCTCTGGCTGGTATGGGCCCGACGCTCCAGCACCATCCATTTTCAGGGCTAGTTGATTCGGCAGGTGAGTTGTTACACACTCCATAGCGGATTCCGACTTCCATGGCCACCATTCTGCTGTCCATGTCAACCAACAACTTTTCTGGGGTCTGATGAGCATCGGCATCGGTGGCCTTAAGGCCCACTAGGCACTCGCATTCCATGCCCAGCTCCACACCAGCGAGCCGGGCTTCTTATCCAATTAAAGTTTGAGAATAGCTTGAGATCGTCCCGAGCACTTTGCCACGTGGCGGGTCGGAGGACAGAGCCCTGGACAGGGGGGGAAGGTGGTACCCGGTCCCAGCCCATCTGGATCTTGTCCCTGGCTGGGAACTGCCAGCTTGGAAGCGGTTCCAGCATACTCTGTCCCTAGTAATCTGCAGGAAAGCTACCCTTCTTTCTGGTAACCCGTGCGCACCAAGTGACAGAGGGGACCCCGGGCACGGGGGTGCCCGACCTCCTGGAGCCCTGGCTGGGATCGGGGAGGTAGGCGAGCCTTCATCGGGACTTCCAGGCTGGCCCGGCCATCTGTTCGCCCCATTGGAAAGCATTGCGCGCGACCAGATGGCCGTGGGAAAAGGCGGGACCAGATGGGCGGGCCCGGAGGATGATAATCTGCCTGCCTGAGCCTTCACCAGAGGGCTCCCACCTGCCCATGCAGGGCTTGGAGGTTCTGTGTCCAGGGGGCTCAGAGACCCCAGCTGGGCCTCAGGCCTGGGGCTGAGAATGGGGGTCCCTCGCGCAACTCTGATTTGCCCATGGCAGAGTTTAACCCATCCTTGGGCCCGCCCGGCGGTCCCGGGCCAGGCCACACAGGGGAGGCTTCCACAGGCCTGAGTTAGGCCACCAAGGGCCCCGGCCTATGCTCCTGAACCCAGTCAAGCTGGGGAAGGCCCGCCTGGGCCCAGGGCGTCGGATGGAGCCCGGGGTGGGAGCACCCGGCCAGAGCTCTCGGGCCCAGACGCCCAGGGGAGGACTACCCAGGACCGATGGAGCCCGTCTTGGGCACTTTGCCATGCGGCGGGCCAGAGGACGGAGCCCCCGACAGGGGGGAAGGTGGTGCCCGGTCCCATCCCATCTGGACCCCGGCTGAGAACCACCAGCCCATGAGAGGTTCTGGCATACCCTGTCCCTAGTAATCCGGAGGAAAGCTACCCTTCTTTCTGGTAACCTGTGCGTAGCGAGTGACGAAGGGGACCCATTGCACGGGGGCGCCCAACCTCCTGGAGCCCTGGCTGGGATCGGAGAGGTGGGTGAGCCCTCATGGGGACTTCCAGGCCGGCCCGGCCATCTGGTTGCCCCATTGGAAAGCATTGCGCGCGACCAGATAGCTGAGAGGAAAGGCGCGACCAGATAGCCGGGCCCAAAGGACGCCAATCTTCCCTCCCCAAGCCTTCACCGGATGGCTCCACCCTGCATGCAGGGCTCAGGGGCTCTGCGTCCTGAGGGCCCGGAGTCTCCATCTGGGCCTCAGGCGACCAGATGGCCGAGGGGAAAGGCATGACCAGATGGCTGGGCCAGAAGGACGCCAATCTGCCCGCCACGAGCCTTCGCCCTTTGGAGGGCTTGGGTGCTCTGCTTCCCGTGGGCTCATCAGAGCACTTAGCTGGGTCTCGGGGCTGCAAGGGGGGTGGGCCCCCAACAGGACTCTGACCCGGGGTCTGCAGGCACCTTGACAAACAGGCGAAGAGGGGGAGGTCTGCCCTGGCCCGATGGACCCTTGTGATGGGCACCAAGAGCCTCGGCTGGCCACAGGATGTGGGCTCCCACACCCCAGGGCCCCCCAGAGCCCAGGCCCTGGAACCGGTCCCCGCTTCTGAACCCAGCCAGGCCAGGGATGGGGGAGCATCCCAGGGCACCAGGGACCCCTGTCCCGGGCAGAAGGACTCTTGACAGGCCGTTGGACTGGGGCTCCCACACCCCAGGCCCTGCCCGAAACTCAGGCGCCAGGCCCGGTCCCTGCCTGCAGGACGTGGGCTCCTGTTCCATGGATTTTTTCCATAACTCCGTGGAACTCCGCGTAGTGGCACTATGCCAATACGCCCAGGGTTATTGTATATGTTCTTTTTCTTGGAGGGGGCAGGTGTTTGACAGCTGGAATGGTACGATTGGTTGCAAGATTTCAATCTTATCAATGTAGAATTTAATACGTGCCTGGAAGATTGAATGTTTATGCATATTTTTTGTCACAGGTACCTTTCACTGAAAAGTCTGTTGAAAGTGAAGCAGAGGATGATTGTGAAGTGGCATTTATGGTGGAGGACATCAAGGCACTCAAGTGTAGTTCTGGGTGTAATTTCTATGGAAGTCTGGGAAGGTCAACTAAGGAAGGATATTGAAATGAATTTGGTATCTGACAACATGAGTAAAGGCTGGCCAGAAGAGCAAACATTGAGTGGAATTTGAAATTATTTATTTGCATAAATTAATTTAAACCCTGGGATTACAGTAAAATAGCATTATAAAAAGTAACAATGATACTGAATCTTTAGTAAACCCCAACTTGAATCTTCGAATACTTTAAAAAAAAAACAATTGTGCTGGAATCCCATAAAACAATTAGTTGCATGGCACATTGCAGTGGGCCTTGCAACCATGTTTTATAGATGGTAAAGCAATTTTAGGGTTTGTGCTTAGAGTGCACATTCCACATTAGTTCATGTCTAGTGAACATATCCCTGGTTTTTTGTCCCATCAGTTCTCCTGATCTGCATCCTTGTCCCTTTGGAGACATATTTTACCCGTAGTCCTGACTGTCTGATAAAGTGCATGTGCTTTGTGCAGTCGATTCATCCCCGGTGAACAGATCACCCGCATTTATGCCATCAATTTTTCAATTCTTTCTTCCTGTCCCTTTGACTTTACATATAATTTGCCTGTGTACCTGGCTGTCTGATGCAGGCATGAAATCTAAAACCAGCATGAACAAGCCAACGAGCTGGTGCCAATTTATTACTTTTGAGAATTGAGAGAGATGGTAATGTCCAGTCGTTAAAGTTCTTAATTTGAAGATGGTTGTTAGTCTTGTAGGATTGCTCTTGGCTCCTTCCACCAAATTGTCTTTAGTATTGTAGAACATTTCCTCGGATTTCATTTATTTTGGGCGTAAAATCTGTCTCCCAGATTCTGTTTAAAATAATCCGGTATCAGCTTCTGAACTTTGTATGAACGTTGAAAGGGGCCAGAACGAAGCTGGAGATCACCCCTGAGAAATCTTCCACAGCAGGCCAAGGCGGAGGGCTCTCTTTGTAAAAAGCATATCACTGAGGCCTCTAAGCAGGTCCTTGCTCTTTGCCTCCGAAATAGTTCCCTGAGTAAGATTCTCCTTCATGGGCTATTGCAGGACAGGAGCAGAGAAGGTGCAGCTATGATTTATGTTTGTAATCGCATAGTCTGCAGGCTCCTCTAGTTTTTCTGGTTGGCCCAAGCTCAATTAAAATCCTCTATCAGTAGGGCCAGCAGTCGTATGTACATAATCTCTCTCCAGGTTTTAGGATTTAGAGAGACAGAAAGATGAGACTGGGGTTTGGTTGCCTGGTATGAGACATTTACCAGGGCCAAAAAGGGTGATGCTTTTACTGAGGCCTGGTAATATTGAAATGAGGCTTGTTGCACTTGTCTGCTTATGGACATTTTCCAGGTTGCGTAGGATATCGTAGACAGAGCAATTGCTGACTGATTTATCTGTGTAGTGATCAGGGCTCTCTTAAGCTGGTTGTTCCACTGGGAGCCTGTTTTTTCAAATATGTCTCTGAGGGAACTCTTTAGAGATTTTTCCTGTGATTTCACAATATGGATGTAATATTTAATAAAGTCAGGATTGAGGGAAATAACTTGTTTAACTAGTCCGAATTCCAATCCGAGTCTTTCCCATAAAAAGTGATTTGGTAGAAAGATCTTTTGATAGCCCACACACTGTGCCCGCTCCAGGATTTCTGAGCAGGCTCCTGGGAAAGCTCGGTGTCCATATGAAAGTGCTGGGAGAAGGGATGCATGAATGACTTTCCTTATTCCCTCTGCTGATGGACATTTTAGCATGTTATTAAGTTTAATTAGGCAATAGTTGATAGCAGTTGATTTCTTCTTCATATCTTTTTTCTGAGCAAATGGTTGGGCCGATTCTGTAAACCAGTCCCCCAAGTACTTGTATTTCAGGGCTGACGTGATAGACCTTGGGTCTATCACGTACATGCTATTTGTTCTTCGTGCTTATGCCGGCCAAATACAAGGATTTTCGTCTTGTCTGGATTAATAATAAGGGTGTTCATTACACTATAATTGTTTAGGCGGGATAAGGCTGGATAAGGCTCTTCGAGCCCCACTTTAGTATGGTCCATGATGACTATATTGTCCGCGTATTGAAGAATGTGAAAGGGACGGTGGCCTAAGCGGGGTGGAATTAGGCAACTATTGGACAGAGCTTTTCCCTGGTCTGCTCTGTACAAGTTGAAAAGTAAAGGAGTCAGCACACAGCCTTGTTTCAGGCCCCCCATGGTTCGGATTTGGGCCGATAAGGATGTTGGGCCTGTTTTCACTCATACCTAGGTTTCAGAATAGAGGGAAATTATGGCTGTTAAAGGGGGAGATGGAAAATCACAACTTGCTCATTTTTTCTAAAGTTTCTGTCTGTCTACCTTATCAAATGCAGAGGTGAAATCGATGAAGCAGCAGAAAAGTGGGGGTTGGTTCTCCTGGGTAGTTTGATAGCAAAGGGCAGGAGCTCATTTTCTTCTAGCCAGCTTTCCAGATTATTTAGGAGAATTCCAGCATAAGCTTTTGCCTCCAAATCTAACAGAGCTATTAGGCAGTAATTACATGGTTTGTAAAGGGTCCCGTTTTTTGAAGATTGGGCACAGTATTGAGCCTCACCAAGCATCCGGGGTTTTGTCCAATACATAGACGGTGTTAAAAAGTGGCGTTACTAGCACTGCCCGATCGTCTGGAGCACATTGAAAGATAATGGCTGGGAGCCGCTTGGCAAAAGACATACAGATGATGGACGGAATGGAGAGCAAATCAAAAATTCTCCCTCAGTCAATAGATCTGGGTTAAATACATTGTTCTTTTGCTCACCATGCCACCCCAGTTTAGACCCAGCTGTATGCAAATCAGTTTTGAACCTGCGCATCATGGGAACAGTCCAGACTGAACCGCCAAGCCAGGTCCTCCCTGGACTGGAAACACGCATCCTGGGATGGTTTCGGGGCATCACCACTCATCAGCCATGCTAGCTTGAATCCAGTGGCACAGTGAGCCCGGGACCCACGTCTAGGCATACCCGGCACACTAAGGGCGCGTTTGGGCCATGAGCTCCGCCCGCCTTCTTGACCTTCATGGATTTTGTTATTTCTGCAGGTGAAGTTAAGTCTGGCAGTTCTTCTGCTTTCAGCTGGCAAAATGCCATGGTGTTTGAGTTAATATTTGCAAAAATTGAGTGGAGAAACTGCTGTACTTTTTTAAAGAGAGAAATGAGTGAATATTTTTATTTCTTTCAGGGTGATAAGGTTGTGCCACCTTTTGGTTTAAGGAGGAAAATTTTCCATATGGGACATGAAGGACATATTAGGATGTCAGCCAGTAAGAGGCGCATTCGTGAACTTTACCAGTGACATGATACTGATGGTATGATTAAGGATTTGGTGAGAAGGTGTGATTTGTGTGCCTTCAGTCCAGGCCAGCACTCTTCCCAGCAGATCCGCGTGCAGCACCACCTCACCTCAGCTCTTGAGCCCTCCCTTTCAGGGTTCGAGCCGGCAGATAGCCCGCCCGCCTGCCTCAGCTCTTTTTACTGCTCCCCTTGTCTTCTACTGGGAGACAGGTTAATCCTTGTGCAATTTTTGTTTTTTGTTAATTGTATACATTTCATGCTTTAATTTTGTGTTTCAGCCTTCCCGCTTTAATTTTCAACTTCTTGCTTTATTTGGGAGTCAGCCTTTTCCGCCGCTGCTGCCCCAGCTGCCCCTCCCCCCGACACAGCCCCTGCTCCCGCCTCCCTACCACAGTCCTGCCGACAAGCTCGCACCCCTCTGCCACCCCGGCAAACAACGACCCCTGAAAGCCACCTGGTTCACCACCAAACTCCAAGTAGCCAGGCGCTCCTGCAGATGACTCGAGATAACCTGGCAAAACCGGAAAACCACGGAAGACCTGACCAGCTACCGGGATGCCCTCAAGGAATACCACCAGCACCTAAGAGACACCAAGCGGACCTTCATCAAGAACAAGATCCACACCAACGTGACTAACACTAATGAACTCTTCAACGTCATACAGCAACTCACCAAACCCCCCAGCGAAGCCACAGACTTCACACCACCCCAGGAACTCTGCAACCAGCTCAGCTCCTACTTCCATCTGGAGATCAAGGCCCTCTACGACAACTTCAGTGAACAGCCCCCGGACACCCCCCCTCTCGCCACCACAACCCAACACAGAGCCGATCATCACAACCTGGAATCCGGCCACTGTCGAACACACCACTGTGACCATGAAGAACAACCAATCAGGAGCCCTGACGGACCCCTGCCCATCGCACATCTACCACAGGGCCGCCGCCGTCATCGCACCCAAACTAGGACGCACCATCAAAGCCTCTTTTGGATCCGACATCTTCCCCAATGACTGGAAGCGGGCGGAGGTCAAACCCCTCCTCAAGAAGTCCACTGCTGACCCAACAGACCTGAAAAACTACCAGCCATCTCTCTCCTCCCCTTTGCAGCCAAGGTCACTGAGAGACGCGTAAATACCCAGCTGACAGTCTTCATCGAAGAGAACTTCATCCTAGACGCCTCCCAGTCTGGATTCCGCAGCAACCACAGCACCGAGACGGCCCTCATCGCGGCCACCGACGACATCCGCATAATACTAGACCAGCTCCACACCGCAGCCCTCATCCTCCTAGACCTCTCCGCAGCCTTCGACACCGTCCCACATCTCTCTCTCGCAGCCAGACTCCACGATGCTGGGATACGAGGAACTGCCCTCTCCTGGATCCAATCCTTTCTCTCTGGCAGAACCCAGAGGATCAGACTCCCTCCATTCGTCTCCGAACCCACACAGATCAACTGCGGAGTACCCCAAGGATCATCGCTCAGCCCCACGCTCTTCAACATTTACATGGCCCCCCTCGCCGCCATCGTCAGACAACACAGAATCAGCATAGTATCATACACCGACGACACACAGCTCATCTTCTCCCTCACAAAGAACCCCAAAGACACCAGACACTGCTTCCAGGAAGGAATGAAGGACGTAGCCGCCTGGATGAAAAGCAGCTGCCTGAAGCTCAACTTGGAGAAGACTGAGGTCCTCATACTTAGACCCTCCACCTCCACCCTCCACCTGGTGGCCCTCTGCCCTCTGGAGTCCACCTACCCCGACAGACCACGCACGGAACCTCGGCATCATGCTCAACTCCTCCCTCACCCGCCAGATCAACTCCATCACCTCCACCAGCTTCAACTGCCTTCGGATCCTCCGCAAGTCCTTCAAATGGATACCCCCAGAATGCAGAAAAACCATCACCCACGCTCTCATAACCAGCCGACTTGACTACGGCAATGCCCTCTACGCCGGAATTAACAAGACCCTTCTCCACAAGTTCCAAACCATCCAGAACGCCGCAACCAGACTCGGAACACCATGGCAAGAACACATGATCCAACACCTACGTGACCTCCACTGGCTTCCTGTCGAGAAGAGAGTAACCTTCAAACTGCTCACCCACGCCTACAAATCACTCCACAACATCGGACCCAAATACCTCAATGAGAGAGTATCCTTTCCTTCCTCATACCCAAGAGGAACCTTCGTTCCGCAGACCTCGCCCTCGCAGAAACCCCCCGCATCCGCAGAATCAGAGCAGGCAGAAGAGTGTTCTCCTACGTTGCAGCCTGGAACAAGCTCCCTGTCAACATCAGACTCTCCCCCAACCTCCACACCTTCAGGAAGAACCTTAAGACCTGGCTCTTCGACTGAACCAGAGCTGCACCCTCCCCCCCCCCCAGCGCCTTGAGACCCTCACGGGTGAGTAGAGCGCTTTATAAACCCCCTGATTGACAGTGACAAATCGGTGACACAGTGTATTAGTGAATCCTCTTCCATTGAATTTGCTCCAGGTCATGGAGGAAGTTGGATGAGGATATTTTGTGTCCATTTTGTACGTTTCCCGAGAAAGAGGCTTTTGCCATTGTCTTAGTCGATTACTTTTCAAAATGGCCAGAAGTTAAGATGACTGGAAGAATAACTATAGAGGCCAACATTGAATTTTTGGGGGATGTTTTTTGCACAGAAGGTTTACCAGACGAGTTTACCTCTGGCAATGGACCACAGTTTGTTATTAGGACTTTTGAAAACGATTTATCATGGTGTGGTGAAAAGCATAAGAAAACTGCTAACTATTATAACCTGTCCAATGATCAGACTGAGAGATCTAACTGAGTTGTTGAGAGGCTATTCAGTTGGCTGTAAAGGTGGATTACCTTGGATGAAAGCCTTGCAGACCACATTATTGCCATATTGTACAATGCCGAATTCTGTTACAGGGTGCCTGCCTTTTAAACTACTTCATAGCACCAAGTTGTCTCCGTAGTGGTTGGATTGTAAAGGAGATTCAGATGCAGGTATTGATTATAAAAAATCAAGAAATGTATGGCAGTTTATGAAGAAGGAATGTTATGAATACGTACAGAGGAAAACCTTCTGGTGTTAGAATTTGTCTAGGTGACTGAGTTCATATCAAGAAGGCATTAGTATCAGGGAAAGAGTTAACCAAATGGTCAGATTCAATTGAGGTTGTGGAGGTTTATGATAATACTGTGAAAGTCCAAGGAGTAAAAATTTGGAATATGAGCAGGGTCTCGGTTTCAGGAAATCCCTTGTGTTCTGGGTAAAATGACATGGAGCAGTTTTCCATGAGAAGGGATGAAAGTAATGTCTTCATGCATGTGCCAACATGCAATAATAGGGTGGTGTTGAGTGGATCTGAAAATGCTCCAAAATGTGGAATGAATTACATGGGGGTTGAACATGTATTAAGAAAAAGTTCAATAACCAAAGGGTCATCTGTGAAATTTTCAGAATATGTCAATTATTAAATAAATGAACAAATAGCATGCCCTAAGCTGGATGTATATTTGTATGGTATACTTTTTGACTGTGATGTACTGTATTAGATATTCTTATTTATGTTTTGCTCATATGTATTTCACATTTTATATAGTTTGTTTATTAGTTTTAGAGATTAATTA
This sequence comes from Triturus cristatus, assembly GCF_964204655.1. Taxonomy (NCBI): domain Eukaryota; kingdom Metazoa; phylum Chordata; class Amphibia; order Caudata; family Salamandridae; genus Triturus; species Triturus cristatus. The sequence goes on from NC_140590.1 coordinate 533,456,747, forward strand.
TGTTTGTTAATTCTCTGTTTCTGTCATGTATTTTTGCCACGGGGGGAGGTGTGTCATATCCTGCATCTTAGAACCTGGTAGGGGCAGGATGCAATGAAATAATGTGGGTAGAATGACTTGGGATAGAAGGTTCAGGTGGATCCAAGAAAGGCGTTTAGACAGATAGAGAGCTCTCCTTTGCTGGCTGTGATTGTTGGCTGCTCTTTTTGTGTGGAAATAAACTTACTTTAAAAACATTCTACTGGAGTACTTTGTTACTACACTTACTGTACTGTCACTGCGCCAAGATACCCCGATTGGGTTGAGTCGTGCTTGTTATCAAGTTAAATCATTCATTCATTCATAGTCTAGCTGAACATCCAGATTAATTTCAACAAGATATGAATCGAGTTTTATATTTTTCAATAAAAGTTCATAATTGTTAACCGGATATATGAATTTTTATTAAAAGCCATTATGATATCAATACCTGATTCCCTACTTTGTCTCCACTAACATACATAGCTGCACGTTTGAAATCATTTGCTTCTCATGTTTGAGCTATTGGAAAATATAATAAAAATCACGACAAATGTAAACAAAACATGTTTATTTGCTATTAAATAGATTAATCAAACAAAGAATCATGGTTTTGTGGTGAAGGTCCATGTCCTGTGATCATACCCTGAGGCCGGTTTCTCATAGCTCCCATTAGAAAGGTCAAAGTTCATCCATCCCGGATGTCTCTGGTTGAAGGGCCGCTGAGGTTACCAGTAAGGTATTATTAAAGGCTGGGTGTTTCTTGGGGGTATTCTGTGAGTCAAGGCGATATTTTAGCAGGGTTGTGTATGATAAGGGGCATGAGGTACATTTGTTTTATGAATTTACAAGAAGAGGGCCTCATGTTTGAAGCCTAAGGCATAGCTGTTGTTAGTTCAACAGGCGCAATTGCACTGGGTGGCCTGGTGTTAGAATCTAATGAAATGTCTTTGCTGTATTGCTCTGTGTTTGTTCAGCTTAAGTTAGCATTAGTGGCACCATTTTACGTTTAGCCGCCATGTTGTGTTTTCATAGTGATTTATTCTCTTCTCGGCTCTGCTAGAAGCAGCCGTAATGTGTTCTTTCTCTCTCTCAAGGTTGGGCCTCGCTATACTAATGAATATATTGTTATTGTTAGCGCATGCCTTTCTCACAAGATAGAAGCTTGCTCCCACTAGCTAGGCTATGGGCACAGGCGGAGTGATTGATGGAGCAAGGTTTCGCATAAAGACTAACTTGCTCGTATGCAATCCTCTCAAATAACCTGTAACTCTATAATCAACCTGTCCGTGAGTACTAACAGTGCACCACATTCAACATATTGTATGTAGGGGACGCTTTCCTATGTGTTTTTTCTAATGACTAACCCGAGTGTTCTAAGATGGCCACTAAAACGCGGGAATTCTACTGCGCATGCGTCTACTACATCTAAGTAGTGTGACATTATCTGTTGCTTGGGGGAAATCTTTGCAGCTGCGCAATAGCTCCTAATATGGCCGCTTTAAAGTAACGCACTAACACACATGCTGAGCTGAAACTAACCTATGCACGTACTACTAAGCTATTAATGCAAAATATTTATTAAATAAATGGGGTTAGAGTAGAAGTAAGTGGTATACAGTGAATTCATTTATTTTTGTATTCTAACATGTTCTTTTCTGACTTTATTATTAGTTCGTATTTGGGCCTTGGAGGGTGACCACGTCTCTGTTCCCTTGTGATTTCTACACATGCGCAAATCGACTGCTTGCCCTGGAACAAGTGATGCAAATTTGACTAACTGCCAAACCCTAAGCCGGCAAGGACATGAGAACCCAAACTCTTGACCCTACTGGAGGAAAAAGGAGCAACAATGTATAAAGTCTTACCGATCCACATATGAAATGGTTGTGGGAATAAAGCTTGTGGGTATTAAAATTAAGGGGAGGAGAATTAGACAATAGCCTAAAGAAAAATATTGCACTTAGGATGTTGTGATGTCCTCACCCCACTGCTTGGCCCAATCAAATTGCAGGTGAACATGGAATTGAAACATTTGGGGGTGTATCATACACTTGAATTTGGTATAACAGAGGTAAGTTATAGTTAGTTAGACGCACTTGATGCGGAGATGCTGATGCTATGTTGAGATGCTACCCGATTTTGCTGCAATCTGACTGAAGAATCCAACACTAGAGAAATTTGCAGAACAACCGAGGAGGCACATCTAGGGAAGGGTCCGGACGCGCCCGAGCCAGAGAGAGGAGGACCAGAGAGGGGTGTAACTCTGGCGTTGCACTAGAAGAGGTCACCTTCCCTGTCCTGAGCTGATCCTGAATCTTTGACACTCTGATGTCGGGTCCTCACACCATTTCTAGGTAAATATAATTGTAAGGTAAATGCTCCGTACTTGCTCTCTGTCCTTTTCTCTCCTCAGGTGCTATCATTGCAAAATAATGTATTAATGCAAACTGATTATGAGCTAACTGTACTATTTACCTGATGGAGACTTCTGGTATATTCATGTGTATCTAGATTTGACTCACAAAATTATTAATTCAGATAAACTTTTAAAACTTCTTCTGAGTCTGTGGTTCTTTTAAATAAAAGTTAAATGCACTATTGTATTCCCCCCCTATTCTAAACTACTACTAGATCTTTTCGAAAGTGCATTTACTCAGGAGACAGGAATGGTAAGGATACTGGTGTAAAGGTTTCCTAGGGTAAACAAAATAGATGTTCAGGGGATATTTACTAGCTCATTGATTGTATGAATGTATATGGGCCCAAATGAGTGTTGTGTGTATGAATGTGTAGAGCTGGTAAACTCCGCTGCATCAGTTTTATTTGGTAGCAGAGGCATGGTTAGTATAGTTAGCTAGGTGAGGATTGTATTTGAAATTTTGAATTATTGATTTATGTTTTAACCAAAACCCATTATGTATTGTTTTACTTTGTCTGGAAATTCCTGGGAATATTGAATAGCGGGTGGCAAGTGGAAGGCACACTGCAGTGAGGTTATTGGTCTGGATCGAGAAAGTGCTGAAAGTTACGCAGAACTGGAAGCACTAAGTTAGGGAAAATTTTCTTGTGTGTTAGCGACAACAATTGATAGCGAGGAGTTCGCTGGTGAAAGTTTGGTATTATATCACCTAGAAAGGGTAATACTGAAGGAGTAGCAGGTTCTCTGATGCTTGTGTTAAGAGTAAGCGGAGGAGTTTTACTTGCAGTGTGTCAAAAGTAAGCGGAAGAGTTTTACTCGTAGTGAAAGAAATCTTACTGTTCTTTGAATTAGTGGGTCAGACACAATAGCGAATGTTTATATGTTGTTAATTAATTAAATTTGTATGAAGAATTGTGAGAAAATAAGTTTTCGCATTACCTTGTAAAGGAGGGGTCAGTTGCGGGTGCTGCACTGACGTCACTGGGAGCTGCGCTGGGATTGGTTGAAACAGCTGGCGTGTAGTGATGCAAAATTTGTAAAGGAGGGGTCAGTATTAAGGAGTGACACTGACGTCCAAGAAAAGCCGCGCGAACATTGGCTGACCGAGCGAGCAGAGCAGGTGTTGATTGGTCTGCAGAATAGAAACCGCAATGGTATTGGAGAATTTTTAGAATTAAAGCAAAGGTCTGATTGGTCATCAAAACAGAAATCCCGAGAATAATAATAGAGGAGATTGCATGTACAATCCAACATTGACAGGGACTAGACCAGATAGAAGATTTGTAGGATTTGCTTACGAACAGTACCTTAATAAGCACAAGCACATAATGTATGGAGAAAAAAGAAAAATGTCCTTTCTACAAACAGTTAAGAATTATTTCAAAAAAGACAAACCCATTAAGAGTAGAGAGGAGATTCTCATTCCTCCTCCAAATACGCCTGCATTATATATGATGGTGGAGAGAGGCTATCATACCTGTGTATGGTTAGAAAATTGTATAGAATACACAAAAGATGATGGAATATTAGCATTTCCTGAGTACGGAAGCTTTAATGGATGAATATTGTACAACTTGAGAACACAAATGAATGAATTAGAACCCAGACCTAGATTGACTCAATATGAAGCTTTAGAAGAATGGGAAATGGAAGCCTTTGAATGAGACAGACCCCGAAGTAACAGGACCTTAAGCAAATATTACCCAAAATTTCCTTGAGAGACTAGAGAATTAGACCTCAAAAATTCACCTTTCTCGCCTTGCTTGTCATTGGTGACCGGCCCAAGTGATCCCAAAGCTGGCTTGGAGCCCACTAACATCAGCAGTCTAATGACCACCCCATTAGCAATTACGCAGTCTGATCTCATTGACCCAGCCCCTTCAAACGTCGCCTACCTGCCATCTAATCTTCCCATGAAACCACCATTGTCTAGGAGGGAGAGAGAGAAACTTACAAAACAAACCAAAAAACACCGTCTTGCAAAAAGGAGATCGGGGCTCGACGGGGCAGGGGCCTCTAGTATGCCAGCATCTGAAGCGAGGGGGCTCTCCCACTTCCCCATTTTTAACCAGGCCTCAAAACTCAAAATGAAAACCCTTAAGACTAGAATGACTTTCACGGACAATAATGACGCCATCGATAACCTTTGTTCATTAACACAGGAAGCTCCTAAGGGGACTCCCCCGGCCTCCGGAGTCACTGAACTATACTCTACAATCATGAAGCATGGATCTTTGCCACCAAAAATCAAGGGGACAGCCTCCCAAGGCCAAAGCCTGGGTAGGCAGTACAGCATAGCTCAGCCCCTAAGGGAAGTCCCAAACACATGGAACAGCCCAAACAAGTGTTCGGAAAATGCGAAACAAACCAACGTCGATTTCCAAATTACAACAGAAGGTGTACTGACGGGCCCTTCCTCGTCAGGTGACCCGATCAAAACTCTTCAGGACTACCCTATACAAATGCAGAGGCCTTCTCAGTCTAAATTGATACATGCCTCAGGAGGGCAAAGTGAAGTGGTGAAGTTCAACCCCAATATCTTAAGGTCCCCGCTCCTCCGCCTGAAACAGCTGGGAGACAGAAATACCAAAGTCTGGAAAAAGACGCAGAACTTGTTTTCTTTCCTCACTTTGCACACAAGGGCCCGCACGACATCCTTAATAGAAACAACCTCATCCGCCTATTCAAGCATGTTCCGGCGCTTTCCGGGGTTACTTCTTCTGATCTTACATCAGTCACGTTCGCCTTAATACCAGGCAAAGGGGGTTCGGAAGCAACTGTTACAACGTGGGCACAAGAATCCCTAAGGGATTCAATTTTTGGGGAAGCCAGCCTCTTTGAAGACTGGGGTATAGAACTTTGGGTCCCCCTACAACAAAAATATCCCCACGTTCTTCTTCAGGATGATCCAGTGAGGCCGTACATCAGCGTACTGAAGGGGACTCGGGGTGCAACCCATGTTTGGCTGCCAGACGCTTCAAAAGCTGATAACCTCATAAACATTTCATGTAATAACAATCAACGCCTGGTGAGCTGTAAATCCAGTCTCCCCGTCTCCCACAATACCCACAGCTGCTATGGGTACTCCCATCGAGAGCCTCCAACCGTATGCTCCCAGCAGCACTCCTCGGGGAAGTCAAACGGTCAGACTCCAAACTGACCATTTCTTCTTGGAACGCAGCTGGGTTAAAGTCAACCCTTTCATCCAAATCAGCAGTGGAATATCTGAACAAAAGTGACATAATTTGTTTTCAAGAGGCTTGGTCTCTATCTACATCTGCTCTCCACGGCTATTATGAACTCTTTCAATCAGCCTACCAGCCCAATTCCTATGGAAGACCTTCTGGGGTCCTCTCCATTTTCATAAACCACAGGTGCAAGATCGCAGCTACTGCCATCTATCGGAACTTAACGCAGGGCAAACTGTATTAATTACCGGTCTTTCAACTTCAAGCAGGGCCTTTTCTTTGCTTTTAATTAACTGTTACCACAACATAGCTAAAACATCCAAATCAATGGCAACAGTCCTATTGGTCAAACATCTGGAAGAAGTTTTATTGAAATTCGCTTTTGCAGAAGTACTGTTATTAGGCGATTTTAACATCAGAGACCTGGTTTCCAACGCCCATTCAGTCACTAAAGCTAAAGAGCAAGAAGTCATGACCACTTTTTTAACCAATTACAATTTACGTTCTGCGAAGCAAATCGCATTGGAACAGGATCCTGGTGCCCATCTGTCTCCAACATTTAAGAATCTTTCGACCATTGACTATATTTTTCTATCTCCTTCTCTGGCAAGCAAATTGGTTATGATGGAAATCCCCACTCGTACTGAGAGCGACCATAACCCTTTGACTGTAACAATGGACCTGCAAGTGCCTGCAGCTGCCAAAATAACTGAAGTGGGGCATTCAATGTAGGTCGAATTCCACACTCTAGTCAGGCGAATTAAATGGGACGCTTTGGGTGCTGATAAGGTGGGCACTTGGCTCATGGGAACAACCCCAACTTTTACACACAATGCTCCCACAGACTTCCATCACTGGTGGGACAATGCCATAGTCAAATTACGAGACCTTTTAACAGGCCCTGATGCTCACCACAGACCCCCCAGGCCTCGCCCGAAGCAGATTTTTACCCGGTGTTAGCCATCCAAAGAAGAGCCTAAAGGAGGGCTGTGCGCCTGCACAAATCGAAAGGCACAGAGCACTCTGCTAAAAATATGGCCTCACTGCGTAAAGCCTACATAAAATCAACATGGGAAGCCAAGAAACAAAAAGAACAGAATGACTGGCTAAAAATATTTGCCCTGTTAAAGGAAAAAAACCTGACTCATTTCTGGAACTATATAAACAAACTTCGTTCCTCCAATAAGATCAGGGGGAACGCGGTTCGAGAAGAACACTGGTCCCAGTATGTGATTCAACAATACTGCTGTGATACCGTGGATCCTGTGGAGGGCGAAATTAGAGATTGAGCCGACACTACGCAGATAGAAACCCATGAGCTGACTACCCCGGCCGAGGTCTCCAAGTATTTGAAAGCTATGAAAAACAATGGTGCTTCCGGGCCCAACGGCCTTCCATTTGCGGTATTCAAATGTGCGCTGGAAGATTGGACTAAGCTATTAGTCCCCTTATACAACTACGCATTTACTACCTATCGGCTACCAGACTCATGGAAAGGCTCGATCTTATGCCCAGCTAATTACCGACTCATTGCCCTATTAGATCTTGAGGCTAAGGTATATGCCGGGTGTCTTCTCAGGTCGCTAGAAAAATGGGTAGCGGAAAACAACATTCTACCATACTTTCAAACTGGGTTTCGATCCTCGGCCTCCACAATAGACAACATCACCACTCTAGCTGCTTTATAGACTACAGTGCTGCCTTTGACAAAGTGTCTCGCAAAACCTTATGGAGGAAATTGGACAAGTGGGGGATCCCTCAGAGGCTGCTAGGAGCCCTTATTTCCTTGCATAAGAACAAATGGGTACGAGTCAGAACTGGCCCAACGACAATCTCTCAAAAATTCAAACCTCAGACGGCCTAAAGCAAGGATGTGGTCGCGCCACCCTCTTGTTCAACATTTATACCGCCGATCTGGGAAGATTCCTGGAGAAAAGCAATCTCCTTCCGCCAAAACTGGATCTTGTAAAATCGAACCTGCACATTCTACAATATGCCGATGATAATGTTATAATGGATCAGGCAAAATCTGGCCTCCAAAGAGCCTTAAGCACGCTCCATAAATATAATACTGCTAACGCTCTAAAAATCAACCAGGACAAGACCAAGATTTTGATTTTCTGCTGTTGCAAGAAAAAGAAAAGTTTAACGTGGAACATTGGGCCCGCAAAGATCAAAACAACATCAAAATACAATTACCTGGGGGTCTGGTTTAGCGAGTCTTCCAGATCATCAGTCCACCTAGCCACCTTGAAAAAGAGAGCTGGAGCAATAACATACTCCCTGACTCGACTCAACCAGTCCCTGAGTAGTCCTTCTGCCGAACCCATTCTGAAGGTGATTAAAGCCACTCTTCTCCCCACCTTAAACTATGGGCATCAGGCCTTTCCTGGCCATGCTCGACCCATCTCGACCACACCCAAATTTCCATTTATAAAAAAATCTTCCATCTCCCGAACTTCATCCACAGGGCAAGACTACGACTGGAGCTGGGCCTTCAAAGACAATCTATTTTCTGTGAGGCTGATACCCTGATATACTTTATAAGGACACTAAAAGCCGCAGACAACACCCTAAAAGCCCGGATAAAAGAAACTCTTGCCAGCACTGGGAATCCGTGGAACCGTCAAATTATAAAGGCCATAAGAACGCTAAACATCGACAACTCATTACTAACCGCAGACACTATTCCATACACAGTCTGGAAAAGGGTTATCAACAAGCAGGTCAGACAAACTTCCTACCAGATGGACATCCAGGTTCTAAAAACAACAACTATCCTGCTTCCCTTGAATAACTCATACCTCCCTGGGGTACCTCAATCTTACCTCCTGGAAAGTCTGAACGCAGTGGCCCGGAAGAATATAATGTTCATGCGTCTCTTAGGTATGCGCTCCACTGCCTTCAACCGATGGGCTTCAACAAGTGAGGAGGGGGCCTGCAGACTGTGCAACTACAGGTCTGAATCATGGTTGCATCTTCTGTGCTGTTGTCCCACCCTTGACGCTCCCAGAAGACTTCTTCAAAACCTTTATATTTAAAAAGGGGCATCAGAACATGTTGGGAGGCATCGGCCCTTTGCTTTACTTCCCTAGACATTCAAGTGCTTGCAAGGTCTGGAAAATATGTGAGACTCTTGGACAATCTCTTTTTACCCCCTCTTGCCCTGCCCTTCCAGTTCCTCCCCCCAAAAAACTTATCACAGGCCCCCTGTCCTAGTATCCCTGTACTCATTTATTTTTTTCATGGCTCTGGAAACCTGTCACATGATTATAATAGTAACTACAAGACTGCCTTGTTAGTTATATGTATATGAACTTGAACCTGATGGTTTTCTTTTAACGTGGTAACTGCGCTATGATGACATTCTATTGCAATGGTTTTAATTAACTGTGCTAATTTAATAAACTAAACTAAGACTAGAGATAGTCAAATGAAACAATGGAGAGAGACCATGGTGGCAGAAGGTTTATATCCTATGTTATCAGAAGAACAGATGGGAGGTAAATGTACAGAGAAAACCAAGCACTTAACCATGTTAGGTAGCGGAGATACCTGGAAGACATATTGATGAAAAGTCCTCCACCTTGTAATGACGGATTTAACAGAATGGCCCCTAGTGCTCCCATTATAGGAACACCTTTGATTCCATAGATAGTACATGACACCACAGATGGAGTACTGCAAGTAAAGGAAAAGGAGGCAATAAATAAGAATAGAGATGAGTTGATTCAGAAAATAGCTCAGATAAACGCACATCCCGAGGCTTTGACAATACCAGTGACAATAGGTCCGGTAGTTCCATTGTATGGAGAAAAATCGAACTGTCTTAAAGTTCCTGTAATGCCTACCCCAAGCATAGAACCTAGAAAAGAAAAGATAATAATAGATGATCAAGTAAGTGAATGTGAATCAGTTATATCATTGATGGATTTGCCCATAATAGAGCCAATGATGGAAACCCCGAAAATAAATGTGCCCAGTTGTTCAAAGAAAGTTAGACTAGAAACATCATCAGGAACTAGAAGTGCCACAATAGTAACCCCAGAAGATATAGAAAGATGGTCTCAAGAAATAGAGAAGCCAAAATCACAGCCAAAAATATTAGATATTTTTAAATTGAGAGTAGAATTGGAAGAAATGGTTGCTGGAAATGTGGGTCTAGACAGGTTAAACACATACAGTGAAGAAGAATTACTGTTTATTTGTAGAAGCATTACACGAAATACAAAGGCCTTTCATGAAAAGCTGACAAATCTGGCATCGGAAATGGGAATTGAGATAGGGAAATCGAAAGTGTTACAGAAACCATATAGAGCAGAATTTTCTGATAAGGATTTGGAAAACATGAATGTGTCTGGAAGAAAGCTGCAGATCAGGGAATTGTTATTTCTGTTGCAAAAGTGGGGAGATCTTGAAAGATGGAAAGTTAGATGGGCAAAAAAAAGGAAGAAGTACAGGTAAATCGAACGACATCTGAATATGTCATGAGGGAAACAGAAAAAGCTGAAAGGTTGTATCCGATGAGAGAAGTATCCAGTGTTTAATTTGTGCCGGTGCTTTCCGGTGCTTAGCACCGGCATCTCACACATGCGTCACACATTGATGTTTTAAAATGTACCGTAAGTCTGTACTCGGTGCGTGCAGCCTCAGCGTGTTCAGTGTGAGTCACAACGGTTAACAGTGACTGGTTGCGGCTGTGTGTGAGATGACTAGCACTTCTCTTAGTTAGCTGCCCTGCCCTGAGGCTGCCTGTCGTGCCGTCCAAGATAATAAATTATGTTGTGATCATGGCGGCCGCAGCCCTTAGTTTACTTCACACAGTGAGTGGGGCCATGCGTGCAGTTGCCTGTGCGTGTGCGTTGCAGTGTTGCCACCTGCCGGTGGGTGGGCTTGGGCCGCGGGACAGAGTGTGCACTGAGCACTGTACACACACGGTAGTACTGCATACTGACAGACACACACACTGATTTATTGGGGCGCCAGGGGCGGGCTGGATTTGGGTTCTGATGGGGTGGTAGGGGCTGTACGCGCAGCGCGCGGCATCGTGCGCAGATTTTCTTCACATGACCAAGCAACGCCCCAGCATAACCACCGCAGCTCACTGCTAACCAGGACATCATCGGTTGTTCAAGTCATCCACGGGCCGGCGCTGCCCGACCCCTGACAGACGACGACGTTGAGCCTGAGGGCAGGGCAGCCTGTGCGCAGGCAGCCATCGATATGCAGTACTGTCTGGTTCTAGTACAAACAGCAGCAGTGGGGCAGTGCACCAGGCTGCCTAATAAGATACGAAATACTGATGATTATTACTAGGATGTAAATGCATTGCAATGCATCCATGTTTCATTCAGATTCACTGAAGGCCCACCGGCCATAGCGGTATAGTCGCGTACACTTTTGATCTGGATAGGGCCTGCCGGCTCCTCAGTGTATTGGCCTGCGCAGGCTGCGACTCGGTTTAAGTAAAACTAGGCCCTGCCGCCCTAGCCTACCCGCCCAGCAGCTCACTGACTCAAACATGGCGACTGGTGGCTGGTGCGCGCAGACGAGCACACATTAGGTTCCCGCGGCCGCGGGCCGATCCCGATGGTTTCACTTTCTCGGGTGTGGTGGCGTTGTCGCACTCAAGTCTCAAGTCAACAAACGGGAAACGGCCCTGCTCTCTGAGTAACCCCGGCCCGGGCAACACTCTCAGAGGGCAGGCAGACCTCACCACTGAGGCTGCAGAGTGTGCCCGGTAGTAGGCGGGGGTAGAGGGCAAACTAGAGGCATCACTGAGGCTGCAGTGTGTGTAACACTTGGTGGGGGGGAGAGGGGCAGGGGCAGAGGGAGGGACACTCACAACTGGTGCCTCAGACAGTGCCAACCTCAAGGGGCAGAGTTAGAGACTGAGAGACATCACCGATCACCGAGGTGCAGAGTGCCACACTTGGGGCAGGGAGACAGTCAGATCACCGAGGCCGCGGAGTGCCACACTTGGGGCCGGGGTCAGAGGGACAGAACTGGTGCCTGAGCCTCGCAGCCTCAGTCAGACAGTACCACCACTGGGGGGGGTCGCAGAGAGTGCTAGACTCAGGGGACAGAGACTGTATAAAGTAGTAGGGATGGGGTGGGGTATGTCGGGACATCTGAAATGGTAAAACAATAAAATACTGGTCATTTTTCAAAGGCAATTTGCAACATTTTCTGGGGAACAGGATGGAAAATTAACTGATTCTGTCCTATCTTTTATGTGAAAGGGCTGGGACTGTTTGTTTTAGCGCTGTAAACCGAGCTTCAGACACACTGATATTAAGTGTCACTCCTTGGAGAGAGCCGTCTGCTGCTGGCGTGGGTGCAAGACACCCTGTGGTGGGCGCTACTCTGGCAGGAGAGATATCAAGCAAGGACTGGAGCCCCAGAGGGCTTTCTGTCCAAACCTTACTCTCGCCTCAACCCCTCCTGAATGGGTGCATCAGGAAAGGGTGCACAGAAAGGCGTCCCCTGCTCGACCCCTCTCCAGGCAGGGGGAAGTCACTCGAGCTCGACCCCTCTCCAGGCAGGGGGCAGCAGAAGAGGAATCCCGGAGGCGCTTTTCCTCCAGCACTCACTCTCGTCCACCCACCTCCAGGCAGGGTGCAACAGGGTACCTCAGGCGCCCAGGGAAGCAGTGCTGCTGGCACTTGCCCTGGGCAAAGAGGTTCCCCTCAAACTTCTGGCAGCGAGCGGGAGGGTCCTCGGAGGGGTGCAGCCCTGCAGCAGGCTCCAGGGGGTCTGAAGGAGAAGAGAGGCAGAGAGAGGCTCTTATAGCAGACAATGCTTCAACAAAAGAGGCAGCATGGGGCTGTGGAGAGAGGTTCCTAGAACAGAGACAGCTTCTAAAGGGAGCAGCTATACCCGGGGGGTTGGACAGGTGTTCTGATAAAAGCAGTGCTGTGGGAGGCGACAGGCTGGGGCTATGGAAAGATGCTCCTATGCCAGGAATATTCAGGGCCGGGAGGGACAGCCTGGGCCTGTGGAGAGAGCAGTACTGGGAGAGAGGTTCTTATCTTAGGAATCTTCAGCTCAGTGAGGGACAGACACAGGCTGGGGCTGTGGATGACTTGTGCAAATACTTCATTGGTTATTTTTAACTGCAGTTTCTCATGACATACAGTTCATTCTAATTTTTTTAGCCCAATGCACTCAGTACATTTTACACCGCCTGGGTGCTGCTTCAGGACTCAGGAGGAGTACTTCTGTGGTATCTCTTTGAGTGAGTTTCTTGTGACTGTAAGATCCCATTTAGAGTGCTGTATTGTCAGAACGTAACGTTGTGCTTGTCTAACCTGCCCGCAGCTAGGCAATAATGTTTTTTAAGCCAGACTGCATGTGTGATTTGAGGCTGATCATGAAATATTGAGTGCCGGACACTAGCCTGGATGTACCTAGAAGAAGTAGAACACCTTTGGAATGCTGGGCTGGCTGGTTAGACCTTCACAATGGTTAGAAAACCAGGAAACCCCTATTGGGTGTTTTCCTGCACTGCCGTGCCCACCACTGCCACAACATAAAATCACCCACCATATATATCATGAAAAGCACGATGTTAAATAAACTGGTTGCCTTTTTTCCTACCAGTAAGTAAGTAGTTGCACACCTAATTAATAAGCCTATATAGTCTTAAAGGCTCTTTAAGTGTGAAGTGTGCCATGGTTTGTGCTTGTAAATTTGTAATGTAATTGTTAGTAATGTATTAAAGATTATGTGCAAAAACAACTGATAGGAGTAGGTCAGCGTCAGCCTCAGTGTCCTCCATTATTGTAATTCGAACTTCGAAGCAATCCATATCGTGCATCACCTAAGCATTTGATTAAAACCGGCGGCCCGACCCAGTAGACTCTTCGTGCCACTGGCTTTCTTGAGTAGCTAGTGCATGTGCGGATTTATATTTCCTAAGAATTGTTTGCTTTTATTTATGGCGGAGGCCGACAGCAGAGCTGCAGTATGTGTCTACTACGGAAATACTTCTTAATGAAGTTTATTATGCCTCTACTTTCTTGACTTAATTATTACTACCAGCCATGGAAGCATGGTAGCAAGAGGGAGGTGAGTGAGGTGAAGAATAACTTTGAAGAATGTAGGGAGGAAAAGGTAGGCAGCAGAGAGAGACAGAGGTAAAGAGGGGTGAGCCGTGATTCAGATACCAAGAGAGGGAGATGATGGAGCAAGAGATGGTCTGGCAATGTGTTCCTCTATAAATTCGCTAACACGATGGCAATAATTCTTGATATTTTTGTTTATTTTACATTTTCATATAGCGCTGCTTTTTATAGTGCCATTGAACTTTCTACCACACCATTTAACTGTAATCTGTTACTTTAATAAGGACTCTGGCATTGACCAGTATGTAGAGTCAATGTAAACAAGGTTTCTTACTTGTATGGTTTATGACTGAAAAGGACTCGAGAGCAGAGAAACAGAGACCTAATTAAGGCAGGTGTGACAAGCTTTGCACTTCGGACATTCAATGGTTCTGGTCAAGATACAAATACAAAGCAAGTGCCATAGAGAAATTTTACTGTTTGTTAACAGTAAAAATCGCCCTGAAGTGCCTCTGAGATCTACATTTTTCCCCATTGTCATACGTTTTCCTGTCTACTGGAATATAACTTTGTCTCTGCCATTGGTAGGAGGGAGGATAGCTCTCTCTCCTACCAACACTTTAAAAATTGTTTCAGCGCCACTGGCTTGGGTGCGTTTTTTTGACATTTTCATACTTTCTGGCCTGGGTGCCTTTGTGTGACGTTTCCATGCTTCCTGGTCTGAGTACTTATGTGTGACATTTCCATGCTTTCTGGCATTACAACTGACTTAGCAGTAACAGTTGAGGAAGTGGGTGGAGCCAGTGGAGGAAGTGGGTGGAGCCAGTGGAGGAAGTGGGTGGAGCTGGAGAAAAGTGGGCGTGGCTTCTGAAAAACATTTGAGCACCTGCACTTCATATTTTACAAATTAAGCACTGGTTCAAACAGTATAGTGGGTTTGAAAGTTTGGAAAATAAGGATATGACTCATTTTGTGTATCAATTCGTGAGTGGGCTGAGATTGGATATATCTCAAATGATTAAGGAGCACATGCTGTACTGGCAATCAAAGCCCATTGACAAAATTTTAAAATATGCCAAATATTGTGGGGACGAAATTGATAATAAGCGAAAGGCTTTAGAAGAAAAAGTAATGTGGGCACAAGTAAAATTAGCTGAACAGCAAGAGCTCCAATCAAATAAACAATCAGAAAACCAAGGAAGAGCACAAGGGCAAAGTGACAATAATGGGGGGAAGCCACGGGGAAGATTAAATCGGGAAGAGGCAAAGAAAACATTTCCCTGTCACGGGTGCGGGAAGTTGGGACATTGGAAGAACGAGTGTAAAGCTATACAAATTAATAATGCCCCGAATCAAAATTTAAATCCACAGACGCAGAATGAGGTGTTAATGAGTCATCAGCAACAGGGTATAGATCTTCAGAATCAATTGCCACCTGCCCCTAAATAAAATGTTGTGAGTCAAACCAAGTACAGTGTGGACGCCGGATTTCCTGAAGTAAGTGGTAAGAAAAATGTAGTAACATCTCAGTTTTTTTTGCAGGACCCACTGATTGATTATGATCAAGAATGACGGTGCCCGAGGGGGGAGGAAGGGAAGTGCGTACTTGGCACCTCCCTACCTGTAGATCAGTCAGGCCCTTATATAGAGGGTAAGGTAAAGGGAAATGATATTACCTTCTTACTGGATACTGGTGCTACCAGGTCTACTGTGAGAACAGCAGACATTCCTAACCTGCCCCTCTCGGGAGAGAACATTCAAGTTGTAGGGGTTTCAAATAAACGGATTAGCACTCCAATCACAGAACCCATGGAGGTGCGAATTGGTAATTTTAAAGAAATGCGTAAGTTTGTGGTCTGCGACTCAAGCCCTGTAAACTTGCTTGGAAGAGACCTGTTGTGCAAAATGAATTGCACTATATTTTTCACCCTGGATGGTGTTGCAATACAAACCCCAGATGAAGATGGAGTTTACAAGTTCATGTTAGCTAAACATGGAACAGAAGAAAATGAGTTTTATTCAATGATGACACAAAATGAATTACCTGCAGAAGTCAAACTGACTGTAAATGCAGAAGTATGGGATTTCACTGGAAAAGAAATAGGATTAATGGCAAACGTAGATCCTGTAAAAGTGACTGTGAAAGAAGGTGCTGTTTACCCGAATACCCGACAATACAAAATGAGTCCAGAAATAAAAGCAGGTGTTGGAGCAGAGATAGAGCAATTGGTTGAACAAGGTATTCTAGAAGAAATAATGAGTAGCCCTTGTAATTCACCCATAATTGGTATCAAGAAACCTAACGGAAAATATAGGGTAGTCCAAGACCTCAGGAAAATTAACAAGATTGTTTTACCATGCTGCCCAGTCGTGCCTAATCCAGCTGTGATTCTCTATCAGATACCATGGAAAGCAGGATGGTTCACAGTAATCGATTTATGTCATGCATTCTTTTCTATTCCATTGCATCCAGATAGCAAATTTTTATTTTTGTTTAAATTTGAAGAGCATGTTTATGTCTGAAATCGTGTGCCTCAAGGGTACACAGAAAGCCCTTCAATCTTTAATCAGATTCTCAAAAGAAGCCTTGAATCTCCTATATTGCCCAGAGAGTCAGTTCTGGTGCAGTATATTGACGACCTATTGGTGGCGTCAAACACCCGAGATAACTGTGTCACTGATTCAATTGCATTGTTAAATCATTTGGCAAAGGGTAGACATAAAGTGTCCCCTGAAAAACTTCAGTTTTGTAAAAATTCAGTTAAATACCTGGGACATCAAATAGAAAGAGGAGTTAGAAGGGTGACCTCTGAAAGAATCAGAATAATAAGACAAATGCAGTTGCCACGAACCCAAAAAGAAATAAGAATGTTCCTTGGAGTTGTAGGGTATTGTAGGCAGTGGATTGTAGGGTTTGCTTTACTGGCCAAACCCCTGATACAAATGACCAGAAAAAGAGAAAAGGATCCTATAGAATGGGACGATGAAAGTATAGGAGCTTTTAGAAAAATGCGGGAGTGTCTGTGTGAAGCACCTGATTTAGGCATACCCGACTATTCATAATAATTTGCTTTATTCTGCTATGAGCGGGGTATTTGTGCACTTTCAGTACTAACTCAAAGACACGGATTGATGAGAAGGCCAGTGGCATATTTTCCTTGGATCCTGTGGCCTGCGCATTACCAGGTTGCCTGAAAGCTGTTGCTGCAACTTGCGTAAGCATAGAGCAGAGTGAGTCAATTGTGATGGGACACCCTGTCAAGGTGTACGTTCCGCATGCCGTGGTGATTTTACTGACCAGGACCCGAACACAGTACCTTACTCCCAGTAGACTGACAAAATATGAAAGAATAATATTGGGAGCTGAAAATGTGACAATAGGTAGGTGTACTGTTCTAAATCCAGCCACCTTACTACCTGACCCTTACCAAGAAGAAGTGAGGGATGAGGTCGAGCATGAATGTCTTGATGTGACTGAACTTAGTACCAAACCACACCCTGACATTCAAGAAGAACCTTTGAAAAATGCAGAACATGAGCTGTTTGTAGATGGCTCATGCATGAGACACGAGGAGGGAGGATTAAGTGCTGCTTACACTGTATGTACATTAACTGGAATAGTCGAAGCATCCTATTTACCAGAAGTCAAATCTGCACAAGTTGCTGAATTGATCGCCTTAATTAATGCATGCAGAATTGGAAAAAATTGGAGAGTAAACATATTAACTGACAGTCAATATGGTTATGGGGTTGTGCATGATTTTGGCCAATTATGGATGTAGAGAGATTTCCTGACTTCTTCAGGGACTCCTATCAAAAATTGAATTTTTGTGAAATAATTACTAGAGGCAATTCAATTACCAAAAGAGGTGCCCGTGGTTAAGTGTGCTGCTCACCAATCAGGAAATGACTATGTGACAGCCGGTAACCGATATGCTGACCAGGTTGCTCAACATTGTGCAAGGTATAAGATTGCCTTAAACAAGAAAATCTAAACTTGTGGAATCAGCTGCTAACTTATGCTACTTGCAGGAGTGGGAACCTGGGAAGAGGTGAGAGATCTGCAGAATGCAGTAGACATGAGAGAAAAGGAAGAGTTGGTGAAAATAGGATGTCAAAGAAAGGCAGAAGATGGTGTGTGGGTTTGTTATGATGGCAGACCAGTCATGCCAGACAGTATGCTTGCACCAATGGCTAGAATGTACCATGGAGCCACACATGTGGGAAGGGATGTAATGATTCGACTTTTCAGACAAGATTGGTTTAACGCAAAGTTCAGGAATGTAACAGAGAGCCTTTGCCAGAGATGTTTAATATGTCAACAAATGAACCCTGGCAGGAAAACTGTGGTCTGTATGGGAAAGATTGGAAAGGCAGAAGGTCCTTTTGTGAGACTCCAATTAGATTTCATTCAACTACCTGCTTGTTGAGGACTGAAATATGTGCTTGTCATAGTTTGTTTATTTTCAAAGTTGGTGGAGGCATACCCGACCAGAAGAAATGACAGCTTGACAGTGGCCAAACATTTATTAAGAGAACTCATTCCCAGATTTGGTTTTCCAGTAATGATTGAATCAGATAGATGGTCTTATTTTAATAATGAAATAATTTGACTAATCTGTGAAGCGTTCAAAGTCTAACAAAAATAGCACTGCGCTTACCATCCAGAGGCTTCTGGAGTGGTAGAACAATTGAATGGCACAATCAAGTCAAGACTCGGAAAGGTGTGTGCATCCACCCCACTGGAATGGCCTGATGCTTTGCCTCTTGTTCTGTTGGGACTCCGAAGTATTCCAGACAGAAACACTGGATTGAGTCCCCATGAAATACTCATGGGAAGAGCAATGAGACAAGCATGTGTCCCAGGACACAAGCTGTTCAATATAACTGATGACTTGGTTTTGGAGTATTGCAAAGAGTTGGCTGACAGAGTGCGTTCTATCTCTCATCAGGTTGGGGAAGACACTTTCAACAGACAGCTGAGCCACTCACATGATCTGAATCCCAGTGACTGGGTAGTTGTGAAGAATCACACTTGAGAATCGTGCCTGGCACCAAGGTGGGATAGACCACATCCAGTTAACCGCTGTAAAGTGTGCAGGGTTGCCTAATTGGATTCATGCAAGTCATACCAAAAGGGTACCACCTCCTGAAGAAGAAGAGTTTCAGTTGAAGCGAGAAATTGATGTTGCTGAAGGTTTTGCAGCTGAAGAACTTCCTATAGAAGATCCTGAAGTAGCTGCCCAAGATCAACCGAGCACCTATCAGGATGACTGGGTCCCAGTGGTGGACATACCTGAAGTACTCATAAGAACTAGAAGTCAAACACAGTTAGATAGACAGGAGAAGAGTGGGACCAGTCAGGTATAGAAGAAGTCGCTCAGGAAAGTAGGGAAACGACTGTCAGAGACCCTGAGCAGGAACAGCCAAGGAGAGAACAATGTACTCAGACAGAAGAAACTCAAAGCCACATTCCAGAGTCTGAGGAGGGACAGCTAGGACTTAGAGAAAACGTTCAGGCAGAAGAAGGTGAAAAGGTAAAAAGACCTGAACAGGACCAGATAGGCCTAGAAACGCAAGTTCAGGATATAGAAGAAAAACCAGACATTACTAATCCTGAACAGGGTCAGATTGAGGTAGATGAACCCATCCAGGCAGAACAGGCCGAAATAATAAGCCATGGACAAGGTAAGATAGAGAGGAAATCAGAAGACGAAGCTGATCAAGTTGTGCCAAAGTCTAAAGAAAATAAGAGGAGTCTTGAAGAACCTGGCAGTGCAGTGAAGTTTAAGAAAAGTCGAAAAGGTGATAATTGGCCAAGAATTATCAAGAGACTGAGATATCGACTTAAGACAATCAATGAAGAGCCTGATCAAGTAAATGAAGTGACTAGTCCATCTGGACCTTCCAAGGTAACGCCAAAACGAAGGAGTCAGAAATTAAAGACATTGAATAACAAGTCCAAGAGTCCTGAATGGACATATGTTATTCTTGAAGACTTTGAGAACCTCGATTTCAATGAAGAAAGTGATGAAGAACTGAATGTTGAACAAATTGAGGAAGAAGTGAGACCGACTTGAAAGAGAGAAGACGCTTAAGGTGTTATCTCTTTCCAGGTTCTGAATTAAAGAAGATAAAATCTTCTTGCCAAGATGTCTGATAGTAATGTTGCCAGAAAACCAAAACAAAGCTGTATAAAGAAGTGTTTCAGGATCTGTATATGTAGTTTAATATTAGTCCTTGTGATATGGATAGTATTAGCAATAGCTATTCCCTACCTAATGGTTACTGACAAACAAAATAGTACTAACACACATGCAGAAGTTGCAAACATTAAAGGAGGTAGAGTAGACTTAGAAACACCAGATGAGCTAGATTTACACCACACTGTAAATAAAAATGAAACTGATTTAAATGTATTTGCAAATCTCTTAGTACATTATGTAGAAACTATGGAAGTTAGTGATTGTTACGTTTGTATGAAATTGCCAAGCTCAGTAGCTGAAGGGGTAACTTATCATCATTTACCCTTGACATATGGAATTAAATGTAGTGTACTAGCTAGTTTGTTCTATAGAACTGGAAAACTGCAGTATTAATATTCGAATGTAGATGTAATATTTTCAGAAGTTCCTATGCGAAAGAGCATGAACCCTGTCCTTAGTACTAGAGACTCACAATTCATGGGTGAATATTTCCTAACAATGAAGACAATAGATATAGCTGATGCACATAAACGCAACTTAACCTGTAAATCGCACGAAAAAGAAAAGATATTTTTGAATTTAGTAGAAAACAGGAGACAGGATTTCCAAAGAAGGGCCTCTGAACCGAAACCTCAGATATCTAAATGGGCTGAAAGGGAAGACCTTTTAGTAACTGGCAAGACTCATACTGCTATGTCCCTGGACTTTGAAATGAAAGGGAAAATCTGTCTCCATAGACTTAAACCAGAATATAACAACGTATTTATTGGTTCCAGTGAATGTGAACATAACTTCTTCGTAATTGGGGGTTGGGGACTAAAAGGAGGAACTGATCCAGTGTTCACTGGAATTTATTATATTTGTGGAAACAAAGCCTATTTTAGGTTGCCTGATCACTGGTATGGGAGTTGCTATTTCGAAATAGTATTCCCTAAAGTCTATCATGTTAAAAGAATCACTGGAAACAATAATGACAGTAATGGATTAACTAGATATAAAAGAGCTAGTTTTTCTGAAATAGTAGATGATATATTTGGTGCATTGATACCTTCAGTGGGGGTTCTGCTGAATTCTCGAAAGATCTGTCAATAGTCAATAGCAGTTGATCGGTTATCTACTGACACTGCTGGAGGATTTTTACTGATCAATACAGAGTTAGTTGCTGTCAGATCTATGGTTTTGCAAAATCGACTTGCCCTTGATATCTTATTGGCAAAGGAGTGTGATGTCTGTAAAATGCTGAAAGCGCAACATTGTTGCACATATATACCTGATAAAAGTGTAGAGATTGGAAGGTATATTAAAAATATTACTCATTTGGAAGAGGAACTGAAACCACTGGAGGTTGACAGTTTATGGAAGAAAATAAATAGTTTTTCCACTATCAGTAGTTGGTTTTCTAATATAGGTAAAGGTATTTTAGGTCAAATATTATTGCCAATCATGGACATAACTTTGCTAGTTTTGATGATAGTGTGTTGTCGCAAATGCAGTGGGAAAAGAAAAAGGTACGAAGTGAATGAGAAGGGTAAGAAAAGAAAATTAGAAGAAATACGACTTGAAGAATTGAAGGGAAATATTTACAAAAGAATGAAAGGATCACAATTTAAGAAAGATAAAGGAAGGAATAAAAAATTTGAAGACATTGAAATGGTAGAATGCTAAAGTTGGCATCTGATTTAATAGAATTTAGTGATGGCATAAAATGCCATCAGAGAGGGGATTGATGGAGCAAGGTTTCACATAAAGAGAAACTTGCTCGTATGCAATCCTCTCAAATAACCTGTAACTCTATAATCAACCTGTCCATGAGTACTAATAGTGCACCGCATTCAACATATTGTATCTAGGGGACGCTTTCCTATGTGCTTTTTCTAATGACTAACCCGAGTGTTTTAAGATGGCCGCTAAAACGTGTGAATTCTACTGCGCATGCGTCTACTACATCTACGTAGTATGACGTTATCTGTCGCTTGGGGGGAAATCTTTGCAGCTGCGCAATAGCTTCTAATATGGCAGCTTTAAAGTAACACACTAACGCACATGCTGAGCTGAAACTAACCTGTGCACGTACTACTAAGCTATTAATGCAAAAGATTTATTAAATAAATGGGGTTAGAGTAGAGGTAAGTGGTATACAGTGAGTTCATTTATTTTTGTATTCTTACATGTTCTTTTCTGACTTTATTAATAGTTCGTATTTGGGTCTTGGAGGGTGACCACGTCTCTGTTCACTTGTGATTTCTACACATGCGCAAACCGACTGCTTGTCCTGGAACAAGTGATGCAAATTTGACTGACTGCCAAACCATAAGCCGGCAAGGACTTGAGAACCCAAACTCTTGACCCTACTAGAGGAAAAAGGAGCAACAATGTATAAAGACTTACCGATCCACATTTGAAATGCTTGTGGGAATAAAGATTGTGGGTATTAAAATTAAGGGGAGGAGAATTAGACAATAGCCTAAAAAAAAACATTGCACTTAGGATGGTGTGATGTCCTCACCCCACTGCTTGGCCCAATCAAATTGCGGGTGAACATGGAATTGAAACATTTGGGGTGAATCATACACTTGAATTTGGTATAACAGAGGTAAGTAATAGTTAGTCAGACACACTTGATGCGGAGAAGCTGATGCTATGCTGAGATGCTGCCCGATTTTGCTGCAATCTGACTGAAGAATCCAACACTGGGGAAATTTGTGGAACAACCGAGGAGGCACATCTAGGGAAGGGTCCGGACGTGCCAGAGCCGGTGAGAGTAGCACCAGAGAGGGGTGTAACGCTGGTGTTGCACTAGAAGAGGTCACCTTCCCTGTCCTGAGCTGATCCTGAATCTTTGACACTCTGATATCGGGGTCCTCACACCATTTCTAGGTAAATATAATTGTAGGGTAAATGCTCCGTACTTGCTCTCTGTCCTTTTCTCTCCTCAGGTGCTGTCATTGCAATATAATTTATTTATGGAAACTGATTATGAACTAACTGTACTATTTACCTGATGGAGAGTCTGGTATATTCATGTGTATCTTGATTTGACTCACAAAACCACAGACTTCTGAGTCTGTGGTTCTTTTAAATAAAAGTTAAATGCATTCTTGTATTTACCTCCCTATTCTAAACTACTACTAGATCTTTTCTAAAGTGCATTTACGCAGGAGACAGGAATGGTAAGGATACTGGTGTAAAGGTTTCAGTCATTCAGTCAGTCAAAAAACTTTATTTCGGCTTACAGCCCTAAAAGTTCATAAAATAACGTAATATAATATCAATGAGTATTAAAATTAATAGGACATAATTCAGAATATAAACTCATACATCAGTTCATGAAGTAAAAAAACAATTATTGCAATAAATAATAACACTAAAATTGCCTTAATGAGGTAATAATTGTCTTCTGGTTAGCCACATTGAGACCAAAAATTTGGCTATCACCGTAACATAAAGGGTGGAAGAATCATACTTCAACAACCTATAAAGATCCCTGTAGTTCCTTGCCCCTAAATTATTTGCAAGTTGGATTATCCATTTTCTACGAGAGATTTTATATGCCGGACAAAAGAATATAACGTGGACCTCAGTTTCATCAGAGACGCCACACCCAGGACAGGGCTGCCTGGGTAAGCCAGCCCACTTATTTGTTCTCGAAAGGAGGGGGAAAGAACCATGCCTAAATTGTAAATATAGTTTTTTTGCAATAACCGGGTGGATCAAATCTATTGCAGACTCAAACCTGTAACTAATTTTTACCTCGAGAAAAGCCGAGGTCAGATTTGCAGTGTTGACAGATCGAATGATCTGGGTCAGATTATGTTCCTCCAGGATTTTTGCCAATGTTCTTTTTGGAAGGAGAGGGCATGTATCCTCGGGTGACAACCAGAGGTCTTCTCTCCCTTTGTCCCTTAGTGATTTTTTAACATAAGCTAACCAAGGGATAGCACCTGCCTTTGGACACAACAAAATGGACTTCAATTCCTCCTGAAAATTAACAAGTTCAGGAGTGCTCCATAGTCGACGCCAATACATTGCTGGTCTGGAGGCGACCATGTCCTTAATTGGTTGGATACCCAGGTCCATCCTGAGCGGCTGCATAGGGGTGCTCATTGGAAGTGCAAATAATTGTCTAAAAAATTGGTTTTCTGACTTGGATAAAATCAGGGATGGGTTATGGCCCCATAATTCAGCGCCATAGGCTACCACCCCCCTTGCCTGGGTTTTATAAATCTCCACCAGTGGACTAATTAATTTTAAATGGCTGTTTTTAAGCATCTTTAAGATGCCCCCTGATATCTGGACAAGTTTTAAGTTTACTTTTGAGATCTGGAGGGCCCAAGTCATTTTATTATTAAGAGTCAGGCCCAGATAGTCAAAGGTGTTCACCCGTTCTAGGGGCAAACCATCCAGTTTTGGAATAGGACGATTAGTAGTATCTGCGTGGAGCACCATATATTTAGTCTTACTCACGTTAATGACTAAATTCCTTTTCCTACAAAAAGAGGCGAAGCCGTCCAACACTCTTTCCATCCCCATAGGGGATCTGGACAAAAGCAGAGTATCGTCCGCAAACATCAGTGCAGGAATTTTCCTGCCTGCCAGTTTAGGGGCATCTATGTCTCTTAGAGCCAAGATATCCTCAACCAGCCCATTTAAAAAGAGGGCAAAGAGGGTTGGGGCTAAGACACACCCCTGTCTAACTCCCTTTTCCACCCCAAATGGTTGTGTAAGTTCTCCTTGAAGTCCAAACCTAACTCTAGCGAAGGTATCTTTATGAAGTCGCTCTAGTAGGTCACAGAGATAAAGGGGTACTCCCATCCCCTTTAGCAACTCCCAGAGTTGGCTACGATCCACCATGTCGAAGGCAGACTTTAGGTCAACAAACGTGAGATAAAGGCTGCCCCCTTCTAGAATTATGCTTTTCCAGTGGATCATTTGCAACCTGAACAATTGGTCCACAGTTGACATTTTGGCTCTAAAGCCCACCTGCAAAGGGGTCAAGATATTAGATTCCTCCATCCAGGCTTGAAGTCTCCCTAAAAGGATGCGGGCGAAAATATTCTGGGCAACATCAATTAGGCTAATGGGCCTATAGTTAGCCGGATCAAGGGGAGAACCCTTTTTATGTATCGGTATGATCTCGGCTCCAGCCCATGTAGATGGTAACGGCATTCCAACTAAAATTGCATTAAAGAGACCCTATAGATATGCAACCCAGATGTCAGGCTCGCTTTTAAAAAGATCACCTGGGATCCTATCTAAGCCTGGGGCTTTATTTGGTAGGACTTTACTAAGGGCCACTCTAACCTCACTAAAGGTGCACATCGGCGCCAAACCCTGGATCGGTGATGGACAAGGACTGGGGTAAGAAAGGGAGTTGTTCGTTACCGGTGTCTTAGAGGCATACAGGTCCTTGAAGTGACTACGCCAAATTTCTTCCCCGAGATTAGGTTGGAGCGCTTGATTCGGGTGTGACGATCCAGTTTTGACTAGATTCCAGAATGATCTTAAGTCCCTGTTCTTAAGTGCAAAGGAGATCTCCTCCCATCTACTAATTTCCCACTCTTTTTTTGCTTCATTAGTGGTTTTCTTGTAAAGGGCCCTTGTTTCCTTAATTTTTAACTTATTGCCATTTTTAAGGTTCTATATGAGTAGCTCCAATCAGCTCAAAGTCTGAGTGGGCCTCTGGTATGTTGGGTTCGCCCATTATTTTCTCCAGAAGAGGATAAATCTCAGAGTACATTACACTGAGGTCCCTTTCGGATTGGGCAATCTTCTCCCATCTAACTCTTCGAGCACCACCAGTTGTAGTCAAGGGAGCAGTGGTGAGTGAGTCGATGGCGAGAGTGTGATGGATGGTAATACCCTCCAAGGTTACAGCAATGGGGTTGTGGTCGCTTTCACTGCGTTTGTTTACTTGGAAATCCAAATTTATTGGCCACAGTCCCATGCTAAGCATAATGTAATCAATTATGGAGGATTGGCCATTTCTTTCGAAGGTTGGGTTACCTGGACTATCTGCAGGGAACCTACCATTGCATGCCCTTACCGAAAGAGTGAGTGTTAATTGGGTAAGTTGGAGAACCAATGGCGTCCAGGCCTTCGTGGGGTAGGTGTTGGGTGGTGGTATGACCCACACTTGGTCCTCTTCTTGCGATACAGGGAAAATCAACCCATTTAGGGGTTCGTAGTGGCAATTGAAATCACCACCGATTATTAGATGATCGGTATTGGTGATTGTGCTCAGAAAGTCCTCTAGGCTAGTCAAAGTAGGAGACACTTGGCCATAATTCACTGGACGGGAGTATATTTATCAGGGTCAACTCCTGATTTTCCCGAGAGGACATAGCTAAGCACATGATGTCCAGTGATTCAGTACTGATTTTCTTAAATTCACATCCCAAATGGGTTCGTATCCAGATGGACATCCCTCCCGAGGGCTTGCCCCCTTTTGGCCTTACTGCGGGTTCCCAGAAAGTAGCAAACCCTACACGATGATGGGGCTTTAGTGCCCAGGTCTCCTGGAATAGGCAGATATCATAACCATCAATATAATCCCCCCAATCAGGGAGTTCTAACAAACGTGATAGTCCTGCCACATTCCAGGACAAAATTTTCAACCCCGCAGCCTGATTGGTGGAAGGATGAACAGGATAGGACCTGGGGGGGGTAGATGTATTACCCAAAGGTATACTTGGGTTATCCCTAATGATAACTATTGGACATAGCTCAGTGAGAGGGTCAGAAACTGACGTATTATTAGGGGGGATGTCGAGACGAGGAACTGTAAGCTTAGGAGATGATGTATCCATTAACTTCGACTCTATTTGATTAATTAACCCTATTTTACAACTTCCATCCGGGTACGAGGTCAGGGACTGGGCAGGGGAAATTCCCGGGCCAACATCTATTCTCGAAAGAATCCTATCTTCCAATAATTTTCGACATTCGGAAATCGCTAGAGGAGATCTTGCAGGTGTTCCCCCTAATCTAGGGTCGGGTCCGAGATTCCGGGGATTCCAATTATCAAAACCCATGGATACCTGAGGATATAGGGATGCAGCCCGGTTCACCATAGGCTCCATCTGCAGTGAGACAATTAACCCGGAGTCAGAATCGGGCTCCAGTCAGTCAATGCAGTCCAAAGAACTAAACCTATTATGACAAGGTATATTAAAATGGGTGAGGTATGTATCCACCTCTTGAATTCCACTATGGGCGAAGCCCATTCTCTCTTTACTCAATTGTACATTAGCTGTGTCCCTCCTATGATTAAGAACTCCTAGCGGATAAAAATATGAGAGAAGAGGGGTATGAATTCCGTCAGCCATATTGGCCCGTCCCCCCTCACCCACATATTTTGTTACCCTTGGGTCTCTAAAATTTACAACTATACAATCTCCCCTGATGTTCTTCACACCCCGGCCTACCCAGGATACTCTTCGTACCATCAGAATTTCCCCATTCAGATTGGATGGCAGTGATCTATTTGCATTCAACCAATGTATTGTCTTGTACTTCAAGGACAAATAAGATTCAACTCTATCTTGGGGGAGTTCAGGTACGCCTGTTAGGACCACGACATAAGGACTACAGTCAGGGGGTAGGTCGAGTCTTGGGAGAATCTTAGTATTAGGGAGAGAGTTGGGTCTGGAATCAGTCGGGGGAAGGAGAGAGAGTTGACATGGGGGACCTACTAGACTACCAGTTTCACAAAGAACATTAACCTGCTGTGGTATGACAGAGGGAGTAGGCCTACAGTCCTTATTGGAGACTAGTTCCCCTCCAGTTAGAGCTGAATTATGGGGAGAAGAGTGGGCAGCAACCTGTTCGCTAAGCATGGTAGATGGCAATGTGGTCGATTGGTGACAGGATGGTTTCAAAACTGGGTTTACTGGTGCCACTATATTAGGATGTGTGTTATCAACTAATAGTGCTATTTTCCCTTCCAGTGCAAATAGGCGCTCAACTAAGGGGGACAGCCTTCCATCAATTACCGCGGCCATTCTATCACAAAAAGCACTGGGAGTCAATCCCACCAGAGCTTCCACACACGGGGCTATGGGAATAGGGGATGCTGCGGAGTCCCGAGTCGGGGTATTATGAGGGTCAATCTCTGTCGTGGGAATATTATAATCTTGGTTGGGGGCTGGCGTCTTTTTTTGTTTTTTTTTAGAGGGGCATCTCATTGGGACCCCTTCTCGTTTCTTCCCTTTTGTAGCTGGTAAGTTCGCCCCAGTGCATTTGCTTCTAACAGACCGGTCCGTCATGGACCTTGTTTTGGCACAATTAAAATTAAAAATAGGAGCTGAGGAAGAGTGATCAGCCTGGTTTAGGCCAACAACAAAAGAATTGGTTGGGATAGGACCAACAGGAGAAGATGGCTCACTTATCAAAACCTCGTCTAGGGGACCACCTAGTGTAAGGGGCACAGAATTGTCAGGGGAAGGAACAGTCATAATAGCTCCCAATGAGGAACGTTTCCTTAACGATGGATCTAGGGATAATCTACGTTCTGTAGCTGCAATTTCATAGGCCAGCACATTACTTGCACGAGTTATAAAATTGTCCAAAGTTCCCATGACATTACACCCCTTGGGGGCCAGCCTCAGTAATCCGGTAGCCATTACTTGTTACCTTGGAGAGCGTGCCTGCCAAAGGGGATGCCCAGCCCGGCCTCGTACGGCCTCAAACGGCCCGCTCTTTGTCCGGTCTTCGCCCCGGGCTACGACCCGCGCGCGTCCTCGCTAGCGCGTGTAGGAGGGTTTCTCTTGATATGGATGACGGGGGGGAAAATTGGGGAGGAGTCGGGAAGAGGACCTGGTGCGGCCAATGAGCAATACGCACAGCACCCTGGTCCTCGCAGTCCCGAGTGGACTTCAATCCGCCTCCAACCGGACAGCAGCAATATTCACCCCTGAGCAGGGCAGAGCGTAGCATCCTTCGCGGTGGATCAGCAGGAGCAGATGGCAGGTCAAAAAGGTCAAGCAGCCAGGTGAAAGCCTCCGAGCGGCTCCCGCGAAGCGGGGGCCGCGAGGCGCAATAAAGTGAACGGGGGAGGAGTCGGGAAGAGGACCAGGTGCGGCCAATGAGCAATACGCACAGCACCCTGGTCCTCGCAGTCCCGAGTGGACTTCAATCCGCCTCCAACCGGACAGCAGCAATATTCACCCCTGAGCAGGGCAGAGCGTAGCGTCCTTCGCGGTAGATCAGCAGGAGCAGATGGCAGGTCAAAAAGGTCCAGCAGCCAGGTGAAAGCCTCCGAGCTTTGTTTTCCTAGGGTAAACAAAATTGATGTTCAGGGGATATTTACTAGCTCATTGATTGTATGAATGTATATGGGCCCAAATGAGTGTTGTGTGTATGAATGTGTAGAGCTGGTAAACTCCGCTGCATCAGAGTGACCTTGGCACACAGATAGTGTGTGCCCAGTCTCAGGATCGAAACCTGTAATTAAAGTGGCACCTCAAGACACACTGCTTTGCACCAAGACAGGCACTTTACTATGGGCTGAAGAAGTGGCCATACGAACATTTTGAAATTCCCAGGCAGCGGTCTCATTGGCAGGCCTGCTTCCTCTTCGTGCTGCTGCTGGGGATATCTGCTTCCTTGGCTGCTTTTCGGCATTTGTTTAATCAGTGGCTACGGTGCTGTGTGACTGAGTTTCTAGAGGGAAACCACGGAGCTCTGCAGTATCTTGACTGTGTATCAGGCCTTTAAAAGTACCTTTAAAAGTACCTTTGTCTGGCTGTTTGGAAACCGGGAGCCCAGATGAGGCTTTCAATTTGATAATCCCTCCTATAGACACAGATGGACTGTGGCATTAGACAGGGGATGCAAGCTGAGCAAAACCGAAGGCCATTATCCTCCGACAAAACCTCTACTTCTGGTTGCCTAGCTGTTGTATTCTCATATGATTGTATATTGATGTATCTTGTAACATAGCTGGGTTCCTGGCCTGTCAGTTGTCTGCTGGCTGGAGAGGGAACACCAACGTTTTCTCTGGCGCTCTTAATAAAGTACTTATTCAACACTGATCAAGTCTCCCACGCATCATTGACTACAACAGATGGCGACGATCAGCTGGCAGAAGTAGAAGAGCGCAGAGTGAAGAATATCTTCCATTGGTGCAACGAGAATTCATGCGTGTTGAAAAGCATATTGAAGAAAATGAAAAAAGTAAGGGATTGACCTTAGACTTATGCGTGACTGGAATAATTGGCCAATTACGGTCATGATGGATGGTGCACCCTTTATATGCAAATATTACTAGGCTTGAAATTTGATACATGAGCAAGAAAGGAAAAGAGAGAGGACGAGCGTGAATGTAGGTGCATGTTATTGTGAACTCTAGTGTACAATAGTGCTGTTTTCCTTGTGGAATTGTGACATCTCAGTACATATTGCATATTTAATAATTTAATAATTACCACCGACAAAGACTGTCATTGGAACATTAATGGTTACCTTTTGAAAGTACACGGCTGTGCGTGTATTCCATCGTTCTGTCCTCTTCAGCTCATTGTGCCTTCAAGCTAGATGCGTAGTGAAGTTTACAGACTAATCTACGTGTTGAACACTGTGACGTGCATACGCTCTGACATCAACGATGTGGTGACGCTTTGGGCAGCCATTTTAGATGATTTCTCCGGGTTGAATTTAAAAGCATCTGCTACGTGTTATTTATCTCGTCCTGCTTCATTTTACTGAAAAAAAAATGGAAATACAACGGAAAAGAAATAAGAAAATAAGGAACCTAAGAAAATAAGGAACTTATATCACTTGAGGTACATCAACATAATTAACAACTTGATTCACACCTTCAGGAAAATATTTTGAGAGATTGATCGCTTTTACATTAATGTATGACTATCTGTGTTTTGTTAGTCACACAAGCTGCGGTAACAAACTCAGCAAGTGCTAGTGCTTATAACTTTGAGATTTTCTTTTTATTAAAAGAAAGAAAAAAACTTTGGTGATAAGCACACCAATAATCACACAAGTTGTGGTGACAAACACACCAAGTGCAAGTGCTTATTCCTCTAATTATTTGATTTAATTTACGGTGATAAGCACACCAAATAGTGGTAATTATTTGTTGTACAAGTGTGAGAAAAAGGTATAAATATAAATATGGATGTTGCTGTAATTCCACCACCTCTATTTCTTCAGCAACCTGGTGAACCCCCGATTTAGTGGGATAAATGGATAGAAATAGTCGAAAATGTTATTGAAGCTCTGGATGGTATTGATTTTAGCACATTACTCCTAAGTACGTTAGATTAGGAGGGGCAGCATACATTTAAATACTTACCTGTTTTTGCAGACTGTGAGGGAAGAGCTATTACTAATGTATATTTATAAGCAAAAGCAAGGTTAAGAAAATAATTTGCAAAAGAGGTGAATATTGTCATGTGTAGACATAAGTTTTACACTCAGCCTCAAAGAAGTGATGAACTGGTAGATCAGTTTGTAACACGTTTACGTGAGTTATCCATCAAATGCCAATTTAGTGGGCTAAGGGATGAAATGATCAGGGATCAGCTTATTGTTCAGTGTCGAAATAAAAAAATGCAAGAAAGGTTATGGGCTGCGAGAAACCCGACATTGAGCAATGCTATAGAAATAGCCAAAGTTGTTGAACAGTCAGATTCATGTATGAAGGAAATGGAAAAAAAGATAGTGCAACAGGAGTTTCAAGTGTAGAACAAGAGGATGTCAATGCAGTAAAAGCAAATAAAAGTGGAGATACTTTTGGACAGAAAGGTATACCTGGTAAAAAGTACAATAACAATGCGAAGAAGAGTATAGATTACAACTAATCAGATGAGAGAATGTGTACTAGATGTGGCAGCACGTATCACACTGCAGAGTATAGAAAATGTTATGCTATTGACAAAGTGTGTAAAAAATATGGCCGTAAGGGACATTTCTTTAAGATGTGTAGAACATACAACAGGCTTAAGGTAGGTGTGGTACAAAGTGAGGGGATTACAATAAGTATGAGTGATGTAGAAGGTGCAGACAAAATTCTATGTGTTGATGAAGATGATATGACATCCACACCTGGAAGGAGATTTTAAGGTACAAGGAAAAGAAATTGAGTTGATGGTGGATTCAGGTTTATTTTATACCATCATTCCTCAAGAATTGTTTAAATGTAATTGGCCAGATACTAACTTACTCCCCAAAGATATCAATCCTGGAGGGTACCAGGGTGAAAAAATTGATATTGTTGGTTATATGTTAACTGAAATTGCTTTCCAAAACAGGTGTGTGAAGAAGAAGGTCTGTGTAGCGCAAAGGGGACCACCAATTTTAGGTTGGGCACACAAATATGATTTACATATTATCATAAATCCCAGAGCCTTACATCAGGTCATGGTTGTTGATGAGATCACCACGGATAGGTTTGTTGAAAGCGTGGGTAATCTATTCTCTGAAGAGATTGGTGAGCTTAAAGGGTATGTGCACAAAATTCTACTCAAACCGGATGCTATTCCCATGCAGCACAAGGTAAGAAAGGTTCCCATAATTGCTAGACAAGAAGTAAAACGTATGCTTGATGAGATGGTGAAGCAGGGTATCATAGAACAAATTGAGACTTCCAGATGGATTTCACCAGTCGTAATCACAGGCAAACCTGACGGAAGTTACAGGTTCTGTGTGGACTTATGCACCCTGAACCAAAATATTTTGGTTGACAATTTTCCTTTGCCAAACATAAATGAACTTATTTTGTCCCTAAAAGGAGGAAAATGTTTCTCAAAATTGGACCTAAGTAGCGCATATCACCAAATCAAATTACATGAGGAGTCGAAACCATTAACAGCATTCAATACTACAGAGGGTGTATTCCAGTTCAACAGGATGCCATTAAGCGCCCGCTGCTGGAGTGTTCAAAAGGATGATGGGTTTGGTCTTAAAAGGTAAAGAGAATGTTGTGCATTTTCAATATGATGTGTTAGTAATTGGTGACACAAAAGAACATCATAACTTAGCTTTAAAAGAAGTTTTGAGTAAAATGAATGATGCTGGTCTAACTCTGAAGAAGAAAAAATGCAAATTTTGAGTAGGGGAAGTAGAATAACTTGGTTACACGTTGTCTGCTGGAGGAATTAAACCAAAACGTGATCTTCTGGAAGCTATAAGAAAGGCCCCTGCACCAGTAGATAAAGACCAACTCAGGTCTTTCCTCGGGCTTATCGAGTACTACGCTAAATTTGGGTATAATTTTGCTGAAAAAAACTAACATGTTAAGAAATTGCTCCCGTTCCCGGCAAAGGTGATCGAGAAAATCGTCAACATGCAACTGAACCGATACCTCGAATGCAACTACATCCTGGACCTGTCCCAGTCCGGATTCCGGAGAAACCACAGCACTGAAACAGCCCTCATCGCCGCCACAGACGACATAAGGGCCCAACTGGACAACGGCGAAACATCGGCCCTCATCCTCCTGGACCTGTCAGCCGCCTTCGACACGGTCTGCCACCACACTCTAAAATCACGCCTTCAAGAAGCCGGAATCCAAGAGAAGGCCCTGGAATGGACCACATCTTTCCTCTCCGGCAGAACCCAGAGCGTTCGCCTCCCCCTTCCGCTCCAAAGCCACCGTCATCATCTGCGGCGTACCCCAAGGATCCTCCCTCAGCCCGACGCTGTTCAACATCTACATGGCCCCCCTCGCCCACGTCGCCCGCCAGTACGACCTCAGCATCATCTCCTACGCCGACGACACCCAGCTGATCCTCTCCCTCACCAAGGACCCACACACCACCAAAATCAACAACCACAAGGGAATGAAGGCCATCGCAGAATGGATGAGGAACAGCCGACTGAAGCTGAACTCGTACAAGACAGAGGTCCTCACCTCGGTTCCACCCCCTCAGCTTGGGACGACTCCTGGTGGCCGACCACGCTAGGAACAGCACCGACACCCACGGACCACGCACGCAACCTGGGTATCATCCTCGACTCCTCCCTCTCCATGTCGAAGCAGGTCAACGACGTCTCCTCCTCCTGCTGCAACACCCTCCGCATGCTGCGCAGAATCTACAAGTGGATCCCCACTGAAACAAGAAGAACGGTGACCCAGGTCCTCTTCAGCAGCAGGCTGGACTACGGCAATGCACTCTATGCAGGTATCCCAACCAAACACCTGTGACGACTGCAACGTATCCAAAACGCCTCCGCCCGACTGATCCTCAACATCCCTCGCCGCAGCCACATCACCCCCCACCTGAGAGACCTACACTGGCTCCCCGTCGAAAAGAGGATCACCTTCAAGCTACTCACCCACTCCCACAAGGCCCTCCACAGCACCGGACCAGCATACCTCAACGACCGACTCAGCTTCTACACCCCCACCCGCCAGCTCCGCTCAGCCAGACTCGCCCTCGCCACTGTCCCCCGCATCCAACTAACGACCACCGGCTGAAGATCCTTCTCCTTCCTCGCCGCCAAGACCTGGAACACCCTCCCTACCCACCTGCGGCAGACCCAGGACCTGCTCACCTTCAGAAGACTTCTCAAGATATGGCTCTTCCAGCAGTAGCAGCACCCCCCTCCCCTCAGCGCCTTGAGACCCTCACGGGTATGTAGTGCGCTTTACAAATACTATGATTGATTGATTGAAGAAATTTGTGTGTTCTGATGATCAACAGAATGTCTTTGATAAAATCAATAATGAGATATGCGAAGCAAAATTATTGACCCTGTTTGACACTAAATTAAAGTCTATTCTCACAGTCGATGCAAGTGTGGTAGGTTTAGGAGCTGTTTTAGCGCAGATACACACGTCAGGTGTAAAGACTGTAGCTTTTGCATCCAGATCTCTCACCAATTCTGAAAGGAATTACTCGGTGATTGAGAGGAAAGCTTTAGCTGCAGCATGGGCGACAGAATATTTTTGCATGTATTTGTGGGGTTTTCAATTTACTCTAAGAACTGATCATAAACCCCTGATCAAGATTCTATCTCCTGGTGGTGCGGGAAAAGGGTCAACAAGACTTGCCAGGTTAGCAGCTTGTTTCAAGAATATTTATACAGAGTTGAATGCATTGCAGGTTGGAAAAATTGTCAAGACGATGGATTGTCAAGATTGCCCCTACCTTGGTATGAAGTTGATAAAAAACCAAGTTGAATCTTTTGCATGTGAGGGTGCAGTCGCTGCAATTGAGGGATTGGTGGAAGCATGCAATGGAGCAATTGACAAAAGTTTGTGGAAGGAATGTATGTCCAAAGATGTGGCTTTACAAATGGTCAAAGATTTAATTGTTAAAGGTGGCAGGCGTGAAAGTACACTTCCCATTGCTGTGAGACCTTTTGGAAAAGTTTTGGAAGATTTGTCTATATCTGACAAGGAGGGAAATGTCATAATGAAAGATGATAAGTTTGTTCCACCACAGGAGTTGAGATTTGTTTTGTTTAAAATTGGCTCATGAAGGTCATATGGGTCAATCTCTCACAAATAAAAGGTTAAGAGAGCATTTCAGGTGGCCTGCCAAGGACCAACAAGTGTCTGAATGGGTGGAAAGGTGTGTTGATTGCGTTGAGAGTGAGAAGAGATTGAAGGTTGGTAGTCAGTTGGAAATGGGTAAAATTGATGATTCAGGTTTACCATGGCACACACTGTTTGTTTTGATTTTATAGGCCCATTTGCTTCTTTAAGTTTGGATTTAAAGTTTGGTGTGGTTATGGTTGATGTGACATTAAATGGTTAATTGTGAAATTTGTACGAGAAATTACCACAAAGAATACCATTCATGTGCTTAGTGAAATCTTCAGAGAAGAGGGTTATCCTGTTAAGTTAATTACCGACAATGGCACACAACTTATTTCAACAGAAATGACTACTTACTCAAAATCTTGTGGAGTTGTACATGCAAGGACATCTCTCTATAACCCACAGGGAAATGGTATTATGGAAAGGGCCAACCGCATGGTAAATGGTGTCATTCAGATGGCTGTTGCGAACAGAGGTGATGTGAGAAAGATGGTTGATGATCTCGTGTGGGCTTATCATACAACTGAAAATACCGTATCCGGGAAGGGTCCCTTTGTGGTCATGAGGGGGCGTTGTGCGAGTACCAAATTAATTCCGGCATGGATGAAAGACCTTATGGGTCTAGCAAATCTGGATTATGACAGAGTAGATCATGAGAAAATTTCAATGCATGATGGAACTATAAAACCTAATGATTTAGTGAAAGTCAAACCTGGTTGTGTGAGTGGTGGATTCACTAAATTTTGTGGTCCATACAAAGTTAAGACTTTGCATAAAGGATATGTCACTTTGTACAATGGTGAAAATTGGAATTTGAGGAGAGTTGCTCTGTATAAGAAAAACAAAGATCATGTGAAGAGTAGTAATTGCGAGACTGTTAGCAATTTCAATTCTCATTTAGTCATGAGTGATGAAGAAGTTATTAGGAGACCGCTTAGCGATCACTCAAGGGATAGAGGTGATGGCCTTAGAGATGTTGCTAATAGATCTGTTTCCCAAAGAACCAGATGTCCTCCCAGGTATCTCCAAGACTATGTATGTGGGGACTTGTAAGTTGAAAATAGATCTGTTTCACAAAGAACCAGATGTTCCCCAAGGTATTTCCAAGACTATGTATGTGGGGACTTGTAAGTTAATCTCACATGTTATTATTTCTCATAAAATAATATATTTAATATTATTTACATTTAGTATGTTTTTGTTATTGTTATTTAAAGGCGAGAGGATGTGTTGTATTCTCATATGATTGTATATTGATATATCTTGTTCTTTAAATATCA
Source organism: Triturus cristatus (assembly GCF_964204655.1). Classification (NCBI taxonomy): domain Eukaryota; kingdom Metazoa; phylum Chordata; class Amphibia; order Caudata; family Salamandridae; genus Triturus; species Triturus cristatus. The sequence goes on from NC_140590.1 coordinate 533,493,429, forward strand.
CATTCCATTGTTAGTTCAGGCGTTAATATGCTCCATGATATAGCTGTGTTCCTGGCCTGTCAGTTGTCTGCTGGCTGGAGAGGGAACACCAACATTTTCTCTGGCGCTCTTAATAAAGTACTTATTCAACACTGAATCGAGTCTCCCACGCATCATTGACTACAACACTAGCCCTTTACAGCCAAGAGTGCAGTCAACCCCCTGTGTGTAGTCAAGGACTTTCATGTGCTCCAGGGGCTTTGTGAGCTATGAGGGCCAACTACAGAGAATGTGTTCCTCTCAACGGATGCCATCTTTCCTATCACAACTTAATGATTACCTCCTGACATTTAGTACCCTGTAATCCTGGCTTTGCCAACATGCTAATACCCAGATGTCCCCCTCGATTCCCTGCAGTCCCTTGTTGAAAAGACTTATTCCCATCCCAACCTGGCCAGTCGTCTCTGTGACATGCTCATAAGAATGAGAAGCCCATGCATGCATAGTCTGATTGGGTACTTTGATTGGCACCCCTTGTCAGCCAAGACACCCGATCCTGTTGGTCAATCAGGGCCTGTAAGACAATTAATCAGTCATTGCCTAAGAAACCCTCAGGTCTGTGTTTTGGTTAGAGGACCGGGCAGTAGGCTACCATCCACTGTTCCGGCGCATGAATGCATGACCCTGCACCGGGTACGGCATCTTGATGAAGGTGAGCGAGCCTACAGTGACCTCGGATGGGCCCAGAACCTTGAAGCCACACTTGGAGTAAAAAGATATGAGAGAATCTTCACACAGGAGCATGGCCCGGCGGGCATAGGGCAGACAGCGTAGGTACTGCAGGTAGCGCCACATCAAGATGGATCCCCTCCCTTGCTGGCGGAAGATGCGATGCACAGCCAGCACATGGATGTAAACTGTGGTGCCTCCCCGCTTGTGCCTTATCAGAGCATCCCGAGGAGGAGACAAACAACAAGATACATGTCAGTCATTTTATGCACGGCCAATTAAACACTTGTACACAAATACCAGCTAAAGAATAGCAGGCGTTATCACTAAGCAATCGGGCCTGATTCACAATGGGCTTCCGCACTCGTGGCTGAGGCCACGCAGTCGTGGGGTAGTCTCTGTACTCGTGAAAGAATCTCTACAATGAGAATTCGGGTGGATTATCTGCAGTGAGAATTCTCACTCCGGATATTCCGGAAATGAGTGCGGAAACTCCCCCACGACTGCAGGGCCTTCCCCATGAGTGAGGAGGCCCTTTGTGAATCAGACCCTCAGACTTTAAGTTAAAGGGAAACAGCTGGATAAGTTAAAAGACCAGTGTTTAATTTGAGTGGTGGTTGGAGGTAGAGCTCCACCAGCACTCATTCCTGAGAACTGGCACTTATTTCTCCTCATTGACCCAGAGCAACAGAGAAAAAACTTAAAAGAGGAAAGAAGGAGGAAGAGGAGGCTGGCAGAAAAACAGAGTTAAAGTGTTAAATCAGGGATGAAAAAGGACATGGAGTGAGATTAAAAGTCAGGCAATGTCTAGTTGATGATGAAAGACACATGAGGTGGAATCAAGACTACGCAACCTTAGTATTCAACACTCCGACATTCAATAGCACGGGCTACAGAGCAAAACTTTGGCCCCGCTACTATCTTTACAAATTATGCACCGGTCAAAGGCATTCATGATACGCAAGTCAGGTGCCCTTTGGAAAACAGGCCATTCACAAGGGGATTCATTAAGATTTGTAACTGAAAGGACAAAATGGGGAATCACAGCGCCATCTTGGTGTGCTTACTTGTCCCTCTGGAGATTCTAGGTATCTCTACCAATTCCACAGAGCGTCAGCTACTGCGGCCACACCCTCATTTCAAAATTTGCCGTGGTTATTGTTCCAGCAGACTACCGCCTCCACAGTACAAACGCAGCGGAAACCTGTCAGGCATTGTCAATAATGGAAAATGTGCATGCAGAGAAAGCAAGCAAAAAAAACCTGCTCGAGGCTTAGACCATATTTAAGAACTTATAATAATAAATATATGATGGAATTCCAGACTAAAACCTCCATCAGCCCCAAGCCATATTGCCTTAACTTAAAATCGAGTAATGTATTTAAGTAATTGCACGCTGTAAATTTAACTTGGGGTCCACCTTCTGCCCTCCTTTAGCGTTGTGTTACTTGAAGCTTGGACATCTTTTCTTTCTGAGATCCATAACGCTTAATGTTTGGTTAGACATGCTCCTCTCTAACCCTACTTTTCCACCGACCACCACTATGCTCGCTGAGCCTTCAGTAAGTAGGTGGTACCGAAAGGTCAGGGCTTTGGATAGGTTCTTACCTGGGTGAGCTTTTCCTGGTCCCAGAGGGAACCGATGATAAAAGCCACCAGCCGCCCTTAATATGTCTATGTCTTTTGTTTTATGTTGGTTTCTCGTAGTTTCTGTCTTTTACTGATATGTTCATGTCTTGTGCTGTGCAGTACTAGTCCTTAGCTTGGGTCATCTATATATGTCTCCTAACATATGTGTGTCTTTCTGTGGCTGTCTACTTTTCTGGTCTGATTATCTGAAACGTAATAGATTTGTCTTTGATAATGTGTGCATTTCTTATTCATGGAGGTCTATTGCTCGGATTTGGATCTCCCTGGTGGTTTGTACCTTTCATCCTGGGTATTTGACAACTTGTGTGCTGTCTTCGATAGCATGTGGATCTCTTCCTTTGGTTTACCTCTCTCTGGTTATTTGCTTCTGCCAACCTGCTTTTGGATACTGCCAGTCAGATTGTATTTTTGTCTGTGTATGTCATTCTGAACATTGTGTTTGGGAGAAAACTAGAGATATACATACTGCCAGACTCATTTTGGCTGTTTTTGTCTGTGATTTTGTCCTATCTGGTCTCTGGTCTTACCCACAGATGCCCTCTTTGTAGAGTTGGGTATCTGTACCTTGGTTACTTTCTAGATGGATGAAACTCTGACTTCAGTATATGATTTCTCCAGGTCTATTTGGCTCAGAATCCCTCTTTGCTACTTCATGAGTTTCTCACTACTGTCTTTGTAAGAGGCGTGCAATGCTTCTCTCATGTATGGGGGTTTTGCTTCTCTCAAGTGTGTCTGTTCATTCACTCGGTAGGTCTCCTCCTTTAATCTCACTTGTTTATTGTGTCCAGGTCAGTCTTTCCAACCAGGTTATATGTGAAGTTGTGAACCAAGTTCTGCAGCTCTGTGTTGGAATTTGTGCTTGGAGTTGTTGGGGTTTGGGTCTCCTGGTTGGGTTGGCCTTTCCTCATATGTGATGATGGTATTGAGCATCCTTCCTGAGCAAGGCTGTGTTAGGGTAATGTCCTGCACTGCAGCTTACACAGGTGTACTGTGCATTCACTCCGCAGTTCCCAGCCCTTTGTGAGGTAAGAAGTTAGAAATGTTCTCTGCCTCTTCTGGTGAGCCTGAGAACCGTTAGCCGGACATACAACACACTAATAACCCAGAAGGGATGTCAGATCAGCCCAGGGCCAACGGTTAGAGGTGAACACCTTACTGAATGGGGTGTGAAAAGAAAGTCTATCGGGCACATGTGTGTTGTGTGTGCCCTCTCTCTAGGAAAGACATGCACACACGTTGACAGGCACAAGTAGTTTGGCCGAGGTACATTGAGTTTGTCTAACATGGATGTGCCTTGTGTTTAGCAAACCACAGAATCTCTGTCTCACCTAATATGTGAACGTGTCTCTCTAACCTATGCTGAATGTGTCTATAATAGGCTTTGAATAGCAACCCATGAGTATGTCGCTCTAACATAGGGCCATCTGTCTAATCTGTGGTGAGTAGTGACTAAGAACCAATACTACAACCTGTCTCCCAGGAGAGGATGTGATGTTGTCAGCATGTTATGAGAGACCCTATCAGTAGCCTCTGAGAATGGGCTTTGCTAAGGGGAGCAGGAACTTCGATAACAACCCCACCAGGGTAATACATCCGTGAGAGATCAAGGGTCATGCCTGACCCTATGCAGGGGTATTTCTGACAAGCACAAGGTCCTGTAATCAAATTCTCTTAGCATCAGACCCCAGGGACAGGCCCCTGTGAATCAGACACTGGTTTGCTTGGGAACTACAGAGTGTACCGAAAGCTGCAGGTGAAGGATTCCCATATGGTGTGCTCAAGAGGTGTAGGCCTTCTGTGTATGTAATTGCATTTATATAGCGCTTGATGAGGTGTTGAAGAACTTTACACTGTGCAGCACGCTGCTCTGGAACCCGAGGTTAGTGGTTAGTCCAATGTTATTGGTTATTGTTGGTTATCGGTATTAGTCTTGTCCACTCAAAGCAAACCTTTCCATGCATTTACTCCAGTTTCTTTGTGGTAAAGTAATAGGAGTTAGGTGTGATCATTAGTGGGACAAGGGGGATTTGTGAGTTTGTAAGAGTTAATAGATGATTTAGTGAAAAGTAGGTAGCGTGAAGTTGCAGGGATATCACTTTTGAAAAAAAGACGAGGCTGTGATCTGAGAAACGAGTTGTTGGAAATTAGTAGAAGTACATTATCAGAGATCAAGACAAACATGCATGTGACTTCGAGAAGGTTGGGGCATATTATCAAGAAACGACGTTAACATTATTGCCGCTTTAGCGGCAGAAAACTGCTGCTAAAGCAGCGATAATGGGCTTGCTAATATGCCCTTGAGAATTACCATAGAAGCCCATGTTCTGGTGTCAACATGGGCTTCTATTAGAATTCTCTGCGGCATATTATGAAGCCCATTATCGCCGCTTTAGCGACAGTTTTCTGCCGCTAAAGCGGCGATAATTTTAACACCGTGCTTGATAATATGCCCCTTAGTTCTTCGAGAAAGGAGGGGTCCAGTGGATGGAAAGGAAGGAAAGAGTCATTTTAATGGAATAGGAGAGGTGACCATCAAAAGTTTTAAGTTGAGATTTTCATTACGGATCTTTGCAATAGGTCGGATGTTTTTGAGCTAGCATGCCATTTGAAGATGCAACACTGTAGAAAGAAATTTGTGGGTGAAGATAGTTCTTTTATGGGCGCAAGAGTAAGGCAATCAGTCTGTCCACCAGTAGACCACTGTTTCAGCAAGAAGCAATGATCAGCTCCGGGCTTTGAAGTGTAAAATAATGGCTGGACGCAAACATTGAAACGAGATTCTGCAAATCATGGAGCCATTTGTCTTTCTTGACCACACTTTCCCTTTGGCTGATGACAAAGAAGTGCTGAAAATCTCACAACTCTTTGTGTGTCTGCTGTGGGAACTGCAGGCTTGAAACTAGTCTATGGTGGCTGGAGAGCAGCCTGGCAGGGACATATGAAATGTACACCTCACAGCCAGGTGAGCCTGAGAGGCAAATACATTTTATTTATTGCTTTATTTCAATTTTTCTTTTTGATATAATGGCCGGAGCTGCCGACTTTGGAGCCGGGGAACCAGGTTCTCTTCGCGGCATTGGCTCAACATCCTGTGGCTCTGGGCAAATCACTTAATCTCTTTGTGCCTACCAAAAATAAATGTGTCCTTGTGTAACGTAAGTGGTGCTCATGTAAAGCACTCCAATACCTTCACGTCAAGTTTGCACTATATTAAACTGCAACAAAAAAAAAGGTAGTCACCCTTTACCCCTTTTGACGGATACAGTCGGCTATTCAGGTAAAGCAAGCAAACAGAAGTATCTGAACAGCATAGATATACTATACCTTCAAGCCATGTATGCCCAAGAGGTTCAGGGGATGCACACATACTCGTTTAGTGTGCTCTGACTTGTAGTTACATATCTGACAGCTCCTACTGTTCATGCAGAACTTGTGCTCCAAAAATGTAGGTCTCACATCCAGGCATGTATGAAAAGTACTGATTTTTGTTCCCCAAAGTCAAGGCGTATCAGAGGGGTGGGAGTAGGTAGGAAAAGGGCGTACCTGTCCTTGACCCTGTAGTGCAATAAGGATGAGTCAAAGCCTAGTGTGTGTTAATTAAAATGCTTTCTTTTCTGAACTTCTAGTTTGTTCTACCTTTAAAAATATGAAAATGTCGGGGGGCGTGGCCTAGTGAGCCGACATGGTGGACGTGTGCTAGCCAGCTCCGTCCAGCCCAACGTTTATACGACGACTATCCTGGCTCCCTCGGACCCCTGATGAGTCCTGGAGGGAGCGTGGCGGCACCGGTCACTGGCAGAGGGTGACTGGTCAGCGAAGGCGGCGACCGGCAGGGCGGAACTCAGACGCTGGCGCGCGCGCGAGGCGCGGCCTGGAGATCGGAGGCAGAGCTGGGGCCTCGATTTTGGTGCACCCGGGAGCTGACGCGAGGCGCACGGCGGCCCCAGGGAGCCTGAGACGGCAGATTGCGGAGCAGACGGCCTGGTGGCGGCGGTGATTTTCGAGGGGCAGGTCGGCCCCAGGGACAACGCACAACGACATAGGGAGCACCGGTGAGGAGCTGAGGGGAGGGGGGGACACCCCGGCCTGCAGAGAATATTGGCAGCGACTGAACAGTGTACTTGGGAGTGCGGCCGGTCTCTGCGGCCCTGGGTGCAGGGGCCCCCCTTCCCGGACATTTGGCGGACGCAGTGGGGCAGTGGCAGCGGGAGGAATGAGCGCCCCTCCCCCCCCTATATTGGGACTGATTCTGGTGCTGGGGGATCGGCGGCTATCTCGGGCCACAGTGGTGGGAATAGAGAGGCCTCACGGGAGCTGCCTGGAGGCTCTTTGGTGATCGGAGTCCCGGGGGTGCGGAATGTAATCGGGCCCCGTGGCGCCTCGGCCTTGGGGGTGCCCTGGGCTGCTGAAGAGACTCGCCGGGCAGGGAGTGTGCTTCATCGGGGGCGTCCCGTGACGAGCCCGGGGCGTAAGAAAGGCCAGAAGGGACAACGCGGCCACAGGGAGAGGGCGGCGTACCCTGAGGGTCCGTTCCCGCTACGAGAGCCCTGGGAGTGAACACTAGTAGGTTGGCCTGTGCGGGTGTACGATCACCGACTCAGACTGGGGCGGCGGGGCCTATGATCGGCGGCTGCATCGAGCCGCGCTCTTTTGAGACCGCGGACGAGCGGTTGGAGGTCAGGGGGATGGTGTCGCTGGCTGGGCCCCGTGGCCTGGGTGCTGGACGACCTTGACGGGCGGATTGGGGCGAGGTTGGCTTGCGGGCTGAGGCTCTCCCGGTGGATTGCGGGCCCTGGGTCGGGGGTGCTTTCCCGCCTCTCGTCCGTCCTTCCTTCCGTTCCTTGGGCGCGGGCCGGGCAACGATTCTGCCTACGGTGTGCCGACACAGGGGAGGCACTGGTGCGGGTGCTCCGTCCACCTTGACCTGAAGGTGCGGCGAGTCCGCTGCAAGTTGTCATGACGAGAGACAAGGGTGGTGGCGGATCCACGAAACATGGGCCGATAGACAAGTTCACGGGCCCGGGGGCAACGGGCGGGGCCGCCGGGGCCTCTCAGGAAGCCGTACCAGACAATGCGGCCCTGATGGCGGCGATCGCCCAATCCCGGGATATGCTGGATGCAAAAATTGGCGCAGTGGGTGCGGATGTTATGTTACTGCGCCAGGATCTTCGGAACGCAGTGTCTCGTATCTCGGAGGCGGAAGCCCGCATATCAGGGGTGGAAGATGATGTCGGGGTCCTCAAGCAGAAAGTGGCGGGCTTGGAAAGCATCCAAAAGGGCTTGGCGCTCCGGGTCGAGGATGCGGAGGGACGGGCCTGGAGGAACAACCTGCGCTTTGTTGACTTTCCGGTGGGGTGTGAGAATGGTAGCCTGGAGCAATTCCTTACGCAATGGTTGGAGAGTTGGCTTCTGCCTGATTCCCTTCCCGGTGCTTCGTCGTGGAGCGGGCTCACAGAGCACTTCTGCAGAAACCCCCGGTGGGGGCTCGTCCAAGACCGGTGATTGGGAGACTATTGAATTATCTGGACCGAGACGCTGTGCTGAAGCAGGCCCGCGCCAAAGAATCTTTGCTCTATAATAACCACCGTATCCTGTTGTTCCCAGATTATACATGACTCGTGCAGCAACAACACCAATCGTTCATGGCGGCGAAGGCCGGACTGAGAGACCTCAATCTCCCGTATGCTCTCCTATTCCCTGCTCGCTTGCGAGTGGTCTTTCAATCCCGCACCCACTTCTTTGATTCACCGGAAGAGGTCTTTAAGTGGACCAACGAAACTGTCCAGGTGCGGGTGCGTACGCCGCCTGGGCTGCACTCAAACTCATCCTTAAGTGAGGGGCCGCTCAGGAATGCTCATGGACGGCGCCGGAGAGGGCATGGACGATCGCGCTCCCAGAGGTGCTCTGCTTCTGGGGGAGCCCTGGCTCGGGAAGACTCTGCCTCCCAGCCCCAGACACTGGATCCTTGATGCTTGTGAGGAGAGGGATGCCGGGGCGCTTCCTTCCTTAGATTATGTGACTGGTTGCTTTTATGGGTCTTGAGGGAGCTTCTAGGAGGGCTGTGTCCCTACCTGTTCAGGGTTGTGAGGGGTGGGCCTGGGTGATATGGGCTGTCAGTCAGGGATCCATTGGCGGGTGCGGTCTGTGCCCCCCTGTTGGGGGCCCGGAGTCAACCAAGCCGCGACAGGTACTTCAGTGTTTTTGAGGTATGGGGAGGGGGGTTTGTTATGGGGAAGGGGTTTGGTTAGAGGTACGAGTTGCGCTTTTACATTGTGCCCATCTGGTCGTACACACCCACAGTTGGGACCTCATATCCGTGTTTCATCCAGGCTGATTGCCCCATGGCTGTGGGGAACGTAGAGGCTGGGAGGTCCCCGGGCACCCTCCGCATTGTCAGCTGGAATGTACGTGGGGTCCTGGACAAAATTAAGCGAGGTGCAGTCCTGCGTCAGGCAAAAAGTGTCGGAGCTGACGTTCTCCTCTTACAGGAAACTCATCTGATGGGCTCTAAGGCCCTGTGCCTGCAGCGTTATGGCTTCCAGCAGGTCTTTCACGCTGGGTTCATACAGGGTTCTAGGGGGGTAGCGGTATTGATACATCGTAGGGTCCCATATGTGCATGCACAACAGTGGTTTGACCCGCAGGGGTGGTACCTGTTTCTTCGGGGTAAGATTGGGGAGGAGTCTATCATGCTCGGCTGTGTCTATGCTCCCCCCCCTTACAATGGTCCCTGGTGGAGCAGCTGCTCTCTTTGTGGGCAGCCATGCCGGACGTGGCTGCAGTGGTGGGTGGAGATTGGAATGATGTTATGGATATGGGGAGGGACAGGGACAGGGCGGGAGGGGGTCTGGGGGGCACCCATCCCACGAAATTGCACTCCTTGGTTAGGAGCCTTGACTGGGTCGACACCTGGCGACATGTACATGGAGAGCGGAGGGAATATACATACCTCTCCGCGGTCCACAAGTCCTTCTCGCGGTTGGATTATGTTTTCGTACCCTGGGCGATCGCAACGAGCGTAATGTCCATAGAGATCCTTACTTGGGGGCTGTCGGACCACTCACCGGTATCCGTGGTGTTGCGGTTGGGTAGAGGGCAGCAACCATTTCGCTGGCGACTAGCAGTGTGGAACTTGCAAAACACTGACTACGAGAGGTGTATGAGGGAGGCGATCGCGGATTACTTTGTCGCTAATGCGGGGTCGGCCCCCAGTGCAGTAATACTATGGGAGGCATTGAAGCCCGCTCTACGGGGGGTGGGCATTGCATGGAGCATGGCGGCTCGTATAAAGCTTCGAGATGAGTTGGTTAGGGCGGAGGCGGAGGTGGAAGGGCTTGAGTGTCGGAGCCGGGAGGTGGGTGGCGGGCTGGAGGTGTGACAGATGCTGCTGGCACGCCAGTCGTATGCCTCTCTCCTGATGGATGAGGCTCGTCAAGTATGGCTTGCGACGCGCAGCAGAATTTATCAATGGGGCGACAAGTCGAGCAAGATGCTGCATCGGCTCTGCCAGGGTGTTTTTTCTCCCCAGGTCCTCCCGGGGGTGCTGGATGAGAAGGGAGTGCCGATCATTGACCCTATGACCATAGCAGAGAGTTTCGCCGCCTACTATGCAGATTTATATGCCCCAAAGGAATGCCTATCGGAGGCAACGGTGGTCAAGTTCATTGAGGACCTCCCGCCCAGAGTGGTGCCCGATGAGACACGCCAACAGTTGGAACTCCCCCTCTCGGAGGAGGAACTGAGTAAGGCCCTAGGGAAGCTCAATTCGGGGAAGGCACCGGGACCCAATGGGTTCCCAAGCGAGTTTCATCGTCGATACAATTTACAACTAGCATCTTACTATCGGGCGGCGATGGAAGAGGCCAGGGAGGCCGGTCGGCTCCCACAGGACTGGCGACACGCGGAGGTGGTGGTGTTCCACAAGCCTGGTCGGCCTCCGGAACAACATGCTTCATATCGCCCGATTTCTCTCCTAAATGTCGAGGACAAGGTTTTGGCCAAGGCCCTAGCTAATCGCCTCCTGCCTCATATCTTGACTTTGGTCCATCGGGCCAGGCCGGATTCATGCCTCATAGGGCGACGCGACACAACATAAGGCGGGCACATGCAGCACTGGCGGCGGTCCGAAAGACGGGGGAGCCGGCGGCGCTCTTACTGGCGGACATGGACAGGGCATTTGATTCCCTAAGCTGGGTTTATTTGTTTGCCCTCCTTCGCCGGATTAATCTTGGCCCTCGGTTCCTGTCGTATGTGATGCTCTTGTATACTGAACTGACAGCCTCTGCCGCGTGGCGGGAGTGGTCTCGTCCATCTTCCCTATTCGTCGGGGTACTAGACAGGGGTGCCCCCTGTCGCCCTATTTATTCGCCCTCGCCATGGAGCGTTGGCGGAGTGGGTGCGTATAGATGCAGAGTTGAAGGGGTTTTAGTGGGCCCCTGGCCTATCGGACAGGATAGCATTATATGCCGATGATGTCCTATTCTTTTTAACAGCATTGGATAGGTCGGGACCACGCATACTGGAGATAATGCAAATTTTCGGGGAAATGTCCGGGCTGTATATGAACACCCGCAAGTCCATACTGTGGGTCTTGGGTACTCGGGTGGGTGTGGGCGAGTGGGCATCTGCGCTGCAGGTGGCCGACGTGGAACTGAAATACCCGGGAGTTTTCCTGTCGGAGGTGCCAGAGATATTGTGGGAGCGTAACTTGGTGCCGGTGTGGGAGCACGTCCGTGCAGATGTTACAACCTGGTCCCGTATGCCGCTGACTATATCTGATAGATCGGCAATCTTTAAGATGGTTGCGCTCCCCCGCTTGCTCTACCAACTACAGAATCACCCATACCCGATTGCGCCTCGCTGGTTCTGACTGGTGAATTCGGAGACCGAGGGGACCCGGCTTATGCACTGGAGAGGCACCTAATGGGGCGTCACACTCTTCACACAATCCTCTACTCAGCGACGCTGCGGAATGCGCTGCCGCCAGTGTCCAGGGTGGTCTTCCAGATTTGGCGGCAGTCCCTACGGAGAATGGGGTGGTGGAATACACTGACGGGGGAAACCCCTCTGTGGCACAATGGATGGCTGCCGGAGCTGGCGACGCTGCAGGGGTTTAGCAGATGGGATGACATCGGCATTTCCACCCTGGGAGACATGATGAGGAATGGGTCCCTCAAATCGTTCCGGGATCTGCAGGAAGAATTTGGCATGCCCCGGACACAGTTCTACCGGTACCTCCAGCTCCGTCATGCGCTTTCCCCCAGCCTGGAGGGTCTCGCTGATATTCCCGAGTTTAGCCCATTAGAGGCGAAAGTCTTCATGGGTGATCTCGCAACCAAAAAGATCTCGCGGATATATCAGTCCCTGGTCACCCACAGTGCGCCTCCTCTGGACAAGTTACGGAGGGTGTGGGAGGAGGATGTGGGTACTCTGGAGGAGGAGGATTGGAGGGAGGCCCTGGCCGCCCCTCGGGGAGCGGCCATTGCGATGCGCCTCCGCTTCATCCAATTCAAGTATCTTCACCGGGTATACTATACTCGGGTGCGACTGTATAGGGCGGGCGTGATTGCCTCTCCGGAATGCCTCAGGTGTGGTGGGGCGGAGGGCACATTCCTACATACAGTCTGGCATTGTTCGTCGCGGGACCGCTTTTGGAGGGGGGGTCTTCTGCGTACGCCACAGCTCGCACTGTTGCATGTCATGGATGGCATCGGGGGTAATATCTACAAACGGCACCTTATGCTGCTGGGCCTTACATTGGCGAAACGCGACATTGCCAGGATGTGGAAGGATGAGCGGGCAACCTCGGTGCCCGCTTGGAAAAATGGCCTAGACTTCTGTATGGGGCTGGAACAGCCCATCTTTGTGGCCCGGGGCTGTCCGTGTAAGCATTATAAAATATGGAAGCGTTGGGCGAACTATCGGGGCTTGTGGCTGGAGCCTCCAACTGTGACGGAAGATATCCTAGTGGGATAAGGGCAGGGCTAGAGTGGTTGGGACTGATATCTGGGGGGGTGGGGTCACCGGGGGTGTGTGTGTGCTCAGAGTGGGATGGTCCTCCACTAGATCGGGTAGGTCGTCATTTTCATTACTCTCATTGGTCCTTGAGCGTGGGCGGGTGAGCGGTCATCAGTGGAGATTACGCAACTTGGGGGGGGGGGGAGTTGGGGGTAGATATCCGAGATGACACTCAAGCTCAAAGAATGTGTTTGTTTAGTTTTCTTTAAAAAAAAAAAAAAAACGAAAATGTCCTTTGCGGTCCTATTATTGTGTAACTTGATGCTGCAGTGGCCTCTGGGGTACAGAGCCCTGCGTATATTGTGCAAATGACAAATAAAAATCTGTTGTTAAAAAAAAAAAATATGAAAATGTCGCTGCCCTTTCTGAAAACCAGGACATGTGCAAAATTTGCCAAAATCTGCTGGGACAGCTGGTGTAAAATCCAAGACTGTCCCGGAAAATCTGGGACGCTTGCTCATCGTACCCTCACAGTGCTCTATGCTGTGGTTGTGCTGTGTTTGCTTTGTACGTCCTAAGTTGGCAGGGTATGCCCAGACGTGGGTACCTTGCTCACTTTGCCACTGGATTCAAGCTAGCCTGGCTGATGAGGTGTGTTACCCCGAAACCGGTCCCAAGAATCTTGTTTCCAGTTCAGGGAAGACATGGCTTGGCAGTTCGGGCTGGACTGTTCCCATGAGGCACAGGATTAAGACTAATTTGCATATAGCTGTGTCTGAACTGGGGTGGCGAAGTGAGCTAAAGGATGATAATGGATTCAACCCATATCTGTGACTGGGGGTGAGTGTTTGAAAAATGTCATCGCTCCGTCCATCATCTCCTTGTGTTGGCACCAACGGGCATGGCACCAGATGTTTTTGCTGCCAGGGGCAGCATTATGAGGTACAGTGGTGACCAGTGCAAGCTCGAAGATGAAAGGCTCCCATTGTGAGAGCTGACACTGGTGCACTGGTCCATGATGTAACACAACAGGTTAGTCACGAGGGAAAGCTAATGTTATGTCATATTGATTTCTACAGCGCAATAATTACCCGAGAGGGTTATCTCTTATCTATTCTGTAAATGTATTATGCATCCTAACTTGTGCATCATCTATTGTCTGCCAATCTTCTTCTATCTTAGAGCTGCTGTGCTGCTTTCCAGAACTCTGGTGAGATAACAGCCTCTCCTGTCAGTGGTTGGTCGACCATTAGTCTTACCTTAATAAAGACTATCATTATGATCACATAAATTATGTGATTGTTCCTGAAATTGGCGATGAGTAGGGGATGGTGTTTCCCCTGTGTTGCCAACCCGTGAAAGTTGCTGCTGGGTACGAAAAATGTAATTGCAGATTGTTTGTCACGTTTGCCTATTCAAGGTGAGCAAGAGCCAGAAGATGAGGTTTGGGTGGTAGCTAGTGTGCAAGATTTATGTAGATGTGCCATTTCTGAGCAAGAATGGAAGCAAGCATTGTCAACTGATACAGTCCAACTGGCTTTCCTGTGTATCGCGCCGTTGTTAGACAGGCGCTGAAACTATTGCACATCTCGAAGTACGTGCACTTTGTGGCACCCGAATCTCTGTATTCTGTAAGCCTATCGAGTTGCCCGTGTGGATATTGCTAGACGCTCTCATCACGCTACATCCAGCGCCTCGATACTGCTATATAGGACCTCTTTTTACCGGCCTAGTTCTATTAGTTCTAGTGCTGCTCCCTGTTTGCGGCTCCAATCTTGCATCCTACTGTTTTCACATTAGGACCTTATCTGTGTTGATTGGTTCACTTCATCTGAAGCCCAGGCTTCTGGGTTAGGCGCCCTGATGAAGGCGAGACCCTCCATGGTAGTCGATCACCGAAACGCGCGTCGGCGCTGAAACAACACTGATGACCATAAACGTCTTGGATGAAATTCTAAGTTTCATCTCTGAATTATCAGGTCTCAATACTATGGACTATCTGACTACAAACCGTTGTTTTTATACTTTCTAATCTGCCATAATCACTTTTTCTCTGTTGCATTCATTCAAAACGATTTCTAACTTTTGATATACTATTATTGACCATGTTTATATTGAGATATTGGTCCACTTGTCATTGTGCTTCTCTATTTGCGATGTTTTAAATATGGGATTCCTAAATCTCAGGATGTATGAGTATGCGTGGGCATGAGTCTGATTGTTTGAATGACTGAGTGTGCGTGGAGTGAGATGTGAAGCAAGATGGCGGCCGCGTAGTTGTGGCCGATGCAGCAAGGCAGTGAGGGCAAGGAACTAAGCCCCATGGAACGTTAGCGTTAAGCGCATAGTCAAGATCTGGCAAGCGCTGAGCAACGGAACGGTAATGCCGATGGTACTAACCTGCTGCGGGCTCTCGAGGCAGTTTGTCCGCTGGGTGTTGGCCGCGATTGCAGCTCTCCCCTCCGTTCGCGGATTTCGCGAGCTCCGGGGGAGCGAGAAAGGGCAGAGTCAGGCTCCGAGACAGCGAGGGGAAGCGGCGTCCAGAACACGGCCGAGGACTGCTGGTGGTGGTTGTCATGGCTGGAGCTCGCCCAGGTCGAGGATTCAGAAGGAAATTATGGCCCCTAAAGCAGCTGCGGGTTCTAAACTGTTATACCATAAAAAAAAACAGCAGAGGGAGGTAGTCGTGGCTAAGGGAAACAAGGTCGTGCGAGGAACCCAAACATTACTGGAACAAAAAAAAAAGGGCAGCAGGTAGCAGGCAGGACCCGACAAGCGGCTGCATCACTAGCGGACATCTTCTCTAAAGTTGGTAAGGAGAAGGAGAAGGGGTCTAAGGAAGCAGAGGGCACTGTAAATACGATGGTGGAAAGTCTCACCGGTAATCCCCCCTTGAGCATCGAGGAATGTACTGACTCGACTCTTTTATCTGATATACCCTCAGTTACTACCACAAGTTTGGCCTGCGCTCTTGCTGAGGTGGAAGTCGTTTCAAAGGAGACGCTCCCAGCGGAGATCACCCCGACCCCGGCCCCTTCGGAGATGTGCAAGGGAGTTGGTGGCACTTTGGGGGAGATTAGCGGGGGTGGTGGTACTGGAGTCCAGCTAAAACCAGGAACATTATTAAATGTTGACCCTCAGAATGTTGATCTGTTGCCAGGAGAAATTGTCATCGAGAGGGAGAAAGTGCCGAGTGAATATTTCTTTTCCGTCTCTGATGGTGCGGAGTGGTCTGAGGAGGATGAACGCAGCTCCTATTTGGACTCTGGATCTGACCCTGAGCAAGACCTCCCTGCAACCACAGTGCGGCCCCCTGGAGCAAAGAGTCAGTCTTTAAAATTAGGCCACTCTCACAGAGAATTAAGTGGGGATCACTCTCCCGACTTAGCCCTGCAGGGAGGCTCCGCGGATGTTACTCATCGCTCACTTTTGGAGACTATACACCAGGAGATATTGGCTCACAGAGAAGAGACTCACCAGGATAATCGTAAGGCGCAGGCCGCTATGAGGAAGATGCAGGGAGTGGTCAGGAAGCTCTCTAAAGCTTGCACGAATACGGAGGACAGAGTATCTAATCTGGAAGAGAGGGTGGTATCCACGGAGGCAGAGGTTGCTGTAGCCAGTAGTAAAGTCAGTGCCCAATGCTCCCAGGTTGTGGACCAACAGTGGAAAATGGAGCAGATGGAGATTAGGCTCCGCCGGAATAACCTGAGGGTTTTGGGGATCCCGGAGGGGGTCGAAGGTTCCGACATAAGGGCATTTATCATCAAGCTTTTTGAGCAAGCATTTCCAGAACTCTCTAGCTGGAATTGGTCCATCGAAGTACAACAAGTCCACCGTATCCCCTTTAAGATCCGTAGCAATGCTAAAGAAGGGGATAAACCCAGAGCAGTATTGATATTCTTGGGCACCTTCATACTGAGACAGTCCATCGCGGAAAAGGCCAGACCAGATGCTAGGAGGAGCGGCGATGGGTTTTCTTTCTTCGTTCGCCCAGACTTTTGTCATACGACGGTAGAGCGAAGATGGCGACTGAGGGAAATGATTAAGTCATTTCAGGAGAACAGGATGCAAGCTTATCTTATAAACCCGGACCAGCTAAAAGTCATCAAGGAAGGGAGGACTTTATTTTTCACATCTGAAATCAAAACGAAGGAGTATTTGGACTCTCTGGGCAAATAGTCTGACTCTACTTTGTTCGATGGATCAACCTTGCTGATGAAAATCTGAAATTTACTGTTCACTCCAGTAACAACAGGATTGAATTCCTTGATGTGTGGGTTGAGCACAAAGACAACCACCTATTTGTCTCCCTATACGTCAAGCCCACCGTTAGGAACACGTTGCTCCAATTCGACAGCTACCACCCCCGCTGCCAAAGGGAAGGCATTCCCTTCAGCCAATTTCTTCGACTCCGGAGAAACTGTACTGAGATGAAGGACTTCCTTTGCCAGGCTGACATCTTGAAAACTAAACTTTTCAACAGGGGCTATCCCCCCAAACTGGTGAAGAACTCTCTCAAAAGAGCCAGGTATTATAACTGTGACTCGATGTTCCAACATAAGGAAGAAAAAGCCACGGACCGGTTAGTGTGTGTTACTAGACATTCGAACATTAACCATAAAATTCGTCAGGCTATTCTCTCTGGTATCTCCTAAACATGGGTGACAATGATCGATTGCCCAAACCTCTTTTTGCGTTCAGAAGGAACAAAAATCTCAGGAACCATCTAGTTCGTGGCAAAATACCAGAACTTTCTCCCTCCTTCCGCCAAATGTCCATCACTGGCATCCCCCCATTACAGGTAACCATCGATGCGGTTCTTGTCAAGCATGTCCCAATGCCTTGGTCAGACAAAATATTAACATCAATAAACGTACCATCAATTTGAACTGTCGAACTTCGAATGTCATTTACGCGATTTTCTGCCCATGTGACCTGACCTATATCGGTGAGACTGGTAGGGAATGTCGACTTAGGATGGGTGAACATAAACCTAACATTCGTCTAAAAAATTCAGGGGCCCCCTTGGTCTCCCATTGGACTGAATTTGCCCATTCAGAACAAGATCTCAAATGGATCAATGTGGAAAAAATACACACCCCTGCGGGCAAGGACTCCACTACCCTTAGAAGGAAGAGGGAAGTATTCTGGATATATTATCTGAATTCTGTTGCCCAGGGCCTCAATGAGATCTGCCCCTGGGAAAATGCTATGACATGAGTTGTTTCTCTCGTGATTTATTATTACTCTCTCCATCTGCCCCTTTGCCTCCCATAGTCTTCTGAGAGGTCTTCTTCTCTGTTGTTTCGTGTCCCTCACCTTTGAAATTGAACTTGAACCATTAGACCCCATTAATACTTGGGTCTTTTCTGTTTTATTTTAACCTATTTAGTTTTTACTCGGTCGCCATTTTGGCTAACTTCTATGAGGATGAAGGATTGATCTTTTTTTTCCACCCTGTTACCCCTGTGGACCAGCGCGAGTTCCCTATATCCCTGGGATTCGCCTGCATTTCATTTTACTTGTTGTTCTATTTCGGTCTAGGAAAATTTCATCTCTGTTTGTTTGACCTAAATTGACCCTCCTTGGGACCCTCCCCTGCTTCATTCATACCTGAATGATGTACACTTACTTGGTGATTCTGCTTTTATAAACCTGATTACTTTACCTTTTTCCCGTTTTGAGGGGATGACCGGGCGGATACTATTAGGTACTGCAAACACTCTCATTCTTTATTCGTTTTTTTATTTTGTTTTCTTGTTCCCCTGGAGATTTTGAGTTATACGTGCCTATGATGGTTGAGATTGTGCTCCGGTTTCACTCTATTCTGCTCTGTTCCAATATGGCCGCCAATGTTGTCAGCTTTTATTGTTCTATATTCTGAACCCTTTCTCTGTTTCCAAACTCTGCGATTCCACACGAGATTCTCCATTCTCGACTCTGGGATTGGTCCCACTATATTTAAACTCTGGGTCATTAAGCTCAGATTCTTCGTGTTATCTAGGCTCATCATTGCTGCTACATTTTCGCTCGAGTGACGTGTTTATCAGCGGTAAGATATTTCCCCCCCCCCCCCTCAGTCTCTCTGTTTAATCGTTCCCTTGTCCGTGCACTCCGTTTTGGGCGCTTTAAACCTACCAGCTTGACTAGCGCATTTCTATGCTTCCGTTCTCTTTTATCACTTCTGAGCGGTGCATTTATGTATAGATCTTGCTTTAAAGCTACTGAGCTCATTACCTAAATGGTGCCTCATTAGAAACAGCCTTAGCCCTCTTGCCTCATTCTTTGACTTTGTTATATTGTCCGCCACCTTGCCAGCACTTTATGTCCTTTGAACTTAGTTTTTTTTTTTCTCCTCTAGGCCCTGCATCATATGGCCGGAGTTGAGATGCTCCCTATTCTCATCCGCTTAGCTACGACTGCGGAGATCAGTTTACGGTGCGTTTAAGCTTACTGTTCCGCCTGACGGCGGCCCTCTTTGTTTGGTAAGCGTCCTGCCTATGATAGTCAGTCTGACTTGTAGCAGCGCCTGGACCGTATGTCTGCTGACCGCATTTTCCACCACTGCTCATTTTTTTACAGGAACAGTTTCACTTGTGGTCGCGGCCCCCCCTGATTCACATATCTCCTATCCTCAGGGGAATCTACCCCTTACGTTTTAAATCCTCCTCGAGGAGCCTCATACCTGCCGTTCTGGAAGACCGCAATCTATCGGACCCAGTCTTGGGTAAGCCGCACTATTTTTCATACCTGCACTTACCCCCATCTTGGATTGTCTAGATAGTTTCTATGTTCATTTCCTTCTACTGTTTTCTTCCATACATAGAACTGATGTGCCTTTTTACTTGATGCATAATTATTGCTCCTCGAATATTACCTAGAAGAGTTGATTCTCAATAGCACACTTGATTTAAAGGTATTGTCCTCTCTATATTTATTTAAATTTTTCCTATATTATTCCTTCTGTAAATCCCCCAAGTATCTCTGTTTCTTTTTCTCCTTGGTGGTCGGTTGGCTATATCTGCACCCTCCTGATATCATCTCCTTTACATCACTGGTGTTCTTTGATCTGTTCGTGAATATTTTGATCGCTATTCCTTTGTCTTGATTCTACTTCACTGGGTGCACCTCGGTCTTATCCATCTAAAGCAACCTACCATTTTGGTTCTATGTTATTTATATATTACCCACGTTTGAACCTGGGCCTCACTGACTCGTATTTCAGATTTTTATCCTTTAGCCCCTATGCGACTCTAGTGACTCTTCTGTACCATTGAGAGCGCTGAAGGAGATGCTATGATGTTAATGTATTGTGAACAGAATGTTCTTTCAAAATTTTTATTTCTTGATCTTTTGCTTTTTTTATGACTCAACAATAGGTTTCTTCTGTGTTGTCCCACACGCCTTCTATCACCGTTGCCCTGATGAAGGTGTAGCCCTGTATGGGCAAACACCGAAACGTGCGTTAGCTTTCATTTTCTCGTGCCCACAAGAAGATCCCATCTGCCCTTATGAACTGGGAGCGCACGAGCCTGTTTGAACTGTCATCCTGCTAAATACATATACTGTTGATGTTATTTTTAAATTTAAGTGGAAATTAATGTGTATATTTTTTGTATATATGTTTGTTCCGTCCTATACATGAGTATGATGTCTGAATGAGTGTGTGTATGTCTGTTTTATGTGTGGGACCTCCGCTTATTTGTAAATTGGATTGTATTTTATATTGCTTATCCTTTGTGCAAAGATTATCATCCTGATCCTTGTCATTTAAATAAATTTCGTTTTGTTATATTCCTTTTTGTCTCTTTATCTTCCCGAGTCTGTCTTGGCCTTTGGCTCTTTTCTATAAATCTGACCCATGATTGGGCATATTGAAATCAGTGTAGTGTAGACAGTTGGTTTTGTTCCTCTCTCTTGACTCTTCTTGGGAATGGTCAGACATGAGTTGGGAGATGGGTGCGGGGGGGTTCTAGCAGTTTTTTTGATTCAAGTAATATCTAAAATGGGCTAAGGGGCTTTAAAAGAGGATCATATATTTCGGTACTATGGCGTTTGTCCTCATTGCGTTTGCTGCAGCTCCATTATATGCACAGATTAGATCTGAGCGCTTCACTAAGGAGGGTTTGGGTGAGGGCCGGCGAGCCGGGTGGAGTTTGCAGTGGCGGGGAGGGCGGCAGGGGCAGTAGGAGGGGTGGCAGGGGTTCGGGGGTTAAGTGGGGGAAAAACTGGGGAAAAAATTGCAGTACGTATTATTTTGTTTATTTTTTTAGTCAGCTTATGGCCTTAGAGATGCCGAAGCAGTCTAAACCACAGGTGCATTACGATGTTCAAATAGTCTGTCAAGATGGCAAGCATTAGGGTATGCTCTGTTAATATAGGTGGGTTAAACGATTGGCGGAAACGTCTAAGATTGGCTCATTTTGTCAAAAATAATAGGATTGATATTTTATGTCTTCAGGAGACCCACCTTCCCTGGTCTAAAAGGAACCTTATGGCCCTCAGTAGTTTTGAGTTGGCGGCTTGCTCGCTCCAATTGTCAACAAATAAGGGAGTCGCGATCTTAATAAAAACATTCTTGGGAGAGGTCAAGAGGAAAAAGTTGGACAGTCACGGTAGATGGGTTTTAGCGGAATTGGAAAGGGGCCTGACACTCTGTGTAGTGTATGGGTCAAATGAAGATGATCCTGCGATCTTCGACTCCCTAGAACTAGAGCTTGCTTGCTGGCCAACTCCTATAATATTGTGTGGTGATCTAAATATATCTGCAGATTGGGGCGATACTGGTCTGTATCAGGGTAGGAAACCAAGAGTCCATAGGGCAGTAAAAGCCCTTATTAATTCCCATGGGCTAAAGGATGTGTGGGGGGGAAAAGAACCATCAAAGCCTGGCTATACATATTATTCTAACCCCTACCAGAAGTTTACAAAGCTGGATTATTTTTTTATATCCTCAACTGAAATAAATAGAGTTGGAATAATTAAATTCCAGAAATTATTGTCGGATCATAACCCTTTGATATTGTCTTACGAAATATCTGGATTCGATAGGGTCAGGACTAGATGGACATTCGAAAGACGATTATTGACAGATAGAAGATTTACGGAACATATTTTGAAATGGGTAGCTGAATTTTTTGCGGCTAATAGGTATAGTACTTCCAGAAATGGCGTTTGGGAGGCATTTAAAGCCACTCTAAGGGGCGAATCTATAAGCTTTGGGGCCAGGATAAGAAAGGAGGACAGGAGGGAGGTAGAAAGGTTAATGGGGAATTTGTCGGATGCTGAAGAATAGCATATGAAGGATATAATTAATGGAGGGGATAGTAGTGAGAGTCAGAGAGAGATGCTGAAAATTAGAGCAGAACTACAGAAGTTGATCACCCAGAAGGCTACGGGAGACTATCAAATATCAAGGGCCAATAGCTATGAAACGGGAGAACAGGCAGGTAGAGTGTTAGCTTTGCAAATAAGACAGGGGAAAGCAAGGAATATAATTTCCTTGATCGAATGGGGAGGAATTTACGCAGGCTAACGAGATAATACAGGCTTTTAAGAACTTCTACCAACGCCTGTATGAAGAGGAAACCCGGCATGGTTATCAGGGGGAGGAGGTGGTGGATAATGGTCCTCGACTTAACGCCCTCGAGAAGGATGAACTGGAGAGGGATATTAGTGGGAGTGAGATAATGGAGGCTTTGCGAGAGCTCGCCTCGGGCAAGGCCGCAGGCCTGGACGGGATCCCTTTGGAGGTCTACAAATGTATTGAATCAGAGATCATTCCTTTATTAATGGATCTATTTAACGGCATATTGTGTACAGGAGTGGTCCCAGATTCTTGGCGGGAAACTAACATTGTAGTCTTCCATAAGAAGAGTAAACCCCGGAAGAAATTGGGCTCTTACCGCCCAATTATGCTAATTAACGCGGATACTAAGATTTATTCGAAGATCTGGGCGAAAAGGATGGGCAGGATCATTGCCGGTCTCGTCTCCCCCTGGCAACATGGGTTCATACCAGGGCGCAGTACTACGGATCATATTAGAAGAGCAATAGCGCTGTTTGATGCCCAGGTTGCCGCGGGGGGTGAGATGGCCATGATCCTGCTGAACGCAGAAAAGGCCTTTGACCGGGTGGTCTGGGATTTTTTATGGGGAGTGCTGGCGGGGAGAGGATTTGGGGAGAAAGCCATCAGAGCTCTTAAAGCTATGTATGTAGATCCTGTAGCGAGGGTGGTGGTCATGGGTGAGAGCTCGGAGAAGATAGTCATAAAGAGAGGCACACGACAAGGGTGTCCCTGCTCCCCGATCCTATTCGCTCTGTATATCGACCCACTTATACAGAAGATACTAGGGTCTTCCAGGATCAGTCCGGTGGTTTGTAATGGTCATATCAGTAAAATCTTGGCCTATGCCGATGACCTGGCAATCATCACAAACAACCCTCAGCAGGCGCTTACGGCCCTGGTCGAAATAGCAGAGGATTTCAGTAGTCGTTCCGGTTATCTCTTAAACGAGTCCAAAACGCAAATAATCTGCACTGGAAGTATAGTCAAAAGCGATATGAGATATGTGGATTCGGCGATCTATTTAGGGATTAAGATCAATGCCATAGTGGAGAAAATAGTAGCGGAGAATTGTCCCCCACTCATGAAATCTATCGAAGCGGAGCTAAAGAGAATAGACGTATTACATCTTTCTTTGATTGGGCGGGTAAATGTTTTAAAAATGACAATGTTTCCAAAGATTTTATATCTGTTCCGAGCCATACCCCTCTTATTAGAGGAAAAATTGATTAAAAATCTGGACTCTATTTTTATAAGATTCATCTGGCGGTATGGCAAGGTCAGGCGCTCTACACACCTTATGTCACTCCCTAGGGAAAGGGGAGGGATGGCCCTACCAAACCTAAGATTATATCATTGGTCCTGTCTTCTGTCCCAAATGGGTATTCTGTTCCAGTGTGAGGTAAATAGTGGTGTCACTAATCCAGTCGCCCAGGTCCCACCATCTATCTTTGAGTTATTAATAGGGAGAAAGGCCATTGGACTGCTGTTGTGCAAAGTCGATCGTAGGTACTATAAGAGGCCCCGCCTGAATATCTTGGAAGGGGCATGGGGGGTTTGGAGGTCCACGTCAAGACTATGTAAAATTCCAAAGGTAAACCGATATCTCCATCTGTGTAACTCCAGCCTGCTCCCTTATGTGGGTGCTGATAGGAACTTGCAGGTTTGGAGGGATCTTGGCACCAAGACTCTTGGGGATATCTGGGGAGGACTTGAACCGCTTGGGTTTGACGCCCTCCAACAGAGGTTTGATATCCCGGTCAATCAATGGTTTTTGTATGGTCAAGTAACATGGTCATTAAAGGCATTGAGACCAAAGCCTTCATTATCGGAGGGTGCACCCGTGATCGAAAGGGTTAATAAAGGGGTGTAAGAAGATCAGATTGGTCTATAAGCTTCTCATGGCAGGACTTCAATATGATATGGAAAAAACTGAGTCCTCTCTGGCTATTAAATTGGGAGACCCTGATGTTGATCTCGACTTGGCCCTCACCTTAAATAAAAATTTTTTTAGATCTACAAATTTGAGGGCCCAGCATTATAAAACTATATTTAATCTTTATCATTCTCCCGCTAAATTATTCGCCTGGGGGTTCAGGGCAGATGATAGATGCCCTAGGTGTAACGCAGGGCAAGCTGATCTTTTGCATATGTTTTTTTATTGCAGCTCATTGATTCCAATCCAGAGGGAATTGGAAAAGTTTTGGGAGGGCACAAGATCGACCTATCCCCTACCCTGATGCTATTGGGCTGTGATCATAAGTTTAAACTGGTAAAGTCTGAAGAAGCTTTGGTCTTTATTTCTGTGGCTGTGCTTCGGATTTTAATCTCATCAGGTTGGAAGGATACTATGGCCCCCTCGTTTCAAATGTGGCTTTCTAGGCTGTTGAGTATACATAATATTGAGAGATGTCTGTACGAGCAGAAGGGTAAAAAAATGCGGGATTTTGGAAATAGCTTGTGGGCCCCGATCTCAAACTGGAGGGAGATGGACAGTAGTCTGTCGTGCTAGTGTTATATATTGTAAATCTGCATTGATTTGTAATGTTTTTCTTTCTTCCTATGTATTATTTTGTATACTGGCTCGACAAGGACTTATGGCCTAGGCTTCTGATGTTAAATATCCGTATTTGTGCTGACTATGCATGTTTTTTTTATCTTGTATTCTTTTTGTACTGATGTATTCAAACTGCAAAATAAAAAACAACAAAAAAAAAAGTGTGCGTGGAGTGGGATGTGCTTTATTTTCATTTATTGTCTATTTAATAAAAAAATCATGAATCTAATATAAATAAATTTTGATATATTTTTGATACCCTAATTGTGGTTTGCCTTTTTCAGTAGGCCAGCTTCTTAGGTGTCTTTAAATTTGCGACGCATTGCGCATTTTGATCTACACAGGTAGATACTTTTTGTTTGAGTAGTTTGCCATGAAAAGGAAGGCCTGAGAGGACTTTTGATGGATGGGGATATAGAAAGATTTGTGCTGGGCTTTTGTGTGTGCATGCAGTCAGAAATCCTATACCACGGTTGAGACTCCCATCAAAGCTACAGAATTTCCTTCCAGGGCATGGCAGAGGGTGGAGATAGATATATGTGGCCCTTTCTATTGTCGAGGGTTGGTTTGTAAGTAGGCCCTGGTTCTAGTGGATTACTACTCTAAGTGGCCAGAGGTGACTTTCACTAAGGATATAGGAGCATCGGACTTAGTAAGGTTCTGTGATGAAATATTTATGAGAGAAGGGTGTCCAGAGTGGTTAGTGTTGTACAATGGGCCACAGTTTATATCCGAGGATTATTTTTTTTTTTTTACAGAACGGCAGTTTACTATCCCCGTGAAAATGGTCTTGTGGAGCGCTTCAATTGTGTATTAAAGGAGTGCATGCAGTTGACTGTGGATTCTGGTTTGGGCTGCAAAAATTAAATTAAGGAAATGCTCTGGAGTTATTAGAACACTCCCCACTCAGTTACAGGCAAAACACCTTTCCATTTGTAGAAAGGTAGGGTCGCGTGTACCAAGATAACACCTGCTTTAATAGAGAGGGTGAATCTTCCATCTGTGGATAATGACAACCTTAAGAAGAGGGTGGAGGAATACCAGGACAAATATGTGAGCAGACACAATGATAGGGTGGTGAAAAGCTCTCAATAATATGTGGAGGGAGATTGGGTGAGAACTAGTGGTGTGGGGAAGTCTACTAGATGGCTACGTCCCTACAAAGTTGACAAAGTGAAAAGGAATATGTTTGGTTGGAGGATGGGAAGAAGTGGAATGTTAGGAAAGTTACGAGGTGCAATGATGTTGAACATGCACAGTCTTGTAGGCAACTGGTAATGGAAAAGGTTCAACTGTGGAAAGGCAGATTAGTATGAGCAGGGTCGAACATGCAGAATCCTGTACGACGACAGGTAATGGAAAAGGTACGGCTGATGAGATACAGATTGTTATGAGTAGGGTGGGAAGGCATGAAGTAAAACCACCTGCCAAGTTAGATGATTATGTATGCAATTAATTCTTTGTTTCATTTTTGCACACTATAGGCCATAAAAAATTGTGTATGTTCTGTGATATTTGCATATTTTGTTAAGTAATTTGTAGCATATGTATAAAGTTTCATAACTAATGTTGTATTTTTACTGTGACTTAGGTAACATACTATTGTTTTTATTATAGTTTCAATGTGAAGGAAAGGGGATGTGTTATGTATTCCATAAATGTCTTATGTATCCTAGCATGCGCATCATCTATTGCCTGGCAGTCTCATTCCATCTTAGAGCTGCCGTGCTGGGTTCCAGAACTCTGGCGAGATAACAATCTCTCCTGCCAGGAGTTGGTCGCTCATAACATTAGTCTTATCTTAATAAAGACTATCATTACAACCACATAAATTGCGTGATCTAGACTCTGAACTGGCCCTTTGGTGCACTCTGCACCGAACCTGCTGCAAATGCAGTAGGTCAACAGTGCTGAGCTCAAGGAGCTTCTGATTGGGTGCACAGGAGTCCAACGCTCCTGTGACCTAGTACCTCAATGTGGGAACATTAATGGTGCGCAGAGAACTCCTGTGGCACCAGTAACCTCGGCTGCTGTTTCTATGGCTGCTCAGAGACTGTGAGCTGAGAGTCAGAGGGTATAAGTGGTGATAGGGAGTCTTAGGTGTGACTGGTGCCGCAAGGTGAGTGGGTATGGGCTTCTAAACAGTGTGCATGTGAGAAAGGGGCAGAGTAAGTAGGGCACAATGTATGGGGTAGGATCGGAGTTATAGGGCAAAGGACACAGTAAATTTTCAAGGCAAATGGAGAATTTATTTGGAAATGAACAGGTAGAATGAGATAATAAAATGAAGGGCTAAAGACAGAGGGCCCGATTCACAGAATTAACTTAAGACAAAATCCTAAACTTACTACTTTTGGTATTCACAGAATGCACTTACTACTTTTGGTATTCACAGAATGCACTTACTACTTTTGGTATTCACAGAATGGATTTACGACTACTAACTTTACGTCCGCACTCGGGCCGGAAATTCCGGCACAGAGGCGGAGCTTACGGCCCGGAGGTGGGGATTCCGGCCGGTGGCGGAGATTTAGCCATGGCCAAAATCTCCACCTCCTGGCTGGAAGCTCCGCCTCTGGCCCAGAAGCTCCGCCCTCGGGCCGGAAGCTCCGCCTCCGGGCCGGAATTTCCGGCCCGAGTGCAGACGTAAAGTTAGTAGTCGTAAATCCATTCTGTGAATACTAAAAGTACTAAGTGCATTCTGTGAATACCAAAAGTAGTAGATGTATTCTGTGAATACCAAAAGTAGTAAGTTTAGGATTTTGTCTTAAGTTAATTCTGTGAATCGGGCATAGAGAATGGAAAAACAGAGTGATGAGTACTGGCAGAGTCATTATGTGTAAAGTGCAAGTTTAAGAGATTGAAGGAAAGAACTATGGGTATGGCCAGAGTGAGTTGAAGCGGTATAATAAGGAAGGAGAACATTGAGGGTAAAAATGGTAGGGCCCGAGTGAAGCTGTCACAGAGTGAAAGGCTGAGTGAAGGATTAGGAAAAGAGTGAATAATGAGGGCCAGAGTGATGGGTAGAGGCAGGATGCAGGGGTAAGGTAGTGGCATATGTGCGGGGATTAAACGATCATAAGGTGTGGATAGAATGAGAATATAGGGTCAGATGAGTGCGTATGAGTAGAGGATTCACCTATAAGCAGAGTTAAAGCTCCAGGTGGAGTGAGGAGAGTGTGCACCTTTGAAGGAGACGCTGTAATGCCTCTGCTCAAGAATTTAGGACGGCAGAGTTAGAGGACAGCAGTTCTCTTGTCTATGACATCGGTCCTTAGGCCATTATAATTTTGTATTACAGCCTGGGTAAATTAATGTATGTATTGTGGGCAGTAAAGCAAACAATCATTTATGCATGTATTGTGTGGGTCCATTAATAAGTTTACAGCCCTCTGCTACTGATGCTTATATTGCCTGGAGTTACATGCACGTAGTACATTTGATGAGCTGGCATGGGTATAGCGGGCTGGACAGAGAATAGGAAGCCAACCTCTAAAAAAACACAAGGAGCACCACATAGAGCTATGTATTTATGCTTCTCAGTTCTGAATGCTGGGGGACTCTGGGGCCTTGTGCAGTGAAGTCTCAATAGGGTCAGTAAGGGGTTGTTCAGAGCAACCTTTATGAGCACAGACGCCTGAGCTGTATTTTCAATAGAGAGGCAAATGAAGGATGTGTCCATGAACATTTACTTGGGGGAGGTTGTAGCAGTTGAAAGTCCTTGAATCCAGTTGTATAAAAATAAGTTTGATTTATTGAAGCTTAGTTCCAGGTTAAGTTAATTATAAGAATTAAGTAGATGGAAATGAAGTCCCCACCAGGAGCAGTCTCCCTACTGCTCAGCCCGCCTGCCATCAACTGCCACTCCACACACAAGACAGCTACCAAACATTCCTTGATGTCATCAGGCATTCTACTACACATACAGCTGAGCAATAGGAAAGTCACTGCCAGGTAAATGACAGATACAAGTAAGAAATAACACATCCCCCTTCCTTAGAGAAACATCAAAACTGAAGTAAAAGGAATGAAACATAAAAATCAATATACACAATGCAACCTGAAAGAAAACATTACATTGCATTCTCAAATATAACGACTTTGAGATTTTCCCATTGAGATTATCCCCATCCCCCTCCCTGGGGAAAATTAAATTAAAGATGTCTGCCCCTTATTGGCACTAAACTCCCACAACCTCCATGTAATAGGAAACACATGTCCCTATAATCCAGAACTGGGACACTCAAGTCCCCAAACCTCTTAAATAGAATTGGAGAACACTGCTCATACAACCTCCACATAAATTAATAATTGAAATATGAACTCCTCTAAAACATTCGAGCACTATGTGGTTCATATGAGCAAAATAGAGCAACCTGTAGCTCTTCATAATATTAAGCAAATTTGAACTCCTCTAAAGCATTAGAGCACTTACGTGGTTCATATATATTAAGAATGAATAAAACTGAGCATGAAATGAACCGAGCACAATACGGCTCTCTAACATTAAACTTGAAAAGAATGGAGCGCTTCAACTAAAGTGAACACCAATGTGGCTCCTCACAATTACGCATTAAACAAGTCCAAACGTCGTAACAATTAATTTTCACTAATCTTCAGAAAATTCAAAATGGAAATGAACACCTCAAAAACAATTTGAGCACTAAAGTGGTTCAATACTAATAAAAGAACATTTAGCCCCTGTACGACTTCTCACAGTAAACGACTCCTCACAGTAAGTATGTGAACCCCTTTAATAGAATAGAGCACTAAGAAACGTGGTTCATTAAAATAAAGAATAAACTGAGCATCAAAATAATTCATCACCTTAAAGTGCGAAAAGAATGAAACTACGAATGCGCCTAGCAGTATTAAATGCTTCTGCAATTAATCACTATAAATAAATAAAATTTAGCACCCCAACATAAGTTCCAGTACCAGGTAATTGGGTAAGTAATTGCAGTGCGCAGCAACAACAGCAATCCAAAACAGCTTTCATCAGCTGGCAATAAGGTAAGTAATAACACCACTAAGTACGCAACAAGTCTCTGTAAAACCAAATTAAAGAATGAATGAATCAGAAACTAAAAAGTCACTCTGCAAGAAAAAAAACAAAAAATGGCAGTTTTGATGAAAGCATAGCAAGGTGTAAAGAAATAGAAATAACATTATTTTTTTTTAAACTCGCAATTAGGGAAAATAAACACATTAAATTTGTTAGCCAAATGTCCAAAACAATAAATTAAAACAAATAATGTGGTCCCCGTGGTCCGTAAATATGTTGGGCTAGAAGGACATGAAGAATACCAATGGAAACAGGAACAATATGTCACACCGCAACTCCGAGCTTCTTCACAATTAGATACATCGAAGACGTATTCCTCACATTGTCCCGGACTATATCTGGTCTTAAACATTGATACTCAGCTTGTTCGAACTTTATTGCGGCATAAAAAAAAATGCGGCTGGCAAGGCATGTATGAAGAAGGTACACATTGGACGAGAACA
Organism: Triturus cristatus; assembly: GCF_964204655.1. NCBI lineage: Eukaryota > Metazoa > Chordata > Amphibia > Caudata > Salamandridae > Triturus > Triturus cristatus. The sequence goes on from NC_140590.1 coordinate 533,523,377, forward strand.
CATTGCAGAAGATTGAAAAATGTAGCCAATTCCAAGATGGCTGCACGTTCGGTTACGCCATGCCGAGTAGCTCCAGGCATCATGATGCATTAAAAGTTGGCAGAAAGCAAGAAGACTCCGCACGTCACAGTTGAAGGAAAGACGATCTGGGAGGGCGCCGGAGGCAGGTAAGACTGCGTGCGCTGAGTGTATGCGCGCGGTAGGGCACTTGAGCGGATTGAATGACAGCGGTTCAACTGTTAAAGTGCAATGGGAACCAATTAAGTGTCCAAACAGGCAAAATAAAGTACCCCCACATGGTGCTTACTTCATTAAACACGTGCAACAGGTTATAAAAAAATTGTGCTCCCCGCACGTTAAGAGGAAATACTGTTTGCCACTTTAAACAGTCTCCCAAATATGTCTCACTGCTAAAGATAAAGCTAGGACGCACAAGTAAATGCTGCATAAACGCTTGCAATTCAAATCATAGCTCAGTCTCTGGATTCTTGGATGTAGTGCCACATTTCGTAGATGCAGGGTCCACACCTCTAAGGGCAGTAGGGTGTCAAGGCAGCAAGAAACATGGCAGCAGGTAGCAGGAAACATATGCCCTGTTTGAAGCAGGCAGAATAAAGACAACAGGAGCCGCAGAAGTTGCAGGAAGACAGCTGTGGAAGGACAAACGCCTTGGGGTGCAGGCTGTCCAGATGAGAAAGGACACTGGTGGGGTTGACCAAGGCGTTTCCTTTACGTTTCTTTTTCCTTCTAAGATTTAAGTCACAGCTTTCCAAACTTTTCATGTTGGTGACACACCTTTTTGTGAAACAAATTTCAGGGACATGGTAACACGAGCGAGCGTGCCCGAACCACCTAGGGGGCGTTCGGGGGTGTTCTCCCCCCGAGAAATTTTTGAAAAAGTAGTGGGCAAATGGTGCGTTTCCAAGCAAATTTGAGAAAGCAGGAAGGTTAATAAAGCAATTGTTAATCTGGTTTAACAAAGCCAGTGACTGGCAAAACTGAGTGGAAGCAAGGTTAGGTTTGTGCATGAAACAAGAATATAATCATGCACACATTGACACATGCCCCAGTGACAACCCCACACACACCCACACACACACCCACACACACACAACCCCACACACACTCGCACACAACCCCCCACATACACAACCCCCCACACACACAAACCCCCCCCCACACACACACACAACCCCACACACCCCCACACACACAACCCCCCCCACACACACAACCCCACACACACACACACACACCCACACACATACTCCCACTTTCAGGGGGAAAAATCAATATGACTGAGAGACACTCAACAGCAGTCCATAAAACCTTTGGGACTGCCCACCTCAACAAGGAACAAGGCCTGTTGTGCACAGTTTGACCATCGTCAAGGTTAACAGCTGCTTACAAGGAAAGACAGAACCCTACTTTTAGCATTCAAACCTTCAGCCATCCAAACATGGGCTGGTGATGGCAAAACGCGCATCTTTACTCTTTACCAGTGCTACAGGATTGTTGGGCCTGTTTGGAATTGAATTAAAAAACCTGGGGGCAAATCGTTTGCTCCACATTTGTGAATCAGGACACAATAGGTCTGCTGTTTATCAGTTTCACTTGCCTTTTTTGGCCACTCCTAAATTCCAAGTGCAAATATGCTGATTGCCTGTTCGCCTCCCCCGTTCACTAAACTAGATCAGCTTTTGTCCAGTTTGCACACATGTAGATGTGAAAAGTGTAAGTTTGGAAAAGTGCACATTTTGGTCATGCCCGATTTGGGCATTTTTTATTATTTAAAATCCATTAGAGAACAAGCTAGAACTAGCTGTTGGTGTGATCTTGGGTGAACCATTTAGGTCTCAGTGCCTCCGTCGTCCTATTAACCGAAGTTATCAGTGCTTAGAAACAAGCTAAGAATATGCGCTATGTAAAACACAGGTCGTTACTTTTACATGCAACTCTTGGCCTTCAGGTGCCAAGGCGGCCCCACACACCCACTTTGTTTCCTGGCAGTAATATACTGAAATGAGAGCCAGGTGTCCCGTCGAAGGTACCCACTGGGGCTGTCTCTGTGAGGGGCAAGGCTTTCCTACATCCTCTGCTTCCAAGCTCCGTCTAAGGTACACAATGTGCCATATTTATTATATATTCAGGTGTAGGCCCCAGTGGGGGTGATGGGTGGGAAGGATTTGTATCGCATGAGTTTCATCTGGAAGGAAAGAGCAGAGCTGGAAATCTATACTGTTTGTGTAGCATATACAGCTTAAACTCGGCAGAGGGAGTTTAAAATACAGAGATTTAGCAGTGTAAAAGTGCCCCAAATTGGTCTAAGCCTCACTACTTACCAACCGAGTGCCTGGGATGGTGGGGTAGAGGCGGCTCCGATATCACTGTGTCCCAGCAAGGCCGCGCGCTCAGGGCAGTGAGCGGCGCCATAGCAAGGGGGGGAGGGGGGTCAATAGTCACTGGAGCTCCTGTCCACGAGGCTCCGCTCTGCAGCTGCTCCGCCTTGCACGTCACGTGCATGTCGCGATCACTGAGTGAGGGGGCTCGAGTCGCATTCCCCTAATATCGGCCAGCAGGCAGACGTCAGTGCGTCGCATCGCGCGACACACCTACATGTGGGTCGCAACACAGTAACGTGTCACGCCACACAGTTTGGAAAGCTGTGGTTTAAGTAGTTCCAATATTTTTTGTACGTTCCTTAGTTGCAGTTCCATTAAACACAGTCTCTTTCTCCACGCGTAAGTTTTTTAAATCGTTGCCAAAATGTAGCAGTTGAAAGTCCTTGAATCCAGTTGTATAAAAATAAGTTTGATTTATTGAAGCTTTGTTCCAGGTTAAGTTAATTATAAGAATTAAGTAGATGGAAATGAAGTCCCCACCAGGAGCAGTCTCCCTACTGCTCAGCCCGCCTGCCATCAACTGCCACTCCACACACAAGCCACCTACCAAACATTTCATGATGTTATCAGGCATTCTACTACACATACTAGCTGAGCAATAGGAAAGTCACTGCCAGGGAAATGACAGATACAAGTAAGATATAACTTGTGCAGTGAAGTCTCAATAGGATCAGTAAGGGGTTGTTCAGAGCAACCTTTATGGGCACAGAGGCCTAAGCTGTATTTTCAATAGAGAGACAAATGAAGAATGTGTCCATGATCATTTACTTGGGGGAGATGATGAGTGTCAGTCAAAATATCACACACAAGATGTGGCAATGTCACACATAAGCACACCTCAAACAAGTAATTGTCACATATAAGAAAACTTGTCAACTTTGGATGCAAGTACAAAAATACAAACGTGATGGATATCCGTGACTTGGTAATGGAAAGAACAGGGGGCATATTTATTAAAGAGTTGCGTTGCCCTTGCACCACACAAGAGAGCGCAAGAGCGACGCAACTCAAGTAAGATTTATGAAGCCACGCAAGGCTACCTGGTGTGGCCTCGAGAGGTTTGATAAAACTAGAGTAAAGCAACACAGCGCAAATAGCTGCATTTCGTAACTCTACCCCAGGGAGACATTCCATGGGTGGAGCGTGAGATTTCCTACACATCCACCCATGAATTTTGGTGCATTCCCATATCTACCTAGCAGACCTGGAAATGTGTCCAAATGCTACGCCTCTCAGGTGAGGCTTAACACAGAGAAATATCTTTATTTTCCTCGTTACTTCCTCTTCCGATGTGTGCAGAGGATTTTTCTTATGTTGGAAGGTGCCCTTTCAGGCACAAAAACAATCCTGCTTATAACGTAGACACCCTTGCACCATGGTGTAGGGGGACCTGTCTTGGTGCTGGGAAGCACAGTGTGCCCTAGTGCAGGGAAAAGACAGGAATGCACCGTAATATATTAAATATGGCTCATTCCTGCCCTTTCCCTATCACGAGCACAGCAATGCGTGATTTTTCATAAATATGCCCGTAGGTGTGAGTGTGAGAGGACAACAAAGTGGTAGAGGCAAGGATGGGCCCAGACTCCTGGCAATAGGCACTGACCATTGTGGCATGACAGAGCAGGAATGGAAAGGACAATGCAAAAGGAGGTTAAAGTATGCTAGGGCAGGGCCTTACCTTCTCACTTAATCTCGAAGAGACTGATGGCGTCTTCCGGCGTGAGGCAGCGTAACTCACTAGCTGGCAGGGTGTGCCGCCTCTGCCAGCTTGTCGAGTTAGCAGCGCAGCTCAGCTGGGCTGGCTTCAGAATTAGGGGAAGCTCTTCCATTAGGGCGGAGGAGTGGCGCCCCACTGCTTTCTCGCAGTGCGAAAAGCAGAAACTTAAAATGGTATTTTAAATACCATTTTATGTTTCTGCTTCTCGCACTGCGAGAAAGCAGAACGGTATGCTTGGTTGGAAGGGGGTGGGTGGGAGGGTCAGGGATTAGTGACTTTCCCAATGCTTTGGGCCCTGACTGTTTGGTCAGCCCTCTGGGTCCCACCAAACCAGTCATGCGCACTCTGCATTTTCTCTCTGTAGGCTGCATGCACGGTACAAGGGGGAAATGTTTCTATGAGCAGTGAGATGCATGCAGTGCCCGTGCTCTCAGAGTAGAAAAGCGTAGACACTAAGAATCTGGTGGAATAAAAGGGACAGTCGGGCTCATCCCACCTCTTATCTGCTGGGTCTGTCTTTTCTACAGCTGTACCATTGAGTACCCTGCCCTGTTGTTCCCTTGTTTTTGTCTCTGGTGCTATCAACTCATTTTCCCTTTTTATCTTCATCGCTCATTTCGAGGTGCAACTCTGCATTCTACCGTCCTTCAAGTGAAAACGTTTCTTTTTAATGTTGCTCCAAATCCACCCGCCTTACAATTTGATATTTTGATCATTGGTGGTCTACTGTGAAGTCTGTTCTATTTTGCATATACTAAATTTCCCAGCCTCCCTCTCAGGATTTGCCTTTTGAATTATGCACCTTTTGAATTATGCACTAGTTTGACTGTCCATCTGTGGATGGGCTCCAGTCTGTCCCCATGCATCTTCGATGAGGCCTCCAAACCTGGAATGGGAACAATACTATAAGTGAGGTCTCTGCAGTGCTGTGCACAATGCTGACACCTCCCCCCTTTGCTAAAGATTGTAGCTGTGTCTCATTGATTATCCACTTCTACACAGCAGCTCAAGACCACTATCCTTTTTGGTGACCAATGAGGCCTCGCCACCCATCATGTTTCTATGGCGGAAGTGCCTAATACTTAGTCACATTGATCCTACACTGAACCCCCAAGACTTCTCTTTTGGTGTATCCACACCCCCTAATCTTTTGTACTCCCTTCAACATTGCAGCCCAATGACGCGCCTTTACATCAATGTTATATCTTACCTACCAGCTTCCGTGCAGCGTCACTTGTTGAAGTACCCACTCTGAAAACCTTGGTGTGTTCCGACCTCACCGTCTGTGGAGGACACTGCGGGCCTTGTGATCATGCTATTGCACACTACACTAGTTGAGCGCAGTCTGAACAGATTACTCGGAGCCAAAAGTTAAGTCAGCTTGGGCTCTCGCAGATGAGCGCCTCTGGCGTCACATCCACGCGGGCTCACCTTTATTAACAAGGTCACGGACACGCGACCATACCATTACTTCGTCAGGTCTCGGGGGTTTCACATGAATTCCCCCGAGACCAGTTCCACCACTGAAACTGTCCCCGGTCGCGCCTATTACCTCAGAGGGCCGACATTACATTCCTCCCCAAACAGAATCTAAAATACAACAACACTGCTGATAGTTCGCACATTTGAAACATAGAACAAAAGAGCAGTCTTACATGAAATGGTCCTTCAGTCAACAGGAGGGCCCAGGATTTCTTCTTAGACAATACTGAGAGCTCACCCGGCCTCCAGATACACTGGCCGGAGGCACCGACATGAAACTCTGGGGGACTTCTACTGGTCAGCGGCACCTCAGAATCCAACATCTCTGTCACAGGAAAGTCCTCTTCAGAACCTACCCACTCGTCGTGATCGGGAGAGACCTCTGTACCAGGCTCAGGCCCCCTCACCTCCAGAGGCACCTCCCAAGGGAGATGAAAGCTCTTGAAAAATGGCACATTCCTTGTCACTGCCTCCGCAGCCCTTTGAGCCGTGATTCTGGTGCCATTTAAATGGGTGATGATCCATGGCTCCTTCTCGTAAGGCAAACGGAATTTGCTGTTGGGGGCACGATTCTACAGGAGAACCGGGTCACCCACTTTCAAGTCAGACTGCCGGGATCTCCGGCGCCGCCTGGCGCGATCATTTTGATGTTGGCGCCGCGCTTGAATCTGATGCTCCTTCAGGGACTCCGGACGCCACAGAGGATGACCACACGCTCCATGCAAAGGTGTCCCGGAGCCACTCCAATAGTCTCTCTCTGAATTTTGCAGAGGTGCAGCCCTGTAGGATTTGACCCCTTTTCTCCTCCACCTCATCATTGAACCCACAGGTGCTTGCTAAGTTCTTGAGGCGAGGGTGAAACGTATCAACGAACTCATCTGCTTGTCGCCTTGCTGGACGGAATACAAAGCGTTTGTAATCTTGATTCACCATAGGGTCAAAGTGTGCTGACAGGGCCCCAATTAGTGTGAGATGTGTTTTAGGGGTCGGCTCATTTATCGACTTGGCAATTCTATAAATGTCTTTCCCCCCTAGATGCAGGAGCATGGCTCTCTTATGGTCGTTGTGCACTTGTGTGGCTTCAAAGAATAATAGCAGCCGCTCCACCCATTCCTTCCATTTGAGCTCCTGGACAGATGGTGGGCCCATGGGGGGTATTGTGGCCATTGCACTTTTTTTTTTTAGAGCTCCTCCTAGCAACACTTGGGCATTGCTTGGCCCAGAAGGTGTGTGTTCGTCCTCACTGGTGGCTGCGGGCGATGTTCACCCTTCAGTGTGCTACTGGCAGTCTTTATCGTACTCGTGTTCTGCTCCACTTCACCCTGAATACTGCCCGTAGACCCTGTGCCATGTGTTCTGGCTCACCTCCTTGTGGGAACTGTGAAACAGGTTCCAGGGATTGAACCCCGCTGGGGGCAGCACCGCCACCGCTCAGCCACAATCAGGCACACGATGAGGACTGGAGCCGGCGCGCTCTTCCGCGCGCTCGTGGCACCAGCACAGTGTGCTTTCACTCAGCACTCAGAACAGATGTGGGAATCGGCCGCGCACTCTCGTCGCCAATATTGTGTTCCAACAGTGCTGTCTGCAGTAGACACTGCAGGGCCTCGTGGTCGCGCTACGGCACACTACACTAGTTGCTCGCAGTCCGAACAGATTACTCAGAAGAGCCAAGAGTTAAGTCTGCTTGAGCTCTCGTGTATGCTCGCCTCTGGCATCACATCCGTGCAGGCTCACCTTTATTAACAAGGTCGTGTGACACGCAACCATACCATTACTTCGCCAGGACTTGGGGGCTTCACATGAACTCCCCCTGGACCTGTTCCACTAATGAAACTGTCCCCGATCGCACCTATTACCTCATAAGGCTGACATTACAAACCTGTCTCTGTAGCACTTGACCATTCTGTGTCATATATTAGTCCATTTTCAGCCCATTTTACTCGCCTGGCTAATGTGCTGAGTCTGTTTAACTTGCTTGTACGCCTTCTGCATGCACCAGTTAGAATCTTTACTGTAATCTACGCGGATCTCATCCATCACTCTCCCATTCTATATTTACCTTCCAATCAAATCACTCTATTAGTTTTGTCTTGCATGTTTTTAGGTTATCGATATATTGATGCCATAGGCCATGTGACCTCCTTGATGTAAATGGAGATGCAGAACAGCTCTGGAAAGATTTCTACAGCCAGCGGTTTGTTCTTCTGTACACAAGCGGAGTTAGACCTATAAAGGAGCCACGCAGGTAAGATGCTTTGTTAGTTGCATTAGATAAATAAGCAGCAACTATGGCTTGTTGTATATAATATTGAACAAGCTTCCACTTAAAGCCCTGGTGACACCATGACGATGTTCCTGCTCCTGCGTTTCAAAAAGAGAAGGGAAGTCCAGAGAAAAAAATGACTCTTTTTAAAGGATTTCCCTTTTCCACTAATGAGAAGTGAGCAGTGTGAGCACACGCATATGATGTGCCTGCTGTCACTGCAGTCCGGAAGAAAACTGACCGTTTGTGCCAGGGCACAAAACAGAGCCCAATAGGGACCCGTTTCAAGGCCCCTTTTTAAAAACCTGGCCCACTTAAAGCCCTGTTTAGCGCTCATGACACCCAGTGCGACCATCTTTTTTGTCACTCTCCCCCACATCCCCCCAATTACCTACTCCTCTAATTCCCCCCCCCCACCCCCCCAGCAAAAGTGCCCCTCATCTCTCCATAGACCTTCTCTCACATAGATTGAATTTGTTTTTAAAGAGCTTGTGATGGCTGGCTTTACTAAACCACTCAGCTATCAACATAAACTACAGATCTGTTCTTTGCAGCAGGCATATTAATCCTCTGCGCTACTTTATGGCACATTAAAACTACCAGTAGACACAACTCCAATCTCTCTCTCGAGCAGAAACATTAATCAGAAGAGTTATCTTGAACTTTTTGTTGCTGCCTGAAAGCTGGATGCAGAAGAAACTCTACAGCAGGTGCATTTAAATCTTAAGTTATTGCTAAACACAGTGCCCCCTCTGAAGATAATGCCTCCCCCTACATATCAGCTCCCAGGTCGACCGCACTAGTCGCACCGCCTGAAAGCCGGCCCTGTTCCAAATTCCACCAATGAGCTTTCCACACAGCTAAGGCCTTCCTGGTGACATTGGCCACAGAACACCACAAAACACTTTAACATACTGGACTTTTCTTTCATTTGTAAATGAAACTATTATTTTACGTGCCACATATGTGAGGCTAGCTGGGATCTAACAGCTAGCCCCTTCACTGTTTCAGCGACAGCAAATATGACCAGCAACCTAACCATCTATAGTGCCCCCAGACACACTCGCAGCCAAAACTTCCCCATAGTGAGGACTAAAAAATGGAAGTAAGAACAAAGCAGGAAGCAGGCGTTTCCCATCTAAGCAGAGGGGATCTGGACCACAACCCCCTACCATCAGGAGTGCCCCAACCATCTTTCAACTCAAGAAAAGCTGAAGATTCATCTCTTCAAAGACTACTATATCATGACACCTTAGAACGTTTCTTTCTACCTGCTGACTTTTACAGCTGTCTAAAGGCTGCAACCTGATGCCCTCTCCACTCTGTAAACTCTCTTGAATTGTGTTGCACCTTTCACCACCAGTATGTACAGCTCTCTGTGGCCCTTGGCTAGTTTCACACTATACAAATACTCACATATATCTCCAGCTTGGTGGGCCACCCTGGTCTCTATCAAGCAAATAATAGGTATCTTAGCCCTTTGCATTCATGTTATGTCTTGTCCCTCGCATAGAGCATATTTGCAATCAGTATGACTTGGCAGTGCTGTGAGCTATCTGGGATCTGTCTTTACCCTTGGATCAAAGATCTTCTTGAAGACCACAGTCAGACTGCTATTATGATCAAGTGTTTTGCTCCATGACTAGGGCTGTGTGTTGTCCGTTGTGTGATGTGAAGTGTCTGCCTTCTAATTATATGAAATATATGTGCTACATTGAATGGGCCTAATTTTTCCAAGGCACATTGTAGCAGAAAATGTGTACTAAAGGAGTTAGTATTGAATTGCTGATCAGATCATGGTGGACATTCTGGTGCTTTGGTGTTGAAATGCATCTTGAGTTTTGTGGACCTGTGAAGGATAACATGCTGATAGTGTGATGCTGTAATAGGACAAGATGAAGAAAGTGGAATGACCACCTTGTGGTTGAGTTCTGAAACTAGAGACAGATCACCAGGTACAGATTTTGGCGCGGAGTTCTGGTGTGGAGTCGGGGAGCCAGAAGTGAGGATCCTGAGAGCAGGAATCATTGGAAACGAGAAGCGTTGGAGCCAGGGTAAAGAGTTTCATAGCGGAAATTTTTACTAGAGAAACAATGGAAGTATCCTTCGCATTCTTTATGCTAACTTTGTACTTTTGCTGCATGACCTCTGTAATAGCATTTTCTGTAATTAGCAAGGTCTATTGAGCTTATGAAAAGAGAGTGATATGTTCGTGTATATCATTAATGATAAACTTTTTGACATGTTTCTCTGAAGACGTCCCTGGCAGCAGAGCAACAATAACCTAAAAAGAAGTCAATTACAGAAATGGAAATTTTTATTTTTTATTTTAGAAGACCGCCAGGAGAACTCTTATATAATGATGAGGGCTTATTGAAATAGGTTTGCCTACACGAAGGATACATTTAGCATAGGAGAGCTCAAGTGTTAAAACCACAGCAGGACATTCCAACAACGCATGCTCTTCTCGTGGAGATCCGTCTCCAGAAGAAAGGGAAACAGACAGAGAAAACATTTCTGGGAAGATCTCAGTGTTTTTGCTTTTGTCCATGGATAAACTGGCGTGTATTAAGTGTTAGTATTTGAAATTCATTCAATCATGTTTTTGACATTTCGTCAATAACATCTCTGGCTAGTCAGATAGGCTTTGTCCCAACCTGCTGGCATTTCTACCTGCCTCTATTCACAAACCAAAAAAACAGACTGTGAGGAAACAGGTTTTTCGCAGGTTTCCCCCAATTTTTGCCCCGTTTGGAGTACTAGCTGCTGTTTTTTTTACACTAAAAGTGCAATGAGGCCTGCTAACCAGACATCACGGCCCTTATACTAACATGTTACAAAATGTATGTTGAATTGGCTATCCCCAATTGGCATAAGCTGACTTACTTATAAGTCCCTAGTATATGTTACCTAGGTTACCCAGTGCTTGTCAGAGAGAGTGTCCCCACAGGGCTGCAGCACTGATTGTGTCACTGTGGGTGGGACAAAGTAGACTCTCCCCCTGCCACTGCAGTCAGTTTTAAAACTGCTAGTACATCTTAACCCAATGTCAAAACCTGCACTTCCTTCAACTATATATGTGAGTCTCCCCTAAGGAAGGCCTATTGATCCCTAATGCAGGAAGCTGCATATTATTATGTAGAACAGATACTTTTAATATTTTTTAAAAGCAAAACTTCCAAACTGTCATTTTTGCTGTGGAAAAGTTAGTAGCCGCAAAGGCTAACACAGAGTTACCGGCTGACCTTCTCAGCCCGGCTAACTTCTGAATGGGACTATTAAAATGGCTACTTCTAAGTATCAGACTAATCGTGGTATTAAAACTAATGAGACTTGATGCCTAGGTCAAATTTAGCCTAGTTTGTCCAGTAGCCTCACACAATTGCTGGCCACCAGACAGCCTAACGCCCTCCTGGGAAGTTGTGTGAACGACTCCCAGGCCCAGGAACAATAATATCCACCTACAGAGGGTGTTGTCACATCTCCTTTGCAGGAAGCCACACAGGGCGTGGGCCCAAAAGACGGGCTTCAAAGGTGAAGCCACATTTGCTGGGCAAATAGTGATCACACTGCTGAAGGGCTGCCCCTTCGTTCAGATACACAGCAGGAACAGAGAAGGGAGACCAGTGCCCAAATTGGTTTTCCCATGGGTGTATAGTTCACAGGTAGCCACACCTCTAGGGTGGGCTATCAAGTTCCTAACATCCAAAGAAGGGTTCAGACATCTTGAGAGTGGGCAGAAAAATGTACTCTGGGACGGCTAGATGCTACACATAGTCAGAAGTCATCACAGGGTGGGAAGGATCCTGGAAGACCAATGTCTAGTGACCGCATCATCCCCCTAGGGCATTTTCTGGGCAACTCTGACACCCTGAACCTCAGGTCACAACAGAACTGGAGAAAGGACTGATGGACTGCCCTGCTGACCCCTTGACCTGGCAAGAGAGGCTGCACTGTCTGCTGGACTGCACCTGCCGTACCTTAGGCTAGCAAAGAGAGGACTGGGCCTCCTGGCTCATGGAAAAGACACTCCCGAGCCCCAGACCAAAGAAGTGACTCCAAGAGTCAGTCGGCTGACCCCCTGAAACCAGACCCAGGGCCAATAAAGCCAAAGAAGCCCCCTTCGGCAAATCAGTAGCCGTATTCTTCGAATGACCGCTGACTTTCGCTGAGCCATTGAAGAGACCAATCCTCTACTGCCAAAAGATGCACCAAGTCTGCTGGACCCGCAAGTGTCACCTGAGTCCAGATTGGTCGCCAAAGGCAGACAGTAGAATTCACCAAAGGATGCAGCTGGACCTGCTGTGTTTAGAGCTCGGTCGCCCAGCCGCTGCTGGCCTTCTACTGACTCAAAGAGGACTTAGAAGGGACTCAGACCCCTGTGACCAAAGTCACCCCACCCTATCTGTGGACTGAGGAATAACCGCAAGGACACCCCTGTCGACTACACAGCACCCAGAGCATCGTCCAGCATCCTGCATCGCCAGCATCAGGACCACTCAATTGAAGCCTATGATGGTCTTGATGTGAAGTGAGGAACTGAGTTTGAGACTGCTTTGTTGACCACGTGACTATCCAGATACTCCTTATTGGTCCTCCAGACCTTCTCCCTGACGATTTGGTTCCCCACTAGGGCCAGAGTAGCCAAACACAACTCTTTCAAACATTTGAAAAGTTTTTAAACTTTACCCTTAGGAATGCTTACTTGTGCTTTGGACTATAAAGCTGAGATTTACGTTTTACTTATATATAGATATCTCCGGAAACCTCCGCTGGGTTTTGCTCCTCTTAGTGTCTAGAAATTCATAAAATAAAATCTATTTCTATAAATTGGTGTCGGATTTCTTTTGTGTTGCCTAACTTTCTTATTTTGTTGTTTGGTGCTTTGAGATGTTTTACACAAGTTCCTTTGCTTAAGCCTTGTTGCTCAAGGCCACAGCTACGAAGAGTTGAGTTAATGGTTTTACAAACAAGCCTGACTGAATCCAAGACTGTTTTACAATTGTATTTAAGGGTAAGGTTTTACCACCATACCATATAATGCACCGCAATCCTCACACAGAGCATCATATTCTACTAAAAACTGTCCTTTTCAGGTGCAAAGGGTATTATTACTGATCTTTCTACATCTTCCCTCCTTGCCCAATTCTATCCATGCCACAGTCTTGGCAATGCTTAAATTGAGCCAATTGTTACAGGTAGTGGGTATTGGCGATCATTTTTGGTGACCAGGACTTATTTTTCATCATCAGACCGTGACAGAGGGCAAGACAGAGAAAGTCAAGAAAAGGAGAAAGAGGGATGAAGTTAGAATTAGGGCAATAGTCCTAAGGGAGAAAACAGGGCTGAAAAATAGCCTACCAGCATGTGATCAAAAGGCAGGAAGTGTAGACTGGTGGAAAAAAAAAGAGTGAGAAACTTCAAGACTTGGTATTGATCCAGCGCAAAGGACAAAATGTACATATTCTCCTTATGTCACAGATTCTTATTCACAAGCGTTCATTCATGCATTCATTGGTGGGGCCCATAACACCAACACACTTCAAATCCACACAAAATTCACTCAAATCTGCACACAGGAGAAGGGGCTGCTGGACATGTGGGTACCTTATTATCTATCTGGATTGATTTTCTTACTACTTTATATACACATTTTATATACAACTTTCAGAATCCTGACTTTATCATCAAGGCACTCCACTGTTTGGTCGATGGACCAACTAGTTGGACTGGTTGATGGTGAATTAGAACCAGCTAAAACACAATTAAAGTCTAGGAAAACATTTGATATCTTCAGTGATTAATTTAAGAACCACAAACTTGTTTCTTGTTATTTCAATTTTGTTTATCTAAATCATTAATCAATCCCTTTAATCTTGCATTTATTTACTATAGCTCATAATTTGAATTTTACATTTATTGAAGAGTAATTAAGCATTTAGAAATTTCATTAAACATAAATTTAGGAAAACGCAATAAATCATTTACCAATGAACAGGCGACAAATAGCTTCAGATTGAATAAGGAATTATCTGCTTTCTCAGGTAAAGACTCCCCAGACAGTCTGTCTGACCCTCACCAAGGGATCAAACCATCAGGTAGAATACAGGATATAGCGCAATAACTCTGACTAGATAAAGTTCAGAAATTCAGCAATGTCCATACATCAATCCGCAGCATGGATCAATTCCACACCCAGACTGGCAGCATAGAAATTAATGAAAAAAATAGAAAAATCGAAAAATAAACAGGAACAACCACCCAACAAGAACCCTCCTTCTAAGATCAACCCAAAACAAACAGAAACCGCAATGGCCACTAAAGCAACAGCAAAACTATATCCCAACTCCGCTTCCATAATGACTGATGAGGGGTTATTGTACCATTCCTTGCCTTACTTCATACAAAATATGGCAACTTTAGGGGCAGACCAAATGTTCTGATTGGACAGTTCGGGGTTATCAATAGTTCAATGCACTCTTCTCAGTGCAAACTGGTTCTGCATAGTGACTTGGCACAAGAGTTCACAATTTGTAATGAGAACGCCATCTTGAGTACTGCGGCCTAGTAGGCCCTAATGTTAACCAAGCGAAAATAGACATAACAGCAATTAATATGTAGAAATGAAGGTTCTAATGTTCAAACCCACACTGATCCCAAAATATATTAGTATCTCCTTAGCCGCAGCAACATTTAAAGCGATAATACTTACCATACGATAACTTTAAGCCACAATACAATCACGAAGCAATATAAACCATGTAATTTTACTATTTCAACACAATCTAAGGTTATTTTGTGTACCATTGTTAATTGTTTAATTTTGCCATGCAATTAGCAACTTAGTCCCACGTGTATTTATGTTTATCAAGGTGCAAATATTGATTAGTATCATTTCCACTTCAAACATGTTATGTAAATTAATTTTCGAATGATTATGTAATTAATTTCATGCAAATGAGAGGAGGTATACAAAATCTTGTTTTATCTTCTCCATCAATCCCCCCTTTGGGGATTTTAATAAACATCACCACTACTCACTAATTTCACTATATGTGTCTAAGGAAATGGTTTTATTCGAATTCACTTGCATGTGTTAGTTTATCAATAGTGTTCTCTACACTGTTCTCCTTTATTTTCTTGCATACATTTTCTTTAAATTCTTCTAACTCTATTTCTTCTCTTTCCCTTATTTCTTTCTCTTTATTTTTCTTATTTGCTATTTTTATCTTATTTTGTAGTTTTCTTCTTTTTATGCACAGACATCCTAATCTCAATATTAACACTAGAATAATCACAAAAGTCACAGGTATTAGTATTTTGCCCACAAAAGAGCTACCTAATTTGGTTAATAAATTCTTAATAGAGGAAAAACTTTTACCAAGTTTTTCCCATACACCTTCAACCTCCATTGGAACAATTTCTTCATGCAATTCAGTTATGTTCTTAATATATTTCTTTATATTCTGACTTTTGTCAGGAATGTAAGTACAGCAATGTTGTACTTTCAGTATTCCACAGCCTCCTCCCTCTTTTGCCAATATAATGTCAAGGGCAAGTCGATTTTGCATTGCCGTAGCTCTCATGACAACTGTTTCGGTATTTACCATTAAGAACCCTCCAGCTGTGTTTGTTGTTAAACGATCCACAACTGTAGACAATTTTCTAATTTTATGTGCATTCAGAGATATTCCAACTGCTGGTATCAGTGCTCCAAAAATATCACCAATAATTTCTGACCAACTCTCCCTCCTGCTATGTGTTAGTTGTCTACCTATTTCATGCAATCCATTTTCTCCCCTTTCCACATGAAATATTTTTGGAAAGACCAGGCCTAAGTAGCAAGTTCCGTACCAATGGTCCGGCATCCTATAATAAGCTCTGTTTCCACAAATGTAATATATTTCAGGGAATACTGGATCTTTTCCTCCTTTAAATCCCCATCCTCCCAAGATTTTGTATGAATCCTAGCACTCACTTCTTCCCACAAAATAATGATTATATTCAGTATTAGCTCCACTTATGCATAATTTCCCTTTCTGGGACCAATCTAAAGCCATTGTTGGGTTTGTTTCTCCCTTTAAATAATTTTCCTTCTTAACATCCCAAGATGGTGTTTCCATTTTTTCCCCAGTCACATTCTTTTGCATATTAATTCTCCTCTCTTCCACCATATTCAGGAAAGGTTTGTCTTCTTTTCTTAAACTACAAGTAAGGTTGTTTTTAAACACATTTTCTAAGGTTAGTTTTCTTGTTTCTAGGAAAAATTTGCCAAGAGTTTTACCAAGCTTTACCTTGTTTAATTCAGGAACTACAGGAATTTGTGAGAAAATATTATCTATGTCAGTGTAATAATATTCTAATTTGCCTGTTTTATAAAACAAACTTGCTAGGACACTACAAGTCATCCCATATGTCAAAGGAAGATGATGATAAGTGACACCTTCAGATACAGATGCAGGCAACTGCATACAAACGTAACATTCTCTAACATCCATTGTTTCTACATACTCATATAATAGCTTTGTGAAAACATTCTTAGAAAAATCATTAATGGACTTATCTTTGTGAAGTTCTGGACTATCTACCAGTTTTGTGACATGACTACTATCAGAGTTTTGGATAATGGTTCCATTCATTGAGTGTCTGTCTACATTCTCCAATGTTATTCTAAATGAAATTGTTATTTTCAATATAATCCAAACAAGCATTAATAATCCTGTACAACAAAAACACATTCTACACCATTTCCGAAAAAATCCACATGTTGGATTTCTATTCTCAGTGTTTGCCATGTTATAAATGATCAGTGTCGTTTGACTTAACCTCTTTCTTCAAAAGTTTTCTTCGTCTAAACCTAAGGTTTTTTGCCTACTTGGTTCTTTCTGGTCGTTTGTCTTATCCAGGCTTTCAATTCCTTTCCAAGTCTTTTGCCTCTTAATTCATGTGTGAATCATTCTTATCCATGGGCTCACAGTCTTCATTCAGAAGTTTTGGTCATCCGTTTCTTCTCTAGTGTCGGACAATATTACTCTCAGGATTTCCGAATTTTCTTCTTCCTTGTTCACCTCTTGCACAGTCACTCTCAGACTTTCTTGGCTATCAGCTTCCTCTTGTATATCAGGAAGTGCCACAAATGTCCATTCCGGTGACTTGTACTTCTGGTTAGGCCTTTTTATCCTCTTTGTGCATTGCAAGTGCTTCTAATCCATGTCCTCTTGTTTTTCCTGACTGGACACTTCATTCACTTGTTCAGCATTATCATGCTTTATTCTTCTCAATCGGTATCTTAATTTCTTGATTTTGTTGGGCCAAACATCTTCTTTCGATGGCCTTTTCAATTTAGATCCTTTCTCTTCTCATTCGGTTTTCCAAGCCCTTTTTCTCAAATTTCTTCCCCCTTTATTTTCTGTTTCACTTTCTTCTGATTCTCTCTCCGTTTGGGTATCACTTTCCTTTAATTTTTTTCTCAATATTTCAGGTTCACTGTCTGAATCTATCCCTCCTCATGTTTCTTCCACACAATCTTCCTGCTGACTATCTGACCCTTGTTCAACCTGTTTGGGTTGTATCCCTAAACCTCCTTGGGGTTGTTCCACAATCACTTCACCCTCACTCTCTGTATCTAACTCCTCTCCTTCTATCTCTATAATTTCTGGAGGAATTTCTCTTGTACTTGTACTCGGGATTTCTTTGTTAAAGATTACTTGTTCAGATCCTCCAGTTTCATGATTAGTTCTTTCTCGTATTCCTGCTTGTTCTGTCTCAGATTCAGAACTAGTATCTGAAATTTCAAGGCGTTGTCTTAATGGTACATTTTCCTGACCAATAATTTTACTTTGACCTTGTTCATCGGCTTCTGGTTCTTGTCTTGTTTTCGTTTCTTCTGATTCTGATTCCGAGCTGGTATCTGATACTTTCCGATGTTGTTCTTCAGATTGATCTTCCGGATTTGGGACTCGAAGAGTGTGACTGGCATGAATCCAGTTCTTCACCCTTGCACACTTTACAGCAGTTGTCGTTGTCAGAATCACTTGACGTTGTCTTCCCCAGCGTGGAACCAGACAATTTCTTCTTCGGTGTACTTTTGTGCGGACCCAATCTCCAGGACTCAGTCCATGAGCTAGCTTCTTTTCAAGAGTGGTCGCATCTGGTCCAACCTGATGAAACTCAGAATGTACCATATCAGCCAATCCTTTACAATAGTCCAAGATGAAGTCATCAGATATGGGCAGCAGTTTGTTGACAGGAATGAAAACATGTCTCATTGCCCTGCCCATTATAATCTCATCGGGGCTCAGACCAGTCTTCCTATCAGGAATTGATCAAATGCTCATTAAGACAAGAGGCAAGACATCTGGCCATTTGAGACCTGTGGTCAAACACATTTTCCCCAATCTGTTCTTTATTGTGCCATTCATCAGTTCTACCACTCCAGAAGCCTCTGGTCGGTAGGCACAATGCAATTTTTGTTGTACTTTTAATGCTTCACAAATCAGTTTTATAATTTCATTCTGAAAATGTTTCTCTCTATCTGTTTCAATTGTTACTGGGAAACCAAACCTAGGTATGAACTCTCTCAGTAGGAGTTTTGCTACAGTAACTCCATCATTCCTTCTGGTGGGGTAAGCCTCAACCCAAAGAGAAAACAGCAGTACTGGTCTTCCGTCTCTGTAAACCCAAACTCTGTCCACTTGCCGTTGTGTCCATCCTGATTTTATCCATTGTTTTTCTCCTCTTCCTCTGCTGCTTCCTGTAACTGTCTCACCTCATCCCATGTACTTACTGTGTTAGTAAAAAGTAAGGGATATAAATCCATTTCCTTTTCCCTGTTACAATTCAATGAAGTCAGATTTCAAGCACAGTATTTTGCTCTGTCATTTGCAAATTCATTACCAGCTGACACATAATCTGTTCCTTTCTTATGTGCTGTACATTTTATGACAGCTATTTGTTTAGGCAGCTGTATCGCCTCAAGTAACTTGCCAACTATTTCTAAGTTTCTAATTGGAGTTCCACTCAACGTCAGGAAACCTCTTTGGGACCATATCTGCCCAAAGTTATGCACCACTCCAAACCCATATTGATTGTCAGTAACACAGTCACTCACAAATTCTTTCCCACTTGCATGCTCTAATCAATGCAAACAACTCAGCACTTTGAGCAGATCATACTCCTTTCAAACAGGATGCTTCCAAAACGGTTGCTACAGTGCACACAGCATATGCAGCACTCAAAATTCCTTCTTCAGTTCTTAGGCATGACCCGTCTACAAACATCACATAGTCAGACTCTTTCAGAGGCACGTCCTTTATATCAGGACTCGGTTTGGTGCAAAAATCAAGCACTTCCAGACAATCATGATCAACATCATCCTTTACTTCCGCATTCACAGCATCATGCAAAAATGTTGATGGGTTCACATTAGTGCATCTTACAAGATTCACATTTGTAGCACCCAAAAACACCTTTTCATATTTAGTTAGAAGACTATGCGTCATGAACTGTGTTTTACTTCTTGTAAAAAGGATTGCCACATCATGTGGAACAATCACTCTCACAGGATATCCCATTACAATTCCTTCACTTTGTTCCAAGCTCTTACATGTAGCAGCTACTGCTTTCGAACATCCAGGCAATGCTACTGGATCTAGTACAGCTGAAAAATAGGCAATTGGTCGTCTCAATCTTCCATGTCTCTGCACTAACACGGAAAGAGCACATCCATCTCTTTCACTGCAATAAAGCTAAATTCTTCTTCATAATCAGGCATTCCAAGAGCTGGTGCTTCACACAAGCTGTCTCTCAATTGTTTAAAAGATTTCATCTCTTCTTTATTCAGCTCAATTGGATCTCTCACATCATTCTTTGTCAAATGTACCAATGGTTTTGCAATCAAAGAAAAATTACGAATCCACTGGCGACAGTATCCCACCATTCCAAGAAACATTCTGACTTCTCTGTGTGTCATTGGGGCTCTCATTCCTTTAATGATTTTAATCCTATCCAATGTTACTTTTCTCAGGCCTTTTTCAATCTTATGACTTAAGTATTGTACTTCTTTCTGACAAAACTGCAATTTTGATGGTGATACTTTAAGCCCTCCATCTGCCAAATGATTCAACAGTGCAATTGTGTCAACAACACAGGCTTCTTGCATCTTTGATGCCACTAACAGATCATCAACATATTGGGCTAGCACTGAACTTTCTGGCATCTTTAAATCTTCCAGTGATTTCTTTAAGCTCTGATTAAATATTGAAGGACTTTCTGTATACCCTTGAGGGATACGTCACCATGCCAAAATACGCTCGCCAAACCGAAACGCAAAAATTTGTTGGCTATCAGGGTGCAATGGAATAGAAAAGAAAGCATAACACAAATCAATGACTGTGTACCATTCTGCATAATAGGGAATCTGATATAAATTACTGAAGGGTTTGGCAAAATGGGACAGCAAGGAACAACAATTTTATTCACCTTTCTCAAATCCTGCACTATTCTAAATGTCCCATTTGGCTTTTTTTTTAAACCCATGATCGGTGAATTACATGGACTGCTCATTATCTCTGTTAGAATTCCTTGTTCAATCATTCTGTCTATTACAGGCATTACTCCTATAATTATTTCTGGTGGCAACTCGTACTGAGGAGTATTCGGGTAATTTACTCCTTTTACAGTTATTTTCACTGGATCGACCCTTTTCATTAATCCGACATCTTCTCCAGTGAAATCCCACACTTCTGTTTTCACTGTTTCTTTTAAATCATGAGGTACTCCCTCAGGATCAAATACAACAAATGCATCAGTAATTTCTGGTTCTAGGTTAGCCATTGTCATTTTATAAAGAACATCATCGTCTGGAGTTTCAAAAGCTATACCATCAGGTGTACAAAAGATGGTGCAGTCCATTTTACAAAGTAAGTCCCTACCTCACAGATTTACAGGACTAGTGTCAAATACTACAATGCGATGCATATCAGCAAATTTCTCTATTCTAACCTTGACAGGATTGGTCAGATGGGCTTTTATCTGTTTGTTAGAAACTCCAACCACTTGGATTGTCTCACCAAAGAGAGGAAGATTTTTTACTTCAGCAGATCTAACAGTTGAACGAGTAGCACCAGTGTCCACTAGGAAAGTAAAATTTACTTCATTCACCTTTCCATTTACAAAGGGTCCAGTCTGGTCTAGATCTAGAGTTGCGCCAAGTAAGCACTCCTCTTCCTCTCCTAGGCACCGTCAATAGCTCTCCTCTGACTCACTTTCATCGCTTTGCAGCCAATACTGTGAAATGGCACCAGCGCGCGGTAGCTTTGTTACCTGTTCTTTGTTGTAGAACCCTGTCTCATTACTGTATCTTTGAGGATTTAGGTTCTGCGGAAAAGGTGGCTTTGGCACCTGACACTGTTGGGTAACAACCTGCTGCTGTCGCGGCAGTTGGCAACTCACCTCATTCTGCACCTGTTGAGTTAATGATGAATTATCACCATTAGCTTTCAGTGGCAATTTACACTCGGATTTCCAAAGTCCTAACTTTTCGCATTTATGACATGGCCACTTCTTTTTAGCTTCATCTATGCTAATCTACCCTTTTCCCTTTCCAATATAAGGTTTTGGTCTTGCTTGCCCTATTCCACTGGTTTGTTCAATTAACTGGGCTCCTTGTCGCTCCGCTACTTTAATCTGTGCCCACATTGCCTTTTCCTTCAACTTGCGTTGTTTGGCTCCAATATCATCACTAAAAATTTTTGCATGACGCAACACTTTGTCTATTTTATTATTTTGCCATTGTACCGTATGTTGTTTAATCATTTCACTAACTTCAGGCCTTAAACCATAGACAAATCTGTCAACAAAATGACTCAAATCCTTTTCACTTAGTTTCTCATCTCCACTGTATTGCTTAAAAGCCAACAGTAACCTCTCGTAATATGCATGCACTAATTATTTAACCTCCTGGTGAGTTCTGTCAATTCTTACCCAATCAGTTTCTTTCGGAGGTACTTTATTTTTCAGAAACGTAATTACCTGACCATATTTTTTCATTACTTCTGAATCTGGGGCTCCTGTCTTAGGATCCCTAGAATACTCTTGGGTTGGCCAATCTATAGTGATCTTACATTCTGTCCATAAATCTGCAGGCACAATTATGTCAAGAAGACCATTCAGATCTATCCATAATACTTTTGAAAGTTTGACAAACCTATCTACCTGTCCATACCATTCACCTGGTTTTTCTCTCAACCGTGGAAAATCATTTGTAAATGACAAAATATCCTGTCTAGTCCATGGAACATGTACATATCCTCCTCCAGGAATTTCTCTCATGGGACATTCTGTTACCACTGGCTCTTTCTCTCTCATTGGGAAAGCTAGAGATGCCTTGTCTGTAGTTTCCTCTCTCCTTCTAAACCATCTACTTTTCAATCGGTCCACATCCCCCCATTTTCTTAATAATGCAATTAACGCTTTAATTTGGGTTACCCTTCCTGTAGTATTCAGGTTTTCAATGTCCTTTTCAGTAAAATTTACTCTGTATGGCTTCTGCAATGACCTTATTTTTTCAAAATCTATTCCCATTTCACTCGCTGTCTCTTCTAACTTTTCATGCAAAGTCCTGGAGAAAGTAATGCTTTTACATAAAAACATTAATTCCTCATCTTGGTATGTTTTTAATTTTTCAGTTGGAATGGTTCCTACAATTAATTCTTCTAAAGTTATTTTTAATTTTGCCACATCTAAAGGTTGTGGTTCTGTATCCTTTTTCTGCAAACTCCTTAACCAATCACTTAATTCTTCAGATGTTGGTCCTACAGGTGTTGTCGCTATTCTCATTTTATCTACTATCTTCTCTAGGGTTTCTGTGGCTGATTCTGTTGCCATAGGTGTTTTACTTGTTGGACTCTGGTTTAAAGTCAAATTTTTTGGTGTACTTAATCCTGATATTCCTGCAGTAACCTTCCATTCATTTACTCCTGAACTATTCCTTTCTTTCTCCTTTTGCATACCGCAATTATACGGGACTGTTAAACAATGCTCACTATCTTTTTGTTCATCAAAAACTGGTATCACTGGTCCTATAGTTATAGGCGCAGTCACTGCTTCCATATTCTTTGTTAATTCTCTAATCTTTTCAGTTAATTCCTGTGTTGTTCTAGCTCATTCAACAGACTTTTCATTATCAGATTTTACCGTCTGTGACATTTCTGACTCATTAAATGGATTATTTTTCCCAAAATTATTCGGCATCTGTTCAAAACTTTTATTTGTTACAGTTTCCTTTGGTGGTGCACTTGATGTCCCCATCGCAGAATCCTGTTGATATGGAGGTGTTTTTTTATAGAAAATGTCCTCCAGCACTTCATCCTCAGATTCACTCACTCCATATATGTAACCTTCTGACTCCGTATTATTTCTTTTTTCCGTACATTTTCTACCACCTGTATCTCCAGCACTTCTCAGAGTAAACATGCCATCAGTCATGCTCGCATTACGCCATCTTCTCATTCTGTCATCATGGCTTTCTTTACCATAATGTCTACCAAACACATAATTATACCTAAATAATTTCACACTTGTAAGGAGCACTACAAATATACACAATATTTCCAAACAAATATCTTTGATTCAAAAACATTTATTCTCAAATCTCATATTTTTTAAACATGGAGAATGTCCAATTGTTCATGTACCAATGTGTTCTTGCTTTGATGCCTCGGTTAGTCCTTTATCCATTAATAAATGTTCTTGCCAAAAAAATTGTTTTTCCTTTTAATCCATCCAAATTTTTCTTTTGATCCATCAACCGTTGTTACCAATTTTTTATGATCCAATCACTTTATCATCCTTTTGATCCATCCATCGTTACTTTCCAATTATATAGAATATTGTATGATCCAATCATTAGTGTGAAATTATTTCAATGTAGGGATGGTTTAACGGTGACCATTCGTTAAGTGAGCACTGGTAATTTAAATATTTTGAGGAAGTGACTCCCTGCCTCATGGGTGCGGGACCCTCATCGTTGTGGTGCATTTTTTTTTATTACATAATTATACCTTCTTCCATTCCGATACCTTTCTCGTTCATACATCTGTTCTTCCCATTCAGTCAAAACCTCAAATTGGGTAGGTCTGGGTTTTGGCTCCAATCTCATCATTCTTTCTCTTACATTTCGTAGTACAGCTAGACTAAATGAACCATTCTCCGGAAATTCTAGTACTCCATCATCTTTGGTATATTTTACCCAATTTTCTAACCAAATGCATGTAAGATAACCATATTTCGTCATCATAAAGGATGCAGGCATTTTCGGTGGAGGAAGTATCTGTCCATCTCTAGTTACAATCGGCTTATCTTTCTTGAATAGGTTTTTGATTTTTCCAAACCATGACTTTTTCTCCTTTTCAGGTGGATCGTAATACATCTTAATTTTGTTCCCCAAAACTCTTAATCAATTAAGCTCCGCAATTCACCTTTTCCCTGCTTCTCAGTTTTCTAACCAATCCTAGCGCGACTCACACTAACGCACCAATCCAGAGCGTTTATGTCACCCTTGTAACTCTCCAATCCTAGCGCGTCTCACACTAACGCACAAATCAGTGAAAGCTTCGTCTTTCCGCAGCTGACCAATCTCAGTGCAGTCTTTCTGTCATCAGCCTTTCCCACTACTCCTGCTCTTGCTGACCCCTCCTTTACAAAATGTATCGGCAAACTTTTATTAAGTTATCTTTAATCAAAATCTGTTAGTAACAACATAAATACATCTCCATTGCCTGTTTCGCTAAACAAAACAGATAGCTTTGTTCATTTACACAAGAATTCTGTCTTTCCAGTAGGAGGTGCTTACCTCTAACCTACCACAGAATTTGTCGTTTCGCCAATAAAGTCGCACTTCTCTCTCACTTACCCTTCTAACAAGCAAAAGGCAAACCCGTTTCTCTGGGGATAAAACACATGTGGAGACTACAATGCTCCTGAGAATTAAGGCCAGAGTTTCACAAGAAAACCTATTGCTATTCCACTCGCACACATTCATACTGAAAATTTCCCTAACATAACACAATTCCGTGTTATCACAATTCTTGAAACCAGACAATGTTCAATTCCATGTGACTTCTATTTCCAAATAAATCCACTCCCTTCTTCCCGGAAGCTTCAAATTTCCAACTACACTTAGCATAAACAATACTCAACATAAAGTGTTAAACATAAATCAATAATCACCAAACCAATACAATCGAAACCATCACCTCTGCTACCATGAAATACTGATCCAGTGCGACGGACAAAGTTTACGTATTCTCCTTATGTCACAGATTCTTAGTCACAAAACGTTCATTCATGCATTCATTGATGGGGCTCATAACACCAACACACTTCACATCCACACAAAATTCACTCGAATCTGCACACAGGAGAAGGGGCTGCTAGACATGTGGGCACCTTATTATCTATCAGGAATAATTTTCCTACTACTTTATATACACATTCTATATACAACTTTCAGAATCCTGACTTTATCATCAAGGCACTCCACTGTTTGGTCGATGGACCAACTAGTTGGACTGGTTGATGGTGAATTTGAACCAGCTAAACCACAATTAAAGTCTAGGACAACATTTGATATCTTCAGTGATTAATTTAAGAACCACAAACTCGTTTCTTGTTATTTCAATTTTGTTTATCTAAATCATTAATCAATCCCTTTAATCTTGCATTTATTTACTACAGCTCATAATTAGAATTTTACATTTATTAAAGCGTAATTAAGCATTTAGAAATTTCATTAAACATAAATTTAGGAAAAACGCAATAAATCATTTACCAATGAACAGGCGACAAATAGCTGCAGATCGAATAAGGAATTATCCGCTTTCTCAGGTAAAGACTCCCCAGACAGTCTGTCTGACCCTCACCAAGGGATAAAACCATCAGGTAGAATACAGGATATAGCGCAATAACTCTGAATATATAAAGTTCAGAAATTTAGCAATGTCCATACATCAATCCGCAGCATGGATCAATTCCACACCCAGACTGGCAGCATAGAAATTCATGAAAAAAATAGAAAAATAGAAAAATAAAAAGGAACAACAACCCAGCAAGAACCCTCCTTCTAAGATCAACCCAACACAAACAGCAACCGCAATGGCCACTATAGCAACTGCAAAACTATATCCCAACTCTGCTTCCGTAATGACTGATGAGGGGTTATTATACCTGTCCTTGCCTTACTTCATACAAAATATGGCAACTTTAGGGGCAGACCAAATGTTCTGATGGGACAGTTCGGAATTATCAATAGTTCATTGCACTCTTCCCAGTGCAAACTGGTTCTGCATAGTGACTTGGCACAAGAGTTCACAATTTGTAATGGTTCTTCCGATTCTCATGTGGGGACCAGAAAAATGTATCTTTTCAAGGCAAAAAGGTCCTATTGACAGGTTCATTCTTTGTCTCTTCCTTGGCCCTCATAAATTCATCTACTGGCTTGCGGTCAAGTCCCCAACACATCGACCTTGGCAGGGAACACGATGTCAGGAGTTCATTTCACCTCGTGATTTCCAGAGCCATCTGGGCATGCACAGAAATCATCGCGCGCACATGGTGGCATCTACTTCAGAGAACAACATCTTGAGTACTGCGGCCTAGTAGGCCCGAATGTTAACTAAGCGAAAATAGACATAACAGCAATTAATATGTAGAAATGAAGGTTCTAATGTTCAAACCCACACTAATCCCAATATATATTAGTATCTTCCTAGCCGCAGCAACATTTAAAGCGATAATACTTACCATACGATAACTTTAAGCCACAATACAATCACAAAGCAATATAAACCATGTAATTTTACTATTTCAACACAATCTAAGGTTAGTTTGCATACCATTGTTAATTATTTAATTTTACCATGCAATTAGCAACTTAGTCCCACGTGTATTTATGTTTATCAAGTTGCAAATATTGATTAGTATCACTTCCACTTCAAACATGTGATGTAAATTAATTTTAGAATGATTACGTAATTAATTTCATGCAAATTAGAGGAGGTATACAAAATCTTGTTTTACCTGCTCCATCAGTAGCATTGGTATTTGGAAATCACTACTTTTTCAGGAATTCTACTGATCATTGGTAACCCCACAGTGGGGTAGTAGCTACTTAGGTCTTCCAAGTTCGCTGTTAGTTTCTTCAATAGAGAGCTGCTGGACATTCATTGTCTAATGTTTGAAAACGTATATGCCATATTTAGGTCATGTAAACACAATGCCCATTTTAGCAGATAAATAGTGCATTTATTAATACCGAAGACCTTTACCACATGATGGAACCAACACGCTTCAACACCCCACAACCGCAGAGCTATGTAGTATACAACCCAAGGAGATTTAGTACAGCGGCTGGCCCCAAATGGTTCGCATTTTTACTCAGCAAATTATAATTTATTAATCCAATGGGTGACCTGCACCCGTTTATCTGAATAGGAGCCATTTACAGCACTTTTAGTTTCCTGCAGACACCCTAGATGGACGGATCTTCATGATACGGCATCCATGTTCTTGTGAACCTGAAATCAGCCCACCCGCACCCCTCACATACAGTGCTTGCGCCAATACTTCTGCAATTAACCTAGGCCCAGAAAATTGCCATTACAGTGCAATCACCCTCCTAACTCTTGACCCAGGCTCCTCATGCTATTCCAGTTCCCAAAAACCAGAGTCATATCATGGGGAATATGTGTTTGTGTCTGTGCGCCATTATGTGCATAAGAAGTTAACACCACCTTGTGCTTCAAATGCAGCAACATTTAAGCAGACGTGTACTCATTCCTTGCAAAGGTACAAAAATTACATGTTTTATTTTGTTTAAATCCTTCAGCTTTCTTTAGGGATCAGACTTATCAGTTCAGAGTATTTTTTATGCAAAACCTTCTGGTAATCTTGAGAAGATTATGACTTCCGAACTCAGTGTGACCCCTGATTTCCATCTTAATTGCACACACCTTGACCTTGAGTGCTTGTTGTTATACTCTGCATCTTGGAGCCTGGGAGGGCAGGATGTGGGTGGAATGGTGTCTGTGGAATGATGTGGGATAGAAGGTTCAGGTGGTTCCAAGAAAGAGGGTTAGACAGATAGAGAGCTCTCCGTTGCTCTCTGTGATTGTTGGCTGCTCCGTTTGTGTAGAAATATGCATACTTTTTTTAAACCATTGTACCGGAGTACTTTGTTCCTACAGATTGGCGATGACTGGTGTAGTGTAGTTCCTATATCCCTGATAGGCTCTGAGCATTGGAATAATATACACTATAGTTTTGACATAGGACTGAGGTCAGTATGTCTCTATCGAGTATATTAAACTTAATTACTTTTGTGTGCCAGCTAACTCAGAGGTCACTAGAAACTTCTCGAATAAACAAGAAGGGATTAGTCTCTGACAACTGCATAAACATGACAACTTTGTTTCGCTTTTGAATTGGAACAATCTCAGAATCGTGGAAACAATAGATAACAGTTTCACTCAGTCAATCGTGCATGCTTCGTTTCTAGAGAGTTGCACAGAAATAGAGAAACGGGCGTTTCAATAAAAGGGTTTATTGAACAGTCTTATTTCTCATGCAAGAGATATGAATTGCTGCAATCATAAGACAGACTGCGATGTACAATATGTATGAGGTTAGCAGTAAGATAAAATAATACTGCAATAGCATGGTTTGTAGCTATGACATATATTAATCAAAATACATACATAAATAACATAATGCTAAAATGTGATACTCATCTCATGCTTCTAAATTTTTCTACCCCAGTGTACCTAACCTAAGTGCAGTACGAAGTTTGAAGTAGGTGCCATTTCTAAAGTATAGCTAGCTATATTTTAGTTTAGCCAAGAGTTGTAAAATGTTTCTCTAAGTTCTAGTCAGCTCCATACCGGAGAATGAGAGAGGTTGGAATCTCTTTTCTGGACTTGATAGTCTAACCCCCGCAAGGGAAGTCAGAGAGCACTGGAGCTGGATTCTCTGAGAGGAGGATGGCAGCATCAGTTCAGTGCATCAGACTGGAACTCGATCTCCTTCCGAACTTGCCGTGGCGAACCGCGTAGTCTGGGTTGGATCGAATCCTCCGGGAACCGCAATTTGCCAGGGCAAATGCTGGTATATTTATACCTTGAAGGTGTCTAGGAATGCCAGTATTGATGTAAAAGTCAGGCAGAGAACGTCATGAATGAACCCCTAAGGAATAGATGTTCATGCATACTTAATGAGTTCTTGGAGAAATCAATATTCAAGCTGAGGGAAATTCCTAAAGGCTTAAGGGTCTGGTTTTCCAGGAAATCGTTGTAACGTGGATGAACGGATGTAGGTGGCAATGTCTGTTTTTGGTTTGTTCGGACAATGTCTAAATAAGGGCCAAATTTCTATCTCCAAATAAGGGCAACGTGAATTGTACCTATATAAGGGCATAAATCAGGAAACCTATATACGGAATCTAAATTTGCACACAACACCCACTCCAGTTTCGTAGGAATGAAGTTACGAAATCCTAAACGTTCTAAACATATCTTAAAACAGAGTATCACATGGGTTTGCTAAAATAAGTTAAAAACATATCTAAAACATATGTTCTAAAAATACATTACAAAACCATTGCTATGCATAAAGTGTTGTACATATTAAAGGCAATGTTCCATTCTAAGCATAGGATCACATTGGAATGCTAAATGAATTAACCAAAATATATACATGTGATGAAATGGCTCGTAAATACAGAAGAAAAAAGGGCCGAAACCATTTCATATCCGGTTACACAAGTCAAATTGTTATACATGACAAGGTGGCATACTGTCCCTGGAAGTGTTACCAAAGAATTCTGTTCTCTATGAATAGTTCCACTATAAGCAGATTACTGTGCCAAAAAATGCAAAAAAATACACATTTTGGGAAAAAACTAAATCTAATCATAGGAAAAAAGGTTCCAAAGCCAGTAGCATGTTTGAAAAAGAATGAAGGCCAAATTCAGAGTCTCTCCGGAACACTGTGTGTTTGAATCAAAAGTCAGTGTGTGGGGATGGAGAAAACATAACATTTTCTAAACTTGTAGACAACAAGTCATCTACTGTTGTGGGTAAGAGTTGGAATACCTCGTGTAGAAGATCAACAGCACAGAGATGTGAACTATCGCCTTCAGCATTGGAAGTATCAGCAATGTCCGGATTGGATGTTACCTGCGCGCCTGGTGTTTCCTTTAGTACCTCAGCAGTTGCGTGTTGCGTCTGTGAGATCTCAATGAATGCCGCCATCTGGATTGGTAGCCGCTGGGGACAACACATAGCATGGGCCGTTATCGGGTCCAGCAGAGTATCGATATCCGTAGGCATTACTGATGGGAGTGTCAGACAAATGTCCAGCACGCATTCTTCACCGCATAGCAGGCAGCGTAGAACAGGTAAGATGCAATCTTGCCAGATTGGTCTGAATGACAGAAACCAAGTGGTGTTTAATTCTCGTACACGAGGTAAACCCAGAATTTGGACGATGCGCTCACGACACTTCATCTCCAATAGAGTTCTTTCCATGGTGAACTGAGAGTCGCTGGTGATTTGGCTTGCCATATCGTAGCAGTAGGAGCAAAAATAGTATCCCTGCAATGAATGCTAAAAGTAGCGGCAGTCCGCCAAACACAGAGTGCACGAAGTTTGGAAAAATTCCGAGGACTGCTTGAAAAGGTGCTAACAGTCCTGCACACACGGTCTTAAATACATGTAGAATACCGCTCGTATCAGACATGTTTAAGATACGACCTAATATTCCTGAGAAATGCACAGGGCAGTTTGTATACAAAAGAGTATGTATCTCCGCAGAAGTCCTTTTGACTTGGAGATCATAGGTTTTTTTGGCAGAGGTTAAATGCACAGTGTTTTGTAAAAGAATGGCTTTCATTCTCCTTAGAGTATCAATTCGTATAGAAGAGATATTCAGTGAAGGCCATAAAGGCGACTCCCTGACTATGTCTATTTGTGGAAA
The DNA here is from genome assembly GCF_964204655.1 of Triturus cristatus. Classification (NCBI taxonomy): domain Eukaryota; kingdom Metazoa; phylum Chordata; class Amphibia; order Caudata; family Salamandridae; genus Triturus; species Triturus cristatus. The sequence continues at coordinate 533,554,272 of NC_140590.1, forward strand.
CAAGACTTGCATACAGCAAGTGACCCTGGATGTAACCGTTACTAGATATGGGATACCTGGCAGCATACCACAGCAGCTGTGATCATTCAACATAATGTAACTCCCATTTGAAAGTTGACCAAAGATAGGATTAATCACTGCTGTCGGTGAACCGTGCAGGTGGCAGGATAAATTTGTAGTTGAACCGTCACAGGCCCCGTGTTAGTTAACACCCTGACAAAGGAGAGAACCGCTTAGTGCGTGCTCACAGTTTTCACCCCTAAGAGACACTTCACATTCCCCACTCCAACATCTGTGTGTGTAAGGTAAATCCCAGGATGTCTTGATGTATTCTTTACCCAACCTTTCATGTTTGCCTGCTGGTAAATTTTTTAGGCAATATTGAAAATGGAAAGTCGTAACAGGCAGAGTGATCTTACCATGTATGATCCACTCAGTAGCTGTTTTTTTTGCCACTGTGAATGGTAATTTCTCTAGTTTTTCAATGCTCAACACCGTATAGTCTACTCCCCTTTGTGCCATTTTGATCTGTCTATCAGTGAGATTGAATTCTGCAAACAGTGACGTAGTATTGATTAAATGCCAAGGCACATAGCCAGAATGCAGGTTTTGAAGCATCTAGCCTAATAGCATGATAGAACGTAGCTGTGACTGACCATGTTGCAACATGACCTTGTTCCATGATGTCTATGACAGAGGATACAATGCTGTCCAAAGAATATATCCTGGACAACAGAGTAGTTAACCTATTGTCTACCACAGAGAGAGATTTCTCTAAATTAATACGATCAATTTCTTGTATTCATTCTGCAGTCTCTGCTTGGGTGACCTTTCATGCTTCATTATAAGCAGAGTAGATACCGGCATATATGAAATGTTTTTTACGTGGTTTTCTTGGTCCTAGCAAGAATTCCCTAAGGTCTGCGCCTTCTTGAAGTAAAGTTAAATGTTATTTTACATCCTCTAGTGTAGCTTTCTGTAGCCAATCAAGGCAAAGTTTCCCTACACTGTAAGTTGTTACTACCCCCGGATGCTGTCTTTGGACATAACGTGAGTCTGGCCTATGAAAGGTAAAACCTTGTGTTTTGTTCAGGAATCTATCTTGACAGTTGTTTGTGTCTAAGGGCCAGAGCAACCATTTTTTCCATTTAGGATCTGATCTGTTGTGATGCAAAATGTTATGTACGTCGACCTCCCCTTGTGTAGTGCTTTCACTTGTAGGTGCAGGTATAGACGGAGTGTTCATGTCTTTTATCTTGGCTATTCCAAGGCATGAGGTTTGTTGGACAGTGTTGTTCAAAAACATAATTTGCTCAGGGATGATAAAGGTTCTAAACAAAGCTTCTATTCCCTGTACTTGCCAATCTTTAGTACCCCAGACAGTTTTTGTCTCAATGTTGTCTTTCCAAAAGTCGTAACCGTGTCTAGACAGTTGGTCAATAAAGGCTGCAGAATAAATCTGTTTGGTATTTGTCAACATACTTTTCATTCCTGTCTTATTGACATTCTTTTTTGATAATCAACTTTATTGTTATTGTAAACAAAGAGAACAAAAAATGAATCGGTAGCAAATCATTCTCATTATACACGCACAATGCAGTCCTTAAAAAATGACAGAGATCTGTTAAAAACAGTCCTGAGAGGAGGACTCCCCAGCTTATAGACGACCACATACATGATAGATAAGACAACCTCAGGCCGGCAGTAGATTAAACCATTTTCCCCAGATTCTGCCAAAGAGTTCAGGACAACCCCTAGCCTCAAAAAGAGTCTCCTCTTGAAAACCGCACCAATCCACCCCCCTCCTCCATCTCCGCACTGTTGGGGACTGAGCTTGGGACCAGAGTGCCGCGATGTCACGTTTCGCCACCGCCAGCATCGTGCCCAGGAAACATTTCTCAGCCCGGGAACCATCAAGGCCGTCAAACACCCCCAGGAGCATGCGCAGCGGGTCATGAGGCACTTCCCACCCAAGGGCCTGCGTGAACTCCAGCTCCACCCCCGCCCAGTATTGCACGAGAGCGGGACATTGCCACACCATGTGATAAAAATCAGCCGGGGCCTGTTGGCATCGTGCGCATGCCGAAGAGGACCGCAAACAAGCCCTGTACAAGCGCGCGGGAGTGAGGTAAGCCGCATGGAGATAGTAAAGTTGGACGCAGCTTGGAGGAGGTTGTCGGCGTTTTGGGGACCATAAGGGCATCCCTCCAATCCACGTCCTCCATGGGACCCAGCCATCCCTCCCAGTGAGCCCGAAGGAGATCCAGGCCCGCGGAACCATTATTCACTAGAGAGCGGCAGATCCGTGACACCCCCCCTCTACCCATGTTCCCCATCATCACTTGGGCCTCTAGGGGACTGAATTCTGGGGAAAATGTGGGGGAGGGGATGTTGACCTGAAGGGCATGTCTAAGTTGTAAGTATTTGTAGAATTGGGAGGAGTGGAGGGAGTGACGGTGTTGTAAGTCTGCGAAGGATCAGACATGGTCACCCACCCAAACGTCTCCCAAAAGCGAAAGCCCTATAAGGTCCCATTTGCGGAAGTCCCGGAGAGAGGAGACCTCCGCCAGCCACGTCCCACTCCACAGAGGCGTCTGTCTGGTCAATTTCCAGTCCCATTGTATATGCCTTAGCTCAGCACGCCAGGTCACAAGCACCGCCCTGGTGACCGGAGGGAGAGCCCGCGGCACTGGGCTCCCGTACAGATAGGCTTGGAGCTGCGAGAAATCCAACGCCCGAAGCTTCACTCTGTACGCCGGATCAGACCAGCCGCCCGCATACCAGTCATGGAGCACGATAAGCCTTGTGACAAGGTAATAAATGTGAAGATTAGTCACCCCCATGCCCCCGTCGTACGGTGGTATGCGGCAGTGCGCCAAAGATATCCGCGGCCTCTGCCCTCCCCATAAAAACCGGGTAAGGACCCCGTCCAGCTCCCGAAACCAACTCCCCAGCAGGTACAGGGTAACATTCTGTAGTGTATAGAGGAAGCGGGGAAGGACCATCATTTTGAAAAAGGCACTCCTGCCAAGAGGGTTAAGAGGAAGAGATTGCCAATTTTTAAGGTCCGCCTTCGCCCTAGTAACTAGAGGGGTGATATTCAAGACCCACTCAGGCTCCGGATGGAGAGCAATCCATACCCCCAAGTACTTAAAGGATTGCCTACGCAAAGGGACAGATGTTTGCCAGTTGAAGCACTCACGGGATGGGTGCAAAGGGACCAGCGTAGATTTTGCTGAGTTGAGCCGGAGTCCGGAAATTTGCTCGAAGGCCTCGAGAACATCCAAACATCTCGGGCCAGAGAACGCAGGGTCCACCAGAAAGAGGAGAACGTCATCCGCATAAAGAGCTATTTTATCAATCTGGGTCGAGTCCCAGACCCAACCCCTGATGAGGGGGTCTTGGCGGATGAGGCAAGCCAAAGGTTCCATCGCCAGGGCAAAGAGAAGCGGGGAGAGCAGACAGCCCTGGCGAGTACCCCTCTGAATAGGAAATGGCTCCGAGAGCACGCCGTTGATAAGGACCCTAGCCCTAGGAGTAGAGTATAGGACCCGGATAAGACGTCGGAACACGGGACCGAGCCCCATCCTCTCCAACACGTCCGCCAGATAACTCCAGTCAACCGTATCGAAGGCCTTCTCGAAGTCTAGGAAGAGTAGGGCCAGATACGGGGTGAGGCGGTGACGGTGTGCCAGAGCAAGGTGGAGGTGACGTATGCAGTGCCTAGTACCTCGGGCTGACATGAAGCCACACTGATCAGGATGCACCAGCGTTTGCAAGAAGGGGGGAAGTCTCTGAGCCACTACAGTGGCAAATAGTTTAATCTCCGTATTAATGAGGGAGATAGGGCGGTAGTCCGCGCAAGCAAGGGAGGGCGGCTGCGTCTTAGGGAGGACTACTATAGTGGCCACATCCTTCTCAGGGGGGAAGGACCCCACCTCCATTACATGGTAGAACAACTCTACCAAGTACGGAACCAAAGCGTCTCGGTAGGTTGCATAATATTCCTGGGGGAACCCGTCGGGCCGGAGCGCAGCAGTGAAATCGCCCCGTGAATCTCATCTGCGGAGATGGGGCAGTCGAGAGATTCGGAATCCGTCGGGGAAAGACAGGGCAAGTAAGTCCCAGTGTCAGCCAATTGGGCCGCTAGGGAAGACTGGGGGGCCCGGGCTGTGTAAAGCGTCGCATAGTAGCCGGCAAACGAGCGAGCAATGTCTGGGGAGGTGACACAAAGAGCTCCACCCTCACCCCGGATCTCCGGAATAATACGGTTGGCCCTGGGGTAAGACACCAAATTATGTAACAGTTTGCCATTTTGTCGCCTCACCCATACACTTGCGCGACTGAGGAGTGCCAGAGTGTTCTGGCAGATTCCATTGAGAGCTGGCGGATCTCCTCCCGGATCAAAGTGAGCTGCCGAGTGGAGTCAGCATCATCATGATCTGATTGGGCGCCCTCCAGCCGCGTCGCCTGGGCCTCCAACCCCGCCAGCCGGGCGGACTGCTCCGCACATTGCGTGTGGACTAGACCCCTACCCACCCCTTGCAGCACCGCCTTGCCGGCCTCCCACAGGGTCCCCGGCGAGGAGACTGAGCCAACATTGGTGGAGAAGTAGTGGTTCAATTCATGCCCGAGAGAGTCAACAAAGTTTGCGTCTTGCAAGAACCAGGCATTCATTCGCCATACCATGCGGGTGCCATTACAGGGGTGTCCAAGACGGGGGAGTGGTCTGAGATGCCCCTCGGTAAAATCACGGCCCCAGACAGCAACGGACAGTCTGTGGCGGGTAACAGAAGCAAATCAATACGAGAGTGCGTGTGATGAGCTGCTGAGGTGTGCGTGTATTGTTCCGTACGGGGATTCCACACTCTCCAGGCGTCACAGAGGCCTAAGGCGGAGGACCAGGCAGATAGTCACTTCGCGGAAGACAAACGAGAAGCCGATGGGGCGCCCGTCGCGTCGCGCGAGGGCTGCAGGACCGCATTAAAATCGCCCCCGACCACCGTCAGACCCTCCGGAAGGGAGGCGAACACCAGCGTTAGGTGTTGAAGGGTGCAGGCCAAGCAGGCGGGAGGAATGTAGGTGCACAGAAGGTTATGGGGGAGCCCCTCGATCAGACCCGTCAAGGCCACATACCGGCCCTGCGAATCCGCTTCAACCCGCGTCAATGTGAAGGGAAGCCCCTTCCGAAGCAGTATGGACACCCCTCGGGAGCCTTGAGTGAAACCAGAGTGCCAAACCCTATCAAACCCATATCGGGCAAGGAAGTGAAATCGGGAGCCCAGGAGGTGCGTTTCCTGCAGGAGCAGGATGTCAGGGCAATGCCGCTGGGCGCTGCGAAGTACTGCGGTGCGTTTAATCCGGTCCAACAGACCATTAGCGTTCCAGGAAAGGCAAGGCCCGGAGACAGATGTGACGGGGATACTCAAACTCCAACCATCCGGTGCAAGGAGACCCCCCCCGACCGGGAACACGTTGAGGGAGGAAAGCAAGGCCCGCAAGACCAACCAGGAGGGGCAGGAGACGCCCCCACGCCGCCACCCGATACGGTGGCCGAGATCCGCCTCAGCGCTACCCTTCAGAGGCCTCCACCAGCCGAGGTTCACGGGAAGCACCTCCAATCCCCGGCACCCGAGGATCTGAGAGCACCGGAGTGCCCACTGGGAGCCCCCCAGGACCAGGAGGGGGGTTCAGGTGTTCCAGGCGAGCGTAGCCGGTGGTGATCAAGGAGCTAGCCGGTTACCGGCTCTGATAGATCTGGTCACAGACCGCAGAGGGAGCAGAAGCGTAAGGCGACAAGGAAGGGAGAGGGGAGAAAGGGTGCCAACCAAATCCAGGCGGAAGGCCGCCGCAAGAGTGGGCCAAGACCCACCGCCCCAGCCGTCCAGGCCTCCCCGGAGCCAATCCTGGCCTCTCGCTGTCAGTTATTGTATGGGCGATGCGGGGCAGACAGGGCGACTCCTCCCATGCCCCCCCTCCAGCAGCCGCACCCCCCGCAGGCTAGAAGGTTGCTACAGGTCCGTGCAGGCCCCTATGACCCCGGGGCAGACCGTCAAGAGCTGTGCATGGGGCCCCTCTAGGCCGTGACGGCGGGTGAGCGTCCAGAAGAGCCCAGGTCCGCAGGCCCCCTCAGATGGCAAAACATACCCAGGCCCAGCGGGAAGGGAGGGGGCCAAGGCTATCAAGGCAGGAGGGCCTCCCCAGGTGCAGTCCAGGCCTCTCACTAGCAGCGATGATAGGGGCGACGTTGGGATGACAGAGCGACTCTGCGCCAGCCCCCCCTCCAGCAGCAGTAGCCGCCCCGCCGGCCGCCCCCCTCGCAGCTCAGGCCTCGTCGCGTGGGGGGGATAGGGGGAGACACACACCGCAGCAATCAGGAACTCCACGGGGCCCGCAGGTCTCAGGCGCGGCCCCTCCACCGCTCTAGCCTCCCCGAACACCACTGCCGGACCCCGGCAGCCGAGCACCGTCGCGCCCCAGGCATCGCACTCACCGCACCGCAGCCATCAGGTCGGGCCGACACCCGCCTCCTCACCGCGGCTCCGGGACAGCCGCTTCCCGCAGCACACAGGCACCACAACGGTGACTCCGGCCCTCCGCCTCCACAGCCATCGGGTGCAACACTCCCACAACAAGCCTCAGCGCCAGAGCTCCGCCGCGCCGGATCAGGACGCCAGCGGGGCCACCATTTTGTAAAGCTGCGGCCGGCTGGGAGGACAGAACCGGCTGGAAGGCTCCGATCGGGGACACAAGGATGTCAATGCGCAGCAGGTGTGTCTCGTAGCTTGCTGCTGGGGATTTCAAAGGTGGATTGTTGCGAGTGGTGGCAGAAAGAAGGCGGATGACAGAGGGGGTCCAGAGCACTCTCAAAGTGCGACCGCCATCTTGACGCCTTCAGCCACGCCCCCCTTATTGACATTCTTAAAGTAAAATGTCTCTGCATTCGAGATATTAAACCCTGAAAAATATGGAAATTTCATTGCAAATGTTTTCGAGCTACCCTTTGGTGGCGTAGGACAATGTTCCCATTGGTTATACATAAATACATTTCTAGGTGTTGCAGATTTATGCAAGAAATGATAACCATAGTGGTTATAACAATACAGTTGTTCATAGTCTGATGAACCTTGTAAATATTCATTATCAGTGAATGCAGTTGACATCTCTAGATCAGACATCATATTATTAACAGTCTCGAAGTCCCAATCATCAGAAAAGGTACTGGAGGTAATAAAGTCACTTAATGACATGTTAAATAAATGTGGAATCTTCAAAAGCTCCGGCGGACCAAAAATTTCATATTCGGTTTTGTCCCAAACTATAACATCAGGTATAGGAATCGCTGTGATGTTCACTGCTGACAAGTCTCTTGCTTCATGATGGGATGATTTGTGTGGCTGGAGAAGTAAGTTCACTCTTTTACTTGCTGTGTCCATTTGAATATATCTTCCATTAATCAGCATACCCAGAGTGAATACGACAGCTAACCAAAGTAGAAAGAAGAATATTCCCAAAACAATCCATAGTTCAGTCCATGGTGAAACCAGATAAGTATTTTTCAAGAGTTGAAAAAAGTCTGTTGCTTGTTCTTTGAAAGTTCTTTGTACTGGCGTCGTTTCAAGCTTGCTGGGATCCTCAGAAAACGTATAAAAGTTCATGAAATAGCCAGAAGCAGTTCTGTCAATGGTTGGAATGGCATCAGGATTTGTTGAATTCACTGGAACCAGTTGATCACTTGTTACTTCGTTGTAAACATGTGTATCAGGACGAACTGTTATTTGGGTCTCAAGAGGTACAAGGTCCATAGCATTGTTGCTTAGTCCTCTATTTCTAACTGTCAAATCTTCAAAGGTGACGAGTCTCTCAGTTTGAACCCCTTGGATTGTAGCTAAAGGAGTGCGTCTGCTACATTGGCGGAGTCCACTTGGTCTACTGTTCAGTATCGGCCTCATAGTGTGGTTTGATCAGGTCGATGGACACAAATCTTTTATCCTTTTTACAAGCAAGGGGCAGCAAAAGTACTGTTCTTGATCCGTGGATTGCTAGGACAGGTACTGGTTGTCTGTAAGAAGGTCCAAATTCCTTCTTGTCCGCGTTCTTTCCTCTGACTAGATCCCCAAGCTTTGGGATCCAGACAGGCCTTGCTGGGATGGCGGGATTTTTCTCAGTGGTTGTTGGCTTTAGGATCATGTTGCTTTGTTGTGTTCTTAAATTATTTAAGTCCTGTAAAACAGACAAACAATCTTTGATATCAAATTGTTTGTTTTCCACCACTGTGCCTTTCATATCTAAGTCCGGAACCAAAATTTTAGTCCCAAACAGGACCTCATATGGAGTGACATCCCCTAGAGAACTTCTTGACAAATTGTTTAATGCGGTCTGGACCCCATATAAATGTTTGACCCACTCATCACCCGAATCTAATACCCTAGATGTTATATACTGGTTTATGTCCCGGTTTTTAATTTCCACAGCAGAATTTCCCTCAGGATGAAACGGAGAAGAATACCGCAATGCTACGCCCAGACTGGCCACTAGAGCTAAACGCAGGACCCTGGTCAGAATGTAGTGAGCCTATTGCGTATGTGCCGATAAAGACTCTCAAATCTTTTATAACAGTCGAGCGTCAGCCGAGCGCTGAGGCCACATCCATAGGAACCTAGACTTAGTGTTTCTGGGACTGCATTTGTCCAAGAGGACGCCTGCACGTAGATAGTCTAATGCTGTCTAATAATGGTGTCTGAACTGGGCTGGCTATGTTATAGTCAGGTTTCTGCTGGCGTTCTGTACTGCGATCTCTATTGCAGTCTATGCAGTTATTGATGAAGAATCAGTGTATTCATTCCTGGCCACCAGTACATCTCTTTTAGTTCTAAAATTGTTTTTGAGATCCCCTGATGTATCAGACCCTCTCCCAGATGCGCTTCATAAATCAAAGTTGCTCAACGTTCCCTGTTTGGAATTACTCTATCCCCCACTCCAGGGATTCGAGCAAACAGAACGCCATTCGCATCAATTATATATGAGTTCTTGAGTGGAAACTTATTAGGTAATGCCGCACCGCTGCCTTTGCTTGATGCATTATGGCCAGCATTATTTCGCTGTCTATTTTCGTTTTTGAACGAGTGATTGCAGCCACGGAAGCCGTTTGCACAGACCCTTTCGCGGCTTCATCAGCCAATGAATTCCCTACAACGTGAACTCCATCACGTTGGTGACTCAGCATGTGTATCACGTGAGTGTTCTGTAGTCCGTTTCGCAACTGAACTACTTGTTCCCAAAGCAATTTGTGCTTGATTGTGCCGCCTTTTGCATCTTTGAAACCATTTTGAATCCAATTCTGTAAATATTCATTGTAAGATTGAACACAGTAAAAAGAATCGCACATTATGAGTGTGGGGAATTCGCGATCCGTGTTTTCAAGTGCCATCTTAAATGCTTCTAGTTCAGCTCGCTGAGCTGTACAATCCCCTAGAGATTGGGTTTTTGTGACCATTGGTCTGAATTTGCCATCTCGCATGCGACCTTTAACGATAGCACACGCTGCACTGTAAGCTTGTTTACTCTCCGTAGCGGGCTGTGCAGATGCGTCAGTATAAATTATAAATTCGTACTGGTCAAGAGGGAGAATTTCAGTAGGCAGAGGACATTCGTGTTCATATTGCAGGAATGCTTGTGTTTTTAAATATGGATCAAAAACGAATTCAACATCAGTTGCAGCAAGAGAATTAACCCATTGTATCCATCTTGGATGTAAAGCTTTTGCATTGGGAATGCTAGCCTTTGTGACTGCTGGTACAGGAGTCACAACCATAATGCGTTTCCCCTGTGCTAGGGCTCTTTCTTTTGCTACAGCGGTTCGAACTGCTGTCAGAATTTTTTCTGTAGAAGTGAATTTCATTTCTGCCTGTGTATACAAGTGGGACTTGTATGCAATTGGTACTTTTTCACCTTCGTTAAAAGTTAAGTAGGTGAATCCGCATTGACCCGGAATTATTCGGATCACTAAGTTGCATATGTTTACGCGTGTTTGCAAGTGTTTCGTTGCTAACATGTCTGTTTGGAGTGAATGCAAAATTTCTGTGTGTTTTTGTGTCCAATGTGTGATTTTAAAATCAGGTTTGAATAATTCGCAAAGAGGTTTAACCCTTTCAGCGTAACTTAAAATGTAAGTTCTTCCAAAATTCAGGAAACCTAGAATCGACTGTAAATTTTTCAGCGTTTTTGGAGTTTGGAGCAGCGCACACTTTTCTAAAAAGTTGGCTACCAGGCTTTTTCCTTCACTTGATAGTTCATATCCTAGGAAAAGGACATTGAGGTGGGCAATTCTTGGCTTTTTAAAGTTGAATTTTAACCCTCTGAGGCGAAGCCTAATATTATGGTGCACAGCCTGTTCAAGTGCCTATCCAGGTCATCGTCTGTCAGATATATTTCATCGACATATGACAATGCCTCGTCATCATAAGTTTGTAGTAACTCTGTTACCATTGCTGAGAATAACCCCGGGCTGTTTTTAAATCCCTGGGGCAGTCAACAAAATTGATGCTGGGTCCCCATTATTGAGAAAGCGGTCAAATATCTGCTTTCTGGTGCAATATTTTGACAAAAGGAACCATTTGAAATGTCTAATGTGGTTTTATATTTCTTAAGCACAATGTTATTCATTAATGCTGTGCTATGTGCATTTTGCACTGAAAATGTTTTGCAACAAGAATTTAAGTGTCTGTAATCCAAAACTAGACGATATGTATTGTCTGGTTTGGAGACAGGAAACAAAGGTTTGTTCATTGATGAGGTGCATGTTTCAATCACCCCCTGATATTCAAGTTGATCTAAAATCTCCCTGACCTGTTTTTTAGCTTCTTGCTTAACTGGGCACTGCCTTTGTGCAGTCGGTTGATTTTTTAAATGGATTTTATGGTGAGGTGAGTCCTCATTCCATCCTACATGATTTGTATACAGGCTGGGGCTTGGGCTACTGTCCATTTCCTGGCTAATGTATATTTTAAATGAACTGGAATATGGTTGGAGAAGGCAGGCATAATGATGGCCTCGCCATGTGGGCACTCCCTGACAAACTCTGATCGCCAGTCCTGTTCTGCTAGAAGTATATCCTAACCCTTTGAAAGATGCTCCCAAAAGAGTCCTTTCACTTTTCTTGGTATGTCTCCCTCCATCCGGAGTGTTATTTCATATAACCTATGTGGAGAACTAACCCTGGTGTCTACAATCTCAACTTGTATGTCTTCATTCAAGTCCACTGTCTCCAAGAGTCCCTTCAGGTTCTGGCGAGCTATTGTAACTTCTGCTGCACTGTCCAGCATGGTCTGGGCCCACTCTCCGTTTCTGAGTTGGGTTCTCCGTGTTCTCGACATGTCTGATCTTCAGACCTGCTACCTTTTTCTTGGAGAATTGAGGTTTTGCTTTTTTTTCTGAATGTGTTGATCGTCTTTGGACTTCACGCGTTCTTCCTTGTTTTCTGACCGTACTCTTCTTTCGGATGTCTGTGACGATATCTGAAAGGTACGAGAGGAACGTGTATCATTATCTTGATATCTGTCAGGTTTTCTCAAATTATCCCTATTCCTGAGGTTGTACCTCCTTTCAGAGGGCTCCTTCTGTGGAGGAGACCTGCCTCGGGAATGAGAACGCTTCTCTTTGGAATTCTGTTTGCTATTTTCTTACTTCTTTTTAGAAGAGGTAGGAGTGTTTTAGGAAAGATCTTATCAGGACTTTCAGACAGTTCTGGTTTAACTGGTTTCCCTCCCAAACTGTCTCTGCCTAATTCTTTATAGGATTTCTCAATTATTCTGGCTAGTTCTTGAGGTTGTTCTGTTACATCAAATTCCCTTAGTTTCTGGCGGATCGCCACTGAAGCTGCTTCTTCTTTAATATTAGATAATATTATTGTTGAGACCTGGTCGAAATTTGTAAGTAACTTCATACCTAAATTCAGAGAAGGCTCTGCCCCGTATTCATTTTGAATCTGTTTCAGGACATCAGGTATTACCGCCATTGACGGAACACCATGTGTTTTTGTCTAGATTGCAGCAAAGACTGTGCCCCAAGTGGTGCAGTCTTCCAGATGTGGTGTGATCCCCATTGGTAAACAGATTGTTAGAATTCTATGTTTCTCATAAGGGCTGGTATTGGGAAATACCGCTTCGATTTCAGTAATTTTCTGAGCTATCCAGAATGGAATTTGTTCACGTTTTGTGGGCATTTTACCCATGACAGCGTGTAAAGTCTGTGGAGTGATTTTTAGTGTATTCCCCTGATGAGGGGCTGGATTTTGAATGGTTAATGGTGGTTGGACTGTGAAAGTCCGCATGACATATTGAACCAATTGTCTATAAATTTTGATTAGCTCCTTGAGTTGAGCTAGTAGATCCACATCTGACATTCCTTCAATGTCAGGATGAGGTGTGTAGCCGGCTAAAATCGGCCATGTTGCTCCTGGTCTACCTAGTGGACCGAGCCTGGTAATGTGATTGTAATGTTTTAAGGCGCCTTTAAACCAGAGCTCATGCTCCTGGTATGCGAGTGGAATTTTAATATCCTCGAAAGGAATATATTCCTCAGGTGGTTCATCTTTTTTGTAGATGTGAAACAAGTGTGTTACTGGATTTGATTCTGGGAATACTATTCATGAATAGAATACCTCTGTCTGCTGAGATTCATGTGCCTCTATCACGAAAACTGCTCTACCACCTCTTGGTGTTAGATCATGTTTTATAAGTTTTAGAATGATGGCTCTCCTTAAATTTGGTGGGATGTGTATAGCACCCGCTCCATTTTCATTTAAACCTGTAAGGTCAGCCGTAGCTGCACCGTTGTTAACGACATCGCCGTTGTCGGACATTGTTTAATGAAAATTTAGAACAAGTTTCAAGGAAGCAAAAATAAGGTGCACAATATTTTGGAACACTGTATCCTTTCAACGTTGAACAAAACCAAACAACTTTCGTCCTGCTCAGCTATGGCGGATATTATAACTACCCACTCCAGGCGTTTTATGGAGTTTTATGAGTAGAGGGCCTCTGAGAAAAGCATGACTGAGTTACTTCAGTATCTAGCGTTAAATAGGTGCCTTACCAAACCGTTGGGCGCCATGTAGTGTATTTCCTATATCCCTGATAGACTCTGCGCATTGGAATAATATACACTATAGTTTTGACATAGCACTGAGGTCAGTATGTCTCTATCAAGTATATTAAACTTAATTACTTGTGTGTGCCAGGTAACTCAGAGGTCACTAGAAACTTTTTGAATAAACAAGAAGAGATTAGTCTCTGACAACCGCATAAACATGACAACTTTGTTTCCCTTTAGAATCGGAACAATCTCAGAATCGTGGAAACAATAGATAACAGTTTCACTCAGTCAATCGTGCATGCTTCGTTTCTACAGAGTTGCACAGAAATAGAGAGACGGGCGTTTCAATAAAAGGGTTTATTGATAAGTCTTATTTCTCATGCAATAGATATGAATTGCTACAATTGTATGACAGACTGCGATGTACAATATGTACGAGGTTAGCAGTAAGATAAAATAATACTGCAATAGCATGGTGTTATGATTTACACTGTTGGAACTCTCTCTATGTCATGGAATGGAGTGATGCATCGTGTGATGTATCATTCATTCCAGAGAGAGAGAGAGAGAGAAACGACAGCTGAACAGTTGGTGCTGTTTCACCGACCCTACTGTACTCGTTATTAAATCTTCATTTTACCACTTCCAAGCGGATCGACACTTCATTACACTGGCGACGAGCAGACTTTGCCTGATTGGGGACAGGCAACACCGCTAAGCACCAATTCCCCTACGTGTACTTCGATTATGTTTCTCTTTAAACTTGGACTCCTAAGATATCTTCTTTGATGAATTGAGGGAGAATTGACGGTCGGTCAATATTAATGTGAGTCGGAGCACATGTTCTTAGAGTATTAACAAGTTATTCTACATTACGCAAATCATACTGTTAGATTCACGAGCCGATCCGCGAGCTGCTGGGCTGCACCATTTGAACGCGTTGAAACGCAAGTCTTGGAACGCGCCTCGTAATCTAAGCGGCCTTCTTGTTGTCTGTTACCTTGACAACACGGAGGGAACGGAAGAACGAAGGAAACATTTTTTTCTTCTGAACAAAACTTTATGTGAAAGCGTCTACGGGGTCAATACACACTATTGAATTTGACATATTTCAAGACAAAAGATTTAAGAGAAAGTGGGAGATGTCACAACTGATATTTTGTGCTTTTTCTTGGGGCCAATAATTTGTGCACATATCTATTAGCAGTTTTTGCTGGCTCTATTAAAGTTTCAAGTGCTTCTCTTTAAGTTTTGACTACAACGGGAAATGGCGTTAGCTTCATCCTCTAGCATGTCACAGCCACCGCCCTTTTTGTCAGAGGAAGGTGATCCAATTCTTCCCTGGAAAAGGTGGAAAAACCTTTTTGATTCGTACATTGTGGCCATTGGTGGAGAAAAGTTTTCAGCTGTTAGGAAACAAGCCATTCTCCTTCATAACTTGGGCTTGGAAGGAAGGAATACCTATGACAGCATGGATCTGATCCCTGTTGGTGATGGTGATGGTTCTCCAGGTGATGTGTATGAGATGTCCTTGATCATGCTAGAGAAGTATTTTGGTCCCCGTATCAACGTGGTCCTGGAAAGACATAAGTTTTTCACCAGGATTCAAGGTCCCGTGGAGCGTGTAGGCAGCTATGTTGCAGCCTTGAAAACCCTCGCACGTACGTGTGAGTTCGGTGACCTCTCGGATTCATTAGTAAGAGACCAGTTAGTGAGGTGCACTAACAGTGTTCGTGTTCAGGAGAAACTTTTATCGAAAAATCCTTCTTTAGTTGAAGCTGTGGCCATTGTAGAGGGTATGGAGAACACTTCCAAGTGGGTAAAAGAGATCAGGAAGAACAAAGAAGAAAAGAGCCAGAAACTTAGTGAAGTGCATGTCATAGAGGAGGGTGAGAACTCTGAGATTTGCAATAGTCTGGCAAAAATTTCTGCCTCCAATAATAGCAAGGCTGTTGAGAAGGACACACACATGCGTGCTCCTTCTAAGAGTGTTCAAAACAAAGTGGAACGTGACAGCCATTCCGCTGATGGGGGTAGTAATTCTGGTGAAAAAGCTACATCAACATGCCCTAAACCTAAATGTATGAGGTGTGGTAGTTTTTCACATTTTTCTAATTACCCGCACTGTTTTGCTAGAGAGGCGGTGTGTAACAAGTGTGGTATCAAGGGGCATTATGCTCGAGTCTGCAAGGCCCTTGACAAAGCCCGTAACCCACAGAAACATTTTGAGGTAGTACGCACTATTCTTTTGAGTGTTAGGGCTCATGATGGGAAAGTAGATGCTGATAAAATAACAATGCCTGAATGTAGGATCATGGTTGATGGATATGATTTCTCTGTTCTAGCTGACTCAGGTTCGCGGTTTACCATGATTGGTAATAGGCAGTGGGATGAGTGTGTGGGTCTCGACAACGTGACCTTGTCGAAGCCAGATATCAATCCTGTTAGTTACGGTGGTTCTAAAATCAACGTCCTTGGTTATGTTCAAGCCCGTATCAAATTTAAGGACAGACATACTATGGGTAAACTTTATGTGGCTGAAAGAGAGGACAATTTGCTTGGATGGAGACACCAACGTGACCTTGGCATCATGCTTAACCCCTGTGCTAAGGACCCCAAAGATCAAGTTATGTTGGTGGACTCTTTGGATTCAAGTTGTGAGTGCTTTGATAAGTTTCCAGAGGTATTTTCGGATGCCTTGGGCTGCCTTAAGGGGTTTGAGCATCGCATTGTCCTAAAAGAAAGAGCCATTCCCTGTGTACACAAGGTGAGGAGAGTACCCAATATGATGGTTGAACCGCTCAAAGCTGAGTTGGAGAGATTGCTTAATTTGGGGGAGATTGAAGCTTCTGAGTGGCTTGCCCCCATTGTTCTTGCCCCTAAGGATGGGGGGGGGCAAGTGTCAGGATGTGTGTGGACTTGAGGGGACTGAATGAGTGGATTTGGGTGGATCGTCAACCCTTACCCAACATATCTGAGTCTCTCAGCATTCTCGAAGGAGCTAGGGTTTTCAGTGTGTTGGATTTATCTTCGGCCTACCACCAAGTTATGTTGAACAAGGTCTCAAGACACCTTACGTCTTTCGTGACACCTTTGGGGGCTTACCGCTTCTTGCGGATGCCTTTTGGGTTGGCGTCTGCGGCGGCATGTTTTCAGAGGGTCATGAAAATGGTGCTTGGAAAAATACCTAATGTCATGTTTTTTCAAGACGATATCTTGATATATGGGAAGGACGAAAGAGAACATTGTACTACCCTCTATACGGTGTTAGAGAAGTTAAAGGATGCAGGACTCACAGTTAAGAGACAAAAGTGCCATGTGGGGTTGAGTTCTGTAACATATTTAGGCCACGTAATCTCTGGAGAGGGCATACAATCCAAGTTGGAACTAGCTGAGAGTGTAGTGAAAGCTCCCATTCCTCAAGACAAGGACCAAGTGAGGTCGTTTTTGGGACTTGCTGAGTTCTATTCTAAATTTATACAAGGATTTGCGAGTATAGCTGAACCTATCAGGGCTCTGCTTAAAAAGGGGACACAGTTTGCCTGGTCTGATGAGTGTCAAAAAGCCTTTGATTGCATTAAGACTGGAATTGGTAAAATGCCCACTTTAGGACATTTTGATGTTAATCGTAAGCCTATTGTAACGACGGATGCTAGTCTTAAAGGTTTAGGGGATGTGCTCTCTCAGGTTGTGGATGGTGAGGATAGAGCAATTGCTTTTGCCTCTAGAGCTCTTAAGGATGCGGAAGCTAATTACTCATGTATTGAGAGAGAAGCTTTGAGTGTGTTCTGGGCTGTACAACATTTTAAATTCTACCTCTGGGGGATTCCTTTTTTGGTATGAACGGATCATCGTCCCTTGGTACAGGTTTTCTCGTGCCGCCACAATGAGCACACTACACCCAGGCTCAAGCGTTGGAGTGAGGGTCTCCAGGAGTTTAATTTTGTTGTTCGGTATATACCTGGTCTGAGTAATAAATCTGCAGATTGCCTCTCTCGCTTACCGGTTGGTCATACCTCAGACTCCAGTGAGGTTGAGTGTGTACTTTGGGTTTCTGAGTCTGCCTTTTCTTCTGAGGAGTGGCTGGAGGGTGCAGGTAGTGACAAGGAGTTTGCTCTTCTTAAGGAGTGGGTAAATCATGGCTGGCCTGATTATAAGGTCTTGGATCAAAACATAAGGCCTTATTGGGCTGTGAGGGAGGAGTTGTCATTTTGCTGTGATAATCTCATGAGAGGCGATAGAGTAATTCCTCCCAATGTTTTCAGGAACAGAATAGTTAACCTTGCCCATGAGGGTCATTTGGGCAGGAGTTTAACGAAAGCCCGGGTGAGGGAAAAGTACTGGTGGCCTGGTATGGATCGCATGATTGAGTGTGTAGTTAAGGATTGTTTGTCTTGTGCTTCCAATGATAAATCTCACACTCCCAACAATGCTCCCTTGTCCCCTGTCGAAGTTCCTGAGAAAGTGTGGTCGAAGTTGGGTTTGGACATAGTTGGTCCGTTTGAACTGTTACCCTCTTTTGAGAGGTTTGTTCTTTTGCTTGTGGATTATACCTCCAAGTGAGTGAATACCAAGTGTGTGTCAGTGGCTAACACAAAAACAGTGATAGACTTTCTTAAGGATGTCTTTGTTTCTGAAGGTGTTCCAATGTTCTTAGTCACTGATAATGGGGTCGAGTTCGTTTCTCATGAAATGTGCAATTTTCTTAAGGATTTTAACATTGTTCATCAGAAGACAGCTTTATATTCGCCTCAGGCCAATGGGTTAGCCGAAAGGATGAATAGGGTGGTTAAAGGATGTGCTCAACGAGCTCTCGAATTGAAGATACCCTTTAGTACTGTTTTGAGGGATACTTGGTGGGCTCATCGCACTACACCGAATGCTGTTACTCTAAGGTCTCCTTCTGAGGCTTTGAGAGGGGGGAAAGCTTAATCCTAGTTGGTTGCCTCCTAGTATTGGAAGTGGTATGTCTGCAGCCACAAGACGAACCAGAATTTCTAATTATCAGGACAAGTATAAGTCAGGTTATTCTAGGATGAATGTGAGATACAGGAAGTGGTGCGTTGGTGACCAGGTGCTGGTGAAAAATCCAAAACATACCTTTAACGGCAGATCTGGTTTTCTGGGTCCCTTTACCATTGTGGCCATCAGGAAGAATGTGGTGAAGGTTAACACAGACTGCTAGTGGAGTATGTCTAGATTAGTCAAACACACTAGTGGGTTCCAGAATGTTGGGGGTTCCTGGACCTTCTTTGCCTGATGGAAATCGCTTGGATGGAAAGGATATTCTTGACAGTGGGGAATCCAATCATCATCTTCCAAGGTGCAGGAGGGTGCCTGTTAAAATGAAAGACTATGTATTGTACTAGTGCTTATTCTCATTTTGCTATGTTATTTGATGCTATGTTTTCCTTGCAGGTTGTCACATTGTGAGGTTGCTCTTTTTGTGCTTTTATGGGAATGAGTTTTATTGTTAACATATATGTTTTGTTTTGTTCTGTTTTATTGGGAAGGGGATGTGTTATGATTTACACTGTTGGAACTCTCTCTATGTCATGGAATGGAGTGATGCATCGTGTGATGTATCATTCATTCCAGAGAGAGAGAGAGAGAGAGAAACGACGGCTAAACAGTTGGTGCTGTTTCACCGATCCTGCTGTACTCGTTATTAAATCTTCATTTTACCACTTCCAAGCGGATCGACACTTCATTACACATGGTTTGTAGCTATGACATATATTAATCAAAATACATACATAAATAACATAATGATAAAATGTGATACTCATCTCATGCTTCTAAATTGTTCTACTCTAGTGTACCTAACCTAAGTGCAGTACGAGGTTTGAAGTAGGTGCCGTTTCTAAAGTATAGCTAGCTATATTTTAGTTTAGCCAAGAGTTGCCAAAAGTTTCTCAAAGTTCTAGTCAGCTCCATACCGGGGAATGAGAGAGGTTGGAATCTCTTTTCTGGACTCGATAGTCTAAGGCAAGGGAAGTCAGAGAACACTGGAGCTGGATTTTCTGCGAGGAGGATGGCAGTGTCAGGTCAGTGCATCAGGCTGGAACTCGATCTCCTTCCGAACTTGCCGTGGCGAACCGCGTAGTCTGGGTTGGATCGAATCCTCCGGGAAGGGCAATTTGCCAGGGCACGGGCTGGTATATTTATACCTTGAAGGTGTCTAGGAATGCCAGTATTGACGTAAAAGTCGGGCAGAGAAAACGCATATGCCACATTTAGGACATGTAAACACAATGTCCATTTTAGCAGATAAATAGTGCATTTATTAATACTGAGGACCTTTACCACATGATGGAACCAACACGCTTCAACACCCCACAACCGCAGTGCTATGTAGTGTACAACCCAAGGAGACTTAGTACAGCGGCTGGTCCCAAATGGTTCGCATTTTTACTCAGCAAATTATAATTTATTAATTCAATTGGTGACCCGCACCCGCTTATCTGAATAGGAGCTATTACAGCACTATTACTTTCCAGCAGACACACTAGATGGACGGACCTCCATGATACGGCATCCATGTTCTTGTGAACCTGAAATCAGCCCACCCGCACCCCTCACATACAGTGCTAGCGCCTATACTTCTGCAATTAACCTAGGCCCAGAAAATTCCCATTACAGTGCAATCACCCTCCTAACTCTTGTCCCAGGCTCCTCATGCTATTCCAGTTCCCAAAAACCAGAGTCGTATCATGGGGAATATGTGTTTGTGTCTGTGCGCAATTATGTGCATAAGAAGTTAACACCACCTTGTGCTTCAAATGCAGCAACACTTTAGCAGACGTGTACTCACTCCTTGCAAAGTTACAAAAATTACATGGTTTATTTTTTTTAAAACCTTCAGCTTTCTTTAGGGATCAGACTTATCAGTTCAGAAGTATGTTTTATGCAAAACCTTCTCGCAATCTTGAGAAGATCATGACTTCCGAACTCAGTGTGACCTCTGATTTCCATTTTAATTGCACACACCTTGACCTTGAGTGCTTGTTGTTATATTCTGCATCTTGGAACCTGGGAGGGCAGTATGTGGGTGGAATGGTGTCTGTGGAATGATGTGGGATAGAAGGTTCAGGTGGTTCCAAGAAAGGGGGTTAGACAGATAGAGAGTTCTCCGTTGCTCTCTGTGATTGTTGGCTTCTCCGTTTGTGTGGAAATATGCGTACTTTTTTTAAACCATTGTACCGGAGTACTTTGTTCCTACAGATTGGCGATGACTGGGAGCAGGAGTGCAGTGAGGCTCAGTGCTTACAAGTGGAAATCAGCGCTTACGAGAGTAAATCGCCAGATAGCGAGATCGACAGCTTTTTGCGCAGCGTCACTCTGAGAGCCCCTGGGTGGCTAAAGTAACTTTAGTTTTGAAACAGTATTTGTCTTTACTGGCAGTAACTTAACCAAAGCTGCAAGGGGAAATTCGCTCGTGAGCAGCTACTCGTGTGTGCTGGTTGCATGACACGCACATTCATGAACGCTTGACGCAGTTGGTTCGCGAGCTTTCAAGAACCCGCACAGTCTCAAATGACGCAGGCAGAAGCGCATGATGCATGGCCGCGGCCATCTTATTTTGGGTCCAAACTGTTTATGAGTGCGCAGTGATATTCTCACCATTTTGAGTATGGCCACATTCAAAGATGCATTCAAGATCGTACACAGTGATGCTCTCACCATTTTAAAGGTTGCAGCATACAAGAGCACATCAACGGTGATTTGCTCACTATTATAATGTATTCAAAAGCGTGTGCACGGTAATACGCTCACCAATTTTTTAATCAAAGTGTTGTACTGTTGTGCAGCCATAAGCATTGTTTTTTAACATTGCTTCATAGTTTGCTTGCACCCCTGCTTTCCCCGTATTGGTCACTTTCGCGTGACATGGTTTAGAACACTGCAATAATATATAGTGTGCGTCATGGAATGTTCAGGCATTCCTTCGCCAGCTGATCTGCCTGTCAGTTGTGTTTCTATTGGGCTGTCTGTGGGCCATTTTCCTTCGTAATCTAGTATTTAAATAAATACTTGAAACCAATCAATTCTGGAATCCTTATTCCACGTTGACACTTCAATTGGTGACGAGCGTTTCCAGTGTTTCCAGGAGTTCTGGACGGCCCGCTGCAGCTGAAATTACTTCGGTCAAGTCTTCAGTCTTCTATTATGAGGCGAGTTACTACGTATTTTATTTCCCTCGTTTTTGACAGAATTCTAATCTTCTGAATGCGCTTTGCGCGTAATTTCCGTCTTTGTAGCTTACCTTGATGCCGTTGGCAGTAGGGGTGGGCGGAATTTGCGAAAGCGACTTTCGCAAATTATCGCGAAAATGTTAAAAATCTCCGCAAACAAGCGGAAATATCGCGAAGATGCGGAAGTTTTTTTCCCGCCCGTTCGCGATATTTTTTGCATGATTGCGGGTCGCTAACTTACCCCTGCGGTTGCTCGCGGGCGCGGCCATCTTGTTTTCAGTTGTCTCGCGGTGCATGATCGCGAGAAAAAAGACGTGATTGCGCGACGCATGACGTCACTGCGGACGCGAACTGTCGCGAGACAGCGCAAATGGCTAAAACAATACAACATCTCATGGAGAACGCGACCGGATCGGGAAAACTTGTCGGCGAACGCGGGGATTCAGGTAAGGCGATCGCGCGCGCGCGAGAATGTATTATTTTACAGCGCGAGCAAGAACCAAATTATCGCAAAGCTGCGGAATGCGGAAATTTTGACATTTCCGCACTCCCCGCGTGACGCGGAAATGCCAAATTATCGCAAATTCCGCGAACGGAACGGAAATTTTGCCCAGGCCTAGTTGGCAGTTGGAAGTTACAGTTAACGGCCGCATCGGTACTTGCGCTGCAACTGACTAAGTGATTACGTCTTCTTCAACGGAGTCTATGCACGCTCGTAACGTGACGTGCGTGACTCCATTTTGAAATCAGTAAATTTCAATGTTAGTCTACCCTTGTTTGCCTGATGTCTGTCACCGATAAGCATTCGGTTCGGTAAAGTATTCAGATTAGAGGTATTTTTGGAAAGATAATTATTAAAATTACATTGCGTATATATTATGTATATTATTTATGTGCAAACAAAGTACTGTGATCTCAAAAACAATTGAAGTACTTTCTATTCAAACTTACGAAATTGATTAAATTGCACCAACATTTTTTTTTTAAACATTTCATCTTGAAGTGCAAAAATTGCTTTCTCAGTAAAAAAAGAGGAGGAGGTTTATTCAGGGGGCATGTCTACTAATTCCAATATAAGTGCACCAACAGCGTTTTTACAAGAACCTGGCAAACCATCGATGAAGTGGAAAAACTGTCTACGCTCATTTGAGAACTATCTTGTAGCTATAGATGGAAAAAAGTATGAGCCTGAAAGGAAGAAAGCTATTATGTTTGGTTTATTGGGAGCTGCTGGACAGGACATTTTCGATAGCTTACCTGAATTTGAGGTTGCTCCGGGGCAATTCATAACTATGGATGAATATCAGGAGGCTATCAAAAGATTCGAAAAGCAATTTGGTGAAGAGCCAAATATTATGATTGGGAGACACCGTTTTGCGCTGTGAAAATAAATGGAATCTGAGACTGTTGAGGAGTACATTGCGTGCTTAAGAGTTTTAGCCACTAATTGTGAATTTAATGAAATGGTTGATGTTTATATTCGTGATCAGTTTGTGTTTTACTGTTATGAGAAGAAAATACAGGAAAGACTATTAGCTTGCAGGAATCCTACGTTACAGGAGGTTATAGACATTGCTAAGGGTATTGAACGTTCGCTAGAGAGTTTAAAAGAGCTTTCAGCTACAAAAGATACAAAGACTAATGTTTATACTGTACAGGATAAAAGGAAAGTTGTCATGACAAGTGAGAAAAGGAACAAACCAAGTGGATTTATAGAGTCTCAAACCTTTGTTTGTTTCAGGTACGGATACAAATTTCATAAAGCAGACTATCCTGGATGTCCTGCACTTGGTAAGAAATGTACTAAATGTTTAAAAAAAGGGCATTTTGCAGGTGTCTGTAAGAATTTTAAACCGACACGTTTTCAGAAAATTAAAGTTAGTAATATTGATGATTTTGATGAAGAGATGTGCTCTAATATTGTTCTGGCTATTGATGATCCGTGTTCTACAATTAAAGGACCACTTGGAGTCGCATATATAGGCATGATGGAGTTGAAAATAATGGCTGATTCAGGCTCACCAATTACTATTGTCTCTGACAAAAAGTATGAAGAAAACTGGTCACATATAAGTTTATTAGCTTCAGACGTAAACCCAAAAGCTTTTGGAGATTTTGATATTAACATGTTAGGTTATTTCCAGGACATGTTGGATATCAAAGGAAGATCCATTTCTACTAAAAATTTATGTTGCTGAACGTGTAAGAAATATAGTATGATGGAAGGTTTTGGCACGGTTAGGTATTATCTTAAAACCTGGTGTTGATGATCCCATTGTCCTTAGTGATGTTGTGGTTGCATCTGTCCATGCTTCTTTTCCTTCTTCATCTTCTCTTAGTAGTTTAGATGCTGTGCTTCAAAAATCTGAATCAATTTTTGAAGATCGAATTGGATGTGTGAAGGGATTTGAACATTCGATCAGGTTGAAGAACAATGCCATACCTGTTAAGCACAAGGTAAGGGCAGTTCTGCTGTCTATTAGGAGTGATTTGCAAAAATTACTCAACAAATTGGTTTAAGAACAGGTAATTGAGCAAACCAATTCTGCTGAATGGGTTTCTGCTATTGTAATTATTAAAAATAAAAATGGCGATATTCATTTATGTGCCGACTTGAGGTCATTGAATAAAAATATTTTGGTTGATTGCCATCCGTTGCCCAAAATTCAAGAGATTTTGGCAGTCACATCTGGGACAAGGTATTTTTCTTTGATTGATCTAAAGTCGGCCTACCACCAAGTAAAACTTTCTGAGGATTCCAAAGATTATACTACCTTTATAACACCTCTAGGGGCCTATAGATTCATCAGGCTTCCATTTGGATTGGCTTCATCAGCCAGTGTTTTTCAAAAGTTGATGGAATGTATTCTCAAAGGTGTTGAAAATGTTGAGAAATTCCAAGATGATACCCTTATTCGTGCAAGTACAGTTGAGAAACATAATGTAATCCTTGAAACGGTGCTACAAAGGTTAAGCGAAAGCGGTATGACAGTTGCAAAGGATAAATGTAAATTCCTTCTTAAAGAAATAGAGTATTTAGGTCACATTCTTAGTGGAGATGGAATCAAGCCTAAACTTGATTTGGTAAAAGCAATTGCAGATGCACCCAAGCCAGAAGACAAAGATTTTCTGAGGTCTTTCTTAGGTCTCAGTGAATACTATTCACGTTTAATAGAAAACTTTGCTGATAAAGTAGAACCTTTAAGATCTCTGTTACAGGTTAAAGGTGAAAAGTATTCATGGACCAGTGACCAAGATGCAGCTTTTTCTGAAGTAAAACTTGCCATTGGTAATGCTCCCATGTTGAATGCTTATGATGCTGATGTTTTTAACATAATTACTGTTGATGCCAGCTCTCTCGGTATTGGAGCTATTTTCACACAAAAAGTAAGAGGTTCTTTACATACTGTTGCTTTCATATCCAGGCGTTTACATGATTCTGAGTTTCATTACAGCACCATAGAAAGGGAGGCATTGGCATGTGTCTGGGCCGTGGAGAAACTCAAAATGTATCTTTGGGGCAAGAAATTTGAGCTAGTTACAAATCACAAGCCGTTGATCTATATGATGGATGGTTCTGGTAGAGGTAATGGTAAGGCATCTGCCAGGTTAGTCAGGTTATTGGCAAGACTACAAGAATACAATTTTGAAATTAAACACATACCAGGTAAAGAAAATGTCCGAGCTGATTGTTTATACCACTAGTGTGTTCGGATCAGAAGTTGGAAGAAGACACAGAATGTGTTGCTGCATTAGTTGATTTTTTCAAAGATACTGAACAAGTTTGCAGTGAATAAGAATGGTTCAATGTATGCAACAATGACCCTGTAATTCTCAAAGTTAAAGAGTTTGTAATTGGAAATTGGCCTCCTGTGAGAAATCCCACTTCTGATCTTAAAACTTTTTTTCAAGTTGCTGATTAACTCAGTATTGTTAATTCTTTCCTTGTCCGAGGAGATTTATTAATCCCACCTTCCAAGTTGAGAAACTCTTTGATTGAGTTAGCTCACAGAAGCCATCCTGGTTCTACTTTGACTAAAAGAATGTTGAAAATGTACTATTGATGGCCAGGCATGGATTCTTTTTTTTTAAGTTTAAGTTTATTGAGCCCAATAAGAAAATACAATACACAATGAAAAACCGATCAGAGAACATAAGTACTTATGATATAAACAATAAAGGATATTAAGCATAAAGGGTGCAATAAACATGGTGACCTAGAAAAGAGAAAGGGGGAGGGAAAAAGAAAAGAGGGGGAGAGAGGGAGGAAGCAAAAAGAATTTCGTTGGGGAGAGTACAGAGCAATCAAGGGTAGCAAAAGAGGTAAAATGAAGCATTACATTGCATGCATTGTGAAACTCTAAAACGCATATAATGATGTAATGGGATAAGTACAGTATACAAGAACAATTATAATTATTCAAACAAAAGACAACGAAATTAAATCAAGGCGGTTTGCGGACATCGTCCGATGTTCTCACAATGACAGTAGCGACAGTATTCGGAGGGGGGGAAGCAGATAAATATGTAGTGAGAGGGAGCCATAACAAATCCCTTTTAATTGCTAGTGATATAGGGGTAACATAGTTGGTATCAAGTCTGTGGTTAAAACAGATGGCGTTCCACCAGGCTCTGTAAGTGACGTTATCCGCGTGTTTCCAATTCAAGGTGATTAGATGTAAGGCTATAGCGATTAGCAAATCTATTAATTGACAATGTGGTGAAGGATGAGGCCATGAGGGGGATAGGGAACCGAGAAATATATTTGAAAGGGAAAAAGGAACTTTAGTGTTAAATAACTTGTTAATTTGAGACCAAACTAAGAGCCAGAATTTAGCAATGTTAGGGCAATCAAATAGCATGTGTTTTAAGTCAGCCGTTAAACAAGGGCAGGACCAGCAGTGTGATGAAGTGGTGGAAGAAAAGGAAGCCAACTGAGCGGGTGAGTACAATGCTCGGTGATATACAAAATAAAGAGTCTGAGTGGTGTTGGCCGCCCGTGAAGTTTTATGAATCTTTAACCACAGCTTATCCCACAAAGGGACAGGCCAGGAATGTAGTAAATCTTTTTCCCATGCCAGTTCAGTCTTTGTTTTGGACCGCGTTGCCAAAGATAAGAGACCATTGTAGAGGGAAGATGCAGAAGGGGAAGCGTTTATTAAAGGGAACAAAGTAGAGCAGGTTGTAGGAAGATTTGGAAAAGGTGGGAGCGATGAGAGATATTGGTGAAGAGAGGGAAGCAGAAGGTCATATTGCTTTTTACATGAATTAGGAAGGGCAAAGTCAGATTTGAGAACTGAGAAAGGAAGAGGTGTACCATCCATTAAGAGTTGAGAAATCCATTTCAAGCCCTTGGAGTACCATATCCTCCAGTAGAAAGCACGATTTTTAATACGTAGTAACTTATTATGCCAAATAGGTTGTTGAGAGAGTGAATCGCGTGAGGGATAAGAGGGTGGTAAGAGAGGAGATAAAAGTTTTCGCGTGTGAGAGATAACAGGATGACGCAAAGAAGAAGTGTGCGCAGAGAAGGCAAGGGATTCCAAGAAGGTAAAAGGGGAAGTAAAAAACTCCTCGATGCGAAGCCAAATTGGAGGATAGGTAGGAAGGTCCGAAGAAAGCCACGAAGAGGCTTGTTTTAGGGAAAATGCGTGGTGATAAGATTTAAAGTCAGGAAACTTAAGCCCACCATTTAATTTATCTTTTTTGAGAGTAGATAAGGCTATCCGAGGGGGTTTACCTTTCCAGAGGAATTTTAGTAAAGTGCGGTCTAATGTCTTAAAGTAATAATCTGGGATGTGTACAGGAATCATTGAGAGAGAATATAAAACGACGGGAGCAAGCATCATCTTAATGGAGTCTAACCTACCCCACCAGGAGAGGAAAAGAGGGTGCCACTTAGTAATAGAGTCCTTTAGCTTCTTAGTAATGTAGTCAAAATTGTGTTTGAGGGTTTCGGAGATAGACGGGGAAAACCATAATCCTAAATATTTTAATTTAGAGGATTGCCAGGAAAAACCGGTATGATCAAAAAAGTGTTTAAGACACAGAACATTGAGGGGTAAGACTTCACATTTATCACGATTTAGGCGGTATCCTGAGAGTTTTGAAAACGCATCTACTTGGGAAAGGAAAGGAGGAAGGGAAGTATCGGGATTAGAGCAGTATAACAGAATATCGTCTGCATAAACAGACATTTTGACTTGTTGGGAACTCAAATGGAATCCTGTAATTAGGGGGTCCTGCCTAATTTTGGTAAGGAAAGGCTCTAGTGCCACTACAAATAGGAGAGGGGATAGGGGGCAACCCTGCCGTACACCTCTTGAAAGAGAAAAATAATCGGAGACTTTACCATTAGCAAAAATAGACGCTTTAGGACCAGAGTATAAGAGAGAAATAAAGGAAATTAACTTAGAGGGAAACCCTATCCATTGAAGAGCACGGAACATAAAGTCCCAGCCAATCCTATCGAAAGCCTTTTCGGCGTCTAAAGCTATGGCAGCAAGCGGATAGTCTAAGGAAGAGGCCTTGCTAAGGATGTTAAAAAAGACTCTGGAGTTATCAGAGGATAAGCGCCCTTTTACAAAGCCCGATTGTTCCGGGCCAAGAAGCTCAGGTAAGATTGGGTCAATACGTAAGGCAAGAATTTTAGCAAAAATTTTATAATCCGTGTTCACTAAAGATATCGGGCGATAGTTTTTACAGAGAGAGGAATCCTTGCCCTCTTTGGGGATTAGGCAGATCATAGCATCTTGGAAGGTACCTTGGGATGATCCGTTTGCGATAAAAGAAGTAAACAAAAGAAGAAGTTGTGGGAGGAGGAGTTTCGAAAAGTGTTCGTAGAATTCAATGGTAAAACCGTCCGGACCAGGGGTCTTCCCTCGTCTCAAAACCGATACGGCATGAGAAATTTCTGCTAGCGAGATATCTGACTGCAGTGAATCAAAATCAATATGTTGCGAGGGAGGAGAAGGGATGGATTGAAAGTAGGAGGAAAGGTCAGATTGAAGAGGTTGGGTCTCCGGGGTGTAGAGAGTTTTATAAAAGGAGACAAACTCATTTAAGATATCTTCATCCTTGAGAAGAGTGTCACCATTGGAATTTTTCAAAGACTCTATCCTGGTTCTATCTCGTCGAGATTTTAGATAGTTGGCCAGTAATTTCCCCATTTTATTCTGACCACCATAGTAACGAGTACTACATTTCAGGAGATAAGACGAAGCCGCTTCCGTGGATGCTTTGTTGAAGGTAATTTTGGCAGTGATAAGATCTTTTAAAGAAGCTTCAGAGTACGAGTGGTAGTATGCGTATTCTAATTTTTTAATTTTGGCAAGCAATTGAGCCGCTTGTTTCTCAAAAGCTTTTTTCTTCCGAGAAACAAAGTTAATAATAAAGCCCCTGGCAGCTGCTTTAAAAGAATCCCAAATCATAGCAGGGGAGGAATCATGGGTAGTGTTTATGACAAAGAATTCCGACGCGAAAGAACTGAACTGGCTGGAAAAATTAGGATCTGTAAGTAATGAATTATTAAAACGCCAACGTCCAGCGCCTGGGGTGTGAGGGAGAAGGTCAAAATCAACAGAAACCGGTGCGTGGTCTGAAATTAAAATGGACCCTATTTCTGAATGAAGTACGTGTTGCGTTAGAGGTTTACTTAAAAAGAGGTAGTCAATACGGGATTGTGATTTGTGTGGGGGGGAGAAAAAGCTATATTCACGGAGTTCAGGGTGACATAGTCTCCAAATGTCAACTAAAGACTTTTGACGGATGGTGGAAGCAAATTGTGAGTGCATTTTGTTGTTTACAAATTTGACTGGGGAATTCCTATCGAAAACGGGGTCAGAAACTTGATTACAATCACCCCCAAAAACAATATAATCATCTGTAAGGGAGAGCAACTTGTCAGAAATATGCAACCAAAAAACATTGTCAACTGAAACTGGAGCATAAACGTTGAAGAAAACCACTGGTATTTTGTCAATAAGTAATTTAACAATTAACCAACGACCTTCAGAATCAGTTTCCTGAGAAATCACCGATACATTAAACTTTTTATGAGTGAGAATAAGAACACCATTTTTCTTACCTAAAGCTGGAGAAGAAAACACATTACCTACCCAACATCTTTTTAATTTAGCCGCCTCAGCCTCAGGAAGGTGAGTTTCCTGAAGGAAAGCAACATCAGTTTTTAACTTTGCCAAGTGGGAAAGAACTCGTTGTCTTTTAATGGGATTGTTCAGTCCTTTAACATTCCATGTGACAACTCTGAACTTGGCTGGATAAGATTGAATTCAGAAACCATGGACATACAATGCAATAAATAGGGTTGAAATTGAAAAAAGTAGAGAAATGAGAGCTCAGAAGTGTACAAAGAAGGAGATAAGAGGGGGAGAGATTGAGAACAATGGCATTAAGAAATTCGATAAAGGATAAGGAACAGAAGCAAGGGATATGGAATTGCAAATGACCAAAGAAGGGGAGAAGGGGGTGGAATGAGGGAGGTGGAAGCGGGAAGAAAAGAAAAGGAGAAGAAAAAAAGAAAAAGAGGAGAAGAGAAACAGTGATAGAGAACAGCACAGAAAGCATAGAAGTAAAATATGAACAAAAGGCATACTTACATGAAGAAGATCCAAGAGAACAAGGGGGAGGGGAAGAAGCCACACGAGACAGACAGCCCATCCAGGCTGACCAGACGGAGGACGAGGGGGAACACGCCAATAAAAATGGGATATCTACGGATGCGAGAGGGAACAAAAGACAAAAACGTTCAGAACCATTTAGCACAGTAAGCGATGAGGAATAGGGGGTTCAAAAAGAGCAAAACGATTAGGTACCAACTCAAATTAGACTAAGAAGACTATCCAGACTACAAAGAACACCAAAGAATACATGAGGGACGGTGATAAAGAGAAACAATAAGTGAAAGAACCATAAGAAGAATCATCAGAACATCAAGTAATATTTGACGACGAAGGTCCCGAAGCTTCCATGATGTCCGTCCTGTGAGAGTTTATGAAACTCTGTAACTGCTGCGGATCTTCATAGGATGTTGTCTTGTTATTAAACGTGACCTTGAAGAGGCAGGGGTGAAAAAGACCATAACGTGCTCCCATGGTACGAAGAGTAGGTCTCATATCGAGAAAGACCTTACGTCTGTTGGCTGTGGACTTAGCATAGTCTTGAGCAAAAAACAAGGTGGCACCGGACCAGGTGACTCGTTGAGAGGATTTGGCCGCTGATAAAACCTTTAGCAAGTCTGTGTACTCCAAAAAGTACAGAATGACACCTCTCGGCCTCTGTGAAGGAGATGTACTCGATGGAAGACGTCCTAACCTATGGGCTCGCTGAATGTTGAGAGCGGTGCCTTCTGGCATGTGGAGAATCTTGGGCAGAAAAGATTTAAAGAAAGTAGGAGGGTCCGATCCCTCTGATCCCTCCACCAGACCATAAATACGCAGGTTATTCCGTCTATTACGGTTTTCAAGATCTTCGACCTGGCGTTGGAGGACAGACACTTGAGATTGAAGGTGAGAGACATTAGTGTTAGTGTCCGTAAAGGAAGACATGTGACTTTCCACTGCGGTAATTCGTGTATCAAGTTGAGCCCAAGAGTCAGTGAGGACTTGTAGTTTATTATTTGTTTCCTCCATAAAGGGACGAAGGGCCCTGATTTCCTCCAGTAGTGTTTCCATAGAAATAGGCGAATTAGGTTTAGGAGGAGAAGGGGGGTTGTGCTTTAGACGTTTGGTGACAGACTTCACAGCAGGTACTGGCGAGGGAGAGGGGTCCATTTTCTCCGCGGGGTCTTGTGAGGATAACAGTGAATCCTCTAGTTTAGAGAAGGCAGTGAAAACTTTTGAATTTTTGATAAGGGTGTACTTGGGCGTAGGGTGTTTAGCAAGTGCGCCTTTCGTTCTCCCCATAAGAGGCAAGACCAACAGTCCAGGTAAGCGAGAAGGGCAGAGGGAGAGTTTCACTAGTCAGATGATTAACATCACTGTCAGATCCAGCAATTATCAGGAAGTCTCATTGAAGAGCGTGTTCGAGCTGAGTTGGAGAAGGAGTCATTGAATTGACGTATCCGTGGAGATGAGGCAGTTCCATCAAACTATTTCAATATCTGAGGTAAGAATCCCCGTCAAGAACAGCCATGAGTGAGGAAGATCTGTATTATCGGAGGAGAACAGTGCAGAGAAAAAAAGTGCGTACATAAAATGGCGGCTGAATCGGACGCTGCACAAACTACGCACCTCACGTATTTTTTCCAAGAATATGTCATTGAGAATATCCAAAGTTGGTGAAGAAATGAAGACAAAAGCCAGAGTTGAGCAGAATAATAGCCAAAAGGGAAGAAAAATCACTTTTGCAGCATGTTTCTTCAGGTCATCAGCTTACATTCACCTCAGACGAAAAAACAAAATGGCGGCCGTTCCAAAAACGGAGCCTCCGAGGGAATTAAAGAGGATTACATGCAGCTTACTGACATAGCGACTGCAAAATTCAGTGCTCCAGATGTTCAGACAGCTTGTCCCAACTTTGTGGCATCCTCGTACTCGTAATTACGAGAGAAAAAATCGGCGTTGTTCTCCCGACTCCGGGAGCGTCAGGGAAGAGCCGCCATCTTCGTAAGGCGTTAGCCACGCCCCCGGCCAGGCATGGATTCTGATGTTAATTTGTTTGTTGATAATTGCGTAGCTTGCTTAAAATCAGATAAGCATTGGAAACCAAGAGTAAACGAAATGCAATTTTGTCAATTCCTGATGCATCCTGGAGCAAGATTGCTATAGATTTTGCAGGTCCCTTCAATATTTTGGAAAGTGACTAAGTATTTGATTGTGGTCAGCGATTATTATAGCAAATGGATTTATTTTGCATTTGTAGCATCAGTAGACTCCACCATTGTTATTGCATTTTTAGAGAAATGTTTTTCTATAGAAGGTCTTCCACACATCTTAGTCTCGGACAATGGTAAACAGCTCACATCTGAAAAGATGGTTTCATTTTTGGACCGTCATGGTATCAAACAGGAGAAAACACCTCTCTATTCTCCCAAATCTAATGGACAGGTTGAGAGAATCAACAGGTTTTTAAAAGAAGGTGTTCAGCTTGCCATAGCTTCAGGATTTCCAGTCAAGGAATTTGTACAGGAAAGAGTGAACTCGTATAATAACACTACCAACGATGTGACTGGACATTCTCCTTTTTTCCTAATGACAGAAAGAAAGGAAAGCACTTTACTTACTCCTAAATTTGCTTGTAATGATAAAGGAAAATCGGATTTTATGGAAATTAATGATAGTCGGCTTAAAGTGAAGGAAAGAATCCTAGAACACCAACTTAAGTCAAAAGCTTACCATGATAACATTCATAGAGCAACAGTCAAAGAAGTAAACAGAGGAGATTGAGTCATTGTTAAGAAACCTTACAAAGTTTAGAAGGGTGAATTTACATATTCCATACCCTTAGAAGTTGTAGAGGTGGCACATGGTTCTGTTTGTTTAAACAAGCAAGGGTGGAGGAGTAAGAGTGATATTATCAAACTAAAACCTGGTCAAAAGGAACTTAGTGAAGACTCCAATGAGAGTAGTTTGGATTCGGATGACAACTATTTATGGTTCGCACCTGAATATGAAGACAACCATGAAGTTGAGTTATATGTTGACTCTCATGATCCTAAATCGAACTCTTATGACTCTACTAATAAGGGGGATTCTAATGTACCAACACATGGTGTAACTGAAAATGAGTCTTTAATTAGTAGAAACGTCAATTTGGATGATTCAAGTTCAACACATGTCCCTAGTACAGAGTCTAATACTGCCAGAGGTACTGTGGAATCTTCTTGCAATTTGTATGAAGGTACTTGCACTAGTTCAGGAAGGCTGTCTCATTATCCAAATATGTACAGGGATTATGTTGTGTATTAATTTTTTGTTTTAGTTGTACAAAAGGGATATGTTGTACTGTTGTGAGCCATAAGCATTGTTTTTTAACATTACTTCATAGTTTGCCTGCACCCCTGCTTTCCCCGTATTGGTCACTTGCGCGTGACGTGGTTTAGAACACTGCAATAATATATAGTGTGCATCATGGAATGTTCAGGCATTCCTTCGCCAGCTGATCTGCCTGTCAGTTGTGTTTCTGTTGGGCTGTCTGTGGGCCTTTTTCCTTCGTAATCTAGTATTTAAATAAATACTTGAAACTAATCAATTCTGGAATCCTTATTCCACGTTGACACTTCACAAAGGCTGCAGCTAACAAGATTATACCTACGGTGATATGTTCACCATTTTTAACAGTCCGTGATACTCTTACCAATTTTGAACAGTTGTACTCTGAGGAGTGCATGAAAGGCTTGCAGTTGTTATTTCGGTTGTGCAATTTTCAGTTTTGGGCTTCATTTGAACAAGTTATGCTCATATAGATGAGTTAATTACTAGCGTGTGGGAGTTATTGCCATTCTTGTATCAATATTTTTCCTTCCTACCTGTTTTTTGTTGTTGTTGTTTAGCCATATCACACCAGCATTCAGATATGTCTATCATTCTACCACCTCCTTCGTTTTTACAAAACAATGGTGATTCACCTATGGAATGTAAATTCTGATACTCAATGTTTTTAACCTATATGGAGGTTTTTTGAAGGGGAGGAGTGTACTCCTAAATAAAATTAGCATTATTGAAACAAACATTGGGTGGAGTGGGTCTTAAAGACTTTAAAACTTTACCACCTGTGGAAAATCCAGGAAATGTAAATGTTTTCGGCTATGCTGTAAAACAACTGACCAATAGATATGGTAAAAATTTTAAAATTGTAATGTAAAGATTGAACTTTTATTCAAGGGTGCAAAAAGAAGAAATCATAGAGGAGTATGTATTGTCTCTTAGAGCATTAGCATTGTTGTGTGAGTTTGAGTTTGAGACCACAGTTTATGACCAGGTATTGAGGGACCAGGTCATGATGAGTAATAAAAGTAAAGACTGTGCAAGAAAGACTTTGGGTTGGAATTGACATGACATTGAGTGCCACTGTTACTATTCAACAATCTGAAAAGTCTGTGTGAGAGATTAGAGGACCTAGTGGAAATGGTAGCGGAGACTGGAAAAAACCTGGGTTTAGTACAGGTATGAAAAGGTAAACCTGGAACAAAGAGTCAATTGTGTGATGAATGAAGATGAAGAGAAGAGTTGAATCCCAATGCAATGTATTAGGGATGGGGGTGTGAACAGCTTTCCGAATTGTGTGATTTCCATAAATAGAAAAAATGTAGACGTTATGGTGGATTCCTGCACATCAACATTATCAGTAAAGCATTATGGGAATTGAATTGGCAGAATGAAAAGATGTTAGAGCCTGATGTGCATCCTTGCGGCTATACTGGTAACAGGATTGACCTGCTTGGTTATTTTTTGGCTAACATTTGTTTTAAGGAAAAGAAAACTTGTGGAAAAATTGATGAGGCTACTAAACGAGATTCTATTATAGGATGGCCACATCAACAAGAATTGAATATGAATTGAATGTGAAACTAGAGCCTAACACTGTTTCACCTGTGTACGCTGGGTGGAGGGTAGAACATGACCTGTTTATGAATGAAGTAAAGTCAGAATTTCCTGATGTTTTTTGTGACAAATTAGCACTATTTTGTTGGATTCAAAGAAAAATATATTTTGTTGGCAAATGCAGTGCTCATCTGTTGGAAAGTCATCCTTTGCCCTGGGCACTCCCCAACTTTTTGCTGACGGGTACTGGTGGTAACTGACTCTGACTGACCCTTGGCTCTGCCTAACCAGGCCCAGGACCAGGGCTATGCTGAAAGAGACACTACACATACAGAGAAAACACCTACATACACTAAGGTACACTATGGATTGGGGTACCCCTGTGATTGGCATGACCTACCCTATAATGCCCTGGTACATAATAGGGCAGGGAGGTTGAAACTACCTCTCAGTCTTGAGTGTATAGTAGAGCATGGCAGTTTAAAGGCCGCAGCCCTTCCTGCAGTTGCATGTGTCCACTACTGAGCCTGAGGTCTGTTTAAAAGTAGCCCTGTGTTGCAGGACTGCTTTTAAAAAGTAAATTGCGCTCAAACTCGACTTTGGCGCTTGGGGCACTTAAAAATGGATACCCTACAATGTTTGGGCTTATTAGGTACCCCCAGGATCTCCCCTACATGTCCCAGGGGTGGGGGGGTCAGGTATTTATAAAGCAGACCCTTATAAAAGGAGTTTTATATGTCCTGGGTTAAGTGACATTGCACATTTTACTCCCCACATTGTGATAAAGTGCTGTTAAAAATAGACTTTGGTGCTAGGAGCATTGTGGAGGGAGGATCTGCAATATTATGACATATTCAGAACCCCTAACATCTCCCCTAAGTGTTCCAGGGGTGGGGGTCTTGTAGATGTAGGCAGAGTACATATAAAATATGTTTTTATAAGCCATGGGGCTGGAAAAATGGCCCAAGTAATTTTTCCCATTGCAAATCCCCTGCCACTTAGCTCAACATGGCAAGAAGTTATTAACTACTAACTCTTGATAGGAGAAGGCTAAAAATACCATAAAAGACTTCCCAGAATGGTATTAATAAATCCAACAATATGATATTGTCGAATTTCTCCCAAAATGTACAGACAAAAGGTTATAAAACTTTCTTGTTTGTAAGCCCAGAATCAGCCTTCCAGTGGTCTGTCCTGATTGGTCAGAGTTAAGTGGATTAGCCAGCCCTCTTCCAAGAGGTGATATAGAGCCCCTGGGTTGGCCAGCTCTGCTGGAAGGGCAGTCTTCTTTTACACAGGAATGCCAGAGCAGGGGGAGGAGTCATAAACAATTGATCTAAAGGGAAGGGAAAGACACCAGTGTCATTTACAACTCTAATCTTTTGAACCCAGCCAGATGCTAGGCTTAAAGAAGGAATGAGCAGATGCAACGGGGGATGGCTATGGAGATTGGCCATCCTAGTGGTGTATTTAGCCAGCTCTTTTCTTCCTGCTGGAAAATCAGGTATTATGAATTTGGAAGAATTGGTGTTCTCTGGGAAAAAATGGTGCCACGCTTTGCAGGAAGTGGTTATACATTTGGGTGATACCCTGCACCCCATTGGACAAAAGTAACCTCTTGCTTGACCCAGAGAAATTGGAATAAGTATCTGAGAGGGGCAGAGCCTCTCAGATCTGCTGCTTAAAACTTAAGAAAGCAAGACGGGCCATACTGAGACGTTTGATGTGTATTTCCTAAGGCCTGCACTCTGAAGATTGCACCGTCTGCACCATTTATAACTACAGCCCTGTGGATTACCTTGCTGTAAAAGGACTAAAGAGTGGGCTCCCTGAAAGCTGCAGGTTAACAGAGCTCACCTGGAACATCACCACCAAGAATCCTCAACCTGGAGAAATACCAGTGGATTTATAAGGGTTTTGCCCAAGTGGATTGTGAGAACTGAAGTCCCCAACTTTTAAGGACCATCTTGGAGATTCCAGACCCTTGGAGGGAGTTTAAGACACTTTGGGGAACTTCAGGAAGAAGTTCCAGAACTTTGGAGAACTTTGGAGCAACTTTGGAAAAAAGCTCCACAAGGGCCTGCTGTCCAGGTTTGTCCCACTGAAAAGCTCAGTTGGTCCTAATCCAGAGTTTGACCGGAAGTAGGCAAAATCTGAGGCCGGCGAACCCTTTCTGAATCCGTCCTGGTGAAGCTCATCGAGAGACCCCGCACGTAAAAGCTCTGTAAAGGTTTCTAAGTCCGAACAAAGAAAAGGTGACCGGTAGAAACCGCGAAACACAAGCAGCCTGCCTTCCACCGCATGTTGGCCTAGATCCTTGGTTTGTCCCGCTGGAACTCTCCGGAGGCCAGACTTCTATAAGTTTGACCGGGAGCTCGTCACAAGGCAATCTGGCGAACCCTCACCGAATCCGGACTGTCTGAGAGATTCGGTAGACCCTGGGAACAAAAGCTCCAGAAAAGTTTCTAAGTCAGAAGGTAAAAACTTTGACCGAGACCTACCGCGAGGGGCAGGCGCCCAGAGCTCCATCGGGTTTGGCCTGAAACGTTGACTTTGACCCGGTCTATTGTGACCAGATGTCCCGATATGGTGCTACAGGTTTCTATGTGCTAGATGCTAAATCTTTGAAAATTCATATCTCTGGTTCCATACATTGGATTTTTGTTATTGTAGTGTGATTTTAAAGATAAAAATGATTCCTAATTTTATAAACTTGTGTTGGAATTTTATTGTGCATTGTGTCTTAATTATTTACTGAATTGGTGTTTTTAAATGCTTTACATTCCTGTCTTTGAAGTTAAGCCTGCCTGCTCGCAGCCAAGCTAGCAAGGGTTGAGCATAGGAATAATTTTTTAAGACCTATTCTGAGCCCTATACTGTATGAGTGGCCTTATTGCCAGTGGCAGATATACATTTGCCCCTACTAATAATCCACTTTCCAACACCACCAGGAATTTGGTTAAAAATGTTCTTCTTACGTACAGAGTCAAATTGAAAGAAATGCCTCAGGATTTATGCAAGAAGGAAGTGATCCAGCTGATAGAATCATCACCATGGGTTTCACCTGTGGTTACAGCTTTGACTCATTCAGGAGATCTCCGTTTAAGAGTGGATCTTAGGTGTCTGAATAATGAAATATGGATAAATAGGCAACTATTGCCCAATTTACATGAACTCATCTTCTCTGGCAGGAGCAACATTTTTTTCCACATTCGACTTTGCCTGTGTATAACACCAGATTGGGTTACAAGAAGTCTAGCCGTCTAAATACATTTGTCACTGCAGAAGGAATGTTTCAATTCTGTAGACTGCCTTTTTAATTAACTAGTGCAGCGTCGGTCATCCTAGTGATTAATGAAGGAGGCATTTGAGGGTGTCAGTGGAGTCATAGCGTACCAAGACGAAATTATGGTGCATGGTTGGGATGAGAAGGAGGGCTCTTCAATGTTTGGGCCAAAAAGGTTTAACTTTGAAGGCATCTAACTGTAGATTGAAGTGTGAGGAAGTAGAATATTTTGGTCACTGTATCATTAAAAATGGTATTAAACCAAAGCAAGATCATATGAAG
The DNA here is from genome assembly GCF_964204655.1 of Triturus cristatus. Classification (NCBI taxonomy): domain Eukaryota; kingdom Metazoa; phylum Chordata; class Amphibia; order Caudata; family Salamandridae; genus Triturus; species Triturus cristatus. Next base: position 533,592,632 of record NC_140590.1, read on the forward strand.
GCTGTAGAGGATGGCCCTGTTCCAAAAACAAAGGAACAACTACTATCACTTTTGGGTCTGACCGATTCTACTCTAAATGTATTGACAACTATTACAAGAACCTGACGCATCTGTATAGATGCGTCAGTATCGCTGCGTCATGGAAGCGGCGTATTTACAATACGGCACACCATGACACAAGGATTGACAGATGCGCCAGAAATTCTGACGCATCTGTTGGGGCAAAAGTCATGCACTGCTGGAGTTGTGTCGCAAGCACAATTCAACTCCAGCAATTCATGTTGAGGCCTATTCTCACTACACTGCATCAATCTTTACGCCTGCTTCAAGCAGGCGTAAGGGTGCGACGCAGTGTCATCCTAGAAGTGGCGCAGTGAAATCTTGTACATTTCACTGCGTCACTTTTACAAGGCTTTCCTCCGTGCAAAGTATACCTGATACAGGTATAATGTGACGCAGGGCTTTACAACGTGACGCATCTCGCTAGATGTATCACGTTGTGAATTGGCTGCATTCTTTACACAGCCGCTGCCTCAGAAAAGTGACCCAACGGTGGGGCTTAAGTGTTGCAAGGGGCTTGTAAATCTGCCCCTATGTTTCTAATGTTAAGCCTTTATGCAACCTGTTAAGAAAGAATCATGCTTTTGTGGATCTGAAAAAAGAACTGGTCAATGCTCCTTTCCTTAAATCATTTGAGTTAGGAATGGAGTGTATAGTTACTAGGGATGCCAGTAATTATGGTTTAGGGGTCACTCTTTTACAGAAAGAAAGATCTGAGGATTATGTGGTGTCATATACCTCCAGAGCATTGAGAGATTCGGAAATAAACTATTATATGATCATGTGATCCATCAGCAGATAGACATGCCAGCACAAGTCGAAATATTAACACACTTTCCATTCACTAGGGCATCTCTTAAAGTAAGTACCTTCTTTCGGAATGCCTCCCCACTCTGAACCGTTACGTATAAAATTGCTCGCATGGAACGTTAGAGGTCTCGGGGACCCACGCAAGCGTAGGCAAATCCTTACATACCTTGATAGGCATCAAATACATGTTGCAATGCTTCAGGAGACACACACCAACCCCCGCCGCCCTATTGGTTTTGGGAACAAATGGGCATCCGACCGAGTGTTTCCCTCCTATTCCACGTACTCACAAGGCACTTTGATCTTAGTTAAAAAGAACACACCCTTCATTTTAGGTGGCACTCTCGGGTACTCTTCAGGCAGGAGCTGCATGCTTTGAGGTACTCTGGGCATGCAATCGATTACACTTGCCTGCTGTTATGGACCAAACACTGATAATCCCGATTATTTCACCACCCTCTAGGGGCAAATTCTTAAGGTGAGATCCACCCATGTCATCTGGGGAGGAGATTTTAACACTACACTATGCCCCTCAGCCGATAGGTCCAATCCTCTCCCGCATCATTACACTAAAACCCAGGACACACTTTCTCGGTTACTTCCAGACCATGGGCTAATAGATGTGTGGCGTCATATCCACCCGGATGGGAGAGAAGGCACCTATTACACAACAGCACACTCTTCCTGGTCGCGGCTAGATTACTAAATTTGTTCTCGTGGGGTTGTTCCTTGGATCATCTCGGCAGAGCATATGGCCAGGACCTACTCAGATCACGCCCCAGTATGTATGACAATTGCGCCCCCTAACCTGATCGATACTCCACCTTGCTGGAGGCTTATGCCGGAGGCGCTTTTGGATATTGTCTTGAAGACAGAGCTTGGGGACGAGATTGAAGATTTTTTTAGTAGGAATAAAGGCTCGGTTACGCACATGGGCCCGATCTGGGAGGCATTTAAAGTCACGATTCGCTTCTATTGCATGTCAAAAAGATTCGGAGTTCTCAGAGATAATTGGCGAAACTTGCAACAACTTAAAAATGAGTTGTGGCATTTAGAAAAGGGTCTGGGGTGTTGTGCATTGAGTGCCCAGAGTGTCTCACTTCATGATAAGCTCACTGAGTATACCGCCACAGCTGAACGCGAATCTAGATTTAGGGGCAAATACTACACTGCCCGTCGCTACAGGGAGGGGGAAAGTCCCGGTAGGGCTCTGGCGACTGAAATTGGACATCCCCCTTTTTCTAATTGCGTCTTAGATGTGGTGGATGTTGCTTTTACGAGGCATCCTCCGTGCAAAGTATACCTGATACAGGTATAATGTGATGCAGGGTTTTACAACGTGACGTATCTCCCTAGATGTATCACGTTGTGAATTGGCCGCATTCTTTACACAGCCGCTGCCTCAGAAAAGTGACCCAACGTTGGGGCTTAAGTGTTGCAAGGGGCTTGTAAATTTGCCCCTATGTTTCTAATGTTAAGCCTTTATGCAACCTGTTAAGAAAGAATCATGCTTTTATGGATCTGAAAAAAGAACTGGTCAGGAGACACACACCAACCCCCGCCGCCCTATTTGTTTTGGGAACAAATGGGCATCCGACCAAGTGTTTCCCTCCTATTCCACGTACTCACAAGGCACTTTGATCTTAGTTAAAAAGAACACACCCTTCATTTTAGGCGGCACTCTCGGGTACTCTTCAGGTAGGAGCTGCATGCTTTGGGGTACTCTGGGCATGCAATCGATTACACTTGCCTGCTGTTATGGACCAAACACTGATAATCCCGATTATTTCACCACCCTTTAGGGGCAAATTCTTAAGGTGAGATCCACCCATGTCATCTGGGGAGGAGATTTTAACACTACACTATGCCCCTCAGCCGATAGGTCCAATCCTCTCCCGCATCCTTACACTAAAACCCAGGACACACTTTCTCAGTTACTTCCAGACCATGGGCTAATAGATGTGTGGCGTCATATCCACCCGGATGGGAGAGAAGGCACCTATTACACAACAGCACACTCTTCCTGGTCGCGGCTAGATTACTAAATTTGTTCTCATGGGGTTGTTCCTTGGATCATCTCGGCAGAGCATATGGCCAGGACCTACTCAGATCACGCCCCAGTATGTATGACAATTGCGCCCCCTAACCTGATCGATACTCCACGTTGCTGGAGGCTTATGCCGGAGGCGCTTTTGGATATTGTCTTGAAGACAGAGCTTGGGGACGAGATTGAAGATTTTTTTAGTAGGAATAAAGGCTCGGTTACGCACGTGGGCCCGATCTGGGAGGCATTTAAAGTCACGATTCGCTTCTATTGCATGTCAAAAAGCTTCGGAGTTCTCAGAGATATTTGGCGAAACTTGCAACAACTTAAAAATGAGTTGCGGCATTTAGAAAAGGGTCTGGGGTGTTGTGCATTGGGTGCCCAGAGTGCCTCACTTCGTGATAAGCTCACTGAGTATACCGCCACAGCTGAACGCGAAGCTAGATTTAGGGGCAAATACTACACTGCCCGTCGCTATGGGGAGGGGGAAAGTCCCGGTAGGGCTCTGGCGACTGAAATTCGACAGCCCCGTTTTTCTAATTATGTCCTAGATGTGGTGGATGGTGCTGGGGTACGCCACAGGGATTGTCTTGCAATCTTGCACATGTTCACTGAATTCTACACAGACCTATCCAGTTCTCGTAGGACTAAACCCCCTGATCTCTCTCATTATCTCAAGGATGTTGCATTAGGCTGGCTAGGGGACAATCAGCAGGACTTCTTAGCAGCACCATTCAAAGATGATGAGCTCCGAGCAGCTATTATGCAGATGAAATCAGGTAAATAGACTTTTACAAAACGTACCTCGATCAATTACTTCCAGTGTTGAAAGAAGTTTACATGGAGGCCCTGGAGTTACGATACTTCCAGACTCGATGAGAGAGGCACTTATTACCTCACTCCTGAATCCCGGCAAACCTGCAGACCGATGCGATTCCTATAGTTCCCTCTCCCTTATCAATACAGACGCAAAAATTCTTGCCAAAGAATTGGCCAACCTTCTCAGTCTCCTGATGGAGAAATTAGTCTTGCCGGACCAGGCCGGGTTTATCCCTGGTAGGGCGACTTCACACAATCTCGGCACGCTTTTTTATATTTTACAAAATGTTGACCCACAACTGGCACTAGTGGTGGTCTTTCTAGACGCCATGAAGGCCTTTGACTCTGTAGAATGGGATTACCTCTTTACTATTCTTCAATGCATGGGGGTGGGGCTCCCCAGAGGCTTCTTGGCATGGATGCGCCTTCTCTATACTTCACCAAAGGCAAAAGTTTTAATCAATGGTCATGTTTTCCCCTCATTCCCTCTTTCCCATGGTGCCCGGCAGGGTTGTCCACTATCTACTCTCCTGTTTGCCCTTGCCATTGAACCCCTGGCAGCCAGACTCAGACAACATTATCAGGACAAAGCCCTCCGTTGCTTTGCTGCCCGATTCTCTTTTGTTTATACGCGGATGATGTTACCCTGTATGTTAAGGAACCACAGCAAAATCTCAACCCGCTTCTTCATGAATTCGTTAGGTGGTCTCTCTGGCATCCAGATCAACTGGTCCAAATCCCAACTTTTTCCACTCACTGCTTCAGTGACACCATTTGACACTGATTTCCCTATTGAATGGTGCTCAACTGAAGGAAAATATCTAGGGATACATGTCACCACAAATCGCAAAGAATTGATGAGACTTAACTACGGGCGAACACTAGAACAAGTTACTAGCTGCATAACTAGATGGAATGCGCTCCCCTCACTATGGCAGGACGCATTTCCCTTATTAAGATGGTGATCCTTCCCAAATTCTTATATTTGTTTTTAAACCATCCATATGACCCAGGCAGGTTCTTTTTCTCATCATTTCATTCGGAACTGACAAGACTAGTGTGGGGCGGCAAACAACCGCGTTTACAATGGGACACACTTGCACAACCTTACTCCCAGGGGGGATTCGATATTCCAAACTTTGAATTATATTTTCTGTGTGCCCAAGCCCATTATGCTCACTACTGGTTTCACCCTCCCAGATACATGTCGCATGTGGTGCCTGAACACTGGCTTGTGGATCCTATCCCGCTAGACGGGGTCATACTGGCAACACTCGCACCTCGTACACCCTGCCCATCCTCTGGACAGACTGCACGGTTAAAGCATGGCACTGCATTGCTCAACGTATGCAAGATCTCTTATTATATTCCCTGTTACTCCCGCTTACCTATCATCCTAAGATGCCTCTCTTGCAGGAGGGTATCTTTAAAAGAGTTAAGGCTTCGCGCCATATTCAGTGCTGGGGTGACCTTTATCTAAACGGCAAGTTTCGCACTCTGCAAAAACTACTTTCAGACCCTCCACCGTCCACCATGGATATCTTCCTCTATGTCCGACTGCGACAAGGGCTTAAAGGACATACTCACTCATACCCTTTGGAGCCCCCGGTGGTTGCCCCCTTGCACCACGTACTGCGTACCACCAACATCTCGCACCTAGTATCTGCACTCTATCACAGCCTGTATACTGACACCGATTACGCCCCCTGTGCTGCTCGGGATAAGTGGTCCACTGAGCTCGGGCAAGACATCACTGATCAACAGTGGGTGTGCTGCTGTAAACAGACTGAATACGCCTCATCTAGTAGTCGGCTACGCATCACCCATTACAAATATTTACATCACATCTATTATACCCCGGTTAAGCTACACAAATTTGGGTAACGGGACACAAACCGGTGTGACAGATGCAAGGCGGATGCTGCTGATTTCCTACTTCTCGCTTGGGAATGCGGCTCGGTCCTGACCTACTGGCAACAGGTGTTCACAGCACAAGAGTGTATAACTTCCTCGACACTCCCATTAACTCCTCTCCTGGCACTACTGGGATACACAGAGAAGGTACCAGTGGCACACCGTAAATTTGTCTCATTCAGTCTGCTACTGGCTAGAAGGCGGGTGGCCTGTCGGTGGGGTCAAGGAAGAGCGCCCAAATTCAAGGACTGGATTGGGGACATGACACTTTGGCAAGACCAAACATACACATGCACTGACCTCCTACCGGCTTCGTCCCATCCCCGAGATATTTGGGGCCCTTAAAAATCATATCTCTTGGAACATCCCACAGAAACCAGACACGATCCATGACCGCCCCTCCCCCAATTATCGCACCTATGGCCTAAATATTGACTGCTATTGTGTAATGTCTCTACAATTGGATGTATTTGTTCCTTTTAAATCCTGCACTTATTTGTGTTATCTGTGGTATGGAAGATCTGGGGAAGATGCCCCTGCTCTGAAATGGCCGCTTTTTTAATTATTATTCTACTCTTGGAATTTGCATCATATAAATTCACTGATTGGATGTCCCTGTAATGCATGTGTCTATCTATGGAATGTCACTATTATGCTGATTGTCTTTTTTTCTGTTCTAGGAGTACAACTTAATAAACAAATAAAAAATAAAAATAAACTATTATATGATAGAAAAAGAGATATTGGCATGCATCTGGGCTCCAGACTATTTCAGAAAGTTTCTATGGGGAATGTGGTGTGTGATAAGGACTGATCACAAACCACTTGTATATGTTCTTTCTCCTGGAGGGGGCAGGTGTTTGACAGCTAGACTGGCACAATTGGATGTAAAATTGCAATTTTATCAATTTAGAATTTAATATGTGCCTGGAAGATTGAATGTTCATGCAGATTTTTTGTCACGGTTACCTTTAACCGGGAAGTCTGTTGAAAATGAAGCAGAGGATGATTGTGAAGTGACATTTATGGTGGAGGACATCAAGGCCTGGGATCACTCACGTGTAGTTCTGGGTGTAATTTCTCAGGAAGTCTGGGAAAGTCAACTAAGGAAGGGTGAAGAAATGAATTTGGTATCTGACAACAAGGTAAAGGCTGGCCAGAAGAGCAGAAATTGAGAAACTGCTGTATTTTTAAAGTGAGAAATGAATTAATGTATGATGGGTTTTGTTTGTTTCGGGGTAATAAGGTAGTGCCACCTTTTGGTTTAAGGGAGGAAGTTTTCCATGTGGGACATGACGGATATATTAGGATGTCAGCCAGTAAGAGGCTCATAGGTGAACTTTACCTATGGCCTGGTCCTGATGGTATGATTGAGGATTTGGTGAGATGGTGTCATTTATGTGCCAACAGTGACAAATCGATGAAACAGTGTGTTACTGAATCCCATCCCATTGAAATTGCTCCAGGTCATGGAGGAAGTTGGACGAGGATATTTTGGGTTCGTTTTGTATGTTTCCCGAGGAAGAGGTTTTTGCCATTGTCTTAATCCATTACTTTTCAAAATGGCTGGAAGTTAAGATGACTGAGAAAATACCTATAGAGGCCATCATTGAATTTTTGGGGAATGTTTTTTGAAGAGAAGTATTACCAGACGAGTTGATCTCGGACAATGGACCACAGTTTGTTAGTAACGTTTTTGAAGACAATTTATCATGGTGTGGTGTAAAGCATAAGAAAACTCCCAACTATTATCCCCAGTCCAATGGTCAGACTGAGAAAATTAACCGAGTTGTTGAGAGTCTATTCTGTTGGCCTGTAAGGGTGGATTACCTGGACGAAAGCCTTGCAGGCTACATTATAGTCATATCATACAATGCCAAAATCTGGTACAGGGTGCCTGCCTTTTGAACTACTTTGTGGCACCAAGTTGTCTCCGTATTGGCTAAAGAATTGTAACGGAGATTCAGATGCAGGTAGTGATTCTTAAAAGGTTAAGGAACGTGTGGAAGTTTATGAACAAAAAAAGAGGAATGTTATGAATAAGTACAGAGGAAAACCCTCTGGTGTTAAAATTTGTGTAGGTCACTGGGTGCATATCAGGAAGACAATGGTATCAGGGAAAGAGTTATCCAAATTGTCAGATACAATTGAGAATCAGGAGGTTTGTGATAATGCTGAGATGGTTCAAGGAGGGGAAATTTGGAATATGAGCATGGTCTCTGTTTGTAGCAATCCTTGTGTTCTGGGTCAAATGATATGGAGCGTGTTTTCAATGAGAATGGATGAAAGTAATGTCTTCATGGACGTGAAAATGTGTAATAGTGGGGTGGTGTTGAGTGGATCTAAAAATGCTCCAAAATGTAGAATTAATTCAATAGTGGTTGATTATGTGCTAAGAAAAAGTTCAAGAACCAAATAGTCATCCGATAAATTTTCAGATTATGTCAATTATTACGTAAATAAATAGCATGCTCTGAGCTGGATGTATATTTGTATGGCATGCTTTGTGACGGTGATGTACTCTATTAGTTATTCTTATTTATGTTCTGCTCACATATTGTATTTAATATTTTATTTAGTTTGATTATTAGTTTTTAGGGATTCATTATGTGTGTTAATTTTCCATTTCTATCCATATATTTTTGCCAAAGGGGGAGGTGTGTTATATCCTGCATCTTGGAGGGGCAGGATTCGGTGGAATGGTGTGGGATAGAAGATTCAGGTGGATCCATGAAAGGCGTTTAGACAGATAGAGAGCTCTCCTTTGCTGGCTATGATTGTTGGCTGCACTTTTTGTGTGGAAATAAACTTACTTTAAAACCATTCTACCAGAGTACTTCGGTACTACACTTACTGTACTGTCGCTGCGCCGAGATACCCCAGTTGGGTTGAGTCATCCGTGATATCAAGTTAAAACATTCATTCATAGTCTAGCTGAACATCCAGTTTAATTTTAACATGATGTGAATCGAGTTCTATATTTTTCAATAAAAGTTCATAATTGTTATAATTGTTCATAATTTGAATTTTTATTAAAAGCCATCATGATATCAATATCTGATTACCTACTTGTCAACAGACTTAGCTACACGTTTGATATCATTTGCTTCTCTTCTTTGAGCTACTGGAAAATATCATAAAAACACGACAAATGTAAACAAAATATGTTTATTTGCTATTGATTAGATTAATCAAACAAAAAATCATGGATTTGTGGTGAAGTTCCGTATCCTGTGAGCGTACCCTGGGGCCGGTTTTTCATAGCTCCCACTAGAAAGGTCAAACTTCATCCTTCCCGGCTGTCTCTGGTTGAAGGGCCTCTGGGCTTATCAGCAAGGTATTATTAAAGGCTGGGTGTTCCTTGGAGGTATTCTGTGAGTGAAAGCAATACTTTAGCAGGGTAGTGTATGGAAAGGGACATAAGGTGCATTTGTTTTATGGATGTACAAGAAGAGGGCCCCATGGTTTGAAGCCCAGAGCATAGCTGTTGTTAGTTCAGCAGGTGCCTTTGCACTGGGTGGCATGGCAGAGTGAGCATCCAACAACACCTCAATTATTGGCGCCTTTTACGACCCATCCAAGAGGGAGTGGCTATTTTCTTGTTACTTCACTGTGTTAAACCTGACTGCCAGGCTCCTACTACAGAAATGCTTCCTTTGGATAGGATTGTGGACCTCTTGATGAGAGTGTTGCCAATGGAGATCCCAGGGTGGGTTTAAAGATTGTACATACATACTTCAGAAGCATACAAACAACATATGGATGCAGAGACTACTAAAGCGGAACATGAGGGTTGGCCTTAGAATGGACTGTGTGTGTATCTGTACTTGAGCATCACTGAGCTGTCTACAGATGGATTTGTTGGGGTTCCCTTTGAAGGACTCCCGGTGCCTGAGAGTACCTAGGTATCATACATATGTACAGCGGTGGGACCACAGAAAGGGGAAGCAAGAGGCCAACCTGTAATTGGAGCGGCACCTCAAGACGCAGTGCTTTACACCAAGACACGTCATGGGCACTTTGCTATGGACTGAAGAAGTGGCCATACGTAAACCTAGAGATTCCCAGGCAGCGGCCTCATTGGTGGGCCTGCCTCCTCTTCATGCTGCTGGGGGTGTCTGCTTCCTTGGCTGCTTTTTGGCATTTGGTTAATAAGTGGCTACGGTGCTATGTGACTGAGTTTCTAGAGGGAACCAAGGAACTCTCCAATATCTTGACTTTGTATCAGGCCTTTAAAAGTACCTTTGTCTGACTGTTTCAAAACTGGGAGCTCAGATGAGGCTTTTAATATGATAATTCCTCTTAGAGACACAGATGGACTTTTGGCATTAGAAGCAAGCTGAGCACAACAGTTGAAACTGAACGCCATTATCCTCCGACAAAGCCTCTACTTCAGGTTGCCAGCCCTTGACAGCCAAGAGTGCAGTCAATCCCGTGTGTATTCGAGGACTTTCATGCCCTCCAGCGGCCTCGTAAGCTATGAGGGCCAACTACAGAGAACTTGTTCCTCTCGACTGATGCGCTCTGTCCTATCACAACTTAATAGTTACCTCCTGACATTTAGTACCCTGTTATCCTGGCTTTGTGAACATGCTAATACCCAGATGTCCCCCTCGAGTCCCTGCAGTCCCTTGTTGAAAGGACTTATTCCTATCCCAACCTGGCCAGTCGTCTCTGTGACATGCTCATAAGAATGAGAAGCCCATGCATGCATAGTCTGCTTGGATACTTTGATTGGCATCCCCTGTCAGCCAAGACGTCTGATCCTGTTGGCCAATCAGGGCCTGTAAGACAATTAATCAGTCATTGCCTAAGAAACCCTAAGGTCTGTGTTTTGGTTAGAGGGCCTGGCAGTAGGCTACCATCCACTGTTCCGGCGCATGAATGCATGGCCCTGCACCGGGTAATGCATCTCGATGAAGGTGAGCGAGCCTACAGTGACCTCGGATGGGCCCAGAACCTTGAAGCCGCACTTGGAGTAAAAAGGTATGAGAAAATCTTCACACATGAGCATGGCTCGGCGGGCATAGGGCAGACAGCGTAGGTACTGCAGGTAGCGCCACATCAAGATGGATCCCTTCCCTTGCTGGCGGAAGGTGCGATGCACAGCCAGAACATGGATGTGAACCGTGGTGCCTCCCCGCTTGTGCAGCATCAGAGCATCCTGAAGTGGAGACAAATAACAAGATACACGTCAGTGATTTTATGCACGACCAGTTAAATACCTTTAGCCATCTCTATAATGGCATGCCTTATCACTAAGCAATCGGGGCCTGATTCACAATCGGCTTCCACACTTGTGGCAGAGGCCGAGCAGTCGTGGAGGAGTCTCTGTACTCGTGGAGGAATCCCCACAATGAGAATTGAGGCAGAATATCCGCAATGAGAATTCTCACTGTGCAGATTCCGGAACTGAGTGCAGAAACTCCCCCACGACTAAAGGGCCTTCGCCATGAAGCCCCTTTGTGATTTCGATTCTCAGACTTTAAGTTAAAGGGAAACAACTGGATCAGTTAAAAGACCAGTGTTTAATTTGAGTGGTGGTTGAAGGTGGACCCCCACCTGCACTCATTCCTGAGAACCGGCACTTATTTCTCTTCATTGACCCAGAGCAACAGAGAAAAAACTTAAAAGAGAAAAGAAGGAGGAAGAGACTGACAAACAACAGTAGGAAAGAGCTAAATCAGGGATGAAAAAGAACATGAAGGAGTGAGATAAATAGTCAGGGAATGTCTAGTTGATGATGAAAGACCCATGAGGTGGAATCAAGACTACACAATCTTAGTAGTCAACACTCCGACATTCGATATCACCAGCCACGGGCTACAGAGCAAAACTTTGAGCCCTCACCCATCTTTACAAATTAAGCTCTGGTCAAAGACATGCATGATACGCACGCAAGGTGTCTTTTGAAAACAGTTTTGTAACTGAAAAGATGAAATGTGGAATCACAGCCCCACCTTGGTGTGCTTACTTATCCCCCTGGAGATTCTAGGTATCTCTACCAAGTCCACAGAGAGTCAGCTACTGATACCACTCCCTCATTTCAAAATTTAGAAAGATAATGCTGCTGCCAAGGTGGCAGTTGCAGTAGCTTACTGCCTCCACAGTACGAAGGCAGCAGAAACTTGTCAGGCATTGTATGTGATGGAAAATGTGCATGTAGACAAAGCAAGCGAAAAAACCTGCTTGAGGCTTAGAACATGTTCAAGAACTTGGGATAATAAATACATGGAGGGCTTCCAGACAGAGATCTCCATCAGCCCCAAGCCATATTGCCCTAACTTAAAATCCAGTGATGTATGTAAGTAATTTTGCGCTGTAAATTTAACTTAGGGTCCACTTTCTGCCCTCCTTTAGGGTTGTGTTACTTGAAGGCTGGAAATCTTTTCATTCTTAGATCCATGACGATGAAATATTGGGCTGGACATGCGCCTCTCTAGCCCTCCTCTTCCACTGACCACCACCGTTCTCTCCGAGCCTTCACTAAGTAGGAGGTCCAGAAAGGACAGGGCTTTGGATTGATTCTTACCTGGGTGAGTTTTTCCTGGTCCCAGAGGGAACCAATGATGAAAGCCACCAGCCTCCCTTCTTCAAACCAGCCTAGTGATAGCTCAGGACACAGGTTCAGAAAGTGCCGCACTTGATCCATCTGCAGTGGGCAGTCACCAGAGACAGAGATAAAAGCTGCAAATGAAGAGCAAACACTATCAGGGCAATACTATAAATGTAATGTTAGAACAAATTCTGTCCAACTATCTTTCACTGTGATTGTCTTTCTGGTTTTTCTTTGAGATTCCTTGACTCTACTTTTCACTCCCTTTGCTTGCTTCTCTCTGAGTTACATCTCTTTTCTAGTTCAGCTGCCTGTTTTGCATAGCTGTATGTTCTCTGGTTCTTGTGGCTCTCTGGGTGTAGCCGTGGAGCTCTCTGTAGCAGTATGTTAGTATTGTTTTTATTTCTGTAGTGTCGGCACCTTTGGTATTATGTTTAGGTCATGTTCTTTTTCTTTGAATCTTGTTTACCTGGTTTCATGTTTTTGCCTTTATATATACAATTGTGTTATGATGTCATGTCTATCACTTTGTACAGTGTGTGGCTTGTGTGTCTGGTTGATTCTCTTGGGTTTAGAGCACTTGATACTTTCTGTATGTCTGTCTATTTTTATTAATATGTGTATGTTATGTTGGTTTCTCTTACTTTCTGCCTTTTACTGGTATGTTCATGTCTTGTGCTGTGCAGTACTCTTCCTTTGCTTGGGTTGTCTATATATGTCTCCTAACATATGTGCCTCTTTCTGTGACTGTCTACTTTTCTGGTCTGATTATCTGGAACTTAATAGATTTTCCTTTTATATTATCTCTTATTCAAGGTGGCCTATTGCACGGATTTGGATCTCCCAAGTTTGTACCTTTCATCCTGAGTATTTGACAACTTGTGTGAGGTCTTTGATAGCATGTGGGTCTCCTTCTTTGGTTTACCTCTCTCTGGTTATTTGCTTCTGCCAACCTGCTTTTGGAATCTGCTTGCTAGTCAGTTTGTATTGTTTTTCTGTGTATTTAACTCTGTACCTTGTGTTTGGCAGGAAACTAGAGCTACATATACCACCAGACTCATGTTGACCGAGTTTGTCTGCGATTTTGTTTCTGTTGTGCTGTGTATTGTTTTTCAACCTTTATTTCACTCTGTAGAGCTCTGCTCTAGTTTGTACATTCTCATGTGTTTGTCTCTCGGCTTTTGTATTTCTCTGATCCAGCTCTCTCTTTTTGTGGTCAAACCCTGAATGTGATGAGATATGAACTGCCAGCACTGCTGCTTTACCCATGCTCTTGACTTCTCTTAAAGCGCACGCCTATCTGTCTCTGGTTTTACCCACACATGCCCTTTTTGTAGAATTGGGTATCTGTACCTTTGTTACTTTACAGATGGCTGAAACTCTAACTTTAGTAAATTAATTCTCCAGGTCTATCTGGGTCAGAATCCCTCTTTGCTACTTCATGAGTTTCTCACTACTGTCTTTGTAAGAAGCATGCACTGAGTATCTCATGTATGGCAGTTTTGCTTCTCTCAAGTATGTCTGTTCATTCACTCGGTAGGTCTCCTCCTTTAATCTCACTTGTTTATTGTGTCCAGATCAGTCTGTCCGACCAGGTTATATGTGAAGTAGTGAACCTAGTTCTGCAGCTCTGTGTTGGAATTTGTGCTTGAAGTTGTCGGGTCTCCTTTGCTCATATGTGATAATGGTATTGAGCATCCTTCCTGAGCCAGGCTGTGCTAGGGTAATGTCCTGCACTGCAGATTACATAGGTGTACTGTGCATTCAGTGCTCCTATTCCAGCCCTTTGTGAGGTAGGAAGTTAAAATTTTCTCTGCCTCTTCTGGTGAGCCTGAGAATCGTTAACAGGATATACAACACACTAATATCCAGAAAGGATGTCAGATCAGTCCAAGGTCAACAGTTAGAGGTGAACACCTTACTGAATGGGGTGTGAAAATTCTAATCAGGCGCATGTGTGTGTTGTGTGTGCCCTCTCTCTAGGAAAGACGTGCACACACGTTGACTGGCACATTGAGTTTGTCTAACAAAGATGAGCCTTGTGTCCAGCTAACCACAAGAATCTTTAATTTGTGAACGTGTCTCTATAACCTAAGCTGAATGTGTCTATAATTGGCTTTGAATAGCAAACCATGATTATGTCTCTTATCACATAGGGCCATCCCCACTAGGTAATACATCCGTGAGATATCAAGGGTCATGCCTGACCCTATGCATGGGTGTTTCTGACAAGCGCAAGGTCCGGTAATCAAATTCTCTTAGCATCAGACCCCAGGGACAGGCACCTGTGAACCAGACACTGGTTTGCGTGGGAACTGCAGAGTGTACCGAAAGCTGCAGGTGAAGGATTCCCATATGGTGTGCTCAAGAGGTGTAGGCCTTCTGTGTATGTAATTACATTTATATAGCGCTTGATGAGGCGTTGAAGAACTGTACACTGTGCAGCACGCTGTTCCGGATCCCGTGGTTAGTCCAATGTTATTGGTTATTATTGGTTATCGGTATTAGTCTTGTCCACTCAAAGCAAACCCTTTCCATGCATTTACTCCTGTTTCTTTGTAGTAAAGTAATAGGAGTTAGGTGTGATCATTAGTGGGAAAATGGGGATGTGTGAGTTTAGGAGAGTTAATAGCTGAGTTAGTGAAAATTAGGTAGTGTGAAGTTGCAGGGATGTCACTTTAAAAAAAAAAGAAGAGGCTGTGATCTTAGAAACGAGTTGTTGGAAATGAGCAGAAGTACATTATCAGAGATCAAGAAAAACATGCATGTGACTTAGAGAAGGTAGTTCTCGCAGAAAGAGGCGTCCAGTGGATTGAAAGGAAGGAAAGAGTCATTTGAAAGGAAAAAGAAGAGGTGACCAGCAAAGGTTTAAAGTAAAGATCAGTTTTTCATTACGGATTTTTGCAATGTGAAGGATGTTTTTTGAGCTAGCATGCCATCTGAAAATGCAACACTGTAGAAAGAAACAACATAATTTGTGTGTGAAGATAGTGCTTTTAAAGGCACAAGAGTAAGGCAATCAGTCTGTCCACTAGTAGACCATTGTTTCAGCAAGAAGTGCTGATCTGCTCCGGGCTTTGAAGCTTACAATAGTGGCTGGACGCAAACATTGAAATGAGATTCTGAAAATCCTGGAGTCTTTTGTCTTCCTTGATCACACTTTCTCTTTTGCTGATGACAAGGAAGCGCTGAAAGCCTCACAACTCTTTGTGTGTCTGCTGTAGGAACTACCGGCTTGAAACTAGTCTACGGTGGCTGGAGAGCAGCCTGGCAGGGACATATGAAATGTACACCTCACAGCCAGGTGAGCCTGAGAGGCAAATAAATTCAATTTTTATTTTTCAATTTTTCTTTTAGATATAACAGCCAGAGCTGCCGATTTTGGAGCTGAGAAACCAGGTTCCTGTCTCTGACTGGCCTGTGGTTCTGGGCAAATCACTTAACCTCTCTGTGCCAACCAAACATGATGTGTCCTTGTGCAACGTAAGTGGTGCCCATGTAAATCACTCCAATACCCTTGGGTCGAGTTTGAGCTATATATAACTGCAAAAAAAATAATAATCTCACTTTAACCCTTTTGACGGATACAGTCTGCAATTCAGGTAAAACAATCATGTGTGCCTGAAAGGTATATATGTCCGCTATGAAGCAGACAGGAGTATCTGAACTGTATAGATATTCTATACCTTGAAGCCATTTATGTCCAATAGGTGCAGGGGATGCACACATGCTCCTTCGGTGTGCTCTGCCTTGTAGTTACATATCCGAAAGCTCGTACTGTTCATGAAGAACCTGTGTTCTGAACACGTAGATCTCATATCCAGGCATGCTTGAAAATTACTAATTTCTGTTCCCCAAATTCAGGTCGTATCAGTGATGGGAGAAGGTAGGAAAAGGTCATCCCTGTCCCAGACCCTGTAGTACGATAAGGAGGAGTGAAAGCCTAGTGTGTGATAATCAAATGTCTTTCTTTTAAGAACTTCTAGTTTGTTCTATCCTTAAAAATATAAAAATGTGCCATCCTTTATGTACAGTCAGACCTTTCTGAAAACCAGGACATATGCAAAATTTGCCGAAATATGATGAGACAGCTACAGTCAAATCCAGAACTGTTCCGGCAAATCTGGGATGCCTGCTCACCATACCCTCATATTGCTCTATGCTGTGGTTGTGCTGGCACCAATGAGAATGGCACAAGATGTTTTCGCTGCCAGGGGCAGCATTATGAGGTACAGTGCGGACCAGTGCAAGCTCCAAGATGAAAGGCTTCCATTGTGAGAACTGACTGGTGCACTGGTCCATGACGTCACACAACAGGTTAGTCACGGGGGTAAAGGTGATGTTATGTTATATTAATTTGTACAGCGCACTAATCATCCGAGAGGGTATCTGTTATCTGTTCTGTGAATGTATCATGAATCCTAGCATGCGCATAACCTATTGTCTCATTCCGTCTTAGAGCTGCTGTGTTGGTTTCCAGAACACTGGCGAGATAACGGTCTCTCCCACCAGTGGTTGGTCGACCATTCGTCTCACCTTAATGAAGACTATTGTTATGGTCACATAAATTGTGTGATTATTCCTAAAATTGGTGACGTGTTTCCCTTTTGTTGCCAACCCCTGAGAGTTGCTGCTGAAGAGAGGTAATCATCACAACGTTCAGCGACGAGTGGATGCCCACACCATTTTCCTTAACTCCTTCCCCCATGGAAGATGATTCACAGGTCTGAACCGTCTGCAAGAATATAACTTTCACATTAAATATGTTCTGGGTTCAAATAATGTAATTGCTGATTGTTTGTCACATTTGCCTATTCAAGGTGAGCAAGAGCCAGAAGATGAGGTTTGGGTGGTAGCTAGTGTGGAAGAGTTACATAGGGGTGCCATTTTTGAGAAAGAATGGAAGCAAGCATTGTCAATAATACAGTCCTCCAATTGGTTATTTCCAACCGGACACAGGTCAATGGGGATAATAAAGTAGACAGGACTGAATCATGTGACTATGAGAAAGTTTGGGCTGAGATGTCGTTGATGGATGATACTCTCAGAAGCGGAAGGTTGGTGGTTCCAAGTTAATGGAGTTGATGCATGAAGTACACGGTGGGATGTTTGCCATGAAAAGGAAGGCATGAGTGGACTTTTGATGGATGGGGATATAGAAAGATTTGTGCTGGACTTTGTGTGCGCTTGCAGTCAGAAGTCCTATACCACGGTTGAGACTACCATCAAAGCTACAGAATTTCCCTCCAGGGCATGGCAGAGGGTGGAGATAGAAATATGTGGCCCTTTCAATTGTAGAGGGTTGGATGGTAAGTATGCCCTGGTACTAGTGGATTACTACTCTAAGTGGCCGGAGGTGGATTTCACTAAGGATATAAGAGCATCGGACTTAGTAAGGTTCTGTGATGAAGTATTTACGAGAGAAGGGTGTCCAGAGTGGTTAGTATCAGACAATGGCCAACAGTTTGTGACAGAGGAGTTTCATTTTTTTTGTTTACAGAAACAGGGTGTTAATCATCACAGACCGGTAGTTTAGAATCTCCGTGAAAATGGTCATGTGGAGGGATTCAATCGTGTATTAAAAATGAAATTAAGGAAATGCTCTGGAGTTATCGGAACACTCCATACTCAGTTACAGGTGAAACGCCTTTCCGATTTTTTAGAGGAAGAATCGTGTGTACCAAGATTACACTTGCTTGGATAGAGAAGGTGAATCTTCCATGTGTGGATAATGACAACCTTAAGAAGAGGGTGGAGGAATACCAGAAAACATATATGAGCAGACACAATCATAGGTTGATGAAAAGCTCTCACTATTATGTGGAGGGAGAACTAGTGGTGTGGGGAAGTCTACTGGATGGTCATGTCCCCAGAAAATTGACAAAATGAAAGGGAAAATGTTTGGTTGGAGAATGGGAAGAAGTGGAATGTTAGTAAAGTTACAAGGTGCAATGATGTTGAACATGCGCAGTCTTGTAGGCAACTGGTAATGGAAAAGGTACAACTGATGAAATACAGATTAGTATGGGTAGGGTCTAACATGCACAATCTTTTACGACGACGGGTAGTGAAAAAGGTACCGCTGACGAGATACAGATTATTATGAGTAGGGTGGGAAGGCATGAAGTAAAACCACCTGCCAAGTTAGATGATTATGTATGTTATTAATTCTTTGTTTCATTTTTGTACACTATATACTATATACCACACATTTTTTGTGTATGTTCTGTGGTATTAGCATATTTTGTTAAGTAACTTTTAGCATATATATAAAGTTTAATAACTGATGTTGTATTTTACTGTGACTTAGGAAACATACTATTGTTTTTATTATAGTTTCAATGTGAAGTAAAGGGGATGTGTTATGTATTCCATAGATGTCTTATGTATCCTAGCATGCGCATCATCTATTGCCTGTCAGTCTCATTCCATCTTAGAGCTGCCGTGCTGGGTTCCAGAACTCTGGCGAGATAACGGTCTCTCTTGCCAGGAGTTGGTCTATACGTCTTATCTTAATAAAGACTATTGTAAAAACCACATACATTGTGTGATTCTTCCTAAAAGTGTCCTGGCTCTGGATGCCCAACACTTGGACTCTGAACTGACCCTGTGGTGCACTCTGCAATGGAACCTGCTGCAAATGCAGTAGGTCAACAGTGCCGAGCTCAAGGAGCTTCTGATTGGGTGAACAGGAGTCTAACGCTAGTACCTCAACCTCAATGTTGGAACATTAATGGTGCACAGAGAACTCCTGTGGCACCAGTAAGCTCAGCTGCTGTTTCTATGGCTGCACGGAGACTGTGAGCTGAGAGTCAGAGGGTATAAGTGGTGATAGGGAGTCTTAGGTGTGACTGGTGCAGCATGGTGAGTGGGTATGGGCATCTACGCAGTGTGCATGTGAGAGAGGAGCAGAGTAAGTAAGGGATGATTTATGGGATAGGATCAGAGTTATGGGATGAGGGACACAGTAAATGTTCGAGGCAAATGGAGAATTTATTTGGAAATGAATAGGTAGAATGAGATACTAAATTAAGGGATACACACAGAGAATGGAAAAACAGAGCGATGAGTACTGGCAGAGTTATGAATAAAGTGCAAGTTTAAGGGATTAAAGGAAAGAACTATATGTATGGCCAGAGTGAGTTGAAGTGGTATAATGAGGAAGGAGAACATTGAGGGTAAAAATGGTAGGGCCAGAGTGAAGCTGTCACATTGTGAAAGACTGCATGAGGGATTAGGAAGAGAGTGAATAATCAGGGCCAGAGTGATGGGTAGAGGCAGGATGCAGGGGTAAAGTAGTGGCATATGTGCGGTGATTGAACGATCATAAGGTGTGGATAGAATGAGAATATAGGGTCAGATGAGTGCGTAGGAGTAGAGGATTCGCCTATAAGCAGAGTTAAAGCTCCGGGTGGAGTGAGGAGGGTGTGCACTTTTGGAGGAGACTCTGTAATGCCTCTGCTGAAGGATGGGGGACAGGCAGAGTCAGAGGACAGCAGGTCTCATGTCCATGACATCGGTCCTTGGGCCATTATAATTTAGTTTTACAGCCTGTTTAAATTAATGTATTTATTGTGGTCAGTAAAGCAAAAGACCATTTATGCATGTATTGTGTGGGTCCATTACTATGTTTACAGCCCGCTGCTACTGATAATTATATTGCCTGGAGTTACATGTACATAGTACATTTGATTAGCTGGCGTGGGTATAGTGGGCTGGACAGAGAATAGGAAGCCTGCCTCTACAAAAATACAAGGAGCGCCACATAGAGCTATGTATTTATGCTTCTCATTTCTGAATGCTGGAGGTCTTTGGGGCTTTGTGTGGTGAAGTCTCAATTAGGTCAGTGAGGGGTTGTTCAGAGCAACCTTTATGGGCACAGAGATCTGTGCTGTGTCTTCTACTGAGAGACAAATGAAGGATGTGTCCATGAACATTTACTTGGGGGAGGTGATGAGTGTCACTCAAAATGTCACACACAAGAAGTGGCAATGTCACATATAAGCACACCTCAAACAAGGAATTGTCACATATAAGAAAACTTGTCACCTTTGGGACGGGAGTCCAAAAATACATCTGTGATGGGTCTCCGAGACTTGTGTTGCCCCTGCGCCACGCAAGAGAGCGAAAGAGCTACGCAACTCAAGTAAGATTCATCAATCCACGCCAGGCCACCTAGCGTGGATTGATAAAACTAGAGTAACGCAAGGCAGCACAAATGGCTGCATTGCGTAACTCTGCCCCAGGGAGATGTTCCATGGGTGGAGTGTGGGATATCCCACGCATCCACCCCTGAATTTGGTGCATTTCCATATTTACCATTACTGGCAGACCTGGAAATGTGTTCAAATGTTACACCTCTCAGGTGAGAATTAATGAGAAGAAATAACCTTTATTCTCCTCATTACTTCCTCTTGCTATGAGTGCGGAGGGTTGTTTTTATGCTGGAAGGTGTCCTTTCATGCAGAAAAACAATCCTGCTTACAAAGCAGGCACCCTTGCACCATGGTGTAAGGGTGTCTGCATTGGCGCTAGAAAGCACATTGTGCCCCAGTGCAGGGAAAAAACAGTAATGCGCAGTAATATATTAAATATGGGTTATTCCTGCCCTTTCCCTATCACGCAGCACAGCAAGGTGACTTGCTGCGCTGCATCATTTTTCATCAATATGCCCCCAGGTGTGAGTATGAGAGGGCGACAAAGTGGTAGAGGCAAGGATGGGTCCAGACTCCTAGCAATAGGCACTGACCATTGTGGCATGATAGAGCATAGATAGAAAGGATGACGCAAAAGGAGGTTAAGGTATGCAAAGGCAGAGCCTTACCTTCTCGCTCAATCTCGAAGACACTGATGGCATCCTCCGGCGTGAGGCAGCGGAACTCGCTAGCTGGGAGGGTGTGTCGCCGCTGCCGGCTTGGCGAGTTGGCAGCACAGCGTAACTGGGCTGGCTTCAGGAAGGGAAGGGCGCTTAGCACTGACATCTTTCCTCAGGCGGAAGTGGCAGGAAGAGCCTCTTAGTCTCTGATGCTTCTTGGCGGGAAGACACCAGGCCTCACTTTGACTCAATGTAACGTTCTGACCTCCTTTTCTCGCACGGTTATTAGACTTCCTGTGGTCAGACACTTTGGGGTGTCGAAGACAGACCTGTCCGGAAAAACAAATGAGAATGTACTGAGGGAGATCATATTTATATATGTATTCACATGCGCGCACATGTGTACACCCACCCCATAAAAGGCTCGTGTGTCTGACTCATCGCTGCAAGTGCATGGATTGATGGGCACCACATTTTATTTCTTGCTGAAATTAAAACATTAAAATGGACCGACAGCTGTATGCACTTATTTCACATAAACACCCAAACAAACAAATGCGAGGCATGGAGGAGCACGCTGATGCAAGAGGCGGAGCTGAGCAATGACTGGCCACAGGATAAGTGCCTTTGGATGATGACCGGCACTCCTAGTGTCAAAAGGGCCACTTGGGTGGGTGCCAAAATGTATATATTGATGCCAATGTGATGTTCCACTCTTGCTCTCAGGGGCATCTGGCACGGTACCAGGGGAAATGTTTCTATGAGCAGTGAGATGCATGCAGTGCCCTTGCTCTCAGAGTAGAAAAGCGTAGGCACTCAGAATCTGACTGAATAAAAGGGACAGTCGGGCCCATTCCACCCTCTTATCCACTGGCTCAGTCTTTTCTACAGCTTTACCTTTGCATACCCTGCACTGTTCCCTTGTTTTCGTCTGTGGTGCTATCAACTCATTTGCCCTTTTTATCTTCATCAGGTGCAACTCTGCATTCTACCCTCCTTCCAATGAAAATGTTTCTTTGTAATGTTGCTTGAAATTCTCCCTTCTTCCAATTTGATATTTTGATCATTAGCTTTCAGACTTAAGACAGACTTGAGTTAGGATTTTGTCTTAAGTTTGTTTTAAGTTTGTTTTAAGTCTGCCTTAAGTCTGCCTTAAGTCTGTCTTAAGTCTGTCTTAAGTCTGTCTTAAGTCTGTCTTAAGTTTGTCTTAAGTCTGTCTTAAGTCTGTCTTAAGTCTGTCTTAAGTTTGTCTTAAGACAAACTTAAGACAAAATCCTAACTTCTGTGAATACCAAAAGTAGTAAGTTTAGGATTTTGTCTTAAAGTTAGTTCTGTGAATCGGCCCCGAACTCTTTTACTACTCTATGGCACACAGAGAATAAATCTCTGCGCTGCACCAGCTTGGAATCCTGACGCACACAAGGTTGCGTCTTGTGTTCACAATGTACTAGGTTTTGAATTCTTATTCCTTGGTCAATCATGGCCCCCACGGGACCTCACATGCAGTGAAACGCCAGCCGCAAGCAATTTAGCAGGCTAGAGGCCATGGCACTACAACCGGAAGTCTGTACCGATCAATCCAAGTCTGGGTCAACTCTGGCAGTTTAGACGCTGCAGACAGACTACCACGAGCAACAAACAGGCTAGCAGGCTACTGGCTAGACATTGCAACTGGCAGCCTTTACCGGTCAATCCTTTTACGGGTCAACACCGGTCCCTACGCTGCAGTCAGACCGCCATTTGGCGGCAAATGAACCAATTAAGGGCAATATATATAGAAGCCCCCTCGCGGACTCATTGCATCAACGGAGCCACGAGGAGGAGACATTCGTGCGAGGCAGTGTCCTGGTGCATGTAAGTACGGCACAGCCGGTTCAGGGATATCAGAGTCAATGGACCCATGACTATTTAGACCTAATCCCACCTTTCTCATCTACAGAGTGCAAATACAGGCACTTGTCCCCCTCATTCAAAGGCTCATGAGGCATTGCTTTTTCATACAACCAGTATGTATTCTTTTGTTTCCCCCATTGCATCTAAAACCTGTTTCTTCGAGCATCTAACGGCTCTTTAATCTTACAGAGTCACCCATGGAATGCTCCACATAGAGTGTGTGATTTCTGTTATGTGTTTCTGTGTCTTGTATTGTCTCTTTATTTACAGGGCACTACACCAGTATAAATACATCACATTTAGAGCTTAGATGATCAATAAGCACTGTAAATATCACTTTTTTACAGGTCACCACTATTGTATACGGAATGCATCTCATACCTGACGTTTTTTTTAATGTTGTATTTTCTTTCATATTACCCTTTAGGATATTCCTTTTGGTATTGTATTTTAATTGAGACAAGTCTGTCTTTATCACGTAGCATTCACTACCTGTTCATATATCACTTCAGAACTATTGACATTGTCAAAAGAGCTATGTGAGAACAGAAGGGATCTGTTAACCTGTCCTGAAGAAGAAGCAGCACGCTTCGAAACATGTTGACGCACACAGGAGGCTTTGCACATCTCCGACCCACTTTTTTAACAATACCCGCCACACGGAATATTAGAGTCTTCTACTCCACAGGAGCTAGGTATTTTTTAAACTCACCTTCACTTACCCCTGACCCTTCCACTCACTCATTCATACACCACACATAGTCTGTGATACCAGTGCTCCCACGTATTCGTAGGTCATAGCACGCCGCATCCCGTAGCGGGGCACGAAGACCCCTATGATGAAGCATGACACCAAGCGCCCTTTTGGTGTGTGAGGGGTATTTAAGAAATGCTATGTGCTTCCAACCATTGTAGGTCATGCACATGACCTTTTAATCAAGAACCCTCTATTGAATCTCTGAAGGGTGAATCCTAGTGTTTATGATACATTGCACAGGGAGGACGTATCCAGCCCCGTTTTCGGTTAGGACACTACCTCTTCACTCCCCCTTTTGTTAAATATAGATACCTAGCAGCCTGACACATCTGTGCTGTGCTGAATGTGTGTGGCAAGTTCTGTCGGATGTATTTTGTTTCAATGAGAGCAGGAAGAATGAATAAATTTCTGTTGTGTTTTTGCGATGAGAACCTTTGGTGGGTGCTGCTGTAACATGCCACATGATGTCTGACAATATGGTATGTCTGCGCTACATGGGATGTAACCAGGAAATTATTTTGAATATGTTCAGTAGCATTGTGTGTGGTGCATCTCTGTAGTTAGGGCCATGGAGTGCAATGCAGTGGCCAACTATGGTACATCTATACTGTGTTCGATGTATTTAATGTGGACTATTGTATGTATGTGTGGAATATAGTACTGAAAGTCAGTAGCGGCCCGTGGTGGGAGTGCTGCCGGGCGCTGATGTGGGGGGGGGGAGGGGCACGGTGGAGGGTAGTAAAATCTGTAATACGGCTGAACAGAGGTAAGTAAACAAATAAATAAAACGAATTTCGTTGCACGCACTGCATCGCATTTGGCGATGCAGCGCGCACAATGAAATTCGTTTTATTTATTTATATGTTTACTTTCCTATGTTTGGCCATATTCCGGATTTGACTACCCCCCACCCTGCACCTCCCCCACCCCACGTCAGCGCCCGGAGGCACTCCCACCACAGGCCGCTACTGCTGACATTGTCTGCTGTCTAATTCTATGAAATATATGTGCTGCGTTGAATGGGCCTAATTTTTACATGACAAATTTTAGCAGAAAATGTTACTAGGAGTTAACTGAGGGCTGACTGTAATACCTGTATTATGTTTGCTGCACTTGAGAAGTTCCCTCATATGTGTGTGTGTGTGTGTGTGTGCGTGCATGCGTGTGTGTGCGTGCGTGCGCGTGCGTGTGTGTGTGTGTGTGTAGAATATGGTGGTTTCTTAATGGATAAAGCTGTCGGAAGCTAATTTCAGATCTGTGCTGTATGAAATACTCAAAAGATATTGTGTCGACTATATCCTGATGTGCTTGCTCGAAGAATAATAATATTGACATTACTTTAGTTAGGTGCGACAGCTTTGATTTAGTTAAGGCAAGCATTTTATGAAGCCTCATCATACCTTATCACCCATTTCACATTAGTAAAAGGAGCTTAGATGTTGAGTTGTAGGGCACTTATATATTGTGAAATATACACCAGCATCTCTGTGAACTGAGCCAATCATTGGTGGCAGAGTAGGGGAGAGAGTATTTTGATACCCTAATACAAATATATGTAGGCTATCCTTTTTTAGGTTTAAACCTATAAAAACTGATTAAACCCACTAAAAAGGAAAACAGCCCTTGTCAGTGTAAAAATATAAACACTGAAAATGCACAACCACAAACTAAAATGCCATTCAAAGAAATGAAAATGAGAGATTATGATTCATTTTCCTATTTCTTCTTGAAGGGGCCAACACCATCCAACTAGCAAGACAGACTGGTCTAAGATTATTCCACATTTGTTTTGTTATTTAGGGATGACGCTAAAATATTGTTTCTTCCTATTTTGTGTGCTTGGATTAAAGGTGCATGGTTTAGAAGAATGTTTTAGGTGTGATCTAATTATTTTATACACTATAAAGAATCTTGGAATATTAAAATCATATTTGATATTTTGGCCATGTTTAATTCTTTCTCTGATTGATTAAATGGGTGGCTCATAAAAATTGTGGCCGGTATGTACAATCAAATTCATCCACAGGCTCAGAATGGGTTAAACACTTTGATATATCAGCCCCCTTTTCCAAAAAGTCATCGTTGATAACAGGTCAGCTGTCAAACACCCCAGACTTAAAATATTTGGTGTGAAGTGTAGGGGCGGGTACCTGTGAAAAGAGTGCTATCACCCTGTACATGGCTAGTGGTGAAAGTATGACACAAGGCTTTTCACATACCACCAAAATTGGTATGTGTGACACCTTAAGTTGATCTTGGCTTTTTGCTCAACTATACTTTACTGTTGGGATTTTTGTGTCCATATTTACAATTTTAAATGCAAAATGTCAACTTCCAGAATACAATGCGTCTGGACTGACTGGGATTTTTGTTCCCATACTTACAATGTTAATAGCAAAATGTCAAGTTCCAGAATACTATGTGTCATGACTGACTTCAAGTGAAATATTTGCCTTGGGCGACAAATGGCAGCTATGAATATCCACATAACAGCAGCACCACCTTCATGTAGACAGGAAAAGAGAACAGAATAGCAGTGGGGATTATGCTTTAAGCATCACATTACAGGTGTTCTACTATGCAGGGCTATAAAATAATTTGGTGCAATTTAAAACTATAAAAGGTTTTGCAAGGTACTATGCTGTTGGCATGTTTGATCACTCCTACAACATCTTAATATTCAGTAAGGAGTAGGTGAATGATCACCAACAATGTCCAGGAATTTGTTTATTAAAAACATTTGAATATAGCACTCTCACTTTTTTAATCCATTAATAGTCCTGTAATCCAGACAGTGTGAGAGGTAAGGAGAGGTGAGAGCGGGTATTAAGACGGGAGTATGAATGGGAGTGCAATACACAGACTTTCTAGGTCCCAACAGCTACTATTAGACTAAAATTTGGTTTGATAGGTTCATTCACTCAAGGCGTAGCCAGTATATTACGTTGGGGATACCAGCTAAAAAATAATGAGTCACACACATTCAGGGGTTTTATGTGTGAGGAAATTTTTGAAGGACCCACTGATAAATACTCTTCCACACGTGACTTCCCCTTGGCATTGAATTATTTGAGCATAAAGGAGGAGTCAGTGACCTACCTCTCGCTTGCAGAACTTAAATCTTTTTTTTTTTAAATACAAGCTGTATGGTTAATTTTCAGAGAGATGTTAAGTATTGCAGATCAAAAGAAAGGCTGAAGATAATAGCAATGTCAAACACACAGAGAATCCCTCAGAGATATTTATCCTGGAATTTAGAACATGGTGTTCGACGTTGGCTTACATTATGTCGTATGAACCTCTTGCCATTAAATGATCTACTGGATAATTGGTAACCTGCCCAGAAAACTAGAAAAACTGTGGCTTTTGTAATCTGGGCATTCACAATCTCGATCATATTCTGTTTGTTTGCCCAGTTTTAGTTGAGTTTCATTACCGATGGCTTCGATCTATGTTTTTGCAAAATAGCATTAAGAATGTATCATCAGCTCGTGAATTCCTTCTTTTTCCCAAAAATGAAATAGGGTGTATACATTTTTTTAAGGATTTTATGAATATATTTTAGTCTTCACTACTCTTATTTATGCTGGTCTCTATTCTTATTGCTCTTTTTAACTGCTGTTGCTAAGGGAGAATGAAACCTTAATTATAAATCTGATAACTTGTTCTTCACAACTCCATCTGGTTTACAATTTTCTGCTGCTACACAACGCACTTTATCTAAAAATGGGTCTTATTCTAAAGCTTATATTGTATATTATCGTAATTTTTACATATGTTTCTGCTACTAATTAAATGAACTCTGCACAGAATTGGATTATACCTTTTTTTCTACGGAATTTTATATAGCGCGAACTTGACCCGAAGGTATTGTGTATCAGAGCGCTCTACATAGCACCAGTTGTATTACATGAGGACACATTCATTTTTGTTCGGCACAGGGAGATTAAGTGATTTGCCCATAATCACAGGATGTTCAGCGTCATTGCTGAGACTCTAACCCGAATCCCCAGATTCGAGGTTGACCTCCCTAGCCATTAAGCCAACTCCTCTCCCCTGCCGTTATTAGTCTTTGCCAAGGAAAAACATTTGTTAGTCACAAATGTTTCAGTTATTTCCTTGGAACCTGCTTTGTTTATAATTCTTTGCTGCTGTACGTTGCACTTTATTTAATTTAGATTTACTGTGAAGTCGATCTTGTATCGTAATCTATTATCTTCAAAACTGCATATTTATGTAAATGTATGTCCTTTTTCGATTAATGAATACTCTTGTCTTCTTTTGCAAACTTTGGGCTATTGATTGTTCCCCTTTGTTCCTAGACCTTGAAATTGGCTATGAAGGGGCACGTCTCTTTGATTATGGGCTATTTTTAATTTAATATTGCCGTTGTTATATATGTATAAACTCTGTGCTTCAGTGAACTTTGATACAATTACTCTGGAATTTAATATGTTTAGTATTTTATTCTATTTATGATGGCAATGAACTGGGTTCATATTTTAATGTGAATTTACAAAATAATTGTGTGTATTTTTAAGTGGGCCTCATTGAAGATCCAAATTCTTAATACAATTCAATTGGAATTGGACTTTCTATGTGTAACACAGTCTAACTTAAGTCAATTGGACAAACTGCCAATGGAAAGACACTTCATACTCTGCATTACTTTTTCTTTACATTAAATATGTGATTTATACCAATCTCTGCAAGAAATGTTTTGCAAACACTGGGAAAATTAAGTTTTTGTCTATTTTGGGGGTTAGGCAGCTGAATAAACACTGATAATCAATTATTTAAAAAGGTTTGAAAAACACTGAGAAAACACCTCTAAGATCCAAACAAAAAGTAAACACAGAAAACAGGACAGCCTAAATATTAGTGGTATCTAAAACAGGCATATATATCTGTTAATGATTATTGTTTTCCCTTATTA
This sequence comes from Triturus cristatus, assembly GCF_964204655.1. Taxonomy (NCBI): domain Eukaryota; kingdom Metazoa; phylum Chordata; class Amphibia; order Caudata; family Salamandridae; genus Triturus; species Triturus cristatus. Next base: position 533,621,236 of record NC_140590.1, read on the forward strand.
ATCATTTACTTAAGGAGTTCCGAACACCAGTGATGTCACTTATTGTGATGTCAAGGTCAAGGTAATATGACATCACTTACTGGAAAGGCTGAGGGTCAAAGGTCATGTAGTACCGCCTATGATGTCATCGAAGTTAAAGGTTATATGATGTCCCTTCCACTACCACTGGCATTTTGGGAAACCAACATTCATGGTCGAAAGGAGACTAAAAAGCAGTGATACAGCAGACTAGGTCACTTATAATGAACTCTACTATCCACCCACAATAATGAATATAATTGCTTCTTTTATCTGACACAATATCATACTTTCTAAATTCTTGCACAAGATGTGACTATGGCTCCTACCCAACCATATCAAACGGAGGAAGGAATAGGATGGAGACAAGTGACACAGTATTGAGTGCTGGTGTGGCTTAACCAGAGTAGGATATATATATATATGGCCCAGCAAGTGCTGGGTGCCTCAACATTATTTGGAGATATAAAAGCAATTACAGGATGCATAAGAGTATGTGAGGTGCCAATGTGGCTCCAGACAGCCACAATATAGTCTAGGAAGTGAGGTGGATAATGCCAAGAGATGGAAAATGTTTATGCAAAATGTCCAATTAATGTATTTAGTGATGGAGAAAGAGGAGTCACTTGCCTGATGTTTGAGAGGAAGTGGAGTAAAAACACAAGGCCCAAATATAGGCACCATGGGCCACAAAGTCAGAATGTCGAAATGGATAGAAAAAAAGCATAGAGGATGCAATAATGCGATATAGAGAGTTTTAGGAAGAGGCTAAGCATGCTGGCTGGGTTGATGGGAGTAAAAGAGTTTACGGCTTGGCTTAGTTGTGTTTTTAGTCCCCATTGCACTGTTGATAATATACCACACTAGGCAATTGAAAACACAATCCCAGATGTAGCTTCCGAACTGAACAAAATATGTCAGAGGTGACCTCAAGGACGGGATGCAGTACTTCAGATGACATGCCCAGGACTTCAAATAAGACCCCACATGATTTCTCCAGAAATATAGAAACTACTCTGGCTGAGTCCCTTAAAAATGAACACAGCCCTCCAGCAAAATCCCCACAAGAACCACAACTAGGTGCAACCCTCAAAAATTACAATTTCAGACTAAACACAATACTTCCGATGTGGCCCTCTGAATTAGTAGTAGTTCTCTAGGCGAAACATCCTTAACTGGATTTGACATCCCAGTAACAATCTGTCCCAGTCATGTGACATAACACTGCATATGACCCACCCCAGAATTTTCCCCAGAATTTTAAGCACTATTGAAGTGGTTTCCCAGCTGGACACAAAACTCCAGAAAACAACTCCAGAACCAAACACAACAAGCAGCTGGTGGCCTTAACAAAGGGATACATCATGCTAAAGAAGACCTCCAAATATTGATGCATTACTCCACATTAGGTACTGAGAACTGAACACAACAATTGAAAAGGGGCCTCAAAGCTTCTTACACAGAACACCCAAACAAGCAAGCTACATCCTAAGTAAGCATGACATGTAGCACACCAAATGCAAGTTTCATACTGGGACTCAACATGCCTAAGGTTGTCTCTCCGAGTAATAGTACAACCCCAGGTGAGGCATCGAAGCATCAATACTATACCCAAGAGCTGCCTCCAGATTCGTCCACAGTTCTCCAGGTACTCATGTGTGATATCTCCCTGTGAACCACAGCAGATACCACTCTTCACTCTGCAAGACCACATGACAACATCCACACATTCAGTAGTCATCCAACTTGGGAATGCTTGAATAATCAAAGATAAAGGAAGCATGTACCTCTCCCACCCATGTTCTACTATTCTATACTCCAAATGCCCATAGAATACAAAACCAGGCTAGTTGCACACCCATTGAATGAAAATTAATGACTTTAGTTAATCTCTCTAGAGCTTGCTAGTGGGACAGGGTCTCATCAGCCTGGGACCTCTTGTTACTAGACTGTGAAGCATAGGTCAGACAATAATCTGTGTCTCCAACTGCATGGCTATGAGGCTCGCATATTGCTTATGATCTCATCAGGTTGCTTCTTATTGTAATTGTGCTGTTCTGTTGATAACGATTAACAATGATCAACCATTGATTAGTTTTCCATATTGCAAGTAGTGGTACTTGGCATGTATGTATGTGCAAGACACCTTGTACTATGAGGTGTAAATGAGAGTTTGATTATATGAGTTTCTGAAGAAGGACCTTCACCTCAAAATGCATCGGACCATTAAGTAACACTATAAGTACAACTACTTCCAACATGAAAAACTGATAAATGGTTGGATGATTATTGAACAGTGTGAGAGATACATTGTGGACACAAACTTTGTTTTGCTGGGAGAAAGGAGTGGCATAGGGCATCTTGTGATTTTCATTCTAGAATAATGCAAGGAAGGAATCGAAGACACCTGCTTAAGGTATGGCTCATGATACTGGGCAGAGGAGAGTGTACAAGGGATGTGATTGGACAGAGGGGAATGCTATGGTCTGTAAAGGCTTCTCTTCAACAAAACAAGATTGAAGAAGAGAGGAAGGGGCACCAAAGGTTACGATATTGTAACCAGAGCCATTATGAGCCTTTTTGTTATAGTAAATACATAGCATGGGAAAAATGCAGTAGTAGAGAAAGGGACAGGCACAGTCCGTCAGAGTGAGGGGCACAGTCGAGCAAGAGTGTGATGCCTATTTCCTACCCAGAATGCTACAGAGAAGAACTTCTGCAGCCTGGTTTGCAAACCTCCATCAGAGATATGGGGTACGGAGACTACTAGTGCTGGAAGCAAGGGAATGGGAGAGTATGCAAGGGCACAGCAAGGCCTGCACTAGCAGCACCCTCTCCAGTTAGTGTGTTACAGAGGATAGGGCTGGTGTAGTTCACGGACCTTGGGAGGCATCAGACCAGACAGACCATGGAAATGTGCAGCAGCGAGAACCCAATGAGTCAGCCTCTCTTTGATGGACCACAATGAGAGCGCCTCATTGGACTTCCCAGGACTGGACCACAACGCCGTGGAGGACTGAGTGTGTGGACATGGCCAACCATGACCAGAACCAACAAATCTGTGTCTGTGGGGACCCTGTGAGAGCCAAGGAAGCCACCTCCTTGGCTACAGTTTCAAACCACTCTGGCTCCTTGAGTTTCCTGGATGCTTTTTCACGGGCCTCCCAACACCTTTACCACGCATCCTTTACAGCGCAATATCAGGTAAGTGAACCCCCTATTTTATTTATTTATATATACACATAAACATCCACTCCAAACACCGCTATTTTTTACTTTACCACCCTATTCCTTTATCAACACCTAACCCTTAAACATACCCACCCCAAACCTTAAAATCACTCTTATCAACCTATACCCTTACCCATCTCTAAACCCAAACAACACCCATACCACGGATTTTCCCTACCCACCTCTAAACCCTGAAAAACACCCATACCCTAATCCCTAATCTATCTATCTATCTATCTATCTATCTATCTATCTATCTATCTATCTATCTATCTATCTATCTATCTATCTATCTATCTATCTATCTATCTATCCATCTATCCATCTATCCATCTATCTATCTATCTATCTATCTATCTATCTATCTATATCTTTCTTTCTATCAATCTATATCCACACACACACATACACTTACCTGATATAACTTACTATTTCATTGTAAAGGCATGCAGGATAAAGGCATATGTTGATTAAACCAAGCTGATTCTCTCCCTCACGGACAAATCCACAGCCGCCAAGAGCAACTTTCAAAATGGGAAGAAGGCATTCGCCACCTAGATAAAGGACAGCTACCTCAAGCGTAACTCAGACAAGACCGAAGTCCTCATCCTGGGCACCTCCTCCTCTGCCTGGGGTGACTCTTACTGGCCCACAGCACTTGAATCCCCCCCACACCCATGGACCACAGACAGAACCTCTGCATCATCCTGGATTCCTCATTCTCAATGAACCACCATATCAACGCCATTTCAACCTCCTGCTTCCACATGCTCTGCCTCCTTCATAAGATCTTCAAGTGGATCACCACCGAGTCCAGGAAAACAGTCGTCAGCAGCAGATTCAACTATGGCAATGCACTCTATGCCAGCACAAACCCCCCCCCAAAAAAACTGCAGACTGTCCAGAATGTCTCCACCAGACTCATCCTGAACATCCCACGCCACAGCCACATCACCGGCCACTTGAGAGATCTTCACTGGCTACCTGTCAACAAAAGAATATCCTTCAAGCTTCTAACGCACGCCTACAAAGCCATCCACAACGCCGGACCTACATACCTCAATAACCGCCTCTCCTTATACACTCCCACAGACATCTCCACTCCACCCAACTGGCACTGGCGACCATCCCACTGATCCGCAAGACCACGGCTGGAGGAAGATCCTTCTCCTAGCTAGCTGCGATGACCTGGAACTCCATTCCTCTGCACCTCAGGCAATCAACATTGCTGCCACAATTCAGCAAGGACCTCAAGATCTGGCTCTTCAACTGTACCGCAGCCCCCCCCATACCCCCCATCAGCATCTTGAGACCCTCAGGGTGAATAGTCGTGCTTTATAAGATTACTGAGTGATTGACTGATTGCATGGTAAAGACCTGCATTGTAAAAACAATGCATGGTAAATGCATTGCGTGGTAAAGGATGCGTGGTAAAGGATGCGTGGTAAAGGCGCTGCGTGGTAATGGCCGATTTTAAAGGCTGTTTCCCTTATTCTACTAATGTCATCTAGTAATTTAATGACCTGTGATATCCAGTGCCAGTGCTGTGCTCTCTAGCCCATGTTTGAGACCAACTTGTCCTTTGTGTCCAGTGTCTGAGTTCACAAGTGCATTTTATTGTGCATCATGCCAATACTTCAGCATCCTCAAGAGGTTGTTGGAAGGGGCCCTGAGTGCACAGTTGAAGTCGTCTAAACTTTTAGGAGAGTGAATTAAGCATTTAAAGATTTTGCACCCTGATTAAATACCCAGACTCTTTTGAGGCATATGAGTTTGTGGTTTAAGCAAATTATGGTGAGCAATTAATACTGGCTTGCATATTGGTTTGTTGGTATTGGTGTAAATCTACAAAGACCTTGGCCAAAAGATTAAAGAAAATATAATATCATCTTTAACTAGTTCCCAAAAAACGTTCTATGCCAGTCTTACTGTCACTTAAAAGAATATGCTATGCTGGTAACACAAAAACAAAACTGAAATACATGTAAATCTAATCTAATCTATTTATTGACAAATAGAATTTTTCACCAATACTACAATACACTATTGGGTAATTAATCAGTCCTTCATTAAGCATTTCCATTGCACCTGGAATTAATTAAAATCTATATTTAACTTTTCAAGTTTTCTGGAGCAGATAGGTATCAATGTTTCAAAGTTGGTCTGATAGGTTGGGACTTGGAATGGAAACCTGGAATTTTGTCTTACCTGCCCCGAGAATGTTTTGCCACCTGCCATCAGAAATCACGCTCAATCAGTTGTGGAATAAAACTGTGGAAAGAGGGACGGTGCCTATGGTTCTGAAATCTTCCAAACCAGGTTCAAGCACCGCAATGCTGGTCTTTACAAGCAGGAGATAAACTGTTTCTCTACAAGAATAGGGTGACCACCCATCCGTAAATTTAACGGACTGTCCGTAATTTGGACCTCACGTCCGTTGTCCATCAGGATCCTTTTTACGGACGCCTTTTGTACGTAATTTTGGGCCTTGCAGGGGGCAGAGCTGTAACCCTGTGATAGGCTTCAGCTCCCTGATGGGGCCACCTAGCACTCATCCTTGGAGCACAAGAGCACTCCACCTCCCCTCCCATTGTCATGCTGTGCTGCTGGCTGATTGCCACATACAGAATGACAATGGGCCAGTCTGGCCTGTTCCAGCATGTGGTGACCTCCTTCGCCCGGTCTAGGTCAAAGTTAAAAAGAAGAGGTTATAGTTCTTACACAGTCTCATGATTTCAGAGCTGAAGCATTTTTATTAATATATAAAAAGAAGCCATAGTTGCTGCTTTTTTATTTATTTTATGCAACTAACATCTATTGACAAAGCCAATAGTCATGGCTTGTTTTATGTCTAATGTTACTGGATGCAATGATAAAAACAGCAAAATACCAGTCGGCCAGTAGCTCAGCACATATTTTTCGCTGAGGTGTTTTAAGTCACGCCCTTAATTACATCAGACACGCCCCTTGTAGAGACCCCAGTTTTTTAACCCACTTAAAGCCCTGAAAAGAACACCATGTCACATTCACCTCTTGTCCTGGCACTGTGCATCATGCATGACCCATGACAGCCAAGTTTTCAGATTGCCTATGTGCAGGGGCATAGTGAACCCTCCCCCAACCCACCCCACCCCTTACTTTAGGAACTACAGCGAGGGTGAAGTTCTTGATGGTGCTCTTCTGTCTGCAACTGGATGGGTGGGTGGGTGGATGAGTGAAGGATGGATGGATGATTGACAGAATGGATGGGCGAATGGGTGCATGGATGAGTGAAAAGAAGAATATAAAGATGGATGAGTGAAAGAATGCATACATGAGTGAAAGGGAGGGTGGAGAGCTGACAGAAAGGATGGATGGATGAGTGAATGGGTGGACGGATGAGTGGCTGGGTAGATGGATGAGTAAGTGAAAAGATGGGTAAAAGGGTAAATGGTTGGATGGATGAGTAAATGGATGGATGGGTGGAAGAGTGGATGGATGAGTGAAAGGATGGCTTGGGTAAATGGTTGGATGGATGGGTGGAATAGTGGATGGATGAGTTAAAGGATGAATTGGGCGAAAGGGTGGATGGATGAGTGAAAGGGTGGATGAAGGGATGGATGAGTGAAATGATGGATGTAAGGATAGATAATAGATAGGTTTGCAAATGGTTAAAAAGGTTTGGATATGGATGGACAAAGATGGAAGGACAGAATGAATGATGAAAGACTGAATGATGGATGAAGGAATTAATAGATGACATTTTGAGTGACACCCAACTGCTACTTGAATGTTACACTAGTAATTGTAAATGTTTGAATGTTTTGTTTTAGGTTTTAGGTTTTAGGGAGAGCCTCATAGTGCCTTGAGCTGTGCTTGAGATGTATATTGTGTTTGTAGTAATAGGCAAGGTGTCAAAAATAAACTATGTAATAGTGTATAGACAGTGCGTTCTTTAAGAAAGCTGCAGGGAAAATCACCTTTGTGACTTCTGTCAGCTTGTGCAACTCTCTGCAAAGCCCCAATAAGCAAAGTCAGATTCCATATTGTAAGTTCCACTTGCTGAAACACCCATAATGCATTCCATATAGTTGGTTCATCACAGCAATCTTCCCTTTAGTTCACCTATGCGTGCCGCTTTACATCTCACAATGGCACTCAGATATGACATGCTAGCAACAAATTCTCTCCAAGCAGATCTTCCTGACCACTTCTCTCACCAAACATGCCTGCTCAGGACCATTAGTTGTAAACAAAATATCAGTCTTGACAACCAAGTACAGTAGCCATATAAATAGATTTTTGTCATATGAAATATCACAAAAAGACCTGCACAGTTGCCCAAAGCTGCACGCATACCGAAAAACCGCGAAGTGCACAATTGTGTCAACCTAATATAAAACTTATTTTGACTTGTACTCAAGTGGTTGTCTATTTACCTACTTCTATACTATCGTACAACTTTCTATGATGTGTCTGTAAAACGTAACTTTTGTCCTGAAGTTCTGTCCTGAATTTTGACTTTCTGTCCTGAATTTTTGTCCTAAATTTTGACCCTCTGTCCTAAATTTTTACACTTACCATCCTGAATTTTCACCCATGCCAGTTGGTCACCCTATTCAAGAACTGGTTGTCTGGCATAATATCGAAGAGAAAAAGATTGTGTGTCCAAAATATAGTGGTAAAAATATCAAGGACAAGCTTATCTAGAAGGTAACTGCAAAAAGGTAAGTATAGATTCCTCAACTCCACATATTCGCACTGCAAAGATACATATATCGATATGTACGTATATGTGGAATTAAGCATAGTAAAACATTGCTTACCAATTGAAACTTACCTTCATGATATTCTTGTCCACCATATTTTACCACGAAAACTTGGTAACATGATATTTTATTTCTGATATTTTGTTCAATCACCTCAAGAACTTTTAGTTATTTACCAAAAATAAATTATACTTCTCTTTTCATACGAAGAATGGCATAAAACATTTTAAAATGGCAACGTTTCTTTATTTTGCCGGAAAAAGGGAGGAAAGGTAAATATTTTCTCCCCCTTTTAAAAATGAACCATAGCAATTACTTTCTATGCATCCTACGAAATCGGCTTTTCAAATTGTCCTCCAGTCATTAAAGTTTGTCAAACCAAAACTGCAATCAGGAATCTTTTCACAGATTCTCATGAGGTGTATGAAAGCCCATCATTAAGTCAGTATTCAAAGATCAGGATTCCAAAAAGAGTGTCTGCATTATCACTCTCCTGTTAAATAGCCATAATACCTTCATGTTCCTGCTTACATCACTAAGAAACACCTGGCACCGGTACCTTATTATCAGTAATTGAATAATCATATTACTCTAGCTTTTTATGGAATATATTTGTCTGAGATCATAGGGGGATTTGGTTAAGCTGGGTTTGAAGATTAACCTCCTCCCCAGCACTAAAAAGTGTAGCTTAGAATAGTATTAAGGAGACGGAACACATTTTTATATCCCTTTTCCCAGTCCTGAGTATTCCGAGGCTACATGGCCAATTTAGAATTCCATAAGCCATTCACATGAACATTTGATGCTTTAGGAACGGCCACTACTGGGCAAGTCCGAGGGCTCCTGGAGCTCATGATGGTACTCACTGAGTACATGTCCTGAATTGATGGATTCAGAGCATCTTTGATCTTGTTGGTGTAGGCCCTTGTGGGACATACGTCCCTGAGTCAACATCACTGTCATAGTCTTGCGGGCTTAGTAATGAAGTTTTAGAGGATTCTTCGTGGACACTCAGTAAGACCGACTGCTGAGACAATATTACTTGTGGGATAGATTGTACAGATTCAAAGGTGGACCCAAACGGATACTGGTGGGAGGATGTACCCGTTATCATCACTAACCTCGTCTAAACAAAGCACTATCAGTCCCACATTGTCCTTTGCAAAATAAGGCGCCATGGCCTCTGCCATGCTCCTGGTGACTGGTGGCGTCAAACACTTAATTGGCGTCACTCAACATGAATAGTACTTTGTATAGTGTAATCCAGGCAGCAGACATTGTAACAGTGATGTCACTAGGAATAAGACCTCCAGCCCCTCATCATAAGTGCTGTCTTGGGCCTTGCAAGCATTAGTGTTTTGGCCTCCAGAGTTTGATGGTTCAAGATCTAACTGGCACATCCATCAAACCATGCTTTGGCGAGTCCTTAATTGCGATTATTAAGGAATCGCAATTAAGGACTCGCAAAAGCCTAAGCATGTAGGAATCGCTATTAAAATAGTGATTCATAAACATTTCTTAATTGCGATTCGCAAATTGCGATTCGCAATTAAGGAACGGGGTCCCATTCATTCCTACAGGCCCATAGGAATGAATGGGAACTTGCATGCGCAATTTTCGAGTACCAATAGCTACTCGCAAATTGTTGCGCATGCAATTTCAAGGGTGCAAGGGTGTCAAAAGGACAACCTGTTGCACCCCTGAAATTGATATGTGCACCCATGTTGTGCACACACATGCCCCAAGGGCATGTGTGTGTGTAACTTGGAACTTTGAAAAATGCACTTTAGTGCATTTTTCAAAGTATTCGCTAAATACCATCAGGGTTAAATTTTCGGTATTTCGCGAACCCTAATAGCAAAATCGCTATTTTAAATGCAATCTTGCATTGCATTTAAGGCATCGCAATTTGCGATTTCTTAAATGCAATCGCAAATTGCGATTTTTGCATTTGGGATGATGCATCCGAAATGCAAAAATACCGGTCGCAAAGGGGCAGATTCTGAGAATCTGCCCGTTTGTGACCGGTTTTTGCCTTGGTGCATGTGGCCCTTAGTCTCCAGTTTCGTTTCTAACGAGAATTCAGGGCACAATTCAAGATGATGGCTACATTGAAAGAGACCAAAATAATGGCAAGAACCCCTTTCAAGAGGACATGGTGCCCCTGATAAATGTCACTCCTAACCAGGATTAAAAGGGAGAAGGGCTGAGGGTCTTGGAAACTTTCCTGGTTCTGAATTTATTTCATCTGTGCTGTATATCTCATTGTTCCAACAATGTATTATTGCAATGATGTCCAATTATTGTCTGCAGCGAGTGATATGCTCAGCTCTTCTTAATCTGTCGTAAACGAGATGCTACTTGCGGCAGTTGTAATTTGTACTTTAGTTTCCTTGCAGGTTACTGTCGGATTCCCATTTTGTTGTCCCTTGCTTGTTGTGCACATATCACCAGGCAGTCTGACTTGCAAGCCTTTTCCATTGCCGATGTGGTTGGTAATGCCATCTCTGGTAGTATGATTGGTCTAAGATCAATATGGTAGTTACTGATTGTACGACAGTGGCACTGATTTAGCTAGGAGCACAAAAAATCACCCCAACAACCAAGCTGCTTATAAATTTGAACTCCGGGGATGGGTTACTGTGGCCACTGCCTCTTCAGGGAAGCCATTCCCAAGCAAGCAGTAAAGCACTTGGGGGCATATTATCAAGAAACGGCGTTAAAATTATCCCCCCTTTATTAGCAGAAAACTGCCGGTAAAGCGGCGATAATAGGCTTGATAATATGCCGCAGAGAATTCCCATAGAAGCCCATGTTCTGGTGTCAACATGGGCTTCTATGGGAATTCTCTGCGGCATATTATCAAGCCCATTATCGCTGCTTTAGCGGCAGTTTTCTGCCGCTAAAGCGGCGATAATTTTAACGCCGTGCTTGATAACATGCCCCAAAGTCTGTCGCATTGGGCAGCCCACTAGTAGGCCTCCTTCTCCTTAGGCAGGTGTGGGTAGAGAGTAGCACACCTCCATACCTGTCTTCATGAGTCAGGGCTGCTTTATAGTACATGAGGATTAGATCTTGGTTTTGTGACCTGGGATGTTGCAAGTCAAGTGAGGTACCTTAACCGGCAACACTTTACAGCGCTGATGTTTTACAAAGATTGGTGATCATTACTTATCCAACCCTATTTAGGTGGAAGCTTACCAGACAAGACTCCTTGGGGACATTTTGAAAGATTTCCTGGGAATGCATTCTGCCCATTGCTTACCACCATTGGCTTTGTGTTTTTAACTAAAAGTTGCTTGATGTTTATTGATAGCTTTATTTGTTTTAGGCTGTCTAGCTTGAGTTAGTCCCACACGCAGAGCATATCCTGTTTGCCCCCACTCTTGAGGGCATATTATCAAGAAACGGCGTTCAAATTATGCGGATAGGCATTTAAATGTTGTTCTTATCTTGTTGCATTTGCTGTGGATTCAAAGACATAGGTCAAATGTCAGGCTCTGTCTTCTGTCTTTTCATTTTGCAATTCCTTCTTTGGAAAGTCATGCTCGGTGTCCAACACGTGTGGTTCTATTGTGCGGGCTCCTTCTCAACTTCAATAACACGGCATAAAATCAAGAGCACATGCCTAACACAACTAATGCACAAGACAAAAATGTGCTAATCTACTAACTACTAATCTTGGCTTCCCGGGTAGCGTGCACTGGCATTAACAGTGCTTCAATGCCGCGTGCGGGGTGTGTAAGCGCTGTATAGGTACATTTACAATCTCAATAGCTCAATACAAGCACGAAAAGCAGTGTCAACCATAGAAACAAGGTACGGCGAGGAAAAGTGGTTTGCCGAGGATCACACAATGTGGTCAAAATGCTGAAGTAGTATTTTGTATTTTAAAGACAATCTCTGATTGTTGTTTTTCTGCGTGTAAGTCACCGTTCTATATTTTACTATCACTATTAAGGCTTATACAACAACTTGAAATAACTCCGCGAGTCAAGTGCTACTGTTGAGGTATGTGTGTGTGTGTAATCTGTAGGTTCGAATCCTGGTAAGGTAGACTCAACCGTTCATCCTTCCCCGGTCTATGCAAGATCAACCAAGTTCGATCGAATTATAATAACTGTAAATAAAACGTAAAGGTAAACTGTTTTGGCAAAAGTGCTATGTATATATAACTATATCAAGAATATAAAAACATATGTTGTTGTAAAGAACATTAAAGAAATATCTTTGCCAGTAGACCACACATTTTTCTCCCCAACCTGTGTTATATCATTTCATTAAAAAACATAAAACAGAGAAGGAAGGGTGTTCATATGCCCAGCACTTACCTGGAGCAGACAGTCGCGCTGTTTTATTGGGGTGAAAGAAATTTGTTCACGAAGAAAGACAGTTCTTGGCCAGACTTTATAATCTTAAAAAAATAGATTCTGTGTCGAGGGCCTCTTGTCTGCTTCCTCTGTTCGTCAAATGCTCCTGGCTGCTCTGGCCCCTGAATCAAGATATTTGAACACCACGTGATGCACCTATTTAAGGTAGATTTAAGTGTCCGAGTGAAAGGGACACGTGAGGCACGTGTGAGGAGAAGTATAAACCCATGAGTGAAATGGAGAGGGTTTAAGGTGGCGGGCTTAGGGAGCTTTACCAAGGGTGTCTGGAGTGAGATAAAGGTGTCACCTGCCCGCCAGATGGTGTGGCCTGAGGTAACTGTGCGTGATCCCTCACAGCAAGACTCCGCTAACAGAGCAGATAGTGTGAGGCCTGGGGTGCACGACAGAGCTGCAGCGCCAGCTTCGAGGGCGCGAGGCTCCAGCGGCCGCTCCCTGAGGGCTCACCTGACGAAAATATACAGAGCGGCCGGGAGGAGGCGAGGGATAGAAGAAAGGGAGGGGTGCTGAGAGAATGGGAAAAGGAAGGCGGGGCGATGGGGCGAGAGGGAAGTGAGACAGAAAGAAACGATGTGAGGAAAGGAAAAATAGGAGCCGACAGCAGAGGACGAGGGAGAGAGGAAAAGCAAACTGGAGAACGACTAATGGAAGGGATGAAATATAGAGAAATTGGAGAGAGGAAAGGGATGAAAGGGGGTTGAGAGAAGATGAAATGGAAGGAGAGATGGGGAGAAAGAAAAGAGAGATTGGAGCTGGGAACAAGAAGACGCTGGATTTACATAGGAGAATCCAAGCGAGAAGGTCAGATAGGCGATTAAATTCAATGCGAGGGAGTGAGCGAGCGAGAAGAAAAGAAAAGAGAGAGCAAAGACCGGCACCAAGTGGAGTCCAGAGAAGATGAGAAGGAGAGATATGAAAAAAGGAGAATGAGGATGGCAGGCAAAATAGAGAACCAGTGAAAGAGAGATACAAACATACAGAGGAAGAGAAATAAAGATCTAATGGAAGAGAGTGCCACAACGAAAGAATGACTTCAAGAGGGGCTGGACGAGGATGAGAAGGAAGAGCCAGATGGGTGAGAGAAAGAACTGATGGTAACAAGTCGAGGAGATAAGGAAAGAGAGATAAGGAAAGAAAGCAAGAGATACAGAAGGAAAGATATAGAGAGAGAGATCAGAGGGAGTAGCGGGGAGATAGACACTATGGAAGAGAGACAACTCTTTCTGTTTTGCCCTGTCATTTTAAGTCGTGGCCCAACCTTATCATGCATTACTGTTCATTCAAACAGGGTAGAGTTTAAAATGATTTGAGATAGAGGGGTGAGATGAGGGGCGAGGGGAAGGCTACTAAAGAGTGGGGAGAGAGGCATCTCAAACCGCAGATACACCCAACAGGATCAGTGACTTACTGAGAGGGCGTCAAGTTTTAGCATCCCCTGGGACCCTGATATGTTAGGATGGGGGTTCACTGATATTGGATCACATCAGTTCCCAGGCCTTGGGAGACTCATTAGGGTTCTTGCACACATATGTTTTAAATATAGAACAAAATATAGACTAAGCTACCCATAAATATAGTAAGGTGCATCCATTTATGTCCTAAAGAAATTTAACTTGATCCATCCGGGCAGCATGATGGGAAACATGTACACCAGATACTGGTAGCAATGAATGAACTGAACCTTGCCATGAATCACCAACATAAAATAAAAGAGACTCACCGTGGCTATCAATTGGCAATTTTATATCTCACTACGCTCACCACTCGCTTTCACTGCTGAACCACTACCACTCACCAAGGGCAGGAAAATGATCTCCACCAAAGATTTTGAGGGGCCCTTTGGGCATTGAAGCCTAGTGTGGTGCAGTACCCAATGATGAATCATGCCACCTTGGTGGGTGAGGGTCCTTGCATCTTGAAAGGTTTACCTCTGGTGATCTCTGTAGAAGAGAAAGTAGAAGAAATTTCTGTTTCAAGTTCCCTACCCCCAATGTAGATTAGCAATCTTTCTGGAATGTCACAAAAATATATTTTCCTGCAGGTACCAGGGTCTCTCCATCAGGGTCAGCCTCCTCTTGGACTGTGGAAGTTTTCGGTACCAGTTTCATAAGGAGTCAATCAACACATCAGAAGTGGTTCAGTGACTAAATATCGAGGGACAGAATATAGACTGCCCAAAATATCGACTCAAAAATATCGAGGGACAGAATATAGAATGCCTATCTACAAACAGGTAAGTACTAAAATATGGAGTACAAAATATAGAATGTTAAAATATAGTTAACTAAAATATCAAATGTTTTAAATGTATTAAAAATAATATAAAAGTAATTAAATAATAAACACAATTAAATAAAACATAGTTAAAATAATGTAAAAAAGCTTAAAATTTAAAAATAATAAATGTAATGTAAAAATAATTTTTTAAACATATATTTACTTAATAATATTATAAAATAATTATTAATCTTAATTATAAAATATTTAAAACATTATTACAAATATATTTACATATAAATAAACCTATTATCTAAATATAAAAATAAATAATATATAATAATTTAAATACATTAATACTTTTTATGTTAATTAATAATTTACACTACATTTAGGTGCCGATTCCGATCCTGTAAAACCCGTGTACGATTCGTCGTACGGAGCGTATTCTCCGTACGACTCGTACCCGGGAAATCCACCGTACAACCCAGCAAGTACGATTCGTACAGAAATACCATTTCCGTACGAAACGTACTAAACACCGTACGGCTAAAAAATACCAACGAGTCTGATCCGGGACAGCGCATACGCGACGTCCGTACGGAGTCAGGCAGCGTTTTACGGACCACCAAGTACGATTCGTCCCTACGTCACTCCGCACGGCTTTTTTTTTTACGGCAGCCAAAAACTCCCGGGAAATTGAGTCCGACACGAAAACGGAGCCCCGGTACGCGACGGACAGCCATGGACCGCATCATACGTGTCATCCCGGCCCTCTTAGCCTATGACCTGGTGCACCAAAACCGCCGCGCACGCCGCAGAAGGTGAGAACAACACCCAGGGGCAAAGGGGGGGGTGAGGGGCAAGAAACATACCCCCTACCCAAAATAAAACCTACAATATTCAGGATATACATTACCTCCAGGGTCTGGTCACTTCGGGGGGCGTGTCCACCAATCCCTGCGTCCCGCAACAACGGAAGTGGACGTGGACGCGTACCTCTACGGCAACACTAGATTATTGATATGCACCGTACTCACACATCCATAGCGTGGGTACGGTCCGTATCACTATTGTAGTGGGGCCGTTGGAGTACGCGTGGTACGGACCGTACACACGCTCTGAGAGCGTGTGTACGGCCCGTACCACTATAGTGGTGGTGCCGTAGGAGTACGCGTGGTACGGGCCGTACACACGCTCTCAGGTGCAGAGGACTCCCAGCAGTGGACTGCAACATGAGGGGTGGGTGCAGAGGACTCCCCGCAGTGCACAGACAAATGGGGGTGGGTGCAGAGGACTCCCAGCAGTGGACTGCAACATGAGGGGTGGGTGCAGAGGACTCCCAGCAGTGGACAGACATATAGGGGTGGGTGCAGAGGACTCCCAGCAGTGGACTGCAACATGAGGGGTGGGTGCAGAGGACTCCCAGCAGTGGACTGCAACATGAGGGGTGGGTGCAGAGGACTCCCAGCAGTGGACAGACATATGGGGGTGGGTGCAGAGGACTCCCAGCAGTGGACAAACATATGGGGGTGGGTGCAGAGGACTCCCAGCAGTGGACAGACATATGAGGGGTGGGTGCAGAGGACTACCAGCAGTGGCCTGCAACATGAGGGGTGGGTGCAGAGGACTCCCAGCAGTGGACAGACATATGGGGGTGGGTGCATAGGACTCCCAGCAGTGGACAGACATATGAGGGGTGGGTGCAGAGGACTCCCAGCAGTGGACTGCAACATGAGGGGTGGGTGCAGAGGACTCCCAGCAGTGGACTGAAACATGAGGGGTGGGTGCAGAGGACTCCTAGCAGTGTAAAGACATATGGGGGTGGGTGCAGAGGACACCCAGCAGTGGACAGACATATGGGGGTGGGTGCAGAGGACTCCCAGCAGTGGACAGACATATGTGGGTGGGTGCATATCACTACCAGCAGTGGACAGAGACATGGGGGTGGGTGCATATCACTACCAGCAGTGGACAGACATATATGGGTGGGTGTATATGACTCCCAGCAGTGGCCTGCAATATGAGGGGTGGGTGCAGAGGACTCCCAGCAGTGGACAGACATATGGGGGTGGGTGCAGAGGACTCCCAGCAGTGGACATAGACATGGGGGTGTGTCATTATCAGATGCCCACAACTCCATGGGTGTATGTACGCATCCCTGAGTTTTGATTATGATGATAGTGCATAACAACACATCACTGACAGCAGTGTCCCACTCCCAGGAGGATGGCTGTCTTTCCCCCACTGCATGACACACCACATGTGGGTGTGAGGACAAATGACACATGCATACCCACCCCTGGCGGATGCAGCACAATACACACATTGAGATCATGCCACAAGACTGTATAGTCATGTCACTGTCTACTAAAGTAAGAGAGCCAAAGGGAACACACATTGTCACGCACATCCCAGGAATGATAGGAATGTACAGGTGCTGGGCCAGCCACTAAGATGTCGTCTTTTATGGAAGGAATAGGGTTGAGTTCCCACAGATACAATGACCACAATTGTGAGTCAGGTGCCCAAATACCCTGCAGAACAAGTACCATATGTGTGCTAGGCTGGGATTACACACATGCATAGTGCTGAAAAGGGAGAATTTCTCCATGAAGGCATTTCAACATACTCAATACACAAGTACAGTGACTAGCAAGGATGGCACAGACGATGCAGCTGGAGACATTGCTGAGTAGGCATGGCCATAGTTGAAGTGATCCGTCACCAACAAAGCAAATGTAGCACAACAATTGGGCAACTCTTTGCAGGGAAGATGTCAGGTGCCACAGAGGAAGGAACACTCCTTGGGACAATGTCTGAAAACCAAAATAACACACACTACCAATGGTTCTTTGCTGAGACCTTGTGATGGCACGCAGATACCATGGTCAACCTCATCACGATCAGACTCGAACATTTCTCAGTACAATAACACATTACCACAACATCAACTCCTGTAGCCTCAGCAACAATATCAATACCTGAAATGCAATAGTGTTCAAATGAAAAATAAAATGCTTTATTCAGCATGAAACAAAAATACGAAAGAACACTATATACAAAGGACAATGGCCAGTCCATAATATAAGTCCTTGGGGGGGACACATGGGCACATGTCTCCCCTAGCTTGCCTGCACAGTGGAACCCTCAGGTTCGTCGACCGGGGGGGGACGCATCATGTGGGGAAGGACCAGGCAACGCAGGGACAGGAGGGGGAAGGGTAGGTGGGGTGGGTGCAGGGGTGGACGTGTCCACCACAGGGGGTGGGGCAGTGCCAAAGGTGGTGGTGGGCTTGGCGCTGCACACTTCTGCAAGGGCGGCCAGAGTAACCCCTGCACCGGAAGAAACCCCAGGGACAATGGAGGGGGGTGGGGCGGAGGCATGGGGTGCAGCGCTCCTGGGGGAGGGGGTGGACATGGGGGTGGACTCAACTCCCCTAGCCGGGGACTTCCTTGACCGCTTGTGGGGTGGTGTCACAGTGGGGGCAGGGGAGCCAAGGGGAGTGCTGTTGGAGGGACTGGGTTGTGAGGCATGCGGACTCAGACTGTGGCTGCGTGTATGGCTTTGTGCCCCAGAGCCAGTGGGTGTGCCTATATCCCCCTGAGTGTGCGTGCCAGGATGTGTGCGTTTGCCCTTTCTTGGTGGTGTGCTGTCTGTGTCTGGTGTTGTGCGTGCTTGCGAAGGTCTGTGTGTGCATGGGACAGATATGTGAGAGGGAAGTGTGGATGGGGCTGGGGTAGGGGCTGACAAAGCGCTGCAGGAGAGACACTGCTGCCATCAGTGAAGAGTCCATGGACTGCAGAAACCGGTGTTGGTCAGACATCGATGCTGACATGCCCTCCATGAACGACACCATCTGTGTCAGCAGTGTGGTGTGGCCATGGGGGACATGCAGCATCGATGCCTGCCCAACCTGCAACTGCCGCTGTATGTCCACAGACTCAGCACTGAGGGCAGCAGGGGTGACAGGGGCAGGGGGTGCGGTGCCTGGCACGAAGGAGACATGGTAGTGCTCTGCACGGACAGAAGGGACCGGAGCAACTGGGAGGGCGGTGATGGGAATGGAGGAGGCGGTGCCAGATGTTGGGCTGCTGCAAGGTGTAGTAGCAGCCTCCGCCCCCTCGATGAGGTCAGCCTCGGACCTGTCTGCGTCGTAGTTGGTGTCGCCACCAGACAGGTCCTCCAACTGACTTCCCTCGCCCTCCGTGACACTGGCTCCCGCAGACTCGCCAGCACTGGTGCCACTGGTACTGGGTCCTTCCTCCAGGTCCGTGCAGGTGTCTCCCTCGGTTTCCAATGATGATGCTGTGGGCAAGGTGAAGATACAGAAAAACATCAGTCACCTGTATACATCTGACACATGAGTACCAAAACAATAGGTCACAGTGCATATCAGCCAATGCTTCATGAGTAACAGCTAGATTACTCCGCACATATATAAGACCAGTACCCCCAGTTGGTAGACCCACCATTCCACTTGTACACAAGGAAAAATAGGACACACCAGCCCAAAAATTGACTGAGAAATATACTGAGAAGCTAGTGATTGGGAACAGGTGAGCACAGCAATACAATGAAGTCATGCCACCTCTTGTTTACCCTGAAAGAAACAGGAGTGGTGCACCCAAGGCAAACTAACAGACCTCAATACTAAAGGTGTCCCCACACTCAGAGCCTTGTAAGTACTTTGGAACACTAACCAAATAAACTTTAGTCCCTTGGAAATAACAATACTTCACACAATCAACATGTTTAGAATGTGCGAATGTGCCATTTGGTGAACAGAACACACATGTGCCTGTATAAAAGATGTCTCCCAAGGAGGTGCACATAAAACTACTTTTACCCAGTCATTGAAGAAGCTGGCAGCCTTATCTACAGGAGCCACTGTCCAAAAGAAATGGTGTAGCAGAAAGTACATATACATGTGCCCACGGAGGTCTTGATGACTTGACACTCGTAAGTTGGTATCACCAACAACCAAGGACTTACCCAAATTCCACAACACTCTGGGAACATGTATATGTATAATCTGCAAAACAGTCTTATAAGAACAGTGGCTTCTTTTAAAAAGTTCCAGCGTGTTCCCTGAAAGTGTAAAGGTGGTTTGTTGTGCACTTCCTTGGGAGACATCTGTCATGCAGGCACATCATTGTTCTTCACACCAAAACATCAAACTAAAGCATTTAAAACAGGAAGACATGTTGACAAGTGTAGTGAGTGCCAAGGTACAAGAGGTTTTGACTAACAACTTGAATTATGCCAGTTGTCACATGGCCATCCGTTC
Organism: Triturus cristatus; assembly: GCF_964204655.1. NCBI lineage: Eukaryota > Metazoa > Chordata > Amphibia > Caudata > Salamandridae > Triturus > Triturus cristatus. The sequence continues at coordinate 533,641,128 of NC_140590.1, forward strand.
CCTGATGACACAGTTGGCAACACATCTGACCCACTGCCTGTCATGTGGAGTGGCACACATGTCCAAATACAGGACAATGCATAGGCTGATGGGCCTGCAATTGTGTCGTAAAAAGGCACACCTGCACTGAGGAGACACCCTCATGGCAAGCCAGATGTCAGCACACAAAGACAAAACTACGTAGCATCTGGACCACACACTGGTGCCAAAAATGTATGAGCATGAATCATGTATTTAAACTATTGACACATGCTGCAACGCACAAACATTAAATCCTGCACAACATGACTGGGTCACTGCCCGTTGAGTCTCTGTCAAGCAAATTATTGCACACAGGTCAGACCTGGCAAGGAGACATAAGGTTTGGCCATGTAGGCCTCGCCTGCACAAACCCCCCATAGCTGAGACAATGTGATTGAGACAGCTCAAGAAGTGACACCTCTTAATCAGGGTTAACAAAAGTGTGCAGAAAGAATTCCCAAATGTACTCCACATCACCTCGTGAGGCTGGCAACACATATTTGTGACAAACAACCATCAACAGATAGTTGTGAATAGACACGCAGGCACTGCCCAGTGTGAGTATGCACAAGCCAAATGGGGTCTCCCTGTCCAGTGGACACATGTAGCACACTTTGGATAAATACAAATGAGGCCAGGGAACAATGCCACAGAGGCAAACCAATGCTGAACACACAGAGAATGTGCACAGTGTTGGATGACACACATGATAACGAGGCAAGGGTGTCTCAGGGGACTGTAGTGGGCACACTGCTCCTGGTTCCTGGAATGATCTTACTGTAACATGAACAACCGTCCTGGCACCATGCATATCTCCCACTCATGCACATCATGTCTGAGGCCACAACATCGGTCATGCATGCTGCAAGTGTGTGCACTGGAAACCTTACAATCCTATGGTGAGACTCATCATCAGTGCCAAAAAATATGGACCCCCAACTGAGTGAAGAGGACAGGGCACAGGCAAGATGCCAACACATGTCACAGACCACCCTCACACATGATGCAGAAAGCAATGTGCACTTGGATTAACTGGCAGCCTAGATGACCATGTGCAATAGTGATTACACACAGACCAGGGGACACATGTCAAGGAGGGGAAGGGATGAATAAGAGCACCGTTTGACTTTGGGGAACAGAATATGCACAGCACATATAAACCCTGGCAGTGTATCAAGGCGACAGAGCACTTTGAAAAGCTGGTGACTCACAACACAAAAAACACACATGTACCTACTCCCTCCTTGCTGTTGTCTCTCCTGTAACTGCCTATCCAGGTCAGGGAAGATCACCGCCAGGACACGCGTCATGTGGGGGGTCAGGCGTCGGCACCCGCCGTGGGGGCGTGGAGGTGAGAGGTCCAGCTGGACCCGGGCGATCCGCCGGGTCCAGCACCGGATGTCCTGCCAACGTTTCCGGACTTGGGCTAGGCGCCGACAGCGATCCCCCGCCGATCTCACGGCCCTGACGATCCGCTTCCAGATCCTCCCCTTCTCGCAGGCATTTACCTGTGAGGATGACAAAGTGAGACAACATCACTACACATGCTCCATGTCACAGAGACACACATTAGAACATCTTTGATATGTTGGACAGGGCATAGGATGCTGCCAAGGAATTGCATCTTTATCATATGGATATTGTCCTCTGTGGAAGCCCCAATGCACTACATGGCATTGAAAGTACACAGGTGGCAGGAGGGGTGCGACACACTCCCTGATCATGGCACACACTGTGCATCACATGCAACACCTGGCTGATGGACAGCACCTCTAAGCAGTTACATGCCCTAGGCCACTGACGCAACCTCAGCAGAGTACACAGACACACACAGGCACAGATCAGTCAACTGCCATTGCCAACAGCGGATACAAACATCACTCTGCACATGTGCCACTTGCCTGTGGGGTGTCACAGGTGTCGTGCTAGCTCAGCAAGTCAGACACACAGCACGGCTTACTTCTCACATCAGATGGGTAGAGCTGTTGCCTCCTCCATGCTGCTGTGGTGCAACACTTCACATAGACACTCACCCACATGACAATGAACATTCACACACATCAATGTCCAGGGGGCGTACACATCACTTGGACACTCTCCCCACTGCTCCACTCAACTCACACACATATGTGGGTACAGTCACCTGTCACACCGGGGGAACCACTGAATCACCTCAGGACAATAGACCAAAAATGCCACAGAGGATTTGCCCGGCTGAATGTGTCATGCACTATGCAGTGAATGTCACAGTAAGCACAATGCAAGTGAGGAGTGCACACATGAACTATATCATGCTCTGCATGAGAGACGTAAGCCTTCCCCCCCCCCGGGACCCATTCTAAACAACATTGCATGTCTGTCACACCTGGACACAATGCCAGAAGTGACAGTCACATAAAAGGTGCACAGTCAAAGTTAGTGGAGTCAGCACTCACCTGTTCCCCTGGTCTCCCATACAGGCTGGGTTACTGTGGGAGGAGGACATCCAGCAAGGCCTGATTCTCCTCCTGGGTGAATGGCTAGGCCCTCTCCACAGTCCTTGACATGGTGCCAGAGGAAGCACAGACAGCAGCAGTGTGGTCAACAGGAAAGTTGTGGAGGCAAGTGCCCTCTCATGGGTTCTGGCTGACTTATATCTGTCTTGCTGGGGGCTTTCATTTACAGGAGTACAGAGTGATTGGTCAGACTCATTTGCATCCTACGTTTCCTCCAATCCCTTTAAACATACACCAATGACACGAATTTGCATGGTTCAAATTTTGAGCATCATAGCAAGGCAAACCCCACTTTGCAACATTGTAATTTTTGGGCCAACTGACTTTTCCAGGCCACCTGACGGCCACATTGCAACTGAAATCTCGGTATCCATGACAACCACCATGCATTTTGTGCCTAATACTTGTCCACTATGTAATTTTTGATTGAAGAGAACATGTACGGTGCGTTTCACACATACCCGTGCACGTACGGCACCACTACAATAGTGATACGGACCGTACACACGCTCGGAGGGTGTGTGTACGGTCCGTATCACTATTGTAGTGGTGCCATAGGAGTACGCATGTGTGTACAGGCCGTACACACACGTGTACTCCTATGGCACCACTACTATAGTGATACGGACCGTACACACGACGTGTGTACAGTCCGTACCACATGTACTCCTACGGCACCACTACTATAGTGATACGGACCGTACACACGCTCTCAGAGGGTGTGTACGGTGCATTTCACATGCTTACACTGGTGATAGGAGGCGCACACAAAAGGACTGGAGGTCTCAGACTTGCACAAGGCTGTACATCAAGTAATTGTCATTGCAGACTTTCATGTGCAGGGCCTAGGTGTGTCAGGCAGTGATATTGCACATGTCTCCTCATGTAGTTGCACAATTGATGTGTGATGACCTGTGTACACATGTCATGTGTGATGGGGCACTATGTGGCACACTTCCCCTTCACACTTTGCACATGTGTGCCTGTAGTACAAATGTGTCAAGCACAGCATCACTGGCATGGCACAGTCACCATCACCCGCAACTGTCCCCTGATGCCAGGGACAGGGACACTAACAACTGACATTTAACGAACAGCGTGCCCCGATGTGACTATGTCATGTGTGTGTCATGTGTTCCCATGAGCTTGCTGTTAGTGTTCCGTCAACTACATCTGCTGTTGCTGCATCCAACATGTGTCTGTGTGGAGATGGTCATGGCACACATCTGCGCACACCATGCCACATGTGGATTCCCACGTAAGCAGGGTCTGTATGCATCGGACATGACATTTTCACATGAGAACATATCTGCGTCGTCTCAATGTCTGTTTTCACGTGTACCCCTTATTGCAATGTGTTTGATCTGTGCATTTGACATTCCATGTGACCTGTGCGTCTAGCTTGCTGTCAGCTGTCTGTATGAGATGACATCCTTTAAATGCAGCTATGTGGATGTATGTCACTCCTGTGATGTCTCTGGCTGTTCACTCAGACTGGCCCCCAGGTCGTTTCAGGGCATGTCATGTACACTTGCCAATCAATGGGTGTATCTTGCTTTTTGTAGGAGTATCACCAAGCTGGCATACGTGTCCTGGATGTATTGCACAGACCAGACTCTGTATTCATATGATGTGTAGTAGCAGTTTAGCATGTGCTCTGTTCATTGACATTGATGATGTCATGCTCAAAATCTTCGTTATTCTATACCATTTTCTGCAGGGCACCGCCTGTCCCCGGCCAATGCCAGACTTGGTTGCCATGAGGGAACGTGACTGCATCCGACGTTACAGATTCACTCCACAGTTGATTGAGGACTTGACCGCCAAGCTGGCACCACACCTCCAACCGCGACACAGGTATCCTACTGCGCTGACCCCCAAGATGAAGGTGATGGCAGCCCTACATTTTTTTGCCACAGGTACGTTTCAATTCACCATAGCTGATGTTGGTGGGATGTCCCAGACAATATTCAGCCGTGTCCTGCGTGATGTTTTGGCAGCCATGTTGGAGCACCTTGATGAATTCATCCATTTTCCTACTCCTGGTGAGTTGAAAGGTGTCAAGGGTGATTTCTATGCCCTGGGAGGGATGCCCCATGTCATTGGCTCCATTGATGGGACACATGTAGTTTTGTTACCACCACAGGCACAGGAGGTAGCCTATCGCAACCGTAAACATTACCACTCTATAAATGCCCTTGTGGTGTGTCTTGCTAACATGCTGATTTCCCATGTCTGTGCACGTTTTCCAGGGTCAGCACACGATGCCTACATCATGAGGCATAGCAGGGTGCCAGAAATGATGCTGCGGCTGCACAACGAACGAGCATGTCTTGTTGGTTGGTATACTCTGTCCTGTGTGTTGCGGTATCTTTGGCTCTTACGGCATCTCCTGACCCACTTATTTACATGATGTTTCAATGTAGGGGACTCTGGATATCCCAACATGACATGGCTGATGACACCTCTCTGCAACCCAAGATCAGCTGCATATCACCGCTACAACAATGCACACGGGCAGACCAGGCGAGTGTTTGAGAGGACGTTTGGCTTCCTGAAGAGCCGATTCCGGTACCTTCGCAAAACAGGCGGGTCCCTCCCATATGCACCGGCGAAGGTCTGCAAAATCTTCCTCGTGTGCTGCATGCTGCACAACATGGCAGTGGAGAAGGCTGTGCCACTCATCCTCGATCCGGATGAGCAGGAACATCCACCCGTGGAGGATGAAGGGCTTGGTCACGAGGCAAGTGAGGAGGAGGAGGAGGAGGATATCCGGAGTCAGCTCATACGCAACTTCTTCTCTTAATGGTGAGTCACTGGGTCTGAGTGTGCACGCTTGTATCCTTGGGTGGCATGTGTTGCAATGTGTGTGTCCAGCTAACTGTATGCTATGTGACTTAGATGTGTGTTCTGATATGTCACTCGAGTGAGGATGTCATTCCACACATTTTCACAGAGACACATTCTTTTAAATTAGCATGGGGACAACATTGTTCATGTTTAGTAACTGACCATGTATGCGTAGAAAAATCTTTGCGCTGACTTCTTGTGTGTCTGTCATTCCAAGGTTCTTGCGCATGTTGTCTGCTTGTGTCATCGTTGTCCTCCTGCTATTCCTCATGAGTATTGCAACGTGTGGTAAATCAGCGTTCCATGCACGGACATGGGGAAATGTCATTTTGGGTAAGGATTGCAGCAAGGCTTTTTGGGGGTGGTACGTGTTTGGAATGTGTGGGGACTGCTCCTGTGCATGTTGTGTTCCCATGCATACATGTCGACTCACCATGGGGCACATAACATGTAGCATGACTCCAATAAATTGATAGTCACCCTTTGTGACAGTCATCTGTTATGGGTTTTGGAGTCAGGTGAAGGCATCAATGTGTGTAAAACTTCCCTCTGAAACATACGGGATGCTACGGGTGGACATAGTGTGGAACATCCCCATAACAGGCTCAATGGTGAATTGCAGCCTCTCCGTGTGCAGCAGGAGGTGTTTGGCTCATCCCCTTAACTTGTGTGCCAGTTCATTTGGATTTACAACATCCGTGTTGTGAAGGGGGTGTCCAGCGTAGGTCCCACATGTTCAGTCAATTGACCTGTGAGTCTGTTCACATTGATGCATTTCCCTTAGTGTGAGTTTGAGTAATAAAGGTGTTCCTCACCCTCAAAAGTGCCTCATCTCTGTCAATGCAGGTCTCTTGCCACTTTGCATGCGTCAGCTCTGGCATAGTTGACAAATATTGTGCATAGGAGTGTATGTGTAGTTCATCAACATGCATGCAGTTCGTCATGGATAATGATCTCTATTGTGCATGAAGTCCATGTGTGTGAATGTCTTTGGGCAGGTTGCTCCCCCCAACGGGCCGTCCACGTATGCTGAGGGTGTGTCTCCTGTGCGCTGTTCGTCCTTCTGTTTCATGATCCTGTGTCAGTCATCTTTGGTGATTGTTCATCCATTTTCTCTGTGTGAGCCATGACTAACCTGACACTCCTTCCTTTACGTACGCCTGTTGCAGTTGTCCTTTCTGACCTCCTTGTCTTTGTATGCTACTTACGGCCTAGTTTCCAGTACATGCCACCTGCTGCTGCGGCCCCTGCGGCAAGGGCCCACCAAGTTCCCGGATTCTGCAACCCACACGCCTCCAAGATGCTCCTCCCTTCCTCCCTCCACCCATTTATCAGGCTGTCATCAGCTTGTCTGTGCCACTGTTGCGGCCACGCGGTGCCAAAGGCAGGACCGTCAGCGCATGCAACGTGCACATTGCACGACCCTCATGTCCATGCATGACCCACATCACACAACAGTCTCATGTTGCAGCCACCCTCCAAGCAATGTCCAAACGAAAATCAACCGCATGCCCTATGCGCACACACGACACCTTTGCATGCTGAGTGTGAAACTCCAACTTCCTACACAGCGCAGCCCCGCCTTCCAGGCCCTGTCACACCAACCAGGTCATGTCCCTCCTACTCCACACCGGCTCTGTCCAACAGCACGCCATTGGACTCTGTTACCTCCTCAACACAACAGGCCCACACATCACCTTCATGACAGCATCCTCAGCACACAACTTCTTCATTGCCATCTCAGACGGATACAAGAGCACCCGCAGGGATGGCACAGACAATCCCGGGGGATGAGTTGATATCTATTCACAAGTACGCACTCAGGGTAACAAATCCGGTTTGGCACAGACCCCCTGCAAAGCCTCAGAGTAACACTCATCTACAGATCTCCAGGCCTACATCCACAATTCCACAAAGCCATCGGCACGTCCATCTTCACGCACGCCCTCACATCCACAGGATACATGTGGCTGTGAGCCCGGAACTTCTGGCTGGATGAGAACCACACCAGCATCCATCATTGGTCCATCCACATTAGCATCCACGTTTCTGACAAGCAACACACTGCCACACTCCCCTCTACCAATCTCCCAAAGATGCTTGATGTAAGTCAACACAGACATGCTGTGTGGGACACTGGAACCAACACCACCGCCACACCTTGCAACCTCACACACTGGATCAGCAACTGATCCAACATTCTAGCCACGCTGATGGACTTTCCTGTGACGCACATCCACAATTACGCCACCTGGGATGAGGCAGAGCTAGTGGACTCATAAACGTCTAGCAGGACTCTTGTGCACATCTTGCAACACAAATAACCATCATTGGCCTTACCACCCAGGAAAACGGCACACACAGCCATCACCATGTCATCAGCAAGGACAATTGGAGATTCTTCAGACAGTGCCGAGGCAAACAAAGCGCGCAACATCAAGGAGCTCTTCAGCATTGTGAATGCACTGACATCAGCTCTCCATCCAAAAGACAGCCCACCCTTGCAAGGCAGAGCCAATCCCTTGCAACTTTCTACTACTGCAAGCTCATGGACCTACACGCAAGCCTTGGCACACAGAGGCAGAACGCACTATTATATGCGGGAGCAAGCCCCCTCAGGTTTAGCACTTCCATCATCAGGAGATACAACACCCGGCTCATGTGCAACATCCACTGGGGATCTCCATCAGGCCCCTTCCCACACAACATCTCAACCACATCATTCCCCATCCTTGTAGCCACCGTTCAGCACGTCATGTATGTATCATTTGAGTTAGCCACATTCCATGGTAGATAGAGGCATGCAGTGACCCAGGCCCTTCTTAGACAACGGACGGCAGGAACGCAGGCTCTCAAGGAACATCACCGTGCTTCCCTAGCCAGAAAATGTAATCAGGAAGACAGGCGACGAGCAACTGACAGACTTCCTCCACGCAAAGAGCTACAGGCAACCTGCACAAGACCATCTTCCACAGTAATCACCACACTGCAAACGTCATCATTACCACCAACAACGACCACTTTGTCCTGCTCAACAATGGTGAGGCCACCCCCCTTGACCTCTCCACAGCATTATACACGATGTGCTCACACACTGTCAGCTCACACATCTCCAACACTGGTATCCAGGGGATGGACCAAGATGAAATCACCTAGTAGCTCACACGCAAGGACATGGGAGTGTGACCCAAGCCTTAAGCATGTAGTACAGTGGCGTCATCTGGCACATGGCCAAGGGCTAATCTCTCAGCGTGTTAATCTTCAATGTGTCCATGACCCCCCTCTCCACCATCACATGCGCACACAACCTCATCATCGTCTTGTATGCCATTCACAGCCAGCTGCTCCTCACCCTCACCAAAGACCCAGCCATTGCCAGTTCCAACCTTCAAGAAGGCATGAGGTCCGTTGATGAATGGCTGAACATCAGCCACCTGATGCTGGACTTGGCCAGGACTGAGGTAATCATCTGAGGATTGTTCCCTTACAGCTGGGTCAACTCCTTGTGTCCCACCCGTCAGGGCACTGCACCAGCACCCAGTGGCCACGCACACAAGATGGTGTGCATCCTGGACTCGTCGTTCACAATTGCCATGCAACTCACCAGCATCTGTACCTCATGCTGCAACACCCTCTGCATGATGCACATGATCCACAGAGAGATCCACTCCAAGGCAAGACAGACCGTCCCCCAGGTCCACGACAACAGCCGTGTCAACTACAGCCCCGCCCCCTACAAAGCAAGTGCAGCCAAAATCCCGGAAAACTTGTCCACATCCAGGGTGCATCTGCACATCTCAGCTTCAACATCCCGTGCACCAGCCACATTAACGTCCACCTGAGATAGCTGCAAGGGATCACTGTGTGCTGCAGGATGACCTTCACACTCCTCAGCTAAAACTCTGGATGCAGTCCACAACCCCAGACCCCAAACCAACCTTGGACGTCTGTCATCCAAGACCCCGTTGGGCCAACTCCATGCATCCAACCTTGCCCTGGCCAACATTCTTCACATCCACCAAACTCCAGCATGCAGGAGATAGTTCTCCCACCTGGCCAAACATACCTTGGACTCCCTCCCCGGGAACCTCCACATGAGCCATGACCTCTACACCTTAATGATACTCTTCCAAATTTGTCTGTCCGCACAGTATTGCAAGCCCCCCCTCAGCAGCTTGAGGCCATCACAGGTGAGTATTGTGCTCCATATCTGTATTGGATGATACATTGTGACCCATGTGTGTCCTGTACCGCACTCAGATCCCAGGGTATGGATGGCTGGAGTTAGTTCAACACTCAGGCATAGTTTGACATTTCCCCACACGTATGTTGTGGACTCATGCAAAATGACTGCAACATCTGATTAGAGAATTTTAGTTTTATTCTCGTTGGGGGGGGCGTGTTTTTTGGGGAAAAAATAGGTGCTATACAGTGTGCCTAGAATCCAAAGTTCACCGGGGGAGGTGGGATCCTTGGCATTTGAAGTCATCAGAGTCCAGACCACAGTGTTTGTCATCATTGGTCAGACTGTGACCAGCAAGTCCATGTGGCAGAGAATGTCAGTGAATGAGGTGCTGCTGTTGTGCATGAAGGCCAGGTGCCAGGCCAGGTGACCTGGGAGATGTGGATGGTCCGCTGCCTCTCACGGTCTTTTCCGTGGACGACCCACCTTCCTTGCGGGACCCTCATATGCAGGCCTTGACGATGCTTGGGACGCTCCGTCGGACGAATCCTCCTCCTCCTCCCTCCCTGTGGCTGGTGGTGGTCTTCGCCTGGTGACACAGGGAGGGTTGCCCATGTTGTTGGCAATCCGACGGAGTGAACGGCTTATGTCCGTTTGCACCGCCAGGAGCTCAGCCAGTCTTGCCTCCATCCGTCCTTGGTGTTGTTGTTGAATGGCGTGTTGCTTGGCCTGCTGGTTCTTAATCTCTGTGAGGGTCTCCACTACCTGGCTGATGGCCCTGGTGTCACGCCGGTATGCCTCCATGATGTTGTGTACATGGGACATACCGGTCCCTTCAGCTGGCTGGTCAAGTTGTCGCCTCCGCTTGCCTCCACTCCCACCACCCCTGCCCGCACGAGCCGGGCATGCCATTGTGGGCACATCGGGTCTACGGGTCCCCTGAGGGATGGCAGTTGCGGGGTTGTCTGCCTCCTCCTGGGTGCCCGGCGAACCTTGTCCCTCCAGGTCAGACTGACTCAGTTGTTCAGTGCGGGCAGGGCTCCTGTGTGTCTCCTGGGATGTGGCAGGAATGGTGGTGGTGGTTGGCACAGATGTACCTGAAGCAGGTGCTGCAGGGGCTTGGACACCAGAGGGTCCAGGTGGGTCGGGGTCATCCACGGAGTGTTGAGAGGCAGCGCTGCCGGTGGGATCATGTTCCTCCAGAGCCTGGGAAAGTGATTCTTCCCCCCCATTGTTGGGGGGAGATCCATGACGTTGCCCTGTTTGTGAGAGAGAGACAATGTTAATGCTGTTTCATGCAACATCCATGTTTCATACATATTCAAGTTGGCACATTTCCTCCAGGTAGTTGTATGTGCCTAGCATTCCCCTCAATGTTCACTTGTGGAGGGTATGTTGCAGGGGACAGATTGATATGTTCTCCTGAGTGTTTGACATGTAGATTTTTGGCTTGGATGCTTCTTTGGCTATGGATTGATCTTGTTGTGTCACATGTCCATTGTGAGAGTGGGTAAATCCATTGCCTGCCCCAGGGGTGTGTGCTTGTGTAAGGGGTGTGTGTGACAGGGCCTGCTGGAGGGTGTAGTGTGATTTGGCAGTGGGTCTCCCAGGTGATGTATCTGTCCCACCATGGAGCATGCTGCCATGAGAGTGAGTGTGAGTTCCTTTCCTAGATATCTGAGCTTGTGGTGTTGGTGTTTGAGTTTACAGTGGTTACAGGAGGGCCTTGTGCTGCCTACAGCAGGGCCAAGTGCCAGCTACCTTGTGAGTACTTAGCCAGTCCCTGTGCATTGAGCATGGTGGATGGGTATGAACCGGGGCCATATGGCCTGAGGGCAATGGTGTCTGATTCAGTGTTGAACAATGTGTTTTGTGATCCCCACCCTCCCACCATCCCGGGCATCCAGTCTTGGGTTTGTGGTTCGTGTAGCCTGGGACATGGCATGGCCTTGCTTAGTGAATGGGGCATACACATGTTAGTGGCATGAGCGTTGTTTCTGAGTGTGGTTGTGTCCGGTGAGGGCTTTGGTGTAGTTGCGTGCATTTGGTGTAGTTGGGGTGTGGATGCCATTCCTCCCATGTTACGTAAGTTGTTTGTGTACTCACCAGGCTCGGCAACTCCTTCGACTCTGTGTACTCCCACTGGCGGAAGCAGGGCCATCACCTTCTCCTCCCAGGGATGGTAATGTACCGGTCTGCGGGGCAGCCCACCTCCAGTGATGTTACTCTGGGTGTAGTCCTCGTTCATTTTGCTCTTGACTGCCCTCCGCAAATCGTACCACCTGGCTTGGCATTCATTCCCGGTCCTTCTGATGGGCGCAACAGCATTCACCCTGTCGACGATCCTCTGCCACAGGCGTGATTTTTCGGCTATGCTGGTCTGTCTGACCAATGTTCCAAAGAGCTGTGGCTCGACTCTGATGACTTCGTTGACAAGGATGTCCAGCTCCTCCCTTGTGAACTTTGGATTCTTGTCTGTGGGCATGGTGTGGGGTGAGGGTGTGGATGCTTGTGGGTGTGTGGGTGTGAATGTGAAGGTGTGTGTGGGAATGTGAAGAGGAGGTATGTGTGAAGGAGTGTGTGTGAAGGTGTATATGTTAAGGCGTATGGGTGCAGTTGTTGGGGTGTGGTCTGTAGCTGCAGTGAGTCTGTTGCAAAGGCTCATGGTTTGTGTGTGAGGGCCCTTTTTATTGGTCCATTTGTGGGTGTGCCTGAGTTTGAAATTTTGGTGGGTGTGTTATAAAAGGTGGTTGTGAGTTTGGGCCTCTGTTTGCCTGTTCGGATGTGGCAGGTCAGTCATTTTGATGTTTTTTATATTTTAGACGTGTTTGGTGGTGTTGTGCGAGTCGAATTGACCCTCCTTGTGCTGTTTTACAGTGTCCTGGTTCAGTATGAGTCGTTTTCGCGTATGTAAGGTGCGTACATACGCGATGCTGGGGGACGGGACTGGGGTACGGTGCGTACAAGTACGGGGCTGGGGGACGGTGTCCAAGTACGGTGCTGGGGTACGGTGCAGGGGTACGGTGCGTACAAGGACAGGGCTGTGGTACGGTGTGTCCAAGTACGGGGCTGGGGTACGGTGCATACAAGGACGGGGCTGGGGTATGGCACGTCCAAGTACGAGGCTGGGGTACGGTGCTGGGGTACGGTGCGTACAAGGACGGGGCTGGGGTACGGTGCGTACAAGGATTGGGCTGGGGTATGGTGCGTACAAGGACGGGGCTGGGGTACGGTGCTGGGGTATGGCGCATCCAAGTACGGGGCTGGGGTACGGTGCTAGGGTATGGTGCGTCCAAGTACGGGGCCGGTGTACGGTGCTGGGGTACGGTGCGTCCAAGTACGGGGCTGGGGTACGGTGCTAGGGTACGGTGCGTACAATGATGGGGCTGGGGTACGGTGCGTCCAAGTACGGGGCAGGGGTACGGTGCGTACAAGGACGGTGCTGGGGTATGGTGAGTACAAGGACGGGGCTGGGGTACGGTGCGTACAAGGACGGGGCTGGGGTACGGTGCTGGGGTATGGTGCGTCCAAGGACGGGGCTGGTGTACGGTGCTGAGGTACAGCACGTCCAAGTACGGGGCTGGGGTAGGGTGCTGGGGTACGGTGCGTACAATGACGGGGCTGGTGTACGGTGCTGGGGTATGGTGCGTCCAAGTACAGGGCTGGGGTACGGTGCGTACAATGACGGGGCTGGGGTACAGTGCGTCCAAGTACGGGGCTGGGGTACGGTACGGACATGGGGGGTACGGTGCTGACATACGGGGGTTGTACAGTGCTGACATACGGGGGTACTTGCGGACATACGTGGGGGGAGGGGGGGGCTGTATGACTTGTATCCCGGGCACAAGTTTACCTGGGATACGAGTGGTACGGAGTTCGCTACGTACGGGCCTTTTTACATACGCTTGTGTATTCAGAAGGGCGGTATGGATCGTACTTGTGCGCTGGGAGTTTAGTTTTACAAATTGTACGTGAAACTGTCCGGCTACGTCTCGGAGACATTTTCCCGATACGATTCGTATGTATTTTTCACGTACGAATCGTACTTCACCGGTGGAACGGGACTTGTACGATTCGTACGTAAAAAGATACGGATACGAGTCGTACGGGAAATATTTTTACAGGATTGGAATCGGCACCTTAATATAACAAAATTAAAAACATTACATAGCTAAGGGAATAAAATGAGTATTCACACTCCAACAATTGCAAAAGTAAAGAATTTGTTGGATAGTGGGAGGGTAACAATTACTATTCCCACTCCAGTTGAGTGCAACAGTATGGAAAGTGTTGGATAGCGTAGGGGTAAATATTACTATTCCCACTCCAGTGAGTGCAACAGTAGGGAAAGCGTTGGATAGCGTAGGAGTAAAATTAACTATTCCCACTCCAATGAGTGCAACAGTAGGGAAAGCGTTGGATAGCGTAGGGGTAACAATTACTATTCCCACTCCAGAGAGTGCAACAGTAGGAAAAGTAATGATTTAATATTTAAATAAGAATACATTAATTATCAATACCAATAAAAAATTCATTAAAATTAATTACCAATCACAAAATATTTAATAATTAATTAATTATGAATACCAATAAATATGTTTGATTAAAAATCAATTACATATTAATAATTATTTAACAACTAATTAAGTTTCGATCCCCAAAATGCAATAAGTAATAAAACAAATTCCAATTAATAATTAATTAACAATAAATTATTTATCAATACACAAAAATAATTTCAATAATTACTTAATTACAATTAAATGACATCACACCCTACTCCCCTATAACTCACAACCTACTCCAAATAATCAATGAATACAATTAACATGATTATCAATTAATCAATTAATAAAAATTAATTACCAATTAATAACAATTAATCACCAATTAATAATTAATAAGCAATACATTCATTATCAATATAAATAAATTTAAATTAATATTTAATTAATTACAATTAAATTACTTCCCATCCTATTCCCCTATAAACCCACAACACGCTACAGAACTCAAATGCAAACTTAGATGAAAAATAAGTAATAATTCATAAAAATGTATATTTAATTTACTATAAATGAATTACTTCCCACCCTATTCCCCTATAAACCCACAACCCGCTATGGAATTGAATTACGCAACAATTAAATAACATACCATTCATTACTTTAAAAAAAATTAAACATACATTACAAAAATGATATATAATTTTAACACATATACTAGCATACATAACACAAATTTATTTTTCTCAATATTATGGAAAACGATATTTTAAATTCGATATTATGAAAATCGATATTTTAAACCTCAATTTCGATATTCTATCCAACTATATATTGGTAATTTGATATTCTGGCCTCCCTATATTTTTAATTCGATATTCTGGCCAGTCTATATTTCAAATTCGATATTTTGAGTGTTTACCATCAGGAGTTTGTATAGCGTGGCTACTTGACCATGAGGGTCTCCAGGCACTGGAGGGGGGCTCCTGATCCGTCTGTGCATGGAGGTTTAGTAGAAAAGCCTGGTCTTGAGGTCTTTCCTGAATAGAAGTCCGCAACGGGGATTGCCTGAGGTGGAGGGGCAAGGTGTTCAAGGTCTTGGCGATGAGGTAAGAGAAGGATCTTCCTTCGGTTCTGGTCTTGTGAATCGGTGAGACGGTGGCCAGTGCAAGATGAGCGGAGCGAAGTTGTCTGGCGGGTGCGTGGAATGCGAGGCGGCATTGCAGATATACTGGTCCTGCATCGTGGATAGCTTTGTCATACCAAATTTCAGAATAATGGCTTACTTAATGGTGGCATATTTAATCTGGTTAGCTACTTCAAGGGTCAACAAGATATCCCTCGCAGGAATGGGCATGTGCCTCCACAGACAAGCCCCCGAGTCTTCCTCTAGTGCACTATGATGCACAGGGCCTCCTCATATTCTGCAAACCACTTATCTTTGTCATCCCCCACCACATAGCTAGGCACCAGGTATTTGAAGTTGTAAATTCTTAACTCTCCTAGGCACCTCACTGTTTCTGCCATCATCATCAAAGTAGTCAGAGGACCTCTTGGCCTTCAAGTTCAGCTCTCTCTGGCTTCTCTCATGGGCCAGCAGAATCTTGTTTTATTCCAGAGCCAACTTTTTCTCTTTCAGGGCCAGGGTTGTTGCTGAGACCTTCTTCTCAATCAGGGCCAGGATGGCTAGTTTCAGCTTCAACTCCCTCTCTGCCCCCACCTGCCCTCCTGATTGGGTCAAGCTGAGAGGGGACACACTGATCCCTGCTCTGGACACTGCAGTTCATCTAGCCCCTGTGGGCTTATCCTCCTTTGGCTCTCAAGCCTCTTCAATGTCAACTTCATTTCCTTCCTCCACCTCCCTCTCTACTTCTTCACTCACTTGCTCCTGTTGAGTAGACTAAAGCATGCATACTCCCTCCCATGCACCGAGGGCAATTCGGTGTCTTCACCAACTTTAACCTAGTTCTTTGCACATGATCCTCAGATGTACCATGCTGAGGCTCTCCATGCTGCTCAGATCCACTTCCATTCTTTCGAAAACCACAGGTGCACAAAGCGGAGGAAAGGAGTGAATTTAGGAAAAATCAAAGAGACCAATTAAAAATGAAAGGGGAATTTGGAAATCACAAAGTCGAGTTTTTATTTTACTTTAGAAGGGGATTTTTGATTTAAACATAAATCACTGAGTGGTACTGCTACACAAGTCCTTGACCCCACCACTGAACACCAATGTAAGAAATTGGATTAATAATTGGGGTGGGTAACTAGCCACCTCAAGGTGTAATGACAACCATTGTTGTGGTGATCCACTAAAGTCAATAAATACACCTGAGCTCAACCCCTTGGTAGTAATGGCATAGAGTAGACCCGCTTAACTTAGAGGCACTGTGTAAAGTATTTATACAGTACCAAAACAGTAATAAAATCTATATGTAAAACAATAAAAATCCGCAAACCAAGTTAGAAAAAAAGAGTCAAATTAAACAATCAAAATGACATGAGTCCAAAAAAGGGAACCGGAAATATGAACTTTTAATTTTTTAAGTTGAAATAGCACAAAGAAGCATAAGTGCCAATTACAGTAAATGGTCATGGTAGATCAGGACTTAGGCTCAATTTGAGGCTAGCTGTATTGGGACAACTGTTGGCTACACCAAGTTCGTCCTGGTCAAAGATTTTACCTTCTGACTTAGTCCTTCAGGTCTCAATCCACCACAGGAGTACACTTCTAAAGCTCTGCAGGACCTTTCGGGAGGCACGTAGAGGCTCATAAGATGTCAGACAGCTAGCCAAGGGCAGAGTTCAGTCCGGGTCAACTTGCAACTGTTAAGGTGGGCAGTTGCATGGGAGGCCTCTAGTAGCTTGTTGTATCCATGTAGCCTGAATAGGAGGTCAGCATTATGACCCTCAGAGTTCACTTTTTTGTCTTCGGTACAAGAGGGAGCAGATCCAGTCCTTTACAGCTTCTATCAGCTCACAGACAGCAGGTCCAGTCCTCTTCTGTTCGTCCCGCTGTTCAGGAGTGTTCTGAAATGGGATCCAGGAGATGTCACATTTATGCCAGACATGAACTAGTGGGTGGGAATGACTCCTGGGCACATCCTAACCAAAGGGGCTAAAGTTCCCCAGGCCAACCCTACCCACTTTGGGCATTTTAAAATGGGTAAAGTCTTCGGCCATACTCAACTTGGCCTCTAAGGGCGAGGGATGTGTATGGGGACCATACCGATCCTAGTGTCCTTCAACATCTAACTCCAAAATCCAGGTTGAGGCAGGCACTGTACCGACAATAAACTCAGAGCAGACATTTGTTTGATCAAAAGTAGGGGTTTCTAGCAGCAAGACAATGGGTGCACAAGAGCTGTTTTGACTTTCGGTTTCCATTTATTTAAATGTGCCCCCAGAATTGTAAGTAAAACACAGAGACAGAAGTCTGGTAGGACAAAGCAGGCAGTTTAGCAGCAACCAGACAGTGCATATGCATAAATTATCTTACCATACTGGTCACTGCCTTTCAAGTGCACCACAAAATATTATAAAACCCAGCAGACCTGCCAATCAGGCTTTGCCATTCAACTAGGATTTGATGCTGTCATGTCAAAAAAGATGCCCACAGCCCCAACTCTGCATATTCTGGGATGTTCCCAGGGCTAATCCCAGCCCATTGAGTTCATCCTATTCTTTGCTCTTTGGACGCATTTGGCATGGTTTAACATGTATTCAAATGCTAATCAGTGACTAGGAGAAGTCTGAGAACGAATGCAAATAAACTTTCTAAAAACAAACTTTCATTAAAATTCATTAAAAATCTGACCTCATTATTGAATTGGATTTTTAATAAATTTGTTATAAATAGTTGTTAAATTATTTTTCTAGTTAGTCCCATTCCCGCTTCAGGTCAAACCAATTAACAATGGAAACAGGTATGTGAATTAAAAACGGAAAATAAAGTTTAAATAAAAAATATATTACATACCACAGACATCTTCCTCCTTACAACAAATAAAATAAAACAAAAACATATCAAAATCCTTAAACTTATCTGGTAATTTTATCTACTGTCTACTGCGAGAAAGAATAAAGGTTAAATAAACAATATGGTATTTACTATCGACATCCTCCTCCTTACAAAAAATAAAAGGAATCTAAGACATATCAAAATCCATAAATGTAACTGGTAATTTGCTCAGCCATTTAATTTCAGAAAGAACCACTTCAAGTTGGAAAGAGTTCACTGGGCGTTGTGACACAGGATCCATAACAATTGGTGAAAAGGAGCCTGATGATTCAGAAGAAGCAAAGATGTCAAGGGATGTTTCAGTTCCAACCTGCATCTGGTCTTCTGATAGTGGACATACAACAATTAGCACCATTATTTTGAACAGATTTGTCATCAAATAATGTATTTGAATTGGTTTGATTACTCTTATAGACATAAGGCTATATATCTGTAGATAACACTGTATCAGCATCTTGTGTGAGATCATCATTAACATCAATTTGGCATTTTTTAACGTTAATAGGAACCAAACGGCTCTTGTTCCACCATCCCTTCTCTTCAAGTAAAACTGAAGTTTTCGATGCTTTAAGTATCTTTGTAGGAGTGGAAAACCTGGAATCCCCTTTAACTGTTCTGAAAGTTTTTTTATGAGAACCCAACACAGAAAACAATAACTTTTACCCCTCTCTTTGATTCAGTATAAAATGTCCTTATTCTTTATTCAGACACTCTTTCTCATAAATTCCTGTCCACTTCTTTGTCCGAATTGTTTCATACCATCGTTGCACAAATCTTTTAACCAATCAGGTAGAATCTTAGTTCTAGGTTCCCTCCCCCGCAACAACTTGAAAGCAGTAACTCAGGTTACAGAATGGGCAGATGTTAGAAACGACATTATGTTAATACTCAAACATTTTTTAACATCCTGACTGGCAGACAAAGCTGTTTGAATGCTTTCTTTTAGAAAATGATGTGAGCGTACAAGTCGATTTGAGACAGGACTGTAAAGAGCTACGTTGAGATGTTTTATATCACGGTCTCTCAAAAACATACTCATTTTTTGTGATGCAAAATGAGTGCCATTTTCAGTGACAATATATTTTGGAAAACCTGCAATACAGATTTTGTTTCTTCAAAAATCCAATTACATATTTGTTTGTGGCAGGAGTATCAGTAAAGAAGAAATGCACCCATTTGGGGTAATAGTCCATTAGAACCATCAAATATCTTATCTAATATTTTATGCGAATAGGCAAAAGTTTAAATGGCATTTTACAAAGTGGTTTCTCAAAAGTCTTCCAATGTTTGTCAGGACAAAGACATTCCTGACAATCATCGATCAAATTACACACTTGAGCATCTATATACCAGCAAAATTGGTGACGTTTTTTACACGTAGCTGTAGTGCCTAAAATGACCCTCAACAGCAAATCTAATCAACGCATTATGAAGACCTTTAGGTGGAATTATCAAAACGTGCCTTTTACAAACACCCTCTTCGACTGTTAGTTCAGGAGATCTTTAGTGAAAATGTTTAGTTTTTCTACTAAGTTCTTCACATTAGGTCAACCTTTATGAATATATGGAATAACTTTCTGTAAAACGGCACCAGCTTCTGAAGCCTCAATCCATTCTGACACAGAAGAAGTCCCTCTACACTTGTGGACAGCATCAATGGGTGCCACTACACACTCAGTGTCATCTGTTGATTGATATTCAGTGTCCTCCTCAACAATGGGCATTCTGAATATGCAGTCGGCGCTAAAATAAATTCCACCCTGTACAAATTTTACTGTCATGTTTAATATTTGCATTTTAGACAATAATCTTACCAGATGGCAGACCTTTTGCCAAAACCATTCCAGCTAACAAGTAGACAAGTGGTTAATGGTCAGTGTAAAGTCGAAAACTCTGACCTCCAACATAAGTTTTAAATTTTTGAACTGCCCAAAAACAGGCAAGAGCTTATTTCTCAATTGTACCATAATGCTCTTCTAAAGATCTTAAAGTGTGTGATGCAAACACTACCGTTTGCTCCTTTTCTTTACCCACTGGCTGAAAACAGCCCCCAATCAGTTATGACTAGTGTCTACACTGATGATACACTTGGACCAAGAAACATAAGGCTTAAGAGCGTGTGCTCCCATTTCTATTTTCTTTGCACTCTCAAAAGTACTGTTTACAGAAGAAGACCATTCAAACTTAGAACCTTTTTCAAAGTAAATCACCTAGAGGTTGGATCAACAAAGCATAGAAAGGTACAGTTCTTGCATAGTACTCTGTACGTCCCAAAAAAGAGAGGGAATCTTTATGAGAAAGTGGTGGAGCATTTTGAATTGCTAACAAATTATCAAATTTTGGTTTAATACCATCGAGTGAAATGGAAAGACCTAAGTAATTTAATTCTTGAACAAATAACTTGCATTTGTCAGGTCTGATAGTAATAACATTTTTAAGAATATGCAAGACTTGTTCAAGTAGCACAAAATGGTCTTCTGCACTTACAGTAAAATTAAGAATATCATCCTGGTACACTTGAACATTTTTGATGTTACCAAAAAAATGGTTCATTAAGTTTTTAAATAAGCTGGCAGCAGATACCATACCCGAAGGCAAACAGATATATTTAAATGCTCCAAATGTTGTTTTGAAGGTCATGAGGTCTTGTGATTCTATAGTCAAATGAACCTGTTGGTAAGCTGAATGATGGAAAAATACTTTGCCATGTGTAGATTAGCCAACATTTGCTGTATTTTAGGCACCGGATTGTCATCAATTAACATATTCTTATTTAATGTGCGCAAATCAACACAGAGATGCAAATTACCACAATGTTTCCTGACTAGCACCACAAGAGAAACCCATTCAGATGAATCAATCAAAACTTTGATACTTTCAGAGGAAAGATTTTTCAATACAATTTGGAGATCAGCACGCACACTCAAAGGAACTGGACTAAGTTTATGCACCACTGGTTGAGCACCCATTTTTATTTTAATTTCATGCTCAAATCCTTTCACAATACCCACTTTAATGCTGAAAGCTAGAGGAATTTAGAAATTATACTCTGAAGAGAATTATCCTTCAAGCTGATATTTAAAACTATTTGGGGGCGTGGCCAAGATGGCAGTGGGGCGTGGCCAGGATGGCGGTCTAGACAGTCGTTTGTCCCGGAGGCTCCTCGCTCCTGGATCCTTCCTCCGGCTATATCTTGGCAGTAATCCCGCACCTGGTCGTCACGGACATCAAGGAACAGAGAGAAAGAGAAGCGGCATTCCTGAGAGCACATTAGAAGTCGAGTTTGTGCTAGTTGGACATGGTGTTTGAGCAGCGGAGCACGAGCGGTGTTGACAGCAAATGGCACCTGGGTTGCCCAGCGTTTAGAGCTGCCGGGAGTGGTGGCGACAGGGTGGCTGGCACGAGGGGGGAGCGCCGTCCAGCTTAATTGTTTAGAGCCCGCGGCCTCCATGGCATAGAGAGTACAGCGGAGACCGGCGCGGAGATCTAAGATGGAGCACCCCCGCCGTTCGCCGCTTGGGAACGCGGTGTGATTGGATCCCAGACTGACCCGCACCAGCCCTGAGGAGGAGGAGGTGGTCACAAGTGAGCACAGGGTGGCGGACAGGCCGGGAGCCCACCCTCTCTACCACTAGACATCGGAGGCACGGTAGGGGGGCATTCTAGAAGAGGACGCATTGGACTCTGGGCTCAGACCGGTGTTTTGGGGAGGCCTGGGACCGGCGGGAGGTCATAAAATGGCGGCGCTGCAGTAAAGAAGATGGCGGGACCGACGCGGCTGTCCTAGAAGGACCTGGAGGACTATAATTCGGGCTCCGAAGCTTGATGCAGCAGAGCTGTTCCAACCCAATTCACATGAAAGCACATACAAGTGTGTCTGGGGCCATTGTAGTGCTGGGGGAGAGTGGAGGACTGCGGTGTGAGTGCCTAGGCCCCAGTGTGGAAGCTGGCCCTGGACCTGTTGGACACGGTGTGCGGTGAACCCCATACCATCTCTGCGGTGGTGGGGGATTGAGGAGCTGGGACGACCAGGCAAGACACAGCGCAGAGGGCGAGGCGCTGAGGGCCCTGTCGCCGTCCCGGATAGCCAGAGGTCAGCATCTGCAGGTGTCAGTCGGGTGAGCCTACCGCCGTCCAGGTATATAAGTGGCCTAGTGTGTGCTGAACTACATGGTGTACGAGCGCTAGGAGAGTGGGTGGAGCCCGATGAGTGCAGATACAGAAGGGGCAGTGTCGTGCTACGAGAGACATTGCCCCGATCTTCCGGGGACCTGTACGGGAGACCTGCCGAGAGGAAGTGACTGATAGGCACTACAGAAGGGCCTAATGCGAGTGTGGAGCTGGCTGTCAGGTGGCAACAGCAAAATACGAGGAGTGGTGCCTAGTGGGAACTCTTGAGCCAGCACTGAAATACAGGGGACCCCCGTGGAGGCTCCCATCGGAGCGGGGCTCCAGCGACATTCGGGGGGGCCGAGGTGGTCCCTCTGTGGGAGCAATATCGGAGGGGCTACACGGGGGACCCATATCCTATCCACCACACACAGCGACATGGTGCCACGACCGGCCCACGGAAAGAGGGAGGTACAGTCCTGACCCGCCGTCGGACATGGGGCAGGAGAGCGCGGGACAACAAAGGCAGTCACGGGTGCCATAGCATGATCGTACAGCAGGAGCAGAGGAGTGTTGTGACTTTGAGGAGAGCAAAGGTGTGTGCACCCGGCCAGGGCCTTCGGCTGGCAGAGGGGAATGAGGTAGGCCATGTGCGCCTGTCCATGGGACTGCACAGGGGTCGCAGGGTGCCTTATTTATTTATTTATTTATAGCATTTGTAGAGCACTCTGCAACCCTACGGGCATCCTGGCGCTAGGTACATACAGCTGAGAAACCCTGTAGAACGGAAGAGGACAGTGGACAAGGTGCTGACGCTGAAAAGTAGCAATCCGAATCACCTGAGCACTGCAGGAAGAGGGGGGACTGGCATTCCGAGACACCTTCAAGGTATAAATATACCAGCACTTGCCCTGGCAAATTGCGGTTCACGGAGGATTCGATCCAACCCAGACTACGCGGTTCGCCACGGCAAGTTCGGAAGGAGATCGAGTTCCAACCTGATGAACTGACCTGAGGCTGCCATCCTCCTTGCAGAGAATCCAGCTCCAGTGCTCTCTGACTTCCCTTGCGGGGGGTTAGACTATCGAGTCCAGAAAAGAGATTCCAACCTCTCTCATTCTAAGGTATGGAGCTGACTGGAACTTAGAGAAATGTTTGGCAACTCTTGGCTAAACTAAAATATAGCTAGCTATACTTTAGAAACAACACCTATTTCAAACCTCGTACTGCACTTAGGTTAGGTGCTCTGGGGTAGAACAATTTAGAAGCATCAGATGAGTATCACATTTTAGCTTATGTTATTTATGTATGTATTTTGATTAATATATATCATAGCTACAAACCATGCTATTGCAGTATTATTTTATCTTACTGCTAACCTCGTACATGTTGTACTTCGCAGTCTGTCTTACAATTGTAGCAATTCATATCTATTGCATGAGAAATAAGACTGTTCAATAAACCCTTTTATTTAAACGCCTGTCTCTCTATTTCTGTGCAACTCTGTAAAAACGAAGCATGCACGATTGACTGAGTGAAACTGTTATCTATTGTTTCCACGGTTCTGAGACTGTTCTGATTCTAAACGGAAACAAAGTTGTCATGTTCATGCGGTTGTCAGAGACTAATCCCTTCTTGTTTATTCGAGAAGTTTCTAGTGACCTCTGAGTTAGCTGGCACACACAAGTAATTAAGTTTAATGTATTTGATAGAGACATACTAACCTTAGTCCTATGTCAAATCTATAGTGTATATTATTCCAATGCGCAGAACCTATCAGGGATATAGGAACTACACTACATGGTGCCCAACAGTTTGGTAAGACACTAATTTAACGCTAGATACTGAAGTAAATCAGTTGTGCTTTTCTCAGAGACCCTCTACTCATAAAACTCCATAGGACGTCTGGAGTGGGTTGGGATAATATCCGCCATAGCTGAGTAGGACAAAAGTCCTATGTATTAGCTGTTTGGTTTTGTTCAATGTTGAAGGATACAGTGTCCAAAATATTGTGCACCTTATCTTTGTTTCCTTGAAACTTGCTCTGCAACTTTCATTAAACAACGTCGGATAACAACGATCCTATCGTCAACAACGGTCAAGCTGCGGCTGACCTTCGAGGTCTTGATGAAGACGAGGTGGGTGTTATACACATCCCACCAAATTTAAGGAGAGCCATCACTCTAAAACTTATAAAACATGGTCTAACACCAAGAGGTGGTAGAGCAGTTTTCGTGATAGAGGCACATGAATCTCACCAGACAGAGGTGTTCTATTCATGGATAGTATTCCCAGAATCAAATCCAGTAACACATGAGTTTCACTTCTACAAAGAAGATGAATCACCTGAGGAATATATTCCTTTTGAGGATATTGAAATTCCACTCACATACCAGGAGCATGAGCTCTGGTTTAAAGGCGCCCTAAAACATTACAATCACATTACCAGGCTCGGTCCACTAGGTAGACCAGGAGCTACATGGCTGATTTTTGCCGGCTATACACCTCATTATGACATTGAAACTATGTCAGACGTAGATTTACTTGCTCAACTCAAGGAGTTAATCAAGATTTATAGACAATTGGTTCAATATGTCATGTGGACTTTCACCGTCCAACAACAATTAACAATTCAAAATCCAGCCCCTCATCGGGGGAATACGTTAAAAATTACTCCACAGACTTTACACTCAGTCATGGGTAAATTACCCACAAAACGCAAACAAATTCCATTCTGGTTAGCTCAAAAAATGACTCAAATCGAAGCAGTATTTCCTAATACTACCCCTTTTAAAAAAACAGAATTTTAACAATTTGTTTACCAATGGGGATCACACCACATCTGGAAGACTGCACCTCTTGGGGCACAGTCTTTGCTGCTATCTACACAAAAACACATGGTGTTCCGTCAATGGCGGTAATACCTGAGGTCCTGAAACAGATTCAAAACGAATACGGGGCAGAGCCTGCTCTGAATTTAGGTATGAAGTTACTTAAAAATTTTGACCAGGTGTCAGTAATGATATTATCTAATAATAAAGGAGAAGCAGCATGAGTGGCGATCCGCCAGAAACTAAGGGAATTTGATGTAACAGAACAACCTCAAGAACTAGCCAGAATAATTGAAAAATCCTATGAGGAATTAGGCAGTCTGGGAGAGAAACCAGTAAAACCACAACTGTCTGAAAGTCCTGATAAGGTCTTTCCTAAAAACACTCCTACCTCTTCTAAAAAGAAGTGGGAAAATAGCAAACAGAATTCCAAAGAGAAGCGTTCTCATTCCCGAGGCAGGTCTCCTCCACAGAAAGAGCCCTCTGAAAGGAGGTACAACCTCAGGAATAGGGATAGTTTGAGAAAACCTGACAGATGTCGACTTCCCCAGGGATTCAAAAACAGCCCGGGGTTATTCTCAGCAAGGGTAACAGAGTTACTACAAACTTATGATGACGAGGCATTGTCATATGTCGATTATGTATATCTGACAGACGATGACCTGGATAGGCACTTGAACAGGGTGAGCATCATAATATTGGGCTTCGCCTCAGAGGGTTACAAATTCAACTTTAAAAAGTCAAGAATTGCCCACCTCAACATTTTCCTAGGATATGAACTATCAAGTGAAGGCAAAATCCTGGCAACCAACGTTTTAGAAAAGTGTGCGCTGCTCCAACCACCAAAAATGCTGACAAATTTACAGTCGATTCTAGGTTTCCTGAATTTTAGAAGAACTTACATTTTAAATTACGCAGAAAGGGTTAAACCTCTCTACCAATTAATCAAACCTGATTTTAAAATCACACATTGGACACAAAAACACACAGAATTTTGCGTTCACTCCAAACAGACATGTTAGCAACGAAATACTTGAAAAAACACGCATAAACGTACGCAACTTAGAGATCGGAAAAATTCAGGGTTAATGCGGATTCACCTACTTAACATTTAACGAAGGTGAAAAGTACCAATGGCATACAAATCCCACTTGTATGCACAAGCAGAAATTATATTCACTTCTTCAGAAAAAATACTGACAGTAGTTCAAACCACTGTAGCAAAAGAAAGAGCCCTAGCACAGGGAAAACACATTATGGTTGTGACTCCTTTACCAGCCCTAGAGGCAGTTGCAAAGGCTAGCATTCCAAATGCAAAAGTTTTACATCCAAGATGGATACAATGGGTTAATTCTCTTGCTGTAACTGATGTTGATTACGTTTTTGATCCATATTTAAAAACACAAGCATTCCTGCAATATGAACACGAATGTCCTCTGCCTACTGAAATTCTCCGTCTTGATCAGTACGAATTTATAATTTATACTGACGGATCTGAAAAACCCACTACGGAAAGTAAACAAGCTTACAGTGCAGCGTGTGCTATCGTTAAAGGTCACATGCGAGATGGCAAATTCAGACCAATGGTCACAAAAACGCAATCTCTAGGAGATTGTACAGCTCAGTGAACTGAACTACAAGGATTCAAGATGGCACTTGAAAATACAGATCGCGAATTCCCCACACTGATAGTGTGTGATTATTTTTACTGTGTTCAATCTTACAATGAATATTTACAGAATTGGATTCAAAATGGTTTCAAAGATGCAAAAGGTGGCACAATCAAGCACAAATTGCTTTTGGAACAAGTAGTTCAGTTGCGAAACGGACTACAAAATACTCACGTGATACACACACTGAGTCACCAACGTGATGCCGTTCACGTTGAAGGAAATTCATTGGCTGATGAAGCCGCGAAAGGAGCTGTGCAAACGGCTTCCGTAGCTGCAATGACTCGTTCAAAGACGAAAATAGACAGCGAAATAATGCTGGCTGTCAATGCATCGAACAAAGGCAGCGGTGCGGCATTACTTAAAAAAATTCCACTCAAATACTCATATATAATTGATGCAAACAATGTTCTGTTTGCTCGAATCCCTGGAGTGGGGGGATAGAGTAATTCCAAACATGGAACATAGACTAGGGCTAACCCTAGCAGCACATGAAGGACTCGCCTCTGCCCATGCAGGCGTTTCAGCCACAGTAGCTTTATTAAAACAAAGGTACTGGTGGCCCGGCATTAGGAAACAAACTAGAAATTATGTTTTGGACTGTGAGATATGCCAAAAGATGAAAGTCTCTACTGTGAAACGTCCTGCACAGACGCCCCTGTTAATTTCAGATAAACCATTAGCTTGTGTTTCCCTGGACCACTGCAGTCCCTTACAAAGGGATGGGAACTACTATAAATATATCATGGTCGCAGTAGATTCGTGCTCTAGGTTCCTATGGATGTGGCCTCAGCGCTCGGCTGACGCTCGAACTGTTATGAAATGAAATGAAATGGCGACTTATAGAGCGCGAAACATTTACCCAAAGGTGTCAAGGCCCTTACTCATTGAGGCTGAGGTTCGACAGATCTTAACGACTAAACAGCCAAGTCTTTAGCGCCTTCCTGAATGCTAACAGATTGTTCTCATGTTTCAGATATGATGGGAGGGAATTCCACAGCCGAGTAGCACCCAACAAAAAACTTCTCCCTCCCCAAGAGCATCTTTTCACCCTGGGGACAACCAGATCGTTGGACGAGGATGAAAATATAAAAGATTTGCAAGTCTTTACTGGCACATACGCAATAGGCACACTACATTCTGACCAGGGTCCTGCGCTTAGCTCTAGGGCTTTCAAAGAAGCCATCGCCAGTCTGGGCGTAGCATTGCGGTATTTTTCTCCATTCCATCCTGAGGGAAATTCTGTTGTGGAAAGAAAAAACTGGGACATAAAGCAGTCTATAACAGCTAGGGTATTAAGTTTGGGTGATGGGTGGGTCAAACATTTATATGGGGTCCAGCACGCAATAAACAACTTGCCAAGAAGTTCTCTAGGGGGTGTCACTCCATATGAGGTCCTTTTTGGGACTAGAATGTTGGTTCCGGACTTAGATATGAAAGGCACAGTGGTGGAAAACAAACAATTTGATATCAAAGATCGTTTGGCTATTTTACAGGACTTAAATAAACTAAGAACGCAACAAAGAAACGTGGCCCTGAAGCCAACCACCACTGAGAAAAATCCAGCCGTCCCAGCAAGGCCTGTCTGGATCCCAAAGCTGGGGGATCTAGTCAGAGAAAAGATCGCGGACAAGAAGGAATTTGGGCCTTCATACAGACAACCAGTACCTGTCCTAGCAATCCACAGATCAAGAACAGTACTTTTGCCGCCCCTTGCTGGTAAAAAGTAAAAAAGATTTGTGTCCATCGACCTGATCAAACCACACTATGTGGCCGATACTGAACAGTAGGCCAAGTGGACTCCGCCAATGTAGCAGACGCACTCCTCTAGCCACAATCCAAGAGGTTCAAACTGAGAGACTCATCACCTTTGAAGATTCGACAGTAAGAAATAGAGGATATAGCAACAATGCTATGGACCTTGTACCTCTTGAGACCCAAATAACAGTTCATCCAGATACACCTCTATACAACTAAGTAACAAGTGATCAACTTGGGGGGAAAACATGGCGGGCGCTAGCTAGAGTGTCTCGCACGCTCTCATCAGCCTCCTGAGATTCCCGCTGCTGCATTAGCTATGCCGACAAACATACGGCTTATGTGAGATCTTCAGTCATCAAGAGTTCGGAAGAGTTATCGTTACCGTTCTCACTCGCAGGCACTCGCAGGCACTGGCGAATGTGTTTGCTGGTGATTTCTCCTTTCTCTGCTCCTGCTCCCGTCTTTCTCCCGAGTTGGAGGCGAGCAGCCGTGGAGTTTAGGCGCGGCCGTGCGGCTGCTGCTCGGGGGGCATACACCGCGTCCTCTCTCGGCTGAAGAACAGGAGGAGGGATCCCGACGCCGAGGGACACAGTGCTGCGTAGGTTTTGCCTTGTTGAGAAAACATCGGAACTGGAGACAGATCAAGTGGCGGCAGACTTGGAGGAGCCAGTGGACTGGGGCGAGTCTCCTCCGGCAGAAAGTAAGGTGTCTGATCTAATCAGGGGGGAGAACAAGATAGGCACTAACAAAAGCAGTAACAGTATCTCTAACCCTCGTCTAGGATCTACAAGAAGCAAGACTAAGAGTTGGGGTAGGGAGCTTAGGCTGGAGGATAGTAAACCACAACTCCCAGAGTGCATCTTGGGGGTGGCCTCAAAGTCAAGGCTGCAGCATAAAAAAAGTTTGGGCGAGGCTAAGGGGGGCTCTGCCAAAGAAGTTAAAAAACATACCAGACAAAAAAAGGCTAAAAACAGGAATTTGAAAGCCCCAGGGGATATAGCCCCTTCACTGCGCTCCTATTTTAAAGCGCTACCCCAGGTGTTGGAGATTACGCAGGATATGGCTGCATCTAGGGGAGAAATTTCACAACTTAATAAACAACAGGACATACCAAACGCCACCCCCAGCTTAAGTTCCTCTTCCAGACTCCCTACTAAAGTGGCGATACCTGAGGGCTCCTCAGAAATTATCTCACCAGATTTGGTCGCGGTTACGGCTGCAGAGACTGCTATTCTCAATGAATCATCTAACCAACAAGTCAAGCTGCTAACTGGAGGGATACTAATTCCAAATGTGCCAGAAAAAGTGACGATAGAGGAGGTTGAGGAGGTAGTGGATCGGGGTCAGGAAGCTCCGGGGGTGGGCAATACTCTTGAGGCCCTAGTCAGCTCTATCAATGCAATGAGGGAAGAGATTCGGCATGATTTTGCAGTTTCTAAGACCAATCAGAATGACATAAGAGCAACTTGTGAGCTATTAGGTCAAAAGGTGGAGGGCTTATGCGAAAGAACTGGTATACTGGAAAGCTCAGTATGTCTTTTAACAACTGATCTAGAGGCTGCTAGGTCCAAAATACACACCCTTCAAAGAGATGGGGATAACATGAGAGAAAGGGTCGAGGTCTTGGAAAACTATTCCAGGCGCAACAATATCCGACTTCTAAAAATTCCAGAAGGTAAAGAAGGTGCGGACCTTAAAGGCTTTATAATTCGGTCTTTGAAGGAATCCCTAAATCTTGTCGAAACAGCTGAAGAATTAGACAAGGATATTCAGCGAATACATAGAGATCCATTCCGCTTGAATCCAGCAAGATCTAAACCCAGGAAGGTGTTAGTCAACTTTTTGACTTACGCACTCAAGGAAAAGATCCTAAACCTTGCTCTGAAAGCCAGATCGTTGTAGTGCTCGGATTTTTCCTTCGAGATACGTTCGGACCTTTCCAAAACCACACTGGATAGACAGTGGGAGCTGGGGCAACGTATGGACAAATTCAGGTCCTTCGGAGCCACAGTGCAGATGAGGTTTCCAGCATTTTTACGGATCATGTACAACAACAAGATGCACAATATCCGCTCTATTCATGATGCTGACGACCTACTAGACTCCATTCGAGAACAGGCCCAGACTACAAAATAATTGATTGCGATCAACTCCGCATGATTTTCTGGGTCCTCATGCGCAACGGGTAGTTGTTTCTGCCCTTGAACTTTGGCCTCTCTTCTTTGTGGAGTCTAGATAAGGATAAGTTTACACGAGGGTGATTCTGTTAATGCATCGTCGGTTAACTTTTGACACTTAGAAATTATAAGTTGATTAGAAAAAGTCTTTTTTCACTTTCTTTTCTCCTTTTGACACTTTTAATGGATCATCCTTTTGCGCCTATAACAGTTGGCAACAGCAGTCTACTACCTTATAATATAGCAGCAGGGGGATTGAAGGGTAAGGCTGTAGGTGGGCGTAAATCTGGCCAGACATCAGGCTAGAATAGGTAGGGGAGGGTTTTCCAGGGGGGTGGTGTGGGGGCGGTGGTGGGGGGGTAAGCTATTGTATCAAAAAAACCTCATTTGTCTACCTTTTCTACTTTCTCAGGTTAATTTTTTCATAAATAAGATTTTCCAACACGTTAAAAACAAAATGTCATCATATGGGGGGCGAAATAACGAAAGAGTTGGGATAGTATATATAGCATGACATTAACACATTATATCTCCTGGAACGTCAATGGTCTGCGTGTGAGAGGTAGACGAGACTGTATTTTACAATATCTGAGAGACTCTCAGGCGCAGGTCATAGTTCTTCAGGAGACACATCTTCTTAAAACAGAGGCCACTGCCCTGCTAAAAAAACATAAGTGGATCGATAAATTCTGCTCAACGGATCCTAATGCCAACATTAGGGGGGTCATATTCATTTAAAAAAAATCTGCTAAAGCACAAATCTTGGACTGTAAAGAAGATCACTCAGGGAGATGGTTATTAGTGAGAGTCTCGTTAGATGCTCAGATTTATACTTTAGTTAGCTACTACGGCCCTAACTCCGATGATTCTTCACATTTGGACGCGATTAGGAACCATCTAGTATTAGTTCGGGATCCAGTGATCTGGATGGGGGACTTTAACATCGTTCTTAACCCCAGACTGGATAAATCCGTAAAATCTAGACTCTGCAGTTCCGTTAAATCTAGGCATACCCTTATAACTATTATGACACAACTTGGTTTGGCGGACGTATGGAGAGAAAGAGCGGGCAACAAGTTAGGGGTTTCCTTTCGGAACAGCCGCTTCAAACATAAATCTAGAATTGACTATGCGCTTTTTAGCTATTGCCTAAAGGATTCTTTACACATGATAGATTATCTACCTTCGCACTTGTCAGACCATTCTGCACTCGAATTTTCTTTAAAACTGGAAAACACCACCAATTATCCATCCTGGTCCTTTGACCGGACTCTCTTGCTTGAAGATGAAGAGGTCAAGTTTTTGGCAACTGAGTCTTCAATCTTTTTTGACATTAGCAGGGACTCTGCAGGCTCGGCTGTTGTCTGGGAGACTTTTAAGGCCTTTTTAAGAGGTCAGATTACCAACAGAGCCTCTTTTAGGCGGAAGATATATAGAGAGAGGGTGGCTAGCCTTGAACAAGATATGAAACTCTTAGTATTAAGGATTGACTCACCCTCAGGAACATCACAGGAACAGGAAAAATTACAATTGAATAATATCCTACAGGAGAGAGTAAACAAAAGATGGGAAGCATTCAAGACTTCCCAATTTGAATTTGGTGAAGCCGCAGGGAAAGTGCTAGCCTGGAAAATAAAATCTGACCAAGCTCTCAAATTCATTAAGGAAATTAGGATAGAAGGTGAGGCAGCGACAAGATCTACCAAACTAGACATAGGTAGAGCCTTCTTTGAATTTTTCGAAGATATATATAGGGAGGTCCTCCCTAATGACCAGCAGCCAAGAGACAGTTGGCTGGAAGCCATCATGCTCCCAACACTCTCGACAACACAAAGTAAGGCCTTGGAGTCTGAGATCACAGAGGCTGAGGTGACCAAAGCTATCCGACAAAAAAAAAAAGGGAAAGCGGCTGGTCCAGATGGTCTGCCGGGGGAGATGTATAGATCCTTGCAAAATGTCATGGCCCCTTTGCTGACGACCCTATTTAATGGTATCCTAATAGAAGGTGAGTTGCCGCCTAAATCTTGGGGGGAGGCTACAATCGTACTTATCCCGAAGCCTGGAAAATCTCCCCTTGAGTGCGGGTCATATAGACCAATATCATTATTAAATAATGACTATAACATTTTTGCAACAATTATTTCAGCTAGATTGGCTAGTGTTATTGGTGCTATAGTCCATCAGGATCAAAAAGGTTTCATTAAAGGCCGACAACTATCCGATTTAACACACCAACTGATAGGAGCCATAGACATCGCTTCTGCTTTCTCCCTACCTTTGGCCACTCTAACCTTAGACGCAACTAAGGCTTTTGATAGAGTCAACTGGCTCTACCTCACTGATGTACTTAAAAAATTCAACTGTGGGGATGGCTTTTGTAGAACGATAAAGTAGCTTTATGCTGCCCCTTCGGCCAGATTGCTGATTAATGGGGTCTTGACAGAGGCCTCTGATATAACCAGAGGTACGAGGCAGGGCTGCCCGCTTTCCCCTCTCCTTTTCAACTTATATATAGAACCATTTGCCCAGCTTTTGCGGGAGGAGGCTAACATTCCATCTTTTAGCTTCGGAGAATGGGAAAGGCGGGTAGCACTCTATGCGGACGACATCTTGATTTTTACTTCTGACCCAGTAAAGGCATTCCCCGTGGTAATCAAAAGGGCAGAAGAGTTTGGTCTTATCTCTGGTTATGATATTAATTCGAGTAAGAGCGAAATAATGGTCTGGAATCTACCTGATATACAGCTGGGGGTAAATATTTCCACATCCATACGATATCTTGGCATAAGAGTAACCCAAGAAATGGACAGCATTGGTCAAACTAATTTGAACAGAATATACACCGAGAGTAAAAAACTTCTAAAATCCTGGACTCACCTGCCACTCTCCATAACGGGTAGGGTAAACCTGGTAAAAATGTGTATTCTCCCTAAGTTTACGTTTATTTTTAACGCGATCCCCTTGGCATTTGAACCCAAATTCATTGAAAAATGTCAGCAAGAAATCAATTCCTTCATATGGAACTACAAACCGATTAGAATAGCATGGAAGAAGTTGAGGAGAAGAAGGGAGAAGGGTGGGCTCGCCTTGCCAGATTTACTGTACTATGCATGGGCATTCCTGCTGTCGCACTCCAGGATGCTTTTAAAAATGCCATCTAATCTTCCTCCTGGGTCAATATATAAAGCAATGCTAATGGGGGCGAATCTAGCAGCAGACGGATTTATGTTTAAATTTGGGAGTCAGAAATTCTTCAAACAAATTAAATTAAAGATTTTACAGTCATGGAGCAAAACTTGGTTCAGTATTAGGAAGAGACTAGGGCTGTCCTACTATTCTAATCTCTCCCCAATATGGGACTCGCCGGGTCTTCCACTATGCTTGAATGATAGTCTGTCTTCCATAATACAACAAGCTGGTATCATAAGATGGGGTCAGCTATTTAAGGGAGGGGCATTAATAGCCTGGAATGAGTTATACGACCATGTTGGGCTTGGGCTTTCCAGATTTAAATTCATCCAATTGGAAAGTTGGGCTAGATCCCAAAGGCGTATAGACCCCTACCTAGGGAGGGTTAGCATTCTGGAGCAACGGTTAGTGGATCGTCCATTGGGAGGGAAAGAAGTAGCCATATGGTATTGGCAGTTGTTGGAGGAAAGTGATGGGGAGTTTCTCCTTCCAGACCAGCTATGGGGGGGGTGACTGGCCTTCAGTGTGAAGATCTTTGGCTAAACTCCTTTGGCCTCCTCCATAGAATTGTGAAACTATCATGGCTAAAACGAAATCATTTATTCTCAGTACACCGTGCATATATAACACCGCTGAGACTCTCCAAATTTCTCCCAGATAAAAAGTGCAACAAATGTAACTGCATTGAAGCTTGCGACGTTCATATGTTCCTGGACTGCCCGGTCATTGCCGGTTTTTGGGAAGAAGTGAAGAACACCCTAAACTCCATTTTAAATGTATCCTTGTCAATAACTCTACCACTTGTCATCTTTGGTTTGGAGGATAACATCAATGGCAAAGCAAGGTCCTTCCTCTTCTATGCAATTCTACTGGCTAGAAGGCAAATTTGCATTCATTGGACAGAGAAAACAGCCCCATCACATTCTGGGTGGCTTTCGTCTTTATACGAAACATCTAAAGCGGACCTTAACAGATCATGCAGCAAACACAATTTAGCTTTTTGGAATTTGCTGATTAAATGGCGATAGTGTCCGGGTTTTTTTTTTTTTTTTTCTTTTTTTTTACCGGGTCCTATGATTATGCCTTGAACACTCCCTGGACCGGGTTCTTGTCTAGGTCTACTAATGGTCCTGCAGGTTGCAACATACCTAGATGGAGTTGGCGAAAGTCCCTCTGGTGTTGGGTCATATATGCCACCACTATATCAAATTGTGCCTATGTGTGGTGTAGGGTGGTCGGTTCTTCCAACATAGAGGGTAAGGCAAATAAGGACAAGACAAAAAAAAACAAGTGATCAACTTGTTCCAGCAATTTCATCAGATGCGGATGCAATTCCAACTATTGACAGAACTGCTTCTGGCTATTTTATGAACTTTGATAGGTTTCCTGAGGATCCCAGCGAGCCTGAAACGACGCCAGGACAAAGAACTTTCAAAGAACAAGCAACAGACTTTTTTCATCTACTGAAAAAAACGTATCTGGTTTCACCATGGATTGAAGTATGGATTGTTTTTGGAATATTCTTCTTTCTACTTTGGTTAGCTCTGGTAATTACTCTGGGTATGCTGATTAATGGAAGATATATTCAAATGGACACAGCAAGTAAAAGAGTGAACTTACTTCTCCAGCCACACAAATCATCCCATCGTGAAGCAAGAGACTTGTCAGCAGTGAACACAGCGATTCCTGTACCTGATGGTATAGTTTGGGACAAAACCGAATATGAAATGTTTGGCACGTCGGAGCTTTGAAGATTCCACATTTATTTATAATTTAATTAAGTGACTTTATTACCTCCAGTAACTTTTCTGATGATTGGGACTTCGAGACTGTTAATAATATGATGTCTGATCTAGAGATGTCAACTGCATTAACTAATAATGAATATTTACACGGTTCATCAGACTATGAACAACTGTATTGTTATAACCACAATGGTCATCATTTCTTGCACAAATCTGCAACACCTAGAAATGTATTTATGTATAACCAATGGGAACATTGTCCTACGCCACCAAAGGGTAGCTCAAAAACATTTGCAATGAAATTTCCATATTTTTCAGGTTTTAACCTATCAAATCCAGAATTGTTTTACTTTAAAAATGTGAACAAGACAGGAACGAAAAATATATTAACCAATATGAAACAGATTTATTCTGCAGCCTTTATTGCCCAACTGTCTAGACATGGTTACGACTTTTGGAAAGACAACATTGAGACAAAAACTGTCTGGGGTACTAAAGATTGGCAAGTACAGGGGGTAGACTCTTTGTTTCGAGCCTGTATCATCCCTGAGCAAATTATGTTTTTGAACGACACTGTCCAACAGACATCATGCCTTGGAATAGCCAAGATAAAAGACATGAACACTCTGTCTATACCTGCACTTACAAGTGAAAGCACTACACAGGGGGAGGTCGACGTACATACTATTTTGAATAATAACAGATGAGATCCTGAATGGGAAAAATGGTTGCTCTGGCCCTTAGACACAAACAACTGTCAAGATAGATTCCTGAACAAAACACAAGGTTTTACCTTTCATAGGCCAGACCCACGTTATGTCCAAAGACAGCATCCGGGGGTAGTAACAACTTACAGTGTAGGGAAACTTTGCCTTGATTGGCTACAGAAAGCTACACTAGAGGATGTAAAACAACACTTAACTTTCCTTCAAGAAGGCGCAGACCTTAGGGAATTCCTAGACCTAGAAGAAGACCAAGAAAACCGCGTCAAAAACGTTTCATATATGCCGGTATCTACGCTGCTTATAATAAAGCATGGAAGGTCACCCAAGCAGAGACTGCAGAACAAATACGAGAAATTGATCGTATTAATTTAGAGAAATCTCTCTCTGTAGTAGACAATGGGTTAACGACTCTGTCATCCAGGATATATTCTGTGGACAGCATTGTATCCTCTGTCATAGACTGTCACGTCCCTGGAGACAGCAATGTGTGTGGCGTATAGTTGGCGGTCTAGCTCTCCTGTGTGCAGTACCACGGGTCACCTCTGGAGCACTTCCGGGGAACATCCTTAAACCCTTCGCTGCTAGGCCTTTTCCCCTCCTGTGCTAAGCCTTTTTTGGGCTATTTGGGGTAGTGCGCGCTTAGGCCCCTGTAACTTTTTGACCACATTAGGGGCCATATGTAGGTAGCCAAATACCGGTCGGTAATGGCCGAAATTCGGTAAAACAGACGTTACCGACCGGTATTTAGATAGTTGAGATGTAGGAGGCCAAAAACACATATTCGGTAAATATGAATCGGTAAATACCGATTCAAATTTACCGACTTCAAAAATACCGCTTCAAATTTACCGAATACATATTTTCCGATTCGGTAAATATGAAGTGGTAAACATGAAGTGGTAATACTGAAAAATGTTATGTATGTAAAGTCGGTAATTAAGAAATCCTTCAAAATCGGTAAATAAGAGTCGGTAATTAACACTGATAGAAAGCAGGTGGTAATTTTCAACAGTGCATTTAAGCAATCCCAAAATGCAACAGCATGGACAACATGGCTGCTCTGTATGTCATTGCAAGGCGGCTACGTCTACAGGCTGCAGGACTGAGGATATGGAGACGGGAGGAACGCATCTACAGACAGCGCATCACACTCTTCCAACTGACTGACGCAGAGATACATGAAAGGTACAGGCTACACCCCGAAACCATCTTGGACCTGATAAGGGACCTGCACCCACTCCTGGACCAGCCAACAAGAAGGGCCCATGCCATACCACCACATGTGCAGGTGCTCTGCAGCCTACACCTACTTGCATCTGGCAGTTACCAGGGGGTGATAGCTGCGGTGGGCGGAGTTTCCCAGAGTTGCATGTCACGTTTCTTCAGGAAGTTCCTGGATGCCATGATGCAGAGAATGCACCACTACATCAGCTTTCCTAACACACAGGCTGAACTGCAGAAAACTAAAATTGACTTTTATCAAATGGCACAGTTCCCCCATGTCATTGGCTGTATAGATGGCACACACATCCCAATCTGCCCACCAGCTGCCACTGAGCACATCTACAGAAACAGAAAGTCCACCCACTCCATCAATGTGCAAGTAATCTGCGATGCAGGGAACATCATCACTGATATCGTTGCCAAATTCCCTGGGAGCACCCATGACTCCTACATCTTCCAGAACAGTGGGATCTACACACGACTGCTTGCGGGAGAATTCGGGGAAGGATACCTGCTAGGTAAGTAACAGTGACGCTACATAGTACTCAGTGCAAATCATAGTGTATTGAGGCATGTGACTGATGTCTCCCTTTTACACACCTAGGGGACAGTGCATATGCCGTGCGGTCATTCATCCTCACTCCCTACCTACACCCATCAACCCAGAGTGAGAGACGATATAATGTGGCACACAAATCTACTCGCAATGTGGTGGAGCGCACGTTTGGACTACTGAAGAGCAGGTTTCGCTGCCTCCATAAGAGTGGAGGTGCACGCCAGTACACACCCATCCTCTGCTGCAAGATTATTGCCACTTGTGCAATGCTGCACAACCTTGCCACAAAGAGAGGCACAGAGGTCGAAATGACATATATTGAGGACAATGATGATGAGACTGCGCATGCAGAGGCCAACGCAGCAGGAGTACAAGCAGCAACAGATGGAAGAGTGAGACGGGCAGAGATCACATCCAACTATTTCTGAATGAGTAAGGGGACACAGCCTGTAGTTGGATGCCATGACGTAGTTTAATCAGACAGCACTACGCCACAACACAAAGGAAACTGTATAACAACAACAATGAGAAATTAAATTTTGTGAGTTAAGGGTTACTTCACCCAAATGTGTCATTGTTTCGCATGGGGCTTTACTGTTTGCGCCCACGCGCAGCAGTGCGGGATGGAATTGAGGGGGCGTCCTCACTGGCTGGGGTACCAGTGGCACCACGTTGACGCCTGTTGCTCCGACGAGTGTCTGGGACGGGGGGGGTTATGCTGCTCCTGCTGGTCGTGTCTTCTGTGTCGCCAGCATCCAAAGCGCCAGCTGCTGCAGACTGGCTGGTGAGCAGCACTTCTAGTGCACTTGTGACCCTAACCATCCCCCTGGACACATCTGTGCTGCACTGTGCAAGGCCCTCCTGCATCGCAACAGAGCGCCTGCAGATCAGCGATGTGGCAGTCGCCAGCCGGTTCACTGCCCTCGAGGTCTGATCCTTCCTCTGATGTCCCCTGCGCCGTGTGGCCCTGTCCTCATCGAACCTTGAGCACAGCTCCATGATGGATTGGGACATGTCCCGCATGCCCGCTGCCATATCCGCAATGCCCCCTGCCATGGTGGTGATGCCCTTTTCAATGTTTCCAAAGGTGTTGTGTAGGCCTTTCATCTGTCGCTGTACGGACACCATTGCCCTTGCCTGTACGCTTTGTATTTTCACCATGGTGCCCTCAAGACCTGAGAACACTCCATGGCCCTGCCCAAGGGGAGGTGGACTCTGCGGCCGAGCCCTGCGGCGCCGTCTGCCAACTGTGTGTTCTCCCTCAGACTCGGAAGGCACACTGGCATGTGTTACATCCTGGGTTACAGTGGACGTTTCCGGGCCCCTCGACTCATCGGATGATGAGTCGGTCACATCCAACCTAGCTGCAGGACGCCTCCTCAACCTGTGCTGTGCAGGAGGTGAAGATGGTGGTGAAACCTGCAGGACTGTGGATGGTGGCTGGAGCGGCGATGCTGGCTGGGGTGGTGTAAGTGCCTGTGGTGCTGTTCCCAGGCCGGAACTGGTGGTGGCCTTCTCTGTGCTGGGTGTGTGGTGTGCTCTCTCTCCCTTCTCATGGCCAGTTCTGTGCGCAGTAGTGCCTGTGGACAGAAAAGCAACAGCAGCTAAGTGTACCTGAAGCTTTGTCTTCCTGACATGACAATACAATTTCTAGACAGTATCTCATTGTCCTCGTATCATGTTTGGCCTTTCAGGGACTACATCTCCCATGATGCATTGCAGGCATGCACTAATACTTGTACTGGAGTAGGATTCTCATGGCACATTTTGGAAGTTTGGATAGGGGTAGGGGGGGGCACATTGCTGTGCAAGCGTCTTACCTTGTTTGGAGGTGCCTCTGGCGGAGCTGTCAGCGTCCCCAATCCCCACGATGCTCTCTGGCTCAATCGTTGTCTCCACTAGCTCCTCCAGTTCTGTCAGGGCTGGTGCTCTGTTGCGTCCACCTCCTGTCTGGCTGGCCTCTTTTTTTAAATCTGCCACCTTCCTCTTGGTGATAATGCGGATGTCATACCACCGCTTCTTCAGGACATCGATGTCCCGGGGGGTCACTCCTATGGCATTGACCTGTGCCTGGATTCCAAGCCAGATCTTTCTTTTTTCTGACTCAGGCACTTGCTGAGACAGTTTTCCAAATAGTTTCTGGTGCTGTTTCACGACCTCCTCCACCAGAACTTGCAGCTCCTTTGGGCTGAATTTGAGCTTTCGCTTCCTCTCCCCTCCTTCCCTCTCTGTGTCCTGGCTTGCCATTCTTGCAGTCTCCAGGTCTGAATCTGGCAGTTGCTCTCTTCCTCTCCTCAGCACTCCCAGCCTCTCCAGAGTCTGCTAATTGTGTGCACCTGCCTGGGTGTGGCCACTCCCTGGTTGGGTGGGGTTGAGGTTGCACAGGATTGGCTGCTTGAAGTCATGTGTTGTTAAACTGCCGATTCGGTATTTACCGATTCGGTATTTACCGATTCGGAAAATACCGCTTCTGTATTTACCGAATCGGAAAATACCGATTCATGTTTACTGATTCGGAAAAATTCCGATTCATGTTTACCGAATTTTACCGATTCGGTAAAGTTTACCGAATGTTGCCCTACATATAACTTACCGATTCTTAAATACCGATTCGGTAAAATTCGGTATTTATGAATCGGTAAAAATAATTTACCTACATATGGCCCTAGGTATCCACGCAAAATTTGCGTCCTTTTCTTCCAACATCATGGGGATTCTAAGGGTACCCAGGGAATGTGGATTCTCCTAGAGGGTTCCCAGAAATTAGTCAAAATACAGCAAATGAAAGCGTCTGGGTTTTTCTCTGCAAATGGTATCAAAAAAGGGTTTGTGGGGCTGAAATCACCATTTCTCCAGCTTTTAGGGCATGACAGAATTTTGTCAGAAAACCAACGGGCCCGATTCACAGAACTAACTTAAGACAACATCCTAAACTTACTACTTTTGGTATTCACAGAAGTTAGGATTTTGTCTTAAGTTTGTCTTAAGTCTGTCTTAAGTCTGTCTTAAGTTTGTCTTAAGTCTGTCTTAAGTCAGTCTTAAGTTTGTCTTAAGTTTGTCTTAAGTCTGTCTTAAGTCTGTCTTAAGTCTGTCTTAAGTTTGTCTTAAGACAAACTTAAGACAAAATCCTAACTTCTGTGAATACCAAAAGTTTAGGATTTTGTCTTAAGTTAGTTCTGTGAATCGGCCCCAACATTTTTTACACAGTTTTGGCATTTTTCTGGGACATACTCTATTTTTGCTATTTTTGTGCTTTCAACCTCCTTCCAGTTAATGGTAGAAATGGGTACAAAAGCAATAATGGATCCTGGAAAGCTATACATTTTTAAAAAGTAGACAAAATTCTGAATTCAGCAAGGGGTCATTTGTGTAGATCCATCGAGGTTTCTTTATAGAAACTACCAGTTAAATATAGAAAAAATTAAAAATTAGTTCTCTTTGAAAGCAATGTACCGTTACATCCGCTGGACCTTCCTGGTTGTGGGGATATATAGGACTTGTAGGTTCACCAAGAGCCCAACGAACCCAGAGTAAAAAACTGAGCAGCATTTTGTAATGGTTTTTTATTATGTTCCGGGTATATAGCAATTATTGTGGGAAAATGTATACATGGAAAAATCGGTTTTTAAAGACACCTATGTATTTCTGAAATGGGAACAAATTACAGAGTTTAGAAATAGTGCATATTTGCACATTTTCGAAATTGGGAATACTCATACTAGCATGAGAATTATTGGTCATTTTTCAAAATGACTTTTCTTTTACACAATGTCTTTCATTTGGAAGGGAGAAATGCATCACAAATCAATAGGTAATAACAGTTGCTTTACAAACCTGAACTACCCTAAGTCTCCCGATAAAAATGGTACCTCACTTGTGTGGGTAGGCATAGTGCCCACGACAGGAAGTGGCTCAAAACCTAACGTGAACACACCACATTTTCACAATGAAAATTTACACATTTTTTGCGAAGAGTCTAGCTGTAGTTTTTTAACCCTAGTTCTGCCTGCACATAGGGAAAACTAGCAAACCTATACATTTTTGAAAACTAGACACCCAGGAAAATCCAGGATGGGGTGACTTGACTGCCTCCCACCATGATCTGTTACCCAGAATCCCTTGCAAACCTAAAACTAAAAAATTTACAAAAAAAACACATTTTCCCCACATTTCTGTGATGGAAAGTTCTGGAATCTGCGTGGATCCACAAATCTCCACCCACACCGCGTTCCCCAAAGACCTACGAGAAAAATGGTACCTCACTTGTGCGAGTCGGCCCAGTGCCCGCAAAAGGAAACGGCGCAAAACGCAACGTGGTCACACCTCATTTTTGCAGTGAAAAATGACCCTTTTTTGGCAAAGTGACTAGCTGTAGTTTTTTAACCCTAGCTCTGCCGGCACCTAGGGGAACCTAGCAAACCTATATATTTTTTAAAGCTAGACACCCATGGGAATCCAGGATGGGGTGACTTGAGTGCCTCCCACCAGGGTCTGTTACCGAGAATCCCTTGCAAACCTAAAAAAATGTC
Organism: Triturus cristatus; assembly: GCF_964204655.1. Taxonomy (NCBI): domain Eukaryota; kingdom Metazoa; phylum Chordata; class Amphibia; order Caudata; family Salamandridae; genus Triturus; species Triturus cristatus. Next base: position 533,683,720 of record NC_140590.1, read on the forward strand.
AAATAAAACACATTTTCCCCACATTTCTATGATGGAAGGTTCTGGAATCTGCGTGGATCCACAAATTACCACCCACCCCGCATTCCCCAAAGTCCTACGAGAAAAATGGTACCTCACTTGTGCGGGTCGGCCTAGTGCCTGCGACAGGAAACGTTCCCATGAGGCACAGGGTCAGACTGATTTGCATATGGCCATGTCTGAACTGGGGTGGCAGAGTGGGCTAAAGAACGGTGATGGATCAAACCCAGATCTGTTGACTGGGTGTGAGTGTTTGATTGGTTCTGATGCTCCGTCCATCACCACCCCCTTTTTGTATCACTTGTGTGGGAGGCCCAAGTACCCGCGGCAGGCAAGGGCCCAAAACGTAGTGAGGCGACATCAAAATGGCCTATCGCAAAACCACCTGCTTTTGCAAGGGGGGTCACTTGGGTTTTTGGCCCGGTGCTCGGCAGCCATCTAGGGAAACCTACCAGACCCATACATTTCTGAAAACTAGACACCCGGCAGCTTACAGGGAGGTATGGCTTGTGTGGATCCCCCAACGTTTCCTTACCCAGAATCCCCTGCAAACCTCAATTTTTGCTGAAAGAATCACTTTCTTCACACATTTTGGTGTGGGAAAGTTGTGGCATCACCGGGCTCACACAAATTTACCACCACCCAGCGTTCCCCCAGGTCTACCGGTAAAAATGGTGCCTCACTTGTAACGTTTCCTTACCCAGAATCCCCTGCAAACCTCGGGCCCGATTCACAGAACTTAAGACAAAATCCTAAACTTACTACCATTTTGGTATTCACAGAAGGCACTTACTCATTTCGGTATTCACAGAAGTTAGGAGTCCTAACTTTAGGACTCCTAAATGCCTTCTGTGAATACCGAAAGTCTTAAAGTTAGGATTTTTCTCCGTTTAGGAGTAGTAAAGTTAGGACTCCTAACTTTAGGACTCCTAAATGCCTTCTGTGAATACCGAAAGTCCTAAAGTTAGGATTGTTTTCAGTTTAGGAATAGTAAAGTTAGGAGTCCTAACTTTAGGACTCCTAAATGCCTTCTGTGAATACTAAAAGTCTTAGGGTTAAGATTATTCTCAGTTTAGGAGTAGTAAAGTTAGGACTCCTAACTTTACTACTCCTAAACTGAGAAGAATCCTAACTTTAAGACTTTCGGTATTCACAAAAGGCATTTAGGAGTCCTAAAGTTAGGACTCCTAACTTCTGTGAATACTGAAATGAGTAAGTGCCTTCTGTGAATACCAAAATGGTAGTAAGTTTAGGATTTTGTCTTAAGTTAGTTCTGTGAATCGGGCCCAAGTACCCGCGACAGACAAGGGCCCAAACATTTTTTTGATAGGCAATGTTGATTTCGCCTCACAACGTTTTGAGCCCTTGCCTGCCGCGGGTACTTGGGCCTCCCACACAAGTGAGGCACCATTTTTACCGGGAGACCTGGGGAAAGCTGGGTGGTGGTAAATTTGTGTGAGCCCGGTGATGCCACAACTTTCCCACACCAAAATGTGGGAAAAAAGTGATTTTTTCAGCTAAAATTGAGGTTTGCAGGGGATTCTGGGTGAGGAAACGTTGGGGGATCCACGCAAGCCATACCTCCCTGGAAGCCGCCGGGTGTCTAGTTTTCAGAAATATATGGGTTTGGTAGTATTCCCTAGATGGCCGCCGAGCACCGGGCCAAAAACCCAAGTGACCCCCCTTGCAAAACCAGGTGGTTTTGCGATAGGCCATTTTGATGTCGCCTCACTACGTTTTGGGCCCTTGCCTGTCATGGGTACTTGGGCCTCCCACACAAGTGAGGCACCATTTTTACCGGGAGACCTGGGGAAACGCTGGGTGGTGGTAAATTTGTGTGAGCCCGGTGATGCCACAACTTTCCCACACCAAAATGTGTGAAAAAAGTGATTTTTTCAGCTAAAATTGAGGTTTGCAGGGGATTCTGGGTAAGGAAACGTTGGGGGATCCACGCAAGCCATACCTCCCTGGAAGCCGCCAGGTTTCTAGTTTTCAGAAATATATGGGTTTGGTAGGTTCCCCTAGATGGCCGCCGAGCACCGGGCCAAAATCCCAAGTGATACCCCTTGCAAAACCAGGTGGTTTTGCGATAGGCCATTTTGATGTCGCATCACTACGTTTTGGGCCCTTGCCTGTCACGGGTACTTGGGCCTCCCACACAAGTGAGGCACCATTTTTACCGGGAGACCTGGGGGAACGCTGGGTGGTGATAAATTTGTGTGAGCCCGGTGATGCCACAACTTTCCCACACCAAAATGTGTGAAAAAAGTGATTTTTTCAGCTAAAATTGAGGTTTGCAGGGGATTCTGGGTAAGGAAACATTGGGGGATCCACGCAAGCCATACCTCCCTGGAAGCCCCCGGGTGTCTAGTTTTCAGAAATGTATGGGTTTGGTAGGTTTCCCTATGTGCCGGCAGAACTAGGGTTCAACAACTACAGCTAGGCACTTTGCAAAAATTTTGGGTTTGGTAGGTTTCCCTAGATGGCCACCGAGAAACGGGCCAAAAACCCAGGTGACACCCCTTGCAAAACCAGATTGTTTAGACATAATTAATTGTTTGTTTCTATAGCGTGAGAATTTTGGAACAATATTGCAATGAAAATGTGACAGACATTTTGAGGTTTGCAGGACATTGGGGATAAAATAACTTTTTGAATTCACAAGAGAGACATCGCCATGAACTCCCATGGGTTTACGACAATATCTACAGTTGGTGAGTTATTCTTACATGGAAAGTACACCTTGGCAGAGAAACTAAAGACAAAGATTCCTGCACAACCATCTATTCCTCAAACACACACACATACTGCTTGGAATTGGAACGAGGGCGAGTCATGGTTCAGTGTATAAAATTTTATTAACAAGAGATTTCACAAAAATGAAATGCACTGTCAATAATTAAATGCACAAAAAACCAAACCAATGACTCGCAGCTGTAAAGCCACGTCAAGGCACCAACCACTTTACAGGCCATTCACACACCTTTCATACGTGATACACACAAGACCATTCGCACCACTAGGCACAAAAACAACACATTACAAAAGTCACAAAAAGGGACAAGGTACACCCTGCTTCAGAAAGACAAATATTACTGCACAGCCATCTAATCCTCAAGCACACACACATACTGGTTGAATTTGGCACGAGGGTGAGTGATGGTTCAGTATATACAATTGTATTAGCAAGTGATTTCACAAAAATGAAATGCACTGTTAATAATTGAAAGGGCAAGAAACTGAACCATTGACTCACAGCTCGTGAGCTGTAAAGCCACGACAAGGCACCAACCTCTTTACAGGCCATTCATACACCTTTCATACGTGTGAGACATACAAAACCAATCACACCACCAGCCACGGGCCCATCACATAACACAACTCACACCAGCACACAGCGCCATTCAAGGGCCCATCACTTTCACATGCCCACATTCCTGACACAGCAACTACACAAGCTGATGGATTGCGTGGAGTGGCACTCAGCTAGCAGTGTGTGTAGTGACCAGCAGCAAGTCACTACTCACACACAGCCAGCCAAGCGCCAGTCCACGCACACCGCTAGCCAAACACCAGTCCACGCACACAGCTAGCCAAGCGCCAGTCCAGGCACACCACCAGCCAATCGCCAGTCCAGGCACACCGGCAGCCAATCGGCAATCTACGCACACCGCCAGCCAAGCTCCAGTCCACGCACACCACCAGCCAAGTGCCAGTCCACGCACACCGCCAGTCCACGCACACCGCCAGCCAAGTGCCAGTCCATGCACACCGCCAGCCAAGCACCATTCCACGCACACCGCCAACCAAGTGCCAGTCCACACACACCAACAGCCAAGCGCCAGCCTACACACACCGCCATCACATTTAGGATTTTTTTAGACAAAAATAAAAACACAAACAAATCGCAAATAGATACAAATCTACAAACACAAAATCAGAAACTAAATACATTGCACTAACGCCAACCTTGAAACAGAATCAAATTTTCCAAAGAATACAGACCAGGCAGTTCACTTTACCACTCGTGAATGCTCCCAAAAATTCTTTTGCGTGTGGTACGCTCTAAAACAAGCAGGGACACACAGCCCAGGTTTAGAAGGACAGTCGGGGCAGTACATACGTATCTCCTTCCGCGTACCTCTTCGCCAACAGACTCTACATCTCCTACTGGGAAAATCTTTTGAGGGTGTGGGAGGAATGTGATCAGGAAAGTGGCGATCTCTCAATCTAGCAACATCCTCCAGCACTCCAACTCTAGGAACACTTGCCTGTTCCACTACAACAAGGCTGCCTATTACAGACTCCTGAAACTTAGCAAAAGTCATCTTTGACTCAGGGCAAGAATCCTGGAACACAACAAAAGCATTAAAGGTTGCCAAGTGGAAAAGATGGATAGCCAACTTCTTGTACCAAATGTAAGCCTTACGAAGAGCAGCGTAAGGTTCCAACCTCTGATCTACTCTGTCAACACCACCCATGTGCCTATTATAGTCTAAAACGCTCACAGGTTTGCGCGCTTCAGCGACCTGACCCCAAACAGTCACAGGTGCAGTGCTTTCATCATGGATGGTAGTCAGCATGTAGACATCTCTCCTGTCTGAAAACTTCACAGCAAGAAGCTCCTCGCAACGCAACGCACTGCACTGTCCCCGCACAAGCTTTTGACAAACAAGTTCTTTTGGGAAACCTTTACGGTTAGAGCGGATTGGGCCACAAGCAACAGTGTCCACTTTGGCCAATTCCCTGAACATCCGCACACCAGTGTAGAAGTTATCTACATATAAATGGTGGCCTTCGTTAAAAAATCCTCTACCAAGTTCCAAACAATTTTCTCAGTCACTCCAAAAGTGGACGGACAACCAGGGGGGTTAATCCTGGATTCCGCACTGGTGTACACCCTGAAATTAGAGACATATCCAGTCCTACTGTCACACAGCATATACAGCTTAATTCGATAGCGTGCCCTCTTACTAGGAATGTATTGCCTAAAAACCAAGTGGCCCTTGAACAACACCAAAGACTCATCCACTTCAATTTCTTTCCCAGGAGCATAGATCTAAGAAAATCAATCAACAAAGTGATCAAGGACAGGCCTAATCTTAAAAAGACGGTCACACTCAGGGTGATCTCGTGGCAACGCTAAACCATTATCAACAAAATGCATCATCCGAAGCAGAAGCAAATACCTGTCACGACTCATGATTGCTTGAAAAATAGCAGTTGCCATCAAGGGACTACTAGACCAATATGAAGACATTGATGGCTTCCTTAGCAAGCCCATCAAAAAAGTTAAACCCAAGAACTTCTTCATCTCTTCAAGATTTGTGGGAGTCCACCGGGTAGCTCTAGAGTGTGGCTTAAGACTGGCACTGTTGTCCCTCAAAAACTGTTCGGCATACAAATTAGTCTGCTCAACAATCTCTGCCAAAAACACATCGTCCATAAACAACTGAAAAAAATGTATCGGCAAAAAGTTTTCAGTATTCACTCTACACCCTGGAACACCAGTAAAGTCTGGCAATGCTGGCTGCACCATGCCAGGGGCAACCCAGAGGTCATCACTTTCAAAGGGAAGCCTTGCAGCCCCAGCCTGCAGCCCAGATGCCTCTTGCCGCACTACACCAACGGGAAGCCTTGCAGCCACAGGCTGCAGCCCAGAAGCCTCTTGCCGCACTACACCAACGGGAAGCCTTGCAGCCTCAGGCTGCAGCCCAGATGCCTCTTGCCTCTCGGCACATCAGTCTCCTCCTCTAAGAAAGGCACTTCATCCGCACTAAAAGTATCTTCATCATCTGACGACTCCATATGGAGAGAAAACTCACTGCCAGAATCGTCCCCTGCCTCCTCTGCCTCAGATGCAGAGTCAGTCTCTGAACCATGGTCAGAGGAAGACTCAAAAAGCAAACCAACAACCTGCTGAGCAGTAATCCTGCGGCTAGCCATTATACTTACTAAAATAGAAGACTGCACAAACAAGTCAACAACAACCAACAATGTGCAAACCAAGTAAGTAAAGAAATGTGTACCTTTATCACAAAGATCAATATACTCAAAAACTATAGAATTCACTTACAAGAGACAGCTACACTCACCAGAACCTACTCTGCAGTGACACAGCAAAAACCAACGATATCCAACTAGAAAGAAGAAAAAAAAAAAATTACTCACAAGACAACAAAATACACATCGAGCACAAATGCAAACAGTTTTTGACACTCAAAAACCAAACATACTGCTGCTATTATTACACCATTTGCAAAAAACAATTCATGCAGAGAAATCAAACTCATTTACATTGTACAAAAAAAAGTCTCTTACCAAACTACACAAACAGCAGAACCACCAGTAATGAAACCGCAACCTGGGAAGAGCAAAAGCCTTCAGCTAGAACAAAAAAGTAAAAAAAAAAAAACATTACAATTGCAATTCACAAAAAAATATAACAATAAACATTATAACATGCTATGTTACTACCCAAATGGTCAATCGGGTTGTGTGTCAGGTGGGGCAGAAAACAGCAGGAAAAAAAAACCAGGCTAATCTGTCCGGGGCGGGGGGGGGGGGGGGGGCGAATACATATTATTAAAAAAATTACCCCCTGGAAGCGACTCTTGCCCAAGGGGTCACTTCCATTTTTATTGAAACTAATTCCCTGGTGTCTAGTGGGGTTTCTGCCTCCCCTGGGGGCAGAAAGGGCAAAAAAGGGGCCGATCTGCCCCCGGGGGTGGGGGCAGAATTCCCAATACAAAAAAAATGGCCCCCGGAAGTGACCCTTGCCCAAGGGGTCACTTCTATCATATTTTTTAAATGTTCCCTGGTATCTAGTTGGGGTTTCTGCTTTCCCTGGGGGCAGAAAGGGCAAAAAAGGGGCTGATCTGCCCCCGGGGGAGTGCAGAATTCCCAATTCAAAACAAATGGCCCCCGGAAGTGACCCTTGCCCAAGGGGTCACTTCCATCATATTTTTAACATTTTCCCTGGTGTCTAGTGGGAGTTTCTGCCCCCCCTGGGGACAGAAAAGCCCACAAAACGAGGCGATCTGCCCTCAGGGAAGGCAGAGTATCACTAAAATAATGGGTCGCTTCCCATTTGAAGCACAAATAAATCCCTGGGTCTAGTGGGCTTTTCTGCCCCCCCAGGACCAGAAACGGCTTCACAAAAGCCCGATCTGCCCCCCAGAAAAGTCTTAATTTACATTTGGCCCCCCAGGAAGCGACCCTTGCTGAAGGGGTCGCTTCCCATTCAAAGCACTAATACATCCCTGGGTCTAGTGGGCTTTTCTGCCCCCCACAGAACAAGAAACGGCAAAAAAAAAGCCCGATCTGCCACCATGGGGGGCAGAAAAGTCTTAATTGTAAATTGGCCCCCCAGGAAGCAACCCTTGCCCAAGGGGTCGCTTCCTTTGTGCACAAAAAAACATCCCTGGTGTCTAGTGGAGCATTCCTGCTCCACGATCGCGACACTGTGCGCGATCATGAAGCAGGAATGCCCAGCATTGAGACATCAGGGAGGGGAAATACTCTTTCCTCTACCCCGATGACTCAAGGCATCCTAAAATGCCCCCCCCCCCCCGCCCCAACGGAGGCAAAACACCTACCTCCTTCGCTGGACGCACTGGAAAGAAATGAATTCCAGCACGTCCAGCGCTTCCTGATGACGTCGGCACGCGCTGTGCGCGCTGACATCATGGGGAAGCATGGGGGGGCTCGGGGTTGGCAGCGGAAACTCTTCCACTGCCATCCCCCTCTGTGGGGGCAAGATCGATGCCCCAGGGGGGGAACGCCAGCGCTTCCCCCAGGGGCTGTGCTCATGACGGAGCGGTTCCGTCATTAGCACAGCCCAACCGATGCTCATGACGGAACCACTCCGTCATGAGCATCAAAGGGGTTAAGAGAACCACACGCCCACACACAAGTGCTTCTGATACTGTGCAGACGCTTCCTGACAGTGCCGACGGAATCGCCGAACAGCTCCAGGTACAGGCTCCACTGACTCTCCACCTAAGCGCCAGAGCGCTGCTTCTGCCAACAAGAGCCAAGTGCGGGCGCAATCTGATCCTGGTGAGCACCCAGCGCGTCACCGCTTGCCTTCTCTTCTCTCTGATCTCGGTGAGCACTGGGGCATGTCACCACTTACCCTTTCGCCACCAGAGTCAGTACCGGAACGCTGACGCAACTGCCAAGAGTCGAGCGCGGACACACTCAACCCGCTTCTGCCAAGCCACGCTTAACGGGGGCTCACTGCCACACGCTGAGCGTTTTGTCAACGCTGGAGCACTGTAAAGCTAAAACTTAGGGAGTTCAGTGCAGGCGCACTCACACTCCCCTTTCCTTCTGGGTGAGCGCTGGGGCGCATCACCATTTGTACCCTTGGATTACCTTCTTTTGTTGTTTCAGGCAAGCACTGGAGTGCCTTGCCACCATTACTTTTGCCCGCATCACGGTGAGCACCGGAGTGGGTCACCGCATACCCTTCCTTTATACTTGGCAAGCACAGAAATGCATTGTCGCCATTTCTTTAGCCCCACCACGGTAGCGCAAGGGCGCTTGATACCGTAACCCTCAGTTCATGGGATCCTTTTGTGTCTTTGGGAATCTTGTTGACTGGGAAAGGAGCCCCTTGCTGGAGTTTTCCGCTTTCTTGTTGGTAGGCACTCCTGCCAGTGGTACCTGGATTGCACACACCCTCTTCAGGTGACTATACTCTTCCTTCTATACTCCCTTGATGACTGTGGGTGTGTGTATGTTTACTGTTAGCGACAGGAAGTAACAGATTGGTGGTTGTTTTCCAGGACACAGGGTAGGAAGATCAACGTCTTCCACAAGGAGTCCCTCAACATCGTATCGCACCTTAAGGCACGTTCACTCGAGGATTCCTTCCCCCAGTCTTCACCCTGCCCCGGTCTGGTACTATTTGAGGTAGGACAAGGAGCAGGTGAGGAACGGTGGAGGTGGTTCGTGTCATCCCTGCGAGACTACTCTACAGGCAGACAGTAAGGCGTGTGGGGTCCCTGACATAGACATCATGGAACAAGACTTAGTCATGTTGCAACATGGTCAGTCACAGCTACGTTCTATCATGCTATTAGGCTGGACTCTTCAAAACCTGCGTTCTGGCTATGTGCCTTGGCGTTTAATCAACACTACGTCACTGTTTGCAGAATTCAATCTCACTGATAGACAGATCAAACTGGCACAAAGGGGAGCAGACTATACGGTGCTGAGCATTGAAAAACTGGAGAAATTACCATTCACAGTGGCAGAAAAAACAGCTACTGAGTGGATCATAAATGGTAAGATTACTCTGCCTGTTACGACTTTCCATTTTCAGTATTGCCTAAAAAATATACCAGCAGGCAAATATGAAAGGTTGGGTAAAGAATACATCAAGACATCTTGGGATTTACCTTACACACATAGATGTTGGAGTGGGGGACATGAAGTGTTTCTTAGTGGTGAAAACTGTGAACACGCAACAAGCGGTTCTCTTCTTTGTCAGGGTATTAACTTACATGGGGCCTGTGACGGTTCAACTACAAACTTATCCTGCCACCAGCACAGTTCACCAGCAGCAGTGATTAATCCAATCTTTGGTTAACTTTCAAATGGGAGTTACATTATGTTGAATGATCACAGTTGCTGTGGCATGCTGCCAGGAGTAACGGTTACATCCAGGGTCACTTGCTGTATGCAGGTCTTGTTTCCCCAAATAGACATAGTCAGGGAGTCGCCTTTATGGCCTTCACTGAATATCTCTTCTATACGAGTTGATACTCTAAGCAGAATGAAAGCCATTCTTTTACAAAAAAACTGTGCCTTTGACCTCTGCCAAAGAAACCTATGATCTCCAAGTCGCAAGGACTTCTGCAGAGGCACATACCCTTTTGTATACAAACTGCCCTGTGCATTTCTCAGAAATGTTAGGTCATATCTTAAACATGTCTGATACGAGTGGTATTGTACATGTATTTAAGAACGTGTGTGCAGGACTGTTAGCACCTTTTCAAGCAGTCCTCGGAATTTTTCCAAACTTCGTGCACTCTGTGTTTGGCGGACTGCCGCTCCTTTTAGCACTTGTTGCAGGGATACTATTTTTGCTCCTACTGCTACGATATGGCAAGCCAAATCACCAGCGACACACAGTTCACCATGGAAAGAACTCTATTGGAGATGAAGTGTTGTGAGCGCATCGTCCAAATTATGGGTTTACCCCATCTACGAGAATTAAACACGACTTGATTTCTGTCATTCAGACCAATCTGGTAAGATTGCATCTTACCTGCTCTACGCTGCCTGCTATGCGGTGAAGAATGCGTGCTGGACATTTGTCTGACACTCCAATCAGTCATGCCTATGGATATCGATACTCTGCTGGACCCGATAACGGCCCATGCTATGTGTTGTCACCAGCAGCTACCAATCCCGATGGCGGCATTCATTCAGATCTCACAAACGCAACATGTTACTGCTGAAGTATGAGAGGAAACACCAGGCGCGCAGGTCACATCCAATTCGGACATTGCTGATGCTTCTCATGCTGAAGGCGATAGTTCGCATCTATGTGCTGTTGATCTTCTACACGAGGTATTCCAATTCTCACCCACAATGGAAGACGATTTGTTGTCTACAGGATTAGAACATTTTATGTTTTCTCCATCCCCACACACTGACTTTTGATTCAAGCACACAGTGTTCCGGAGAGACTCTGAATTTGGCCTTCATTATTTTTCAAACGTGATACTGACTTTGGAACTTTTTCTATGATTATATATTTTTTCTCTTCCTGTCCCCAATTTTTTAATTTTTTTTTCTTCATTTTTTGGCACAGTAACCTGCTTATAGTAGAACTATTCATAGAGAACATAATTCTTTCCAGGGACAGTATGCCACCTTGTCATGAATAACAAATTGACTTGTGTAACCTGATATGAAATGGTTTCAGCACCTTTTTTCTTCTGTATTTACGAGCCATTTCATCACATGTATATATTTTGGTTCATTCATTTAGCATTCCAATGTGATCCTATGCTTAGAATGGAACATTGCCTTTAATATGTACAGCACTTTATGCACAGCAATGGTTTTGCAATGTATTTTTAGGACATCAGTTTTCGATATGTTTTTAGCTTATTTTAGCAACCCCATGGGATACTCTGTTTTAAGATATGTTTAGAACGTTTAGGATCTAGTAACATCATTCATACGAAACTGGAGTAGGTGTCGTGTGCAGATTTAGATTCCGTATATAGGTTTCCCGATTTATGCCCTTATATAGGTAGAATTCCCATTGTCCTTATTTGGACATAGAAATCCGGCCCTTATTTAGACATTGTCCATACAAACCAAATACAGGCATGGCCACTTACATCCGTCCATCCACATCACAACGAATTCTTGGAAAACCAGACCCTTAAGCCTTTAGGAATGTCCCTCAGCTTGAATATTGATTTCTCCAAGAACTCATTAAGTATGCATGAACATCTATTCCTTAGGGGTTCATTCATGACGTTCCTCTGCCTGACTTTTACGTCAATACTGGCATTCCTAGACACCTTCAAGGTATAAATATACCAGCACTTGCCCTGGCAAATTGCGCTTCCCGGAGGATTCGATCCAACCCAGACTACGCTGTTCGCCACGGCAAGTTCCGAAGGAGATCGAGTTCCAGCCTGATGAACTGACCTGACGCTGCCATCCTCCTCGCAGAGAATCCAGCTCCAGTGCTCTCTGACTTCCCTTGCGGGGGGTTCGACTATCGAGTCCAGAAAAGAGATTCCAACATCTCTCATTCTAAGGTATGGAGGTGACTAGAACTTAGAGAAACTTTTGGCAACTCTTGGTTAAACTAAAATATAGCAAGCTATACTTTAGAAACGGCACCTACTTCAAACCTCGTATTGCACTTAGGTTAGGTAAACTGGGGTAGAACAATTTAGAAGCATCAGATGAGTATCACATTTTAGCTTATGTTATTTATGTATGTATTTTGAATAATAGATGTCATAGCTACAAACCATGCTATTGCAGTATTATTTTATCTTACTGCTAACCTCGTACATGTTGTACTTCGCAGTCTGTCTTACAATTGTAGCAATTCATATCTCTTGCATGAGAAATAAGACTGTTCAATAAACCCTTTTATTGAAACACCCGTCTCTCTATTTCTGTGCAACTCAGTAGAAACGAAGCATGCACGATTGACTGAGTGAAACTGTTATCTATTGTTTCCACGATTCTGAGACTGTTCCGATTCTAAAGGGAAACAAAGTTGTCATGTTTATGCGGTTGTCAGAGATTAATCCTTTCTTGTTTATTCGAGTAGTTTCTAGTGACCTCTTAGTTAGCTGGCACACACAAGTAATTAAGTTTAATGTACTCGATAGAGACATACTGACCTTAGTCCTATGTCAAATCTATAGTGTATATTATTCCAATGCGCAGAGCCTATCAGGAATATAGGAACTACACTACAGTGGGGCAGGCGAGACGGGCTCCTGCTCCTCCCCCTGACATATTAGCCTTCCTGCCGGACTTTCCTCTCAAAGAAAGAATCTTGCGGGAGGCTCGATCGAAACAACCACTACTATATCAAGGGCACTCCATAGCTCTTTATCAGGACCTGGCCTCCATTTCCCTGCCAAATAGGAAAGCTTTTCGAGAGGTGACCACACATCTGAGAGAACAAGGAGTGGCGTACTCCTGGGGCCACCCCTTTCGCCTGATTTTTAAATTGAATGGCAAACTACACCGACTCAGCTCCCTCCAAGAAACTTGTGAGATTCTTGGCTTGGAACACCGAGCCACAGAGGAGTCGCCCAGCCGTACACAACGTTCACCAGAAAATGGATGGCAGAAAGTGAGTCGCAGACGCTCTCCCAACCAAGAAAGACGACCGAACGCTGATACCATGGCACAAGAAAGAGTGGCGGCACTTGAAACAGTCCGAAGGAAACCGCTGCAACGACTCCCCCGTGACCTTACCACAGGGATTGTATAGCAATGACATTACAGAGGCCGGTGGGGGGTCAGGGGGTGGGGGGCCCGGGACACTTGGAACACACACTACCCCGATATTTTTCTCACCACATGCCCACATTTCTGCGAGTTGGGCTAGGGACATTGGGGCAACATTGGGGTTTTCTAGTTGGGGTTAGGGAGGGCAGGGGGGGTTCAAGGAGGAGGGGTGGGGAGGAGGGGAAGGGTTTCTGGCAAGGGAGTTGGGGGGATGTTGGGGTTAGGGAAGGGGAGGGAGAGGGAGAGGGGAACCGGTGTGCTACACAGGGAGGGGGTCTACGGGGGTGCACGCTCGAAAGCATAAGGGGTCAAGCACTCATGGGGTAGTTGGGTGGGCAGGTGGGGTCCTTCCCATCAACTCTAGCAGTTTGATTTTGTAATCGCCCCATGTCAGGATCCACACTGCAGATTCTCACCCTTAATGTGAAGGGGCTGAACAACCCCACTAAAAGGAGAGCACTCTTATCATATTTGGAGAACTCAGGGCGTCAGTTTGCCTGCTGCAAGAGACCCACCTTCTCCCTAGACTGGCACCGGATGCGATCCCGGGCTTTTCCCCATCAGTTTTTTCCCTCCACACCTGATAAGAAGGCAGGGGTTGCCATTCTGATAGCTAAATCTTTCCCAGGTACGATTGGGAGCGAAGTGGCAGAAATTAAGGGGCCGCCTACTGGCATACACGATCTGGGTGGGGGGGCGCTCTGATGGTGGTGGGCTCTCTCTATGCCCCAAACTCGGGGCAAGAACAATTTCTGAAGTCGGCTTTGTCGGAGGTCATGTGTCCCCAGGAAAGAAGGATGGTGGTGGGAGGGATCTCAATTTGGTTATGGATGCAGCAGCTGACCGGTCACGGCAGCCATACGGCCAAACTGGGGCGCTCTCGCAGACAGGGAGGGAGTGGCTCAGGGACAGGGGTCTGTTAGATTTATGGAGGGAAGCTCATCCCCACCTCATGCAATTCTCCTTTTACTCTCATGCACATCACACATACGCCAGGTTGGATCATTTCTTCGGGTCTACAGAGGTAAACGCATTGGTAGATACAGTAAAAATCGTTCCAGCAGCCCTCTCAGACCACGACGCAGTGACACTAACTCTTTGCATGCCCTCGAATCGTAGAACTCAGGGGAGGTGGAGACTCAGGGAAAACTTGCTCTCTAGGGCAGGGGTACCCCAACAAATACATAAATGCATTGCTGACTATCTCACGACAAATGACTCCCCAGACATATCGAGCTTGGCGCTTTGCGGGGCACTCAAGGCCGTGGTACGAGGGGAAATGATTGCCATCTCCGCGGCTGAATCCAAAGAACGTAAAGAGAATAGGGAGCTCCTTACTGCCCGAGTGACGGAGCTAGAATGTATACACCAGCGCATTTGCGCACCTCGGATATGACGCCAACTTAAGGCAGCGAGGGCGCAGCGAGGGCGCAGCGAGGGCGCAGCGAGGGCGCAGCTCGCGGCGCTTGACTTGGATAGAGCCGAGTATCCAGCCTTTCGGCTGAAGCACTCTTACTATGTGGGAGGGAACAAAATGGGACGACTCCTAGCCAGCAAACTTAGGGCCAGCGATCAGCGAGCAAAAATACACACACTTCAGAATGACAAAGGGGACCTGGTCGACGGAGACGAGGAGATTGCTGCGGTCCTCTGGGACTTCTACTCCAAGTTATATGGCACTGCCCCGCGGTTGAATGACGATGGGGAAGCATATCTTAAGGGGGCCGCTACGACGGTGTTAAACGCTGCGGGAGCCGAAGCTCTGGAGATGCCCATTAGGGTTGAGGAGGTGATTGGGGCGACTTCCCGCCTCAAACCACTGAAAGCGCCGGGCCCTGATGGCTTCTCGACGGGATTTTATAAAGCCTTCTGCCCACTCTTGCCCCGATATTAACACAGCTTTTTAACTCCTTTCAGGGGCCCGGGACCATCCCTTCCGACATGTTGGCTGCCGACATTGTAGTCATTCCTAAGCCGGGTAAGGATGCCACTAAGTGTAGTTCATATCGCCTGATTTCCCTCCTCAATCTAGATCTTAAGTTGTTTACTGGGGTGCTTGCGTATAGGTTGGGCCCGTGCCTCCCCGGGATTATTGAACCGGACCAGTCCGGATTCCTATCTAATCGACAAAGCAGTGACAACACTAAACGCCTCCTACATTTGATAGACAAAGCCCATCACACCAACATGGACGCCTTGCTATGGTCGGTCGACGCCAAAAAGGCTTTCGACAGAGTTAGCTGGGGGTTTCTCGACAAAACCTTAGCCCATTTTGGCGTAGGAAATTGCTTCAGAGCCTGGGTTGCGAGTTGCTATGATAAGCCAACGGGAATCATTAGGGTAAATGGGGTGGCTACCCGGTCCTTTGACATACAGAGAGGTACGAGACAGGGGTGCCCATTGTCACCCCTTCTCTTTGCGCTTTATGTGGAACCCTTAGCGCAAAAAATTTGGGATAATCCGGACATCTTGGGTATTCCATTTGGAGGGGAACGCCACACTGTGAGTTTATATGCCAATGATATCCTGGCGACCCTAGAGTCCCCTGAGCGATCAGTGCCGGCCTTCCTGAGGGAGTTGGCGGCCTTCGGTCAGGTCTACGGTTTTAGGGTAAACGTCGGAAAATCCATGATCTTGCACCTGGGGAGTGGGGCGGTTCGTGGCGAGGCTGAAAGGCCACAATATGGAGAGTTGCAATCTTGGGACACGATCACCTATCTTGGGATAGACCTGGCTCCATCGGTTGCATGAACGGTTACACAGAACTACACTAAGCTCCTATCCCACGTTCAAAGGGATCTTTGACAGTGGTAAAAACATTCTTTGTCTCTTCTAGACCACATAGCAGCTATAAAAATGAATATCCTGCCCAAAGCCCTCTACCTTTTTTAAACCATACCTGCCTGGCCCCCACCGGGGACCCTTCACAAACTACAAAGAATGGTGCAGCATTTCATCTGGGCCGGGGCACGTATGCGCAGAGATCTATCCCACAGACATCCAGACGAAGGAGGGCTGGGTATTCTGAATTTTCTCGAGTACTTTAGAGCATCACAATTAGGATACCTGGTGGAGTGGAGCAGACCGGAGTCGGAAAAACGATGGCTGTTCCAGGACCGAGCACTTGCGAAGCTTTCCCTGTGGAAGGTGCCTTTTTTAAAGCGGCTAGACAGACCACCAAACCTCAGGGGATCCCCAATCACGAACACACTGCTCAGTGTTTGGGACTCCGTGGCAGTCAAGCACGGGTTCACTTGCTTTCCCTCGCCTTTAACGCCTATCTTCGACAATCCGGACTTCCCACATGGGCTGGAAGTACGAGCATTCCCACAATGGCGGGCATCGGAATGCAAATCAGCGGGACACCTTTTTGATTTACATGGGTTCCTCCCATTTGCGGAGGTGCAACAATCCTATGTAATGATCGCGCCGCAAAGATACCAATATTTCCAAATTCGTCACTGGCTGCTTCATCCTGAGGTACAGTCGTTGGTTCACAGAAAGCTCACCATATATGAGAAGTGGCTCATAACCAAAGTCTCAGACAAAAGGATGATTTCTGAACTATATAGTATGCTGCGTCCCCCGGCTCCTCCCTCACACTCTGCAGGACAGCGACGTTGGGAGCAGGAAATTGGAAGAGACCTTATGAAGAAAGAATGGCGCAATATATACTTTCGGCCAATCACACGGCCCACAATACGGCTATTAGGAAAGCGGCAGTCAAGGTGGTCACTTATTGGTACCTGACCCCGGCCAGATTAAATAGAGGGAACCCTGATCGTAGCCCGACATGTTGGAGGGGGTGTGATGAGGAAGGTACACTGACCCATCTCTTGTGGGATTGTAAGGAAGTGACTGGTTATTGGGGTACTGTTTTAGACGATATAGACAAGCAATTTGAGACCGAGGTCCCCCGATTTCATGCCTACACCCTACTAGGGCTCCCCAACGCACTCATTTATCCTCTAAAGTCGGTCAGAGGAAAACAGATGGGCCTGGAATTGGCGGCTGTTCAACATATCCTTTCTTTATGGGGCACACAGACCTGACCGACTCATACAGGCTGGCTCCACAAATTATGGTATATCGTAGGCATGGAACGTATTCAGGCCACCCTGACGAATTCTACGAAATCTTTGAGGGCTGTCTGGTTGGTCCCATTCCTGTCTTTACTGGCGCTCAAGATGAATGAGGTGACTTGCCCCAAATACCTTCGGCTTACTGATCCACAACCAGCGGAGGAAGATCATAACTCTGCTCATTTACCCCTATACGCGGTTCTTCAGAGATATGCGCCTAGCACACCGGTTCAGGGAGGGAGGGAGGGGGGGTTAGGGAGGGGAAAGGGGTTTCAGGGTGTTTTGTTTCTCACTCCCTATTCGACTTTTTCTACTGTTTCCTCGGATCAATCCCTGACAGTTCTGTCCTTGCATTTGCCTCTCCACTCATTCCCTGCAGAATACTTGTTATTTCTTTCGGTATGTATGAATCTGGATGGGATGGGGGGTGGACGGAATCTAGTGCCGATGATTTGAGATTGTCTGATGTACTCAATGCAGCTTTTACATATTTGCAAATTAATAAAAAGTTAACCTTAAAACTATTTGACCTCCAATAACAATGAGAGTGTCAGAACCTGGTTTAAGCATAACACCTAAAAATGCTAAATCTTTCCATCCCAGTAAATCTTCTCTTTCTTTGCAATATAAATCTTTGTTTGGGCTTTCCTGCCTGAACACTCACCCTGATCTATGAAAAACCCAATCATATTAATATCATGGCCACCAAATGCTTTGGGATTACCATAAGTATCTCACAAGATCTAGGCCAATTCTTATAATAATTCCTGTCTGAAAATATAGGTATAGGTGCTTCCGAATCCGCCATCACACCAATGCATATTCCGTCAATGATAGCTTCACACAAAGACCCTTTAATACCACTGGTATTTTTATATGACGGTTTATCTAGGATAAGTAGTACATTCTCCAAATCCCTTTCACATTCATCCAAAGCAGTTGTATTGATCTTTACTTTTCTATTAGTAGATTTACAAACTACCTGAAAATGCCCCCTTTTTTTTTACAAACATTGCACCTTTTGTTAACAGCTGGGCAAAAAGCAAAATTGCTCACATGATCTCTTGAATCAAACCTATAACATTGAATGTTACTTTCTAGAATTTTCTTCAAAGCATGGTTAAATACAAATTGATCTCTTCTGTGCATGTCAACCATTGCTTGAAATTCACGAGTACCTGATAGAATATGCAGTGCTGCATTTTATTCTTCCACACTCTCATCAAGTTCTTGTTTACATTTGCACAAAATGATGGCACTCTAACAAAATGCTGGGTTCCTTATCAAACTGTTTGTTAACCTTTCTTTTGCCTCTTTGTACTCATCTCACCCGCCAAACTCCCCATGTGGTGCATCAACTTCTGCCAGATTATCATAAACACTTTGACCAGCGTGGCCTGAGATGATTGAATAGCAGAGCTGCTTTATGTTGAGAATCATATTTCATAACATCTATCGCAACTAAGTAATTTTTGAAAATAGATATCCATTGTTTCTACCTAATACTTGGTTTTTCCAGGTATTTGTAAAAATAGTGATAGTTGCATAACTTGTTGAGCAGTTCAAATCTTGAAATATTAAAATGTACTGCCGTATGGTACTTAAATATGTCTTATTTTATGGAGATAATGAAGAAAACATCACATTAAAATGTGAACCATAAAATATATTTTTTTTCCAGCAAAACGATGATGTCCCAAAGGTAATCCATCTCACCTTTCAATCCTGCTTGTGGTAAGTGCAACACAGAGTTGATATACATGTGAGGCAATCTCCATCGCGCTAACTTGGTTTGAGTCCAATTAAAAACAGCAACCCTGACATCACACGCATGCGTGTGTGTACATGACAGCACAAACAATGTATTAAACGTTGAATAGTTTCACGTGGAAGAGGCCGCGAGAGGCACATTCAAACCAATTCTTACACTCGAGGTTTACATAGGAAAGGTGGCGCATAGCACATGCAGGTCAACTCCTGCGCGCGAACCCTCTCTCTAAATGCTGGATGTTAAATCTGCTCTGCAAGCCCGCTGCCAAAAGCTATCAACGCCTGGCTGTTCGTCGACCTTCCCCTTTACAATTACTCGTCGGAGTTGTGTTTCTGAGCCCTCCAGAGTTATTATTTTTTTTTTTCACTCTGTCTTAAAGGATTTCAATCTTATTCATGGCGTCGCCGCAAGCGTGTTCTGCACATCTTGAGAACATGCACGTGCCTACACTCATGTGCGTGCCCTTCTATGCGTGCAGCCACAAGCAGCAGTTCTGCAAAGCCTCTCAGGTAGTTTCACATCATTGCGTCAGGCGACCATGCACTACATGTTGTGTGCGCATTTGCATTTGCATGTCTTCTTCAGATTGCTCTGTCACATGCACACATTTTACAATGCGCAGTATTCCTGGCAAGGTTCAACCGCAATCAGGTACATGCTCATTTTAACTGTTTATTGAGCTGAAAACCTTTGGGACTACCTTCCTACGCAGGCAGCCAGAAGAAATACAGGCATTTATTTTCATCTCTTCATTTTGTTGGTTTATTTCTGTCTGCCTTGTTGTGAAACTCCTTGCTTTTGTTATTGTGACTGCCTATCAGGATATTTTCGCTTGTCATTGGTGCTTTGCAATATTTCAGCAAAATGTAAAATATTTTTTACTCATGGCTTCTATGTAAGATTACTTTGCCACCTCCTTTCTTACAAATACATGGCAAACACAATGTTAAGTGGCATCAGTGGGTAAGGATCTGAGAATTATTTGGTGGAAATTGATGCTACACGGTTCTCACCAGCACTTAAAGCAGCAGTTTTGTATAGCTGAATTGGATTAGCAGCACAGAAAGTTTTTCACAATTTACCACGAGTTCTTCCACTAGGGGCTCAGGATATGATTGGGATCCATACAAGGAAGCATTGAAATGAATGGGCAAACAGTTTGATGAGGAACCTAGAATTTTGCTTGAATGGCTCAATTTTTTCAAAAGAAAGCAAAGTTCAGATGAAATTGTTGAGGAGAATGTGTCAGTGTTAAGAATTCTAGCATCAAATTGTGAATTTGATGCAAGCGTGGATATATCTATACAAGATCAATTTGTGTTTGCAAGCTATTCACAAAAAAATGAGGAAAGACTCCACAGCTGCAGAAATCCCACCATTTCTGAAACAATTGACCTGGCAAAAGGAATAGAATGATCAATGATTTCCACTAGAGCTATCCATGAGGTCAGCTCAGTTAGTGTAGACAATGAGGTTACTTTTGGTCTGATAAACATTGGCAATAACCCAGGAAAACAACATTTCAAGCAATTCTTAATATGTTTAATGTGTGGGCAAGGACACACATATGTAATTTTCCTAATTTTCCTGCTATCGTCAAAAGATGTATGTCTTGCAAAAAGGTGGAACATTTTCAAGTTGTCTGCAAAAGTGCAAATAAATCGTCCAGGGTTAACAGCATTGAAATATCTGAAGATGTCCACAGTTGTTCTGAGAAACTTAGTAACGTAGTTTTGACTATTGAATGCAACACCGTGTTTGGAGTAAGCAACATAAATGGTCCATGATGTGATGTTATGATTGGAGATGTATCACTTCAAGTTATGGCTTACTCTGGGTCACCGATCACAATCTTATCTGATGTTATATTTCCGGAGAAATAGGAAAATTCTGTGGTACTTTCTCAAACAGACGTTAATTCCAAAGCATTTTGGGAAACTGAGAATGATATGCTTGGTTATTTTAATTAAAGAGTGGAGTGTTTGGGTCGACACACCATCACTAAGGTGTATGTTCCAGTTAGAGGGAGAACATTTTTGGCTGGCAAGATTTGGCCAGAATAGGACTGTATCTAAACTTGCTCTGGAGTCTGGATAACCAGGTGGTTCTTGGGAACTTCCAGAAGGGTATTTAGAGAGTGACATGTGTATTGTAGATATTAACCACCCTTCCTTTCAAGGAACTACTACAGACATTGAAACAATTTTCAGTCAGTTTCCCACAGTTTGTTTCTGATAAGGTGGGGATTGTACTAAGTTTTGAACATCATATTCGTTTGAAGCCAGAAGCTCAACCGGTGGTATATAAGGTTTGCCCTTTGCCGTTCAGTGTCACGGATGAATTGAAGAAAGTGTGAATAGCCTTTGTTCTGAAGGAATAATTGTACCTTGTGATTCCTCTTCATGGGTGTCTCCCACTGTAGTTGTTCCTAAGAAATCAGGGGAGGTTAGGCTTTGTGCTGACTTGCGCTCACTTAACAGCAATATCCTTATAGACTGCCATCCCCTCCCCAAACTACATGATCTGTTGGCCTTTCTGGGGGGCTCAAAGTTATTTTCCATCATAGATTTGCAGTCAGCCTACCACCAAATTCCCCTCAGCACTGAGTCACAGGAACCTACAACATTTGTGACCCCATTTGGTTTATTTAACTGCTGTTTGGGGTCGCCTCCGCTACTTGTGTGTTCCAGAAGCTCATGAACACCCTCTTGGAAGACATACCTGTAGTCCAAGCTTACCAGGATGACATTCTGGTGTTTGCGCGCAGTTGTGAGGCCCATAATACCATCTTATACAAGGTTCTTTCAAAATTGTGCAGTGCTGGTATGATCAGCAGACATGAGAAATGTAAGTTTGGTTTTCAGGAGTGTGACTATTTAGGACATACTTTATGTCCGGAAGGTATCAAGTCCATTTTCATTAATCAGGGCAATATGCGATGCTGCCCCGCCCAAAGATAACGATGCCCTATGTTCGTCTTTGGGCTTGGCAGAATACTATGCCAGATTTGTGCATGGTTATGCACAGACAGTAGAGCCTCTCAGAGTGTTGCTAAAAAAGGGTTCAAAGTTCACCTGGAACAATGATTTACACAGCACTTTTGACAAAGTCAAACACCTAACTGAGGATGCACCAGATTTGCAACCTTGTCAGGGTGGTTGAAAATGCTTTTTGAATGTGATGCAAGCTTGTCAGGCCTTGGTGCTGTACTTAGACAATGGGTTGGTGTTAAGGAACATACCATTGCGTTTGCCTCCAGGACACTGCAACCTGCTGAGACGCGATACAGCACTATCGAGCGGGAAGCACTTGCATGTGTCTGGGCAATACATAAATTCAAATCATATATTTAGGGACGTGAATTCGAAGTGTATACAAATCACAAACCAATTATTTGTTTTGTCTTGATGTTATGTTTTAATGTTATGTATAGTCTACTGTTATTCCATGCTTGGGCAATGAAATGACATCTACAGGTCTCTCAGTAACATGAGTCAGTTGCGAGGGAGACCTGTGGATGTCAGACGCTCCCAGTCCTGGGTGTGATGAACGGAAATAAATCTTCTTCTAAATCATTTCTGTCCCAGCAACTCTACTTACCACAGCAATCTGTTAAATCAGCACTCGTGTACAGAAAACAAATACATTCTCCAAAATACATATATAAAAAGCAAAAAAAGTTGCTTCCAGACATTGCTACAGCTCCTCGGGAGAGCAGCAAAAATCACCTAGATGTTAGTGGGCTCAATGACAGGACAGGATCTTGTCGCCAATATGATGAAGCTGTTTGAAGGATGAGTGGAGGCAGCAGTGCCAATTAATTATTAGAAGAAAAGAGTGCCGCAACTGATAAGAATCAAATGCCATAACACTCTAGAGCCCAGTGCACCGCTTCAGGTCAAACCAATCAACAATGGAAATAGGTAAGTGCAGTAAAAATATAAAATACAAGTTAAATAAACAATATGGGAGTCCTTCCTTGCCTATTGAACGCCCTCCAGAATTTCCCCTTTTCCATCCCAAACAATGGTTTGATGCCATCACAGCTAAAATTCATAAATTCATATAGGCCTGTACCCCCAGAATTTCCTTTGACAAATGTGTAAGATCCACATTCGATAGACGCCTGGCCAGGGCCAACATCTGTCTCTACTACTGGGCTGCATATACATTGGTGGTGAATGACTGGGTGCATGGAAGGCGGCCAGGCATGTCAAAACTGGGGGATGTGTTGGAGGGTGACAACATGAAATCCCTTCTTATCCTTCAAACTGAATTCTCTCTCCACAAATCTTAATTCTACCACTACGTACTGCTCAGACACACCTTAGCAGGCTGCAATAGGCCTTTACAGCACCACCAGACACAATAACACCTGGGCCCACTAGATAAAGGGGGCACTTCACAGGTTTACAGAACCCTGGTCAACCTCTCGCTTTATAGCCTATCATATCTGAGAGCCCCCGGGGCCTTATGATTCCAGTGCTATTTATTGTAACTATCAATGCTTGTTTGAATTGTATCTTTACTTCCAGTTTCATAAAGAGACTAGTGGGATTATTCTTAGAATAAATACATATATTTTATATATATACCTGTGTGGACTACTCTTTCATTTGGTTATTCAAGAGGTTATCTATGGTAAAACAATAAGCTTAACACTCCTTCAAGACTTAGCCTAAAGGCTGCTCTCCACAGCTACCACTAGGATAGCTTTCTTTAAAAGTTGTCTTTTAACCTATCACCATATGAGTCGAATTGGACTGGTGCAAGGTGTCCCCTATAACTAGTGGACAGCATATGCCAGGCCAACTTCTCACATTGGTGTGCAGCGGTTGGATTCAAGCTTGCCATTGTTTTACCAGATGACAAATTGAATTTCTAAAGTGAAAGCCACTTTGGTACTAAAGGTACATATAAATTTAGCTTAGAATACAATAAGTTCTACTGAACTTAAGAGTTGTGTGTAGAGGGCTTAGCACACCTTGACTACAACTCAAGAAAGGGTTCAGTAGGCCACACCTAGTGTAGGTAGATGCAACAATCCACTACACTAGAAATGCCTTCAGGATCGGGAGCCCATAAGGCCCTGGAAGGACCTTCAAAGGTCCCAGTCGACAGGTATGACAATCTCACTTTTGCTGAGTTTAGGGAGATGTGCACTGCTAGACATTTGAAGACAAACAAAGGTGCCAACACTCAACGTCTCGGAGAAATTCTGCTCATTGCAGACTTCAAGCAGACTTTAGTGTTTGATGGGGTAGACAGGTTGGGTGGGCATCCCACAGAAGAGGACACCCAGGTGGTGGACTCTGATGAGGACCAGGAAGAGGACAATGAACTTGACCTGGATGAACCAGACCACTCACAACATGGAGGTGATGGCCCAAGAGGCACTCCCTCCATCCCTAATGAGAGAGTGGTGGATCCAAACAGAAGGGACAGATCCCCCTCAGAGGAATCTAACCATTCTAAGAGATCCACAAGGACCACTGCCTCTTCTCAGAGAAGAGAGTCCTCCCAAGAGAGGAAAAGGAGACTGATCCAGTTTGAGCAAGTTAAGCTTCAGCTCAGGAGAGAACAGTTAGCATTAGACAGGGAGTCTCTGGAGCTTCAGAAAGCTTCAAGAAAGTGGGGTCTAGAGACCCCTGGTGGCAGTAATAATACCCCTAGAGTTAGAGAGAAAGCTCCTGACCATAGGAACCTGTATAAGATTGTGCCCCCCTATCAGTCAGGGGATGATATCCATAAATGGATCACTGCACTTGAAAGGGCCTGTAAAGTTCAAGGGGTCCCAGTAGATCAGTGGGCAGCAATCTTATGGCTCTCCTTTGCTGACAAAGGAAGAGACAAGCTCCTCTCTGTTAGGGAAGAGGATGCAGATGATTATTATATCTTGAAAAATGCTTTGATAGATGGGTTTAGTCTAACCACTGATCAATACAGGTTAAAGTTCAGAGATACCCAGAAAGCACAAAATCAAGATTGGGTAGACTTTGTGGATTGTGCTACCAAGGCTCTGGAGGGTTGGTTAAATGGCAGTAAAGTAAATGATTATCAGGGATTATACAATCTCATCATGAGGGAGCATATCCTTAGTAATTGTCAAAACCAACTCTTACACCAGTACCTGGTAGACTCTGATCTGACCTCTCCCCAAGAATTGGGAAAGAAGGCAGACAAATGGGTCAGAACCAGGATTAGGCCCAAGAATCAAGGTGGTGACCAGAAGAAAGATTCCACAAAGCCCAAAGAGAAAGGTGGGGATAATAAAACAGAACAGTCCTCTGAAGGGCCCCAACAATCCAGTTCTGGGGGTGGGTCCCAAAATCCTTCCTCTTCCAATAAGAAACCATATTGCCATGTGTGCAAGCAACCTGGCCACTGGAAAACTGACTCCAGTTGTCCAAAGAATGGCAATAAAGAAAATGTTCCTCCCATTGCAGCTCCAACACCTCCCGTTACTACTAGTAGTAATCCCCCAGGTGGTGGGAGTGCGCCCAAAAACTTAGTTGGGATTTCTTGGGGAACTCAGGTGGACTCTGGCCTAACCAGGTCCTCCCCTACACAAGCAACTCTAGTCTGTGATGGTGGCATGGGGTTTGCCAACTTTACCATGAGTCCCAATATCTTGGGCAGGTACAGACAAGAGCCAAAGATCAATGGTCAGAAGGCTGTGGCCTACAGGGACACAGGGGCTAGTGTCACCATGGTGACAAGGAGACTAGTGCCCCCAGAACAGCTGTTACCTGACTTTAGATACCAGGTGACCAATATTGATGGAATTAGGACAGACCATCCCATGGCAGTGGTAAATCTCAGCTGGGGAGGGGTCACTGGCCCAAAGAGAGTGGCAGTGTCCCCAACCTTACCTGTAGATTGTCTACTGGGGAATGACCTGGAAATCTCAGCCTGGGCTGAGGTAGACCACAATGCCCATTTAAGAATGCTGGGCATCCCTGAGAAAGTGGATGGGACCCTGAGGGCCTCACCTCCACCCCAGGAGAAATTAAAGGGAGTTAAACCTGAAACAATGGATCACTCCACCCAAACAGAGAGCATAGGGGGTGAGGAACAGTCCTCCCCCCACCAGACTAACGGTAAGGGTCGACTTTCTAAGGGAATTGATCCTGCCCCTTGTGAAGTAACTGCCCCAGAAGTGGTCAGGCCTGTCCTGGTCACAGCTCTGATGGCAGGAGATCCTTCCAAGGTGGTACCCAGTCTGGAGCAGGTATCCTGCCCCTCTCTACCCTGCCTCAGTCAGCCCAGGGCTGCAGAGGTCAGGGAGGTCAGTGGACCCTTAGTGGATCCCTGTCCAGAGGAACCCCCTCATCAGCAGATTAGGGACACCCAGCAGAGTAGTTCTAGCCAGGTGACCATTCCTCCACAAACTGAGGGATCCCCCTTACCCCTAGGTACAGGTACCCCCCAGACGGACTTTGTTGGGCACAAGGAAACCTGGGGCATAGTTGCCCCATACCTTCCAGTGCCCTCCACTATTCCAACCAGAGGGACCCAACCCGCAGCTGTAGGCAGCCAGAGGTTGACCCTTAGGGCCAGATATGACACAGTCATGGACAGAAAGGCTTCCATGGTGACCAGTGACCTGAGCAGGTTGAGACCACCCCAAATAGGGCCTCACTTCCAGACTCAGAAACCCCAACAGCCTGCTTCTGTACCAAAACCCAATACAGGTAATTCCCCTAGACTTTGGAGAAACTCTAGAACCCCTTGGGGTAGGATGTCCCAAGTGGACCATGAGACAGGGAGCAACCATGCTAGTGAAATAAAGGCTTATCTGGACAAGGTTAGCCTTATCTCCTTTCATTTGGGGGGGGGGGGGGGGTGGGGTATGTAGGAAGGTGGAATCTGACTCTATGGTTGCCCCCAACTTTTTTCCTGGTATTTGAATGGTTTTTGACTAGTCTGGCTGAGATCCTGCTATCCAGGACCCCAGCCTATCTGCTTCCTCTCTAATCTGATGTGAGTACCCTAGGTACATAACCATTGGATACTGAGGACACCCTATCAGCCCCTTGTAGATGGTACCCTAGGTACCCAGGGCATGGGTCCCTCAGAGGCCTACCAGGGGCTGCAGCACTTATTGTGCCACCTCTGGGACAGCCATACAAACTGACACCACCAGACCACTACTGTAGTCTGGGTAAGGTGGTGCTTGCACCCCTTACCGGGATATAGGTATCCTGTATCCCACTTAATACAACACGTAAATCCTCATAGGTCACCCCTAAGGCAGGCCTTGCTAATCCTACAAGGCAGGGTGCTGAGATATGTGTGAGGGGGAACCCCTACCTGAGTAGGGCCCTTCTGCAACCTTCGTAAAACTATTGCTGGGTTGTTTGTAGTGCAGCCATACCATATACTCTTAACCGCATTATAAGTAAATCGCTATAGCGTGATAACTTGAGAGTGGCTGCACAGAACCATGTCGTGTTTGGTGTCAAACATGTAGGAATCATACCCCCAATCCAACCATGGGAGTGAGGGCATGATTCCCCCCTGCTAGAGGGGCGGTATGGTAAAAGCGGCAGATTTTAGAAACCAATTTAAAAGTGCAGAGGTAGTACAAAATGGATGCTACCCGCCACCCACACGACTCTGGCTGCCTGTTGCTGGGCAGAACTCCAGCCACGGCAGCTGGACAATAGGGATCTTGTTGCAGGGAGGTGCTCCCACCTCCCCAGACAGACTATGTGGATTAGAACTGGGTGGGTGCACCATAGGATGTCTTTCAGACTTGCACGTAGGCTTCTCCAGTGCCCACTTCTGCATACACCACCTCAAACTGGTTCAGGGGCATCCTGTCCCCTGCCCAGGTGGGAAAACACACAAAGGGGAGAGGGTGTAGCCACCCTTTCCCGCCTGAACTCTCATTGGTGGGCTCTGATTTAGACACTCCCCTAATCCTTGGATAAAGTTGGGTGCAGGGTCCCCAGAGCCTCAGATTAATCTTGGACTTCACAGCTGAATGAGGAAATCTCCCTTGGGGTAAAGGAGTTACCCCACTGCTTGGCAGGCACCTGAAACACTGCAAGTGACCCAGTTGGAACTCCGCTGCTCCTACGGACATCGAAGACTTCTGCCTACCTTGAGGTGGGTTTCCAAGCATCCCAGAGGCCAGTGAGTGTGCACAACAAAGCTCAGCACCGTGGACCCCGTGGGTGTCGAGATCCCCAATGCCCCAGGACACCGGCCACCTCTTGCACAGCACACGACCCCGACCAGTGGGGAAGTTGTGCTTTGGCCCACTATTGAGCCAACCTCTCAGCATCATCTGTGCCAAAGATCGATGCCCTAGCCTGCTCCGGCGACCCGTGGGTGCATCTTTACGCACGCCAAATTGCTGCCTCCTGCGGTCCATTGTCTCTCAACTGGTGGGCCCTAGCAGAGGTCAATCTTCACTTTAAAGGGCTCTCCTGGTTGCTCCAGGACTGCTCTACAGTCTCCTTGCTGGAGACCTTGCTCAGACCTCGTGGGTCTGCACCGTAGCTG
The DNA here is from genome assembly GCF_964204655.1 of Triturus cristatus. NCBI lineage: Eukaryota > Metazoa > Chordata > Amphibia > Caudata > Salamandridae > Triturus > Triturus cristatus. Next base: position 533,712,118 of record NC_140590.1, read on the forward strand.
TTTTGTGATCCTTGCGTGGGTTGCGGTTGCCAAGGCTTAGTGGATCCAATCTGGACACTAATACCGCAGCGGCCTTCATCCTTTGTGGGACAGTCGCCCTCCAGAAGCTGGCCTTCCTTGAAGCCTCCTGGACCCCGTGGCTTACGATCCAAGCTACCCATCTTCCACCTGGAAGCATCCGACATTGAAGGGCTCTTTCTCCTGAGTCCCCTGGTCACTGTGCCGTGACCCAGACTCTGTCCCCTCTGCTTTCAGGTCCTTACCTTCAAGATCTACATCTTCAATCTGCAGACATTGACGACGCTTCACGCCAGCAGCAGTTCTTCACCTTTTTCCATTGAAAACGAGATCGCGACCCGACATCGAAAACGACCTATGCACCCGGCTTCCCTGGGGCAGGTAACAGTGGTACCTCAGTACTGTCGTGGGTGTGGGCCCTCCAAGAGCTTAACTCTAAGCTGCTGAACTTGAACTCCTGCTAGAAGTTTTTTAATTCTTGCAATTTCCAACCGCGACATTCTCCATAGGGTTTAATCGAGATCCAGACAGTAGTTTATACCTCTGCACGCGTCTCCCGTGGGCCCCCTTCCTCACTATCTTGGGTGGTTTCTTAAGGGGCCAGCGACCCAAAGTGCCCTAGGCACTGTCTGTAGAATTGTCGTGGTTCTTATACCACTTTTTTAATATATGGTTTGGTCCCCCCCCGGGCCCTATGATTCCAGTGCTATTTATTGTAACTATCAATGCTTGTTTGAATTGTATCTTTACCTCCAGTTTCATAAAGAGACTAGTGGGATTATTCTTAGACTAAATACATATATTTTATATATATACCTGTGTGGAATACTCTTTCATTTGGTTATTCAATTACTTGAAATTTATGAGACTGAGAGTCACGGGCAACCATGTCCTCCTGGTGATGTACATCGTAGAGCGGGGGATTTGAATACACCCACGTTCAGGTGCTCGGTTTACCATTTGAAAACGATGAGACCGTGAATTACGGGCCACCATGCCACTCTGACAATGTTCACCATATAAGAAGGTTGTTGAAATATTGGAACTCTCAGTTATCAGTCTGAATTATACAAAGAAACAAGCTATATCGATCTTTGAAGCCCTGAAGAAGTCTCTTTTCAAGAGACGAAACGCGTTGGCTATGATTCTTCATGCTTATGAAAACACGAAATAAAGAAAATATTTTTTCAAAGAAAATTACATCGACGTTTTGGACATTTATTCATATATCTCATTGCCTTTTTGAATAGTGCTGAACCCTCTTGTGTTGAATTTTGTGGTAGGACTTGTTCCTGGTTGGGGAGCCTAGAGGGGAGTGCTCCTTGGTTCACAGCACTATATGAATTCTAATTAAAAACACTATTCATCTGTCAGGTGCGGTATCATTAGCCTTCACCCTCATCTTGTTTGCTTTAAACTTTTTTAATATATGGTTTGGTCCCCCCCTGGGGCCCTATGATTCCAGTGTTATTTATTGTAACTATCAATGCTTGTTTGAATTGTATCTTTACCTCTAGTTTCATAAAGAGACTAGTGGGATTATTCTTAGAATAAATACATATATTTTATATATATACCTGTGTTTCATTTGGTTATTCAAGAGGTTATCTATGGTAAAACAATAAGCTTAACACTCCTTCAAGACTTAGCCTGAGGCTGCTCCCCACAGCTACCACTAGGATAGCTTTCTTTAAAGGTTGTCTTTTAATCTATCACCATAAGAGTCGAATTGGACTGGTGCAAGGTGTCCCCTATAACTAGTGGACAGCATATGCCAGGCCAACTTCTCACATCCATGCAGAAATATACCTCTTCTTGGTGGAGGGTGGCATTCCGCTCGTTTGATGAATGAACTCTGAAGCTGCATCCGAAATGCATGGCAAACTCCACTGCTCCTGGAAAGCCTCTATGCCATCAGGGACAACAGCTACGAAATTATCATTGGATGCAGTTCCCCGTGACAGCACTGGAGCATCATCTGAAACCAGGGAAGAAGGAAAGGAAGATCGCACGTCTAGCTCTAGGAGGATCAGAAACCAGGGTTGTGCTTTCCACACATGGGGGACAAGCTCCACCTCCGCTACCTGTCACATGATCTGAATTGCTACCCTGGGGATGATTGTTAATGGGGTAAAGGCATAATTTAAGGGTCTTTGACCAATCCTGAGAAAAAGCAGCCGTTGCCTTTGCTAACGGATCAGGCCTCCAGCAGAAGAACTCCTCAAATTGTTGGTTCAGTTTGGAGGCACAGAGGTCTACCTTGCAGGGACCCCAAACAGTCTGTATCAATTTTAATTGACAAGGATGGAGCAGTCAATCGCTGTAATCTATCAGGTATCTGGAGTTCCAATCTGCAACTTGATTGGATTGACCCGGAATGTACTCTGATATCATAGATATCTTGTGACTCAGGCAATAGTGCCAAAAGTTGTTGGCTATCTCCACCAGCAGGGACTATCTCATGCCCCCCAACTTGTTGATGTAACTCAGTGCAGGTATTTTTTCCCTCCTGAGGAGGATGCAACAAGAAATCTTCTTGGAGGACAGAATTCTCATGGCAAAGGACCCCACTAGAAGCTCTAGACAATTGATATTGATATCTAACTCCTGGAGAGACCAGCTGCCACCTGTTGAGATATCTTCACAACACACTCCCAAACCCCAATGGCTGGTGTCTGACTAGCGGGGCGCCAACACGGTTTCCAGGACCCTCCCATGAGGCTCCCAGGATTTGGCTCTGGCATCCCCTATGGTGAAATGGAGAGTATGGGACCCACGTTTGGGCATATCCGTCCCACTCGGGGTGACAAATGCAAAAAGAATAATTGATGGACAGAATGCAGAACAATGTCATACAGTCACCCCAGGAAAAAAAGATCTGGGCCTAATCCATCATTTTTGTGCTCACTATGCAATTCCAGTTTGATCCCAGCCATATGCAAATCAGTCTTGACCCTGTGCCCATTGGGAACAGTCCAGCCCGAACTGCCAGGCCAGGTCCTCCCTGGACTGGAAACAAGCAACCTAGGACCGGTTTCGGGGTTTCACACCTCATCAGCCAGGATAGTGCTGACCTCTCTAGTGGCCCCCTGTGGGTGCCTCGGCCAGCAGCATTCTGCCTACTGGAGTTACTCGCAGCTGCATCTCCAGGTAGGTGTTATCTGACTACACCAAGCCAAGAGACTCACGGCACTGGGACATCCCACTGTATTACTGGTTTTAGCCTCCACCAGCCAAAGTGAGCACTGCAGGGGAAAACAGTGCCCGATTAGAACTCGCTGCCACATCACAGAAGCCCTCATCTCTACAGCAAGCGCCTGCACTAGTTCTCCCACACTTTGCCTAACATGGCATCCTTCCTGGCAATGGAGCCATTTGTGGTGGAAGACCCTCTGTCTTCCCAAGCAGCCAAATGAAAGGCGTGGTTGGGGAGGTTGGAGACCTACTTCATGACTGCAGGTATGGAGGAGGACAGAGAATACCCCATGCCTCAACACCTTGTTGGTGCCACTGTTTACAACAACTCAAAGAAGCAGGACCACCCAACAGGTACACAATGCTGAGAGCTGTACATGCTGCACATTTTGAACCGCTCACAAATGCTGACTATGTGCGTTTCCTCCTGTAACAAGCCAGGCAAACTCCAGAGGAATTGGGGAACACCTTCCATTCATGACTGAAGGATCTTGCCAGTACGTGCAGTCTGCCAGATGCGGGCGATGAAACCTGCTCCCAATTCATTCAAGGCTGTTCCTCTCCATAACTGAGGAAGCCGAAACTCCAGGTTCCAAACATGACCCTGGAAAACATTCTAATGCTAAGGTGCTTCAAAGAGCTATCCAAGACATGAGCTGCTCACATGGAAGCTGCACTCCAGCGCTCAGTGAAGACGGTCTCAGGGGCCAAACCAGACAAAACCAAAGGACACCAAAATCTGCCGCCACTGTCCAAAACCTGCTATTTGTGTGGAGACCAATCTCCCCACCACGACAAATGCCCAGCAAAAGGGAAGAAATGCTCCTCGTGTGGGAAGCCTACCACTATGCAAAGGTGTGTTGCTCAACACCAGTGTGAAAGGGGTAGAGTCATAGTCAGTCAACGCCATGGAGGGCCCAGTGCCCCGCTGGAAGATGGCGAAATGGACAATGAATATCTCAAAGGCATGGTCCACATAATACAGGCGGTCAAACCAGAACAACTACACGGTAGAGACGCAACATGATGCACCATCACCATAGCAGGACACCCACCACCAGTGCATACTGACACTGGGGCTTCTATCAACATCCTGGCCCAGACCTTCTTCCATGTCATGCTGGACAGGCCTCCACTTTGCCAAACAACCACCAAGGTGTATCCCTTTGACACAACCACGCCTCTCCCGCTAGCTGGTGTCTTTACAACAGACATTTTACAAGGCACTCAGTCGACACAAGCCAGGATATAAGTGACTAAGGGATGCACCATAATACAACTTAGCTGCCAGGCCACACTACTGGAAGACTTCGTACCTCTTTTTGAAGGTATGGCTGTCTGAAAAGTAGGATGTATCGCCATCATATCGATTAATTGATCCAACCAATTACACTACGCCACCGGCGGGTGGCATTCCACCTGGGATCCAAACTGCAGGAGGAGTTGTGGAAACTCGAACAAGTGGACATAATTGTAGCCATAGATGACCCAACCCCATGGGTTTCACTGATCATTATGGCAAGTAAACCCAGGCAACCCAGCAAAGTCTGGATTTGTGTTGGCATGCGGCTACTAAACATGGCCATAGAAAGAGAAAGAAACATAACATCCACTGTAGACAAACTAATGGTGGAGGTCACCAGGTCGACTTGCTTCTCCAAAATGGATCTATACTACTCATGCTGGTACCTGAGTCCATGCACATCACTGTTTTCGACTGTACGGCCTCCAGAGATACAAGCAGTTGAGTTTTGGACTATCCAGCGTGGTAGAAGTGTTCTAAGACGTGATTAGAGGGGTGTTAGCATGACTCAAATTAGTTTTAAATGTCAGCGATGTCATTCTGGTGCACTCACCCACCATCGAAGAACGCTTAGACAGTCTCCGAGCCACCTTTCGCTGTCAGCAGGAGACTGGGTTCACCCTGCACTATGGAGAATGCAAATTTCTACAGAGATTAACTTCATTGGAAATAAATTCTCAGAAAAGGGGTTCCTGAATGACACTGCCAAAGTCAAATATATTTAGTCAGCGCCCACATCTACCAATGTGGCTGGAGTCTGCAGTGTTCTAGGAACGGTCAACTATTGTGATCAATTGAATTGAATCCTCCCACCGACTATGCATGAGGCGGCTATCATCTCCCTTTTAAAACCTGATAACTCCTGCGACTACAGCCACCTTTACCACTCCTAGCCAGACCAGATCAGTCAGGGATCATCCCGGGAAGGTCAACAGCCCCCAACTTGCGTATGTTTTTTGTTGCGGTGCACCAGATTAACCCCTTTCTGCCAGCTGTCACTCTCTTTCTAGATGCCACTAAGGCGTTTGACTCCCTGGTGTGGCCCTTTCTATTCGCTATCCTGCCCAGATTGGGATTTAGCCCCAATTTCGTCAAACTCATTAGCCTGCTATATACAAAACCCACAGCCCGACTCAGAGCAAATATTCTAATATCTGACCCGTTCTATATCACTTGCGGGACCAGGCAGGGGTGTCCGCTTTTGCCGCTGCTGTTCGCAGTAGCAATGGAGACCCTAGCGGCAAGAATTCGCCAACACCACACCGCACGCGGACTGGGGTTCACCGGTAGGAGTCTTATAATATCAATGTATGCGGATGACATAACATTATATATTCGTAAACCAGACAAAAACCTCAATCCTGTGTTGAGAGAGGTCCTCTGTTACGGTGGAATGTCTGGAATACAAGTAAATTGGTCAAAATACTCAATATTACCGCTGACTGACGCCTCGTTTGAAACAAACTCGGAATTCCCACTCAAATGGTCAGATGGTGCTGTCAAATATTTAGGGGTATGGTTATGCAGAGACTTGCAGGAAATACGGCTATAAGCCTTACCACAGAACAGTTAATCAAATAAATACAATTGAAACCCTTAGCTGGGCCTGGGAGGGTTTGAGGAAGCGAGTGGGGACACCTCTGCTGTATGCGCCCTCTACTCCGATTGCACACCACCCTCTGTTCCCCTTCCTTAACGATACAGGTTCCATAATACGAGCACGCAACATGGGCATTGCAACATTGGGAGACTTGTACCAGCGGGATACATTTTTAGTGCAGCCGCAGCCACAAGGAGATGAACCGGTGCCCTTCCTGAACCTATTCCTATATTTTCAGCTCGCGCTGCCTGTAGGAAACTACATCCTGCTTTCCCATCCCCCCCGGACGTGGTGAAGCCCCTAGAACATTTACTAACTACTCCCTCACCTCGTAGATTAATTACCAGACTGTATAATCTCACACCGACGAACACCCCTTGGGATCCCCCTAAGGCACTAGCACTGTGGAGGGTTGATTTAGAGGGCTGGCCCTCAGATGACCAATGGGCATTCTGTTGCTCGCAGCTGAGATATCTATCCCCAAACTACAAACTCAGACTGATTCACTTTAAATTCATTCATAGGATGTATCGCACACCTCTGCAGTTACAGAAACTAGGGCTTCACCCTGACTCGTGCTGCTGGGAGTGCGGGCGAGAGGCGGCTACCTTTTTGCATGTTGCATGGAGTTGCCACCTCATTGCTGAATTTTGGAAAGAGGCATATGACACCGTGCATGCTGTCACTGAAGTGTCACTGGATTCTACCCCGGTGGTGGCTCTGTTGGGTCATGTGGGAGAGGTCCCACTGGAGAAATGCCGTTTGGTGGCCATGATGCTGTTACTCGCTAAGCGCAGACTGGTCATCTGCTGGGGAGCCCCCCCCCCCCCCCCCGCAGGGCCTCATGGATGCGGGATATTGCCTATTGTCAGGAGCAGCTGATGACCTTCTGGGACCTGATGCCGACAGCATCTCGCCCAAGAGATATCTGGGAGCCTTTCAGAGCCTGGCTGCGGGAACGAGATGCAGCGCTCCCGGATGCCCCCCAACCTGAGTCAGATTAGCCCCTCCTCCCAATTACTTTTGACATGATGCTGTGTTGAAACTGATGGTGTTGAGCACCTGGAGCTATCCCTGCATCATTATTTACTGAACCCATGTCTACTTAGTCCATTGCTGACTCAGATGTGTTGTGGACAATATGCCTATGTGACATATCAAAGTTTTGTTTATGTTGTATATGCTATGCTGTTAGTGGGTGAAGCCACGACCGGAAAGTAAACCTGATGTTGTTTATTTATTACTTCATAATGTGGTGAGGATGCTAGTCTAATGCATGCTGTGAAGTACTTTCATGCAACTGTATCATTGTTATTTACATGTCTGAACAAATATAAATAAAAAAAAACCGATTGTGATCAATTCCTACCAAAGTTAATGACATTCACTGGCACCCTCCAAGAACATGGCCCGAGGTTCAATCACCTGATCTTGGCCAATTGCCAAAAACTTGCCACTAAAAAAAAGTGAATGGAGAGATTTCCTTTTCAATATCCATCGTTAGGGTTACCAGACAAGGATCCCCTTTGTCTCCACTCGTGTTTGCCTTGTTGATGGAGCCCTTCGACCAAAAAGTGCAGAGCAATCCCAACATCAGAACCTTGAAGGTGTTCACCCAGGAATTTAAATTGGCACTCCACTTGGACGATGTGCTTTGCTTCCTAACTGACCCTGCCACCTCCAATCCCACACTCAGGAGGAATGGGTGCGTTTTGCAGAACTTTCCGGTTTCTGTGTTAATTACATAGAATCTTGTGGAATGGGTGTGGGGGCAGATGTGTAGGCCTTCCACACAATCCTCACCAATAAATGCTTATCTGTGCATGGGACTCTATCCAATATATGGGCGTCCACATCTCAAGTTCGACAGAGAATAAATATCAGTTCAATGTCCTGCTCCTACTGCATACTATTTGCAAGGACCTTTATCGCTGGGGCAATCTGGAAATCATCTGGCCAGGCCAGATGAACTCAGTGAAAATGAACTTCCTGCCAACTCTTCTTTACCTAATGCAAGCTCTACCTCTCTGATTTACCAACTCTACTCTGGACTTAAAACAAAATAAGCGCCTCTCATTTGTATAGTGGGAGGGTGTCCCCAGAGCCCTGAAAGCAAATCTCTATAAATCCACATCTATTGTTTTCACAAATGTTAGATCTTAGTTCCTAGGTACATAGACACGACTGGCCCTTGACTGGAATTCCAATGTGGATGAAGGAGGTTGGGTTCATGCAGAACAGCACTTTTCTCTTATAACACTGAAAGCAGTCAATCAATCAATCAGGGGTTTGTGAAGTGCAGATAATCACCCGTGAGGGTCTCAAGGCACTAGGGGGGCAGCTCGTTGAGTGCTGGGGTCATCCGAAAAGGCAGGTCTTGAGGTCCTTCCTGAACTTTAGCAGTGGAGGTAGGAGAATGACTTTTCTCCCGTTCTGGTCTTATAGATACATGGGATGGTGGCCAGAGAGAGGTAGGCTGATCTGAGGTTTCTCTTGGGTGCGTGGAAGGAGAGGCGGTTGTTTAGGTATGCTGGTCTAAGGTTGTGGATGGCCTTGTATGCATGAGTGAGGAGCTTGAAGGTTAATCTTCTTTTGATGGGGAGCCAGTGGAGATCGCGGAGGTGTTGGGTGATGTGGTTGTGACGGGGGATGTCTAGGATCAGTCTGGCTACGGCGTACTGGACGGTCTGGAACTTGCGAAGGAGTTTCTTGTTGATTCCAGCATAAAGAGCATTGCCGTAGTCCAGTCTGCTGCTGATGAGGGCATGCATGACTGTTCTTCTGAAATCAGCTGGGATCCATCTGAACGTTCGTCAGAGAATACGGAGGATGTTGACGCAGGCTGAGGATACGGCGCTGATGTGAGATCGTGAGCGATGAGTATATTATGATGCCGAGGTGTTGTGCGTGGTCCATCGGAGTGGGGAGTTTCTGAGGGCAGGGAGCCACCAGGTGACGTCCCATGCGGAGGGCCTGGAGCCAAAGATGAGGACGTCTGTTTTCTTGGAGTTGAGATTCAAGCAGCTCTTCTTCATCCAGCTGCCTGCGGCTTTCATCCCTTCTTGGAAGTTGTACCTGGTGATGTTGGGTTCTTTGTTGAGGGAGAGGATGAGCTGGGCGTCGTCAGCATAGGAGACGATGTTGAGCCTGTGGTTTCTGACGATGGTTGCGAGGCGGGTCATGTAGATGTTGAAGTGGGTGGGGCTAAGGGAGGATCCCTGCGGCACTCCACATCTGGTCTCTGTTGGTTCCGAGAGGCAGAGTGGGAGTCTGACTCTCTGAGTTCTTCCTGTGAGAAATGAGCATATCCAGTAGACGGCCTTTCTGCAGATTCTGGCATCATGGAGTCTGGTGGCTGGTGTGCAGTGGGAAACGGTGTTGAAAGCAGCTGAGAGGTCCTAGTGGATGAGGGCTGCCGCTTGGCCCTCATCTAGGAGGCGGCGGATGTCGTCGGTGGCGGCGAGTAGGGCAGTCTCGGTGCTGTGGTTGCTGTGGAATCCGGATTGGAAGATGTCCAGAATGTAGTTGGCATCAATGAAGTTTGCTAGCTGTCCATCAAATGTTCTTTTTGCATTTGTCATCCCGAATGGATCGGGTATGCCCAGACGTGGGTCCCATGCTCTCCATGCCACTGGAGTCAAGCTATCCTGGCTGATGAGGGTTGAAAGCCCGAAACCGGTCCACGGATGCTTGTTTCCCATCCAGGGAGGACCTGGCCTGGCAGTTCGGGCTGGACTATTCCCATTGGGCACAGGGTCAAGACTGATTTGCATATGGTTGTGTTCAAACTGGAATGGCATGGTGAGCAAAAAAACGATGCATTTAGGCCCAGATCTTTGTGCTGGGGTGAATGTTTGACATTGTTCTGCATTCTGTCCATCAATTGTTCTTTTTGCATTTGTCACCCCGAGTGGGATGGGTATGCCCAGACGTTGGTCCCATGCTCTCCATGCCACTGGAATCAAACTATCCTGGCTGATGAGGGGTCAAAACACCCAAACCGGTCCCAGGAGGCTTCTTTCTAGTCCATAGAGGACATGGCCTGGCAGTTCGGACTGGACTGTTCCCATTGGGCACAGGGTCAAGACTGATTTGCATATGGCTGGGTTCAAACTGGAATGGCACGGTGAGTAAAAAAATGATGGATTGAAGCCCAGATCTTTGTACTGGGGTGAATGTATGACATTGTTCTGCATTAGGTCCATAATTTCTTCTTTTTGCATTTGTCACCACGAGTGGGACTGGTATGCCCAGACGTGGGCCCGTGCTCTCCATACCACTGGAGTCAAGCTATCCTGGCTCATGAGGGGACAAAACCCCGAAACCGGTCCTAGGATGCTTCTTTCTAGTCCAGGAAGGACATGGCCTGGTAGTTCGGGCTGGACTGTTCCCATTGGGCACAGGTCCAAGACTGATTTGCATATGGCTGGGTTCAAACTGGAATGGCATGGTGAGCAAAAAAACAATGGATTTAGGCCCAGATCTTTGTACTGGGGTGAATGTTTGACATTGTTCTGCATTCGGTCCATCAATTGTTCTTTTTGCATTTGTCACCCCGAGTGGGACCGGTATGCCCAGACGTGGGTCCCGTGCTCTCCATGCCACTGGAGTCAAGCTATCCTGGCTGATGAGGGGTCAAAACCCCGAAAGCGGTCCTAGGATGCTTTTTTCCAGTCTAGGGAGGACCTGGTCTGGCAGTTTGGGCTGGACTGTTCCCATTGGGCACAGGGTCAAGACTGATTTGTATATGGCTGGGTTCACACTGGAATGGCATGGTGAGCAAAAAAATGATGGATTTAGGCCCAGATCTTTGTACTCAGGCAAATGTTCTGCATTCTGTCCATCAATTGTTTTTTTAGGTCTCGCCTGACCCAGCGAATGCGCTGGTCTGGCGAGACTTATTGAAAGGGCTCCAAAAAGTGCTACCAGGCCAGCCTAGAGCTACAGTGCATGTGCGCGGGCACGCGCGCCGCGCTTTACCGCAATTACTTTCACTTTCGCAGTCGCACGGCCGCTTTGATGTTTGATCGCGATCACTTTCGCGGCCGCTTGGCATAACCAATAGGTCTCGTTTATTTAGCTTTTTGTACCTTGTCTTGTTAGGATTGCCTCAGCTTCTGGTTTAGAATTGTTGTTTATTGATGGCCCTGGGAACCTACGCGCAATTGTTGATGCGCTCCCTGTGTGGGTTTTTCTCCACACCTCAGTACTGACACTGGCCCCTTCAGGACTGCGGCTTTGGTGGCTGCGTGATATCTTATTTTTGTCCTCCTCTCTTCACTCAATCTACCAAAGGCCGCCTGCATTTGGTGCTTGTTAGCTTTTCACACCCCGCCCCCTTGCTGCTTTCAGCACTGCGTTTATAACCTTAACTTCCAGAACAGGTCTTGTGTCTTTTAAGGCCTTTAATTTTAAAATGAGAATGCAATATTTTTGTTTTCCAAGCACTCCGTGCATGTTTTCAGGCCGTCTCCCATATCCCTGTCCATTTTGCTTCTTTTCCCTCCCGCCCCTGTGCCCCCGTCTGTGTTCACCTCCCTCCACCTGTCCACATTTCCGTTTCTCCTCTCCCTCCCTCCATCCGCCCGTCCCGTTACTTCTCCCCCACCCAGCCCATGCCTGTTATGTTTGTGCACCTCCATGAAGTCATGGGTTTCCACAGGGAACAAAGATTTCTTCACTGTAGTCCCCTTACTGTTTAGAAAGCGCGCGGACGTGGGTGTGTGATCACAGGCTGGGATGGTGGCACTGGTGTCCTCCCAAGCCCCCCACCTCGCCCCTTGCAGCATCCCCTCGACCTAGCCCCTAACTCTGGCTTCTGTGCTCAGCCTGTGGGTTCCTTCCTGCTCACTTGACCCAATGAGACCGAGTATGGGCACCGATCCTACTCCCCCTGCACGCAAGGGCCCTTCAGAGGAGTCTGGCTGGGACTTGTATTGTGTTGTCATTGTTTTTGTATAGCGCTTAAAGCACCCAACGAGGCGTTGATGTGCTTATCTTGTAAGTGAAGTAAACACTACGGTCCCTTTTACAATCGGTATTTCCTGATTCGGCCAAAGATATTGTAATCATTCCCGAGCACCCTACCCCTTCCCAGTCCGACAGACATTTTACCACCGCTTCATACACATAACAAATCAATGATTGCACCACTGAAAATGTCACACCATCAACCACGGCACTGATGACATCATATATGACGCCAGCAAAGATATTGTAGGCTCTTGGCATATGTGGATCGGTTTGCTGATCTAATCGATTTCCCCCTCCTGCCAACTGTGAAACTGGCTACTCCAATCCATTTTGGTAATTGCAGTTTTGGTGACGGTGGCAAACGTAGGGCTCGAGTCATTACCTTCCATGTCCTTTTTGGTAGTGACTAATCCGCACTCGGCGGCTCGGACTCATAATGACCAGGGTGCGGGGCTACCTCGTGCCAGAAAGTGCACGTTTCAATCGTCGTAAGGCAGCTCAGAGGGTAAATGTGCATGCTGTGGAGATCAGCATGCAGACTGTTGGTTACATGTTCCAATCATGTAAATTAGATATATTCTGTGGCAGATATGGACAGATGGCTCCGCTCCTACTGCAGGGTACAAGTGCCGACCCTGACAGGGCCGCTTCAGACCATTATCCATTTACATTCTATATAATGAAAACCATGAAGTCGACTAGCTGCACCAAGTAAACAACCCATCGTGTGTTTCTCAAAGTAATGCATGTCACATTGTTCATTACTCTCCACAAAAGTGTCATTTCAGGGCAACCTATATGAATGCAGCTAATTCTAAAAATCCATTTACAGAATCAGGGAAGGGAATTATCGGAAAATACCGAGCTCAACTATATCATAACTATATTATTTCTTTAATGTTCTAATCAACAAAGTAACCACATTCCACGTTACTGGCACCTGTAATTTGATTAGCAAACCGGATGTCACTTTTTAATTCTTTTCACCGCCAAGATTTTCTTATTTCCAGCCCTCTTCCTACTTTTGATGTCCAGGCACATCTTACGCTGGTTCTTTTTTATGTTTCATAACAAGGAGCACACGTTTTACACTCTCCCCCAGCCCAGCATATTTATTATTTATATCACCTCCTCCCTCCAGCAGCATTGTATTCGATATGTATTTAATATTTCTTGCCCTCGTCTCAGTTCATCTCCCCAACCACACATTTCCCCCATGTAGTGCCGCAATGCACCCACGAATATCCTTTGACGTGTTCTGCGCCCCACTTGTCACTAAAGGGCTAGAACTGGAAGAATGCATGAGACACATTTAGGCTGCATTTAACCTGTTGTCTCTGCTTCCCTCCACCACGCTCACTCAGCACAGTCCTTGCGTTGCACACTCTCGCTATGCATAGAGCATAGACTGTCCAGGGAGGAGTTAGTTTCCTATACTCTCTGAAGCAGCTCAGCTCCATCAGCACAAATAGTTAAAGGGGCAGATGGAGGCCCCCTGAAGCACTTGAGTTGGCCAATGCCTGGTCCCCTCATTAATGACTCATTCTAAGGGTCTCTAGACAGTGCTACAGATATGTCTCTCTTCCCAGTGGTAATTCCTAATTTGTTAGTCTTCTAATAATAAAAAATATGATTTACAATGCCAATAGCTCTAACTTTGAAAAATGAGAGACCAATTGCATAGCAAATGCTTGTTTACATTTGTCACCCCGAGTGGGACGGCTATGGCCAGGCGTGGATCAATGCTCTCCATGCCACTGGAGTCAAGTTATCCTGGCTGATGAGGTGTGAAACCCGAAACCGGTCCTAGGTTGCTTGTTTCCAGTCCAGGGAGGACCTGGCCTGGCAGGTCGGGCTGGACTGTTCCCAAAGGGCACTGGGTCAAGACTGATTGCATATGGCTGGTATCAAACTGGAATTGCAAGGTGAGCACAAAAATGATGGATTTAGGCCCAGATCTTTTTCTCTTGGGGTGAATGTCGGACATTGTTCTGCATTCTGTCCATCAATTGTTCTTTTTGCATTTGTCACCCCGAGTGGGACGGATATGCCCAAACGTGGGTCCTATACTCTCCATGCCACTGGAGTCAAGCTATCCTGGCAGATGGGAGGTGAAACCCCGAAACCGGTCCTAAGATGTTTGTTTCCAGTCCAGGGAGGGCCTGGCCTGCCAGTTCGGGCTGGACTGTTCCCATTGGGCACAGGGTCTAGACTGGCTGGGTTCAAACTGGAATGGCATGGTGAGCAAAAAAACAATGGACTTAGGCTCAGATCTTTGTACTGGGGTGAATGTATGACACTGTTCTGCATTCTGTCCATCAATTGTTCATTTTGCATTTGTCACCCCAAGTGGGACGGGTATGCCCAGACGTGGGTGCCGTGCTCTCCATGTCACCGGAGTCAAGCTATTTTGCCTGATGAGGGGTGAATCCACGAAACTGGCCCTAGGATGCTTGTTTCCAGTCAAGGGAGGGCCTGGCCTACCAGTTCGTCTGGACTGTTCCCATTGGGCACAGGGTCAAGACTGATTGGCATATGGTCGGGTTCAAACTGGAATGGCATGGTGAGCAAAAAAATGATGGATTTAGGCCCAGATCTTTTTACTGGGGTGAATGTATGACATTGTTCTGCATTCTGTCCATCAATTGTTCATTTTGCATTTGTCACCCCAAGTGGGACGGGTATGCCCAGACGTGGGTGCCATGCTCTCCATGCCACTTGAGTCAAGCTATCTTGGCTGATGAGGAATCAAAACCCGAAAACGGTCCTAGAATGCTTGTATCCAGTCCAGGGAGGACCTGGCCTGGTATTTCGGGCTGGGCTGTTGCCATTGGGCACAGGTTCAAGACTGATTTGCATATGGCTGGGATCAAACTGGAATGGCATGGTGAGCAAAATAACGATGGATTTAGGCCCAGATCTTTGTAATGGGTTGAATGTATGACATTGGTCTGCATTCTGTCCATCTTTTGTTCTTTTTCCATTTGTCACCCTGAGTGGGACGGGTACGCCCAGACGTGGGTCCCATACTCTCCATGCCACTGGAGTCAAGCTATCCTGGCTGATGAGGGGTGAAACCCCGAAACCGCTCCTAGGATGCTTGTTTTCAGTCCAGGGAGCGCCTGCCAGTTCGGGCTGGACTGTTCCCATTGGGCACAGGCTCAAGACTGATTTGCATATGGCTGGGTTCAAACTGGAAAGGCATGGTGAGCAAAAAAACAATGGATTTAGGCCCAGATCTTTGTACTGGGGTGAATGTATGACATTGTTCTGCATTCTGTCCATCAATCGTTCTTTTTGCAGCTGGGTGTTGACAGCCTTTTTGATGACCTTGGCTGCGAATGGAAGCAGGGAGAGAGGCCTGAAGTTCTTGAGGTCTGTCGGGTCTGCGGAGGGTTTCATTAGTAGGGGGTTGACTTTGGTGTGTTTCCAGTCACCTGGGAATGTGGCGGTTTCGAGGGAGCAGTGGATTATCTGGTGTAGTTTGAGTGCGAAGACCGTGGCAACTGTGGAAGATGTGGGGACTGCAGGAGTCTGAGGGTGCTCCAGAGTGAATGTTCTTCATGGTCTTTAAGGTGTCTTTTGTCGTAAGCGGGGTCCAAAGGAGCAGGGTCTGTTGGGTGGTGTCGCTGGGGGTGGAGGCTCGAGTGATGCAGAGGTCTTGATTATCAAAGTTGTTGTAGAGCATCTGAATCTTAAGGTGAAAAAAGGTGCTGAGTCTGTTGCAGAGGTCTTGGGAGGGTGGGAAATTCCTTGATGATGGAGAAGAGTTCTTTGGAGTTGTGGGCGTTGGTGAGGATTCTATCTTGGAGGAAGTTCTTCTTTGTGGATTTGATGAGTTGGTGGTGGGCTGTGGTGGCTGTTCTGTAGGCGGTGAGTGTTTCTGGGGTTTTACTGTTTCTCCATGTCTTATCGAGTCATCGGCAAAAGCAAAAAAAGATAGCATGGGCTGCAAAATGGCACATATTCAGTGCCACCCTCACATTGCTAGAATAGTGGCGGAAATCACACACTAAGCAGGCTCCATGTCATTGCCCTCCCACTGACCTCCATTATCAATAACCCAGGCTTCCTACTGGGGCATCACAGACTCGGGCTTTGCACACTGGTACAACAGTAACATCCCCTCTCTAAGTGACCTGTACTTCAATGGCGAGTTTTGCCATCAGGAAGAACTACAGCACACTGGTACCAGGGTAGCAAGGAGGATTTCATACTCACACAGCGGCTCCACTGGGTGGGCACACAGGGAGTGGAATGACAAGACTGTTAGATAGAAAACTGCTTTTGAAACCATATTTCTAAACAAACTAACATGAAAGGGGAGAACATGGCTGCCACAAGCTATCAAAAATGTGGGCACCAAAACCAAACATAGCTACATTGCTTCCTGGGAAAGGAGGTTGGGTCACAAAATCTTTCGGATGATAGACACTGCAAAAGGCATCAAAGACATCTAGATGCACCTCATACAAATAAAAATGCACATATCCTGCTCATGCGATGGTACCTGTCCCCAGCATGCTTGCATGCAATTTGTGGTAGTCCATCCACCTGTTGGAAGAACTGTGGGGAAAGGGGAACTTATTACTAAATGTGGTGGTCATGTAGCCTTATCCAGGCTTACTAGAAATAAATCTTGTCCCACATTAGAAATATACTAGGCATTACACTTCCCCTGAACTCATTACTAATACTCCTGGGTAAACCTAGTGAAGGAAGCATATATCCTCTGTCCACACCAACTGGTAAACTCATTGCACATTTTTGGGCTGCTACACGCCTGGCCCTCTCCCACTTCTGGAATCAAGCAATCTCCCCCACCCCACCCCAATGCATGTACGGTGAGGCAAAGGCGGGGTCATATATGCTCTAGAGACTGACAGCACTGGAGCACGACAGAATGGACAAGTTCGACACAACCTGGCTATCCTTCAACACTCATATGAAACTAGAATGATCATTGACTACCAATCCTGCATATGCTCCAAATCTAGTCCATGGGGCGGATCTTCATGTAATGTCATTCTCCTCTGACAGTTTCTCTGATCATGATAGCACAGATTAATTGTGCCCTCACGAATGTCCTCATTCAGACCTGTAGCATGTTTACAAACACAAGACGTACAACATAGGAGTCTTTTAATTGAAGAAGGACTCGAGGAGCAGGAAGGAGAGCGGCCAGGCAGGTAAGTGCCTACTTTTTAAAATTTAAAATAATTTGGGAGGGGGGAGGGATCGGAGCAGAGCGAAGCGGAGCTCCACAGAGTTTTTTACAAACTTCGTGCAGCTCCGCGTATAGGCACTACGCCAGCTCCTCCCACCCTTAGTAGAAATTCTACCTGAGTAGCAGCTCACGCTCGCTACCCTACCATGGGCGAGCGGGAAAAAAACTCTGCTGCACTAGGCATTACAGAGATTTCTGCACTCCACGAGGTCTTCAGAGCGCGGAGTGCACAAAACTAAAAAAACTCCCCGAACGGAGCGGTGTTCACCGGCCAAGCCTAGACACAACACCATGATTTTCCCAGGTTACACTCAAGAAGTGCAGTGACTATAGCATTTGAAGCTGTCCAAATGGGATTGGGAAATATATATTGATGTACATAGCAAAACTATGAGCAGTCAGGGATGAGAAAACATTATTTTTCATGGATCCAGAGATTGCATGGGACTGGTTTGATGGTATGGGGATGATTTAAAAGACACAAGCAAGTCTAAGGTCTAAGGGGGTCATTAGGATGGCGGAAGGACCGCCACTGCCGGGACGGTGGTGGTGATCCTTCTGCCATCACCAAGCTCATTACCCACCTCCAAATTAGGATGACGGTGGGTATCGCGGCGGACGCAAAATCCGTTTGCCGCTTTTCCGCCGGAGGCAATCGCACCGAATGCCTGGTGGACTGTGCAGGGCCCCTGAAATGGTGGCGGTGCCTAGCAGAGTTACGAGTACTTGCATATAACTGTGCTAGAGAGAAGGGCCTGCAGTATTTGAAGGGGAAATCATCCGCACAGTTTTTCCTAAAAGGTTGGTTCGACGATGACTGTTTTCCATATATTAAGTCCTTACTGAACCCCAAGCTCGGGGATGTAGTATTAAAATGTAGGGTTTGGATAAATTCTTGCTATGCAGATAGGAGGACAAAATCAACAATGATAGATCACCAGGCCATGTGCACTTGCGGTATGAAGACATGGGGCACAGTTTATTAGATTGTTTATGTTTTTTTAAAGTATTTTTTAAACCAATTTTTACCAAGTATGGAATTGGAATCATGGTCAAGCATTTAGTTATTGGTGACCATGAGATTTTTGCGTCACCTGTTCAATTGGGAGATTTTTAACTCCGATCAAGAGGGTTTTTAAAAGATTTAGTAATTAACATGTATGAAAGTGGTGTGTATTTATGTGGTTTCCCAACACTTTTCTGTACTATATGTATTACTAATTGGATGTATCTTTAGCTTTTGTATTGTATTTATTACCTATTGGATATATTTATGGTGGTTTTAAGAGACTACCGTCTATTTGAATAAACGTTTGAATGACTGCAAAAAATAAATTAAACACACAATAAAGCAGTTAGTAATTTATTCCAAAAAGATATTTAAATCAATATAATGTAAAACATTTACAAAGGGCTGTAACTCAGACTGAGTAGTAAAATTCTGAGAGAAATTATTTCTTTCCTATAATGAACTGTATGTACACCGCCCCCCCCCCCCCCCTTTCAGCTGATCACTGTTTATTTACGAAAGACAGATCATAAGATTCAAAAGCCAGTTCTTGTTTTCCCTGTTTGAACTGCAGATGCAATGATGCTCCATGATCTGCCTTTCACCTTGGCTGCTGGCTCCGGCAGCAGGCTTGATGACATCACAACTCAATTGTAATAACTTATTAGAAGTGAGCAGCTACTTCATTTTCATATTTCTGGTGTCTGGATCCACCACAATCTACCTCTAATACAGAGATTAAAGGCTGGTTTTATACTGGGAATTCAGATTTCCATTTGTTGTAGATTGATACTCTGTTTTTTATGGGAAGAGGCGGTTGGAACAGTGAAGGTAGGGGAGGAACAGTGGCATGCCTTAATTGTATAATTTCCCTACCTTGACTGGGTGCAAACTTAAAAGTCTTCTCCATTTTATTAACCCAGCATGGGTGTGTTTAGTTTGGATTCTTAAATAGCTGATCTTAAAAAAAATGTTTGGTTGGAAGTTTGGATTGTGAAATGATATTGACATATTCTACAGAACAGAGATCTGAATATCTGGATGTTGTATAATGTATGGCACATTATCAGTGGACATTGATTGATGAGCAATGGATGACCACATTTAGCTATTGATGTTCAAAGTGAGGGAACCTAATCATTCTTCCAAGCGGCGTTGGGTAAAATCTGACTTGTTTAGGTACATGGTTGGGTGGCCAAAGCTTGTGCAGGAGATGCATTTTAAAGCAAATGAATGCCATCATCTTACTAAAAAGTAGAGAAGGCACCTCTTTTCAGCATTATATCTCGCATACTCTAGAAGAGTAGCAATTTATATATCTTTGAGTGTGACCTTCTAGTAAAACCATATAGACATCAGGAAGGAAGGTTGTGTTATTGTACATTGTACTTGATGGTCAAGAAACCTGCTTCCTCAGTGTTTGCCTGTGCATCAAAGATAACCAATCTAGCCTTCTTCGATGGCCTCCTAACATGACATTTTATCGGTGTGTTAATACAAAAGTGGAGAGGCAACACGAAAATTCATGAGAGATTTGTATTCTTTGTTTCAATAGTCTTTAGAACTCAATAACAAATTCCTCTTTGGGCAGATATCCAAAGGGTAACACAAGTCCATATTTTTGTTATGTGATTCAAATAAAATAAATTAAATATATATATATATGCTTTATTCATTGATTCTTCATAACGAACAGAAGAACCACCTGCATACCCCCATAATGCGCTGCTGATGAAGCTCCCTGTGTGTAGGAACGAAACACGCTGGCCTTAGATTATGCCTATCTGGTATTGAACTGTACTTTCGAACTGGCGGTTTACAGTGCACACAAGGATAGCTTGTAAAAGGGTCACACACAGATGAAAGCCCTTAGACGGGAAGGATGTACAGGAGATACTGGAACACTTTCTGGTGGAATCTTCTCAAGTCCCACCCTATTTAGTCACAAAATTGAGCCAAGATATAAAAGTAGATAGATGGATTGAGGGTGATTGTGTGCTGATGGTGGCAGGCTTTACGATAGTTGTATGTCACAATATTCAATGACAAAATATTGACCTGCAACAGTATCTTCAAGGTCCATAGAGCAGAAATTAAGAATATTAAATCTATACTTACCTACACATATTTAACTTAATTGTATAGTGATAGCCGATAATCTGAAGTCAATATTGTTGCAGGTCAATATCCTGCCATCAATATTGTGTTAGAATACTATTTTACAACTATACATTATTTCCTTTGAAGCTGTGCCGATCCATTTTGTGTCTAACCAGTCAATTTTTGCACTAGGCAAGGCTTAAGGAAATAGTCCAAAAGACCTGAGGTGGTTTTTCGGACATGTCAGAAGAAAGAGACATGCTAAACTAAATCCTATAACTAACAGAGGAGGTTAGATACATCTTCGAGCTTTACAGCAGACTGTGACTTAATCAGCCTCAGTCTAGCATGATTGTAAAGAACAAATAGAATGCTAACTGCACTGAGTTAAGGATGTAGGTGGCATTAAATAGAGCCTGTACACAAGTCTCTAGCAATTCCTGATTTAAACTGGTACAATGTATTTTTTTACATAGAACATATTCAATGCCTGCAATCCTCAATAAGATATATCTTGTCCCATGTGCAAGAGAGATGAAGCAGATTAGTTCCATCGCATCTATATTGCCAATGGAAAGGCACTTGGAGGTCTATTAGCATGGCGGTCGGAACATCACTCCGACCGCCATGGTAGCGGGAAAACCACCGGTCCAATTATTATGCTTCACAGTGGAAATCCGACCGCGGCGGTCGGAGAGCAGCGGTTAACATTGTGGCGGGCAGTGCTGCCAGCAGCACCGCCGTGATGTCCAAACAAGCATGTCCTGCATGTCCCTGCACTGTGTTGCAGGCACTGCACAGTGCCTACCACCTGGTACAGGGGCATGTAGGGGGCTACCATGGGTACCCTCCCAGTGCACCCACACCCCCCCAACACATTGGGGGTCCGCAATGGACCCCCGGAGACATTCTCCGCATGCCTATCCATGGCGGTTCCACCGTCGCGGAAAGCTGGCTACCGCCGGCATCATACCACCGGTGGTGCTTGGCCCTGATCCGCCACAATTGTAGCGGTCCAGCTCCGCATGCCAAGCAAGCAGGTGGACTGCAACCTGCGGAAAAGTGGCAGGCGGAAAATCACACAGCTGCGGTCACGACCGCAATGCTAATAGGACCGGCGGTGTTCAGAGCTTCAATGGTGGGTAGATGTCTGCCGCCGGTCCGCCCTCCATCCTAATAGACCCCTTAGTATTCACATATTACCATTTCCTGTTGCCATTGAATAAGAGGCAATAAAGCCCTTGTTATGGTGTACCTTGTGAGAAGTTGGCCTGATATGTAGTGCTCACTATTCTAGTGATCACTGGGTATCATTCCAAACGACCCTTATTGAGGATTAGTTGTAAGTCAACCGTATGGACCAGCTATCCTAGTAGCGTGGATACGAGCAGTCTTTAGGCTAAACTCTAGAGGGCGTGTTAAGCCAGCTGTTTACCATCACATATTCCCCTTGAACATCAAGTGAAAGGGCACCACACAAGTTGTTATGAAAATAAAGGATATTTATTTATAACAAGACTACCCTGGCTCTTTATGAGTCAGGGAGCTAAGCACACTACAAAACTCTTATGAAAATACTTCAGTTGCACAATTTACACAAATGCCCGAGGGCACGAGAAACCATCTACACTAACAGTGAAATGCGAATGGTTAGAGTCTGGAGTTACTGATTCCGGAGTGATCCGATCAGTGGGACTAAACGAAAATGAACTGGACACTCGTAGAGCGAACCTGCGATGGAGCACAGAAATGCTCGAGTTACCTAGCCCAGAGGCTGCGGCTGCGTGAGGTTCGGCAAGATGTCGGGAGCCCTCGTTGTAGTCTCAGGAGCCTGAAAGAAGAAGTTGCTGGCAGGCGACCAGTGTCGATGTTCAGCGAGATCCAAGCCTGGATCGGTGATGAAGGAAACCTGAAAGCAGAGGGGACTCAGTTCTCAACCGCTAGCCAGCGATCGTGTGGGTACCCGGAAGGCACCGGCTGAAGTCACCTCGACCAGGTGAGTGGATGACGTCGGACTCGGCTGTTCCTCGGACCAGGAGGCGCGGCGGCGACCAGGATGGAGGGCGAGCTGTTCCACGAAGGCGTCTGCTGTCGATGATGCTTGGCCCAGGAGTGGGGCAGCAGGTCTTGGCAGTGGCAACCCAACCGGTGGAGTCAAGATGGCGTCTGGGGTGGACCAGGAGGGTCCGGGGTACTCCTCTGTTGAAGGGGAGCAAGGGCCAGTCTGGAGCAACCAGACCAGTGATGAAAACAAACTATCGTGGTGCGTCGTGAAGAGGGCCACAAGCCGGTCGGCGAGTGGTCGGACAACGCGGTGAACAGCAAGGAGCGGAAGGGCCCCCACGCAGATCTCGTGGATGCTGGGGAGGCAGACTTCGGTGCTGGAGCTGCTCAGGGTTAGGGCTTCTCAAACCCTAGGTGCACTCACTCGAGGGTCCCTCGGTGGGCGTGCTAGATAAGCGTCGTGCAGGTTCTGAAGATGGCCGTTCCCGCAGGTCTCGTCACACCTACGAATCTCAGCTGGGCTGATGATGTAGGTAGAGGTCAGAGATGGCAGAGAACCCGGGTCTCGTCGAGCTGGGCAGTCTTGATCCGTGGGAGAGACGTGCAGCAACCCGCAAGCGCTTAGGTGGTGCCTGCTGGTGCAGGGTGGCTACTCCTTAGCCACAAGGGAGAGTCTTCAGAAATAGTCAAGAGTTCCTTTCGTGGAAAGTAGTTCAAGATTCAGAATTATCCAATTTGGGAAGGGGACTCGCTCCTACCTTTATTCTAAGAAAAGGGGCTGGCCCGTGACTAGGTCCTACCTATGGGTGGGGCCAGGAGGGGGGTGGTTACACCCCTATCCTTTGTCCGGCTTCGCCCCAGCTCAGGGGCAGGGTTGCCCCCGAAACTGGTTTGAGCCGGGCTATGCACAGTGAGCACCGGGGTGCTACTTGCAATCACCTTCCTTTCAGCCCTGCCTACCTGGGATACACAAACCCTGTCTGGGATGGTGCTAACACCGCCCTCGACAGGAAACCCTTTGTCCAAGCTCCCCTCGCTGGAAGGTCTCCCAGCAGCAGGAGGTCAGACTTGTGTCTGGTGGCAGCATCCATTTTGTGATGCTGAGGCTTGAGTCAACTTTTAACCGGGGTTCAAGGTTACTTCCATGTCGTGCCCCTCTAAAAGGGGGGAATGCTAACCCCTTTGCCAGAATTGGCGAGGGGTTCGTATTCCAATTCGTATGACACCTTACTCGACATGTGTAGGTGATGCGATGCGATGCCAAAGTTAGCAAATAACCGCAAGGATTATAATGCATTTTAAAGTAGTTGGCCCGCGTCACCATGGAACGGCTATTAGGACTTGGTTCCGCAAGCCGTCGACGGGCTCAGCTCGCGCCAGAGCACCGCCCCACATGATTCCCCGCACTCTGCCTTCAGGATTGATAAGGCCTGCCATAGGAGTGACTGATAGGAATCCATGTGTCCATTCTAGGGTTAGGTATAGGAATACTACACCTACAGCAACGGGTGATTACACCACTTTGCCCCAGCTGTCGTGCAGCCAGTTGTGTCAGGTTTGGGCGGCCACCCAGGGGTGGCATAATACATGCTGCAGCCCCTGGTAGGCCCTGGGTACACCGATGCCCTGGATACCTGTGGTATGCTGAGACAGGGACTGACAAGGCGGCCCAGTTCCAATTAGTGGATGCACCTAATGTACATGTGTGTTAATTTCGAGAGAGAACAGCTAGGCTGTGGGCCTGATTGGCAGGCCCCCAGCCAGGGAAAGTCGTAAACCAATGAAGCAAAAGCAAAAAATCTGGGTGATCATAGGATTGCAGACCCTATTCTCCTACATACCTCACAATACTCATACTTGGTAAGAGTGTATTAACACATATCTATAGAGGGTAGAAAAGGAATGATTTCTATGTAGTCTGTGAGAAAGGTGAAATCATAAACAAGATAGTCAGATAATTGATATTAATGCAAGGTCAATGTTAATTTATAGAATAAAAAAGCAATTCTATGTCCATAATGCCTGTGCCTTTATAAGTAAGCAGTGGCGGAGTTATGTCTCCCCAAAAACTTTGCACCCTATATGCTTCGATTCATGCCCACGGTGCAGAAGCCTGACGGCAGATTTTATACACATGAACTGGAAGTGCATGGCTCTCTCGCCCTATCCGTGCACAGTCCTGGATAACCTAAATAGAGCTTCTGGGTGGCAGATACCATTGAAAATACAACAAGTGATACTGGGTCTGATTCCCTTCTCCTCTGGTAGGAAACTTAGCAGAAAATTTGCTTTGTTGGGTCTAACATTAGCAAATTTCCGAATAGCAATACAATGGCTGTGTTGAACCACCTAGGTATGTAGACTGGCTCAGAGATGTCTGAATGGGCGATGGCAGAATTCATTCAGATGAAACACGTCCACACTGATGAAAACTGGAAGACGATCTAAGAGCCTGGACGGCCATGCTAACAACCAGAAAAAACCTTCCGCAGGGATAATCCCTACTCAGGCAAATGGGGGTGAACGTGAACCTCTGTATCCCACAATGCGTTATGTCAGCGGGGTAATTTGCACTAGAGCTGGGAGAGAGTGGGGGATGTTAAGCATGTTTATATGAGCTTATTGATGGGATACTTAAACTGTCTGTATTGTGACTCTGACATACTACACTGTTACTGCTTATCACCTCTCGAAACTCAATAAAGAACATTAAAAAATACATTGAAACATCAATTTCAAAGTGTCTATATATAATTTTCGCAAATATTAACACACTTATACAAAAGCATACAACATTATAAATGGGTCACTCTAGGCTGCTGCAATAGTAGAACAAATCCAACATTGTTTATCAAAGTATCTTACAGTCGAAATATTATTAATTGTTATTATTAATTAATTAAATCACTTTTGCAAATATTATAGGATATAGTTATATTTAAATATGTGTATAAGATTGTATCAAAATCCAAATTAACTTTTTTTTAAACAACTTTTTCTTGGGTTTTTTGTCACATACAGTTTAATAGTATATTGTAAACAGGATCATCATTTGGCATTCCCCATACCCTGCCTTTATCCCACCCACCTACCCCAGAGTCTGTGATAACATTTTGTGTATTTTGTGTTGACTGATCAGTGTGTTGGGGATTGCATGTATCAGACTGATTAGGCCGCAGTGTGGAAGCTTCAATACTGTGTAATCCAGTGGACCTGATGGTCCTAGGAGATTTCGTCACCAGTCCCTGAGCTGCCAAGATTTCAGATTGCTTATGTGTGATATTTTCATAATTTCAGCGTAATTATGAGTGACATTCAATGACTTTGAGTGGCACTTTCTTGTGAACAAAATCAAGCAATGCATTGGTGCTAAGTTTTCTGGTTCCTTAAGTGTGACATTTCTGTGTTTTCATTGTGTTTATGTGTGACATTTGATTGCCTTATGTGTGACACTTGATATTTGATGGTGAGTGCAATCCAGTGGCTTTGTCCATTTATTGAGTGCATGTCCCTAGCACCACCCTGTACACACACTGAACATAAGTGCAGCTCAACTAAGTTGTGTTGATATGCCTATGATGGGCCAAAATGTATTGACTGTAGTGTGGGATATACCAGCTCCTGCACTTTAATGCAATTTACAAGGCTGTTTTAAAACATGTTTATATACATAGATACTAATAAGACATGTGATCTCATGCAGTGACGACATTCTAAACCAGCATTTAATGTAGCCAACTGACACAGTTAATAGGTAATCAATCGGACTCTAAAGTTCCAGTTTCCTTGCGGCGATACTTGCTGTGTTTGTCCTGGCCCAGGGGCACTTCCATCTCCAGCCTGCCTTCGACCGCACGCGGCCGCCACGTCATCTTCTAGTGCCAGGAGGTGCCTGATAAGTGCACGCCGACTCCTGCAACGCGGGACGCGAGCACGGACAGCGCCCGGATGAAGCCCGGACCAAGGGCGGGCCCGTCTGAGCCTGTCCAAGACTGATCGAGGCTGGGCTGGGCCATACTGTTAACATCTATTTTCACCCGCGGACTGCGTACAGCGGACTCTCAGCTATCTGAAAGTACTAAGCCATTTAAAAAAATTAAAAAATCAGTATCATAGCTTGAAAGGTCTGGCTAGTATGAGTAGGCACAGGCATGGAAATGGACAGGGGGTTGTGGGGACATTGGACGCTTTCTTATTAAGGGCTGAGTCGGTACTGATGCACAAAATTGAATTAACTAAGAGGAGACTCTCCCATGAGTCTGTAATAAATACTGATAATAGATCTGATATTACGGGCCAATCCATTACTGTTTCTATTGCTCCCACCTCATGTTTAACCCTGGAGTCACCTGTAACCCAAAACAATAGCTTAGCCATATTAGACCAAGTCACCGTGGACATAGAAACCCAAAAAACACGGGGTTATGATGATATCGCCAGCTCTCCAACTAAGTCTAGTGTGGTTACCCGGGGTCAAAAATCTAAAACCAACCATGTGAATAGCTCCACGCCACCTTCAAAGAAGAGAAAAGGTCAAGTTGTGGGTAAACAACAACTGTTGCCACCTAAGCTTCGGAAGAATAATTCTACTAATAAGGAGCCTATCCATGAGTTAAATATGTCCAACGCTGAGGCTGTTCCAGGGGGGCCAATTCCTACAGAGGTTGATTACTGGAAAAAGCTTGAAACTACGGTAACGGCACTCCTAGACTCACTGATTCAAAAGCTGTCGACTATTAAAACTAGATTGTCGGCCCTTGAAAGAACTATGACAAATAGCAACATGTTTGCGACTACTTGTAATAGAGAGGAGATTGATGTTATTAACAGAAATACGTACAAAATCACAAATACTGTTAACAACCAGAACAGCCTGTTATGCGCGTGGGGAGGGGCGGTCACAGCATAGAGTGGAGGACACTTCACATGAAAGGAATTTAGCTCTCACTCAAGCTCGGGTAGCAAACGCCACAAATGGTAACCAGTTATGGAGCGAACAACATCCTATCCCAAGCCCAATAGGTGGAAAGCAAAATTCCTCTGAGGGTGTACCCACAAACCTCCATCTACCCCCTGAAGCCACCCCCTACACGGTAATATTAGCCAACGTTCCTCCACTGTAACCAGGTGCATTTGAGCACTGGTCTTCATTGAGGAACAAATCACTCTATTTCTTGAGGGAGAAGACGGGGATGGATAACTTGCTGTTTACAGATTTTAAAATGGTTTGTCGGATTGGGTGGGTTGGGCAATCTATCAAGAAATTACAGGGAGACTGTGTTGTCCTATCTTTCAGATCTCCAGGATTAGTTAAATCTATATTAGAAAGGTCTAAGACCTGGTCCCTGTGCCCAAGGGGAGTTTCCATTTTACCATTGGGTTTCTTCTACCAGCCACCGAGAGACCTGGGGTCTGACACAGAAAGGGTGAGATTAAGACAAATTAACCAACTTCCCAAGTACCCCTTGATCTTGGAGATATAGACTGACTGGCTTCTAGCATTAGCGGCCCGCAGAAACTGGATATTGTAAATAGTAACTCTAGAATAGCTTTCGATCCCCTTAATGACTCGGTGGAT
Source organism: Triturus cristatus (assembly GCF_964204655.1). NCBI lineage: Eukaryota > Metazoa > Chordata > Amphibia > Caudata > Salamandridae > Triturus > Triturus cristatus. The sequence continues at coordinate 533,740,125 of NC_140590.1, forward strand.
TGTTTACATGTAATTGGTCAGGTAGATAATTTTGACCATCCCTTACCTGTAGTTTGTGAGAAGCCTAATGTGGAAATGAGTACTTTATCTTTGGAATATCCCGATGTTGACGCCGGTGCGGGAGAAATGGTCATACCCACTCAAAACGCACATGTCCTAAGAGTGGCTTCATGGAACATTACAGGAATTAGATTGAGAATCTCAGATGAGGTCTGGTTATCATACGCTAAGATGTTTGATATTATTTGTCTCCAAGAAGCTTGGAGTAGGGATGAGATGGTAATTGATGGTTTCTGCTCATCGAGTGCCCAGGCAATTCCATCTGCTGCAGGGAGGGCAAAGAGTGGTTTAGCCACCCTAATTTCTGTAAAATACGGATCAATGAAGATTGTGAATATTATGGACTCCCCTTGGTTTCATATCATTTTGGTCTCAAACCTAAGCGATGTCCCAATTATACGAATTAATTGGTATTACAACATTTTTTACTACAATGACAGTGGGGTCATTATTAATTTAAAAGAGGAGATAAACAAGGCTGCAGTTAAATGCTTTCCTGTTTGTATAATTTGGTTGGGGGATTTCAATTGCACATTATGTCAGTATAGCTCGCACATGGTTTGTGGGGTGCTAGATATTGAAAATCAACCACTCTCCCATTTTAAACATACTGTGCAGGGTGAGGCTTTAAATGATATCATCGTAACTAACGACTTATGTTTTGTTGAAACTCTGGTCTGCACTCCACTTAAACAGTATCCAACATTCCAGGGAGGGGGTAGGGCAAGTACTATAGACTTTATATTGATCTCTAGGAAATTTTCCCATTTGGTGAAAAACTTTGTGGTGGAACCTAACCCCACTAGTGATCATAATCCCCTGGTCGTTAGCTTGCAAACTAAGGTAGTAAAGGGTAATAGTGATGATCTCCCCTTAAATGATAACCCTAACCAAGGGGTGAGAGTAAACTGGAGTAAAATAAACCCCATGGAATTTGAAGAGAACATCGTATGGTCTAATATTGATACGGTTATGATATGTTTATCCGATGTTCTTAGCCCGGAGGAGGTCACACAGAGCTTTGAGGAAATTGAGACGTGGCTAGTAATTTGACTAGTTCTATAAAGAGAAAAGAAAAACAGGATGTAAAATGGTTTAATGCTGCGTGCTCTACGGCCCAAAAAGACTTCAAAAAAGCCCTGCACATGGTCCACCGTGCTGGGGATTTAATTAGGAACGCAAGACAAACTTATAAATTAGTAATTGAGAAAAGAAGAGTTAAGAAGCCTTGCTTGGGATGACCTGGAGAGAGCTGGTGCCCTCGAGGATTCCAGAGGCTTCTGGGAAGTCATAAATCTCCCTTTTTTTACAGGTGAGGTTAGAAACATTGAATCGTTAATAACTGAAGATGCATTGGTAATGCATTTTTTAAAAAAAAACGTATCCTAAGGGTGTATCATTGCAACATCAAAAAGAAGACTTAGCCATTAATTTTGCAACTGCAAACCAATTGAGTTTGTCCATTACGGTTGGTGAGGTTGAAGCTGCATTGCTGAAGGGCATTTCTGGAAAAGCCCTAGGCCAGACGGTGTCCCTTTAGATATGTATAAAGGTAATCCCCTAATATGGGCACCGTTGCTGGCAAATTTTTGGGATCGGTAATAGTGGGCCGCATCCCTGATTCCTGGAAAGAAGCCGTGGTGGTCCCAATACACAAGAAGGGCAGTAGGAATGATCCCACTTGTTGCAGGCCTATCTCCCTAATTGACGCAACATGTAAAGTCTTGGGAAGGTAATTCTTGCCCGTCTGGAGCTCTGGGCTAATGAGTCTGCCTGATATCCCATTCACAATACTGCTTCCAAAAGGGGATGGGTATTAATGAACAATGCCTCAATTTGTCCTTAGTCATGGGTAAGTACATGAAGGCCAAGCGAGGATCGATACACTTGGCCTTCATGGACTTATCCAGTGCATTTGACACAGTTAATAGGGGGAAGCTGTGGTCACTTATGGAAGTGATAGGCTTTGAAGAGGCACTTATTACCCTTTTATGTAGGATGAATTCATCCACCTCTGTTTCTATACGTTATGGACCAGGAGGAGAAAAATCTAGGTCCATCGCATCTACAGAGGGTGTACAACAGGGATGTATTTTGGCCCCCTTTTCATTCCTCTTATACACAAATGGGGTGGAGAAATTCCTAATAGAGCAGCATTTGGACTATCCTACAGTAGGAGGAAATCCGGTTCCCCTGCTATCATACGCGGATGATACCGTCTTGATGACTGACGGCCAATAGTCTCCAAAAATCCCTGATCACTTTTACTGATTTTATGACGGAGTTGGATCTTAAGGTCAATTTTAATAAGTCTTTTATTATGGTCTGTGGCCCGAAAAACACAAAAACGAGGATATTTGTGGTAAACGGTAGAAACATTGAAAAGGTCCCTTCTTTTACATATTTAGGGACTGTTTTTAACAATAAACTAAACTGGGACAATTCGATTGCGACTAGGGCCCAACAGACCAGTAGAATTATAGAGGGCCTGTTTCGCTTTGCGTCCAAATTGAGTCATAAGCCAGTGGCAAAAAATGTTACCTTATATAAATCAAAATGTCGGTCAGTTACAACTTATGGGGCAGGAGTATGGGGAAGTCAAAAAACCAGTCAATTGCAAATTTTGGAAAATAAATGCATAAAAAGATTGCTGATGGTTCCCATTAGCTCTCCTACAAAATGTTGCCATTCAGAGCTGGGACTGGATTTTGTTGAAGATAGAGTTAAAATCGCGCCCCTGATTCTATGGGGGAAAGTGTTGTCATCGGAAGAGTTAATACTCACCAGAGCGATTATAAGGGATTGTTTAAGTTTAGAAAATGTATCATCTATTTCATGGCTCTGCTATGTCAAAAATGCTTTAAGTAAAATTGGCCTAGGAAATTATTTTGAAAATCCGGACGGCACACCACGTAATATAAAATCAATAATTAAAAATGCTTATTATTATGAGTTAGTCATATCCAACCTGGATGATGAGGCCCCCATTCTATGGGTCGCCAAATATCCAACAATTTTATTTATCTTTTAGTACCCGTACACATTCCCGCTTCCTTCTGACAAGGTTTCGTCTCTTCACATTGCACCTTTTTAGTGGCTTTCCCTATCCAGGCGAATTGGTGTGAGAGACTGACTCCCTGTCCATGCAATAATTCAGCCGAACAAAGCACAATGCACTTTATGTCATTTTGCACTTTATATAAAGATAGAAGGGCACATTTTATTAGGCCTCAACCTGAGGGAAATTGCCCCTTGTCCATATGATAATGGTTTTAATTATTTACGATCTCTGCCCAATGCCGTCATTTGTTGTGCTGTGCTAAATTTTTATTAGGAGTGCTTTGCGACTTAGGAAAATATATGAACTCTGATAGGGAAATTGGAAATTAGGGCTTTAAGTAATTTTAAGTTATTTATTTATTTTGATAGCCCTGGATTGACACAAAGAAATGGGTAGTCTTCAGAAAACCTTGCTCTGAAACTACATATGCTGTTTGATTATATTTAGCTTTTGCAAAATGTAATATGGAATAATTTTTTATGTATTGTTTTATTATTGTAATTAAGTACTTTTATGATTCATAAGAATCGAATAAAGTTTACAAATGAATGACTCCAAAGTCAGAACTGGCAGGATCTGGCAATAAGCAACGGCCCCTTGGCCACCACTACGTCGCCTGCAAAACACAGACCCTGCAAAAAATATAAATAGTGTTTCTCATTAAATGGCATTTCCCACCTGCAGGAGGAGGAATTTCAGATATGTATTTTTTTTAATTATTTACTTAAATTGGACCTGCAAGCATCAATGTATTGGATTTATTTTGCCACACACAACACTTGTTTAGATTTATTTTGCCACGCACACACTGCACTTAGCAAGTGTTAAGCCTCCCCTTCTACTTGGACCCAATATACTCTTACCATCAGCTGCAACATAGTTCTGGAACACTAAGGCCTTGTCGGGTGCGTATGTAAACTTGCGAATTTAAATTTGCCAATTTAAGCTTGCCAATGTCAGTCAGCGGAGCTCTTATGGCGGTTTTGACAAATTGAGCTGACGGCCACTAGATGTCACTGTCTGATAGCTAATTTAAAAGAGTAGAGCCATCCATAACAAGGCGGGGAATTGTATCTTCAGTCAGTATCAGGGTGTTTGGGGGCTTTGGGTCCATGGGGATTGGTGTTTGGAATGCTGGTCTACTGTCACTTTCATGTGTTTAAAAAAAATCCTGAACCATACTGGCTCAGTGTGAAGTTTGGGGATTTTACGCAATCCTCCCAGTTTTCTTCTTTGTGCAAGGCTGTGTTCTCGGCTTTCGCCCAGAAGAGCATCAACTTGTTTCCAACTTAGGGTTTTGTTGGGGGGAAGGGGTGTCCCACAGCATGGCGATAGCTCATTCGGCCAGTATCAGGAACAGAAATCTGGTGAATACCTTGGTGTTTTTCTGGCAGGGGTAAGTCAATCCCAAACAGGCAGGCTAAGTTAAGGGGGTGAGGGGGGCGTCACAGCTGCCAGTGAGTTCCGGTAGGGGCGGTGCGGTGCGCAATACCATAGCATATGTTGGAAGTACGCTGGGGTCTGGCGATTTATGGGGCATGTATCAGTCGCTGTTGCCTAAATCTTGCGAAGTCTGAAAGGGGTGAGGTAAACCCTGTGTAAAATATTACATTTAAAATGCGCATTGCAGGAGGCGTGTTGCGGGGACTCTAGTGCCCTCTGCCATTCTTTTTCGGTCCCCCATTAAAGTCCTTCCACCAGTAACAAAGTGGTTGCCGTGACGCCACGGTGTGGACCAGCCAGTGTGGTGGCCCTGTAGAGCCTGGTGATAAAATGCCTCCCATGCCCTGTCGTCTGTATGGTCTGCAACAGTGCGTGGGTGGAAGTTTCTCCCTGGTCACCTCTCCAGTCGTTGGATTGTGCGTACAATACTGCCATGGAGTATAAGAAACTGGTCGCTCTGGTAAGCTAACCGTGCAGACTGTAGAGTGTGACACGGCTGCAGTGCTCCCCCGCCCCAGTAGAGGTCGCCCACGTCGTCATTCCTGCCTCTGTCCAGTGTTGAAGTATTTTTTATTTAATGCATTTTTATAAAGCGCCGACTTTACCCGAAGGTGTCAGAGCGCTGTACAATAGAACCAGCTACCTTACATGAGAGAAATGTTACAAAATAGAATGTTACAAAAATAGCAGGACACAGTAGCAAACAAAGCAAGCAAGAGGAGGTAGGGAAAAACATAGAAGGCAAGAACACAATATCAAACACAGCAACTTACAATGACTAATGAACTTCCTGGCGGGATCTGAGAATGAAGGAATTCGTTCTGAAAGTGTCTTTGGAATAGAAGAGATTTGAGGTCAGCTTTGAAGATCCGGATGGAGGTGGTGGCAGGAAGCAATGGAGGAAGCGAGTTCCAGATTCTCACCGCATTACCTGAGAACGATTGAGCCATCGATTTTTCCCTTTTGAAGGAGGGAGGCTCAAGCAGAAGCTTTCCGCATTCCGAGAAGGTCTCAAGCCTCCAGAAAATTTCAGTTTGTTCGCCAGATAGCGAGGGGAGGAAGTGTGCAAGGCTTTGTGGGTGATGCAGGCCGTTTTGTAAATAGCTCCTGCCTCGATGGGAAGCCATCGGAGAGAAGACAGGATAGGAGTGATGTGGTCACTTCGTTTGGACCCTGAAATGAAGCGAGCTGCTGAATGGAGGACGGATTTGAGGGGGGAGAGGTGAGATTTGGGTAGGCCAGTCAGAAGAGAGTTACAATAATCCAGTCTAGAGAGAATTAGCGATAGGACCAAGGTTTTTAGGTCTTTCTCCGGGAAGAGCCGACGAATCCCCCACAGAAGGCGCAGCTGATAACGTGCGTTCTTGGCAATGGAGTTGATGTGTGAGATTAGGTTGAGTCTTTTGTCAAGTATGACAAGTATCCCATGAGTGTGTGGGCCATTCACTGTAAGTAGACCTAGTAGCGGGAGGGCTGAGGCGTAACGCAGCCCTCCTTTTGTGTAAGGAAGGCGGTGCTGCAATACTGCCATTACCCTCAGTGGTGTTCGTGGAAAGGCTTAATGCCAAGCGCAATAACAAACACACATAGCCACTTGTACTGTGGTGGCCAGATCACTGTACCACACCCGGAGCCCTGGTCTTTTATTAACCCCTTCACATTCGACTGGTCCACGCCAGTCCTAACCATTTGCACTACGCACCTGGGGTCCGGCGCTTCCCCCTATGCATTTATAATGAGTGGACTCGTCCTAAAGTTTAGCAACACTACATTCCTCCTTTACCAGGAAAAGTAAAAACATGAAAAGAACACAACAGGGGTAACAGCAAACTCAAACAAACTTCGAGTCCTCCTGGCAGTCCCAGTTCGGAATACACATATTGTGACATAGGCTTACTTGGTCTCAGAATACACCGGTACCTGCTCACTGCTGCATGCTTGCCAGCCTCCTCCGATCACTTTGATACAAAGTCTCTATATCTTTGGGACGGCTTCAGGTGGGACCGTAGCTCATAGCGCCCTTGGCTACCCCTCCCTGGGGGTGTTGGCAGAGTCACGTCTTGATCGCTCTGGCACCTTGCTTCCTGCCATGTAGCACCATATGACTCAAGATACCAGGCCTTCACCTTGCTTTGGCACTTTAATTTGAAAACCCTGCCCATCGAGCTGCAAGCCATTACTTCTCTGGCACAGTTCAAGTCAACTTTAAAAACCACCTCAGAAAAGTCATAATACATGAATGCAGGACAGACATGGATAAGATTCCCTTTATCAGGTAATGTCCAAAAGCACATCACTAAATTCAGTTAAAACGTGAATTACAGTAACTAAAATACATACAATTTAGCACTTTCTGCTATGGGACAAAATAACCAGTCACTCCAAATGTTTGTTTAAACCTTATGTCATAGGCCAGGCACCCACACTGCAGCACCAACTTCCAAAATCATACTCTGAGAAATGACCTGCAAAATACTGGTCCCTTTGCAACATAAAACTGGCATTACAATGGATGATAAGGTCTGATGAGAGATGTGACACAGACCAGACAACTAACTATACTACTAAAGATCATTTAAACAAGGTTGGCATTTGTCATACCTTACTGTGGTTTGATTCACAACCCACAGTCAAGTATTCACCAAATACACAGCGACCACAAACTGAAACTAAAGATTGGAAAGCCCAGATTAAACCACATTTCAAGAGAAGAGAGTAAGTGGAAACAGTGACAAGAGAGAAGCAGTGCCCACATAAATGTTTTTAGAAATGAGTTTAACAGATAGGTTTCACAGTCCAAGGTTAGATGGTGTGACTGCGCCCAAAAAAAGGCTGACATGAAATCGTATAGCGTTACAACAAACAAATGATGGACGGAATGCTGACAATGCAGACATTCTCCCCCAGTCAAGAGATCTGGGTTAAATCCATCGTTCTTTTGCCCACTACGCCACCCCAGTTTAGACATGGCCATATGCAAATCAGTCTTGACCCTGTGCCTCATGGGAACAGTTCAGCCCGAACTGCCAAGCCATGTCTTCCCTGGACCGGAATCAAGCATCCTAGGACCGGTTTCTGGCTATCAGCCGTCATCAGCCAGGATAGCTTGACTCCAGTGGCGTAGTGAGCACGGGTCCCACGTCTGGGAATACCCATCCCACTTAGGGCGAAAAGCGTTACAACAAACAAATGATGGACGGAATGCTGACAATGCAGACATTCTCCCCCAGTCAAGAGATCTGGGTTAAATCCATCGTTCTTTTGCCCACTACGCCACCCCAGTTTAGACATGGCCATATGCAAATCAGTCTTGACCCTGTGCCTCATGGGAACAGTCCAGCCCGAACTGCCAAGCCATGTCTTCCCTGGACCGGAATCAAGCATCCTAGGACCGGTTTCTGGCTATCAGCCGTCATCAGCCAGGATAGCTTGACTCCAGTGGCGTAGTGAGCACGGGTCCCACGTCTGGGAATACCCATCCCACTTAGGGCGAAAAGCGTTACAACAAACAAATGATGGACGGAATGCTGACAATGCAGACATTCTCCCCCAGTCAAGAGATCTGGGTTAAATCCATCGTTCTTTTGCCCACTACGCCACCCCAGTTTAGACATGGCCATATGCAAATCAGTCTTGACCCTGTGCCTCATGGGAACAGTCCAGCCCGAACTGCCAAGCCATGTCTTCCCTGGACCGGAATCAAGCATCCTAGGACCGGTTTCTGGCTATCAGCCGTCATCAGCCAGGATAGCTTGACTCCAGTGGCGTAGGAGCACGGGTCCCACGTCTGGGAATAGTTTGGTTTGCCCTGTTCCCATCATGCAGTGGCACAGGTACAGACTAATTTGCATGTAGGCAGGTTCTGAGCTGGGATGGTGCAGTGAGCTAAAAAACGGTGATGGATTAAAACCATGATCTCTTGACTTGGTAAGAGTATTCTGCATCATTCAGAAACTCTGTCCATCACCACCCCCTTTTTCCCAAATCGTGTTCAACCACACTCAGTGTGGGAGGGTATGCTCAGACGTGAGTCCCTTGCTCATTGCACCATCAGGATTCAGGCAAGCCGGGCCGACGAAGGCTGTGATGCCAGAAACCGGTCCCCGGAAGCTTGTTTCCTTCCCAGTATAAGAATTGGCTTGGTAGTTTGGTTTGCCCTGTTCCCATCATGCAGTGGCACAGGTACAGACTAATTTGCATGTAGGCAGGTTCTGAGCTGGGATGGTGCAGTGAGCTAAAAAACGGTGATGGATTAAAACCATGATCTCTTGACTTGGTAAGAGTATTCTGCATCATTCAGAAACTCTGTCCATCACCACCCCCTTTTTCCCAAATCGTGTTCAACCACACTCAGTGTGGGAGGGTATGCTCAGACGTGAGTCCCTTGCTCATTGCACCATCAGGATTCAGGCAAGCCGGGCCGACGAAGGCTGTGATGCCAGAAACCGGTCCCCGGAAGCTTGTTTCCTTCCCAGTATAAGAATTGGCTTGGTAGTTTGGTTTGCCCTGTTCCCATCATGCAGTGGCACAGGTACAGACTAATTTGCATGTAGGCAGGGTCCGAAGCTGGGATGGTGCAGTGAGCTAAAAAACGGTGATGGATTAAAACCATGATCTCTTGACTTGGTAAGAGTATTCTGCATCATTCAGAAACTCTGTCCATCACCACCCCCTTTTTCCCAAATCGACATGAAATCGTAGGCTTTATTTATAAACATACACTGATTTTGAATTTATGAGCCACTACACAACACAGACAATCAACAAAGGAGTGTGTCAGTGTAGTATCAAAATGAAAGAGCAAGCATGCTAGTAATCGCAGTAAGATTATTACTGTTGAAAAAAACCATTCGTTTTTTTATAAAAGCCCTCACTCACCAACCTGGTTGGTGACATAATTCATCATTGGGCCCCACCAGGAGTGGCCGAATGCCACCCTAGTGTGCTGCGACGCCAGTTTACTGCGGGGCTGGTAAAAAACGTGTAGGGTGAAAGTGAATTTAGTGAAATTTAAAAATGCCCAATTGTGTCAAAAAAGACCTTTATTCATTTTGCCAATCAGACATAAGTAAAAAAACATGGTGAGTGGGATAACAAACAGGAATTACAAGTTCATATATTATCCCTTATGGTGCGGTCAACATGTTTTTGCCTCCATGAATATTTATCAGGCTTTCATCAGGACCAGAGGTGTGTGGTGTGAGAACCCGGCGGTATGGGCGCGCTAAGGCCCACCCTGACCAAGGGTTCGTAAGTGCTAAAATTTCAAAAAACACTTGGAATAGATTCCGTCAAATATTGAGAGGAACCGAGTTTATTCTAGCCAAAAAAGGTTGTGACAAACAAAGACGTACAACAGCAAGAGACATAAAAGACAAACAAGTTATGCGTCAGTATGCATCTAAAGAATGTCACAGATAGTGGACATGCATACATGCGCATTCCGGGTGCACTTATTGTAACAGTAACAAGAACACTGGTGTTGCTATCTGTGGACTAGTGCTAAAATAAAAAGGACTACCAATGGAGTCCTATTTTAAGAAACAAGTGGGCGATCCATCTCTAATTGGGGGGATACAGGTGCCCAAATAACTTTATGCACTAGCAGGTGAACTAGGCCGTCGTGTAAGTGGCCAACCGTCACCAATGCTACTGGGCAAAACGAAATTACATGAGGAAACGTTATTTTCTTACAAAAGGTGCAAAGGTTCAATGCACTGTGGTAAATAAAAATTCCTTTACCGGGACTGAATTTGATACAGAAACATTATAAAATAGCTCAGTAAAATGAGAGGCAGAATCCGTGATATTAGAGTTTCGGAATGGGCTTTATTCCAATAATCGATTATAATCGGATGCTCCAAGTTCCATCACCACGGGGGTTCAGGAAGTGAAGTACATACTTTATTGACAAGAAGTAACTTTTATAGTACATACATTATAATGAAGTGAATACAGTAGGCGTAACAATTGATAAGGACATTGACGTTTGGTCTGCGTAACCGAAAATGGGTGTAATAATGAGTAAAAAGGAACATAATTGGTTATGATGTCATGTATAGGTGGATCTATAAGATAATACTTGGCATAGATGCGCGCGCAGCAGTATGACGTGTAATTGACGTGTAACTAGGGGGTGACGGGGACTTGACATTTAGCTCTATATGTGGAGACGAGAAGTCTGGGGGGTCAAGCCAACCTAATCCCAAATCATATCTAACATCCTATGTTTAAAGAACTATGTTATCCACAAAAGAAGGACTCTCGGACAGAATCTATTCTATACTGACTGTGCGTGCGTGTACAAGCGTCTAAGTGTCTACACTGAATGCGAGGGGGTAGGAATATTCCATGGTAACAGGGCTATGAATTACTTGCATGAGGACAGAGAAGCTGGGCCTTTTTGCTTGGTAACTGGAAGAATGTTTACTTAAACTACTAGACAGGAATGCATCGGCTGAGGGGGAGGCAGATAATTCGAAGGTGAAATACAGTTCTTGGCAGAGAATAGGCTGATGTCAGGCTTCGTGAGCCGCGCAGAGAATGAGACAAAGTTCATGGTCACAGATGCAGGCTCGGACTGGAGCTTTCAGAGGCAGAAGGCAAGAGGAGTTTTGATGACAGAATCAGGGCCTACTTGCCTGGACTGTAAAGTGGCATAAGTGAACCATATAAAGCCGGTGGCCTTTCATATTTAGGAATGGAATATCCGGCCTATTCATGGCGGATCTGACAAAGGACATGTTGACGGTGGACGCACATGTATTTGCGTCTTCATAACTGGAACTGGAGGGAACATACATGTACTTGTGACATGCACATGTAACCGTTGGGGTCCAAGATAGGGGACATAACTGACCAGAAAAATCCATATTTCCACATTCCCTCCTTGTCCCCTACTTGCCCTTCAAGAGATATCAATCTTCATCAATCCATTGATCTGTTCATATAGCATCATTTGTTCTTCTTTCTTCTTCCGGGATCTTGAATGTAAATCTTGATGTGGAATGCACGATGTGGCACACAGACCACAAATCGCTGGTCCACATTGTAGACATAGACAGCAACTGAATAGTATGAGAAGGCCAATACCTAGGAAGGATAAAACTCTCCATCCCCAGGCTGATACCGCATTCCAAAACCAACTGGACCAAGTCCAAGTGCCTGGGTTCTGGTGTATCTGGCTTACAATCTTATGAAGGCGAGTGATGGCTTTATATACAGATGGCGAATTTTCTGGTATGAATACGCAGCAGCTTGATCCGATGACCCTACAAGCTCCGCCCCTATCAGCCAGGATGACGTCAAGGACAAGACGATTTTGAAGCACAACAATCCGCATAGCAGACTGCTCTTCCGTTAAATTGCCTAAGGCGGAAATAGTCTCATTCACTACTGCTTCAAGGGTTCTAGTTAATCTACGTATCAGCTTACTATTAGTAACAGTACCTATATAGGGAAAGATGCCTTTATTAAAATCTACATACTTGTCCCATGCCGTCTCAGTGTAATCGACAATGGGGAGATCTCTCCGTTCTCTGTTGTGTACTAAATGAATATTTCTGTAATAATCAGGAGGAGCTAGGAAAACAGGTGGCAAAAGGAATGCAATGTAGCAGGTACCATCCCAATCTAGGGGTAGACGCATATATGCCGTCTGACCACATATAAAGTAGGAGTGGCGAGAAGCTCTAAATGAAGATTTTCCTTGATCACTGAATTCTACTATAGTAGTGCATTTACTATGGCCCATATGTATGGAACCAACCTTTCTTACACACAATTCACCCTTCGCTGGGAATACTGACATGGTGGGTAAGACTAGTTCAACTTCGGATACGACATTTAGAATCATGAGATTAGGTGTAAAATTTCCTAATCCATATACTTCATTTTCTAGATCAGTTCCTGTTCTTTTGGGGCGACCCTCCTTGTCAGGGTAACAGACCTTGAGTAAAGCTAGGTTCAGGTTTCCCCATACCCAATGATCTTGGTAAACTGCTGTGTCTGAGTCTATGGAATTAATTAAACTAAACCATGCTCCACAGGAGCCATTATGTGTAAATGGATGTGGAAAGAAAGGCAGGACTCCTTCATAATTCTGATAGGGAGGGAGTCGGCCACACACCCAACAATTGGTGGCATTACTAGTCTGATGGGAATGATGTAACATACTAATGAAAGTGTTATTGCGCAGCGCAAGTCTATAAGACAATTCATGCGGAGGTAAGTCACTAAAAGAATGTTCAGCAGCAACATTATAAACATGTCTAGAAATAGGGTAATATATGTGCAACAACATACTTGTAATAATTATTAAAAGACTCAATAAAAACAAAATTAATAATGTCACTATGCAGTGGCTACGCAGTGATTTACAATACGCCTGTCGTTTCAACATTTTTCGGGTATTTTCTCTACTCAGGTCCAAGGGATACATGTCAGAGACAATTCAACCGCTTCACCTTGTAGAGGACTTAAACAATCAAATTGCTCGACTGGTTGGGCCTAAGCTTTAGTTTGTAATTTTCAGATTTGTTCGGTTCAACAAAAGGAAGCTTTGTATCAGTCTGTGAGGGAGTGCAGGGCACAATGTCTATATCCGAGGATAGTCCATGAAATTTCTTGATATGGCTTGAATGAATCCAGCCCTTGCGGCCCTCGATCTTCACGGCTGTTCTTGTGGTCAACAGGACCAACTTGGGTGCTTTCCACCTGGGCTCCAGCTGAGTCTTTCGGTCGAAATTCCTCACAAAGACAAGATTACCCGGAACAACGTCATGGGGTTTCACCTCAGTGTTGTCGGGAAAGGCTGCAGCTACCTGTGAACGAGAAGATTGTAGTGCAGACATCAAGGAAGCCAAGTAATCTGTCAGCATATTACAGTCAATATCAGTTATTTTGCGTGGTATAGGCGTCCCCCACATATTTGGTGGTCTACCGAAGATCACCTCATACGGGGATAGCCCGGTTCGAGAGTGTGCTACCATTCTCATGTAAAAGAGTGCAACTGGTAACGCTACTACCCAGTCGACACCTTTCTCTCTGCATATTTTGGACATTCTGATTTTCAGTATCTGGTTATGTCTTTCTACGAGACCTGCTGCCTCGGGATGTCGGACACAGTGGAATTTCCACTGGTATCCTAACAGAAGTGAAACGTGTTTCATTAATTCGGATGAGAACGGCTGGCCGTTATCTGAGTGAACAGCACGTGGTAAACCGTATCGTGGGAAGAATTCTCGAACCAACTGTTTGGCAGTAGTCGGGGCAGTGTAATCTGAAACCGGGTATGCCTCCGTCCAACGGGACAGAGCGCAAACAACTACGAGAACATATTTGAATCCTCGACATCGTTCCATCTGGATATAGTCCATCTGGAGTACTTCAAAAGGATGATTAGGAGTATGAAATCCACCCTGTTCTACGGGAACGCTTTTTCCTGGGTTGAACTGACAACAGATCATACAGGTACGGACCTTTTGTTTTGCTGCTGCTCGTAAATGTTTATTGAACCAAATGTGTTGAATGCTGTCTAGCATGGCTTTTTCTCCTAGATGTGCTGGACTATGTATAGTGTTAATTATAACTTGGACCATTGAATCAGGAAGGAACCATACAGACTTTTCCTTCATCATCCATCCTTGGTCCGTTTGGATCCCTCCTAATTCAGTCCATTTCTTTATTTCGTCTGGTGTAGCATGTGTCTGTATGTCAATTACGTCAAGGGTAGGATCTTTAACTGTCATACAATGTGTCGGTGTCGGGACTATTGTCTTTGTCATGTCGGGGGTTTGAGTTTGAGCAGTCAGTTTAGCTGTTCTGTCAGCTAGATCATTGCCTTGGGAAATGATATCAGTAACCTTCGTATGGGCCTTACATTTCATAATTGATATTTCAGTGGGTAGATGTATTGCATCTAATAATGCATGAATGAGGGGTCCGTGCTGAATGTGGGCACCGTGGGAAGTTAAATAACCTCTCTCTCGCCACAGCACGCCGAAGTCATGTACAACTCCGAATGCATAACGTGAGTCAGTGTATATGTTGACTTTTTTATTCATGGCTTGAATACAGGCTTGTGTCAGAGCGATAAGTTCTGCGGCTTGAGCTGACAAAGTATTTATACGATTAGTTTCAATGACTTCAGTATCTGTGGTGACTGCGTAAGCAGCCACTAACTCTCCTGTACTTGTTCTCATACAAGAACCATCTACATACAATGTCAGGTCTGGATCTGATAATGGGACATCTGTCAAGTCTTGTCTGGGTTTTGTCGTTATAGTAATAACTTCAATACAGTCGTGAGCTAGTGGGTCTGTTCCGATTACAGGTAAAAGTGTGGCAGGATTCAATGTGTTACAGCGTCTGATTTCTATATGTGGCTGAAACAATGTAAGCTCGTATCCTGTAAGTCGCGCTATAGTCAAGTGTTGTGTTTGCGTTCTATTTACAAGAACCTCTACTGCGTGTGGTACTTGAACTGTCAATGGATGTCCTAACACTATGGCATCGCTTTGTCTGATTGCTAAAGCTGTCGCTGCTACTGATTTCAGGCACGCAGGCAAAGCCTGAGCTACGGGATCTAATGTACTAGAAAAATAAGCACATGGTTTGCGTGCTCCTGCTTGTTCCTGTGTGAGTACTGACAAGGCAGTACCTTCGCGTTCTGTAACAAAGAGTGTAAACTGTTTTCTGTAACATGGCGTTGCTAAAACGGGTGCTTGACATAAAGCTTTCTTTAAGCTTTCAAAAGCTTGTGTGTGTTCCTGAGTCCAAGGGAGAACAGTCGGTGTGGCTGCCTCCTGTGTTGTCAATTGAATGAGTGGTTTTGCTAGAAATGCATACTGAGGGATCCACTGCCTACAATATGAAGTGAGGCCTATAAAAGCCCGCACCTCCTTTTGTGTCTTGGGTATTGACATGTTAGCTATTAACTGAATGCGGTCGGGTGTAAGCTGCCTTCCCTCCTTGGACAGCGAGTGTCCAAGATAAACAACTCGCTGGACACAGAATTGCAGCTTAGAAGGGGACACCTTGTGCCCCTTTTCGGCTAGAAATTGTAAAACTGTCAGTGATGCTTTTTCACATTCCGGTTCGCTTCTCGCGGTGATCAGCAGATCATCGACGTATTGAAGCAGGGCGGTGTTAACTGGCATGTGGATACTGTCAAGTTCTCGTTTCAGTGCTTGGCTATAGATGCTGGGGCTTTCTGTAAATCCTTGAGGTGCGCGGGAGAATTTAAAGCTACGCCCATTTAAACTAAATCCGAACAAATATTGGCTTTCCGGATCTATTGGGACGCTGAAAAAGGCATTCTTGAGATCAATTACAGTAAAGAATGTTGCTTCGGAATCAATAGCTGTCAATAATGACGAGATATCTGGGACCACAGGAAATTGTGGCACAATGCATTTGTTTAACTCGCGCAGATCAATAACCAATCGATATACTGGCGGAGCTGTAGGATCTGTTCGTTTAAGAATCGGAATTATCGGTGAATTACATACATTGGAGTCTGTTTCTACAACTACTCCTTGGGCAATAAGCTCGTCAATGATTTGTAGTAAAGCCACTACAGCATCTGGTGGTAACTTGTATTGTCGCATTCGTGGTAGCACCACTCCTGCCTTTAGTGTGACTCGATATGGTGTAATATTCATGCAACCAACATCAGTAGGGCCTTGTGCCCATAGATGTGTAGGTAAAGTCTGCAGTCGGGGATCCATGTCTCTAGATACATAGTGACCTTTAAAATCACGTAAAAACAACCTTACTCCTTCCGGAGAACAACATATCATGGCTCCTAGGGCTTTCAAGGTTTTAATTCCTAACAGATTTTCTGGGCATGATTTAGTAAGCAATAAATCTGTAGTTCGGGTCAGAGGTCCTATCGTAAGTGGAAGAGGCTGTGATACTTCATTAACAATAGGTTTTCCTGAAAAACCAAGGGAAATATTCTGAGAGCCTGAGAGGGGTGCCCCTGGAACTTCACTACGTTTTATAGTTGTTCGACTTGCCCCTGTATCGAGTAAAAATTTTCTATCTTGACCTAATAATTCACTATGTACATAAGGTCCTTCTTGATCTACCGGAATCTCGATAAGGGGTAAGTCAACTTCCCTCTCTAGGCTAGTTCATGCGTAACGTTGATACTCAGGATATTCATACTGTGCAGTCTGATACATTTGTCGTGTTGTTGTCTGTGTGGCAGCAGCAGGCAACGGTGGTGCAGCTGGCACAAACTGTATTGGCTGTTGTGCGGCTGGCATGGCCTGGGCATGCTGCATAGCTCCTTGTTCATTCTGATCTTGTCTTAGTGGCCGTGATCTTTCTTGTGTTTTACCTATGGCGATATTATGTTTTAAAACTGGACAGTCGTGTACGTAATGACCTGGCTTTTTACAATAATTGCATGTCCCTTTTACAGGTCCTGCTGAATCGGAATGTGTTATACCCTTTTTATGTCCTTCAGCTGGCACTGTCTGGGAAACTAGCATTTTCATTTTCGTGTCTTTCATGCGTCTGTGTTCATGTTCTTGTTCCTCTTTAATTCTATTGTGGTGGTACTGTAACATTTGTAACATTTGTGTTGGAGTGTTACCTTGCCAGGTACTCTCGAATTTTAATACTCTATTCTTTACTGGGGGCAGGGCATTTTCCACTAATTTTGTTACAAACAGATGCGGGTATGATTCGCTACTTGCTTTTATGCCACTATTTATACCAAAACATTTCTCGAATCGGGCATAGTAATCGCTAGTGTCTTCATCTTGCTTCTGTTTACAGGCTGAAATTGTACCCCAATCTTCCTTTTTCGTAGTTAATAAACGTGGCAGTACCTGTACTAGTAGACCTGGTAGTGCTTTCGTTTTGTCCCCAAGCCCCGAACCTGGACCTCGGGCCCTTTCTTCTGCTTCTAATGCTGACCATTCTATCTTTTGGTCACCTACCTCCCACTCTTTTTCCTTGAGTTTCTCATAAATGCCAGCAGGCATCAACACCTTTAATATTGTCATAATGTCGGGGTAGGTATACTCTCCCATGAGTAACATGTCTTTAATTTCTCGGTGAAAACCCGCTGGGTCTTTGTCATGACTGGGTACCACTTTCTTCATTTCTAACAATTCTATTTTCGATATGGGCGTATATACAAATACACGTTTAAACTGATTGTCCTCGCCTTTTATTGGGTGTACTTCTCGTAAGGGATTCTGTCTATCCATGTGATACGTGGTTCTTTCTTTGACAGGCAATGAGACATGCTCTGAGCATACAAAAAGAATATACTGCTTTCTTGATACTAGAATTTCTTTAATTAATTTAGTACCTGGACCTCTCCATTTATTCATAAGCAATTCAGTCAATATGTCAGGTAAGGGACCAGGGTCCGAATGCTGACTCTGATATAGTATAATGAGTTGTTGAATCATATAAATCCCAGCTAACCTCTGCTCATCTGGGGTGAGATTCAAAAATGTGCGTACTACTGTCTCATCACTATATTTTCCGGGACTGTCCACCCAGTGGACAGCTGCCCTGGCTAAATCTTGTTCATCCATAGAATCGAGAAAATGATAACCCCTTCGTTCTCGGAGTAGCTTGTCGGCATTTTGGAACGAATGCTCGTTAGACCTTATATTAATTATAGGTATTTGGAAATTCCTGGCATTATCTGGACATATTGGACGTGTTGAGTCAGTATGACATCTAGTCTGATTCCTATTACAAGATCTTCCTCTACCTACATAGGCTATGGTGTCTGACTGTCCGGCGGGCAGTCCTGACCCTTCTTCCTCGCTTTGTTCGAACTCGTCTGTCTCTAATCTCTCCTCGTGTAGGCGTTCTATTTCTTTACGGATCTTTCGGCACATGGCTATTATACAATTTTGCTTATCGTGTCTCCCTTCTGATATATTCTGGCTCCATCTTGTAAGAATTTTCATTGCTTCCGGATCTACCCCCGGTCGGTCTTGATTTCTGATCACACAGTTTATGAGGAAACGTAACAGTTCCCCCTGTATCTCTACTTTCTGGTATTCCATAGCTCTGTTAATACATTCTGGATCTCGCCCTGTTTGAACAAAATGATATATTTTATCTAGATGCGCAGTCATTCCTGGTAGCTTCGCTAAATACCCTGCGGCTCGTCTGATACGTAATGATGCCAGGATCATTTCGTCCTCTTTACCGAGCACCGGGTCATATCTACAATCTATAAGAAGTTCCTTAAGCGTACGATCACTTACGAACTTGGGTGTACGTGAATGCGCTGACTCTTGAAAAATAAGTTTATTTATTCTAGGTGGCGTAGAAAAAATATTGGTAGCACCTCCCGTGGCCCCATCTGGGGCGTCGGGTGTGAAAGGATTCGTCGAACGTGACACAGCAACTATAGGTGTGGACACAGCTATAGAAGTACCTGTAGGAACAGATGCAGAAACAGATGTGCTTGCCTGAACTTGTGACTCGATTTGTTGCTGTAAGGATACGGGTGCTGGATCTTGGCGTTGGACCTCCCTGGTATGCGGTCTACGTGGGGCGGAATTAGCATACTCGGGAGCTGCGTCATCTAAATATGAGGAAAGAAAAACATCTTCTGCGGTTCTAGGATGCCCCTTAGGATGTACCTTGATTGGGAATAATGGGGGTGGCAAGTCTTTCGGTATCTCTGGAGTAGCCTTAGGTAATCCTTCGGCCAGAAGGGGATACATACCATTCATAAGGGCATTTCTTTGTCTGTCTACTTGTTCTGATTTCACTCGGATACCTTCCTCAATTAATAGATTTTCTTGAACTTTGTTTGAACTCTCTTTACTCTTCTCTTCCTGTCTACGTGCTTTTTCTGTACGTCTATGAGATTCTTTACGCCATAACTCGACGGCGTCTTTCTGTGACTGTCTGACTTTCCTTTTCCATAACTCTTCCTCGACTTTCATGATGCACTCTGCATCCCAGGTTCCCGCTGCGGGCCATCTCTGACTTTCTGGTAATCCCTTGGTGTAGTCTACCCATAAATCAAGAAATAATATAGCGTCTAAGCCATGTTTGTGATACATGAAGTGCCCTGGAGTATCCCTAGGAGGAATAGGGACGGCTTCTTCAAGTACCCCTTTTCTAGTAGTGATTTGTCTTAATTTCGAAAAGAGCGGCATATTGACAATCTGGTCTGATACTTAATCTTGAACACACTTAATAACAAAGCACACTAATGAACAACCATTCATACCACAATATGCAGGACGTTTAACACATTAAACATTGAACATTAAGCCTTTAACTAAAACAACAATGATGATCGTCTGCATAACTAAATCACCATGCTTAATTCTTGACAATAACTAGATACTTCGGAATACTTGATATACTGCTAAACAGTACAGATACACTGCTAAAACAGTGCAGACCGGATTTGTGTACCCAAACCCGTCTTGACCGGCACAACCTATGTGCACGTCAGAAATGCCTCCCCAGTAATGGTACTCACCGGGTAGCTTCGGAAACGGAAGGCCTCGGTAACTTGAACTTGAACCGGACTGGACTCGACTCGTCTCGTCGGAAACTGGGCTTGACTTCGAACTGGTGGGTCTCTGTATACCTCGGATCTTGCTCTCTCAGCTAGGCTCTGGTCGGGATACTTCGCACTTCTCACCGCCTCGTCTGGGTGTTGATCGCAGTCTCAGTCGCCCCCGCTTGACCGGAGGGAGATACAGGAAATCCTGCTGGTACGCGTAATTGTCCGTCCAGCTGTGGCAGGAGACCGGGCCTGCTACTCACCGCCGGCGCGTGAGATGAGAAAGTGTCCCTATTCGGGCGCCATCATGTGGTAAATAAAAATTCCTTTACCGGGACTGAATTTGATACAGAAACATTATAAAATAGCTCAGTAAAATGAGAGGCAGAATCCGTGATATTAGAGTTTCGGAATGGGCTTTATTCCAATAATCGATTATAATCGGATGCTCCAAGTTCCATCACCACGGGGGTTCAGGAAGTGAAGTACATACTTTATTGACAAGAAGTAACTTTTATAGTACATACATTATAATGAAGTGAATACAGTAGGCGTAACAATTGATAAGGACATTGACGTTTGGTCTGCGTAACCGAAAATGGGTGTAATAATGAGTAAAAAGGAACATAATTGGTTATGATGTCATGTATAGGTGGATCTATAAGATAATACTTGGCATAGATGCGCGCGCAGCAGTATGACGTGTAATTGACGTGTAACTAGGGGGTGACGGGGACTTGACATTTAGCTCTATATGTGGAGACGAGAAGTCTGGGGGGTCAAGCCAACCTAATCCCAAATCATATCTAACATCCTATGTTTAAAGAACTACGTTATCCACAAAAGAAGGACTCTCGGACAGAATCTATTCTATACTGACTGTGCGTGCGTGTACAAGCGTCTAAGTGTCTACACTGAATGCGAGGGGGTAGGAATATTCCATGGTAACAGGGCTATGAATTACTTGCATGAGGACAGAGAAGCTGGGCCTTTTTGCTTGGTAACTGGAAGAATGTTTACTTAAACTACTAGACAGGAATGCATCGGCTGAGGGGGAGGCAGATAATTCGAAGGTGAAATACAGTTCTTGGCAGAGAATAGGCTGATGTCAGGCTTCGTGAGCCGCGCAGAGAATGAGACAAAGTTCATGGTCACAGATGCAGGCTCGGACTGGAGCTTTCAGAGGCAGAAGGCAAGAGGAGTTTTGATGACAGAATCAGGGCCTACTTGCCTGGACTGTAAAGTGGCATAAGTGAACCATATAAAGCCGGTGGCCTTTCATATTTAGGAATGGAATATCCGGCCTATTCATGGCGGATCTGACAAAGGACATGTTGACGGTGGACGCACATGTATTTGCGTCTTCATAACTGGAACTGGAGGGAACATACATGTACTTGTGACATGCACATGTAACCGTTGGGGTCCAAGATAGGGGACATAACTGACCAGAAAAATCCATATTTCCACAGCACCATGGGTCACGTGAGGGGGGTGGTGGTGAAATGGCACACCCTAAACAAGAGGAAAAAGAAACAGAGAAATAACAAGGAGAACTAAATTAATTCAGGGACTCGATTTCCAATGAAAAGGTACTTAGCTGTTGATTGAGGGGAACTCACGCCTGCAGCGGCAGGCACCCATTATGGACCTAAGCACTCCCTCTTCATAAACGGACCCCGACGATAAAGAGTCGGCGGTCCTATGCGGAAATATAAAGCCAGGGCGAGCGAAGACGCGGTCACGTGGTGCGTCGCGTTACGTCTTGGTAGTGTGGGTTAACCGGCTAAACCAATCTGCAGGTAGTATGTTGAAATGCGTCGGAGTGACGCTGACACGTTAAGCCAATAGCGCATAGCAGCCTAGCTTGCTGGTTGCTATGGTGAAAGACCAAAGTAAAACAACACAGGAAGTGTCCGGGGTTAACCGGCTAATCCAATCTGCAGGCCGTACGTTGGAACGTGTCAGAGAGACGCCGGCACGTTCAGCCAATAGCGCAATGCAGCCTAGCTTGCTAGTTGCTATGGTGAAAAACCACACGGGAAGTGTCCCGAATAGCGATGAAGGTAGGAGTGGCCATTTGTATCCAAAGGTGCTGAATTGTCCCTAAGGAATCACATCTCAGTCAGATGGAGATATCAAAGTGTCCACTACAATGAACTGATACGGACGGGAACGGGGGGGGGACGGCTCAAGATGAGAAAGGAGTGTAGAAAGATCAAATGGATGACACGGTGGTCACAAGTATGGTGTGTTCGAGTTACAGTAATAATAATAAGAAGGGCGTCGCTTTACGTCTTGGTAGTGTGGGTTAACCGGCTAAACCAGTCTGCAGGTAGTATGTTGAAACGCGTCGGAGTGACGCTGACACGTTAAGCCAATAGCGCAAAGGTGCTGAATTGTCCCTAAGGAATCACATCTCAGTCAGATGGAGATATTAAAGTGTCCACTACAATGAACTGATAGGGACGGGAACAGGGGGGGACGGCTCAAGAAGAGAAAGGAGTGGCGACAGATCAAATGGATGACACGGTGGTCACAAGTATGGTGTGTTCGAGTTACAGTAATCATAATAAGAAGCTCAGTGTAAGATAGTCATAAGGTAAAAAAGAAAGAAACAGGACAACTGGTGGTAAGCAAAGGATGATATGGGAGTCAAAAGTATAGAATGTTGGGATAAAAGTGGTCACAGTATGAAGATCAGGGTAAGATGGTCATTACTGCGCCCAACTGAGGTTGAAGGAGGACCAGATTTTACAGCAAACCAGTAAATGAAAATGGCGAAAGGGTTGGGGGAGCATTTAAAGGCGATGGGGACGACTTATAAAATAGTAGCCCATGGAAAATTATCATTCAGTCACTTCTGATGTGTCCCAAGACGATAAACCCATCTCTGCTCTCTTTCATAAAGTATTTTCTGAGTGTTCTTGCGAGTGGTGACTTGTTCAATAACTGTCCATCTCATGTCATTGGTTGTGTGATTGGATTGTAGAAAGTGTTCACTCAGTTTGGTGGTGGCCCTACCACATCTGATATTACTGCGGTGTTCGCATATACGTAGTTTCACTTTACGAGTGGTCATCCCTACGTATCGCAGCTCACAGGGGCAAGTTATCAAATACACCACATTTGCAGAATTACAATTAGTATGGGCCCTCTGTGTCCATACTTTGCCTGTTTTAAGAGTCAAGGTTTTGGTGTGGGACGTAAGATGGCAGATGCTGCAGTTAGAGCATGGAAAATGGCCCGTAATTTTGGGTAGGCCCCAGGCTTCAGTAATGGATGGAGGCCCCTTAGTGGGTGCTTCTATAGGGCGAGTATTCACCAAAGAGTCACGTAAGCTGCGTCCTTTCTTGAAAGAGAAAAGGGGGTTTTCCCATTCTCTATTGTTGCTGTTGATAATACGCCAGTGTTTATTGATGGTCTTCTATACTGTATCGGATGCAGAGCTAAAGGTAGTGACACATGTCAGGGGAATGACATTTCGCTCTTTAGGGTGTTCTTCAGGAAGAGCTTCTCTGGGCTGATTTCTTGCTCTTTTAAAACCTTTATTCAGAATTGAGGTGGGGTGGGGTAACCCCGATTCTTCAGTTTGGTGGTCAGATCTAGTGATTGCTTGCGGAAATCTGCCAAATGGCTGCAGTTTCTTCTTAGCCTCAGGTATTGACCGTAAGGGAGATATTCCCGCAATGGTCTAGGATGAAAACTAGAAAACTCCAAAAGGGTATTCTTAGCCGTAGTTTTGTAATGTGTTTTCGCGGTGAAAAGCCCGTTTTGTTTTGAAATCACTACATCCAGGAAGACAACTTCTTGTCTGTCCACTGTATGTGTGAATTTCAAATTAGGATCAAGGGTATTGATCCAAGATAATAAATCCTGCAGTCATTCTCCTGTTCCTTGCCATATCATGAAGATATCATCAATGTATCGCCTCCATAAGCCTATGGAGTAGATAAAAGGGTTACGGGTACTTTGTATGAACCTGTGT
This sequence comes from Triturus cristatus, assembly GCF_964204655.1. Classification (NCBI taxonomy): domain Eukaryota; kingdom Metazoa; phylum Chordata; class Amphibia; order Caudata; family Salamandridae; genus Triturus; species Triturus cristatus. The sequence goes on from NC_140590.1 coordinate 533,764,191, forward strand.
TCAAAGTCATGGACATACAACCCCGCCACACTAGGGGCAAAGGTGCTGCCCATAGAAGTCCCGGTAGACTGGAGGGATAGGGTCCCTTCATATTCAAAAAAGTTCTTCTTCAGTGCCAATGTTGCACATTGAATAATGAATTCTTTTGGGGTGTTGTATTCCCAAGTGATGGTGTCTAGAGCCTTACCCAGGACTCTGATAGTATCGTCCTAGGGTATGCTTGTATATAGGCTCTCAATGTCTAATGTCACTAGTATTGTTTGATCCACTTCACATTGCAAAGTGAAACATGGATGAACGCCTCCTCAGCCCCCGACATCGCCATCCCAGATGGATACAAGATCATCAGGAAGGACCGCGTCAACCAGACCGGAGGAGGCATCGCCATCGTCCACAAGAACACCATCCGCATCACGACCGACGCCGACGACACCCACACCGCCGCCGAACACCTCCACTTCCAGATCCTCACCAACCCAAAGACGACCCTCAGAGGAACCCTCATCTACAGACCCCCGGGACCACGCACACAATTCAGCGAAGACATCACGGACTTCATCAGCCCACACGCCCTCCGCTCCGCCGACTACATCCTCCTAGGGGACCTCAACTTCCACCTGGAGAACAACAAGGACCGTAACACCGTCACCCTGCTGGACAACCTCGCCAACCTCAGACTCAAGCAACTGGTCAACACCCCCACTCACTTCGCCGGCCACACGCTTGACCCCGTCTTCTCATCCAGCAAGCACATCGCCTTCAGCCACTCCACCGAACCTCACTGGACCGACCACAGCTGCGTCCACTTCAGCTTCAGAAAAACCACCACCCACCACCACCCACAACAGGTTCCTCAAAGGAGCTGGAGCAAGATCACCGCCTCCCTCAGCCAGAACCCACCTGCCAGCACACCGAACCCCAACGAAGCAGCCCGCAACTTCATGCAATGGCTGACCGCCTGCACCGATGACCTCGCACCACTGAAGAACCCCCCCAGCAAACCCAGAAGCAAGAAGGCCCCCTGGTTCACCGAAGAACTCAAGGACTCCAAGAAGACCTGCCGCACCCTTGAGAAAGCCTGGCTCCTCGGCCGGACCACTGACAACATGACCGCCCTCAAACACGCGACCCGCAAGCACCACCAGCTCATCCGCACCACCAAGAAGAAATCACTGAAGGATCGACTGGACAACAACGCCCAGGACAGCAAGGAACTCTTCAGCATCGTCAAGGAGTTCTCCAACGCCAGCACCGGCAACAACGACATCACCCCTTCACAAGATCTCTGCGACTCCCTCGCCTCGTTCTTCCACCGCAAGATTGCCGACATCCACAACAGCTTCGACACACCATCCTCGCACCCTACTGTCGAACCAACGCACCCCACTGCCACCCTCTGCACCTGGACCGCAGTGACCACCGAAGACACAGCCCGCACGATGAACACCATCCACTCCGGATCTCCGACTGACCCCTGCCCCCACCACATCTTCAACAAGGCCGACTCCACCATCGCACCCCAACTCCGAGACGTCATCAACACCTCCTTCGACACCGCCACCTTCCCGGAGAGCTGAAAGCATGCCGAGCTCAGCACCCTACTGAAGAAACCAACAGCGGACCCCACCGACCTCAAGAACTTCCGCCCCATCTCGCTCCTCCCTTTTCCTGCCAAAGTCATCGAGAAGATCGCCAACAGACAGCTTGCCGCCTTCCTCGAGACGAATGGATCCCTCGACCCCACGCAGTCCGGTTTCAGAGCCAACCACAGCACCGAGACCGCCCTCATCGCAGCCACCGATGACATCCGAGCCCTTCTCGACAACGGGGAAACAGCGGCACTCATCCTCCTGGACCTCTCCGCCGCGTTCGACACTGTCTGCCACCGCACCCTACTCCAACGCCTCAGCAACACCGGCATCCAAGAGAAGGCACTGAAGTGGATCATCTCGTTCCTAGCTGGAAGAACACAGAGAGTCCGCCTCCCCCCGTTTCGTTCCGAGGCCACCAAAGTCATCTGCGGCGTCCCGCAAGGATCATCACTCAGCCCCACCCTCTTCAACGTCTACATGAGACCCCTCGCAGCCATCGCACGCCAACACAACCTCAACATCATCTCCTACGCCGACGACACCCAGCTGATCCTCTCCCTCACCAGAGACCCCGACACCGCCAGAACCAGCCTCCACGAAGGGATGAAAGACATCGCCGAGTGGATGAAGAACAGCCGCTTGAAACTGAACTCAGACAAGACGGAAGTCCTCATCCTTGGACCATCACCCTCCGCCTGGGACGACTCCTGGTGGCCCCCTGCCCTGGGCACCGCCCCCAAGCCGACAGGCCACGCACGCAACTTGGGCTTCATCCTGAACTCCTCGCTCTCCATGACCAGACAAGTCAACGCCGTCTCCTCTTCATGCTTTCACACCCTCCGCATGCTCCGCAAGATCTTCCGATGGATCCCGATCGAAACCAGGAAGACGGTCACCCAGGCCCTCGTCACCAGCCGGCTGGACTACGGAAACACCCTCTACGCCGGAACCACCGCCAAGCTATAGAAAAGACTACAACGCATCCAGAACGCCTCCGCCCGACTCATCCTAGACATCCCTTGACGCAGCCACATCTCCGGCCACCTGAGGAACCTGCACTGGCTCCCCGTCAACAAGAGGATCACGTTCAGGTTCCTCACCCACGCACACAAGTCTCTCCACAACCTGGGCCCCAAGTACCTCAACGACCGCCTGACCTTCCACACGCCCACCCGCCAGCTACGATCCGCTAGCCTCGCCCTCGCCGCCGTACCACGCATCCGGAGGCAGATCCTTCTCCTACCTGGCGGCCAAGACATGGAACTCCCTCCCCATCCACCTTCGGCTGACCCAGGACCACCTCGCCTTCAGGAGACAACTCAAGACCTGGCTGTTCGAGCAGTAGCGGCCCCCTTCCCCCAAGCGCCTTGAGACCCTTCCGGGTGAGTAGCGCGCTATACAAGTGATATGATTGATTGATTGATTGAGAAGACTTAGAAGGCTCTTAGTATCTTTAAGGTAGGAAGGTGTTTGCTGGACCAATGGTTTTAGAAAGTGATCACAGAAGCGTGACAGTGGTTCCAGAAGAGAGCCAATGCCTGACACGATCGGGCGTCCTGGTGGTGGTATCTTATTCTTAGGCAGTGTATAAAAATATGGTATGGTGTTATCTGTCTCTGTCAAAAAAGCCGCTTCATGTTTAGAGATGTACCCACACGATTCTGCCTCATCCACCAAGTTTTTCATGCAGGCCATGAGCTCTGGGGAGGGGTCCCTATTAAGTTGTTGATAGTTTGTGGTGTTTAGAATGACTACCGCTCCACCTTTGTCTGCTGGTTTGATGGTTATTGCGGTGTTAGACCTGAGATCCTCTATTGCCCTGAATTCTTGGGCACTAAGATTTTTGAAGTGAATTGGTTCCTCGGGGTTGTATGTTCATGACTTTGAACACAGGTTCATACAAAGTACCCGTAACCTTTTTATCTCCTCCATAGGCTTATGGAGGCGATACATTGATGATATCTTCATGATATGGCAAGGAACAGGAGAATGACTGCCGGATTTTTTATCTTGCATCAATACTTTTGATCCTAATTTGAAATTCACACATACAGTGGACAGACAAGAAGTTGTCTTCCTGGATGTAGTGATTTCAAAACAAAACGGGCTTTTCACCACGAAAACACATTACAAAACTACGGCTAAGAATACCCTTTTGGAGTTTTCTAGTTTTCATCCTAGACCATTGCGGGAAAATCTCACTTACGGTCAATACCTGAGGCTAAGAAGAAACTGCAGCCATTTGGCAGATTTCCGCAAGCAATCACTAGATCTGACCACCAAACTGAAGAATCGAGGTTACCCCACCTCAATTCTGAATAAAGGTTTTAAAAGAGCAAGAAATCAGCCCAGAGAAGCTCTTCTTGAAGAACACCCTAAAGAGCGAAATGTCATTCCCCTGACATGTGTCACTACCTTTAGCTCTGCATCCGATACAGTAAAGAAGACCATCAAAAAAACACTGGCGTATTATCAACAGCAACAATAGAGAATGGGAAAAAACCCTTTTCTCTTTCAAGAAAGGACGCAGCTTACGTGACTCTTTGGTGAATACTCGCCCTATAGAAGCACCCACTAAGGGGCCTCAATCCATTACTGAAGCCTGGGGCCTACCCACAATTACGGGCCATTTTCAATGCTCTAACTGCAGTATCTGCCATCTTACGTCCCACACCAAAACCTTGACTCTTGAAACAGGCAAAGAGGGCCCATACTAATGGTAATTCTGCAAATGTGGTGTATTTGATAACTTGCCCCTGTGATCTGCGATACGTAGGGATGACCACTCGTAAAGTGAAACTACGTATATGCGAACACGGCAGTACTATCAGATGTGGTAGGGCCACCACCAAACTGAGTGAACACTTTCTACAATCCAATCACACAACCAATGACATGAGATGGACAGTTATTGAATAAGTCACCACTCGCAAGCACTCCCTCTTCATAAACGGACCCCGACGATAAAGAGTCGGCGGGCCTATGCGGAAATATAAAGCCAGGTCGAGCGAAGACGCGGTCACGTGGGGCGTCGCGTTACGTCTTGGTAGTGTGGGTTAACCGGCTAAACCAGTCTGCAGGTAGTATGTTGAAACGCGTCGGAGTGACGCTGACACGTTAAGCCAATAGCGCAAAGGTGCTGAATTGTCCCTAAGGAATCACATCTCAGTCAGATGGAGATATTAAAGTGTCCACTACAATGAACTGATATGGACGGGAACAGGGGGGGACAGCTCAAGAAGAGAAAGGAGTGGCGACAGATCAAATGGATGACACGGTGGTCACAAGTATGGTGTGTTCGAGTTACAGTAATCATAATAAGAAGCTCAGTGTAAGATAGTCATAAGGTAAAAAAGAAAGAAACAGGACAACTGGTGGTAAGCAAAGGATGATATGGGAGTCAAAAGTATAGAATGTTGGGATACAGTATGAAGATCAGGGTAAGATGGTCATTACTGCACCCAACTGAGGTTGAAGGAGGACCAGATTTTACAGCAAACCAGTAAATGAAAATGGCGAAAGGGGTGGGGGAGCTCCAGGCGTGAGTTCCCCTTCAATCAACAGCTAAGTACCTTTTCATGGGAAATCGAGTCCCTGACTTAATTTAATTCTTCTTGTTATTTCTCTGTTTCTTTTTCCTCTTGTTTAGGGTGTGCCATTTCGCCACCACCCCCTCATGTGACCCATGGTGCATTGAACCTTTGCACCTTTTATAAGAAAATAAAATTCATCTGTGAAACTAAGCTTTCTAATGAAAAACCCATGGACCATCCAATTCTGGCCACAAGAACTGCGAGACACTCCGTCTCCAGCACCGGTGGTAAAAAGCCTGGGTATTAAAATAGATGCCCACCTCTCATTGACCAACCAAGTAAGACTTGTGTGGGTCTGTTAAGGCAATTGAGGAAACTTTCACCCCTCCTCTCATTCTCCACCATGCGAACTGTGGTTACAGCCTTGATCATGTCACGCTTAGATTACGGCAACTCGCTTTACATTGGGCTACCGGACAAGCTGCTACGTAAACTTCAGGTGGTGATGAATGATGCTGCCAGATTGATTTTTAAGCTCCCCAGACGCATGTGGGCTTCTCCTCTGCTGCACAAACTCCACTGGCTCCCCATCAAACAGAGGACCAGATTCAAGGGCCTTTGCATTGCCCACAAGGCCCTGCATGGACAGGCCCCAAGATATATCAAAGAGTGCCTGGGGAAATATGTCCCTGGCCGCACACTAAGATCTTCCACGGGGGACCAACTATTTTGCCCACGTTTTAATTACACGACTAAAGGAGGGCGAGCTTTCTCTGTCCTCATCCCCCAACTATGGAACAGGCTGCCAGGTCATCTTCGCACTGAAAAAGCCCTCCTGCCATTTAGGAAGAAACTGAAGACTCTCCTTTTCACCGATGCTTGGGCATAATTCAGTCTAGTCAGGGGTTACCCGCACCTACGGGGACTGTAGCTACTCTTCTCACAGCGCTTAGAGACCTGCCGGTATTAAGCGCTCTACAAGTCACAATTAACATTAACATTATTTTAGCTTTATCTCACTTAAAACTTCATTCACTCACTTTCAAGGTAATGGGGAAATTAAAGTCCCCTGTTTCTTTCTTCAAGTTTCCCTCTTAGAGGATCCAACAGGATCCACTACGAGGCAAGGTAGATGCTGGAAGGTGAACACGACCTTGGACACATCCATTCTGCTCGACATAGTGTCTGTTCCGTGGGGGTGCTCCTCAGGTGGACGCCGGGGACAGCATCTTTGGACCAGGTATAGAATGGTTCACAAACATGTACTGAATATACTAATGGTTGCTGCAATGAGTTTATCAATTGCCTTTTTATATTTTTAAGTTGGTGGGTGTTTACTACATAACATATGTTTTATATGCTTTGTTTATGTATGGTGCATATGATTTGCATAAACTGCAACAATACATTATAGTATCAAATATAATGCTGTAGTAGGTATACAAAAGGGGCCTCTCTGGGGTGTTTTCAAATTGCAACTATACATAACGGGATATGCTTATTTGTCTCTCTGCTTGACTGTCTCTTGTGAAGTGGTCTCACCGTGCACTGGGCTTCCTTTGTCATTGTGGGGAGTATCTGTGTCACCGCATAAATGCCTATGGAAAGATTGTGTAAGATACATTCCTTAGGAGCAGAATTTAAAACAGTTTCTTCCAACAGGTTTACATACACAAATTGTATCTAAAAAATCTCACCCTGCTATATTCCTTAAAGGTTTGCATGAAAACATTACCTTGATTGAAACATTTACTTACTGCCATCCCTTATTTTTTTAAGTGTACCTCTGCTTAGTCTCTTCTGTATATAAATTACTCTTTAAATCTCCTGCCTATCCGTTTTAAGCTCTCTTTGGTAACCATAGCTATTAATTATAGCAAACAGTTGCTTCTCACATAGCCTCCTCTAATGATCACGTATATGTCAATAATGTACCACAAAGAAACTGGGGTGAATGCATGGAATGAGCATGCGAAACTAACTCAAACAACTAATGGACTGAATACTAACTTGGGCTCCCTGGTAGCGTCCTACTCACCATACAGCACTCCAACGCCTCGTCAGGGGTAGTAATTGCTATATAATTTAAATATGTTGTTGTGTGTAGTTTAAGTAGCTAAGAATGGCACGACAGATGAGGGGAACAGGCGAATAGAAATTCCAGGACATCAAAGAATGATTTTCTGTTCTTTTAGGAGGGGTGTATGACTGCATTTTTGGATAAAAAAAGATGACGCCACGTTTTTTGATCAGTGGCTATTTTGTGCGGGTAGTGGCTCGTGACTACCACCCACATTTATTTTTGAGAACCATGACTCTTTTGGTCCCAGCTGCCATCCGCTTGCTCAGTGAAACAATTCCAGCCTCTTGTCAGGACTTGCTCTCCTACCCTCGGGCATTCCTGCCCTAGCGCCTCTCTTTGGCTGGCTGTGTAGGGCAGGCCATGTGCACCCCATGTCATATAGGTTTCTAACCTCCTGCATCTACCCTCTCCCATCACGCTCTTATTCACGAAAGTGAATTCACCAAAATGCCAGGGGTAGTGAAGTGACCTTCAGTTTCACACACACACACACATGCTTACACACACATACAGACACATGCACACACACTCTCTCTTATGTATACACTCACTCGCAAGCATGCATACAACATACATTTAGAAACATTTTTTTACTTACCTCAGCTGCCAGGGAAGGTCATATTCCAGCCAATGGTATTCCAATTTTTCTCATACCAATAGTGAATAATGAAACATTCAATAGTGAATAATGAAACAGTATTCACTATTAGTGCATATAAAGATTTAGATAAAGCTAAGAGAGTGGAGTCCCAACCGACGTCCATAAAGAAGAGCTGCCAGTTGCTCCTATCACTGCCTTTGCCACCTCTGAGACCAGGGATGGCAAAGGCAGTGGCAGGTGCCCCAAGGGGCAAGCCAGAGGTCGCAGCTGCGACCCCTAAATGACGTCCATGCTCTTACTGTGGCCGTCAATCCATGATTCTGTCACTTCATGGAAGAGTCCTGCCCTGACTTGACGTAGGCTTAAGCAGCTGCTGACGCCATGATTGCTTGTGAGAAGGCAGGACACCATGGAATGGAGGAGGAGAGTTTTCATTAAGGCCTGTAGGGTCCTGGAGAGACTACATGTGGCATCATTGGATTACCACAGGGGGCACGGAGGAGCCTCGAGTAAGAAGCCACCGCTGCCCTCCTATCACCGCTCTTCTACCCCTCAAGCACTCTTGGTTTATTCCGCACAGTCTGGCAGGCAGCCATGTTGTGAAACGTTGCATGGTGGGAAAGGAATTCTGGCTTCATCATGTTGGGTACGTCGGATCCCTCTGGTATACCTTCAGGAGCATTGTTTCACTGCAGTGACGTGCGCACATCAATGCAATGTAAGCACAGAGGGAACAACTATTAGTGTAATGGGTGGTGCTGTGCTGAGGTCAAGATACAGTGTTTTGTGACCGGTAACAGCACTTTTCCCATAATTGTCAGGGGCAGAAACATCAACATGAATAATTCTGATAAAAAGGAGTCGTGTCAGAGTATTGGTGTGTCTGGCTAAAGGTGGAGCGAAAGACTAATGTAAACACCAAGCACTTAATTTAAACTGTAAAACCGGCCGGGTCACTTCCAATATACAACAACGCTTGTAGGTTTGGAACACAGCTGTCAATGTTACAGCAACACTTTAACTTGCCCATTTGGGCTGCACAGCTGCTAAGAGACACAGATCTGGACTAAGGCCCATTCACAGAAGGGTCAGCACTGTACTGCAGGTCTGGCTGGAGGCTGGGGTGCACCAGTGCACCTCTGTGTGTAGCTGTGACTGCATTATGTCATGTCATGCTGATTGCTCGTGGCAGGTAATGGCTGCTGTTCACTAGAGCTTTGTGAGTTTACAGGCACTGCTGACAGGGGCGTGGTTTGCTCTGTAAAATTGGGAGGTGTGAGCTTCAGGTTTTCCAACAATCAGGCTGGCAGAAGTTATCATACATTACACACAAGCAAGGCGCACAAGAGGGGCTGAGGGGACAATGGGAAGGGAGAGGAATGCGGTTTGATAGGGGTACTAAGTGCGAGAAAACACATTATATTGTGAAATAACCAAAAAATCTAATTAATCCCAAACAGAGAGAGGGAGAAAGTGTGTGCCCGTTTTTGTCTGTGTGTGTAACAATTCCTGATGAAATCCGACAGACACCTCACCATACCAGACTGAAGGCAACTGTACACAAGTATTTATCACAAAATACATTTATTAGGGGGGCGTAACAAGCCAAACACCCACCACTGAAGCTATGCCCCTGAGTACTGAGTAGGTGGTCAAAAGTGAGATACATTAGAAGAGCAGTGCCTGGGTGTCAATATGAATAACAAGATATGTTGCAGGTTAGGACTGGGTGCAATTGTTAGACCTTTGTGTGAGTGACAACACTAAAATAACAAAGCATTCAGGCGCTTAGGCAGATATGTGTGTGAGAATGCCAATTCTTGAAAAGAAGCAAGCCATAATGTACCCATCGCACATGCACACATCCCTGCCACAAAGGCCCAAAACACTGACAGTTAGAAGTCAATGCACCCAATGCATATCCCTCCTTGCAGAAACCAGACATTAAAAATGCTGTGTCTACTACAACATAGATGCAGCACACCCACATGGCAGAGACAAGGCCTCAGAGAACACTGTACCAGCTTCAAAGTACCCAGTGCTCTCTGGGCGTCACTAAACACAGAGGGGCTATAATATTTGTGTTGCATATTGTTCAATGCAGATACAAGATCTTAGCAAATGAAGTGCATGGTGTACCTGCCCAATTCACTCCCATTACTATTGAGACATGAAAAACACAAACATAGGATCACATAACAAAGTGTCACAGAAAGCAGTGCTACAGAGGTTTACCAGATTACTCCATGTCAAATGCCCAATGCTGGGCTTTTATTTAACAAACCCGTGCATCTTGGGCACTGTAGTCTCTGTTTTGGTTGAACAAACTGCATTAGCACCCCTGATAGCTATGATCGCAAACACGAAAGATCAGGACTGGAAACATTGGTGTGCTGCCAGCATGTGATGACTTGTAGACCCAGGGCCAACTATGAAGTACTAAGTGCTTACAAATCTTTGCTCTACGCAAAGCTCCGGGAAACACAGCTCCACTTAATAGGTACACACTGCATTCCCCTCTCTGCAGAGATGGGGACTTGGAGTTGCCTTTTAAGAAACTATGTTTTTAACCAATTTCTTTAGCAAAATGTTTTGAAAAGAATATAATTTTGCCTTCTATTTTTCAAATCGTCCATGTCATCCCTTGCTAGTTTATCTTCCTTAATGTGCTTGTTTGTTTCGAGAAATTTAGGAGAAGTCTTTATGTCCCACCACTTTTAAATTTCACCAGCCACGATTGGTTACATTATTGCTGTAACTTTCTCATATGTACCCACTAACCTAAGAAAAAAAACATTTAGCTAGAGTTTTTGTGAAGGGAGCCTATGTTGGATCATGTTTTACCTGCAGGGTGGAGAGGGTGTGCTGTGCACAGCCTGTGCTTTTGCAAACCAGAATAGCCCCCAGAACACATTTTATTGCGAATGATGCCTTGGGTTCCCTGTACAGCATGGTTGAAGCCACTACCCTTATTGCTCTATATACAGTGTTGGATGTGATCCAGCGATTAGAGGCAGATAAAGTTTCACAGACAATGCCAAAATTCATCACCCAACAAGTCCCTTCACGCTGGTTGAGTGGAATACCAAACCTACCAAAATCCAATTTTTCTCTCGTCGGCTCTGCATATAATTTGTGGCGATGCAATCTTTATTTATGTTGACAGGGTTTGGCAAACTAATACCTGATTTTATTGTATTTATAAATCAAGACTAAACACCTCTAAAAAAGACAAACTCATTTGAATATTTAAAATTCTTTTTCTAAATAATGTGAAAAATGCTCATCAATAGTAAATACAGTATGAATCATAGACCATCACGAGAAACAAGTATAGAGAAATAACAATAGATCACATCTCAATAAACTGTGCATAAAGGAGTGGAAAGGCGGAGAGACAAAAGGTTTAGAGACAAAATACTTTTGCTAATAATTATGCAAATTCAGTTTTCTGTCTATATTAACCCAATAGGAAATAGGAAAACTACTCTCTGGCCAAGAGAGCAGTAAGGCTCCTCGAGAAGCTTTGAAGAGGCAAAGACTAAGTCAGGAAACAGCAGACAGGAACAGCCAGGTCAAGAATAGGAGACTGCAACACAGGCCTCTCCTCACGCAGGTAAGAAAATACACAACTCCTAACTCCGCAACAACAACTACACAACCAACAAAAAAAACAACACCCCTCCCACCGGGAACCTCAATTATACCCTAAAACCCAAAAAGACCAACCCACAATTGTGTCAGAACTGACAATGTCTCCTCATTCGATTGGTTAAGGAAAGTGGTGTACTGTCACACCACTCTCGTCATGTCACTTTGTTCAAGGACCTCATTGTTCGTTTATTAATCTTATCAACTTTCTGCCCAGGAAATACAAATTCGAGCTGCTGTCATAGTACACATTTCCTCCATCCCAGTCATGTAACAAACTCTGTGTCACGTTTGTCTATTTGCTCCGCTCTCAAAGGAAGTGTTCCTTCTCTCGAAGATTATTTTGTTTCTCCATGCAAATTCTTGGCAGGCACATAGGACCCGTGAAGGACAATTGTCTTCCACCTTCCCCTCTTGCTCAGAATTAAACTGCATTTATTTATTTCATTAACCCAAACGTTTCCTGCAGAGCGAAAAACCATACTTCTGCGGAAAACAAACACAGACATTATTAATCACTTATAATGCTATACCATAACACACCCACCCTGTGTTGCATTTACCCATGCGTAACCCGAGTTAATATTATTTCCTAGCAAATATTAATAAATGCATTAAAGCAGCATTAGTCCTATTACCTTACATTAGTCAAAAGCATTTGTGGCCTATTCGAGTGCTTTAGTTCGCACTTACGCAGTAGCATTTTCCCTCATGTTAGGCCCTTTTCCGCATATGTTTTTCACAGCACATGAATAATAAGTGTTACTGAGGGTTCAATATTAGCAGGTTTCATTTCCCGAAAACTCTGCTCCATCAGATGCCTCGGTAGATGGCCCATGAGTATGCGATACAGTGTAGCGATGGGTTGGACATGATACTCTTTGGTGTTCTCTACACTGTGGTGGAGGGCTAGGTAAGGTATCTCTGTAAACTGTGGTTGAGGACTGACTCAAGTACCTCTGAGGGCTCTGCACAATGCGGCATAAAACTGGGCAGCTTGGCTCTGAGTCCTAACGCTTTATAGCAAACTGAAGAGAAAACTGTATATTTAACGATTTCACCTACTGTTTATTGTCTTCACACGGTGTCCAGTGCCCAGCACAAGCAGTGAGATGGATGCACTATACACAGGCCTGGCTCAAGATTCTGTATCGTGGTGTGGGTGTTGGAGGGTTTCAGAGCAGTATTGTAAAAATGGAACATCTGCCTGATTTTCAACATGTTTAGGGGAAAACAGATAATATTTCAAGAAGATTACCAGTGTCTCAGCTCTGACTTACTAAAATGTATATGCTGCATGTTCTGACGCAGTTTGACACACTCTGTTGCTGACTTGGATACTAAAACTTATTTCATTACTTGAAAATCCTCATCTTGCAGCCACACATCACTGCTGAGATGGTGCAAAGCTGCAGAACTGCAAACTTTATAATGTGGCTCTCTCTAGAAGACTGACTGCCTGCTGCCTTTTCGTTATGAGTTCTGTGAACTCAGGTGTGTCCAGAAGGGGTGAGAGTGAAGGGAAGGGTACAGAACTCCCAAGTGATCCTAATAACTATGGAAACCATGAACTTAGCGCCACCCAGGACTGGCCTTCTGGCTGTGGAGCTTTACAGCTTCTGCACAGCTCGAGTTGCTCTGGGCCAAATTAACTGAGCAGAGCACCTTGATCCTTTTCAGAGCTAAAAGCCCAACCTGTGATGCATGGTACTTGGCAGAACTGCACTTTCAACATTTTCTAGCGGTCGAACTCTCTCCACCTAAATCCTCCTTCAGGTAGCATACCTGTCAACTAACTCACGTCTGGCAGGTATCCCTTGTTTTTAAGTTTTGTCTACCTGTCTGATAAACAAAATGCCTCTTCTGACTTAATGGACTCACTTGCTTATCAACCTGTATCACTTCAAAACAAAAGTGTTCATTCTCCATTGATCCTACTGGTTCATTCTCTTAAATGATTGATTTCAGCCCTGCAAAGTACCACGTGTCACAGGTTATATTAACACATTTTAGTGCATATCTGCATCACCACACTGAAATAGTATGTCATGCTTTACAAAGCTTATGCCTGTCATGCTCCACAAGGCGCTGCAGTTGATTGCTACAGTGGTGTTCTCAGTAGCTGCTGTGTCCCTGGTGATGCGCCCCCGACCCAGGAGAAGTCCATGGGGCCAGGTCGGTGTATGTAACTTTCTTTATTCGTCGTCACAGATATCTGCAGTGAGGTTGCTTACACGTCCTGCATATTCGTGCGTGTGGTCTGTAATGCTTGCGTGTGTACATGTATCCTGCTCCTCCTTCTCACTGCCCGGAAGTCGTGTACAGTTGTCCAGTGCCTGGCAGGTCCTAGTGCCTGGCAGGTCCTAGTGCCCTGCCACTTCTCCACCACTGCGACATCTCACTCTTTCTGGCAAACACAAATGCCTGCCTGTGGGACCAGTAAAAATGAAGAGATAGAAAAAAAGGAGATAGAAAGAAACTAGGAAGATACAGGTGATGAGAGTGAATGGAAAGGGAAAAAACCCAGAAGGGAACCAATGTGAGGTCCAGTCTTTTTTGTCACATTTCTTTGATCAGTCTCTTGGGCATCTGGCTTGTTCGTGTGGGAGTGAGCATTCTGTATTCGTGGCGGGCAGCCTCCAGCATCTTGCCCATTATAGAGTGGTCCTGCATCATTGAGACGGGCTATCTTGTCAGCTTCCTGTGAGACGTCACGTCTGGCTTGCACCTGTGCGTGCAGGCTCTCATCACCTTCATAGTCGGCTAGCAACAGGAACAGTGAGAACTGTTCTGGGTGATGGAGTAGAGTTCTGCTGCTGCCGTGATCATTGGTGCTTTGACCTCCCTGACCGTTAGCAGGTGCATGAGAATGGAGTGTCTGACTTCTGTCCTTGTCTCTGGCGCACCAGGATAAGGTCTCCAGGCTTGATGTTGCATGCAGTCGCTTGTGGTCGAGTGTCTGCTTGTTTCTTCATCTTTGCCTTGGCTTCCTGGTGACAAGCGACTGTGACGCTGTGACCTGGTGGGGCTATGTCCCTCAATTGTGGCAGTTGTGTCCTGCTCTTTTTCCCAAATACGCGTTCTGCTGGGCATCTCCCAGTGGAGTTGTGTGGGGTGTTTCGATAATGTTGCAGGAATTGACATAGGGCCTATCCAATGGATATTTGCGACAGCTTGGCTCTTTGGACTGCTTTCTTTAATTTGCCCATAAATCGTTCAGCCATGTCATTCGCTTGTGGCCATAGTGGTGTTATCTTTTGGTGATGAATGCCTAGATCAGAGCTTTCCAAACTGTGTCGTGACACAGTACTGTGTCGCCTGCCATGTGTGGGCGTGTCACGTGAAAATGAATAGATTTTGCAGGACGGTACTGCTCATGTCAGTGACACAGTATAACTAAGCCACAGCTCCTCTGACAACTCCAGAAGCAGGGGCTGCCCTTTTTCGGGTGGGGGAATGAAATGGTCTGCCTTCCTCTTGTTTCCTGCTAGGGGAGTGTGCAGGGTGGGGGCGGGGAAGGGTCCTGGTGACTGACAAAGGGTTCTGCATTGTTTGCTGCGTTGGACATTTCCCCCTCTGGTGGTCAGAGGGCACCCCTGCGGCGCATGAGCACCAGGGTAGAGCAGGGGTACGGATAGGGTCAGCAAAGGGTATGAGAGAGCCGAACCCCAAACCTGTCAGACTCCGGGCACGAAAGAGAGGAAGGCACATCCATTAGGCTTGAGAGGGCACAGTCACCCAATGTCATACATGGGCACAAGAGAAGGTCAGAGATAGCCGCTTTCAGACTCCGGGCACAAGAGCGTGCAAAGTTCAGCTACTGCCAGACACCGGACATGACCTCTGTCAGACTCTGGGCACAAGAGCGTGCAGGGCGCAGCTACTGCCAGACACCGGACACGACCTCTGTCAGACTCGGCCACTGTTAGACAACAGGCATGACGTGAAGGAGGGGGGGCAGAGGGGTACAACCCCGTGGGATTCTAGCCCCGAGAGCGTGCACACCATGAGATGGTGGGGTCACTCATGAGCACAAGAGAGCTCGATGGTCAGCCAGTGTCAGACACCGGGTACAAGAGAGCACAGGGCTCTGCCACTGCTATACACCGGGGAGGAGAGAGCGTGGGGCACAGACACTGTCAGACTCTGGGCACAAGAGCACGCAGAGCTCAGCAGCTGGCAGACACCAGCATCAGACAGCATGAGCACATCACCTGAAAGACAGCAGGTGCGAGAATCCAGGGGCACGATCACTGTGAGACACCGCGCACCAGAGCACGGGACTCAGTTATGCAAGGACACAAGAAAACGCGAGACTTGGAGGCTGTCAGACACCAGCAGAAGTCTACAAGATACAGCCTCTGTCATACATCGAGCAGGACATAGCAAGGCGCAAAGCAACTGTCAGACACCGGGCATGTCTCACGAGCTAGGACTGTGCACGCCCACCATCAGGCACCGTGCACGGTTAGGAATGACACTCAATCAGGGTCAAACACCAGGCACACAAACCCTGTCACTCGCCAAGCGTCTGAGAGAACTAGGAACAGCTCTATGCGACACCATTCACAAGGAAACTGGGACGCAGGCTCTATCGGACATGAATGTGCAATTCCAAAATAACACCACACCGCACTGTGTACTATCCGAGCCCACTTGTATGTCAATAATTGTCCACTCCACAGACCCAGGTATCTGCAAAGGCTGGTTCACTTTTAATGGGACTACGACAGAACTTCTCAATAGGACTACATACTTTTAATGGTGCAGGCAGCACATTCGAAGCAGGCAGGATATTTTAATCTTAAAGAGTCCGCACAATCACTTCTGTCCGCATTAAGCACTATATGTTGGTGAGACATTCATAAGAGATCGCGGCAGGGATTCTGTACTTTCAATAGCAGAGTACAGCACTTTTCAAGCGAGTAGGCGTGCATTTAATGTGCCACCACAGTAATTTCCCATCAAGGCTAGTTCACTTTTAAGGGAGGGTGGTAGAACTTCTAAGATGGGCGTGTATACTCTTTACTGGAGCATTCCCAGAAGCTAGCAGCAGTTTGGAAATATATGTGTTATCTTACAAATCACATTAAAAAATATGAAAGGTTTTCGTGAGAAATGTTGTGTCCCCATATATTTTGTTATTTACAATTTCTATGACATATGTATTTGTCTTTATCTCTTATATACAGTTAATTTAACCTTCGGTTTGCTAGTAAAACTGAATTACTGTTTCACGAAATGATAAACGTCTAAAAATGCAGTTAATTTGACTTCTGGTTTGCTAGTAAAACTGCATTACCGTGTCGGGAAATGATGCATGTCTAGAAAGTGTGTCACAAAGATGAAAAGTTTGGAAAGCTCTGGCCTAGATAGTTCATGAACTTACAAAATTCCTTCCCAGAGAAGGGAGGTCCATTGTCAGTTTTGAGTGTTAGTGAGACGCCCCATGCAGAGAATGTTTCATCCAGGATTTGTAGAATGGCCGCTGCCGACATGGTCGTCACCTGGTGCACTAGGGTAAAATTAGAGTATTCATCAATGATGACCAGGAGGTATCCCCCAGTGTCTAGTGGTCCCTAGAAGTCTACAGCTAGTGTCAACACATGGCATCCAGGAGGTTAGACATGCGTAGTTGTTCTGGCTTGGGGGGGCCTCCTTGTGGCCTGGCAGAGGTGGCGTATCAGGATCACTTCTTCCACCAGGCTGTCTAGGCCCGGGGACCATACTCTTTCTTGCAGCATTTTCTTTGTTCCAACCATTCCCCTGTGGCTCTCATGTGCCAAATGTATTGTTCGCCTGTGAAGGGCTTGAGGGATGGCTATCCTGGTGCTTCGAACGAAAATCCCCAGCTCTGTTTCAGACAATTCTTCCTGTACTTGTTTGAATGCAAGTTTTTCCTCTTTACTGACTTCTTTGTTGAACTTGCTGTTGTTGTTTGTGTGTCCCCATCGCTGCTTCTTTATGTTGTCTTTCACTGCTTGCAGTGTGATGCCAGTTTTGCATTCCTGTATGAGTTCCTCTATCGTTATCCAAGCTAGAGTGTTTTGCCTGAGCACAAAGGTGAAGTATTGCTCCACCATGGTTGGCACGGTTGTGATCTTTCCCTGGCTTATGTATTATCTTAAAGTCATAGTTCATCAGCGGTACTCACCACCTCTTGATGAGTGGTGGAATTTTTGCATTCGAGCTGTAGATCGACCAGTACTTGGTGGTCTGTCATTATTATGAACAGCTTTCCAGACAAAAACATATGATAATTTTAACAAGCCCACATAACAGCCAGACTTTCCTTTTCAGGCTGTGAATATGTCCTTTCTACTTCCATCAGGCTTCTGCTTGCACACACCCAGGTTTGTGTTGAGCCAGTATTTCCCCTAGTCCTATGGGGCTGGCATCTACTGTGAGTTGAGTGCACAGGGACGCATCAAAGTAGGCAAGGTAGTCTGCTGATGCGACCATTGCCCTGATGTCATCTAATGCTTTGTACATGCAGCAGTCCATGTGAATGGCTGTCTTCGTATGGTGAGCTCCCACAGTGGAGTGCTTACTGTTGCAAAGTCTTTGATGTACCGGGAGCAGTAGCTTGCTAACCCGAGGAATGACCATAAATCCACTACATGAGTTGGGGCTCTCATTCTGGTGATTGTTTTGGCTTTTCTCAGGTCCGGCTGCATGCCTCCCAGGATAAGATGTGAACAAAGAAGATGAGTTATGACTTCTCTAGCTCGCACTTGTCCACATTCAGTGTTAGTCCAACTTCTTCCAGACGACTGCACACTTTCCATAGAGATCTGTTGTGTTCCTCTTTTGTGTTTCCGAACACCAGAAAACGTCACTGTAGTTCAAACAGTTTTTTACAGGCCTTATCACTCTCCTAATAATTTCCTGCAAAGTTTGGGCCGTGGAGGATATCCCGAAGATTAGCCATTTGTAACGGGACAGCCCCAGGTGTGTGGAGAATGACATGCTGTATCATGAGTATTGATCTAGTTCTAGTTGATGGTATCCTTTGAAGAGATCTAGCTTGGAGAATATGCACGCTCCATTTAGACAGCTGATAATGTCATTTAGGTGGGGTACGGGATGTCTCTCTTTCTATGGCTGTATTTGGTAGATGTATGTCTACGCAGATACATATTTTGTGTGTGTTCTTCTTTAGGACAGTGACTATTGGAGACACCCATGAAGTCGGGCCATCAACTGGCTCGATGATGTCTTGTTCAAGCAAGTTTTTGAGTTCTTCCTCTACCTGGGGTTGAAGATGTACTGGAAGTTAGTGGCGGTTTTGCACAACAGGTTTAATTGCTTAATTGATGTGAAGGGCGACCTGTGTGCCTCTTAGTTTCCCCTGCCCTTTGAAAACAGCTGGCTACTCCTTTAAGATGCTGTGATGTGTGTTCACGCTGTATGACATGGCTAGGAGTCCCATGAGTTGTGCTGTGACGCAGTTTAGGAGGAACGGCGCTGGGACGTCTCCTCTGAGGCCGTGTATTTCTACTCGCCGTGACACTGTTTTGTGTGTGAGCGTCTCGGAGAACTTGCCTAAGGTCGTCACTGGGTGCCCTGCATCCCATTGGAAGACATCAACTTTTGATGGTGACAGGTGGGTGGGGTTTTGGCTCCATTTTGCTGTATTCTGACGCACACATGATGTTGCACATGGCCCCACAGTCCACTGCGAACAGAGTTGTGTCCTGTCCTCTCATGATGTCTATGGTGGCAGTCTTTTATTTCTCCTTATTTTTCCACTGCTTGTACGTACTCCAACTGCTTTTCCAATGTTGCTGCCTCCGTCATGGCACTCACTGGTCATCTGTGCTGAGGCAGAATCAGACTCCATTGAGGGACTGCGATCACGTGTGTCCGTGTGTATTACATGTGACCCGAGTTTGCTCTCATCCTGTCCGGTCATCCCCTTTCTTGTTTCCAGAGACTCCCATTATAGACACTGGCAAAGTGGTTGTACTTAATACATTTTCAACATTGTTGACCCATGGCTGTGCATGTGCCAACGTGCAGTTATGTCAGTCTGCATTGATAGCATGCTATTTCAGACCTTCTTGTTGCGAGTGCATGTTTATCACATTTGTTGCTTCCTCCCGCCAACCTATGAACTTGTTTGAGTGTTCGTGCTCAGTCGCCCCCCTCCATGGTGATGGCGTATGACGTGGCCCTGGCATCAATCCTTGCCCTGACCAGTATTTTGTGTGACGTGTAAGTTTACTTTAGTATTTTAGTTCAAAATCCAGTGGAGTAGCACCTTTTGATAACTCGCAGTCTTTTTGCCTCCTTGTTGTTGAATTTCTCGTATCCGGAGTAACTTACAAGCTTGCGCAGTCTCGTTGTGAAATCGTCTAGTGATTCATCCGCTCTCTGGCATGCTGTGGTGAAAGTGCACTGTTCATAGTTGATGTTTCGCTGCGGATCTGAGCTGTTGGTGAGGCATTTGATTAGGCCTTTGTATGTGCGGATGGATTCAGGTGGGAACGTGATGAGTAGGACTTCTACCTCATCAACGACTAAATTGAGGAACCAGTCTTTGGCTTGTACATTCAAGTGATTTTTTCAGGTACCTCGCATGTAGTATTCCAATCAGCGGATCCAATTTTCCAATCTAGCACCTTTTGTTTGTGAGTCTGAGAGATCAAAGGGAAGGGGCCGTCGAAAAATGACGCTAGGAATGCCTTTCTCGACTAGGGCAGGAAGGCGAGTATATGCAGAGATCGATTGATACTGCAGGGAAGATTTTGCTGTCAGCAAATCTGAAAACACAACACCTAAAGACTATATTTGATCTATAGCATACACCAGAGACGATGATGAAGTGGGGTGGAAATAACGACGGGAAGTGTTTTAGGTGTAGTATGGATAACGCTGATATCGTGCACATGTTCTATGATTGCATCGAGCTCTTAAAATTAAAACAACAAATAGATTTGTTTTTGTCAGAAATCACAGGGATTACAATTCATATAACAAAAGAGGTGATGTTATTGGGGATCAGGGGAAATCTTTTAAATGATCAACCAGCATATAAGTTTAGATATATAACATTCATTGCCACTGCGGTTGCTCGGCTATGTATTGCCTCATGTCGGTTACAGAGGGAGGCTTCCTCGTTTGAGATGTGAAAGGGTAAATTTTATAATGTCTTCAATCTTGAATATAGCCTTATTGTTTGAAGTCACCTAAATGGCAAAAGCTAGGTAGTCAAATATGGGACCCAATGATACAACATGTGAACCTAGAGCATATCTTTTTAAATCCATCGGACCTAGAGGGCATGAATAAAAGAGTCCTCATGGGTGCATTGTACGAGTCTTATAACAATGCAAGACACGTCACAGTGCACTCAAAACCATCAGTCGTTAGGTACATGTCACTATTGGAGTCAAACAGCCTTCAAACGCATATGCCATCTAAATATCTCCTGAAGAATACCGGACGCTGGGGGAGAAGCTTGCTTTTTCGTCTTAGGGATGGCACCTTAATATACTCACTCTGCTTCCCTTTGGGATTTAATAGTAATCTTGAGCAAATGCCCTGCCCATATGGCACCAGCAGTAATCAAACGATGGTACATTTTTTATTCTTTTGCAATTTTTATGGAAAATACACAAAACAACACTTGATTTCGTATTTAAGGCATTCGGTAACATCGATTATAGAACAGCATACCTGGAGATTATTAGACTTGAGAGCGATGACATGATTTTTCGTGTCAGCTCTTTCCTGAGAATGGCAGTCCGCTCATGTATTTCCATGACCAATTTTTAATGTGTTAAGGACACCTGAAAACATAATACTGCTCCATTGTACGCACTTACCTTTACCTTATAGTTGGAATACTAACTAAAGTGCTACCTGTGGTTTGGAACATCTTATAAGTTTAAAATGTAATCACACTTACATTATGCTGCTAAAATTGTTTACAACTGATTGCACTTTACCCCAATATGCTGCTATATGTTTGTCCAACCTTTTAATGTGCTAACATTTCAACGCCGCCATCTACCCGTCCGTTTGAAAATTTTAATCATGATATTGTTGTTTGTACATTATGTCCCTCTTAACATTTGTACACAATTGTAGCCTTTTTTATACCGAAAGTTCATTTTAACTATTGCTTTTTATATGGCGCTTTTTAAATAAGAAATTGTACTGTTGCTGGTGTATCTAAACTGTGCTTTTATGGATATCTGTATCCGAATAAAGATTATTGAAATGAAATGTAATGATACAACATATGAGCTAATTGTTTGATCTTGGCAATAACTTTTCTTGATGTTAGATTAGTATCTTCTTTTTTTTGTCTTATCATGTGTATCTGAAGGAATATCTATGTATTGATTAAGTATAATTGTAAGTGGGCTATGGATCAAGTAATAAATAAAATAAAAATAAAAAAAGGAATGCCTTTCTCGGCCATTGTAGAAGTGACGTTGCTGTAGCCTGGTCACACCACTTCTTCATGGCTCGTGATGTTGACTCATCTTAGGACATGTATTTCTGAAATCTTAAATGGCCACTCCTATTTGTTTGTATAGGGAGTTGCCTGCCTTGAAGATGACCCGAGATCTTGCAAGACTTCGCTCACACAGCCTTCTGGGGTGCTCTGTTGCAACCGCAGGTGGGCGTGCTTGCTTCTGAGAGGCCGCTAGGTCCTCTGGGGCGTGCTCTGGGCCCTGGTTCAAATTTTGCGGTCTCACTCAGACACAGAAACCTCTGCCCTGAGATAAGGTCGTGCTCACTGGATCGCACATTGAAGGCCTCTGCTTTTGTAAAATAATCTTGTTGGGGTCACGGGGCCTGAACTGGGATCACGCTTCCCAAATTGCACGTTTCCTTGTTGCTATGCAATTGCCTTACGGTGCATCCCACCTTCATCACCAGTTGTTGTGCCCCCGGGGTAGGGCCCTCAACCCAGGAGAAGCACAAGGAGACAGGTCGGTGTATGTCACTTTTTTTATTCATCATCCATGTATCTGTAGCGAGGGTGTTTGCAAGTCCTGGCTCTTTGTGTGTGTGGTCTGAAATGCTTGCATGTGTGCATGCATCCTGTTCCTCCTTCCCACTACCGAGAAGTTGTATCCAGTTGTTCAGAGTGTGACAGGTCCTAGTGCTCTGCCACTTCTCCACCACTGCGACAGTAGCTAGCCAGTGCAGTCAGTGAGCTAGGCCCAGGTAAAAGAAGGTGGGTTGCTATGGAGACCATCTCAGCCAGGTCCTGGGTAAGTTGTTTACTATAATGAAACTGTTATAAAATAACAGAAAGACGCTGTCTCTGGCCCAGCCCAGTCCAACCCCCACTCCTCACATGGAAAATGTAATCGAAGCGAGAAGCATGCAGTAGGGTTCACTCAGGCCGGACAATTTAACAACTTTGTAATGTTATGTATGACAATATGAGAGCATACAATAATCTTCTAGGACACTTTCTTTCAACTGGACGCTCTTCAATTGCTTTTGGGGATGATGTTAGCTCAGATTTGTGTGGTACACGTAAATGGCCATTTTAACGCAGATGTGCATGACTTGTACTTTCTGAAATGGTCTGTTTTCAAATTCACTTGACTACATTTTTGTCAAGGTTGACCCATTTTATGAGTTTGAAAAAGTTTGAGGTATATATGCAAAAGGGGAATGACTGTTTGGGATTTCAAGTGAAGCTTGCTCCATTTGTGTCTCCACCTGCTATGTTAAATGGTAGCGGCAGGTTCAGTCGATAACCCTTCAAGTATTGCCCGGCGGTAATCGCCTCTTATACCATTCGATGATTAACCAACAAAAGAGGCAGGCGCCGGAGACTGGAAGGCAGGAAACAAAGTTTTATTCCGTCGGAGCAGAACACTTCAGATCGGACAGCAAGGTATCGTCTCGAGGTGCTCTAACTGCATCTCTGAGACCTGGTCTCTTATACACACGTTTATGACTTTATTGCAGGTTTATCATACATGGCACATTCTTGAGATCGCTTTGATACATGAAAGAACATCCTCAGAATCCCCGGCTCAGATCCGCTCCCACACATAGCTACAGTAGAAGTCCCCACCCCACCCGCAGTAGGAGATGGCTATCACACAGCTGGACATTCTGCCAATTCCCGGGGGTGTGTGCGACTGGTCGGGTCTCAGGGGGTGGGGGCCTTGATCTACTGTAATCCCTTTGATGTGAGGTGTTTCCCTTACAGTAGGGGCAATAAACTGCATCCGCAGGGCTAGGTGATGGCCTGGGATCGGCTCGGACAATCGGGCGCAGAGGAAGGGGGGTTATCAAAGGGATGTGTGACCATGTAAGGGATGAAGGGAGGTGTTGGTCAAGCACAGGATGTGGTTCCATGGCAGAGTCGCGCAGAAGGAGAGGTTTTATGGCCCATGCATGAGAGAGCGGGGGTGGTCAGCACGCGGGGGGATGTTCGCAGCGCCAGAGGGACGCGCTGGCGATCGGCAATGAGCGGGGAGAGGGGCCATGGTGCTTAAAATGGCCGCCGTGTGTTTCTGCGTGCGGCATTGGAGAGAGACAAGATGGCGCAGATAATGTTCAGTTACGATCTAAATTTCCACAGTCCTCCCTTTTAACATATCTCGCCAGCTTGTTTAGTTCGGATCTATCCCCATAATACCACGTACTTCTACCTCATACAGAGCTTTCATATGTTCTGCTTCAAAGTTCAGAGTCTTAGGGCAGATGCAGTTCGTGAAAAGTGAACATAGGGGTGGCAAGCATTGAATCCCCAGGCAGCATCCACACAGTACCACAATCGGTATTAGGATAAACGTAAACAACCTCCACCCCCAACTTTTAATAGTGTCCCAAAACCAACTTCCAAGCGACCATCCTTCTTGCTCCTGATGAACCTCTGTGGAAAGTCTTTGGAGGTGTTCAATTGCCTTGTAGACTGAGGGTGAGTTATCCGGTACGTAGGTACAACAGCTGAACCCAATGATGCGGCATGCTCCTCCACGATCAGCCAGAACCACGTCTAGAACGAGGCGGTTCTGAAGAGCTACCAGGCGGACGGCCTGAAGCTCAGCGGTGTTGTTGGTGAGGATGCCGGCTGTAATGTTCATTGTGGTTTCGACTGCCTGGGTTAGGTGCCCGATGGCACGGCTGTTTGCCATTGGACCCCACAGTGGAACAAGTCCCTTTACTGCATCCATGAACTGTGCTCCAGTGGAGTCGGCTTGTACAATGTCCTTTGCACGTTTCTGCCGGTGATGGTTTGCTGGAGCCACATACGTTGCAGGAAGGATAAAAGCGATGTAGCAGGTGCCTCCCCAACCTTTCGGAAGCCAGGTGTAGGCCTTAGTACCACAGACAAAGTACATATTTGGGGAGGTAACAAAGGAGGGTGGGTCAACTGAGTCCAATGTTCGGGTGATGAGACAGGAACTGTGGCCTACCGGCTGTGTTCTTAGGCCTTCGAGGCACACCAGACCTGTGATGTTGACGACGGATAGGGCCACTGTTAGGGTGGCGGCCGTTCGTTTCCGGAGGTAAGAGAAGGTGGGTCTGGCTGGGTTGTTGAACACCTGCATTTCAACTCGCTCCTTGGCAGGGATGTCCATATGGAAAGAGGTGTTTGATCTCAGAGGACAAAAGGGGGCAGAGGTTTTTTCAGTTTGGTTCAGCCAGAACCCATGATAGAAGTGCGACACAGTTTTGCCGGAAGTGGCATGGTCCTTGTAACTTTCTTGCAGGAGGATTAGCCAAGCGAGGCAGGAGCCATGGACAGAGAAGGGCGAAGGGATGAAAGGGATAGAATGTCCAGTGGCATGTGGTAGCAATCCACAGATCCAGCAGTTAGTGGCATTGGCGGCAAGATTGTGTTGGTGGAGCAGTTGCACAAAATAGTTATTCCAGAACTCCTTACGTCTTTCTCGGAGTTGGGGTGAAAGTGAAATCAGATGGTGTTCTTTCATGGTGGTGGGTTGAGCAGTGGTCAGCAATGTCTTATGAGCGGGTGCGTTTTCTTCCATGATCCAGAAAGTGACCATGAGAAGGAGGCAAAGGAGAAGGGTAATAAAAAGTGCAATAGTCTTTGAGCTGTGCATTTTGTCAGTCTTTGGGTTTTTGTAGTGGATCTTCGGACGTCCGGTTGCTTCCATCATCTTCATGTCGGGCGCTTCCATCACCTTCAAGGGACTCGGTAGCGGGCAGAACCACAGACTTTGTTTAGTTTCTCTCCTGGAGGCCTTTGAGGTGACTAGGCGACCGCTCTGAGATTTCAACTTAGTTCGTGGTCTGCTTAGCCGAAGTTCCCTCCTTTCGTCGTAGGTTATACCCTTCTTTGGATGGCACAGTGGGATCGGGATATTCAGTCAATTCAAGTGTCTCTGTATTCGGGTAGCAGCTCAGGGATGGTCGGTCTTTGTCCAGAAGTTCCTCTTGGGTGGTGATGTTGTCGGTGGTCGTCAGGGTCGATGATACCTTCTTGCAGTGGTGTGCATGCAGCCAATTACGTTTCCCCTCCACTCGAAGAGCTGTTCGGGTGGTGATCAGGACTTGCAGGGGGCCCGTCCACCGGGGCTCCAGACTCTTGGTGCGCTGGAAGTTGCGCACTAGGACAAAGTCGCCGGGTTGGATGTCGTGTCCGGGGCCCCTGGAAGCATCGGGAATGGCTTACAGCACCTGCTGATGGATAACAGACAACGTTTTAGTTAGATTGTACAGATAGTCAGACATGAGGACGTCCGGGACGTCGTGAATGGATGCTGGTTTTGGTGCAGTCCAAAGGTTCATGGGTCGCCCGAAGACGACCTAGTAGGGGGTTAAGTGGTGTTTGGTAGGAGTGGAACGCATTGATAGCAATGCTAGCGGGAGGGCGTCTGGCCATTTCAGTCCTGTTGTGGCAACTATTTTGGCTAGTTTGAGTTTCAATGTGGCATTATGTCGCTCAACCAAGCCTGCAGATTGGGGGTGGAAGACCGCATGAAACTTCTGTTTTACACCCAACCCTTTTAAGATGAGTTGGATAACTTCGGCTATGAAGTGGGGGCCGTTGTCGCTCCATAAAATTCGACAAAGGCCGTAACGGGGGAAGAATTCTTTCAGTAGTACTTTTGCGGTAGTCATAGCAGTGTTGTCGCGGGTTGGGTAGGCTTCCACCCATTTGCTGAAGGCGCACACAACGACAAGCACGTACTTCATGGTTTGGCACCTTTCTAACTGAATGTAGTCCATCTGTAGGACCTCAAAGGGGTGACTAGGAACCCCAAACCCTCCCCAGGGTACAGCAGTTCCTTTACCAGGGTTGTGTTGGAGGCATATCAGGCATTGTTGGACTAGGCGTTTAGCTGAGTCTGGGATTTTGTCGTTGTGCCAGACTTTGGAGATGAGTTCAATCATGGGGGCAGACCCTATGTGTGCGGGGGAGTGTGTCATGGTCAGCATGGGAATCAGGTATGAGTCAGGTAGCAACCATTTGTTCGTGTCTCTAGTTCGCCAGCAGCCTTCATCGTCTTTCAATCCCACCCGTGCCCATTCAGTCAATTTGTGTGGTGAGCTGGCTAATTGTATGTCTCTAATGGTTTCCCTAGCATCCTTCCATTTTTCAGTTTGTGACCTGGTCACGTACATGCGTGTTGTTGACCTATTCTCGGCTGTGGTTCGGGCAGTGATGTCAGCCAGCGCATTTCCCTGTCCTATAATGTCCGTCACCTTTTTGTGTGCCTGGCATTTGATCACAGCTAGCCGTGTGGGGAGGAGGACTGCTTCGGTCAGAGCGGAGACTAGATCTCCATGTAGGATGGGTGTGCCATGGGAAGTCAGGAATCCCCTCTCCTTCCATAGGAGCCCAAAGTGGTGAACCACCCCGAAGGCGTACTGGTTTTCGGTGTAAATGTTTGCGGTTGTCCCCGCTGCTAGGATGCATGCTCGTGTGAGAGCAATCAGTTCAGCCGCCTGTGCGGATCGCTGTGTGATGCGGGCTGTCTCAACAACTGTTCGGGCCGTGGTGACTGCATAGGCGGCTGAAGTGGTGCCGTCGGGGAGCTTGATGCATGAGCCATCTACCCACAGCTCTCCGTCAGGATCTGGGAAGGCAGTATCTCGGAGGTCAACCCTACTCTTGGTCTGTTCGTCGGTGAGGGTCACACAGTCATGTATAGGGGACGCATTGGGGTCATTGTCAGGGAGAGGTAGCAGAGTGGCTGGGTTCAGAGTGGTGCATCGTTTCAACGTGATGTGGGGTGCAAGCAGAGTCAGTTCATAACCAGTCAGTCGTGCGCTAGTCAGGTGTTGAGTCTTAGTCTGGTTCAGGAGGGTGTCAACTGCATGGGGTACTAGAACGGTGAGGGGGTTTGAAAGCACGATCCCCTCACTTTGTCGGATAGAGACAGCAGCGGCGGCTACCGCTCGAAGGCAGGCGGGCAAAGCTCTGGCTACAGGGTCAAGAGTGGCAGAGAAGTAGGCACAAGGGCGTTGCTTGGGACCTATGGACTGGGTTAGAACAGACAATGCGCATCCCTCCCTTTCGTGGGTGAAGAGGGAGAAAGGTTTAGTGTAGTCTGGGGTTCCTAGGATTGGTGCTGAGCAAAGGGCATCTCGTAATTGTTTGAAGGAGGATTGGCATTCGGGTGTCCAGGGGAGGGGGAAGGGGACATCTTTAGCCAACAGGGAAAGCAGAGGTTTTACAATAAGACTGAAGTTTGGCAACCACTGTCGACAGAAGGAGGTGAGGCCTACCAGAGACCGCACTTGCTTCTGAGTTTTGGGAACAGGGGTTTCTAGGATGGTCTGAATTCGGTCAGGTGTAAGCTTCCTCCCATCTTTGGATAGGAGGTGGCCTAAGTATGTCACTTGGGGTTGGCAGAATTGCAACTTTTTCCTGCAGACCTTGTGACCGTTCTCCGCGAGGAAGTGGAGGAGGTGGATGGTGGCTGTGACTGCAAGCGGAGTGGTGTCGGCCGCCAAAAGAATATCATCGACGTACTGTATTAACACCACTCCGTCCGGTAGTTGAACTGCATCCAGTTGTCTCTTGAGGGCTTGGCTATATATGCTGGGACTCTCAGTGTAGCCCTGTGGTGCCCTACAAAATCTGTACGAACGGGCTTTTAAGGTGAAGCCGAAAAGGTAGCGGCTGTCTGGGTGGATGGGGATGGAAAAGAATGCGTTCTTGAGATCAATAACGGTAAAGGTAGTGGCAGTGGACGGAATCAGGGTGAGGATGGTGGTGATATCTGAGACTACGGGGTACTGAGGTATGACTACTTTGTTAACCTCTCGTAAGTCGACAATGAAGCGGTATGCTTTCTCATCTCCCTCGCCTTGCTTCTTAACAATGGGTAGGATAGGGCTGTTGCAAACATTACTAACTACTTCTTCTACCACTCCTGCATCGACTAGGGACTGGATGATTTCCACCAACGCCTTCTCGCCTTCGGGCGATATCCGATACTGTGGAAGCTTTGGGAGCACTGCGTCCGGTCGGACAGTTATGTGTACAGGGTCGATCACCATGCGTCCTACGTCTGAGTCGGTTTTAGCCCATAGATGTGTGGGTAACGTGTCAAGTAGGGACAGGTCAGCATCGGTTATGGAGAACATACGTCGTGCAAGACAAGGCCTGAACATATCTGGGTTATCGTGCAGTATGACTCGAACTCCGTCTGGGGAACATCTGATGGTAGCCCGGAAATGTTTTAGTAAATCAAGACCCATAATGGCGTCGGGGGTGTTGGAGGAGAGCAGAAATGTCGTGTCAGTGGTGTTATTTTCCAAGTCAAAGGAGATTGGTGCGGACAAGGGATTAGTGGAGGGCATTCCATCAAAGCCTATTGAGGTTACATGTGAGCCAGACAAGGAAGCCCTTGGGATCAGCCGTTTAGATAGCGCACTACGTGTCGCCCCAGTATCTACCAAAAATGGAGACTTTGTGCCCAGGACCTTAGCAGTGACGTAAGGACCTTGCTGGTCAACACGGAGTTCGACTGGACCCCTCCCTTGCCCCTGGCGGTCCTATGCAAAGTCATGGGTGTTTTCGTAGTCGGACTGCTGGCACTGGTTCTGTCGGGGGCGGTCGAAGGTGTTTGGTCTGTCTGGCCTGTCATTGGTGGTGTCGTTCGTGTACCCTCGTCCCTGTCCTCTGTTTCTGGGGCTGTTTGCTATGTCTCTCGTGTCCCTATTCTTGTTCATATCCAGAAGGACCGGGCACTGGGATTTCCAGTGTCCGAACCCTTTACAGAACGCACACTGATTCTCGTCTAAGTCCCTGCGTCCAGCGTAGGGTGTGGGTGCATGGTCTCTAGGGGGTAGTTTTCTAGGAGCAGTCGGTTGGTAGTTTCCCTTGGGAGGTTCCCTTCCTATGATCACCCCTTGCAACTGTGCGATCATTACCCTTTCCTTCAGCTCCTTTTTCTTTCTCTCGGACGCCCTATCGTTCTCATTCTTTTGGTGTTCGTAGTACTGGGCCATCTGGAGGATAGCCGCGGGTTTGGAGGCTGCCCAACTACTCTCGCTGGTCTGTAACTTCTGGGAGACTTCCTGTGACAGACCCTTCACATAATTCTGGACAAAGAGGTGATGTCCGGTTGCAGTGGTCATGTCCTGGCCACTATAATCGGAAAACACTGTCTCGAATCGAGAGAAGTATTCGGATACATCCTCCTGGGGTTTCTGGCGGCAAGCCGTCACTATCGACCAGTCTACCTTCCTTTCTGGGATTAGGGTCTTTAATTTCTGAACAATCTTGTCTGGGAGTTCCAATATGGCCTTTAGAGGTTTCTGTCCAGGTTCTCGCTGCTTATCTATGGTATCGAGTTGTACCCAGGTATATCCGAACGGCTCAGCGTGGTCAACTTTCCGGATTTGCTTCCACACATCAGCCGGCAGACATAACCCGAAGAACAAATCGATATCCGCCAAGGTCATTATAGTTGAACCTAAGGCCGTACCTAGTTCTGTGTAAAAGGCAGTCGGGTTCTTTCTTAAGTCGGGTAGGGTTTTTCTAAAGGTCAGGATGTCTTGTCGGTCCCATGGCTGATAGACCCAGTTATATACAACCCTTCCCTTCGCATCTTGGTGGTTGATGTCATCGTCTGTTCCCTGACCTCGTGGGGGGACCCAGTAAGGAGCGGCTTCCTTGATGGGCATCATGGTATCAGCTTTTCCTGCCTGGGGTTCAGTCGCTATGGGGGTTTCTGTCTTGGTCGTCTGCCTGTGTTCTTTAAGATGTCGGAAGACTTCGAGTGTACGTGTGAAGAGGTCCGTCACATCGCCCTCTCCCTCTTCCCCAATATCAACCTTTCTATACAAGGTTGCTAAGCCTTCGGGACCTCTATCCTGGTACCTACCCTCATAGGCATTCAGAGTGTGATAACAAAGTCGTACGACAAAGTGTCGTCTGTGGTTGTCGGCATACGAGTTATACATATCTGTCACATATTCCTGACTTTCCTTCGGTTCTACTAGTGTTCTCACTACCTTATCGATTCCGGCTCGTTCACCCTTTGTTAGCCGATTCATTCTGGTGGAATCTTTCTTTCTCGTCTCGGGGTCATCTAACGTTATTGCTAACGTTGTGTTCAGTACAAGAGGATCGGCCGGCGCGGAGGCCGTGAGGACCGAGGCCCTGGT
The DNA here is from genome assembly GCF_964204655.1 of Triturus cristatus. Lineage (NCBI taxonomy): Eukaryota > Metazoa > Chordata > Amphibia > Caudata > Salamandridae > Triturus > Triturus cristatus. The sequence continues at coordinate 533,795,232 of NC_140590.1, forward strand.
ACTGCTTTCGCTTGCGTTCGGGGGTTGTGGGTGCTGCACTATAGGTTGGGAGGGAGCGTATGGAGGGGGCATGTAGATGATCGGAGGACCTAATAGCAATTCATCGTTCGCCCGTTGCTTGGAAGGCAACTCAGGGTAGAGCGTAGAGGGGGTCCTAACAGGGCACTGGCCTGACGTTTCAGATTCTTGTTTTTGTTTAGCTTCCTTTCTCTCCTTTATTTCTTCCTCTAACTTTCTAGCGACAAGGTGAGCTGCCTTTCGTAGTTCTTTTTCTGCCTTTACTTCTTCTCTCTTTTTTCGTTGCGTTGCTTCTTTGCGCCACATGCCGATACTATCGAGCATAGTGGGCGTCGTTTTATTGCTACGTAGAGCTATTTCTAGCGTTTCTATTTTATGGTCATCAAAGGATCCCATCAGTGGCCACTGACTTTCAGAGTCCTTCTTTGTATATTTATGCCATAGTTTGCTATAGGCTACAGCGACTAGTCCATATTTAGTAAACATGTCCTTATTAGGGGTGCCTTCCAGTGGAGCCGGATGGTTCATCTCTAATAAGCGGTCCGGGCAGACCCAACTACCAATTAGTGGGGAGAAGACAGGCATGACGGGTTACAACGGGGACAAAAGTCTGCACTACCTATCTTTTCACTGCTTGCAAAGACTAGACAGAATATCTCTATTCCACGTTATTTGTAAGCAGAGAATACCTCCAAAGAACCAATATCGAACAACCAGTGTTCGGACAATCAATCAATCAAATGGTGAGAAAGAGACAGGCACGACGGGTTACAACGAGGGACAAAAGTCCGCGTTACCTATCCTTCACTATCTGCAAAGACTAGACAGAATATTTCTATTCTACTTTATTTGCAAACAGAGAATATCTCAAAAAGCACTATTCGTCAAAAACAATCAATGTTCGGACAATCAATCAGGGGGGAAAAAAATAGGCACGACAGGTTACAAAGGGGGACAAAAGTCCGCGTTACCTACCCTTCACTATCTGCAAAGGGAGAGAGAGTATTCCCCATTTGTAGGCAGCGAATATCTCAAAAAGAACAATCAAATAAGCAATACTAGTATTTTCAATCAATCAATCAATCGTTTCGTAATTTGTCGTGTTACACGACCTTACCCGGACCGCATGGACAGTTTCTCGTCTTCCGCCTCCAGCGCCCGATCGTCCTCTACTCTCCGTATTTGCCGCGGCACTCCTGATGGTTCCCAGTCAGGACCGTAGATCACTCGAGAGAGGTCTGCTCGGAACCAGTGAAGTTCGGATGATCGGCTGCCAGTCGAGGGTCTATCGGGCAGGAGCTCTTCCCGATCGTTGCAGTCGTTCACTCTGTCGTCGGGACCTCTCCCGTTGGATCCACGTGTCGCTGATGGGCCCCACGTTTGGGACGCCAATTGTTAAATGGTAGCGGCAGGTTCAGTCGATAACCCTTCAAGTATTGCCCGGCGGTAATCGCCTCTTATACCATTCGATGATTAACCAACAAAAGAGGCAGGCGCCGGAGACTGGAAGGCAGGAAACAAAGTTTTATTCCGTCGGAGCAGAACACGTCAGATCGGACAGCAAGGTATCGTCTCGAGGTGCTCTAACTGCATCTCTGAGACCTGGTCTCTTATACACACGTTTATGACTTTATTGCAGGTTTATCATACATGGCACATTCTTGAGATCGCTTTGATACATGAAAGAACATCCTCAGAATCCCCAGCTCAGATCCACTCCCACACATAGCTACAGTAGAAGTCCCCACCCCACCCGCAGTAGGAGATGGCTATCACACAGCTGGACATTCCGCCAATTCCCGGGGGTGTGTGCGACTGGTCGGGTCTCAGGGGGTGGGGGCCTTGATCTACTGTAATCCCTTTGATGTGAGGTGTTTCCCTTACAGTAGGGGCAATAAATTGCATCCGCAGGGCTAGGTGATGGCCTGGGATCGGCTCGGACAATAGGCCACAGAGGAAGGGGGGTTATCAAAGGGATGTGTGACCATGTAAGGGATGAAGGGAGCTGTTGGTCAAGCACAGGATGTGGTTCCATGGCAGAGTCGCGCAGAAGGAGAGGTTTTATGGCCCATGCATGAGAGAGCGGGGGTGGTCAGCGCGCGGGGGGATGTTCGCAGCGCCAGAGGGACGCGCTGGCGATCGGCAATGAGCGGGGAGAGGGGCCATGGTGCCTAAAATGGCCGCCGTGTGTTTCTGCGTGCGGCGTTGGAGAGAGACAAGATGGCGCAGATAATGTTCAGTTACGATCTAAATTTCCACAGCTAATAATATATTGTCAGTACCAGTTTCATGCTTGTAGCATCTATTGGAAAGATATAGTCACATGGTCATTGAAACTGAATGAGCTCCAATTTAATTTACTTTACCCCATGATTGGGGTAATGGAGGTCGTGTCTTGGACTGGTACACAAACCTGGTGGATGCAATAATTTCCTGTTTTAGGTGACTGTCTAGTTGACCTCCTTTTCCCTCAAGGATGATTCAAATTATATGTTGGATGATTTGATGGAAAACATCGGGTGATAAACTAATATTTTTTTGCTTTAGTCTCTAGTTTTTGAAGATATCTTGATACAAAGCACTTAAAATACACATTTAAGCAAACATATTGAGTGTTAATCAATTAATTCACAAGCAAAATGTTTTGAAGTTGGCACAGGTCAGGCCAATACAGGGAGCAGATTTATTTTTGCGTGCCCACTACAGGCATGTTTTTTTCTAGAGAAAATCATACATCGCATGTATGACTGAAGATTTTGTATTGTATCATGATTTGTTAAGAAATACTTTTTAAACATTTCTATTTTTTTAAAACAGCCGACCTGCTTCCTGTGTGCAGTGGGACATGTAGTGGAATATTTAAGCTGCCTGTGAATTTGCCTTATAATGAAAGAGATTGTTTTGGTATTCTGCATGAAAGTTATGTCTCTCACTGAGCACCTTTTTATCTCCCTGCTCGTGCGGGAGTGCAATGTTGCATGATTTTAGGCTTGAACTGAATCCCTCTTTATAACATCTGTAATACTGAATTCTTTAGCCTCATGTACATAAGAAGCCATGAAGATATGATGTTGTGCAGTCCTTTTGCTATGGGCCTTGAAGCCTATGCAAGAGAGTCTCATCGACTAGCCCATGCATTCCCTCAAGGCTGCTCTAATTTAGCAAGTGTGCAACCAGGCATTCGCAATCTGTAAGAAATTATATGATGGCATGTTTATATCTGACTTCCTTCACCTCAGATACTTCTGTGAATGTAATTTGCTACTCCTATTATTATTAAGTCACTACCCTGCTTTATTAGAAATTGATCAATAGCTCCTAGGTCAGCAGTCTCATTTTAGGGGCTTTGCAGCAGTTTCAAGGCCTTTTTTGGAGCTTCTTGTGCTCAAAAGGGCCCATTTCTTATATTTCGCTCTTTAAATGGGCTTCATTGTTTGGTTTTACTTCATAGAAAGTGTCACTCAAAGGTTCTCACATTTGACTGTAGAATGTCACTCATACACTGAAATCAAGGAAATGTCACACATGAGCAATATGAAAACTTGGCAGCTATGCAACTTCATCTGCTTTTTGACGCAAGAGGTTGACAGGTACCTGCTGCCAGTAACTTGCTCATGCAGGCCAGTGCACAACATTTTTATCACACTCTCTCTGCCTGCCATTGCGCTTTCTCTGTGCTCCTGACAGGTTGTAAAAAAAAACATATATTTGCATTACTAATATCCGATCCTGCAGCAGCAAACTTGCAGGACCCATAAATAGCAATAACCCAATTCATTCCTCAATAGACATCAATGGGGGGAAATACATTCTCCTGATTAATTTCTTTGAAATCTTCCACGTTTCTCTACTAAAATTTTGACATGTATGGTGAATGGTGTTGGTGATGGTAATTGTGCAAGTGGGTGGTGTCAGTGGTGGCTGTAGACGGCGACCTTTTAACAAAACTCTTGGGCACCTTGTAATGTATTGAACCGGGGGTTGGAAGAACAGCCCATACACAGGATCTTAGCAGGTAAGTATAGGTTTATTGAAGTTTTACACACAATTGCATTGGGAGAGCGCCGGGGAACGTCTGGCGCGCTCGCGGGCTCAGCGCGATATCGGCTCCCAAAATGGCCGCCGCGCTGTACGTCATCACGTCGTGCGTGAAGACTAGAGCGCGACGCTACATATCTCCTTTCTTTACGGATAACATTTGTCAATTAAAGATACATTCTACTTGCGTGCGTACTCCTTTCCGTCTCCCATCTCAAAGTCTCTATACTTTGACGGTCTTACCACTGTCCTTCCGGTATGGGTGGGTCTCGCTGGGGTGCCAGGAGTGTGCTCGGTACCCTCCTGGGAGCTTCTCGCCTCCCCACCTTCAGTACTCAGGGGAACTCCCCTGCTGGGAGATCCACTGTAGATTTCCGAGAGCTCCGAGGCACCCAGGTCGCTCCCCGCTTCAGCTTCTGCCTCTCTCTCCCTTCCTCCGGGGCTGCCTGTGCTTGCGTCCACCGGGTTGGCTTCAGTCCCTTGAGTCTGGGGAGGTATTACCTGTCCTCTTTCTCTTCCGTTCCATTGCATGATCTTATTGCACTTGGACATCCTGTCCTGTGACCAAACCATCCCATCGCTCAGTTGGGCTGACCGGTTATAAACTTCTTCCACTTGCAAGGGTGCGCTGAATTTGCTGTCCCCTTTTCTCCTTAACTGGGCCAGTTTGACTCAAACCCATTCTCCCCTCTCTAGCTCTGTCTCCTTGACATTTCTTCTTTTATTGTAGTGTTCCGTGAATATTCTTTGTGCTTTTTCTAGATTGTGGTGCACTACTGCAGGGGACTACTTGCTCGTGATGGTGCGTTCCTTCCATGCTACATTGTCTTTCGTGAATGGGTCTCTACCCCTTAGGATCTGGAAGGGGCTGTATCCCGTGCTGGTCGGTGTAATCCTATACGCCCACAACATGCTCTTCAATTCCTTCTCGCAGTCCTTTCCAGTCCCAATCGCTGATTGTACAGACCCCATAATGACTCGGTTAAACCTCTCGGCTAGTCCATTTCCTGCCGGATGGTATATGGATGTGTGTTTTACCTTAATACCATTTCTTCCCATGTATGCGTTCCACTTCTCTGATACAAATTGGGGCCCCTTGTCACTTAGGAGGGAGCGTGGAATACCTTCCCTAAGGAAAACAGCCGTTAGGAACTTCAATAATTTGTCCGTGTCCATGTCTTCTTGTACGTCCACCTCTGGCCACTTGGAGTACCGATCTACGAGTACTAACACATATTTCTGGACTCCCTGGCCATCCAATATCGGACCCAGGATGTCTATTGAAAGATCCTCCCACGGGTTCTCCGGGTTGTCAAACTTTCCTAAGGGTGGTCGCATCAGGCTCTGAGACTTGTCTGCTCTTTGGCATTGGGTACACTCTCGCACGTGTCTTTCTATCTGGTTGTCCATCGCCAGCCACCAGTACATCTGCTTCACCCTCAGCTTAGTCTTTACGATGCCCAGGTGACCCTCGTGCATGAGAGCCAGAAGATGCGGGATCAACTTGTTGGGGGAACTACTTTCTCTCCTCTTCTCAGGAAGATCCCTTGGTCGCAAACTGACAACTCTTCTCTTACTTCAAAGAATTTCCTGAGCGCCGCCTCCATATGCCTCTTTTCCGGCCATCCTCTTAGTATGCATTGCTTGACTGCCTCTATGTTTTTGTCGGTCTCGTACGCTTCCTTTCACTCTTGTTCACTTATCACGCGTTCGAGATCTTCCATGAACGCCACTTTGGTATCCTCCTCTTCGGACGTGCTTGGAGCTTCCTCCATGGCTGATGCTCGACTGAGGTAGTCGGCTACTTTGTTCCTTTGTCCTGGGATGTGTTCCACATCATATCTATAGTCTAATAATTTCAACGTCATCTTCGCAATGCGGGGTGTCGCCGTAGCATGTCCTGACGATGTGAGGACCTTGATCAGGGGCTTGTGGTCTGTTCTCAGCTTGAATCTCGTGCCCCATAGGAACTGGCAGAACTTTTCCATGGCCCAGACTACTGCCAACATTTCCTTTTCTATTACGCTATACTTCTGTTCCGTGGGCGACAATGATCTAGATGTGAAGCTGAGGGTGGACAGTTCTCCTCCTTTCAACTCCTGCATTAGGACTGCTCCCAGGCCCCGCTCGCTGGCGTCTGTTGTCAATACGGATCCGGCTTGCTGATCGTATCCACACAGAGGTATGGCCGTGCTGATGTCCGTCTTTATCCTTTGGAACTCTTCTTGTGTTTCCTTCGTCCACTCGAAATTGGTCTTGTCCCGTAGAAGATGTCGCAAGTGGTGTGTTTTCATAGCGAAGTGCTGTACGAATTTGCTGTAGAACTCGCCCATGCCTAGGAATGACCTGACTTCCTCCTTGGTCCTTGGTGGTGGTGCTTCACATATCGCCTTGACATTGGACTGTTTGGGTGTGATGCCTTGGTCGCTGATCACATGCACTAAGTAAGTGACAGACGTCATACCAAACCGGCACTTGTCCCATTCTGCCGTGAGTCCAGTGCGTTCCAGGACTTGTAGAACTTTGGACAACTTGGCATCATGGTCAGCTTTTGTCCATGCCCATTACCAGGATGTCGTCTTGAAAGTACTGTACTCCTTCTACTTCGCGAAACAACTTATGCATCAGTTTCTGAAATACGGCTGACGCCGAGGCCAGCACGATCGGCATCCTGCGAAACTGATAGCACCCAAAGGGAGTTATGAAGGATGTCAGCTTCCTGCAGGTACGGTGTAGTGCGATCTGGTGGTAGGCTGACGTGAGATCATTGGTCGAGAACCACTTCACCCCTTTGGTTTTTGCTAGCATCTCGTCTATTCTTGGCAGAGGAAACCTTTCTACTATGATGATTTTGTTCAACTCCCTTAGGTCCACACACAGGCGTATTTTGCCGTTCGGTTTCATGGCGACCACCAATGGAGCCAACCACTCAGCACTTGTTATCAGTTCTATGATGCCGCTTTCTTCTAGTCTGTGAAGTTCTTGTTGTACCTGTTCTCTGATCGCCAGTAGGATGTTCCTCACTTTGTGGCACACCGGTTTGGCATCCGTTTTGAGATCGATCCTGTGTGTGAATTTTGTTAGTTTGCCAACTTTGCCTCCGAACACGGTGGGAAACTCTACCTTTAGCTTTCCTGCATCCGGCCGCTGTGCATCGCTGGTCATCAGGACTTGTGTGATACCACCTGGGGTCAACTGTATTCCTAGGTCTCCTTAGTCTATCCACCCTAGGACCGATGGGCCCTTTTCTGCCACATATAATTTGCATCTGGCACTTCGTTCCTTGAATTCAAATTTGAGACGGCGGTATCCCACCATGGGAATAGGGTCTCCTGTGAATGTGACTGGGTGAATGTCTGGGGGCTCCAGGTGGTCACCTAGGTGGTTCTTGAAGTGTTCATCCCACACATAACGTTGTATTATGGTGTAGGGGGATCCAGAATCAGCTACCATCTGTATTGGAACACCTCCAATCACTAGGTCGCATTGGGCTTTCTTGGAGTGGTTACAATTGATGCCTAGTACGTTTTCGTCTATGCACAGCACACTGTTGTCGTCTTCTTCATTTTCTCCATCTTCCTCCTCCTCTTGTGCGACATACTTGACGGCTATTCTTTTTTGCTTGCAGCAACATACCTTCTCATAATGCCCTGTTATCCCACAAAACATGCATTTGGCTTTGAAGGCCGGACATCGCTTGTCATACGCTGGGTGTGACAGACTCCCGCACCTGTAGCACATGTTGTTGCCTTCGGTGCCCGGTTTCCTCGCCGGAGCTGGTCTGGGCGTCCATTTGGTCTGTGTCCTTGTGTCCCCTGTTGCTCCCTTGCCTCTCTCCAGTGGTTCTGCTTCCGTGACTTTATTCACCATGGGCCTTGGGGCAGCCTCTTTTTTCGCCGCTTCTGCACATCTCTTCGATAGCTCCGCCTTTTTTACCATGGCTATAACCTCCTTCAGTGTCGCCTCTCCGTTGACCCATAATTTGTCCTGTATCGTCGAGTTGGTGGTGTGCATGACTATTTGGTCCTTGATGAATTCATCGTGTAATGTGCCGAACTTACACGTGACTTCCAATTTCCTTAACGCTGCTATGTATTCATCTATGGACTCCCCCTCTGTTTGTTTCCGTTGTTGGAAGTTGTATCTGTCTATGGATGTGCATACCGCTGGTCTGTAGTGTTTGTTTAAGTCATCTATCGCGTGCTGGAACACGTCGTCATCCGCCGCCTGCCTCGGCGTGGGGACTATGTTCTGGAATATTCTGATCCCTTCCGGTCCCAGGTTGTGCAGCAATATCCACTTTCTCCTTTTGCTGGGGAATGCTTCTCCAGACTCGTCCTCCAGAGCTTCCAAAAAGTTCATAAAGTATTCTCTCCAATCCTCCCATTTCATCGACGGGTCTCCCGGTTTGGGTAGGAAGGGAATCGGTGTCGTGAGTGAGGATGGTTGGGTGCACATTTCCACGCTCTTCCCTGGTGACTCTTCTTCTCCCCTCGGACTGCCTGGCGCGCTTTGCCTCTGCCGGCGTGGGGGGCTCTGTTGCGCCACCGCTCCGCCTCCACTGCCTTGTCCTGCCAGGGCCTCCCCCTTTTTCCTCCGTCTTGTGCCTTGAGAACGGCTTTATTCTTGTGCCTAAGTGCTTGTATTCTGGGTGTCACTTCACCCCGCTTAAGTGGGCCCACGTATGACCACAGCGCCCGCACTTGTTATGTTATGTTATGTTATAGTGTGTTTATATAGCGCACGGCTACTCCAGAGGAGTGTCCCGGCGCTTTCCACATACAGCTCAGTGTAACACAGCAGAACAAACAAACAGCAAAGCACAAGGCAAAAAAGGAAAAAGAACCTAAAGGTTAAAGAGCCAGGTCTTCAAGCTCTTCCTGAACTGCAGCAAATTAGCAGAGCTGCGTAGAGCTAACGGGAGCGAATTCCAAAGCTGGGGGGCCTTAAAGCTGAAAGAGCGCCCCCCAGTGCGCGCCTTCCTAACCCGCGGAACCACGGCCAGGAAAAGAGAATCTGACCGCAGTGAGCGGGCTGGACGGTAAAAAGACAACCTCCGTTGCAAATATCTTGCACCAGTGCCAAAGAGTGCTTTGTGCATCAACGTCAAAGATTTAAACATAATCCGCTTCCGGATAGGCAGCCAGTGGAGCGTCTGCAGCAGCCCAGATACTCGCGCTCGCCTATGAAGGCCAAAAATAGCACGAGCAGCAGAGTTCTGCGCCACCTGCAGGCGCTGAACCAGATAATCCGGGAGACCAAGGAAAAGGGCATTCGCATAATCCAACCTGGATCCAATCAAAGCTTGCACAGTGATCCGCCTGTGCTCCACAGAAAGCAATGGTAAAAACTTGCGGAGCATTTTCAGAATGCCAAAACAGGAGCCAGCCAAACCAAGAACATGGGCTCTCAGCAAAAGTTTATTGTCCAGCTTAACTCCCAAATTTTTGGCAACCAGCGATGACTGTGCAGGAGGACACATATCCGACGGCCACCAATCCTGCCACTCCGGGTCGGTGGCACAGCCGAAGAAAAGGACCTCCGACTTACTGGAATTGGCCTTCAGACTATTCTGTTGGAACCAGTCGAAGACTATCCCCAGGCACCCTCGAATACTCTCTCCATCAAATGGCTGATCTTTCCCGCATGTGAAGAGGAGTTGCGTGTCATCTGCGTAAGACACGATCTGGGCCCCATGAGCCTCCGCCAAGGCCGCCAGGGGAGACATGAAGATGTTAAACAGCGTCGGGCTCAGCACAGAACCCTGTGGAACTCCGACTCCCAATGGCGGCATCTCGGCGGCGCTCTGGGAAACCCTTCCTGCGTTGTAGTGTGCTGCTGTGGCTGGTTGTGTCTGTGGTGCCGATCTTCCCTGCAGTGTGGTCTGGGCCTCTTGACAGAGTGGTAGGGGTGCCCTTTGCGAGCGCGATGTGTGTTGCCTCGTGTTTTGTTGCCCAAGGCACTGTGCGTCCCCTCTGCCGCGCTCTCCCTCTATGAGTACCTGTGTGGGGTCGATCACAATGGCTCCGGAGCACCTGGCCACGTGTATCCCCTGTTCATGCTCTTCTCGGTCCTCTCCTTCGTTGGTCCCAGTCCCTCGTTGCCATTTGTAATGTATTGAACCGGGGGCTCGGCGCGATATCGGCTCCCAAAATGGCTGCCGCGCTCTACGTCATCACGTTGTGCGTGAAGACTAGAGCGCGACGCTACACACCTGAACTAAGTTTTTTTCATTGATACATTTTAAAATGAAGAAATTAAATAAAAGATATGAGAATAGTGGTATGGAACATTTAAATACTATCATGCATAGATGGTACATTTGAAAAAAACAGTCCCGGGACACTTTGCAGCACAGGGCTGTTGCAGATAGAAAGTTCTTGTTTGCGTACTTGTGTGTAATAAAGAGGAACAGTTTCTGCAACAATATTAACCGGGACAGTCCCAGCAAAAACGGGTCAGTTGGCAGCTATGAATCATGTATCATATATATGCTTGCTTCTATGCCATGAAAAAAATCTCCTTAAACTGCTTTGATCCGCCTCATCATATGTCAATGGTGCGTTTCCTATTCATCATATTTACCCTTTTACAACACGTGGTCACGAGTAGACAGGCACGCAACACCCATTGGGCTCACCGGGCTTCAGCCCCCCCCCCCCCGTCATGTGTGTCAGCCCGGCTGAGACAACCTCGCGGGCTGGCGTCCGTCTACTTGTAGCCGGACCCGAGTACTTCACAGGTCTTTAAAAGACCATTTACTCGTTAATGAGGCTTTTGTTGTGTTTTCACCCCTTTTTACAGCCACTCTGCCTATGGCTGGAAGACTTAGCCCCCCCTCCCCCCTGTAATAACGATATGTCACCGCAACGGAGGTAAGATAATTTGATGATTTATTCTTCAGAGAATAGCATGACATGCATTCATACGAGCCTGGGCCAAACTGTCACTGTCGGAATCCGGAACACGTAAAGTGTTCTAGATTCCAAAAAGCAGCAGCAAGTCACCACACATTTCTCTTCTTTAAAAAATAAGAAACACTTTTATGAGACAATATTAGTAAATGAGTAGGAACCAATGAACTTAAACCTTAAATATATCTCAAAATTATACATCAGTAAAAAATACATTCACAAATACTGGAATGAATTGATACAATTAGGAGTACATAAAATTATAATGTCACTTCTTTACTATGTAATCCTTATGCCATACAGGGCTTTGCCTGGATCTTTGTCCTTGACATTTATCAATAATTCCATCATTTGACGGAATAAACTTCCTCCAACTAGTTCTGTTATAAGAAATGTTGGGTAATAAACCACTAGAAACAGAAATCTTCTTATCAGAAACCTCCCTATCAGGCCACAACCACTGAGGAACCCTCACTAATTTGGAAAAACTCCAAACATTTCCATCGGATAATTCAGCAACTTGACGACCAACACGAATTACTTTCAAAGGATGAGAAAAGCGAGATTCACCAGATTTAACAAACCTTCCTTTCTTCACCCGAACCCAGTCATTAACTTTAACAGGCGAAATGATAACTTTATCCAAACACTCATGTGGAATAGCATTGTCATTCTTTTTGACAAGTAGTTTTCTCATCCACGCTTGATTCAAATTGGCTATGCACTTCCTTCCTCTCATCTTTTCAAAAGGTGATTGATCACCAGTGTTTCTAGGAGTATTCCTATAACTCCAAAGAACTTCACTAATGGCTTGATTACAATTCTTACCATTGGCAATAGCTAATTGCAAACCCTCTTTAAAAACCTTGATCCACCTTTCAACAATACCATTACCCTGAGGATAATAGACAGAAGAACGTTTATGGATAATACCATGCATATCAAGATAACTTTTCATTTCATTAGAAATCAACTGTACTCCATTATCGGTTATGAGATATTCAGGAAAACTTTCCCTTTCAAAAACCTCATTTAAAAATTGAATGACTATTTTTGAAGTTATATGTGGAACAATTTTAACTTCAGGCCATTGAGATAACTGATCAATGAGAATGATTGCATAAACAGGATTCTGACCTAGACATATGGGACCTGCAATATCTAAAGAAACACACTCCCACACCCCAGATGGTCTAGAAACAGGAAGATGTTCATATGATACAATTTTCTGAGATTTATCACTAATACAGCATTCTATACAGTCCCTGACCTTTCTTTCTACAGCTTTGTCCATAGCTGGCCACCAAAATTCACTTCTAATCCTGCGTTTCATGCTTGTCATACCAGGATGACCTTCTTGAGCCATATCCAAAATGGTTTGTTGCAAATCAGTAGGAACCACAAGCTGTAAGCCTTTCATTAAAATATCATCCTTTATAGACAATTCATGAGAAATCTGATAAAATGGGCGCATGCACTCCGGCACATCAACCTTTTTAGGCCATGACGATTTGATGTGCTCCATTACACTCTTGAGTACAGCATCATTCTCACAAGCTAATTTCCATTCCTTTTCTTGTACACAACCATTCGATACATCACAAATAGAAATTACCTTTTCTGAATTATTGTTATCCTCTTCAACTTCATTGTCATCATCCACCGGTAATCTTGATAAACCATCTGCAAGAACATTTCTTGCACCAGGGATATATTCAATTTTAAAATGAAAGTCCTGTAATTTATATTGCCATCTAGCAATTCTTGAAGTAGCTTTACCACAACCCTTTGTTGTAAAAAGATCCACTAAAGGCCGATGATCTGACCTAACTTTGAATACTGTGCCATATACATATTTACGAAAATATTCAATACCCCACCAACAAGCAAGTGTTTCTTTTTCCAATGTGAAGTATTTCCACTCTGTACCTTTCAATGGTCTGGACGCAAAACCAATGGTGACCAATTGACCATCCTGAATTTGCATCAGAACAGCACCTAAACTAACATTGCTTGCATCAGAAATAATTATTGAATCATATGCAGTGTTGAATGTGGCCAAAGCTGGTGCAGATGCAATTTGTTTTTTTAAATGCGTAAATTCATATCCACAATTATCATCCCAATAAAATGCAACATTCTTTTTCAATAGATTTATCATGTGTACGGTTTTATCCGCAAATAGTAGTATAAATTTTGCTAAATACTCAGCAAGACCTAAAAAAGATCTAAGTTGGTCTTTATTTTGCGGATTAGGTGCTTGCTCAATAGCTCTAATTAAATTTTTCTTGGGTGAAACACCATTTTTGTCAATTGAATGACCTAAATAATCAACAGATGATACACCAAATTTACACTTGTCTTTGGTCAACGTTAAACCATTATCCTGAAGAATGCACAACACTTTGTGTAGTGTGTCAGTATGTTCAGTGGAGTTAGAAGCAAAAATTAAAATATCATCTTGAAAATATAGTACTTTGTCCATATCCTTAAATAACTTGTGCATTAACCTTTGAAATACAGAAGATGCGGAAATTAACCCAAAAGGCATTCTTTTGTATCTAAAGGCTCCCTCTGATGTAATAAATGAAGTAAGATGTTTGCTTTCCTCATGAAGAGCAATTTGATGATATGCATTGGATAAATCGAGAGTAGAAAATATAGAGGCACCTTTTAATTTTGTAAACATTTCACCAATGTTTGGTAAAGGATGTCTGTCAACCCATACGCTATTATTAAGGTCCCTCAAGTCAACACACAACCTGAGTTTACCATTAGGTTTGTGCACGACAACAACTGGACTTAACCATAATGAAGACTCTATTTCTTCAATGATATCAAGATCACACAATCTTTTAAGTTCATCCTTAACTGCTTCTCTTAAATGTAAAGGTACATTCCTTACTTTGTGTACGTTTGGTACTGCGTCACGCTTTAAAATTATTTTGTGTTTAAAAATATTTTAGTAGACCTAATTTTGTAGATGAAAATACACTTGGAAACCTTTTTTCCCACTCAGATGCAGGATCAACATCAATGTGAGAGATTAAATACGAGTACCCTAAAACTTGTTCGGGATGATTAGGATCTAAAGTGATCATTAAATCCCTCTGTTGGGGCCACCCCAGAAGGCATGAGCCTTCTTTAGCAACATCAATTTTGGATTGAATGGTTTTCCCTTTAAAACTGAGAGTAGATGTGAAAAATCCTAGTACATCAATTGGTTTCCTACCATACCCTACTAATTTAATACCTGGAGGTGATAGGCATACGTCAGAAAATTCTTTTAACCACTCATCCCCAATAAGTGTGTGTCTGGCACCAGAGTCAGGCATGACCCTAACTTCCTTATTTACAATTGTAATAGTGCAAAACGGAGCATCCCTCATGGTACCATTCACTTCGTAAACTGCCAAAAGATATTCATCTTCATCGATATCATTCTTAACTTCCTTGACATTTTCATCAATATGACTTTTATGTTTGATACTTTTGTTTCTTAGCTTGTTTTTATTTTTACACATTCTTGTGTAATGACCTTTCATTTTACAATATCTACACACTTGACCAATAGCGGGACATTTCTTGTCGTTAGCTAAGTGACCAGTAATACCACATTTAAAACAAATGTACTCTTTTTTTTCTTGAATACCCTGAGTATTAAGTCCTGTCTTACTTAACTTGGTTTCAGTAGAATTAGACTTTTTAACCATGTTAACTTCTGCTGCTTTTAGCTCAGCTAGTTCTTTCAAACCTAGTTCCATGTCTTCAAAACGATGAGCAATATCGAGAGCTTTGTCCAAAGTTAAGTCTTCTGCAGCAAGCAGTTTTTCTTGAAGTTTTACATTTGCAACTTTGTGTACCATTTGATCTCGTATCATTTGATCATGAAACGTTGAGTAATTAAATTTTGATGCTACTGTTCTTAAATCATTAGCAAATATATCTATTGACTAATTCACTAGTTGACCTCTACTAAGAAATGTATGACGTGACACTATCTCATTAACTTTTTTTATGTAGCGTTTGTCTAATTTTGTTATTGCTTCTTGGAAAACATCTATGTCTTCCTCTGACGAAGACAAATTATCGGTGGGTGGTAAATGACTTAATATATGTGTTCCTTCAGCACCAAGGCGATGTTTTAAAATAGCCAGTTTTCTTTTTTCAGTGTAATCTTCTCCTCCAATAGCTTCCACGTAGGCTTCAAACCCTTCTTTCCAACGTTTCCATTCTAATAGTGGTTCATCAGGAGATGGCAAAAATGGAGTGGGAGCGTTGAAACCTTCCATTTAACTGAGGATGAATTTGTTAAATTTGTTGGATTAATGTGCCTTCATCAAAATACTTAACTAGATTTATATTGGCAGTAAATGAATTGCCACCTTGAATTAGTTTATTGCTCCTAAAAGAAACATTAGGTACATGAACATGAGATACAATCCAGATCCACGCTATTGCATAAGTATGACTTTTTCACTTTAGATCAGCTTGACGCTTGATGTATTTTTTACTTGCCACCTTTGTAATTTGCTGTGCGCATCAGCGATGCACAAATACCATGCATGAAATCTCTCAACATCGCGTTATCCAGTTCACTTTATATAGTTGCAAGCTAGCGCGTTGATTGACTCTGCCCACGACTAACTACTTTTAAATAATTGCTGTGCGCATCAGCGATGCGCAACTGCCATATATATATAGCACTGTAAAACTCATTGTCCAGATCGCGTTACATGTAGAACGCAACACTCACGTTGCGTGCCGATTGCCAAAAGTATGGCTGACAACGTGATGACGTGATGCTTCACGTTTGCGCATGCGCATAATAGAAGACCGTGCCGATGAAGAAATTAGTTGAAAATCTTTAACAACCTCACTGGATGCTTTGCAGAGATCTGATTTTCAGGAACGCGTTAATAGCGTCAGAGGCAGTTCGTAAACTTCGGCTGTCGTGTCGTTAGAGGCAGACCGTTCGCAGATGACAGTATCTTGATCTGTTGATTGCAGGACTCCAGGCTCACTTCCTTGGTTTTCCAATCGTCGCCAATGTAATAACGAGATGTCACCACAAGAGAGGTAAGATAATTTGATGATTTATTATTCAGAGAATAGCATGACATGCATTCATACGAGCCTGGGCCAAACTGTCACTGTCGGAATCCGGAACACGTAAAGTGTTCTAGATTCCAAAAATCAGCAGCAAGTCATGTGTGTCAGCCCGGTTGAGACAGCCTCGCGGGCTGGCGTCCGTCTAATTGCAGCCGGACCAGAATACTTCACAGGTCTTTAAAAGACCATTTACTCGTTAATGAGGCTTTTGTTGTGTTTTCACCCCTTTTTACAGCCACTCTGCCTATGGCTGGAAGACTTAGCCCCCCAAATCTTTTTCAGCCCCCCGCAAAATTTGGCTCTAGTTGCCCGCCTGCGAGTAGATACATCATACCACATTCAAACAATCGCCCCTTTCGAGCCAACAGTCTTCAATCATTCGTGCATTCACATTTTTTTTCTTCATTGTGTATCAAACTGCCGTGCTTCTAGTTATGAAAGGTGGCTAAAAAGAGAAATAAACATTAGACTTTGTAGTCTTTCTTTGATTGCTACAATCTTCCCCATTGTTGTCCTTCTTCCATTTTTCCACCCCTAGCAACAAGCATCCTTTGACTCCTAACAACGGCGTTGTAGGGCGTTACGTCAGTGCGCCAGCTGCGTGACGCGCCCCTCCCTTGGTAACCGGCGCTCTGACTCAGACAGCTCCCTCTGTTCTCCTCAGGACCAAGATGGCGGACGGGGACGAGTTCGCGGCAGGCCCGGACCAGCTCCCCTCTGATATACCTACTGTGCCCCCCGGTGGCTCTTCGTCCCCGTCACCAGGCTCTCCGCCGCCGTCATCTGGCTCTCTGCCGACGGCAGAGCCCACGCTGCAACGTATGTTCTTCTCTCATGACCTGGTGTCTGGCCGTGTTCGCGGTGCCTTGCGCTTTGGGCTGGTGCGGCTCATTCACGGAGAAGATTCGGACGAAGACGAGGAGGATGAGGTCGGCAGCTCTGCCTCCGAAGAGGGTCCTGCGCAGCCTCTGCGCAGGGGCTACGTTCGGGTGCAGTGGTACCCCGAGGGCAACAGGCAGGCGATCAAGGAGAGCAAGGTAAGATGTGTCTAAGGACAGGCGGGAGTGGCAACTTGGCAGCAGAGATTCTGTTGACAGGACGAAAGGCCGTATGGTGTGCAGGAGTAGGAAAAGGTCGCTAAAAGCAGTTCGTGAATGAGATATGGGTTAGCGGTATAGATGAAAGCAAACGGTAAAGGCTAGGTGGGCGGTGAGGAGTGTGCATTGAAAAACAATGGATAGATAAAGAAGGTTAGAAGATGCATGAGGGGAGCACTAAAGGAACGAGCCATACATCAAAAAGTGCTGGAGAGTTCGTGAGTAATTGTGTCTTGGAAAGTATGTTTTGTATTAATCGCTGAAAGAGCAGTATTTCAAGGAAAATGGGAATTAGAATGACAGTAAGCAGAAGGTTAATCGAAACTAGATTAGGCCGGTAGAGAGCTGGGTAGATGGGCGAGGCACGAGCAATTGGGATTGGGGGCGTTCAAAATGAGACCGCAATCAGACATGAAAAGCCTTCTCTGGCAAGCATTACAATGGGGCAGGTGAAACGCATGGAAGGAGATCGGGGAACAGGGGCGCAGTGTTTAAAAGGGATAAATGTGCAAAATACATAGGATGAAGAGAGCAAGTCATTGCGGTAATTGAGTGTTATGTTTTAGGAATGCACGAGGCGGCTGCAATATTTGTGAGGTATGATGGAGTTGCATGGCAGTGGAGTGAGACAAGACACTTGTAAGGAGGAGCCAAGAAAAGATTATGAGAACAGTCCTTATGTAAAATAATGCATGCTAAAGTAGAATACAGGTGGTAAGGTGCAACATTAAAACACTGATGTTCTGTTAGACCCTGATGTGATCTAACATAAGCGACTAGTCTGGAACATGTACATGACTGCATGTGGGGGAGAGCAACAAATATAGTCAAGTATTTGATAAGGGGGCAGCTCGAAGTCAAGGTTGCTGGGTAGGGGGTTAATTAGAGTAGAACTATATCTGTTTAACACGCTGGAGAGTCTTTGGGAATCTGAGTGAAAGGTGGAAAAAAGTGTCTGGAGGGAAAATGCACTTGCAAACACTCAGATTTTCGCATGAGCAAATCTACACCTGCATATTTGCTCATTCTAAAATGCAGTTCCTAAATATTTTCTAGGAGTACTGTTTCTTGGCCTACATCTGTAAAGTCTTGTGAATTCACGAAAGTCATATATCTGCACTTAAACCAAGGACATGGGTGCACTTTATTTAATAATTGGGCCCCCAATTAGGTCTGTCTTTAACCATGACCTTCTGTAATTATTAAAATGTTGTCTCTCTCTATCGGCTAGCTTCACTGTGAGTGAACGCATTCTGTTCTTTCACAAGGAGCATATTGTCAGTCGTTTTGTTAAGTGCCTAGAACTGCTGTGCAATGTGTGCTTTTTGAGACCAAAAATGTTTTTGCTTTTGCCAATGTTTGTTATAATGGTGAGGGCCCGGCAGCTCCCACACTATTAAGGTTTTACAAAAACCAATCCAAAACAAATCACGCATAGACAAAACCAGAAGGCTGACCTACTGGTTTTACCAATGCTTGTTTATTTTTGTTTCCCATAATCTTATTAAAACTGGTGACACTCATTTTCCACGATACATTTTTTGGGGGAAATGCTAGCATACATCAATACATTTTACTAAATGATGCTGCAACAAAAAGGTACCTTTCAGTAGTTTAGCGAAATGTTTATACATATTTTTTTTTTTTTGTGAACATTTTAGTTTTAAGGCAAAAATCATCAATCTTGCTTTCAGGCTCCTACAAATATTTGCATCTAATCGGAGAGCATTCTGGGAGCAGTATACATAGCCTCATATTGTTAAACTTTGCAAACGTGTGTGCACATTTTTATACTCTAACCACTGTCAGTAGTGCAGTCTGAGCTTGCATTTACTTACAGAGCTCACCCTAATAATAAAGGCTCTGCATTAATGAACCATACTTACAGTAGGGGGTTGGGCCTACTTGTCCCAAGGACAAAATACACATGAATCATCCATCTTGCTTTCAAGCTTCTGCAAATATGTGCATCAAATCGGAGCATTCTGGGAGCATTATACAAAGCCTCATATTGCTATACTTTGAAAACGTGTGTACACATTTTTATACTGGAACCACTGTCAGTAGTGCAGTCAGAGCTTACAACATTTACTTAGAGCGCTCACCCTAATAATAAAGGCTTTCAATTAATGAACCATAAATACAAGTTTGAACAGCATTAACATATGAACACAAATATTACATTAACTGCAGACAGTTACCTTCCCTGATCAACAATGTGGCACTGCAAACTGGCAGCCAAAGGGTTTGTGCTGCAGAGGGTTAGGCCTACTTGTCCCAAGGACAAAACACACATGAAAACTTGCTGTCCTGGGCGTCGGGCTACAGGAATTCCACATCGCTGTATACAAAGTAATGTGGATTATGGCGGAATTATTTTCTCTTTGACTTTTTACCCCTGGGGGTAAGGGTGATAAACATGCATCTCATTGCCTTTTCAATGTTTGACATGTGGTACTGTGTTCTGTTGGGTAGAGCAATTACTTATTGAACAAATGAATTCTAGAATTGAAGACATTGCCGTGCCATTTCTTATTGGCCATCAGTGCGCAGTAAGTCATCTGATCATGAATCAAGACACCCCTCAATCAATATTCAGTTCGCTTTTATATGTATATTTATGTAAATACATCTAGTATGACTGTCGCATGCATAAATAGAAAAACATACAATATAGAAAATGTGACTTTAGCGAGCCATGTGACAAGTGCATGTGTGCTATACACAAAAATAACAAAGAAATACAAATTACATTAACAAATAGACAATACATATAAATGTGGGTCCGTCCTGTCTTATCATTTTGGATGGTGGTCTCCCATTGCTCATTTGCGAAGTCATTCAGTTATTTTGGTCTGCTCTCACCAGCAGACAATCCAGGCCCTCGAAGTCGACCTCCGTATCGCACACAACCTGAGGCCAGGGGGCCCCCTAGATGGCTGACTGACTTGCGGAAGGGTAACAGAAGCAGCAAAATGTTAACTAATCTTGAGGGAAAGGCGCTGTCCAACAAGGTCTATCTCCTTAGAGACCACCCCTACTGCTCTGGCCGAGGAGGAGCCCAAGTCTATGGGACTCAAGATTATATTGCTATTTTAACACATGGATACTGCATTGTAGAGATTTAACTTAGTGGTACCAGTTGATATATAGAAATTAGCAACCTTTGCAAAGAGTCTTGCCACTGCACGTCACAATATTTTTATTTTTAAACTTTTTGATATATTGGAACTAAAGTGATTTTTGTTGAAACTTACTAATATTCAGCAGATGGTAGGTTGTGGTACATGTGACAAATCTTTCATTATGAGGATATTACAGCAACTTCATAATTGCACGAGTCCAGTGACCCCAAGTATAGATTGAATCTTTTGGCATAGTGAGCGAGGAATCCCTGACTAAGCATACTGTTTGCTTTTTGGGTGTCTACTACAGTGTTAACTAGTTGCTTTAACCTTTGCTAGTATTCCACCCTTTCGCTTTTATTTTTCCATAGCCTACATTGATTCTACATTGAATCCCAGGAGTTCTATACTTTTGAACAGGGTTACAACGGACTTTTTTTTTTTTTGTAAAAAAAAATTATTAGTGAAATAAAAATAAGGTACAAGGCAATAATGAAGCAATAGTCTGGGCCACAACAAAACAACACGTATTGCAATACAGGAATCACTCGATAAGCAGTGTCAAGCCAGTGCAGTAAACATCTGATACTAAGGGATAGAGGAATACAAACAATGCACATACCAAGTGGCATCTCGCTATCGCATCAGTAGTTACATGCTTCAGGGCAAGATCGTTGAATCACTTCCAGGTTCATCCAACAATAGACGTCTTTCAAGTTGCAGTTCAACTAAAGGAGACAAACCTATATCGCCCCTGTATTTATTCCACCTCCCCCACTTGTGGTCCCATTTCTTGGGCCCCCCTCTATGCTTGAATACATCCTTTTCGGCAATCATTGCCCTATCCATGTCAATAGCCCAATCTCGCAAGCAGGGGCCGTCCCCACCCCCATCCCTGCGCAATGTTGCGTTTTGCGATGGCACGTCCCAATGAGGCCCATGTTTGCTCGGTCTGCGTGAGATCCGTGGCCTCTCATACGTTTAGGAGGCACAGCTGGGGGCAGGCCCTCACTGTCTTGCCGCCCGCCCTCTCCATCTGTTTTGTAAACCTTATCCCCGTATCGTCCCACTATTGGACATTCCCATAAGATATGGAACAAGGTGCCCGTCTGGTTACAATTACGAATGCATATGGGATCAGGCCTCCTACCCAACTTAAACAGAAGCTTTGCATCAAAGTACACACAGTGAAGGATTTTCAGTTGGACTAGGCGCAGTCTCATTGGGATAGCCACTTCCCTAGGAGAAGCCAGTACATCACGCCAATCCTTGTCATCAATGCTCCCCAGGTCCGACTCCCACCCATGCCGCAGACGCATCATAGGATCTGGTCGATTATTTAGCAGTTTTTATAGGTGAGGGAGATGGCCTTTGTGGACAATCTGTCCCCCAGTGAAAAGGATTCGGGCAGAGGAAGTTCCTTGGGCATAGCGGCCGTGACCGCATGACTGATCTTAAGGTCTCGATGTCCGCTCATGACCAGGCATTTAATTTTCGTAATAAATACTTCTATAGCCTTAGATAAACGATACTTTACATAGCACTTTGAATTTATTTCATCCACTCATTGACAGACGCTGGCTTGTTTCTGCCCATTCGTTTCCGGCCAATCTTGTGTCACTACTATGTCAGTTCATTACTCGGCACTTTTTCTATTTTGTAATCACGTCTGTTCCAGAGCGTTTTTGTTTTTTTTAACCTAACTAACTTCCTTAATGATGACGGGGCCGCACATACTAAACTCATAGGATACCTATATCGGCTTATGTTTACAGAATTATATTTTTCTATAAATTTCGTTAGTTTTTATTATAAACCTAAATTTAGTTTGGCCATTGTTGTCTTACAGACTGGGCTCATGATTTTGGATCCTCTGAAAGAATCTTATTATTCTGCCCGCCCGCAATTAACCACGCCAGAGGTCAGTGTGGGTCGAAATTAACACCACACTGAAAGTAGGTACCCTTATTATTCTTTGGTGATAACAAATGGATCTTAATTTACCGAATACCTTAGGGGGCTGAGAATTATTCACAAGTTCTCCTCTCTCTTCTTAATTTACTTACAGCGGTCCCTTAATAGAAAATTAAGGTCTGTACTATTCTGCATAATATTAGTTCAATGAATGTTGGTCACGGTGCACTGGTGGCACATTTGGAGTTATTGGTTTTAATAGAAGAAATAGATTTACGGGTGAATAGCCACATAATAAAATGCTAACGGACACATAAAGCACCGGTTCTTATTTTGATTATTTTCCTTGACAAATGGTTATAAATATCAGAAATCTACCTCTCTTTAAAACTCTTGTATCAGTCCATTGAATATGTTGGATTTAATGTTCACAGTATACACAGTCAATTTTGACTGATATGGTGGCGGCATGTAATGTACCATTATCGGCAGTATGTGGCACACCGATGGATGCTTTCACATACCATGAGCTTTAAGTTCTTATGTACACAGTCACTGCTATAATTTTGGGTGTAATGTCGTAGAACGTATATAACTATGTACCATTCTGTCCTGAGATAGTGACTGTAGTCTATTCTTTACTTAGCCTTGAAAAAGTCGCATGTTAATTGAACGTGAAGCGACCAAACACGTGTTGGCTTTGGGCTTACAAACAGTCAATAGAATATCAACCGAAGGAACCTACATATGAATTAAAGAGTGAAGACTTCAAGATATACAATTTGTGCTGCTGAGTTAAATAGTCCGCGCCCAGGCAGTCCAGACGTTCGAAAGAAAGCGCTAGTTTTGGGGGCGGACACCCACAGCATGCTCGGTAGGCACAGAGCTCCCAGCATGGCCCCCCTACCTCAGGTGTCGGTCCCCCCCTCTCCCCCCCCCCCCCCCCCACCACCACAGGTAGGTCACATCCACGGCAGAAATGAAGACTCTCCTCCAAGGGTATCAGCGAGTCACCTCGGTGCCACCAGAGCTGCCGATAAACTGTCTGCGCTCCTCTCTAGGCTAGGGCAGAGTGCGGCGCCGGCCCAGCCGCAGACAAATCCAGTTCCCTATCAGCACAGTGCCCACAGTGTCCAGGCATGCGGGCTGCAGATCTCCGGTTGCAAGCGGCTGTGCCCGCGACCCTCAAGCAATCCAGCCGCACCAAAGGAGATCCACTGCGGGGGCTGCGCAGTCGCAGCTGATCCACAGATGCGGGAAGTGCCACGTCGTCCCCTTAAATCAGGTAAAGAGTCGCCAGCAAGGCCGCAGCCGCGAGGTGGATTAGCGCCCACCCTCGGAGGATCAGCAGGGCACTCCCAGGCAGCAGAGACTGCCAAAACACTCGGAGCGCGATTTCTCCGCAAGGGCTTCTCCGATCGAGGACACTCCTCGTACAGCATCTGGGCACAAAGTCCGGGTCAGGTAGGCTCACCCACTAACATGACAGGCCGGGGCACGATGTAGAAAGTCTTATTTATCGGGAGTGGCGTGGCGGAGCTCGGCTACCATGCGGCCATTCCCTTCAGCAGTTGTCCACGCCCCCCCAACTGACCTCTTTTGAATTTGCGACAATTCATAGTCCTTAAATACTTTCCATGTCTCTTTGAACATGAGGTTCACAAAAGCGTACCTTATATCAGTTTGTTTGTCTGCAGATGCATCTTGAAGTGCCTATACCAGATCCTGCAATTAAATTGTTTCAGGTTTTTCACAGGTATTATTTCTTCACTTCACTTGTTAGGCTGCGCATGCACTGTCTTTTGAAATGCTGTATCTACTCTAAGAGCTTTCAGCATGCCCACACATTTCATTCGTTCCTTCGCCTGACTTTCGAAATTCCTTTTTGGTTTCTTTGGTCAATAGCTTACATTTGTCCTGCCTTTTGGCTGTTTTTTTGCCGCCCTGGAGACTGGCCCCGTTATATGGATCAGTTCACTACAGCCATTTGTGTTAGTTACAGCGCACTACTCTTTCTTTTGTCCCAGCTCATGTTCAGAGCCTCTCTTGTTTTGGTTAGTTTGTGCCGGTTCCACTTCTGAGGCGCACCTCCTCTCACATACTGCAGAGGAACAGTCAGCGGACAATTGCTGAAGTCTAAAATCATGACCCTAAGCTTCATGCATTGGACCCACGTTAAAATTGTTTTATCCAACTGCCGTTCCCCAGCTTTGATCCCTTGCTCGGATATGAATACGGAGGGACTGGAGGTTGCTGGACTGTGGAGTTAGAGGTGAGGCGGAGGTGGTGGCGGCGGCAGCATTTTTTCTTTCCTTCGCACCGCCCTCTCCAAAGCACATAGGTACTTTTGCACTGTCCAATGTTTCAAAGAATGCGTTTGTCGAGTGCAGCATTTTTTCTTTGTTTCGACCCGGGCATGCATTGCCGCTGACACTGCCCCAATTAATTATAAGTAAGTTGTCTAATTGTTCAGGCCAACAGGATTACTGTCCTGATGATGATCCCAATGATTCTTTAATAGGGATCGAAACGTCGTCGACATTTTAAAACACAGTGCACACAAACAATCCTGTGATTATGTGTAACGGTTGTTGCTACAGATCATGCTTGTCTTATCTTTTACATTGGAGTACAAGCAACTCTTTCTTTTTCGCCTGTTTGCTTTGTTTTTTTAAAATTGTTAATTTGTCATCTTCTGTGTATCTGTGATTTTTGGATACAGGACTGTATCCCACTGTTCATTACTTTCGTCCTTTGACAATAATTAATAATTCTTATTAAATTGTACTATCCGGTTGGATAGCGACTATATAGATTTGATTTTGTTCTATGTTCATTTCTTGTTTCTTGAGCTTCTAATCCTACATCACCAAGGATAGTGCGCTGCATGGCTAAACACTTATATGGTCCCAATGGTGAGACCTATTGGCAATGCCAATGCTTGTTTTATTTGCCAACAATATTGCTCCATAATGCCTTTGGGTAATGTGCTTTACTCGCAATAGTTCTTCTCCCTATAGTATTTTAGCTAGTTGTCCACCACAGTGGAATCTTGTTGTGAGAAATTGATGTGAAAGGAGGGTTGTCTTGACTTTACCCAGTGGTAGAGAGTCTCATTTTAATTAAGGCTAGTACTCATCTACCAGTATTGTACTTCAGCGGTAAATACCAGTCAGCCCTGGAATGTGCTGAAATCAAGATCAGTACTCCCTTTTTGTTGGCATTTAGTCTTAATAAAATACGTCTTGGTATCTGGTAAAGCGGATTACATTTACAGACTAGCAGAACGACCAAGTACTTCTTAAACTGAAGACAATGTAATTTCAAGCCTTTGATGTCATCAAGATAATCCTTGTAAACTTTAAATGTCTTTACACATGCTTCTAAAACCACGTTTTCCCCTTATGATTCTTTATTGTATGGCACAACCTGCAGACTTTGATGCACTAGTGTTTATTTGCTATAGTCTGTGGACTCCTATCAAAATATGGCCAAGATGGCTTGAGTAGTTGCATAACCTGTTTCAGAGTACTTTAACAGAAGTCTGACCTGGGGCCTGCCTTTCAGGCAGTATAGGAATATGTGGTTTGCAGTGCACTGAGAAGAATACTGCTTGTCTGAGCAGCCTGGAGAAAGTGCTGTTAATGATTTTGTTTTTTTTCTCTTTTTTTTTTTTTCTTTTGTTGCATTTCAGAGTTTCTGCTGCATAGAATTACTGTTTTTTTTCGTTGTACCACAAAATAGGTATAAAGTCAATGTGAAGTCTTTTTTTGCTGACGTGCAGGGCACATGGTGCATGCAGCTCCTCTGATAATTGAAAGAATAAGGCTTTGTCTGTATACACAGTGCATATTCCAGCAACCCATGTAATTCTTTCAGTCACCCAGTGTTCCCGAATGTTGTGTGCTGACCATGCATTCTGATTTAGTTTTATAACGGAGATGTTTCTTGTTTGGCAGCAATTTTCCTTTCTCCACCACCACCTGCCCTTCACGTTTTGTGTGTGATTTGTGTGGAGACCAGTGGAGGTTACAGCTGGCGTCAGCCAAGCCGTGGCTGAAATATAGTAAATACATCTTCATTGAAGTGTGGCGAAGAGGGCTTTATTTATCATACCTACCTGTAGAAGTGGAAAAAACATTTTAAATGGTCATCCGTAACTAAATTTGTGTTGTTTACCATAACATTTCTCTTATGTAGCACTTCACACCATGTGCTTGCTTTCTCTTAAGTCCTGTAAACAATGGGTGTTACTATTGTCCCATTTCATATTAATCCATTTACTGAACTCTGATGTATGGATAGAAGGTTGAGTGTACCTTGCTGAACTTTGACATCAACTGGTCTTCCTGACAGTTTATACTAATGTTTTGTTCAAAGTTTTTATGAATTTTTAATTCTGTGTAGTGTTTCATTTATTTTGAAGAGCTCTTGTAGCTCAACCTTCATTTTTCTTTCGCTGCCATTTCAATCACCTTTCCTCAGTCAAGAGAATAACTAAACATTTATTCATCAAAAGTGTGATGGCTAATTACACAGTTTAGTGTCTGTGGATGTTCTTGCCTAGCCATGGAGTACTAATATATGGGCAGTGCTCTTTGCCTGTAAAATGATGGAATGGTAATTGGGAAGTTTAAGCAAGAGACTGAGCAGGAAGTACAAACTGACCCTGGTTGGGGCTTTGTGTGAGTAGAAATGGTGAGGGAGAGAGAACAGACGTATCTTGAGTTACTCGATTAAAGTATCTATTAGTACACCTGGTCATGCTTTCACTGAGAAGCTAATGCAGCAGTCACTACGTTTAGTGAAGATGAACAGACTTATTTTGATCCAGTAACACATAAGCGTGCGCCCTTTATGAGTTGAAAACTTATGACCGCTTCTAGAGAATTCAACTTATTTTTTTTGTACACAACGTATGTAGAGACCTATCTTATTCCACCTTCCTTGTCACCATAAAACTGTTGGGTTGCTACCCAGATAGGAAATTAAGCAGGACTGTGCTGGAGGAGATTGTACCTATCTGAGACATGAGCACATAGTAGTGTTTGTGACATGAAATCTTGCAGCTAGTAGTGCCTGCTTGCAGGACTGTGGATGCCGAGGTAGGCTAAGAGTAGCCTATTGTGGAGACTCCCAACTGTAGCAACGGTTTCCATTTGCTTTTACCATTTTTTAAGCGTGTTGCTACCCATTGACTGGGCCTTAAATTGCTGTAGTCTGAACGTGGTTGAAGGATCTTAATGTAGTACTTAAAGCCCAGAGATGAGCTTTCTGTTGGTGATGTAGCTCTGCATTTCAATGAGTGATTAGATTGAAATGGGTGTGTTGGGATTGTAGTACTATTCCTTCTAAGGTGTGCTGGAGTGGCTGGATCTGGCATTATGCACCTAATCTGCATTGATATTTTTCCTACCCACAGCATTGTAATGGGGCTAAAATAGGTTGTAGTTCAGATAATTAAAACGTTGCTAGTATCTGAATTGGTTTTTAAAGTTTGGCTTTGTTTTAGGCCTTCCCAGGCATATGTATAAATAACCTAATTAAATGCAATGGTATGGAAGAAGATGCCACCTGACAGTGAGTGACATAAGACCATTCTGTGGACTTCTAACAGTCGCAGAATTATCCCTGTTTTAAATTGAGCCTGAAATGTTATTCCAGGCAGAATATAACATTTAAAGATTTTGTAAAATGTAATCTTTGTGCTATTTCGCACAACAGGGACCAATTAGGGGGCGCTAGTTCGCCTCTTTTGTTCCAGGTACTTATCAACTATGCAAACAGCAGGCATAGTTGCAAAAGGCTAGTTTAAAACTTAAGTTTAAGGTTTTTACGTATTGTTATATGAACTTTGAAGTTCCCACCCTGTCTTTAGCGACTGCTTTGGTGTTTGCAGATTATGCTGGTTATATGAAGAAACTCTACTCAATATTATTTGAAGCTGCCCTAATTCGTTTACGGACTTAAAACTCATTTTAGTAAGATCTGAATATGTAAATGCTAGAATGCCTTGTGTATTATTTTAGTGTTGATAACTTGCAGTTAGTTGGGATTGAGGGGTTCATTGATTTGGATGTGCTGTCTTTTAAAATCATGCAAGACTGTCACAGTTTCATTCAGATGTGCTTTGTTTAAGCTGTGTTTCTTATTGGACCAAGTTACTAGTTGATGTGAGTGGAAAGGGAGAGTTGGGTGATGGTGTGTGAGTGCAGCATGAACAGTGTGCAGAATGAGTGGTGTTCATGTGAACTGTGCCAGGTGAGCGATGGTGCAGTATGACTGGTGTGCAGGTTGCATGGTGTGGTGGGTGAATGCTGGGTAGGAGGTGGCTGAGTGCAGTGTGAGTAGAATGAGTTGTGTGTGAGCAGAGTGTGAGTGCAGGCTGAGTGTCCAAGATGAGATGTGCCGCAGTGCAGGGTGAGCAATGTAATTGTGCAGGGTGAGAGGAATGTTGAGTGCAGATTGATTGGTCAACATGGGCGGTATTAGTGGTGTGTGTGGGTGGATTGTGAGACATAAGTAAGGAGTGTAGATGCAGGATTATGTGTGTGCTTGCAGAGTGTTGGTGCTGGATGAGAGGGGTGGGTGAGTGGTCTCTAGTGGTGTCGGTGCAGGGTGTGCGCTGCTAGTGCATTATGCTTGTGCCGAGTGAGCAGTGCTTGTTGTGCATAGTGAGCACAGAGTAAGTGGTGTTCGAGTGTGTAGGGTGAGTTGACTGTGTGCTGGGTGAGCATCAAGCATTAGTGGGGGTAGTGATGCGAGTGCGAACTGAAGTATGTGAGCAGTGTGACTGCAGGGTGAGAGTTGAGTGAAAAGTGTCTGAATGCAGGGTTAGTGGTGTGCGACTAGGGTTTGAGGTTTGATAGTGCAGGTTGAGCAGTGTATGAGTAGAAGTAGATTTTGGTGTAGTGTGAGCTAGCTGTGTGCAGGGTGAGCAGTTTGTGTGAGGTGTAGTGTGCATCTTGAAGTGGGCGAGTGAAGGAAGGGCAGTGGTTATTTTAGGCGTGTGAGTGCATATCAAGTGTTGTCTGAGTGCATGATGAGCAGTAGGTGGGTGCAAGGTGTGCGATGTGAGTTCAGCTGCAGCAGCATCATCAAAATAATTTAGTTAGGCCAAATGACCATAAAATGCAAATGCAATAAATACATACAGTACAAAGTAATGACCACCATTATAAATGCACATTCACATAACCTATGAATGTCCATATAGAGTTTTTATAAGATATCCTCCAAGGGAGAAATGGACTCAAAACATAAACCATCCAAAATCCTAAGAACTAGGATAAAGGGGCTCTGCCATGTTGGATGCCTAGTCCATGCCTATCTGTGGACAACTAAATCCTAAAACTGGTAATTTTGATATATTCACAATCTACTATCGGATGGTTCAAATCCGTTTTTATATAGATAGGAGAATGTCTCCTCTAAGGATGTGGGACTCGTGCATCGAAATTAGAAAGGAAAGGCATTAGTCTATGGTCGACTGACTCCTTTTGTTGGACAGTGCTCTTGACAACCCATAGTCAAGCAGCAGTATTTCTAAAGCCTCATTTCTGAGATGTGTATGTACACCTCAGTAGATTCTTCTTTGTCTCTGCCCTGCCCATAAAAAGAATGTATAAATTCAGATAAATATAAAACCAAGTATTCAATATTTCCTTACTGCAATAATTTAAAATCCTATTAGTTAAAATGCTCAGTTAAAAAAGAGGGATGGTATCTTTGGACCCTCTGCAGAGATTTTACTACGGTGCAATTGTGTTTTTAAACTAAACTGTCAAATTGGTCGCCTCACTTCTCTACATAGAAGTGCCTTCCCCCTATATGGATTGTATCCATTTTTATTGTTTTGAAAAAGAAGATACTGGTCTTGCACCTAGAACTGGAGGCCGCAGAAGGAAGGGAGATGAAGAGGATGATAACAAATGATTTATACGTATGAATCAATAAAAAAAAAAAAAGTTAAAACAATACAAGCCATGTCCACGTGTTTCGCAGTGTTGTCCATACTGTGCCCTCTCCACCCCAATATGATTTGAGTGTCCGGTTGTGCGCTGGCTGTGAGGCATGGGATTTGTAGATATATTGGGCAAGTGAGTTCTCAGAAGGTATTGGATAAATATTTTAAGGAGGGGCCCCATGTCTTCTCAAATTTAGGGAGCGTTTGGTCTATGACTGCTGTTAGCTTTTCCATGCTTAATCGATCCCAAGGTTTGTGCAGGAAGTTTAGGTGTGTGGGTTTAGAGTCAGTTCTGCATCTAGATAATAAAACTTGTTTTGCTGCAGATGATGCCAAAGTAATGGCCCTTCCCCTAAGGGAGCAAAGTGGGTATGTCCAAGGTTTGAGAACCTCTAGGAGGATGTATTTAGGGAAGCGAGGTAATTCGGTTCCAAACATTTGGTCTATATCGGCCAGTACCTCCTCCCAATAACGGTGTAATTTGGGGCAGTACCACAGTAGATGTGTTAGTGTACCTGAGTTGCAGCAATGACACCAGGATTTATCGTTGCATCCCAGGTTCCACTTGGGTGGGTGTGTAGTACCAATAGTGCACTAGTTTGAGAAGTCTCTTTTTCCCAGCTGCGCAACATGCAGATGTATGTGCTCATTGCAGAATGTCGGTCCACTCCTTGTCTGTGAAGGTGCTTTTCACTCTGTTTCCCATCTTGACCTTGCTGATGAAAGTAACAAATTAGTGGAGGTGTTCAAGAAGGAGTAAATGTCAGACCGCAAACGCCAATAATTTCTTCAAGAGCCAGTGCTCAAAGTGCGTGAGGGGCCTGCTAGCATGGGGTCGTATGTCTGGTTGAGTCACCCAGTGGCAAAGTGCCGCATATTGCCATCGCTCCGAGTCTGAGAAACCAAAATCCTGTTGGATCCCTGAGAAATCTCACAGTCCCCATTCATCAAAAAGGTCACCTATGCGCTTGCAATTAGCCTCTTGCCACCAAGAGAATGTTGTGCCGTGCATAGCCGGGGGGGGAATCTGTATTCCCTATGATCGGGGGTGAGTGGAGAGGTCGGGTTAGTAAGGCCCTTGGAAACGCTCAATTTGTCCCAGGCGCCCATAGTGGCCCAGACTACCGGGGATATGTACACTCCTGGTGGGTGGTTCTTGCGCAACAGCCAGAGTATCTTCCAGATGTGGATATCGGCCACTGCCTGGTCCAGAAAACCCCAATGTTTTTCCATAAGTGGATGTTGCCACTCCAGTAGAAACCTCAACTACGCTGCCTGCTGATAACGTATCAAGTGAGGTATCCCCAGACTCACCTTAGCCACTGGAAGATGTGCATGTTCTTTAGCCATCCTAGATTCCAGTGATAATTGCAGCTTCATTATCATGGTGGGAGGGGGTTGCAATGGCAACGCCTGCATTATATATAAAATCTGTGGCTATGCGCCCCGACCAGGAAATTGGGCCTCTGTGTCAGGATTGGATGAGCAAGCGCACTGTGGCAAATAGTGTGGCATAGTTGTGCGATAAAGATTTATCAATAGTGGAGAGTAGCTGAATGCCTATGTATGAAATACCCTGCGCAGCCCAAGAGAAGGGAAATGTTATTGCTAAGTACGTCTGTTCGTCTCTCTGTATGGTGAGGCTGAGGCCTTGAGCTTTGGTGGCATTCATCTTAATCCCCAAAAGCCGCCAGTTCCTCAAGTAATAGGGCCAACGACTGACACGGTTTAGTTATTGTGAGCAGCAAGTCGTGTCTGGCCACCCATCTTCACTCCCTCGATGAGAGGGTGTCCTCAAATGTGCTCTGCCAACAACTCCATATAGAGCGCAAACAGAAGGCGGAGAGGGGTCACCCCCTGTCTTGTTTCCTTCGATATTGGGGATAGAATGTTGAGACAAACAAGGTCATTGGGGTCTGTGGTGAAAACGGGGGGGCCTTGACCTGTGGCTTTCAACACTTCTTGCAGAAAGGGCCAATGCACCCTGTCAAACGCTTTTGCAGCGTTTATTCTTGTAAATAATGTGAGCGTCTGTGCGCGGTTGGTTTTATCATTAAGATGGAATATCCGCTTTGTATTGTCCCCGCATGTAACGCTCCGAAATGAAGCCTTATTGGTCTGGGGTCAATCAGACCGGGCATATACCTTCCCAGTCTGTTAGCTAGGATCCCCGTAAATAGCTTAACATCTATGTTTAGGAGGGATATGGGGCGGTAGGAATCGCATTGCTGCAGGTCTTTTCCGGTATGGCTGTTATGGCCGTTCTCATGGTCTCCGTGAGGGCACCTGTGGAGTTAAAGGAATTATGCAATAGGGGGAAAGCTGGTGTGCTAATATTTTATAAAAGGCGGCTATAAAGCAGTCTCATCCTTGGGCTTTATCTACTTGAAGTCTCCCTATCGCATCGAGGACCTCTTGTGTGGTTATATCCGATTCTAAAGGTGCGGCTACAGGTTCCGTCAGTTTTGTTAAGGAGGGTCTGCTCAGTATAGGAGGTGTGGCATGTAGGCAGCAGAATCATTCAATCTCCTTTTTATAGAGTTGGGCATAGAACTGGCTGAATTCCGCAGCGATTTCTCCGTCCCCTCGTCAAGGAGCGCATTGGTATTGGTCTGTTAAAGCTTGTTCACGACGGGCCTGTGTTTGGGTGCGTAGTCTATGCGCGAGCAGCCTGCCCGCTGTGTTCCCTCCCAGCATAAAGTATCTGCCTCATGCCGAGCAAAGCGCTCTCCGCTATGTCCATATCTAAGGCCTCGAGTTGTTTTTTGGCTGTGGTCAGTTGGCGCCGTATCTTGTGAGACCCTGTCTGCCTATGCGCTTCCTCTGGTTCTTTCACCACCCCCTCTAGCTCCGCACGCTTGGCCCTGCGCTCCCTGTTGTGGCTTGCCGCTATAGCTATGCAGGTTCCCCACACGACTGCTTTAAGTGCATCCCACAATGTTGAGATCGGTATGTGCGGTGCGTCATTGATGGCAAGAGAATCCCGAATTACCCCCCGGACCTACTTGACATTTGAGTCGTGTGAAAGCAATATAGGATTGAGGCGCCACATTGTGGAATACTGTCTACTATGGGGCAGGCGCAGCACCAGGGATATGAGGGAGTGATCTGAGAGTGAGTCAGATGTTAGGTTTCGTTATTGACCGCAACAGAGGTGCAGACTAGGAAAAAGTCAATTTTGGCGTATGACTGGTGTGCTGCAGAGAAATGTGTGTACGATTTTGTAGTGGGATGTCGAGCCCTTCAAACCTCAAACAACCCTGCGTCCGAGAGCCATTGGAGGCCCTGCGGGGTGAGTGCTCCTGCTGGGCCTAGTCCCTGGGGAGTCCGATCTAATGAAGTGTCTCGCACTGTGTTGAAGTCCCCGTGCCCCCCACCCACCCCTCCCTCACCCCTCAACTAGAATATTGGCGTCGGGTCTAATGAGGATTGACCCAATTGCTTGACGGACAAATCGGTCCTAGAGGTCATTAGGTGCATAAAGGCTTGCAATCGGAATGGTGCATTGGGGAGGGCAATCTGGAGAGTTATCATGAGTCCTGTGATCGGAGTGTGTTTGAATGACTCAACCATGGAAATATGTGTAGCAAGTAATATAGCTACCCCCGCCTTCTTGCTCGTTACGGTGGACTAGAATTGGCGGTCGAACCACTTTGATCGCATTCAGCTCCAGTCCTTTTTAACAAGGTGGGTCTCCTGCAAAAGGCATATATAGCATTGTGTTGACTTCAGTTGTGACGAGTGCTATTCTCTTGGCCGGAGAGTTTAGGTCTCTTCCATTAAAACTAACCACCCGTATTATGACAAAGTTTCAATGTGTGGCTCAGTAGGAGCTCCAGGATGTGACACTGTGCTCCCTCACCATATGGTGGATCGGGACACGTGTAAGTGGCGCATGGGTTTGCTTAAAAGAAAACCTACAGAGAAACATAAATAACAAGGTCACCAAGTGGTGAAAAAATGGTAAATACGTAGTAGGCAGGGGTCCATGTCGTCGGCTAGCCTCTCGGGTTGTCTAGGATGTTGAGTTAATGGAGTTCTCCGCCGACGCTCGCTAATGTTAGGACTCAGACCTGCGGCAGATCCTGGTGTCCGGCTTGCATCTTCCATAATCTATGCCCGGCTGAGGCCTACTTCCCTCCCGCCAAAGTCAGTCTTTTCCACGGCAACATGGTTCATAGTATAGCTTCTGTTGCCAAGGCATTAATTTTTCTTCTTGCTCTGGTGTGAAGTCTTGCTTGGTGAGGTGCTGAAGCAAACTTGATCGTTCCCTGATGCTTTCAGTTGTGGTTGATTTGTTCACGACTTTTGGGAGTCGGTTTTTTGGAGTGCCTCTGACGGCCAGATCCTAGAGAAGGTGAAAGGGAGCCCCTGCTGTCTGTTCGATTGCCCTGCTCCAAGTCTAGTCCTAGAATCGCCGCTGCCTCCGGGGGGGAATATGGGTCAAGCGGTTTCTCTGTTCCACATGAATATCAGGCAGAAGGTATGACCCCCCCCCTCCCCCTCCCCCTCATCTGTGGCACACTCCTTTATCCCTCAGAAAATGTGATTGGCGGTGATGCGGTGGCGCTGTAGAGTGATGGGGGAGAGGTCCTGGAATAGGCGCACCTTGATCCTTTCAAACATGACATGCGTTTGGTCACCTACCGCATTCCTAATAAGTTCTTTCTGGCGGTAGTTGTGTAGACCTGTAAGAATGTCCTGAGGAGTTCCGGGAGATTGAGACGGACGACCCGCTCTGTGTGCGGTCCAGGGGGATCTCGGTGTCTTTCAGTTCTGGGGCGATCTGGTGGAAGAGCTGTATGACGAAGTCCTCTAAACCACTTCCATCTGCCTGAAGCGGAACCCCTTTGATTCTGATAGTGGATCTCCGGGACCTGTTTTCCAGGTCTTCCAAATAGTAGTGAAGGTCTGCGTTGCTATCTTTGAGTTCCAATAGTTCCGGCACCTCTTCTCTGGCATCTCACAATCTCTTGACGATGTCCACGTGCTGTTCCAGGTCGCCCACTTCTCGGCAAAGTTGCTTTATATCATTGGCCATCTCTGTGTTTAGTGTCGAGATGTCGCTCCTCAGTATACTGAAGAGGGACTTCATGAAGCCATGTGTTACTGGGCCCTCCTCACCTGCATCCTGTACCTGCTCTGCCCCAATCGACTGGCGCTCTGGGGATGTTGCCTCCGGAGACTGCTGTGCACGCTTGGAAGAGGGTTTTTGTGAAGAGGTCCTTAATGGAGGTTTTTTTTATTCGTCCTGGTGTTTGCCATTTTTTGCACCCTGTGGTGGCTAGTGTGTGAGTGCTCTTGGTCCGATGGACTGTTTCTTTGTGTTCGGGGTGCTCCTCCAGTCATTGATTATATGTGTGGTACGTCCGCAAGATAATTAGTGCAGCTGTAGTGTGACTTTCAGGAGCAGACCAGGCACTGGGTGATTCCCTTTTGGTCCTTAGTATGGCTGCTACTTCCTCTCAGTCTACTTGACTAAACCGGAATGTCCAGGTCCTGTTATGCCGCACAGGCCACTCTTGCCATGATCAATGGTCTTCACCGGCTCTGTGCTGCTTCTGTGGAAGAACTGATCCTCTGCTACAATGAGGGTGGGTGGCCGGGCAAAAGAATAGCCCCCAGCTTGGGGCCAGTTGCTTTGCTCAGTCCTTGTATTATAGCCCTCTAAACCGCTGATCGTTCTCGGGGTTGGGTGCCGGTGTTTCCCTCCCAGGTGCCTGCTGTCTCTCCCGGCCTCTCACTGTCATGCTCCTCCACACAGTGGCTCTCAGCAGTTTCCTCTCCTAATTACACCGCGTGGTGCAGCTACTCCCGGGTGGAGTGAGGTGTGGGTCTGCAAGTGGCAGTTCTTCCCCCTCAGTTAAGAGTAGCCGGGCGGCATGCTGTCTCTTGACAAGTACCTCCAGGCCTAGATTAGTGCCAGTTTTTGGCTGGCGTGCGTGCCTTTCTGTGTCAAGGGAGTTCCTGTAATGCTGGAGGTCTGGCGCGGTAGTCTTGCCCACTCAAGTCTTGGGTCACTACCACAGGATGGGAACGCAGTGCCTGTGCTGGGCTCCATGTCACGCTGATACGGCTTGCGGTGCTCTCCCACCTCTCCTACTCAACAGGCCTCTTGCCCGCCCGACTGTATTACGCTGACCGCTCCGCTTTCACACCCTTTCACAGCGTCCTGTCCGGCATGTAGAGCCCGGCTGCGGACAGCAGGGTTGCACTACGAGATGATTCACTGGCGGCAGCTGTGCCACTTCCCCCTTGTGCATGCCTTCTTTACCTGCCGCACCTCGCTCTACCTTGTGCTCACCCTCATGCCCAGCATATAGACGATCGCTGTTCACTATCGTTGGTGAGAGGTGTCCTGTCCTCAGGCTACCCTCCCACCCAGGCTGTATTTCCACATTGCAGGCGATACACACAGCAATCAAGATGCAGGTCTGTTGCATGATAGGCCATTAGTCCACCATTTAGTATTGTGGTGGAGGGGGGGAGAGTGAAGTGGGTGCCCCCCTGCCATCTACCAACTCTTCAGCAGACTGTGTACCCACCGGTTAGGGCGCTGCTCTCTCTGTCTGGGTGTCCTCGCTGACTTGTAGATTACACAGATGGGCGCCATGCACCACAGTGAATCCGACATTCAGGGGCCGCCGCAGGGTCCTTCGGCCGCCATTTTATCTCAGTGGCTCTGCGCCTTCTTGACACCCCAGCTCCCCTCCCACACCTTCCAATCGATCGGAGGGGGCAGCAGGCTCCCCCTAATTGTTATGGCTGTGCACCCGGGCTCAGCTCCGATGGGAGCACCCGGTATCTGCTGTCTCGTGGTGCGGCGGAGCTCCGGAGAAACACTCCTACACAGGTGCCATCTTGGACACCCCCCTCACTTTCCCCTATTAAACCAGGTAGACTGGATATTTCCGCCATTTGTAAGAGAATTCCCTACAGTGCAATTATTATTTGATTACAGAAGGTCCAGTTAGTCTTCTTTCTCTTCTGGCTAAAATTTCTGCCCTTTGGGAAACATTTTTTGCTGTTGGAACAAGCCAAACGCCTACCACAACTAACCTGGGCCTTCCCCAGAAAGTACAGTACTTTGGCTTAAATGTGAGTATTGAGGCCCAAGAATAAGTTGCGCTCGCCCCACATAGAGAACAGGAATCTTAAAACGGCAAATAAGATTGATTGTTGGGTTTCCCCTTTTAGGAGCCAAAATGCTTCTGCACAGTGGTTGGCCCCCAGATTTCTGTACAGCTGCATCAACATCTAGATCCAACTTTTCTATAATCAGGACAGAAAAAGAATACAAAAAGCTGTTTCCTCGGCATTACCACAAGCCGGGCACCCTAAAGAAACCGGTCCTGCCCATTTATTGGAAAAAGAGCGCAAGGGGTGTGACCCATGCCTAAATTGGACATTCAGTTTCCTAACTAGGGCTGGCTTAACTTCATCTAAGAAAGGCTCAGAATTATAATAGTCTTCGATTCCTATAAAGGTTACTATTAGAGAGCCTAGTGCTGAGTTCGCTTGGAGAGCAAGTTTTTCTCCCCTTTGGCTCCTGACTAGTTTATTCCTAGATGTTACAGGGCATGACACTGGGGTCACGCCACATGCTTGTTTATCCAGTGCTCTTGAGTGTGTCCCTAATGTATGTTAGCCTGGCTAATTTCCCTGCCCCAGGGAGACCCTTTACCTCTTTAACTGAGACCTGTATTCAATCAATTCCAGAGTAGCCCAAATGCGTCTCCAAAAGGTTAGTGGTCTAAGTCCTATTTCGTCTGCAATCGGTCAGACGCCCAAGCCCAGTCGGAGTGGAACAAGTGGATACTAGGTGAGAGTCCAAGAGATTGTCTGATAAAATTATTTTAAATGTTGGTTGTTTTTCATTGAGCAGTGCCCCCAAAAGTTTTGCCCCATACATTGTGGCACCCCTAGCTTGCAATTTACAGATCTCAGCAGCGGGGTCAATGGGTTTGCAGAAGGAATTCATATGCGCTTTAGCCATCCACCCCTGATGTCTGTACTACCTTGTGGCTCCATTTTTTGCTATGTGTGTTGACCAATCCATTTTTTTCAGTTGGGATAACTCCTAAATATTCGAAGACTGATACCCTCTGAAGTGGGGTGCCACTCAGGCAGGAATTGGGGCATGTAGTTAACTGCATTGTAGACCATATATTTGGTCTTCTGGATATTAATTTCTAGCCCTCTATTACTGCAGAAAGTGCCAAAGCTTTCAAGGATATTTTGGATGCCCCTTGGTGACTTACAGAGCAGGAGGGTGACCTTAGGTAACATCAATGCTGGGACTTTGCTTTGAGCAATCTTCGGGCATCATTATCCTTCTCCTTGTTTAACGTGTCTACCAGGGCATTAATGTGCAAACAGAATAGAGTGGGGGCCAACACACATCCCTGCCTAACACCTCTGTTGACAACGAGTGGCGTAGAGAGCTCCCCTTGTTTCCCATATCTAATTTGTGCAAAGTTTCCCTCATGTAATCTCCTGTTCAGGAGACGAAGATATGGGGGGGACCCCATATCATTTAATACAGACCATAACTTATCCCTGTACTAGTTCGAATGCAGTTTTTAAAGCGACCAATATTGAATAAAGGCTACCGCTCGCTGTTTTCCTGTATAAAAGCTGGA
This sequence comes from Triturus cristatus, assembly GCF_964204655.1. Lineage (NCBI taxonomy): Eukaryota > Metazoa > Chordata > Amphibia > Caudata > Salamandridae > Triturus > Triturus cristatus. The sequence goes on from NC_140590.1 coordinate 533,834,058, forward strand.
GCCTGAAGATTTGGTCTACAGTGGAGTTATTTTTCGTAAACCCTACTTAGAAAGGACTCTGGCTGTTGTGATCCTCCATCCAGTCATGATGGTGTGTCAGTATTACTGGGGGCAAAGACTTTCTGCTTCACATCAATTAAACTGATGGGTCTCTAGTTACCTGGTAATAGTGGGCAACCCTTATTGTAGACTGGAACAATTTCTGCTCCAGCCCAAGTTTACGGGCTACCTCCTGTGGTCTGATATTGTCAAGTTTTATGGATCGGCATTCCCCACCCAACACAGCGTTGAATATTGCCCACAGGTTTGGCCCCCAGATTGTTGGTTCAGATAGGAAAAGATCCCCCGGAATTTGTCTGATCTCGGTGCTGTGTGCAAGACTATTTTGTTTATAGCACTTGATACCCGAGACTGGGTTATCTCTGTAAACTCCCACGGTGCGCTCTGTTGTAGGCCATTGATTAGGTTTACTGAATTTCCCTCTTCCTCCGGTGTAGCATACAGGGCGTGATAATGATCTTTCCAGGTTTATGTGGCCATGTTCGGCTCGCGATCCCCTTTCCTTCTCTGCAACCTGAGTAGATTAGGTTCCAAAAGGCCTTCAGATCATTCATTGCCTATAAGCCCTTCACAAGGAATCCCATTTTTCCTGCTCCCAAATATTTTTTGCTAGAGCAATAGCTTCTCTATATAAGGTATGCTTAGATTTTATTACTGGTCTATCATTAGATTTGAGGGCTTCCAGCAATGCCAATTTTTCCTCTTGACTCCGGCGATTATACCAAGAGTGCGGGGACTTCCTTTGGCCTCTGGGATGCCCCTCTGGATAGAATATACTTGATAATGTGGTTGTCAGTCCTTTATGGATCTCCGCAACCCCCTGCTAGTGAGGTAATTATGCCTTCTTCTGTTATAACCTTGCTTACTTCTAATAAATAAAAGCTTACAACCTCGTAATGGGCAGCCATCATACCAGGCCATGGTTGCATTACCCGCCAGCGTATTCTTCTCCTGTTAGTGGTGAGTGTTAAACTATCATCTGGGGATGTAATTGCTGGAGATCCAGCTCGCATAACCGGGATCTCCAGCGTCCATGCATTGTGATTACTGTCATACCTAGGCAGGACAGCAAAGTCAACAACCCTGGGCCACATTTGGTTTCTACTAGTATGTAATCTATCAAGGAAGAATGTCACATCCTATTAAAGGTATGCATCACCGAGGAGTCCGATTTAGTAAGCCCATTACAGGCCCCCTAACTGAGTGGTTCAAAGTAAGGGATGTGATCTGAAGGGCCAGTGGGGTCCAGTCCCTAAGGGGAGGAATATTCTGCTCTAACATGTCCCATAGCCTATCTTCTTCACAGACAGCTCTGCCGTTCGGGTCATCCAATGGCTCCAATAGGCAATTAAAATCGCCCCCATGACCATATTTTATTTGCAGAATTTTATATAGCGCTAGCTAGACCCGGAGGAATTGGATCGCTTTAAATGAGGTTAGCGTTAGAAAATAAACAGTTACATAGTTGCATCGGTTACTAGAGCATAGCATAGCACAGAAAAAAGTCCCATGGAGTATAGACGGTAATGGGGGAATAGTCATTGGGCTGGAAAGCAGAGCAGGTCTGGCAGACTGACAATGGAAGAATGTACTTCAGGGGATACCAAAAAAGTCAGAGTTAATAAGTCGACAAACCGGAATTGGGGTCAGGTAATCACAACATCCAGTGCTGGACTCGTTCACTGCGTCGATCACCTTGGATATGGCTGGGTCGAAGAGGATACCTCACAGTGACCATACACGATGAGAGGGGTGTAGGCGTCCCAAGGTGGGGTTAACTTGAGGTAATGTGCAGGCTGGTGACACAAGGCACAGATCAGCGGCATGCCTCGATCAGAGAATCGGTCGAAGCTGCCAAGATGGAGGACCCAGGTCATGGACCCCAAACACTTCATCACAAAATGGCGGGCTTGCAGATAAACAAAAATCCAATCCAAAAGCCACAGAGAAACCAACCCCATGGAGCAGGACTGGATGGGGGAGGCAGCCTCAAGATCAACGAGGGTGGAAGGCTGGAAATCGTCAATCCCTCTCGAGTCGTCACGGACAAACACTAGGTTCTACAGGGGCAGCAGTGTCCCCATTCTACATGCTGTAAAGTCAGGTGAAGTCAGCTAAGGCGCCCAGGCAGCAGCCCCGGAAGAGGGAGGGAGCAGCGGGGTCAGGAGGGGGCGCTCACTCTGGATCGGAAAGGGAAAGCAAGCTCAGGGGCACAGGGCAGCAGCGTCATGGCATTCTCATTGCTGCTTTGTCGGGGAAAATGAGACTTGTGCGTCCCAATCTGCAGTCTCGGAAGGCGAAGCGGGATGCCAAGCAACTGTAGACAAAAGCCTGGAAGGCAGGTGACGGCCGGAGGGGTGATCCCCAGTCCATCTCCTCTACAGCTACCTAAGCAGCTTCCCCGGACAAAAGCCGAGTTGAATTGGCTCAGCTATTGGTAGATTTTCGGTGTTTGTCGGAAGGTGAGGGAAAAAGGAGGAGTAGCGGAGAGGCTAGAAACTGTGACCATGTCCGTTGGGTAGGTAACGACCGAGGGGGTGAACCACAGCCCTTCTCCTCTACAGCTACCTAGGCAGCTCCACCGGGTATCAGCCATGTTGCTAGGACTCACAGGATATTAGGATGGTAACATTTCCCCATGCCTGCTCTTGACGGCTACAGGCCTATCTAAGAAATCGAAGTCTCTAAGAACCAGGGTGCTGGACTGCCGATTCAGCATCCTCCTGGTCTGTCCACTTAGAATTATTGAAGGCCTGGGATAGGAATTCTTTACTAAGCTCTTTCCAGTTCCTTTTGGAAACTCTATTCTTTCCACCTAGGAGTGTCTCCTGGGAAGTGGAACAGGAAAGAGAAAAGGGAAAAGCATAATGGTCAGCCCATGTAAGGGGGAGAGAATTAGCAATTTTAAGCCAGACGTCAATAGTGAAAATACCGTTCAAAGTGTGGCCTGCTTTGTGAGTAGCCGAAATAACTAGTTGAAAAAAGTCTACAACAAGCCAGAGTGTCCTTACAGAAATCAATTTCCTAATGGAAATTTAGTTCAAAAGGAGTTTATTGAAAACATGAAGGTGTCCATATATACGATACATATAAGTGTTTAACAATCAATACATCATATACTCAAAGAGTATTACATGGAAAGGTTTATAATAAAGCAACAACAATAAAAAAAAAAAAGAAGCAAAATGGAATAAACAGATGAAGTAGAGATATTGGGAATGTCCAGGAAACTCATGGGGGTTTAAGCACTTCTTGTTGGGCAGGAGGTAAGGAAAAGGATCGTGTAGCACATATATCAAAAAACCTTGTCACAGGTGACCATAATAGAATACGTTTTGTGGACAAATGCGTGGGATAGGTAAGGAAAGTATCCAATCTATGATTGTGACAAATATCATACCTCCATGCTGTATAAGAAATTTTTGAAAAATCCTTCCAATTCCGCGTTATTTGTTGAAAGGCAACTGCCAATAACAGGTCAATAATTCTAACACTATGTGAAAACTTAATCCATATCGGTGAAATACTCCCTAGAAAAATGTTGATGATAGAAAAGGGAGCATTGGTGCAAGAAATAGAGTTGATTTGAGACCACACGTGCTTCCAAAAGTCATGCACTAATGGGCAAGAGAATAACATGTGAAATAAATCAGCATTTGGAGAGTGGAAAGTCCAGCAAGTATCAGGAATATTGGAGAATCTCTTGTTCAAGGTTGTTGGGGAAAACAAAAGCCTATTGTAAATATAGAACAAAGTTTGTGTTAGACTAGCTGCTCTTGTAGATTTACGGATCTTGGTCCATATATTACTCCACATGGAAAGAGACCAGGATGTGTTAAAATATTTCCCAGGCTAGCTCAGTCTTTGATTTTAGTCTACTTTTGTCAGGAGATTGAAGAAAATTATATATTGTAGATGCTCTAGGTGAAGTAAAGTGGAGAAATCTATAGGTAAAGTAAAATTATGGACTGTTGAGGAGGTGCTAATTAAATAGGTTTAAGTGTCAAGAACAGTGTTTCTGAGAATGTGGTATTTAGGTAAGAATGAAGTTGGTAAATTGTATAATTGCTTGAGCAATGCAAAGGAAATGAAATCAGAATTGGAAAATAGTTGATAAATCCAAACTGAGCCTTTTTGTCTCCAAGTTTTCCAGTAAAAGGGTCTGTTAGGTATTAATAGGGTTTTGTTGTGCCAAATAGTTGAAGCAAGAAAAGAGTCTAGAGTCATGTGAGTCGAAGGATAGAGTGGGGCGAGGAGTTTTGAAGTGAGTTTAAATATGAGAGTGGAAAGAGGTTGAGGTTTGCGGGAAAAGGATAAGTATTCTTGAAAAGAGAATGGAGATAAAAATGAGTTTTCAACTAACGCTCATAAAGGATAATCCTCTGTGGAATCCAATAACCAGAATGAGGCTTGGCACAGTAAAAAGGCTTTATGATAAGCAGTGAAGTTGGGAAAATTGACTCCTCCTTCGGCCTTAGGACGGATTAATTTGGGCAAAGACATGCAGGATTTCTTCTTCTTCCATAAAAGAGAGGAAAGGATTCAATTAATAAATTTGAAAAATGTAGTTGAGATGAGAACTGGTATATTGGAGATTGTGTATAACACTTTAGGGGAAAGCATCATCTTTTTAGTGTCCAGGTGGCCCCACCAAGACAGAGGGTGCCATTTGGTAGTAAGCTCCGAAATGTTCCGAATACAAGTATTCATACATAATGCTACCGTGCCTGGGATCGTAGGTGTAAATTATAATCCTAAATACTTAATATGATTAGATTTCCATGTGAAATTAGTTGATGTAAAGTCTGCTTTAAGTGTATTTAGTCAGGGGGAGAATTTCGCATTTGTCACTATTTAGTTTATAGCCAGAAATCAGGGAGAAGGAGCGTACTTCCGTTAAGAAGGCCGGAAGGGACTCGTTAGGGTTTGAAATAAAAATCCAAATGTCATAAGCATAAGCCGCAAGTTTAATATGAGTTGTGGGTGTCTCAAAGCCATGTATAAACATATTTTGACGGATTGTGGAAATGAAAGGCTCAAGGGCTAGGTTAAAAAGAAAAGGAGAAGGGGGGCAACCTTGCCGCACACCTCTACCAAGATCGAAAAATGAGGATATTAAACCATTAGCACCTACCGCGGCACGTGGGTTCGAATATAATAGGGAAAATTAGGGAAACAAATTTAGGGCCAAAACCAAACCATTCAAGGGTATAAAATAAGTAACGCCACTCGACTCTTATCAAAAGCCTTTTCGGCATCTAATGCTATTGCTGCAAGAGGATGTTTTAAATGTGTAGCCTTAGCTAAAATATCAAAGAACAATCGTGTATTATCTGTAATTACGCGTCCTTTAACAAAACCAGATTGTTCTTTACCTAATATATTTGGTAAGTAAGATTCTAAACGAAGGGCCAATGCTTTAGAATTTTTTTTATAGTCTGTTTACGAGAGAGATAGGTCTATAATTTTTGCAATGCGTGGGGTCTTTTCCTTCTTTGGGTATGAGGCAAATATGTGCCTCTGAAAAAGAACCAATAGATTTTTCCAGGAAACAAAACGAATCGATCAAGAGGAGCAGTTTGGGCAACAATAGTTTGGAAAAATGCAGAAAAAATTCAACGGTAAAACCGTCCGGTCTAGGTGCTTTTTCTTTTTTGAGGTGCTTGAGCGCATCGAACAATTCTTGGTGTGAAATATCAGATTCCAGTGATAAGTCAGGGGATAAGTGCTGAGATTTTTGTATGGTCGAAAAGAAATTAGATGGCATGAGGTCCGTAGGATTCGTTTTGGAGGAGTATAATTTTATAAAAAGAAGAGAATGCATTTAAAATACCTTCATCTTTAAATTGTAAAACCGAATGTTCATCATAAATAGATTCAATGTTCAACTTGTTGTTCTTGGTTTTCAAATAATTAGCTAGAATTTTCCCTGCTTTGTTCTTACCCCCATAGTATTTTGCACTAGATTTTAATAAATATAATGAGGCATTATCGGTTGACTCTTTGTTAAACTGCAGTTTTGCCCTTATGAGATTTTCCAAAACAACTCTTGAATTAGAAGTATAAAAAGAATGTTCCAGTCTCTTTATATCTAGGAGAAGAGATTGAGTATGTCTGCGCGCATTAGTGCGTTTTCTAGCAACCTAATTTATTATAAAGTCTCTTGCTGAGGCTTTGAAGGCGTCCCAAATGGTTGAAAAGGGATGGGAGGCAGCTTGATTAATTGAGAAATCTTCATTGAAGAAGGTAATAAATGAGGCAGAAAATACTGGGTCCAATAAGAGAGCGTTCTTAAAACGCCATCTCTTTGGAGCAATAGCCTTGGGTATGTTAAGACATATTGAAACGGGGGCATGGTCCGATAATAATATAGGTCCTATTTCTGCACCCACTAATGCTTGGGAAATATTATGTGAAACTAAAAAGTAATCAATTCGTGATTGTGAACGATGAGCCGGGCAATAAAAGGTATACTCTCTTGTGACTGGGTTGCATAGTCTCCATGCATCTAATAAACTGTGATGGTTAATAGTATGTATGAAGGATTTATGCGATTTGTTAGGGCTAAATGAAGCTGTAGAGTTGCGATCTATAAATAGATCAAATACTTGATTGCAATCTCCCGCTAAAATAAAATTGTCTTCCATGCAAAGAGTAATCTGCTGCGTTAGTGCGGATCAAAAAGAGTCGGCACCAGTGGGGGCATAGACATTAAAAAAGAGACTGGAACATCCTTCAGCAACAACTTGACGCTAAGCCTACGGCCCTCGGTATCAGACACCTGCGACATAAGTTTAACATGAAGCGATTTACAAACAAGTATCATAACACCATTACGTTTGCCATCACCTTTGGAGAAGAAAATATCTCCTACCCACCCCTTTTTCATTTTCAACGATTCGATCTCTGTGAGGTGTGTTTCCTGGAGAAATACCAGGTCTGCATTCAATTTCGCTAAATGGGTCAGGAATCTTTGCCGTTTAATGGGAGAATTGAGTCCCCTAACATTCCAAGATACAAATTTCAATGACATAACATCTTAGAGGAAATAATGAATGAAAAGAGTGCATGCCAATAACCCAACTCACTTAAACATGAATGAAAAGCAAAGAAGAAAGAATAGGTGCTATAAAGAATTACAGTAAGTAATATATAAAATGATAGAGATGTAAAAGAAAAAAGGAAAAACAAGTATAATTGATGCAACACCAAGAAAAGATAGGAAAATACTGAGATAAATATGTAGGTAGGAATGTGATAGAAAAAGATGCTGAGAAGTAGGAGAATGATGACGAGAATAATGGACAATGAAAATTGAGATGCAACAACATCAAGAATGAGAAGGACCAAAGAAAGAAACAGAGGGTGATGAAAAGATACATAAGAATTAAAAGAAATAAATACACCTAATAGGAAATAAAAAAGATTGTTTGAAAAGGAGAGGAGAAATTGTTTTTGGAGGACAAGTAAAAAGAAAAAAAAAGAAATACATAGAAACAAGCAAAACAGCAGCTGACTGAAGAGGAAAGCAAAACCTGAAACAACCTGTGAGTAAGCGAAAGAGAAAAACAATTAATTAAGCATTAAATGACGACGAAGGCCCTGAAGAATCCATAACGTCTGCTTTACACGAATTAATGAAGCTTTGTAGAAGTGTCGGATCTTCATATGTTGTCGTTCTGTTATTTTATGTGACCTTGAAGAGACCAGGATGGAAAAGGCCATAGCGGGCTCCCATAGAACGCAATTCAGGTCTCGTATTAAGGAAAGCCTTACGCCTGTTAGCAGTGGCCTTAGCGTAATCCTGGGCAAAGAAAATAGACGAACCTGACCAAGTAATTTTCGGAGATGCTTTAACTGCTGATAAAACAAGTCTGTATATTCCAAAAAGTATAAAATGACTCCTCTTGGTCTTTGTGATGGTGACGCATTAGATGGAGGACGTCCCAATCTGTGAGCACGTTGAATGTTGAGTAAAGTTCCTTCTGGCATGTGAAGCAATTTAGGGAGAAAAGATTTAAAGAAAGCGAGTCATATCCCTCAAGTCCTTCTCCCAGTACATAAATACGTAGGTTATTCCGTCTATTGCGGTTTTCCAAATCCTCGACCTGTTTCTGAAGCGACTTGTGAGTGTAAATGAAAGACCTTAACACATGTTTCGTTGAAGGAAGAAACTGAGTTCTCGACTGCAGATATCCTTGTATCCAGTTGAGACCAATTATCTGTTAAGACTTGCAACTTGGAGTTCGTCTCTTCCATAAAGGGTCGAAGGGCTCTAATCTCCTTGAGTAACATTTCCAGCGATACCGGCAAAACTGGCTTGGGTGGCGAGGGAGGATCTTTTTTGAGACGTTTAGTTACTGACTTTCCAGGAATTCCGGAAGAGGGATCCCTTGTCGCTTCTAAATTGTGAGGTGTGAATCGCAAAGAGTCTTCAAGCTTAGAAAATTCAGAAAGTTTTGAATATTTTATAAAAATATGTTTCTTAGGAGTAGTGAGTCTTTAGTCTACCCATAAAGTGTTGTCTAAGCCTTCCTTCCAAATATAAATGAACGAAGACATTACCAATGGGGTATTATAATCACCAGAGAGAAAAAGCCGAAGAGAGGAACGTTCGTTGCTTGAAGGAGTGCAATAATAAAAATATAGATCTGGTGTCTCCTTATAAAGAGCTTAAAATAAGCAATCCTAGTGCACCTCAGTTGAACTCAGTAAATGGAGAACACAAACACAGGTTGTCTGTGAGAGCCTGCAGATAAACACAAAATGGCTGCCAAACTCATTCTTCACAGGACCCTCATAAAAATGCACTGCATTGAAAAAGCAGCAATACCTGCAATATTCCAGAGATTTAGCAGTGAATTTTCCTTGCCAAAACAGCTGGATATAAGAGGAGCATTAGAAGAGTCACAGCTTCATCCTTGTATGAATCCCGATGGGGCAACAATAAGAAGAAAACAAAATGGCGGCTGCGGTAATGCGCGGCTGCAAATACGGAGATGCATGAAGAATAAAGTACTTGCTTGTGGCAGAGGAGGGCTCCAGAGATTACATTATGCCCAGAAAGTGATCCGCCATCCGTAACCGCCGCCAGCAGCTCTCAATGCCAGCTGAAACACGCGGATACCTCAGGAAACGCCGGGCGCTTCATCCATGCGCCGCCATCTCGCTCGGGTTCAAAGCCACGCCCCCCCCACCCCCCCCATGGAAATTTAAATCACTGAGCAGTGTGAAATTAATTTTGCCCAAGTAGGGCTCAATGAGTGGACAATCTTAGATATAAATGTAGACCTGGGTCCAGGTGGCCTGAAGGCTATGATCCCTGTGAACGATTCAGTGGGCCTGGTTTGTGGTGAGCAGTATAGTGCTTCACAGGGGTCTGGCTTGTGAAAGGAGCCACTATGGCATGTGCACTTAATTTTAGGTATGACTGCTAGCCCACCCCCTTCTCTACCAGGTCTGTTGTGTCTCCTAATAGAGTAGCCTGGAGGAATAGCATCTAGCAAGTCTGGACCAAAGTAGTCCTTGGACAAGGTTTCTGTAGCGAAAACCCAGTCAGGCTCATGAGTCTTGAGAAATTCTGTAGCCTCTACTTTGTTTTTAATAAGGCATCTAGCATTAACAAGAAATACCAAATGGCTGGTTTTGTTGGGAATAGTGCGCTCCTTAGAAGGAGGGGCAAAGTTTTCTCGAACTCTAGGGAAAATACATGTCGAGGAGTTTAACTGAAATTTACACAGACGGCACTTACTAATCTTCTTATGCTAGTGTGCTAAAATCTATAGACGAACAGACTGGTAGTTTGCAATGGTTGCTCAAATATACAAGCTGGTTCCTAGAGAAGATCAAACCGGAAGCCTCTTTTCTTATGAGAAAGGTAGGGGTTCTGGCGCACGGCACAGTCTAGGCGTGGGTGGGCATAGTCTAGCTTGCCTTTGGCACACCAGCGGTGTGCGTTCATTCTGCCACCCTGAATTTATGGCCGATTTCCTTCAACCACCCCACACCACTACCCTGCTAACCAGACAAAGTGCACTAACAGGAAGTGTACCAGCTTGTCTCCCCTCCGCACAATGTGCAAACAAAGCTGCAGCAGACTGCGGAATGAGCAGAGACCAGAGGAAGCAGGTATGCAATTAAAAAACAGAATGCAGTGTATTTCAAAGAATGGATGTAGCAGCCCTATCGCAAGGCTAAACGGTGCACATCTGTTCTCGGTCCCCCCCCCATCTTTATAGCAAATCCCCCCCCGCACCATAAAACCATATGTTAGACTGATGCCGAGACTGAAATGTCGTTTTGTACTTTGGTCCTAAAAAGGCAGTTTCACAAATTAAATGGAGTTGCCAAAGAAAAGGCATTTTGCTAAAAACATGAAAATGTTTTGTGCAGCTGAAGAACGAGATAGCTTTTCAGCTGGCTGTCTATTTTTTAAATTCTTTTAAAAAGGGCACAAGTTGGCTCCCTGGAGAAAGTACGCTGCATTCCCAGTTCCTATAAATGCTCTCACTTTGAAGTCAGCCAAAAGCACAACTTGACATTTGACTTCTGTTTTTGAATGCCCAGCAAATGTGGCAAGATAAGAACAAGATTGCCTGTTTATTACAGAAAACAGGTTTGTGGGAGAAAACTGTAAACACCGCTTTAGCATGGGGAGATATGAACCTCATGCTGCACAGCCTTATGCAAATAAGGCCAGCAAATGAAAAGGCAGAAAAAGGTAGTTACAAACTGCAAGGCCAATAGGAAGCCAATGGCGGAATTCATTCCCAGGTAAATTTTCTGAAACTCCCCAAGATGTCTTTCACGTAGGGGGCGACCTGAAAAGGGGAATAAAAGTTTGTGTTATGAGGCATGCATACATATGTGTCACCAAACATACATGCAAATGGATCATCCCATGGGGGTCCAGCTTGATGACATGTACAGGTCAGTATGCACATGTTGGCATGCATCATGATTGGCCCCCTTTTTAGGTCTCGTGGAATCGATACGATGCCAGAAGCCTCGTCCTAGCTCTGCCTTCAGCTTTGATTCGTGCGAGTTGTTTGACGTCTCAAATGATGCTAAAGACAGTGCAATGATTGCACTGAAGGCATGGCAATCATTGCTTGTTGCCACCCTCTCTCCTTTTAGCCACGCCCAGCGGGATTGGATCTCTTACCCACGGCTTGACACAGTAGGTATATTATCAGCTTGCTGCACTTTTTTTGTAAACTTGTTTTTCAAGCAGACATCTTGCCAGAAGTAATGACTCGGTGGTGGTTCGCAAACACTGAAGCAGCCTTCTTGGTTTTCTGCTTCATGCAGCCAGAAACGTTGCAAACACTTTATGCCACAGACCGACCGGACATAGTATATGCCACACCTATAATGCAATGGCTTACATACGCTATGCCCATGCATTATTATTTGGTAATCTAGAAAAACACTTTGTTTCTAAAAGTGAGATTATGTAATCACATTTTCTGCTATCAATGGGCTTTGGATCAAGCTTCATGGCTTACATTCGCGGGATGGGAGCCTCGGTAAACTAATATATATATATATATATATATATATATATATATATATATATATATATATATATATATATATATATATATATATATATATATATATTACCTACTGGCGGTCGCCAGTAGGTAGTTATAGTTAGGACCACGTTTCCATAGGAAAACCTCAACATTCTATTTTGAATAACTTTGGCGCCGGTCGACGAATCCTCGCGAATTTCTCAAAATAGGTGGGGCGCTACGCTCCGCTCCTACCCTGAATGTCTCGGGGGGATCCGTCAAGCGGGGGCTGAGATAAAAGGGGGGTCCCAAAACGCGTTTTTCCCATGCATTTTTCCATAGGACCTTTAGAACGAGCTACAGCCCGAACGGCTGAACAGAATTACTCAAAATTTGGCAGAGAGGTAGTCCCTAGGTCAAGGAAGTGCCTTTTGTAGGTTTGGTGTAAATCTGTTCAGTAGATTCTGAGAAAATAGCCTTTAAATCAATATATATATCTGAGCCCGCTTACGGTACGCTTACCGTACGCTTACGGTAAGCGTACGGTGGCGTGCGCGAGCGCGATTCTGATTGGCTCTTAGATCTTAGTAAACATTCGAATCGGTCGAAACAGGAAGCGGCGGCCGCCATTTTGTGTATTTCACTCTGAAAAAAAAGAGTGAAAACAAGGAAAGGGGGCAATGAGGAGAGTTACAGACCCCCTAACATTTGTAAGGGGGTCAAAGAAGGACAGAAAAGTACAAAGAAAACAGTTATTGATTTTAAAAAAAATCACGGGGTACGCGTACGGTAAGCTTACGGTAAGCGTACGGTAGAAAAAAAAAATGAAAATCAGATTTAAGTGTTTAGATATTAGGGGGCTCTAAAAAGAGCCGTTGTGTTTATGAAATGATTTTTTAGTGGTACCTACAAGTAAGTACCGATGCAGAGTCTAAGGTTCAAGAGGAAGACTCTGTTCCCTTCATCATTGAAGTGCACACCATCTCCTCTATAAATGTCTTGCATGTCATAACGCAAGTTGTTGTGGTAAATGGCACCCATACCATAGTCACGGAGGAAAGCAGAAACAGATTTGTTGACGTGCTTTCTTGCTTTGTCATCGCACCGCGTGCCCACCGTGCGTGCACGGCACTAACTGCGTAAAGTGGGCGCGCGGTGCGCGAAGCGCACCGCGTGCTCACTGTGCGCGCACGGTGCGCGAAGCGCACCGTGCGCGCACGGAACGAACTGCGTTAAGTGGGCGCGCACGCCACGAATGGCGTAAAGTAACTTAGCATTTAAAAAAACTTACAAATTCACTGAAAAAACCATAGGTTTCACACACGTTATAGTTAGGAATTAGCATTTAAAAAACCTTGCAAATTCACTGAAAAAACCATAGGTTTCACACATGTTATAGTTAGCGGAAATTTTACTGATAAAAAACCAATGAAATTCCCCCGTTATAGTTAGTGCAGGCAACTATAACTCACGCGACCGCAATCTTCTGCTGATGACATATGTGTCTTTATGAAAAAAAAATATTTGTAATATATGTATAGCTAAAAATGTATGGAAGAAGACATGGGCAAATAAGTGTCTAAATACAGTATTAGCATCAGCAGAGGATTGCGGTCGCGTGAGTTATAGTTGCCTGCACTAACTATAACGGGGGAATTTCATTGGTTTTTTATCAGTAAAATTTCCGCTAACTATAACATGTGTGAAACCTATGGTTTTTTCAGTGAATATATATATATATATATATATATATATATATATATATATATATATATATATATATATCTATATATATCCATAGAAACAAAAGAGAAAAATAGGCCTAGGCCTCATCTCATTTTGTAGTATATCACCCTCTTTGTGTAAAAGAGCCCAAACTTTTGCCAGGACCAATCAGCACAGCCTCACCCCTTGGAACCTTCCTGAGAGAGCTCAGAGCCTCAGATTTTTCTACCGCACGTTGTGCTAGGGAGTCTCCACTGAGCTCTGCTCAATTTCTCAGAATTTTACTATTAGTCATCTTTATTTGCCATCTTTTGTGACATAATTTCAGAAAAGGAGAAGAAAGCTTTATTCAGATCTTGTGCTTCTTGTGGGAAGAAGAGACTGTTTGTGGAAGATAAGCATGAAAACTGCATATACTGCCTGTACCCGGAACACAAGGCCACAGACTGTAAAATGTGTCGGACCTTCTCTACCAAAACCTTGAGAGACCGAGAGGGTCGGTTGCTGACGTGGCTGCAGAAGCTAAAGACTAGGACGGAGGTTCTCTCTTCGGATGAGGAGGAATCAATCTCTGGTACCTCCTCCAGGAGATCTAAGAAGAGGGGTAGGTCATCTCCCTCCACCTCTGCGGAACCCCCTCTCAAAGCCCCTCACGGGATCTCTGAAAGGTCTGAGGAGGCTGGTCCCATGAAATCTCCTCACGGCAGTGTAAAGGAGAGGTAGGGACGGGCTGCTGGTGTGGACGTAGCCCTTAGGGACAAGAAGGAGGTTGCAACATCTTCCCCTCCGTCCCAAAAGGAGAAATCTGTGAAGAAACATGCTGCAGAAACTCCTCAGTCAGTTCCAGTGAAGAAACAGCGTCAGTCGACGCAGGCTAAAGCAGGTACGTCGACGACGATCTCCATAGTTAAGACCGTTTCCATGGGGTCGTCGACGAGACAGTCGACGATATCTACTTCATCGTCTACGACGGCTACTTTCTCGTCTTCGACGGCGGTGTCGACGACGAAGACCACGTCGACTATGACGACGACGACTAGTTCGTCGATGTTGCTGACGACGAGTTCGTCGACGAGACCGTCGACGGTTGCTCCGTCGACGATGAAACCTGCTCCGTCGACGAAGAAGAAGGCTCCGTCGACGACTGCTCCGTCGACGACAATTCTAGCCCCGTCGACGACAGTTACCCTTCAGTCGACGATGTCGTCGAGTTCGTCGACGCAGGGAATCCCTTTGCCGTTGACGGGACCGTCGACGACGAAGAATTCGGGATTTGCCATCCAGAGATTAAAGATTACGCCGGACATGACTTCTCCTAGGCGGGTCACGCCTTTGCCACCATCCATGCTTCTCGATGACTCGGAGGAGGAGGAAGAGGATGGGCAGTATGGGGACGCCTACAGCCCTTCAGACCTGAATGTGAAACAGCAGGACACGGATACTGAGGACTTTTATGGTCCAGAGGTGCAGGAGGGGCGGCAAAGCTTGACACAGGAAGTACACCCCGCTCTCTGAGGCAGGATATGATAGCCTTGCCAGTGGCTTTAGTGACGGATTTGCAAATGATGCTGCAAGACTATAAAGCTCGTTTTCCGTCATTACCAGATCTCACTCCGGTGCGTCCTTCTACGTCTGTGGTGCCACGTGACATGGCAATGGACTTGCCACCTCTGCCAAAGGACATACCTCGTACCACTTCAACGGTGGTACCGTTAGTGGTTCCTCAACCTTCAGGTACGGAACCTGCCGATCAAGACACAAGATTTGGATACAGATGAGGACGACGAGGGGCAGGTGATCCCTCTTACTGATCCAGGGGATCCGGATGGGGACCCTGATGACACTGGTATGCAGGATCCGGATGCTGTGGGCCGGGAGACAAATATATCGCCTTCAGCAGATATTGGTGGTTTCCATAATTTGATGGAACGGGCATCCAAGAGGTTTGGTCTGCCCCTTCCAGTGGAGCAGTCCGACTGCTTCCTATATGACTTTAAAGCACAGTATAGGAAGTTGGTCAGACCAATTCCCATCATAGAACATGTGTGGGATGAGGGAATTAAAACGATGCAGAATCCGGCGACGGTCATTCCGGTTCTTCCCCGGCTGGAGAAGAAATACAAGGCCCCTGAGGGCAGTCCTGCATGTCTCCTAGGACAACCTAAGCCGGATTCCGTAATATCTCAAGCCGCACAAAGCAAGTCAAAGAATCCGTCCACTCCGTTAACCACGCCTCCGGATATAGAAGGCAGGAGGCTGGACAATGTGGGAAAAAGATTCTCCACCATGGCCAGCTTGTTGGTGCGTGCAGCTAATTCTCTGGCTATTCTAGGCAGGTACGACTGCCAGATGTGGTGCGACATGGAGCCGTTCATGGACCAGCTACCAGAGTCGAGTCAAGAGGAAGCCAAGCAGGTTCTGATGGAAGGGGAAAGATGCTCTTCGGAAGTCATTGACTGTGCGATGGACATAGCCTCTACTGCTTTCAGGGCTTTGGCAGGGTCAGCGGTCTTGCGCCGTCAAGGCTGGTTGAAGGTGACCTGGTTTCGCCAGGAGGTCCAGAATAAGATCTTGGACCTTCCCTTTGACGGGGAGATGCTTTTTGTAAGCATGTGGATGACGCCCTCCAAAGCATAAAGAAGGACACAGACACAGCTAAGTCCTTGGGGTCTTTGAACTATCGCAAAGTGCCATTCAGAGGGGCACGTGGTCGAGGGTTTTCTAATTACAGAGGAAACCAACGTCAATATTCCACACAATCAGGACAGTCCTATAAAGGTCAATACTCCAGCCAACGCCAAGGACAGTCTGTGTCTTTCTCTCGACAGTCCCAGAGAGGACGTCAGAATCGTCAGGGACGAGACAACGCCAAGAGGCAATAGCGGCCTCCTGGCTCTGGCTACTGTTCCTCCCCTACCAAGAACACCGGTCGGGGCAGGATATCTTTTTGTCTGGACAGCTGGGTTCTTTTAACATCGGACCGGTGGGTCTTAAATATTGTTCAGAGTGGCCATACGTTGGGGTTCCAAGATCTTCCTCCAACAAGAGCTCCGGATGCCCGTCCATCAAAACATCTCCGACTGTTACATCTCGAAGCCCACCAACTTATCATCAAGGGGGCGATAGAGCCCGTACCTCTTTCACAAAGGGGCAACGGGTTTTATTCCAGGTTCTTCCTGGTTCGGAAGACGGAAGATACATGGCGTCCTATACTAGACCTCAGGGAGCTCAACACCTATCTCATCAAACTCTCTTTCAGGATGGTCACTCTTCAGGATATTCTACGACTATTCAATCCGGGAGATTTTTTGGCGTCCCTGGATTTAGAGGATGCATACTTCCATGTTCCGATCCACCCAGCTCACAGGCAATATCTACGCTTGACAGTAGGCAAGGGCCATTTCTAGTTCAAGGTGCTTCCGTTTGGCCTTCGGTCGGCACCCCGAATATTCACGAAGATGCTGGCACCAGTCGCTGCTTTTCTAAGGAAGCAGTCCTTGGAAGTGTTCCCGTACTTGGACGACTGGCTCATCAAGGCTCCTTCGTTCAAGGCAACGTCTCAGG
Organism: Triturus cristatus; assembly: GCF_964204655.1. Lineage (NCBI taxonomy): Eukaryota > Metazoa > Chordata > Amphibia > Caudata > Salamandridae > Triturus > Triturus cristatus. The sequence goes on from NC_140590.1 coordinate 533,850,923, forward strand.
CCGTGTCAACTTGCATACGGTTGTTCGTCCATTTGGGTCTTCAGCTCAACATGTCCAAGTCGGTGCTGATACCCTCCAGGTCACGAAAGTTCCTTGGGGCTATTCTGGACACGAAACGATGCACGGCTCGTCCGTCGGAGGAGCGTCAAGGCAAACTGACCACTTCCGCTCGCCAAATGCTGCACAGGAGATGTGTATCGGTTCGACGGTACAAGTCCTTACTCGGATCAATCTCATCCTGCATACCTTTAATACCGCATTGCAGGCTTCATATGCGTCCTCTGCAGGAGGAGTTGGACAAACAATGGCGCCAGGCAGAAGGGTCGTTCAACGACAAGGTGTGGATAACACCTGCTATGCGCAAAGCCTGCGAATGGTGGCTGGTGAAGGAGAACATCGCAGGAGGATTAACGTTCCGGATCCCTCCTTCTCCTATGGTGGTGACCACAGATGCTTCCCTAGAAGGATGGGGAGCTGTCCTCCAGGAGCTTCAGGTCAGCGGTCACTGGAGTCCAGCAGACAGACTACGCCACATCAATCTCTTGGAGCTGAGGGCCATTTACTTAGCCTTGCTGGCGTTCCTTCCCAGACTTCAGAATCGTGCAGTGCTGGTCCGGACAGACAACACGACGGCCATGCACTATATCAACAAGCAAGGGGGAACAAGGTCGCGGACTCTGTCCAAAGAAGCTCCGATGATCTGGGATTTTGCGATCTCTCACAAGATCACTCTGCAAGCCGAGCACCTAGCAGGGTGTCTCAACATCACAGCGGATGCTCTAAGTCGACAGACGGAAGTGACTCACGAGTGGGAGTTAGATCAGGCCACGCTGGAGGCAGTGTTCAAGAGATGGGGTACTCCGACCATAGACCTCTTTGCGTCCCTGGAGAACGCCAAGTGCCGGTTTTACGCAAGCAAGGTTCCCCATCAAGGGTCTCTGGGGAATGCCCTTTCGATTGTTTGGTTCAGCGCATTTTGCTACGCCTTTCCTCCCATTCCCCTCATTCCTCGTTCTCAGGAAAGTCAGGGCGGAACCATGCAAGATGATTCTCATTGCTCCAGCATGGGCGCGGCAGTTCTGGTTCACGGAACTCTTGCTTCTCTCCCAGGATCGCCCGATTCGCTTGCCACTGATTCCATCTCTGTTGTCGCGAGATCAGGGGCAGGTGCTCCATCCGGATCCGAAGTCACTTCACTTGACAGCGTGGCTCCTGAACACAGAGAATTCCGTCCTCTGAATCTCTCCAGGGAGTGCAGGGATGTTTTATCTCAGGCGCGGGCGCCAAGCACTAATAAGACATATAGGGCAAAATGGAAGAGATTTTGTCTATGGTGCAACAGGAATAAACTCCATCCTTATAAGTCCCGGCCACATCAGGTTTTGCCTTACATCCTGTCTCTGGCTAAATCAGGTCTGGCGCACTCTTCGGTCAAGGTACATCTGGCTGCCATATCCCGTTTTCGACGGAAGACATCGGGGCCATCTCTATGGTCCGCAAGGATTGTTAAGCAGTTCCTTAAGGGGTTATTTCGGATGTTTCCTCCGGTCCGACCACCCCCTCCTATCTGGCAGCTTAACCTAGTACTGGCTCAACTGATGACAGCGCCCTTTGAGCCAATTCACAAGGCGGACTTGAAGTACCTGTCGTGGAAACTAGCCCTTCTCTTGGCATTAACTTCGGCTAGGAGGGTTAGTGAACTCCAGGCTCTCTCTATAGTGGAGCCTTTTTTGCAGTTCAAGAGGGATGTGCTGATTTTGAGAACCAACCCAAAATTCATCCCGAAGGTGCCTTCGGAGTTTCATTTGAATGAACCCTTAATTTTGAACTCCTTTTTTCCGCGTCCTTCCACCCAGGCGGAACGAACATTGCATTCTTTGGATGTCCAGAGATGTCTGAAATTCTATCTCGAGCGCACACGCTCTTTCAGAAAGTCTACTCAGCTATTTATTGCCTACAGTGCACCACGGAAGGGGTTGCCGCTCGCCAAGAGTGGCATTTCCCGCTGGATCTCCAGTGCAATTCAATACTGTCATCAGGCTGCGGGCAAACCTTTGGATAAAAGGGCCCGGGCTCATTCTACGAGAGCGATGGTGTCTTCAGTGGCTCTTTGCTGGAGTTGCGATCAAGGACATTTGCAGGGCAGCAACGTGGAGCAGTGTACACACCTTCACGAAGCACTACTGCCTGGAATCGGTGGGACGAGATGAAGCTGCTGTTGGTCAAGCAGTCCTCCGGAATCTTTTTCAATGAGAGGTGAGCTTTCCCTACAATCCCTCCATCCTGGTAAGCACATTTGGTTTCAGTAATGGTTGTTTTATCATGTACACTGAGATGAGTTTGTAAAGCCATGTGTTTTCCGAAATGTGCTTGTCGTGATTTACTGCTTGCTATTCCGATACAAAGCATGAGAATCTATGAAAGTTCCAATACTGGGGTGAGAAAACAAGTTACTTACCTGTAACTTTGGTTCCCCAGTATTGGTAACTTTCATAGATTCTCATGCGCCCACCCACCTCCCCTGTGAAAGCTCTGCCGGTTTACTGACGTAGTGGCTGTTGGCACAACGGCTACGAAAATCTGAGGCTCTGAGCTCTCTCAGGAAGGTTCCAAGGGGTGAGGCTGTGCTGATTGGTCCTGGCAAAAGTTTGGGCTCTTTTACACAAAGAGGGTGATATACTACAAAATGAGATGAGGCCTAGGCCTATTTTTCTCTTTTGTTTCTATGGTTCTACATATATATATATTTTTGTTTACCGAGGCTCCCATTCCGACGACGGGGAATGATACAAAGCATGAGAATCTATGACAGTTACCAATACTGGGGAACCAAAGTTACAGGTAAGTAACTTGTTTTCTTATTTATATGAAGAGGGATGCAACCTGACCCCTCGCACCTCATTTGCTATGGCAAATGAGCCCTTATCGTGCATGAATAGACACTCGGGAGTCACAGGGTTCCACTGGCCAGAGTGTCTCGTAGATAAAACCACATTTTACGCAGATGACCTCCTTACTTGAAGTGACAACCAGAGACATCTGGCTTTGCAGCAATGGTACTCCTACAGACATTTTTTTCGGCCCTTAGGGCAAACTGGAGTAGATCACACCTCGACTCCTTGGGCAGACAGAGACCTGGGAAGTTGTTAAAAGACTGTGATCCAAATTTCCCCACATGCCTGGGTAAACAACTGTCCCCCATAGAGGAGACTATTCGTCCTAATATTATACCCATGATCTACTCCGTACAAAGAGATACCCATAAGTTATGATGAGGTGAGCGGCATGTGCAAAAACCTCGAACATTCTCTTGCTCACATGAAACCTGCAGGCGTCAGCACACTGGCGCCAGTTGCAGGAGTGCACAGGGCTGGGACTTGTTGGCAAAGGAGGAGGGGGGATAGGGGTGTTACGTTGTTCTGTTAATTAAGTTCATAGAGCAATGACTTGAAAATATGAATAGATCTGCAAAGAAGCCTCCCAGCTCTTCAGATCTGTGTAACCTGTATGTCACGTGTCTAGCTTACAAAACATTCTCAATAACAGTGCTTTAAATGGGTAGGTACTCAAGGGTACTCAGTGCATGCACTTCTATAGATTGAACGGTAGAGTACTTGCACTTTTTAGGTCTCGCCTGAGCCAGCGCATGCGCTGCTCGGCAAGACATTTAGTAAGCCGGGCTTTTAAAAGTGCGACTGCACTTTTGGCTGGCATTCTGCGTGCATTCACGTGCACAGGCACGAGCAGAGGCGCCTTATGGCTTACCTCTCGCTCGCCCAAGCACGCGCGCGCCTCAATGCTCCTCCCCCCCCCCCCCTCCCCCGAGCGCATCTCAGTTTTTTTTTATTTTATGAACTTTGAGCATGAGGCGCGCGCGCGGCTAATGCTTGTTCCCTATACTAACAACTACTAACCCTTATTGGATTCCGGAGTTGCGTGCTACTCACCGAAAAGCAGTTCGACAGCTTATATAAATCAATTACATTTACAAGAAGTCAAAGTGTATTGAGAGATGTACTAAACCTTCCATGAGTGTTTCCTATGCAATCCACCAACATCATGTCATGTATTTATTAGAAGCACACACTTCCCGTGTTGTTAGTCCTATTGGTGTGTTTGATTTCAAAGCAGGACTGTGCCGCTTTGTCTTTTTCAAGCTATGGTGAGTTAGTTTCATGAGTTTTATCCTTTTTAGAAAGTTGTTGTCATCCCATCCACCGCCCTTGTCAATTGATTGGGAGTCCTCTTCCTATATTGTAGCTCATGCCCTCTTCTGGCAATAGCCTGTTTCTTAACACACCTGACAACCTCCTCTGACTGTCGTCTGTTCGATAAAACCTTTTCTTAGGAACGTTTAGGTTGGAAAACCCTTTAATTGGACCAGTGCTGCTAGGAACTTTATGGTTTCTTCCCACTCCTTTTCTGACACCGAGCACAGCTACTGTTCTATGGAAGCAAACAGCGCAATCATAGCCAGCAGATCTTAACAAGGCAAAGTTGTTCATTCCCACACTCAGAACACTGCACTTTATATTAAAACCATGTGCTGTCTCACTACCAGAGACATCCGCTACAACCGTGGGGAATTCTGGGACTTGCAGTCTTTTTTCTACCTGAGCACTTGGAACATAATAAGCCCCACGGAATGTGTGACTCCTTTGTCTAGTCTTTTTTCCACCATGAATGCCAGAGAATGACTACGAACATAGAAGCATTGCATAGCAGGTGTAGTGAGTTTTTAATTTTTTTATTTTACTGAGGCCAAAGCTTTGATAAATTACCACACTCCCAATCGGATACCTTTTTCTCCGGATTATGACATGCAATGATTGTGGCCTTTATGTTTGTTTCAAACAATTATTTTTGTCACTCTTAATTTTATTGTATCCCAAGTTGATTCGTTTTTGTAACAAAATAATTTGCTTGCAACACATGTAAATAAATGCATGTAATTAAAGGCAGTAGCGTTTTAAGGAGATATCTGTAATTTGGCAAATACCTTTCTGTTTTGTTTTCGTCCCAAAAAAATATCGTCCAGCCCCTACTAAATGGGAGAGAACACAGAATTTAACAGCGTTGTGCTGGGGTGTGTAGTCCGTGTTGAAAGCAACTGTTAGCACGTTTGTAGCACATGGAAACACCGTTAGTCAGTAACTTGACATGAATTCTACAGAACTGCTTTGGGCGAGAAACCCAAACAACTCCTTTTGGGAAAAACAATGGCAAATAGTAGTGTTAAATTAACACTTTACAAATATTTCATTGCAAGAATAATGCGTTACAAAGGTAGTTCCACAGGGCTAGATACTTTAAACTCTTTATCGCACAGGTTTTATTTATCAGAACCCATGCCTGTGCGCGCTCCGCAACAAAAAAAGCAGGGGCTCCGGTGTTCAGTTCACTTTCCCTGGTCATCTGACCACTCCCTCGTGTGCTTTTGATAACTGTCCGACTGCTGTCCTTGAGAAAGGGCCCGCATCACCTTGATGTTGGCTATAAAATAGCTAATTTAAACTACTGACAATCACTTGTTGCCTGCCAGGACAGACTGGATACTGGCTAATCATACTCCAGCCTCTTCCTTCGGCTTGCAAGGATGACTAAAGGGCTTTCATGCCAGGCACAAAACATTCTGCTTCCCAAACACCCCCTCCGTTCTAGAATGTTTGGAAGATCAGCTGGCTTCAAAAGAGGATTCACTAGTCTGTTGGGAGCATTTAATTTGTAGTCTAATTTGTTATAATCCATGGCAACTTCTGCATAATTATAGATTTGCTGCATTTCCACATAATCCACCATCTGCTGCATTGTCTGCAAATTTTAACAAAAATATAGTTTCTAGCTTAAACGTTTCAAAAGTTACCAAGAACGCAGTGACACATGTTGTTGTCACACAGTGGAAGGCCCTTTGTGATGGTTGACTAGTCACCTTTTTGAAGTTTATTGTTATATTTGGGCGTTAAACTGGTACTAATGAGGTGCAAGTAATGCCCCGACAGTGTTAACAAGTAAAAACCAGCATTGGCATAGCCAATAGGTCTCGCTTTTGGGACCTTATAAGTATTTAGTTATGCAGCACAATATCCTTGGTGCAACAGCATCAACTGTTGCATGGCTAAACACTTATAAGGTCCCAAAAGCGAAACCTATTGGCTATGCCAATGCTTGTTAGTACCTGCACCTAGGGCTTTAAGCTGGTCGGGGGTCTCCATTTCTGTCCTCCCCTTCAAGGGGATTTTTAGATCTCGGTCTGAGCAGGAATGCACCCCTCAACAGCTAGCAAGGGTACCATGCCAAGTGTGACACACAAGCCGTGTTTGGCCATGTGCAAGCTGGGCCCCGGCACAGGGCGCCTTGCTTCAGAGGGGCGCACTGAGCTTTAAGAGATAATCGTTTGCAAGATGTCACTGGATTGTTGACTTCACCACCTGGCTGGACCTTTAACATGCTTCCGGGTCACAGCTAAATTGCATCTTGCCTCAGCTTGCATTGTAACTTTTCTGTTGCACTATCTGTCCCCGTTTACTTTGCTCCCTCCCATTATCCTTGTCCACTTTGCTCCGGCCCCCTCCCCGTGGTAGTTTGTGTTGCCTTTCCAGACCCCCACCTCCCATTGTCCCTGTTCAATTTCTTCCTGCCCCCTCCTGTTTGTGTTGTCTTTACTCCTGTACCCCTCTACCCCTCGCGTTTTCAGTGTTGTCTTTACTCCGCGCCCTTCCGGTTGTCTGTGTTGTCTTTACTCTCTCTTCCTCCTTGTTTTTTGTGTGTTTACTCCCGAGTAGCGTCCTTTAAACCCCAGCCAAGGCACAGTTGTGCTCAGTGAAAGCTAAAAAGCCACCTAATTACAAACAGAATTGCTTTAACTTAAACGAGGGTGAGACCTATTGCATTTTCAATGCTTGTTTCTTTTTCTTTGTTCCAAGATGGCGCACACCTATCTTGGAGGGCTTAAATAAAAATAATACTGAATAGAATGTGTGCAAAAGTCTGTTAAAGGAGAGGTCTGGCATCAAATTTCAGCTGCCTTGACCTGAAAAATTAAATAAAAACAAGCCTTGGCATAGCCAATAGGTCTCGCCTTTAGGACCTTTTTAAGTGTTTAGCCATACAACAGTTGATGTTCTTGCCCCAAGGACATTGTGTTGGATACCCAAACACTTGTAAGGTCCCAAAGGCGAGACCTATTGGCTATGCCAATGCTTGTGTTTTGAGTAATCATAAAATCGGTGTCAATGGCAGGTATTTACATTCAAGTAAAAATCTTTATTTTAAATTGCCGATGAACTTACATTTTTATTCATTAACAAAAACAAAAAACGGACATGCTACTGCCCTGAAATATGCGCCCCTCACCCTTGTCCATTAGTTTTACGGTCGGCTCTCAACTCCCACGGTGCAAGATCAACTGTGAAATCTAACACCCAGCAACCACCCCCGCTGCAGGAACACTTGCAGAGTAGCACAACAAGATTGCTATGTCCTGGAGACCAGAGCTGCTGTTTTTACTCTTGAGAACTCAGCCCAAGGATTGCACAATCAATCCGTGCAGGTCATGTGAAAAACGCTGCAGAGGCCCGAGAAAATTATAAAAGCACCACTTGTGTCGAGGCAAAGCCCCCATGAGTACTGGTACCCTCCTTGTCTGAGGAGAAGTTCGGCACTCAAGGGGAGAAAATTAAATAGTGCTGGTACTCAGTACCGGCCCATTTAAAGCACTGGTTTTAGCCAACAGGACCTTATTACATACAAAAGATGCGCTGGTTGTTCCGTGTACTAGATACACCATCTAGACAGAGGTGCCTAACATGCACCACTTTCCAGAACAGCTGGGGCTCACATTAATAAGATGCATTTGGTGGTTAGTATGTTGTGTGACCATTCTCAAAATCTGGCACTGATCTAACACTCCTGAGCCTACAAAAGATCACCCTGATCTATGAGAATATGGCTGCTACTGTTGGACAGACTAAAGAGCTTAGCAGGCAGTTTCAGTCTCAAAAGGAGTTCAGGCCATGATTCACTGTGTGCAACCAAAGCGAAAGAGCTCAAGAGGCATACACGTCCGAATTTCTTATGGCTGGCCCCTCAGTCCCCGTGACCAGGTCACTTTATTTCAGGCAGATGCCCGCACCTGAAAGGTGCCTAGCGGGACATGAGAAGTAAACTGCGCCGAGGCCCAGACGTGAGGTGGTGTCCTGGAAGGGACAAACAAATGAAGAGGCTGGGCCGGGCTGTACGTATACCAGGTTCGAGTCTTGGCATCATTTCACCATCCTGTGATGGCGGGGAAATCACCTAATCTCCCAGTGCCTGAAAAAAATGAAAACAAAATGATTGCATCCCAAAGTGATTATGTGCTTGTTTAATGTAACAGGCCCTCCTGTAAAGAGCACCAACCCTTTTGGGTGGAGTTCGCACCATTTAAAAACTGCAAAAATTAAGCACCCTTTCTCGTTTGACTTTCCATCATAACCAACACTGTAAAGTGCTCTGAAACCTTACTCTGTCAAGCGCTATTAGAAGAACGATAGATAAATACCCATCCTCTCCAGCAGTGTTGGTAATCTCTGCCGAGAAGCCAAGCATGTGTGCAAGCTCGGCACTTCTTCCGGACGTCGACGGCTGCTCTCTCCCAGGCAAAGTCGTGACACATAGCTGCTCACAGTTTTATGTGTATGGATACCATTATTTGTGCGATCTTCTTCGTTTTCACTGGCTCTTAAGGAATAATAGCAAAAAAAAAAGCATCTTTGCTGCATTAAGTACAATGGTACAAAAATGGTTTCAGTTGCAGCACCGGCTGAGGTGGACTGATCGCATGAACTCTGGCAGAAAAAAAGCTTTTTAAAAGCGGTTGATGCCCGAGCACTGCAAGGAAGTGCTGCAGAAGATCACAACACACAGGAGGGGGCGTGCCGAGATTTACAAACTGGTCCCAGGAATAGCGAGGGTTTGAATCCGACTGATTCCGTCCACGCTCTGGACTTGACGTCCTCATTATCAGCCACCTTACAGGTAGACACTCCGCAGCCGTCAGACTCGAGGGAGAGACCGGTCTTGCTGATGTGCAGCGGGCTCCGGTCCAATGTAGGAATATAATATGCAACTGAACTCTGAGCAGGCAGACCCTCGTTGCAGTGTTCGCGTTTAGGCATTATTTGAAAATGGTTTGAATACCATGTGTTTAAATTAAAAACAATACAATAGCTTTAAAATGTATTAAAGTGGATGCAACACCTGAAATAGGAGGCACCACAGCCGACCTTTACCATATCTACAGGAATAACGAGGCAACAGAAGTCCTCCACCTTCCATAAGGGGACCCATTGAGTCTGACCTCAGACGTCAGCAAAGAAAACAACCAGGGGGCGACGTCCGTGGGACACTGAAGGGCTTGGTGATGGGGGATTCATTACATAAACCAGCACGCTGTGTGCGCACTGCCAGGAATGCGAGGTTTGCAGCTGGCACCCAGCCGTGCTGCTGCTCGCTCCCTAGGCCTGGGGAGAGAGAAGGCGGGACATGCACCTGCCTTTGGCCAACTGGCGTGCGGTCTTTCTTAGAAAGACGCATGCAAAGGACAATAGCGGGAGATGGAAAAAAAAAAAAAAGCACACGCACGAGCTTGTGTTCAGAGTTTGAAGTCCTTACTAAATGCCTAACAGAGCAGCGCATGTGCGCTGGCTCAGGTGAGACCTAAAAAGACTGGGGAGCAAAGGAGGATTGAGTTTGTGGGGGTTGGTGGCTGGAAGAAGTAAACACCGCAAAGAGTGTGGACGGTGGCAATGACATAACGGAATGTAAAATAAGCATACAGTGAAGTTTTACTCCGTTTGAGTAGCTCTAGCAAATGCCAAAAAGTTGGATGTTCACGTTCTTGATGGGCATATTAGAGGTTCAGTTAAGTTTTTACTGCTGGAGAATAAATGTTTCAGAGTCTGATTTCAGTGCCAGTGAAGGATTAACTCACTCTAAGAAATGTTTTTCATTTTTTTCCACAACATGTAGAAAGCTTTTGCTACTGGGCCCTCTCTTTCACCTTGTGAGGTGGTTTTGCTACATGAAGAGGCTTGTATGTAGGGTCGCAGATATAACGTTTAATTCTGACATTAAATGGTAGCTCGTGTAGAAATTTGAAAACCTGATCAAATTATTTCTTGGAGGACATTAGATGGGATGTCTCTCTGAGAACTACCTTAATTGGGGTGAGTACTGAGCAACAGTAATAGCATGGACAGTTGTTTTCAGTGGGTCAAGGGCAAGAGATGCACAATTTTCCCACCCCACCTCTTTTAGTGAAGGAAGAAAAAAAAGTCAGCATATTGGGCAATCCAGTAGATGTTGGGAGATAATGGTTAGCTGTTAGTAAGGGTGAAGCCCAGGATTTTTTCTGTGGCTGGGATATGTTGGCTAAGTCTATTTTGAGTTCGGGCCGAATCAAATTAGTTTTTGGTCTTGGTTGTCGTGAGAATGAGCTATGCGATTTTAGCTTGAGTGTTGTAGAACATCCCTGCTGGAATTTCAAAAGGAATAATCTAAGGACGAGGATAACTTTGAACCTTGCCACCTATATACTGGTGGATCGTGATTGGAGAGTCAGTGTGGTTATTAATGTGGTTTAAAATGTCTTCAATTCCATGTGGTTTTAGTTGGCTTTGTTCTCAAAACCTCTTTAATGTCCTGTCTCTCTTTATTAAGGACTGATCTGAGCCAGTTTGCCTCTTATTGTAAGTGAACCTTTTTCCAAATCTTATCCAGGAGAGTACCGAGACGAGCCATCCTGCCCTACACTGCCAAGGAATGGTGTATGCAAATGCACTAGGTTCAGGCATATGTCATCATACACAGATGTTTTATACCTTAATGACCAGGGCTATGAGATTTTGGTTTCCAAATCATTGGATACTTATTTTAACCCCTTCGGTGCTCATGACGGAACGGTTCCGTCATGAGCCACGGTTGAGCTGTGCTCATGACGGAACCGTTCCGTCATGACCACGCCCGCGCAAGATTCCGTCAGCACAGCGGCGGAATCTGCGCAGCATGGAAGGGGTTAAGACACCCAAAGATACGTTTTTCATACTGGTGGCAGTTTCCTGTCAATTCCGCTGTCATAGCAGCACTAGATAAAGGCCTAGATAAGGAGGTGGTAGCTTGAGAAGAAACTTCTTGAAAGCCCTCATTATGTCTTTACATGACATCAATACTTGCTGTGCTGTGGCAGTGTGAGGACTCGTTGAATTTGAACATTTTAGACAAGTATGCAAAACGTTTCACATAAAACCAAAACATTTTTTGGCTGAAAGGAATAAGGGAAGCAACTTAACAGCCAGGGTCAATCAAATAATTCTTTTCAAAAGATGCCTTGCTTTTTATGCATAAACTCACTACTCTGTAACCTTTACAGGAAAAACGGCAAGGCCTTACTATTAGAAAGTAAAACCCCGTGCCTATGAGTGGTATCTTTGAGATGTAAAAGACTGGTTTGTCACAGCAAAATCTTTATCACTAGTTTTACAACTTCGCTGAACAGTGTTCCTACGAGCCTTACCAGTGGTCAATGTGAGGCTGGCACAGTGGACACCTTGGAATGCTTTTCATTTTCAGTGGCTGCCACCGATGTATGCGCATCTACAGAGACCATTTTCTTAAATCACAAGGCTATTGTATTGTAATTGCATTTATTTAGTGCGTACTACCCCTGACAAGGCATTAAAGCGTTTTATTTGCGAGTAGCACACCACTCCAGAACCCATAATGGAAAAGTGGTGAATTAGTATAGTGAAATATTAAAGTAATTTGAGTGGTGGATATGTTAGTTATTTGGAGCGAGAAGGATAGTGGAGGGATAGAAGAGGGAAAAAGGTTTGCATTTATGAAGTGCTTGCTACCCTTGATGGGGTGTTGAAGCACTTTTTCAGCGAGTGGTTGATCAAATCATTGCAAGATTGTTGCCATACCTGCATGCACAGCAGCCATATGGGGACAAGACCTATTGCGCTAGTGCTTTTTTGTTATCATCCGGTCAGGTTTAAGGGGGCAAATGTGACGGGCAACCTGATTTTCACCCACCTAAATTATTCGAGGCTGTTGCGTACACATTTTGCATTTCTTAGCAGCAATATGCTTGGTGGATAAAGCTCATAGGGATTGTGAACTAATAGGTGTGTTGACTAAGGAACTGTTCTCAAAAGAGCAGGCAAATAAAGAAAGCACATGAAAAGGACACCGCCAAATAGCAGTGTTAATTGGGAAGTTGAATGTTTTGTGCATAGATCGAACCAATTTAACTCTCCTCAGAATGCAGCAGACCTTCGATGAAGGCAACTATGCTAGCAAGTTACATTGTAGGAGGTTGAAGGCACAGAGTGCTAGATTGTTCATTGCTCAACTTAATGCACCATGTTGGGGCATGGGGCGAGTCATAGTATTGGAAACCAAGAGTTTCACGATTATCAAACAGTTTTTATAGGGTGAAGGAAACAACCCATGAGGTGACTGTTCCTCTTTCCTTAGCCCTGTTAACTAGACGTCTGGCAGAATGGGTGGTTAGTTATAAAACACACTGATCGGAGTGAGGTGGTAAACTGTACAGGCTTCAGGTATGAACAAGACACTCTGCTCCAGTGGGCTCACTGACCAATTTTATAAATATTTCTTCAGCACCCTGGAGGCGCACCTCACAACATGATTTCACCGGAATAATCCGTGACATCCACAATGTGGGAAATTAGTGCATTGCCCATACTCAAAGCTGGTAAAAATGTGTAGAAATGCAAGTCCTGTAGACAAATAGTCCTGATTAATACAGAAGTCCGAATCTTGAATTAAATATCGACTAATGTATTGAAGAGTGTGATGCCCTGCTTATTCGAACATTGTCCCTGCATGATTCGTTGAAGATAGACAGGGCTCAGAAAATATCTGCAACATACTTTCTCGAGAAACCTGCTGCATGCCATGCTGTTTAAAAGAGTTAGTTGACAACTATCAGAGGTGACTAAATACTGAATACGATAACGAAGGGGCCTGTGGTAAAGTCCTGCCCCATGGCAAACTGATGCTTTCTTATGCAGGAGTCGCAACAAATGGATATAAGACTGGGAGTTGGTTTGCAAAGCAGTACCAGTTGGGGATAACCCCATGTTCTTTTTGTTTGCCGTCATTATGGAGTCCCTTGCTATAAAAATGCTGTCCTGCTAGAACATTCAAGAAATCTGGTTTGACTCTGCTACACATACATCTTTCCTCAGATGACTTCCTGTTCACTCAGACAAAGCCAGAAGAATCCTTGTTTGCAGTACTTTGAAGTTGGGAATGACTTCAATCAAGTTTCTGCTTTTAAAGTTAGCTGAGTATAGCAGACTTACTAGGTGATCTATGATCTTCGTTGGCATTTCAGTTGCCCAGGAAATCCACAATTATCTCTGTGTTTAACTTGATGACTGTTATTGCAGTGGTACTTGGTCAACTGGCCTGGGCTTGAATGGTAAATCCCAGTGGACCTTACTAGGTGGCAAACAAGCTTAACCCTTTTTGTAGGGAAGCCGGCTATGATAGAAACAAGCATTGGCAAAGCCAATAGATTGCACCAATGGGAAACCTATCAGTGTTTTTTTTTTTTTGTTTTTGTCCCGTTGCAAAGCAGCGCAGGCATTTTTGTCCCTGGAAAATTGAAGTTAGTTTAGCTCTTTTATGTAGACAAACTGACCTGTATTTAAAGCGCTCAAGCACCAGTGTTTTGCCTCCATTTTTAGAATTAACATGCATGTCCTGGTGTCAGAGTTTACATTATGGATTCAACTTTTTTTTAAATTTTGTTTGTTTTTTAATCCACCCTTCCCTTTAGTTAAAGCTGGAAGATCGCTCGGTGGTGCCTCGCGATGTGGTCAGACGCATGGGTTCAAATGTAAGTAAATGACAACTGTTGGTGTTTCATGTCAGTTGCATGTATTTAACCAAATCCAACAAGTATCTGAAACCACTTCATGCCAAGCAATCTTGATTCCCCAGAATGGCTATGTTAGCCTGTCTCATATCAGACCACTAGAATTGGAACCAAGTATGTGCAGATATGGGTGTGTTCATATTGGAAGCTCAGGAGCATAGGCTTCCTATGTATCCGTGCGAAAAAAATCTCATCCAACAGTGCCTACCTGTGCCCAGTAATCTACAGCAACCCTGTATCCTAGTGCTCAAATCCATCACTACCACTGTTGTAAATCCCTCCCACCACCCCAAATAATAATTTTTTTGCAGCTACAAGCTTCCCAGCAAACTCCTGAAGCTGGATTACTATGTAGTAGATTTTATAATTGAGAGCAGCTAATACGTCTTCAGCGACTGACCATTGTAATTTGTGTTGTGCACCTTGTTCTTGCCACCTCCCCAAACACACATTCCCTGTGTGTGTGTACACTGTGAAGACTAACAGATTTAAAGAACAGATACACATCTTAAGGACCTACTACTCTGATTTAATTCCTTACTTTAATAAAAATGGTGTTTCTTGAAAGTACCTTTGTCCTCAGTTACCTCTCATTCATAGGTTTAACATTTATAATGTGTGACCAATGAGCAGCAGGTCAATAGAGGTGGGCAACTTTTGACTCGACAAGAGTGAAAACTTCTGGTGGTGCAGCACTGAATTCCCTGGCTGCCATAATTTTGTTCATTATTCCATCCAGTCGTAGATTGAATTTGAAGGTGACACCTTGGACTGACACCAACTGAAAGGAGTGAATCTTAGAGCGATTTATTGGAAAGCATATATGGAGGGGAAAAACACAGGATGTTAATGCACTTATACTGCAAATAGAAGCATTAGCATGGGCTCAGTAAAGAACTAGATGGGTGGGAAAGGCTGCTAAATACTCAAACAAGCTTTAGAGAAATGGCAGAGTTTTAGTGAATAGAGAGCTCAACATGGAAAACTAGAGACAGGCGGGATGCTGGGGGGCAGCAGATTTATACGAGACTGGTCAATTTATTAACGAAGTGGGTGGTAGAGGTTTTCCACTAGAGTAGGAGACCATTCCTACACTATTGAGCCATATGTAGAACATGTCAAAGAATGGTGGTCAAAGGAATATGAACCCAGTAACTCTAACACGCTGGTATTAATAAGATGGACATAAGATTGTACAGGGACCGTTACATTTATCTACCAGGCAAAACGCACGGACATAAATATTCTTCTATTAGCAGATTGTAGGGAACTCTTTCAGGACCACAATTGCAGGAACGACTAGCCCTCCTAAGTGCAGCATCTAGTAACAGCTAGTTTAGGCAGCTACAGTCTAATTATGTGTCATGTTACATAAATTAGACAAAGCTATTCACCTGCAACAGCTCAAATTTGAGCAGGACGAAGCAGCAAATTATCTTGCGTGGCCATACCCTATGGTACAGCGATACTAGAAACAAGTGGCAACTGTATGTTGTCAGTTTGAAAACTGAAAACCCACTGCAGACAGTTTTTATGCATACAGGACCTGTACACAGACAAAAAACCGCACAGCTGACACTGGACAGCTGGTCCGCCCTCGGCATTGAAGACCATGAGGACCACCCACTCCGGAGTCCCCATGGACCCCTCACCCCACCACATCTACCACAGAGCCACAAACCTCATCGCCTCCGAGCTACATAGAATCATAAACCAATCCGTTGAAACCACCTCCTTCCCCGATGACTGGAAACACGCAGAGGTAAACCCTTTCTTAAAGAAACCATCGGCGGACCCCACAGACCTCAAGAACTACAGACCGATCTCACTAATTCCCTACCTGGTAAAAATTAATTGAAAAAGCGATCAGCAGTCAACTCCCTCCTCCATCGACGAGAACATCATCCTCGACCCCTCCCAATCAGGCTTCAGGAAGAACCACAGCACCGAGACCACCCTCATGGCCGCAACAGTGGACATCCGCTCCCCCTCCTCGACAGAGGTGAGACTGTGGCACTCATCCTCCTGGACCTCTCCGCGGCCTTCGACACAGTCTCACACCGTATCCTAGCCCGCAGACTCCACAATGCAGGAATCCATAACAAAGCTCTCAACTGGATTTGCTCATTCCTCTCCGACAGAACGCAGCAAGTCAGACTACCTCCCTTCACCTTGGAGCTCATGCCAACGACCTGCGGAGTCCCCCAAGGATCCTCCATCAGCCTCACCCTGTTTAACATCTACATGGCCCCTCTTGCTTCCATTGTCCGATCACACGAACTCAACAAAGTATCGTATGCAGACGACACGCAGCTCATCCTCTCACTATCCAACAAACCCAACATCTCAAAACACTTCTTTCAAGAAGGAATGGAAGCAGTCCCCAGATGGATGAAGAACAGCTGCCTACAACTGAACACAGACAAAACCGAAGTCCTCATCATAGGCCCATATCCCGATGCCTGGAGCGACACCTGGTGGCCCCCCAGCCCTCGGGAACCCACCCCCACCCATGGACCACGCATTAAACTTTGGAATCATCCTGGACTCCGAACTCAAAATGGACTGCCAGATCAACGCTGTCACCTCTACCTGTTTTCACACCCTCCGTCTCCTACGTAAAACTTTCAACTGGATCCCCGTCGAACATGGGGAAAACCGCACTAGTGGTGGGTTAGTTTTCAGAGGGCATCTCTAAGATGCCTTCTCTGTGCATTTTTCATTAAATACCACACTGGCATCAGTGTGGGTTTAATGTGCTGAGAAGTTTGACACCAAACTTCTCAGTTTTCAGTGTAGCCATTATGGTGCTGTGGAGTTCGGAATGACGGACTCCCAGCACCATATACTCTTAATGGCAGCACTGCACTTACAATGTCCAAGAATGGACTTGGACACTGTAGGGGTACAGGGCTTATGCACCTGTACCCTTACCACTGGTATAGTGCACCCAGGTAGAGGGGTGACTGATCTATGCCAGGTCAGTGAGTTGTAGGCATGGCACACAGGGACGTGTGCCATGTTGACTCTTCACTTTGTTCTGCACCAAGTCACGCAGCCTGCAAAGGCAGTGTGTAAATGTTAGGGTACAGGATCTCTAAGGGTGGCACAAGAAGCAGCCCATAGAGGCCTTCTCTGGTCACAGTGCCAGGGGTACCAGTGGTACCATTTACCAGGGGCAGAGCAGTGGCCAGAGATGCCAGTGTGGTTTAGGCTTCAATGCAGTTTTAGGTAAAGAACATAGGCCCTGATTAGCAGGAGCCCAGGGCACACTCAGTCAAAGCACTTTCTCACAGTGGTCCATGCTAGTTGCTGATGCAGTTCAAACGAACAGTTGGATGAAGCTGTAGGTGCAGGATTTTCTTTTTCCTAACGAAATGAAGGTCATGTTATTCTGACTGCAGTTGGAAATGGAAAGGGCATGTAGATGTTGCAGCTATAACATTTTCTTATAGTCACAACCCCCGCTATCAGTCATGGCGCATTAATGTAGTTTAACCACTGAGAAAGAACACTCCACTCTGTGCCAGATTAGAAGTTGGAGACCGTGCATTAGATTTTGTTTTGTGCACATTTAATTGTAACACGAATTGGCATACTCCTTTTAAATTGACCTGTAAAAAACGTACTTCCTTTTTAGATGCGATTCCAGACTCATGCAGACCTGAAATTCAACCTGCATGTGAAGCTGTGTCACATATTCTTTTGCAAGTCATTGCTTCTTGCATCCTCTGCGTTTTATAGTGTAAGGCAGTATGGGGGTTCGGGATGATGTAGTCCATATGTAAACTCACTCGGCAATGCTGCAATAAATCGCACAGCAGACGTGGATTTCCCATGGCAGACTTGGTTATCTAATGACTAAGCAGTGATGGTGGCACTTGAAGACTGTCACAGTCCGTTCCTTTCAGCCCTAGAACAATCCCGTTTTACTCTGCATTATATAAACAAATCTTTTATACTGTCAACTAATTTCATTTTTTTCTTGCACCAATATTGTATTTTTTCAATTAAGTTCTTTCTTGCGCCAAAGCGCTTCACCACCTTCAGAAACCTTGCAGACCACCCACTAGAGGTGAAGGTGTGCAATAAAGAACTGCTTTACGCGGGCTCAGTGGAAATACAAAATTATCAGATGTATTTGGTTCTTTGAATCTGAGAAGAGTCTACTGTTTCTCCAGTATTGGATCTTTCATAGATTCACATGGTTGTATCATCCCCGTCGTCGTAGTGGGAGTCCCACGGTATACATATAAAAGCAGTAGAAATAACTACCATAGCCTACCATTCAATGAAGAGTCACTGCAATAGCCTATTCACCTTCCTTTGTAAAAAGAACCAAACTTAATAGCCAATCAGGCGATGGCACCCTCTAGAACAATCCCAAGAGAGGCTAGGTTCCTCAGATTTTTTTACCGCACGTCATGTGAAAGGGTGTCTCTCTGAGCTTGGCTCAGTTTTCTCTTGTTATCCAGTTTTCTAGCAGTTTTCTTTCCAAATATGTCAATCTTCAAAGAAAGGTCTCTTCAAGTCGTGTGGATCATGTGGAAAGAAGAGGCTGCACGCTGAGGATCCACCCAAGGACTGCATCTACTGCCTTTACTCTCAACAAAAGGTAAAATTCTGCAAGATCTGTAAACCCTCCTCTACAAAAACCCTCCAGGATAGAGTGGATAGATTATTGATTTGGTTACAAAAACTTAAATCAAAATCTGACCTCTCTGAGGATGAGGAGAGCTCTACCTCACATACTTCTAAGAAAACACCTAAAAGGAGAGAGAGGTCTCTCGAATCTCCTGAGGTTTCCAAGAAGAAGACTTCAAAAAGGTCTCGTCAGGGAGAGGAAGGCACCTAACAAAAGGAAAGCTTCCATTTCCTACTGAGGAGAAAAGCCATAAAAAAGAAAAAAAATCATCTATCCACTCCATGAAAATATCTGTGTCAAAAAAGCTTGCATCACCGTCTGTGTTAATTTCTGGATCACCGTAGATGAAAAAACCATCTTCAAAGCAAGTTTCTCATTGTCAAAAAAATCTGCATAATTGAAGACTGACTCGACGACGGTACCGTCGACGGCCCTTCCTGCGATGACGATTGCTACACTGCTGACTACCTCCTCGTCGACGCGAACTCTTGACTACAACTTTTTCTGCCTCGTCCTCATCGACGAAGGTGGTTCCGTTGACTACCTAGTCTACGACAGTATTGTCTATGATGCCAACGACTGCGCCATCCTTTCCGGTCATGTCCTCTTCGGCGACGCAGACACTGCTACTGTCTAAGCTATATCCCACGCCTGGTCGTAAGCGTCCTTCTACATTACAGCTTACGCCTGTGTATCCGTCGACGACGTTCTCGTCGTCGATACCGTTGACGAGGCAATTTTTACAAAATTCAGCAATAGCATCACCTTTACCTCCTTCAACCTCTTTGGAGGAATCTGATAACGACAGAATGTTTGGACCTGCTGATAGTCCTTCTCAATTGCATGTTAAATATCAGGAGGAAGATAACGACGAATATGAGGGATACTATCAACAAGAATATCACCCCCATCATGCAGAAATTCAATATATGGAGCCAGTTTCTGAACCTATGGTCCACCTTCCTGTTTCTTTGGACAAGACCTTCAGGATTTATTGCAGGACTATCGTGCACGCTTTCCTTCAGTGCCGGTCCCTCCACCTCCGCAGCCGCCACTGCCTGCTGCTTCTCCACCACGTACCTCAGTACCTCTATCTGCATCCTCCCCTGCGGGAGATACTAGTGTGCCACAACATCAGGATACTTCTGATGAAGGAGAAATGGAGGACGATCAACCTCAAACGAAAGGCCAAACAGGAGATGAATGGGATGACTACATCCTATCAACACCGGTGTCTCCCTCTCCGCAAGTGGTAGAGTCTCCACCAGAGGATATCTGTGGCTTTCCTGCCTTGGTAGAATGAGCAGCATCGCGTTTCCAACTGTCCTGAACGGTGAAGCAATCAGATTGCTTTCTCTATGATTTTAAAGACCTATATAGGAAATCTGTTCGGTTTATACTCGTAGACCACATACAGGAAGAAGGCTTAAAGGTAATGACGACACCGGCCACTGTTAGCCCTGTCTTACCCAGGATCGACAAAGTATAAAGCTCCGGAGGATGCTCCAGCTTGTCTAGTAGGACATCTTAAGCCTGACTCTGTTATCTCGCAGGCCGCTCAATGGAGATCGAGGAACCCTCTAGTACCCATTACTACTCCACCTGACCGAGAAGAAAGTCGCTTAGATAACATCGGGAAAAGATTTACAACCACATCAGATGCAACTGTTTGTGCTGCCAACGCTCTTATGATCCTAGCCAGGCACGGTCGACAGATATGGTCGGACATTGCTCATTTCTTAGATCTCCTTCCAGAAGATAAGAGGATGGAAGCAAGGAAAATCGTGCTTGAAGGAGCAAGATCTGCATTCGAAACTATTGATGCTTCTATGGATATTTCTTCCTTAGCTTTTCGTCAGCTTGCTGGAGCTGCTGTCCTAAGATGCCAGGCTGGGCTGAAAGCAACTTTTCCGCCCTGATGTGCAAAGTAAAATCTTGGATATTCCATTTGATGGTAAAGTAGTCTTTGGCAAGCATATTGATGGCTCTTTGCAGACCATCAAAACAGACACGTTCACAGCTAAGGCTCTGGGAACTCTAATACAGAAAGAACCCCTTTCGTGGAGCACGTGGCAGAGGAAATTATTCTTTTCGAGGAAGTTACCAAAGATACCAGCCTCATACTTGCACCTCTTACCGGCCATCCTACCAACCGCAGCAACAATACCGTGCGCCACCACAGGCTGCCTACTACAGACAGCTTATACGAAAGCAGCAGGTTCAGCTCAGAGATTTAGGCCAGAAACCGTGACGATGCTTCGCCACCTGCCGCTCTTCCCTTGTCTTTTTGCACTGAAGAAAATTCCTCTCTCCCAAACTTCATCAGTGGCAAAAAATAAAATCCGACAGATAGGTCCTAGATATAATAAGGTTTGGCCATACCCTAGAATTTACCACAAATCCACCTCATCACCTACCTCAAAAATCAACACCACCCCATCTTCAATTGTTGAAGGAGGCTTTACTAATGCTTCAAAAAGGAGCAGTAGAATGTGTTCCATGCTCTCGGAGAGAAAGTTTTCTTCTCTCGCTTCTTCCTGATGAAGAAAGTGGGGGAGTGGTGTCCCATTTTAGACCTCAGGAAGCTCAACAAATACCTGCTGAAGTAATCCTTTCGCATGGTTACTCTACAGTAAATATTGCAGCTTCTGAGCCATTCAGATTTTTTTAGCAAGCCTAAATTTGGAAGACGCTTACTTCCTTAACCCTATCCACCTCAAAGATTGAAAATTTCTACGTTTCTCTGTGGCAGGCGTGCATTATCAATTCAAAGTCCTTCCCGTTGGCCTTTGCTCAGCTCCACGGATTTTCACCAAGTGCCTTGCTCCCGTGGCTGCATTCCTGCGGCTGAAAGGCCTACAGATCTTCCCATACCGCGACGATTGGCTGGTGAAAGCCCCTTATCTTCGTCAGGCTTCAGAAGACTTCTCATTCTTCCTACAACTCTTCTGCTCTCTAGGGCTGGCAGTCAATCTTCGAAAATCCATTCTAGTTCCCTCTCATCGGTTAACGTTTCTAGGAGCAACACTAGACACTCTACTAAGCAAGGCATTCTTATCAACTGAAGGCCATCCTATCTCTGGCTCACTATCTCTACAAAAAAAGTGCGCTTCTGTCCGTCTCCTCCAATCCTTTCTTGGGATGATGTCTTCCGTCATCCTCATGGTACCTCACGCTCGTCTAAGGATGAGACCATTTTAAGAGCAGTTGGACGCCCAATGGCTTCAAATAACAGGATCATTCGACATAATTTGGATTACGCCGATAATGAAGGATGCACTTCTTTGGTGGCAATCTCTCTCTGGGACTGTCATTCCTTTCTCCTCTTCCAGAGTTCATTCTGACAACAGATGCATCTTTGGAAGTATGGGGAGAGCATCTGCAAGACCTCCAAAAAAATGAATATCAATTTTTTGGAACTGCGGTCAATTTTTCTAGCCCTCCAGTCATTCTTCCCAAGGATAAAAGCATCCTCAGTCCTCATACACACAGGCAACCCCACCTGCATGCATTATCTAAACAAGCAGGGAGGAACAAGATCTCAGATTCTATCCTGGGAAGCTCAAAGGATATAGGAATGGACACTACAGCATCAAATAACTATCAAAGCGGAGCATCTCCCAGGAATAAAGAACAACCTAGCAGACACCTTGAGCAGGTTAAGTCAGTCAAATCACGAATGGAAACTCAACCAACTGGTTCTCAACCACATCTTCCAGAAATGGGGAACACCCAACTTGGACCTATTTGCGTCTCAAGGGAGCCAGAGATGCTGGTTCTTTGTCAGCAGGGAACCTCAGATAGGCTCCAGGGGGAATGCGTTTTCAATAAGATGGTCAGGAATCTTTGCATATGCTTTTCCCACATATCCCCTAATCTCCAGGGTGCTGATGAAAATGAAACTGGAACCGTGCCAGCTCATCCTCATTGCTCCACGTTGGCCACGTCAGCACTATTTCTCCACGTTGGCCACGTCAGCACTATTTCACGGTGCTACTCCTGCTGTCGCAATCCAAACCTTATCGCCTTC